>NC_062270.1:20548824-21798774 GCF_916048215.2 Malus sylvestris
ATCACGTTTAGTGACTCATTCTCTATTGAGCACCTACGTACTTGTCTTGGTGTCAGTCACACCAATGACTCGAGACCAGTCACTCTCCTTAAGAAAAGACATAGCACGTACTGATAATGGATGTCTATATGTTATCCATAGAAGTAACCTTGAGAATAACGACGTCACCATTATACATAATTCTTAATCATGTGGTTTAGTCTCTCATTTGAGTTCGGATCATGATGAGACCTTGATTCCCTGGCTTGAGCTATCGCCCTATTAGTGTCATAGTGTCGGTACACTAGAGACACTTTCTGGTCGGAACCGAATAGAGAGTCTATAAATGAACTTTCCCATCCAAACAACATTGTTTTAAGCTTCTATATGGCAATTTATTTTGCATTCACAATGGAACACACTAAAGTCATTACTTTTATGTTTCCATCCAAATATCTCTTTAGTCATAATAAAGAGATATCTGATTATCTCTTCATTCATAATGAAGAAACATCCAATGATGGATCAGATTCATAATCTAATACATTTACGCTTCCATTACGTTACTCTAATTCTTCCTCATTCTTGAGGAATCCATCCTTTATTATTTCTCAAATACTTAAGGATTCACTTGACAGTTGTCATGGTTCTGATCCTGGGCTTGCATTGATATCATCTTGTACCGATCTTGGTACAACTCATATCAACTTTTTTCATACAATATGAAATACATAAATCACCTTTCTGCGTATACATAAAGGATTCTATTTACGCATTATTTCTTTGGGAGTCAAATGGTACGTTCCTTTTGAGAAGAGCTACCTCCTAGTCTCACTAGAGTTGTTCTTTTGATTGAAGTTTATCATCATATGAGAAACTTCCTAGCATCCTTTGTCTATCATTAGGGCTTGATATAATCCAATTATATCCTAAAATCTATCATTATAGATTTCCATCACATGTTTATAGACTATGTCTCCCATATACATTATATCGTTATAGAATGTTTAAAGTCATAACTTTAACAAAGAAGTATTCTTTTCATTTCCAAAATTAATATATCATATATGTATATATATATATATTCAAATTTAGGAACATGATTAACTCCCACTAATCTTTTGTAAACCTAGTAAACAAAAGATTCATTTACATCTTTATGAGAGATCAAACGATTTGATCTTTTTCTCATAAGACGCTTATAGCTCCCACTAGCTTGCTAAGATTCATGATGGATGGATCTCTGCAACTTACATGTCTTGTGATTCATAGTTTTAGACATATATTATCAAGACTATCTTAATAATGGTTTCGGAAACCCATATTATGTCCAAACATTGAATCACCATTTAGTTGTAGCTAGCAATCTTTGAATTAATTGAAACCAAGACTACGTCAAAGATGGTTTCTTCCAAGTCAACCAATCTCTTTGATTGTAATCACCTTAAGCTACCAATTAGCTATTAAAGGTTTCACTATTTCGGGTCAAATGGTACTTTACCATTTCCTTGAGTATATGTTGTATGTACACTCAATGCAGTCATAAGGATTTTCATTCTTATTTCTTTCGAATTAAGAGGTGTAACTCTATCACATAGTCATAAAGTTCAAACCATTCAACTGAGACGGTTTATAAATCCTTCTCGACTACCTTGGAGCTTTTGGTGTAGGAACTAGGTTGTTATATTTGTTTATTACCATCTTGTCTCTCAAAGAACCCATTCTTTGAGTTCTATCTCTCGCTCATTTGCTCTATATTAGGCAAATCCTATGGTAGGATTATAATGAACTATCCAACAATCAACATTTGTTAGTTGGTTTATAGAAGTGATATCCAAAAGTTAATTTAAGGATATCCCACAAGATTGTTCTAAAACAAATATTGCTTATTAGCACACAACCCCAAATCTTAACACGATTAAGACTTATCTTTCTTTCCAACTACATCCTATGGAGTCATGAAAATTTTGGAAGATCTTCTAATTGACAATGTCTTAGAAGTATATATCATATATATGGGTAAATTAATAACATCCAATGAACTAAATCTTATTCAAGTTCGTTCTTCTCCTAATGGAGAAATCCATTATCTTATGATGTTTTTTTCCTTGATATCTTTCAAGGAAACTGTTCTAAAGTGTTACCTTTCCTTGGATCAAATCTAAGGAGGTAAATACTTTAGATGTCTTACTCATCAACTTACATTCTTGAATTCTTTGAAACCTTTTGCAAAGTATTCGGACTTGTGTTTATTCAAAATAAACGATAGTCTAACCGAGAGCGATCTTCGGTGAATGTCATACAACATGAGTAGTATTATGTTGTGGGCAAGTGCCACTAACATCTAAGTGAATTAACCTCAACAACTTTGTGATTCTTTCTTCCTTTCCAAAAGAATAAATATTCAAACATTTTGCCTCTATACAATTTTAACAAGAAGGCATTGGATCCGGATCTAACGATCCAAAGCATCCATCTATGACCAACTCGTAATTTATGTTTTTAAAGGTATCACAACTCAGTTGGGATTAGTCACTACCTTGTAACCTTTTGGGTTTTAAGCATCGTTATATTCTAAACAGTTAACACTACCATATCATCTATACTATAGAGATAATCAATTAGATTACAATAATCTAATCATTCATTAATAAAGAACAATGTTTTGTCAAACAAAACATTCATCCATTTCTCATACGGAATTAAGTTCCTTTATTCAAATTGGAATGTAAAGACAATCTTTGTTTTTCCATTTTCTTTGGTAGTTCATATGAGGAAGTAAGTACTACCTGCTTTCGCAGAGATCTACATTTGATTCACGTTCCGAATGTGAAGTACTTTCTCTTCTCTCATTAATCTTCTACTTCTTATTAGCCACACGTTTACAACGATTGTAAAACATAGTTACTAATACAGAATCAAGCATTCAAGTAGAAGAACCAACTGTTTTGAACTATTCAAGAACAATTTACAACACCTTTGAAAGGTGTGTTCTTGACACTTGCAAGACATTTCTTGCAAATACCCCTTTCCAATGTCCATCCTTTCATAAAGAAAGTTTGTTCCCTTGGAGTTATTTCGCCTTCTTCATTTGACTTCTCCTTTGACTACAATAGTCATGGTCCCTAAACTCCCACTATCTCTCTTGAAACTCATTTCAATTGTGTTATACACATCAAACAATTTGGAGAGCGTGTGCTTATTGTTCACTATATAGTTTACAATAAACTAAGTGAACCATTTGGATAGGGACACAAAAGTGAAGTCCTTGCCTAGTTTTCGTCTCGTGAAGTGGTTTAACACTTCAACACTCAATGATTCAAAATCATCATAAGTCCATGTTGATGGACTATTTTTGTTAACCAACCATTATGTTCTAAACATAATTACAAACTTTCAAGAGTTGTTCAAGGCAACTCTCATTTCTTCATACAACAATTTGTAAGTGAAGAATCATGGCACATAAAGTGTCCATGCCCTTATGCTTATTTCTCAAGTTCTTCGTTCATTTAACAAAGAAACAAGCACTTGTGTTTGCATTAACTAAGGGTTGTTCAAAGCAACTCTTATTTCTTCATACAACGATTTGTAAGTAAAGAACTATGACACTAAAAGTGTCCTTGTCTTTATGCTAATCTTCATAAGTTCTTTTGTTCATATAACGAAGGAATAAGCATTGGTTGTTTGTGTTGTCCTCTTTATGATAGACTTATCTAACATGTTCTTCCAATGATACATTATCAATACGAAGATTGTGAAGATGAGACTACTTAGGTACTTATACAATCCATTTAAGACAATCTATGGGATTGTGGTACCAAGTCCGAAAACTAAAGCATTCGGCTTTTCTTTGTCAAGTTTTGGATAGCGTTTGCAAATATATCGGTAAACAAATACATAAAGAATATAAACTGATTGATTTTAAGCCATTTGATCCGGGTCTTTAAATCAAATAGCACCACCCACTATTTTTGGCAAATTCCATATCCCTCATCGGAATTCGAGAGTTTTGGAGGAAACTCTTAGTAGGGTATGGGAGACTCACTATTACCAAGCCCACCTCACAATTATATGATGTTGGCTGACATCAATAATAATGAGAGAGTACGCTTACTCATTTGCATTTCTTGCAAGTACCCATCTTATTTGGCCTCTAGAGAATGAAGCCTCACAATGATATGATATTGGCTCCATTGCACTTAGTTAAGTCATTCCCACCATGTAAGTTCGAGTAGGGGTTCAAGAACAACCTCACAATGATATGATGTTGATCATTCTCGTTGCCTACCTTCACAACATCATGTATGCATATAGAACTCCTCCTGAGTGTAAGCACGCACTTTGTACTTCCCCATGATAGGGTGAAGTCGGTGTACGAATCACAAACGATCGGAGCCTACCACGGTGGAAGGCCACGAAAGAGTGTTCAAAGCACTTTCACGCTTATCAACTTAATAATGGTTTGGTTGAGGGTTTTAGGTCTCATCACATATAAGCATGCATTTTAATCCTATTAAAACAATTTGGTCCTATTGCAACTATTAGTCCATTTGATTGATTTAGTTGTATATGATACTCCCACTATGCTTGTAAAACGGTTTTTAAAGAAAGAGTATATGGTACTACTAACATAAGGTTTGCATTCATTGATGGACTATATAGTTGCCTTAGGGCCTTAGGATAACTATGAACCTTTGATTCGATCCAACACGAGCCTAGTGTTGAATCTCGGTCTAGGGATGGTGATTGATTTTAGTTACGCGTTTAATCACATTAAGGCGTGTTTTCTTATTGGGTGTTGGACCCTCTACTTCATTTTCATGCATATCAAATAAAGCAAGAAAGAAGTACTTCAAAGTAAAGAAGAGCTTATGCTCTTTTACAACATTTGATCAAAACAAATTACTTTAAAGTAAAGAAGAGCTTATGCTCTTTTACAATATTTGATCATATCAAATTACTACCAAAATCTGATCTAAACATTCCCATGGTTCAAACAAATTTGAAACAGCCTTTCACATAGCTCAATTATTGTAGGCTTAGGTTCATAATCACCCTTTCTTTAATTAATTAACGCTTTAACTAATTAAACTTGAATGCAACATTTTTCATTTGGTTTTTGTATCCATAGAATTGATTTAAATGGAGTTAAATGAAATGAAAATTCAATTCTCATTTAAAGATACAAAACTATTTTGTTCGCAACTAATTTGGGCCGAAAAACAATAACCTCAACCATTGGGCTATATAGCAAAACACAAACTTTTGAGGTCACTTTGTAAAAACACAAAAGTCCACTACTTCATGTAATTACAACTAGAACCCAAAAATTTCATCAAAAAACAAAAACTTCATTAAAGGAGCAAAACATTTTGTTCTTTAGTGATTTTGAGCCTTTACGTAAAAACGTAAACTTTCGGGTCAAAGTACAAATACACAAAAGTATCAAAACTTTATGTAATTGCATAAAAGCCCCAAAAGTACCCTATTTAATAGGGTGGCCGGTTTTGGATGAGAGATGGGGTCATAAACTTTTGAATTTTTCAACAAAAGTGAAAGGTGATGGGTAGGTTTGAAAAAGTGATTTCCATAAAATATGGTTCCTTGAAACAAGGAAAAGGTGTAAGTGATTGGTATGGGTCTTGATTGAAAAAGGACAAATCATGTCATACCATTTATTACAATAAAGTCACACTAACCACCATAAACAAAACTTTATGCAAAACAACCAAAGACTTTGAATCAAAATACCCAACCTTTTTGTTCTTGCCAAAAACATAACAAGAACAATGAAGAACATCCATGAAAACCCATAAGATCTCCATGAACATTTTTCACCCAAAGACACCCCAAAAACTCTCAAACTTAAGGGAAAAAAACATATTACCATACTAGGGTACTTAGGGGTTCCTAATGTCACTTTAAAACACTTTTAACAAGACAAACATGAACCCAAAAATCCACCCTTTGGATTTGGCCTAATTTCCCCAAAAAACATGGCACCAAATTTTAGCTCCAAAATTCATGCTCATATGAACTACATCTACAACATTTGAGATGGCAAATTTTCTAACAAAATTTACATTCAAAGAAGAAAGAATAAAGCTTGTAACAATTACAACATTCAAATCATAAACTATGAAAATACAAAACCCAAAAGGATTCACCAACTACTAGACCTAGGCTCTTGATACCACTTGAAGGAAATTTTGTGAAAAACATATTCATTTGAGCAACATCTATGGCATGCAATTAACATTTAAAGGCAGAATCATGCTTGTATGCACTCAAAACAAAACATTACCCATGAAATTCAAAGCCTAGTAGTTATGTGAACCAAGTCTCAACTCAAGAACAAAGTGAGTTGAGAAATTTTATACCTTTGTTGATTCCTTTTTGCATAAGCAAAGGCTAATCACCCAAGGAGAGGGCCTTCATTCCTTGCTTCTTAGCTCCATGGATTTCTTGGATGAGGATGGTTGAAAGGATTCTCCAAATTCCCAAAGTTGAGAACCTCTAAGTCTTCACACCAAGGTAGGACTTGCAGAAGAGATGAGTGACCTTGAAGGAGGGAAAATTGCTAGCTAATCTCCTCCAAGGGGGCCGGCCTCCTAGAGAGAAAAGGGAGAGACATGTTCTCATCCAATTTTCTCCAAAAGAAACCCCAAGGATGAAATGGCTTTAAAGTTGCCTTTATACCACCTCACAATGGAGTGGCAAACTTGCAATTAAGCCAAGTTCACTACCCCTCTCTATATGGCCGACCATTAAGGGTTAATTGGGCTTTCAAGCCCTTTGTGGTTTCAAGTTGTCATACAACTTGAGTTAATGGGCTTGACATTCAAATCCCATTGGGCCTTGCGGCCCAAAACTAACCCGAGGTCTATAACAAACTTATTCGTTTGATTAATTAACATATTAATTAATCCTAGCCATAAATAATTAAACCATTTAATGACACCTAGCAGTATGTCATGGTTACCCAAGCTAATCAGAAGAGGTAGATAACCTATTCAGTTTAGGATTACAATGCAATACGGTCTTTCTCTAATACAATACTCTTGACCACATTGTTTGGTTTGATAGTTTATTCATGTCTACTATCCAATGTGATTCATTTACTTATATGATTACCTTGAATGTGATTTAGAACGACTTCCTAAATCTCATTTATACTCTGGCCAGAGATTCTTAATCATATCATGAGTATTCTCCCTCAAACCGTTTGAAGGTTAGAGATCCCTTGTTGCGCATTCACTTGCCTCCATGGCTAAGTGGCTTAACCCCAACTATGCCGTGGACACCCTCGGATGGAGTGACTTTGACATAGTCAAAGATCAATGACCTAACCATAAGACAACTATGATGCCTCAGGTCAAAAGACTACTTTGCATTATCCCAACCATGAGTTCTCATGTGACATGAGTATACGAACTTCTTGTTGATCCGTTCAGTGAACTCATTCTCTATTGAGCACTTACGTACTTGTCTTGGTGTCAGTCACACCAATGACTCGAGACCAGTCACTCTCCCTAAGAGAAAACATAGCACGTACTGATCTTAACGGACTGTCAATGCCCAATTGGCAATCCTATGATCAGGAACGTTTAGGATATGTGTACGAAAGAGAATGGTCTCATGAATCTAACTTCTTTAGATCGTATTCTCCCAATTACATATTCCTTGGACTTATCGTTTAAGCGTATAACATTTATATGAGACGGCTTCAAACAATAATCTTTGCCCTTTATATTAAACTATATTAGTTTAACATGTGAAATGTCCGTAAAGTATCATCATATGTTAAACTAATATAGTTTAATATAAGGGCAAAAATTGTTGTTTGAAGCTGTTTCATATAAATGTTATACGCTTACAGTGAATTAAGAAAAGTGAATTCACTATTTCGAGGGTATGATTCTTAAACAAGTACAGAAAAGTGAATTAAGAATCATACCCTCGAAATAGTCTCCGATACTAAGAATCACCATGAGTCTTTGGTGATAAGAAAACTCAGCTAATAAAACCTGGAGGGTGAAGACAAGACAAGGGTGAGTGGCCCTGTAAGTAAAATACTAATAGAAAACATATAAAACATTATAATCCCTCACTACAACACCTGTATAATTTCCAGAAAAATCATAATATACCACACACAGCATCTCATCAATAATGTCAAATAGTCATGCGATTAATAACTCATACTAGTATGCAAGTCGGAGTCACCTATGGTGACCTGTACGACTTACCCATATCTCATCACATATACTAGCCCATCACATATTCATCACATATGCTAACTCATCGCAGTACATATCACATCAATCATGGTTAGCATATAAGTTGGAGTCACCTATGGTGACCTGTACGACTGAAATCATAGCTCTTCAATCATTGCTAGCACATAAGCCGGAGTCACCTCTAGTGACCTGTATGACTAAAATCATAGCTCATCAATCATTGCTAGCATATAAGCCGGAGTCACCTCTAGTGACCTGTACGACTGAAATCATAGCTCATCAATCTTTGCTAGCACATAAACCGGAGTCACCTATAGTAACCTGTATGGCACTTCACTGCACAAGTCGGAACCACTTAAAAGGTCTGTACGACAAGACTGGGTGTAATATAGTTATGCTCAATGCTACGCACTCAAGATAGCCATGCGATAAATCTCTAGTCACCTATGAGTCGAAACCACCTATGATAGTCTGTACGACAAGACTGTGCACCTAAATTGGATCCAATGTGAGCATAGGGTGCGGGAGGTGACATTATAAACAGGCCTGTACCATATCTCTGGCTAAATTACAATCACCCGGGGTGCAGGTTTATGAGCTTTAAATGCATCTAATACAACATGTACGACTCATAGGCAACCTGTACAACAATGCCGGAGTTGCCTACTATTTCAACCTGTATGACAGTGTCGGAGTTGCTAAAAACGTAAATGTAGTCATATCATAACCCCATCAATTCAACTAATACCATATACTTACTTGAACTTACCTAAACTTACCTAAACTTACCTGAACGTACCTGTGTGTCCTGCGTTCACCTTTGCACTTCAAAGCATTCACAATAATTATGTGCAAGGAATATACGTATGGATATGCCATGATAAAATCTAAAATTAAAACATTTTATAATATTTCCAATTATATAATACGGTGTACTAACTACTAATCACCAAAACATAAAGTTAAAATGCACATTTTTCACCAATATCCCTCACAATGCTCAATTCCTTAAACAAGGCTATTGTCTCGATTATTTAATCTCATTTCTTATATGGCTGCATCTAACGTCTCGCTAGACTGCCTACGTACCCTAAACAGGGATCAAGCCATTCGTAGTTCGCATTAGTACTTCAAAATATTCATAGTAATCATATGCAATAATCAATTATAGTAATACGCATATGGATATATCATGATGAAATCTAAACTCAACCATCTCATAGTATTTTATAATATATATATGTCATGGCATAAATTTCTCAGTTTTATTTAAAAGCATTTATAGAATTATCAATCACAAAAAATATGATAAGCAAGGAAAGATCCACTCACCTGAGGTCCGTTCTACGACTCCCTAGCATGCATATCGAGACATCACGAATCATTGTCGCCTACGACCAATTATCAAATCACATCTAAGAGTTCGGGTCGATAAAATATATAATTTACATAAAACACACCCCTAAGATTTGATTCGGAAGATCCGCACTACAGATTTCCGATCTGTTTATTCCAAAGATCCACATTATGCTTCTAGAACAACATCCTAAGATTTCATTACGATCCAACGGTCGGATCTCCGCCAATTACCAAAACCAAGTGGCGGTCAACATTTTATTTTATGAACTTACAATTCCAATTCAAGAAGATCCATACGTCGGATTCCCAATCCGTTAGTTTCTATGATCCTCAACTATTACATACTATAACATATTAAAGTTTGGTAACGATCCAACGGTTGGATCGTCGATTCATATTTTGACCTATTCACATATCATAGGGAATTTAGGTTCAACGATCAACCCGTATCATACAAACATCAAAACTGAATTTAAAGCATCAAGTTTAGCCTACAAATGGCATCTACGGTCCACTGGCCACACGCCGCCGCGGGTGGTGGTCGGCCACCCTGGTTCGCTGGAAAATTCAATTATTTCTAAAAATTCTCAAAAATTACAGAAATGAAGATCTCAAAGAGTAGAGCAAACTTTATACCTATGGCCAAGGTCAATTTGGCCTGGAAGAGCCCCAATTTTGCCAAAACCGGTCGGAAACCCTAGTTTTTAGGTGTCCTCAATTCGGCTCCATAGCAACTCTGACGCCTCGACCATTGCCTGGGCTTTGTTCCTGGGTTCTAGAGGAGTATTTTGGTGGTGAAGATCGAATGTATTTCATTCGAAATTGAGTGGATTGTCACCAAAAGCTCCACGGCACCCTTGTCGCCATAACCCGTGAAATAGCTTCATTTACGTCGAATTTTTGGGTGATTAACTAAGGAGGGAATGTGTGATGATGTTTGCAGGTGGTGGGAGGTCGTAAAACACCAAAAATTGGATGGAAAACCTGTCGGAATTGATAGCAAGGGCGCGGGTCGTAACCGGATCAAAATAAACCCGACCCTCTCCTCACCTTTTCTCCTCCCTCCTTTCCCTCCCTTCTTTCCCTTCTGATTGGGCAGTTTCTTCCTCTCCCCTTTCCTGATTCGTCCACCCTCTCTTCCTCTTCTTCCTGATTGGGCAGTAGCCCTTCCCTCTTTCTTTTTTCCGTTTTTCCTTCATCTTCTTCCTCTTCCTCTTTAAATAATTAATTACTAAATAATATCAACATTAGAAAATATATAAAAATATAATTAGTGACTGAAACAAAAGTACTTCTCGAGTTTACAGTTCCGTAATGTCGCGTACTTCAGGAAAACGCTAAAGGATTAATTCATACACCTCACTATACGCTGATTAACGAAAGTCAATACCTCTGCTTCTAAGGGCATTTTTGTAAAATCACGCTTTTAAAATTAATAAAAATGTAAAATTTGGGACGGGTTGTCACAATATGAGCATAACGTCGGTTTGAATCGACGTAAACTTGTCTTATTTCAAGGCTGCCTGCTACGACTATCAAGACTGTCAGGGACACGTCGATTTTAACCGACGCAAACTTGTCCTTATTTCGACGCCACACAAACTTGTCCTTATTATTTTTAAATATTTTAAAGCCTGCGTCGGTTCTGAGCGACATAGATTTTATATATTTTTTTAAATATTTTAAAACCCGGTGTCGGTTGTAAATGATAGAATAATGGTCTTTATATACTTTCCCCCGTGTTTTCTCTTTTGCACATTTCTTATTTGTTCTTCCTACTTCATTTGTTCCTTCTTCACAACAATAAGTTTTTCTTGCTTCTAATATTTTTATTTTCTCCACTTATGTTTAATTTTTATTTACAATTTATTTTTGTAGGGAATTTATTTGAGTTGGTTGAGTACATAAAGATTTGATCGACGACGGAATTCTTCCATAATTCAGGTTTCTATCACTAAATTCTTTAATTTTTAAATTGTATAATACACAAGTTTATTTATTTAGAAGTTCTAATTTAAGTACTTAGATAAATTTCTACTATTTTTGTTAAATTAATAAATATTTAGTCGAATTAATTAATTTTGTCACTTGAATTGTTATGAGAAAATGGAAATGAATAATATTTATAAGCATTTATGTGAAATTGACATATTAAATATAACATAAACTTATAATATTTAGTAATATAAGAATATATTATGTTAAATTAATTTGTTTTGCACTCTAATTGTTATTTTAATTTGTTTTTGTTGTTATTTTGATAACTTTGATAACTTTTGGTTGTTATTTACTAGAATGGAATAGATGAGCATAATTTTGATAACTTTTTGTTGTTATTTTAATTTGTTTTTACTATAATAGGTGTTGAAAATTAAAAGATTGCAATCGTGATAGAGTTCGAGGGTTGAAAGATAGAAATTGAAAATTCTAATAATTATGCATACATGATAGGGATTGAAAGATTGTAGGCATCTTAAAGTCAACGTAATATTTTGCCCTCGTAAAGTGGTAAAACATGGACAGGAGTTGGTTGACGATAGCTCGAAATTTGAAAGCTTATACAGCTGGAATTAATTTGTTTTTGGACCAAGTAGTTGCAAATGGTGTTGGCCCTAATAAATTTATATGTCCTTGCAAAAGATGTTGTAATCGATATACTTTTGTTAGGAATACTATTGTTAAACATCTCATATTGTATGATATGGATAAAGATTATAAAAATGCTTGGTGGTGACATCATGGTGAAAAAAACATTGGAGAGCAATGATGTGATATAAACTAGCACACAAATTAAACCCTATTAAGATAGTTGTAGTATGGATAAGTAGGGATCGTTCTTGGCCGGGGATTAACTAGGGCTGCTAATCTACACAAATATGACTCAAAAACACAAAACGAGACTTAAAAACACTTAACCAGACTCTAAAAAACTCAAAACACACTAAGCATACTCAAAACAACACAATATTAGCAATTAAACTCAAAACAGACTCTAGGGAGTTATTTGGATGAATTTAAGACTACTAAGACTCAAAACACTAAAAAGAACCTAGGTTGGACATATTCTGACCTAAAAACACTAAATAGAAAATGGGGTTTGTTTTTGACGAATTTAAGACTAGAACTAAACAAATTTAAAGACTCTAAATACTTTGGACGAAATTGGTGATTTAAGGGGTGAATGACTAGTTAGAGGGTCTTTCTCCACACATGATACATATGCATACGAATCGATTTCCAGTTATTCTTTCGATAAACCATGAATGACAACGCCCCAAATTAATCATGAGAAACACAAATTAACTTTCAGATTTTCCTAAATTAATTGAATTGGACTCAGCGACACAGCCAAATTATTCTTATCAAGTTCCCCAAATGAATTGCATAATAGAGATATATATCAAAGATCATTAAGTTCTATGAAAATCGTAAGCATTGACAAGGCATTCGTAACTATGAACTGCATGATACTCCTGCCAAGAATTCACTTAACATAATCATGACTAGTGACTTTTACTACTTGCGAATATAAGTTCATAACGATTAGGTGAAATTCCCTTATATCCTAGCATTAAATCCCTGCATGCAAACTAAGTATGCATCATTAATTAACACACAAGAATAAGTTATCAATCAAACAAATAAGTGAATTGCATTCACGATTTATGAAATCATAACTGAATGTAATCAATTCATATCACTTATATGTTCATGGCTTTAAATTCTCCTCTAACTAAAACGAGTTTAGTTCCACATATTTGCAATTAAACAAAGACAATTAAATTTAAACATTGAAACAAAAGATAGAATACACCTAAGAACGCTCCAGCAATCCAAAGGTCTTGAATGTCAAGCACGGCTTCAGGGGTCTCCTCTCCTTTCTCCTTGCAAAGCTGCGGCACTAGAGGGATGTATGGCACGAAATTATGATGGAAGGTAGGTTATTTCTGAGTGTTGCGGCACAATATATTTATAGGGAGAATATAAGGCATGACAAGGTTGTGTAGGAGGGCAATTAGGACTCCAAATCATCAAGGAATAAGTACTTTTCAATTTCAGATTCCATGGAGGAAAAGGATTGGTCTTTGTTGCAGGAAACATCACTTCTAGAAGGGCTAGGTGTGGCACCAATCTAGGACAGGTGATAGGGCTTCTTGAACCATGTTTTTAGGTGATCTAATATGCAATTGATTCCCCCTTGCAGCTGTAATTAAGGTAGGATAAGATTAGGATAGGATACGATAAGATAAGGTTTGTTTGGATAAGATAAGGTTGGATAAGGTTTTGGATAATGTTCCTTCTTTTTAGCTTAATCCTTATCTTGTTTGTCTTGAATTTATTTTCTTCATCTTTTCAACACATTCCTAGCCTCTTGAACTTCAAAAACGTCCATCCACCTTGCTCCATGCATGTGTTATCCATTCTTGGGTCAAAACTGCTCCAAAATGCTCAAAATTGCACTTTTTTTGCCAACTTTGTCATTTGGACCTACAAACACACGAAAATAGCTTAAAACACTATAATAAGTAGAAACTAGCTATGAAAATGCAAAAAAATAAGCTAACTAAATCGCATAAATATGCTCCTATCAAGCAAAATGTGGCAATCGGAGAAGAAGAAACAGGAGATGAGGTGGCTGGTATGCAAGATTTTCTTTATGATGTATTTGTCCAACCATTAACAAAAGAAGATGTTGGGCCGTCTACTGAACCCCCTATTAGGGAAAGGCGTCCAGAAAAGGTGGAGACTTTTTTTAGGTTGCTTGAAGAGGCAGATCAAGATTTATGGCCATGATGTAAAGAGTTTAAGAAATTGGAAGCAGTTGTAAGACTGTATCAGATCAAGTGTTTAGCGGGAATGCCAGATGAGATCTTCACCACTTTACTGGAGTTAATTAAAAGAATGTTGCCTGAAGGGGATTGTTTGCCTGAATCCTGTTAGAAGGCAAAAAAACTTGGGTCTGACGTATGTGAAAATTGATGCATGTCCTAATAATTGCATGATCTAGATACTTCGGAGTTGACCATGTGCTCGGTTTGTGGTGAATCAAGATATAAAATTACCAACGCAGAGGATAGCTCGAGAAAAAAGATCGCAGCTAAGGTTATGTGGTATTTTCCTTTAAAACCACGATTGCAACGATTTTTTATGTCAAAGCATAGGCTGAACATATGAGGTGGCACACAACTTAAGGTCCTAAAGATGAGTTTATGAGGCATCATTTAGATTCTCCAGCATGGAAGCATTTGGATAATTTATATCCGGATTTTGCATCAGAAAATTGAAATGTCAGATTAGGGTTGGCCAGTGATGGATTTAATCCTTTTGGGAAAATGAGGCATGCACATGGCCTGTAGTGCTTTCTGTTTACAATTTGCCGCCTTGGATGTGCATGAAGCAACCAAATTTATTGTTGTCTCTGTTAATACCAGGACCACGCAGTCCTGGTAAAGAGATTGATGTATACATGCGTCCACTAATTGACGAGTTGAATGGGTTGTAGGAGGTGGGCACTCCCACTTATGATGCATATTCCAACCAAAGTTTTACGATGAAGGCTGCCGTCTTATGGACTATAAGTGATTTTTTGGCTGATGGAATGTTGTCAGGATAGAGTACACATGGCTATAAAGCCTGTCCATATTGCATGCATGATAAAGAATCTATTTACTTGCCGGCGAGCTGTAAGATTTGTTATATGGGGCATCGATGCTTTCTTGAAGATAATCATAGGTTTTGAAGGCAAACCATAAATTTTAATGGTCGTCGAGAGCATCGTAGTGCACCAAGGCAGTGGACTGGTTATAGTGTCTTGAAGAACTTTCTACATTGAGATTTACTTTTGGAAAACCAAAGAAAAATGTTTCTGTTAGGCAACGCAGAAAAAAAACTTCGGGCATTATAAGTAGTAACAGTCAGTGGAAGAAGAAATTTATTTTTTATGAACTACCTTGTTGGAGGCATCTGTTGATTAGACACAATCTTGATGTTATGCATATCGAGAAGAATATATGTGACAGTGTGGTGGGAACATTGCTAGATATAGAAAAGTCTAAAGATGGATTAGCTACACGAGCATATCTTGAAGTCTTGAACATAAGACGTAGTCAACATCCACGTAGAGAAGGAAATAGAACATTTCTACCTCCAACATTGTTCACGTTGAAAAAAGAAGAAAAAACTGTGTTTTGCAAAGTGTTGTCTACCATTCGGGTCCCCGATGGATATTTTTCAAATTTATCGCGATGTGTTGATATGAGCATATTTATGCGACTTAGTTAGCTTGTTTTCTTGCGTTTTCGTAGTTAGTTTGTGTTTATTATAGTGATTTAAGCTATTTTCGTGTGTTTGTAGGTCCAAATAACAAAGTTGGCAAGAAAGTGCATTTTGGAGCAGTTTTGAGCACTAATTGGATAGCACATGTATGGGCCAAGGTGGATGGATGTTTTTGGAGTTCAAAAGGCTAGGAATATGATAAGGAGATGAAGAAATTAAATTCAAGACAAATAAGATAAGGAATCAGCTCAAAAGAGGAAACATTATCCACAACCTTATCCAACCTTATCTTATCCAAACTAACCTTATCTTATCTTATCATTTCCTAATCTAGCATTATCCAATTATATCTTATCCAAATCAGTTTGTGCCTTAATTCCAGCCATTTATAAGGGATAATTATGCATTTAAAATACATATTTCAGATTCTAGAAAGCTTTATCTCATCTCCCTAAAAAGTGGCGCCTATTCCCTTCTAGAAGGCTTTTGTCTTGCCTTGCAAGCCACTCTTTTTCCCTCCAATTTGTGCCGCACCTTTCCTCACCAAATTCCCCTTGGATTCTAATTTTATTAGCCTTATTCCTTATGGATTTGGGTTGTGCAAATCCTTTTCAGAAATTAATTGGGCCAAACCTTTTTCTTGGTGGATTTAAACACTTTGCTGCACCCTAGGGCCCTAATTCCCTTAATGTGCTGATTCATAACACTAATCTGATTCACCCAAGGGTTTGTGTCGTGCCTATATTTACATATTTTCAAGCCAAAATTCGTCACCATCCTCATACCATTCAGAAACACATTATGCCACACCATCTACACCATTCTACAACCCTTTTCTACGACTTTGGAGAAGAAGGACCTTTGCCGGGCATTCCATTGATGAATGAGGACCTTGTGCACAAGCCACCTGCATTCTTAGGAGTTCTAAGAGTTATTTCTTCCCTCGTTTTAGTTTCAATGTTTATTTCAATTTGCTTTTCAATTCCTATGAACATGTGTAACTAAGTTTATATTAGTTAGTGGTGAATTCAAAGTCATGGACAAATGTTTAATATGAATTGATTCCTTTCAGTTATTGTTTCGTAAAACATGGATGTGATTTACTTATCTATTTGATTGATAACTTATTCTTGTGTGTTGATTGAGGATGCATACTTAATTTGCATGCATGAATCTGATGCTAAATTGTAAGGGACTTTCACCTAATCGTTAGGAACTTATAATTACAATTAGTGGAGATTGTTAGTCACAATCGTGTTAAGTAGATTCTTGGCAAGAATATCATGCAGTTCATAGTTATAACTGCCTTGTCAATGCTTATGATTTCCATGGAACTTAATGATCTTGGAATGTATCTCTATCATGTTGTTCATATAGGGAACTTGATGAGAATAATTTGGTTGCGATGCGTTGTCCATTCAATTCAATGAATATAGGGAAATCTGAGAGTTAATTTGTGCATTCACGATTAATTTGGGGCATTGTCATTCATGGTTTAAAGAAAAAATACTGGAAATCGATTTATGTTGCATATGTTTATGTGTGGAGAATGATCCTCTAACTAGCCTATTTCACCATTCAATTCACCCAATTTCATATCTAGTTTGCTTTAGTTTACAATCTGTTTAATTTAATTAATTTCTTCCAAATCAATTCCCCTTTCAATTAAGTGTCTTAGATTAGTTAAAAAGGTGTTTCAATCTGTCCAAATTAGTGTTTTGAGTCTCACTAGTGTTAAATTCGTCCAAATAGTCCTTAGAACCTGTTTTGAGTCTTTTTAAGTTAGTTTTGCTATTTTGAGTGTTTTAGGTCAGTTTAGAGTCTATAGAGTCTAGTCTTGTGTTTTTAAGTCTAGTTTAGTGTTTTAGAGTTTAATTTGAGTAGATTAGTAGCCCTAGTTAATCCCTGGTTTAGAACGATCCCTACTTGCTTAATACTACAATTACATATTCAACATGGTTTAATTTGTGTGTCAAGTTAATTTTCACATCATGTGTGCATGTGAATGAACAAAAAATACATGGGTTGAAAAGTCACGATTGCCATGTTTTAATGCAGCAGCTACTCCCGCTTGCAATACTCCCGGTTTTGCCTAAAGTTGTTACTATGGTATTATTAGAGTTGAGTGCAATTTTCAGACAGTTGTGTAGTAAGAAGGAGTCTGAGGAAGGATTCAAACAACTGAATTCAAGAATTGCCTTGACATTATGTCAACTTGAAAAAATATTCCCTCATGCATTTTTTGATATAATGGTGCACCTTCCAGTTCACTTGGCAGATGAAGCATCTCTTGCAGGGCCTGTTCAATATAGATGGATGTATCCAATTGAACGGTAATTAATAAATTTTTATAAATTTTTTACAATTGTAGTCATAACTTTAATTTATAATTATAATAATTTGTGTTTCGTTTATAATTGTAGGTATTTGCAAACGTTGAAGCGCTATGTTCGTAATAAGGGTCGTCCTGAAGGTTCTATTGCTGAAGCATATTTGGTTGATGAGTGCTTGTCCTTCTGTTCCATGTATCTTAGAGATGTCGAGTCTCGTCGTACCCGTAGAGGCCGAAATGAAGATGGTATTGGACGTGGAGTGTCTGGTGGGTTATCAATTTTTGACTCCAAAGGATGTTATATGGGTTCAGGAGAAAATGTGGAGCTCGATCTAAATGTTCTTGATCAGTGCCATAGATACATTCTAAATAATTGTGATGAAGTTAACCCATTTAGAAGGTATGAACGTTTAATCATACGTCTTAATGTTTCATTGGTTTTCATTGGTTTTCTTAACTTTGAAAAATTAATTATCTAAATTTGGACATAAATGCCCAGGCAACATGAGGAATTCTTGAAAATGAAACATCGTCAAGAAAGGTTAACTATGCGACAAATTCAGGAGCTAAGCAAAAAAGAATTTCCAGAATGGTTCAAGCAACATGTGAGTTGATACAACAATCACATTATTTATTTATATTTTTACATTTTAATTATAACATGATTATAGTTATCATGTCAACTTTTATCATCATTCTTATTACAGATGAATTCAAGATGTCATCCTAATGACACGTTGATATCTCAAGACTTGCGTTGGCTAGCTAATTATCTTAGCAGGGTTATGAGTAGATATAAAAGTCACATTGTTCATGGGTTCAGATTTCGTATAAAATATGTGGATGACTTCCTGGGGCAATTGGGCAAGTGAATTGTTATGGCAAAGTTGTAGATATGTTCGAGGTTAAATATTGTGGTCATGCTGAGCCAGGGGATAGGGGTCAAGCTGTGATGTTATTTAAGTGTGAATGAGTTAATAATGAAAGTCCACGAGGAATGAAGACTGATCAATATGAATTTACTATGGTGAACTTCAATCGATTAGGATTTAAAAAGGATCCTTTCATATTAGCATCACAAGCATTTTACATCGAGGACACAATTGAAAAAGATTAGCACGTAGTTGTTTGAACGCAGCCAAGGGATTTGTTTGACGTATTAGAGGATAGTGATGCAATTGAAGATTATGCGGTACCAAATTTGGATGATCAGATACTTGACCATGAAAATTTCCATACAAGGGTTGCCGTGGAAGAGACTCCTTTTCATGAATAATTACCGTTGCCTACCCAGTTCGCTAGTAATGCCAATGCCAATGCCGACGACGACACAACAGATGATGACATGGAATAAATATATTAACTGTTTTATGTGTTTTAAGTATTAAGTAGGCAATATTTTTGTTTTCTATTACGTATATGGTTTAAGTTCAATTTTATTTATTAAAATCTTAAAATGTTATATGAGATAACCAAAAAAAAAAAAAAAAAAACTCAATATTTATTTTTTATGGGTTAAACTTTTTTTTTTTAAACCTTTTTTGCTGTCGCTTTTAGGCAACGACATGTGTGAGATAGTGTCGGATAAAACCGACGTGAAGTGGACTTGGGAATACCACTTTCAATTAGTCACTTCGTAAGTAAAGTGCGTCAGAAAGTGGTTGTTTGATTTAATGTGGCAGTAAAGTGTGTCAGTTGTAGTGTCGGTTTAAACCGACACTAAATTTAACTAAACCGACGCAACGACCACATCATTAAAGCTTGTCAGACCATAGTGTCGGTTTTAAGCGACATCAAGATTAACTAAAGCGACGCCATGTAAATTCCAAATAACTATGTCAGAAAGTTGTTGTTTGATTAGATGCAGCAGTAAATGTGTCAGTGATGGTGTCGGGAAAAGCTCCAATTTAGCTAAAATCCGTCGGAACCCTAAGTGTGGGTGTGCTTCAATTCTTCCTCCTCGATGATCCGTTGCCCCTACAACTGATTGGGCTTTGTTACATACCTCAAGGGAAGTCTAATAGTGGTAGAGATGGGCTTGATTAGTTTCAAATTAAGGTAAATTGAACCCAAACCCGCCGCACCCCTCTGTGCGGTTTCTCCCAATTTCAAAGCCAAAACCCTTGATTTTAGGGGTGTAATAGGAAGAGGGAAGGTCATAGAGAGTTTTACAAGGGTTGGTTTGATGCAATTCGTCGGAAAAATGGGCCAAAACCCGTCGACAATGGCAAGAACACGAACTGGGTCTGGTTACCAGTTCGCGGGTCGTGATTCCCCGTCTCTCCCTTCTCTTCTTTCTCCTTCTTTCTTCTCTTCCTGATTGGTCAGACTCTCCTCCCTCTTCTCCTGGTTGGTCCATCCACCCTCCTAGCTCTCATTCCTCCCTTCCCTTTTTCCAATTGGGCAGCAGCCCTTTTTCCTTTCTCTTTTTCCTTCACAGCCACTCACGTGGCTCCCATAAAACAAACCAAGTCACAAAAATATTTCCCAATTATGAAATTTATCTATTTGTCTTTAGTACTCGAAGTCTTATAAAATTTTATCCATAGTTCTGCTTTCACTTCCTTTTACGCCTACGCGTTCGTATCGTCGAGTACTTCGAGAGTACGACAAATAATAACACATATGAGTTACTAAAAGATGGTCGACTAAAGTCAATGACCTCGCTTCTAGGGTATTTTCGTTAATTCCCTCGATTAAAATAAATAGAAAACGAAATTTTTGGAACGGGTTGTCACAATCTACCCACCTTAAAAATTTCATCCTCGAAATTTAAAATCATTTGCTAACATAATATGCTCCAGAAGATAGGAAAAAGTCTATACACTTATATATGTATATATGTATGGAGGAAATCAACTAGAGATGTTGCATAAAAGAGAATGTCATTCCGTCGCAATCAGAGTGCAGTGATTCCTCTTTAATACACTCAAACTCAAACTTTCATTCTTCTTACAAACAATACTACAATATAAATTCCTTTATGAAAGCATCAAGTCAAATAGGTATATTTAAATCAAAATTGAACGTTGAAAGTTTTCACCCACACACTCATAGCATTACCTACTCTGAAGGTAAGTGTGTACTAATATTAAGCTAAGCCCAACCATAAGTGAACAACTAAATGTAACCGGACGAGAGTGCAGTATTACCATCTTGTCCCTCATTGGAGAAATACCCATACCTCGTCTGAACAAGCCTCAAACATGCTCACACACTACTTTTTTAGGCAACATCGTCAATACCATAACATTTCCGTGTCACAATCTCCATCATTCTAATACCTACCCACAACTCTATGCTGCAACTCACATATTGTTACCATATCTCAAATGGTGCCGTACTCATAACCAGGAATGTAACCTTAGTTACACCTAACTCTAACAAGGCTAAGTGTTTAGCATTCAGATACTGTGCATAAGTCCTTGTATATCGACTCTAATGATATCATAGCCAACCATAGTTACAAGCAACTAAAATAGAGATAATGGTATGTTACATCCATACAACTCTTGAGGCGAGCAAAATGCAACACGTCCACCAAAGTATGAGTAACTCGCTTCAATCTAATCGTTAGTTTAGGGGTGGAAATGTGATACTAAACATCTAATACTTACAGCCTTTCAAAAGACTTCCAAAGGCTTGGAAGTGAAACACGTAACATGGTGAAATATAAATACACCAAGATGATATTCTTATTGGGTTTCTGATTGCCAAAACTTGTATAAAGATCTAGAAGCAGTTTTCTCATAATGCCATCATCCTCCAAAAGTAAACAGAGAAGAAATTGTGGTTATCCAGTTTGTTTGGATTTTATTTCCTCAACATCCTTCTACTCTAACCGAAGGCGAGGCGCCTAAACTGAAAATTCTCTTCAATCACCTCAAGTGAGTCTCAATTTTAATCTGTTTTATTTCCACATTTGATTATGTCACGAAAGAGGACTTTTAGATCACGTCCCATGGATAAGATAACAACATCCCACTTCTCTCCTAGTTGTTTTCACAAGTGTCTTGTTGTTGGAATTTCAACGCCCATTTTAAGAAAAATAAACCATCGCTAATACTTTAAGCCTTGAAACTGGAAGAATACTGCTTTCTACTTAAGTACAACTACCACTAATTAAAACACCACATGAGCGTAATATTGGTTCAACATCACGATTATTGATTTTCACATTTTCTACATATACAAAACACTTTGAACTGAGAGTGTATAATGATACTTCCCAACTCCATTCATATAACAATTGATTATAATCATTTAAACCATTTCTTGATAGTGTTCAAAAGTAATTATGTCCTTTTTGTACAACCGGAAGATACACTATAGTGTACTCATAGTTGCTGATTAAATTCTTTTACTGCCACTGTTCGAACTTAGTCCGTTTCAAAAAGTGAATGTATTTAAGAAGTTCTAAAGTTGATAAAGAATTTGGACACGTTCTTCACAGAGAAATGTTACTTGATTTCCAAGCAAAGATGATAATTGTTAACTTTAAATCACGGATAAAATAGTTTGTTCCAGATGCTTCTATACATTGGTAAGACTACCATGAATTCAACAAGTTTCACGAGAAAACTCTGAGTTTCAAAAGTTTGTTACATAGACCACCAATTTGAAATAGGATTTGAGCGAAAAATGCAAGAAAACTAATGTAGTACGAAAAATGGAATGGTGGTATTCTCTCGGATATCACCAAGGAATCAAAACTATTTTTGATTTCTACTCTCAACAGGTTTAATAATGACGGTTAACAATAGTGATGCGATTGACCCATAAATTCCTGACGATACACCAATAATGATACATTAACTCCACGTTAGGGCCATCAACTAGTCTCAATTCCTCACCTTTCCTTGGCAGAAAAGTTCATTGATTATAGTCTGGAGACACTCGCCAAAATGATCTTCTAAAGATTGACAAGTCATCAATTTTGCCCAAAACTTAGGAACAACTAACATATTTTCCGTATTTGACGAGGTGGTAAGATTCAAACATTAGACTCGAGAGCCAAGAATGTTCACATCATGTGTGTGATGAACGTAATACTGCCCAACTTATGCTCTGATACCAAACTGACACACCCCGACCCGGGATGTCCACTAGGACTCCGAATCGAGTTGTGCTGGGTGACACCTGAAGGGTGACGAAGCCATAAAGTATGATGATGTGGAAAAATGTGAATAAATTTAAACCTAAGAGTGCCTAAATACTAAAGTGCACTGGTGAGCGGGAATAAACTCACTTCACACGTGACGTTAGAGCATAAGCAAGTACAGTATAGTGAATTAAGAATCGTACCCTCGAAATAATCTCCAATACTAAGAATCGTCATGAATCTTGGACGATAAGAAAGCTCAGCTAATAAAACCTGGAGGGTGAAAACAAAACAAGGGTGAGTGGCCCTGGAAATAAAATTTTAATAGAAACCATATAAAACATTATAACCCCTCGCTACAACACCTGTATAGTTTCCAGAAAAATCATAAATATACCACAACATAACATTTCATCAGCAATATCAATAATCATGTGATTAATAACCCATACTAGCACACAAGTCGGAATCACCTATGGTGACCTGTACGACTTACTCATATCTCATCACATATGCTAGTTCATCACATATTTCATCACATATTTACACATATGCTAGTTCATCACATATTTCATCACATATCTCATCACATATGCTAGCTCATCACATATCTCATCACATATGCTAGCTCATCAGTCGGAGTCACCTTTAGTGACTTGTACGACTTATCCATAGCTCAATAAGTATACCTGCACACGAGTCGGAACCACCTGAAGTGGTCTGTACGACAGGACCGGGTGTAAATAAATACGCTCAAGTGCTATGATCACATGAAGACTGTGTGAATAATTGCGGGTCACCTATGAGTCGGAACCACCTATAGTGGTCTATACGACATGCCTGTGCACCTACCTTGGATTCAAGGTGAGCGTAATGTGCGAGAGGTGAACATCACGTGAAGGACTGTGCCATGGCCACGGGCGGGAGCACTAACACCGGGGTGCAGGTTTATGAGCTCTAAATGCATCTCATGTGGCATATACAACTCAAAGGCAACTTGTACGACAATGTCGGAGTTGCCTAAAACATAATGTGATCATGCCATAACTCAATCATTTCAACTAGTACCATAACTCACCTGAACTTACCTGTGTGTTCCGCATTCATCTTCGCATTTCCAAGCATTCATAATAATTTTTGTGCAGGTAGTATACACATAGATATGCCATAATGCAATCTAAAACTCAACCATATCATAGTATTTTTCCAATATATATATATATATATATATATATATATATATAATGTGGTGCAAAATGCACAATCTATAACGCCCTACTCCTGAATTATTTATTTTCGAAAATAATTATCGAGGATAAATCCAACTAAACAATAGTTTAATTAACTATCATTACTTACGTTTCCTTATTTCAGTTTCTTGATTCCTTCCACATTGATTTATGATCAACATCCAATCACTAAAAACATAAGGTTAAATCTCATATTTTCACCAATTTCCTTCACATTACTCAACTCCCAAACAAGGATTTTGTTTCAAATATTGTATGGCTGCATCTAACGTCTCGTTAGACTGCCTACGTACCCTAAACAGGGATTAAGCCATTCGTCGTTCACATTAGTACTTCAAAGCATTCACAGTAATCTTAAGCAATAATCAATTTCTAAACATTTATGGAATTGTCAATCATATATATACATATATATAATACGCGATAGAATGGAAAGACCCACTCACCTGAGGTCCGTGCCATGACTCCCTAGCATGCATATCGAGACATCATGAATCATCGTTGCCTATGACCAATTATCAAATCACATCTCAGAGTTCTAACCAATAAAATACATAATTTACATAAAACACATCCCTACGTAAAATAATTCGGAAGATTTGCATCACGGATTTCCGATCCGTTGCTTCCAAAGATTCACATTATACTTCTATAACAACATCCTAAGGTTTCATTATGATCCAACGGTCGGATCTTCGCCAATTGCCAAAATTAAGTGGCTGTCAACATTTTATTTTATGAACTTACAAATCCAATTCGGGAAGATCAATACGTCGGATTCCCAACTCGTAATTTTCTATGGTTCTCAAATATTACGTACTATAACATATTAAAGTTTGGTGACGATCCAACGGTCGGATCATCGATTCATATAAGGACCTATTAACGTAACATAGAGAATTTAGATTCTAACAATCACTCTACGTCATACAATTACCAAAACTAAACTCAAGGCATCTAATTAGCCTAAGAATAACATCGACGGCCACCTGGCCACGCGCCCCGCACACGACGCCGCGGGTGGCGGTCGGCAGCCCCGACTCACCGGAAAATCCAACTATTTCAAAAAATTACCAAAATTTACAGGAATGAAGATCTCAATGAGTAGAGTAAACTTTATACCTGCGGCCAAGTCTAATTTGGCCGGGAAAAGCTCCAATTTAGCTAAAATCCATCTGAACCCTAAGTGTGGGTGTGTTTCGATTCTTCCTCCTCGATGATCCGCCGCCCCTACAATTTATTTGGCTTTGTTCCATACCTCAAAGGAAGTCTAATGGTGGTAGAGATGGGTGTGATTAGTTTCAAATTTAGGTAAATTGAACCCAAACCCGCCGTACCTCTTCGTGCGGTTTCTCCCAATTTCAAAGCCAAAAACCCTTGATTTTAGGGGTGTAATAGGAAGAGGGAAGGTCATGGAGGGTTTTACAAGGGTTGGTTTGATGCAATTCGTCGGAAAAATGGGCCAAAACTCATCAGAAATGGCAAGAACACCGACCAGGTCGGGTTACCAGTTCGCAGGTCGTGATTCCTCGTTTCTCCCTTCTTTCCTTTCTCCTTCTTTCTTCTCTTCCTGATTGGTCAGAC
This sequence comes from Malus sylvestris, assembly GCF_916048215.2. Classification (NCBI taxonomy): domain Eukaryota; kingdom Viridiplantae; phylum Streptophyta; class Magnoliopsida; order Rosales; family Rosaceae; genus Malus; species Malus sylvestris. Next base: position 20,574,946 of record NC_062270.1, read on the forward strand.
TCTCCTCCCTCTTCTCCTGGTTGGTCCATCCACCCTCCTAGCTCTCATTCCTCCCTTCCCTTTTTCCGATTGGGCAGCAGCCTTTTTTCCTCTCTCTTTTTCCTTCACAGCCACTCATGTGGCTCCCATAAAAAAAAAAAACCAAGTCACAAAAGTATTTCCCAATTATGAAATTTATCTATTTGTCTTTAGTACTCGAAGTCTCATAAAATTTTATCCATAGTTCTGCTTTCGCTTCTGCTTACGCCTACACGTTCGTATTGTTGAGTACTTCGAGAGTATGACAAATAATAGCACGTATGAGTTACTAAAATATGGTCAACTAAAGTCAATGACCTCGCTTCTAGGGTATTTTCGTCAATTCCCTCGATTAAAATAAATAGAAAATGAAATTTTTGGAACGGGTTGTCACAATAAACACGTTGATTAAAACACAAGATCAATGTTTCAGAAGCTTCACATGAAGTAAGACTTCATATTTCATTATTTTAGTGACTTCAACGACATCAATATTTATTTAAGCCTGCTTTTGCTTCCCAGGTCTTCCTTGGCTCTGAGATGGCCATTATTTTAAGACCACAGAAATGAAAATATGTCTAAATTTTGGAAACGGCACTTTGGAAATATATGGAATTGCAATAGGTACTAACTACTAACTAATTGAAATGGTCTTCCTTGGCTCTGAGATGGTCATCTCAGTTGCTCAGAAAGGGTTTTGAGCTTGTCAATAGGTACTAACTACTAACTAATTAATGTTGAAGAATTTAGTTGCATACTGATTGTTAAAAAATGTATAGCTTCTGTAATGAGTTCATGTTGACAAATGTTGAGACACTCAGTAAATCAGAGCGTTCCATGAAGAGGCTAATGCTTGTCTAAATACTTTGAAATTGTCGTCGGTGTAGGATTGCTCGAAGAACTCAAAGAAAATGTGTATAGCGTATGTAGAAAATGTGGAGTGTATGTAAAAAATGTAAGGTGTATGTTAGAGCAACTCCACCGTGGGAGCCCTCCCCCCAGGCAATACACTATGCTATCCACCCCAGTGAACAGTAACTGCCCTAAATGAACAGTAACCGACTTTTGCATCTCCACCGTTGCACTTCAATAGCCCTGGCAATAGGCAATAAAATATTAGTATTTTTTTATGTATAAAATAATACAAAATAATTTTATTTGTAATCTCGTTTTTTTTATTTATAAAATAATAAAAAATAATTTTATTTGTAATCTCGGATAAGATTTTTAATCGTTCTTGTTGCGCCACGTGTCATTATCCGAAAAGTTATAAAATAATACAAAATAATTTTATTTGTAATTTCGGATAATAGTTGAGAAAGATAGGAATGTGATTGAAAGTAGTTGAGAAAATATGAAATTGTGGTGTAAGGTAGATGATAATGAGAATGTATTTATAGAAAAGTAAAAACAATTTTTTTTTAAAATTTTTCAAATTTTTTTTCGGATTTTTTACAATTTTTAAATTTTTTTATTCAACTAATTAATCTCTGCAGTTGGATTTAAAAAAAAAATTGAATTTCAACACTCCAGATTGTGCCACGTGTCACAATGGTAACATTTCTGATTTTTAAAACTATTTTTTCATTTTATTTATTTATTTATGAAGGCTTATAATATTAACTGTTGATCTCAGATCCAACGGTCCAAATTTTTTTACCGTTGAGATGGAACGGATCGTGGGAAGCCACGTGGCTTCCCAACGGTAACAATTTTTAGTGGGTCGCGGGCCCCAATTCTTGAAATCCTGTCGGCCTACGCGCCCATACCCGCGCTTGAGGGGCAAGCGCCTAAAAGAAAAAAATAAAAAAAGTGGCTGACGTCTAGGTGACGTCAGCCGTGCGCCATAAAGCCCTCAGGCTCTCGGGCTGGCAACTCCTGCTAGGCCCCTCCCTCGGGCCGGGCCTGTCCCTCGAGCTACCACACGGTGGACTCTCTCACTCGGGCTCTATGGCCTTGTTCACCAACCTTTCCCCCGAGCACCAGCCAACGCTGGAACTGCTCTTAAGATTATGGGGTGTGAGGGTATTATGGAAAATAATGTGAGGTGTTTAAGATAATTTTTAATTGAAAAAGTAATTGTGGAATGTATTCAACAATATGTGAAGTGTTAATATAACAATCCTAATTTAATTTTATTGCCCTTGCTCGCTATTGCCTTGTATTGTACCAAACGGTAGAGATGCTCTTAACGACGTGATGGTGTCAGTATTGAAATCATCTTTTCACACCCTTGGCTCATTGGGCAGAGTAAAAAAAAGAAAAAGAAATAGTGGAATTGAGTCCCATCTCCCTCTCATGAGTCATTAGTCGTTTCCGGGCGTTTCATTTTATTCTAGGGTTTGTTTCTTCACTCTCTGGCTCTACAGATCCCCAAAATCCATGGCCGAGATCATGAACATGCCCGTCGACTCCTTGGACCGTCGTTCTGATCGCAAAGAGAAGTCCTCCGAAGATCCCCAATCCCCGCCGCAAGAGGCACCAGCTCCACCTCAGCCTGCCGCACCCTCGCGAAGGCGCGACAGAGACGAAAGGGACAGAGGCAGAGACGATAGGGACCTCGACCGCCCTCCCAGTCGCCGCCCCGATTACTACGATCGAAATCGCTCCCCTCCGCCTCCTGCTATTCGAGAGAGGGATAGAGATAGAGAGAGGGACTATAAGCGCCGGGGCAGCCTCAGTCCTCCACCCAGGGACCGCAGGCACTCTCCGCCACGGAGGTCTCCTCCACCTCCGTTCAAGCGGTCTAGGAGGGAAGATGGAGGGTATGATGGCAGGAGAGGGAGTCCCAGAGGAGGGTTTGGACCTGGGGATAGGAGGTGAGTGAGTTTTGTTGGTTTTCCTTGAGTTTTACTACTGGTTGCAGATGAGTTTGGGCTTCTATTTTCTGTTTGTTTTCTGAGAGAATACGAGGGAATAAGTTAGTGGGTGGAGAAATTGAAGCATTGCATTTTGACCTCGTCGCGAATTTGAACATGGAGGGAGATTTGAGGACGTAAACCAAATTTTGTCCCTAATTATTTCTATTTGTAAGACCCATAATTGCATTTGATGACTACATCATACAAGAATGTTACAGGACCATAGTTTTTGGCAATGAACCTTGGGTTGAGTACATGGCCTCTTGATAATCTTTGCTGAAAAATAAAGCGGTTGAGTACATGGCCTCTTGATAATCTTTGCTGAAAAATAAAGCGGTTGAATACATGATCCTTGTGGGTTCTTTGTAAAATTCAGATCTAAATTTTTTGTTTGGTGGATATCCGGCCTTTGTAGTTTGAAATGTTTGCCTGGCTTGTAAATTTATCTTATTCATATGGCCACAAGTAATTCATCTCTTGATTTATTGTCTTCGGGTGGTTGGAAGGTAGCTGTGATGAGCATTCTAGTGGCATCAAATTTTGTGGAAACTTTATAAAAAAAGGAATTAGAGTGATTATGCAAAATGAGTTTCCTGTAGTTTCTTATCAAAAATTGGGGATAAGCCTGATTTCTGTTTATCATAACCAGCCTTAATACACTGGCAACGTGGATGCAATTAATTAATTCCTTTTAACTAATAAAGGGAAAAATGCCTTGATCTTAGAGGAGGAAGGGGACTCAAATGTGTCTCTTGCGGTAGATGCACCTTGTGTTTTAAACTACTGTCATGCTGTATGCCATTCCTGGTACCTTTAATGCTTATGTGGTCTTGTGGTTGCATGTCTGTTGGATCTTTTGGCCTATTTCTTAGTTCAGTTTATGGTTGGTTTTCCTACAGTATAGAGTTTGAAATATTTGGCACTTTATATAGTACTGTCTTTGTTGTTGAATTTTCTTGAACATTGTTCATTTGTTTTGGTGCACAGGTTGGGATATGATTATCCAGGTGGATACGATCGTGAGATGGGGGGTAGACCTGGTTATGGTGACGAAAGACCTCATGGTCGGTATGTTGGACACCCATCTGGCGGCTATGGTCCTGGTGGTAAGTGCCTAAAACTTTTGCAGCGACTTTTTACGGGTTGGTGTGGGTTTCTTTTAGTCTTAATAATAAATATGAAGAAATTTTTATGTGTTAATGTGATTTAGAGGTAGCCATTGCTATATGATCAAGTGACAAGTGATTGGAAGATTATGGATGATAAGATACTTTTCCTAATTATTAAAGTCGTGTAGTTTTCTTATGTGGTCAGCTCTACATGGGAGGTTCAGTGTGAAGCTGATCAAACTTCCATTACTATATGATCTAAAAGCTTTCTTAAAATCTTATACCATCTGATCTGACTTAGTGTTAAGGAAGTATGCAGTTTAAGCTAATTCAATGGTACAAGAGTCTGATATAAGGAAGCCTGGGCATGGTTTATGTTGTTGGGAACCATTTAATGTTTACATATTTTGGTCTTAGAAATTTTAATATTTTTAATTAGAAAATTTTGGTCTTCTTCCTTATTCTCAGACTGGGATTCAGGAAGGGGTGGTTTTGGTGATGCTTCCAGCACTGGGACTACTCAAAGGTTAGTTTATCCTGTACGTTAGTTCTATTTTTACTCATTATGTATAGTTGCTTATCCCTTTTTGTATTTTCTATTTCTGTTTTTTTGGGTATGTTTATGATAGTTATTTTTTGCTTACTTAGAATGAAAAGTTAAAATGATTTCTATTGTTGATCTATTATTTGGTTCTCAGATGGACTTCATTTGAGCACACTATCCATTAGTTCGGGATTCTTGAATTTATCAAAATTGAAATGTTAACCGAACTTCAACGTGTGGTATTTAGGGAACTTTGTTATTCAGCATCATAATACATGACAATACTTTATGTGGCTTTTCTCCTTTTCTTTTGTAGGAGTTTTTGTTTTTGTTTTGCAAATCTTTAATTAAGGTCGTGTAGGCTAGATTACTAGCATTCTAATTTTTAACTGGATGATTGTTGAAGCCTACGAATAAGGTTACGCTTGTTGAATTGCTTAGATTAGTCTGTACAGTATACTGCCTGGTGACTGTAGCTTAATACTTGCATGATCTATATTATTGAAATGTCTTGTTCAAATTCAAGGATCAACTGATGCAAGGCTAGAAAATGTCATAATTTTCACTTTATAAGTGGTTACAAATAGGTGTTATCTCTCTTTTCCATGGTTTTTCTAGTAAAATAAAATGAGTATTGGTATTGGAGAATGATTTTTGGTTTTTATTTGGTTTAATTTGATTTATTTTTAAATCTACTATGCTCCTTCTTGTCGTTCAACTTAAATAAACCTTCTGACAAGCTTGACTGTTTATTGATTCTCTTAATTTAATTGGTATCTTTGGGTTGGGGATATATTCTTTTCACCGAGTAATGTGACATACTGAATAACTTTTCAGAGAAGGGTTGATGTCATACAAACAATTTATTCAGGAGCTTGAAGATGACATTCTTCCATCCGAAGCTGAGCGCAGGTACAGAATGGAGTAATTGTAATGCACATTACATTTTTTTTTTGCTTAACTTATGATTTTGAAGAATACGGTGATGATTGGAACTTATTATTATGCAGATATCAAGAATACAAGACAGAATATGTGTCCACCCAGAAGCGAGCCTATTTTAATGCTCATAAAGATGAGGACTGGTAACAGTGTTTTACTTTGTTTCTTTCCTTTACCTAACATGTGTCGTTCTAACAGAACTAGCTTGTATTTGTAGGCTGAAAGACAAATATCATCCCACAAATCTGCTCACTGTTATCGAAAGGTGTGCACTGCTTACGTTTTCAATTAAAAAAAACTTTATGCACTTAAGCAGAATTTTGTTGCTGGAAATTTTTTCAAGTGTTTCATTTTGCTGGGGTGATGTAATCTTACGAAACTGATATTGTCATTTTTTTTGGAGAAATTAGGTTCACATCCTTCTTTTTGCTACTCCATTGATTAAAATCCTATTCATTTTCAATTTTTGATCAAGGTCCTTGGATATTAATAACATCATTAATTATTTGAATAATAAAATATTTTTATTTTTAAATATATTCCTTTAGTGTTAAAAATGTTACAATTAGTATATTTATATTTATGGCTAAATTTTGTATCATATATTTTTATTTTTAGTTTGTACCTATTTTTAATTTGTACCAATTTTTTTTTCATTTTTAATTTGTACCCATATATTAGTTCCTTTTTGTGCCCATATTTTTTAAAGTTTTATTTGTGTTTGTACCCATGTGTATACCGTCACTTGACATTGTATATTTAATCAACGATAGAAAAATTACATATGCTATATTTATGTTTTATGCCTAAACTTTGTATCATATATTTATATTTTTAGTTTGTACCCACTTTTAATTTGCAACATTTTTTTAAATTTGTAGTATTTTCTTTTTAGTTTTATTTTGTACCCATGTATTAATTTCTTTTAGCGCCTATATTTTTTAAAAATTCATTTGTACTCATAATTTTTTAATCTTTTATCTGTACCCTAATTTATTTATAATGTACCCATTCTTCTTTATTAATGTACCACTTTGTTATATGTGAAATGTACCAATTTTTTTAACACTATGGATGCATTCTTTTGCCATTTATTATTTCTTATTTTCACATAGTTTTTATCCATTTATTCAATCAAAATGTTTGAATTTTTTTATTGTAACCGTTTATAATAGTATTATAATGAGGGATTTTAAATTTATAGGGTTATAAATCTCATAAAATATCAAACAATTACTGTCAAAACTATAAAAATATAAATATTAATTGTAATATAATGAGGTGTACAAAGTCAAGGGACTTTGATCAAACTTTGAATATCATTAAGGTTTTAGTCAAACAATGTTAAGGATAAGGGACAACATCCAAAGTATCCCTTTTTTTATTTATCATAAATCTACTAAACTATTCTTGTGGCATTTCTTTCTAGGAGGAACGAACTTGCACGAAAAGTAGCAAAAGATTTTCTGCTTGATCTACAGAGTGGGACCTTGGACTTGTAAGAACTGTCTACACCGTGTATGTGTGTTTGATTATGTCTTATGTCTATTAAAGCAGGCTGATAGTATTTTGGTTTTGGCTGCAGAGGCCCAGGTGTCAATTCCGCAGCTTCAAATAAACCAGGACACAATAGTGAACCAAATTCTGAAGATGAAACTGACGTGGGTGGCAAGCGGAGACGGCCTGGCAGGGAACCAAATAAAGAAAATGTTCTTCTTTCAGCTGCTCCTAAGGCTCACCCAGTCAGTTCTGAGCCTAGACGTATACAAGTAGACATTGAACAAGCGCAGGCCCTTGTTCGCAAACTTGACTCTGAAAAAGGAATTGTGGAAAACATTTTATATGGACCTGATAATGACAAAAATAGAGAAAAATTGCACGGTGGCTCCACTGGCCCTGTTATTATAATACGGGGTTTGACATCTGTAAAGGGCTTGGAGGGCATTGAGCTACTAGATACTCTTATTACTTATCTCTGGCGCATCCATGGTTTAGATTATTATGGAATGAGTGAATCAAACGAAGCTAAGGGTCTACGGCATGTGAGAGCAGAGGGGAAGAGTTCCAATCTGACCAGTAATGGAAATGAGTCAGAAGAGAAATTAGACTTGCGTTGGCAAGAAAGGTTGCAGAGTCAAGATCCCTTGGAAATAATGACTGCTAAGGAAAAGATAGATACTACTGCTTCTGAATCCTTGGATCCCTATGTTCGGAAGATCAGGGATGAAAAGTATGGCTGGAAGTATGGTTGTGGAGCCAAGGGTTGCACAAAGCTCTTTCATGCTGCTGAGTTTGTGCACAAACATCTTAAATTGAAACACCCTGAACTTGTGATGGAGGTGACTTCCAAACTGCGCGAGGAGCTGTATTTCCAGAATTATATGAAGTATGTATTTTCTATTTAAAGTAAAAGAAGGAACTATGCAAGTTTTTTTTTTTTTTTTTTTTTTTTTTTGAGTACATCGATATTTTACACTACGGGGAGGGGGAGTTTGGTTAAGCCACACAATGGGCAACCTAATTTAGTATAAAAGAACTATGCAAGTTGCTATCATGTTATTCTTTGGATTCAAATAGTCGTCAAGTTTCTCTTTTTATGTGGTTTTTAACAATATATTTTCATGCACAGTGATGTGGATGCACCTGGTGGAACTCCTATTATGCAGCAATCTGTACTGGTAAGAATCTTTGAAATCAACATATTAATGTTTCTACTATGGCTGTGTACATTATTACCTTTCCTATGTATGCAATTGCAATATATGCACCCAGGAAACAAATTGGTAACATAATATCAGGTTTTTGCCTCCATCCTCTCTCTCTCTCTCTCCATGTAATTCAAGGTTTAATAAAGACTTGGGATGTTAGAAACTTGACCAGTTGGCATTGTTATAGTTTATTACATGACTATATGGTCTGTTTCAAACTGTATGGTTTCTAAGTTTTATTAGTCTTTCCATACAGGAAGCAGATAAAATTGAGACAAGGATAACCTACTGATAATCCCAATATCACAATGAAATGAATCATATGATCTCTAAATGCATCTAAATGGAAATAATATTTATAGGACAATACCCGAGCAGACTTTTAAGTTTGCTTTCTTATAGTTGAGATGCATTTCTGTATGCACGTAGGGACAATACCTGCTTTGACTTTGGTTTTTCCCCCCATTTAAAAGTGCATAGTTTTGGTTGTATCAATATCTGTCTTGTCTTGCTTAGAGTTGTTATGCTATTTTTGTAGGATACTAGTTATAAATGCGTAAATTTTAGCTTGTCCATTTTTTCTTGGTATCTCTTTCGAAACATCATGTCATGATCAGGTTATTCATATGATAAGGTAGCATTAGGATTATTCGGAACTGGGTGTACTAGTTTTAATAGTTCGTTTTCCTTTATTTCACAAACTTTGCAGTAGTCTATTGCAGGAAACTTATTTCTATTAATATTTCAAATTGTTGGTTAAATATGTTATTCCTCTAAAAATCATTTTTCATGTTATTGTTAGCGTTGTATTTGATTCACTCGCGTCACGCTGATTTTGTCATTTATAGAGGGACAAACCACAGAGGCGCAGGCCTGTAGAGAATAGATTGAAAGATGAACGTGGTAACCGTAGAGAACGAGACAATCGAGTCAATGGTGGTGAGAGATTTGATAGGTCTGAGAACATGCAATCAAGTGAATTCCAGCCCAATAATGATGGTCCAGATGGAGGGAATCCTGATGAACCGATGTTTGATAATTTTGGTGGGCAAGGAATGCGTGTTGGTCCTCCTTTCCCATCGGATATACCGCCACCACCTGTATTGATGCCTGTGCCTGGTGCTGGGTATGTTCACAATTATTTGACATTTTTTTTTTCATTATATTTGAAATGGCATTGGTCTCTCTCTCATTTTCTTTTCATTCCTTCTTTGAGATCAAATAATGTATTGTTTTTATTGCAGTCCGTTAGGACCTTTTGTTCCTGCTCCCCCTGAAGTTGCAATGCAAATGTTGCGAGATCAAGGTGGTCCTCCACCTTTTGAAGGTAGTGGTAGAAATGTGTGGTCTGGACCCCAAATGAGTGGGCCATCCCCAATTCTTGCTTTATCTCCAGCTTTTCGACAGGATCCTCGACGTTTAAGAAGGTAACTTATGTTTGAAAATAATTGAACTGTAGGCTTCCTTACTGGATCTGGTGATTGGTGTTGGAGCCAAGCGCAGTATATATTGGTTTTCTGGTTGAAACTATTAGCGATGCTAGTAATTAGATTTAATTATGTTCCTTAACTTTCAGATGTTGAGGGAAACAAGTTCACAAGTGTGTTGCTCTTCTGCTTGGTTTCCACTCTCCTTTTGTGTTCTTTGTAGGGAAAATCTTCTACTAGCTGAACCAGAAATAATTGTAAATGATTGATTACAACATACATGGGATGTATGAATGCCAATCATGTGTACTATCCCTCAATTTGGTGACTGGGTATATCTGCTTAGCTGTAGTCTGGGTTTTCTTTTTAGCCTTTTAACTTTTTCGGTTTGGTTTCTCTTTTTCCATGTATTGGCGTGATTGGTTTATATGGTTGTTGGTGCTATTATTGTTGGTATGGTCAAACCTGTTTTAGCATTATATATATTAACAAAGCAGCATAAAAGACAGTCATGTGATTGTCGGGTGTTGGTGCTTCGCTTCTTTGTCAGTATTAGTGTCTTATTTTCCCCCTTTGGTGTTGGTGGAACTTGTTTGCCAGTGTAACCAAAAATGAAAAGTTGACTTGTTTGCCAGTTATTCCACTGTCGAAAATGGAGATAACACGATATTCAACTTTTTGGTTTTTGATTGCCAACAATATCAATATTTTTGTTAATTATAAGGCTGTAGACACGAATTATTGATCAGATTTATAATTTATGCAGTTATCAAGATCTAGATGCCCCAGAAGATGAAGTGACAGTGATAGACTACAGGAGCTTGTAGATATTTTTGTTGGCAGGATGGTAAAAAACATGAACTCTGTATATCCTGCATATTATTTCCAGGCAAAGGAAACTCCCGTACGGTCTCTCGAGGTCAATCACTGAAAGTTTGTTGCATCTTGACTTTGACTGCAGTTTGAAATTGTAGTAAAATGACTAGCAGGACATGGGCCCTGATAGTCACGTAGAATCCACTGCTCTTTTTCGTTGATGGGTGCTGCCGAGATGGTAAGATGTGCTGGGGATGTAAGTCATGTTTTTTTGCTCCACTTTTGAAATATTGAGAGGTAACGATGATGCGTATTTTTGAGTTCCGAGTGGGAAATGTGTCTTGGAAATCATAATGGCTGGCTGTAAATCGGAGTTGTAGACACCATAGATTCCAGATGGCTTTGCATTTGTTTCCTTTTCATCTTATTGGGTTAAATTGTTAACGACTAATACTGAACTATAGATTAGTTATTCATTTGTTTCTTAAGTAAAGACCTTTTTCTTTGTTCAAATTATTCTCATTAATCATTACAGTCTCGGATCTGAAGCACGCGGTACTGGTGGCGTGTTTCGGAAATTTCATCTTCCCCCTGTATTTTGGGTTTGTAAGTGATCCGGTTTTTGGTCGAATTATTCTGTCTAGTAAACGGTTACCACGCTTGAAATTATTGAATCTTACCAATGTTGATGAAGTACGGAGAGGCGTGAATTTGCCAGTACCCTGCTCATTTGCTTCAGTTCGTATCTCCATGTGCTCTCTGAAGTGCGCTGAATTCCTCGATTTGATTGATAGAGAAGTTGTTCTATTTACACGACCCACGACCCACGGGTAAGGCAGATCCCTTTTTTGGGTTTTTGTTTGATAGAAAAAGGACGAGCATTTGGAGGGAGCCAGATATTTCATCGTGCTCCGAAGATGGGGCGGTACACTCATCTTATTATACAACTGGAGGAGAGTTTGTAATCATCATATATTTCTACTTTAAGAGGAAGGAGGATTGAGGTATGCCAAACAATGGCTCGGTTGTTAACTACATATCGAACTCAATATAAATATAATGCGTCTTTGTCATCCAAGTGAGTTAAACCTGATACTAGTGAAGATGAAAACAACTGGATTATAATACTAGCTCGCACCTTGATTTTCTTTTAAAATATGCCATCAAATGACCAAGGAAAAAAATTGCATACAAGAGCATCTCCAACAGTCCACAAAAGTGACTGTATACATATTTGTTTACTTTTGTGATAATTTGCTACATTGCAGCCACACTTCCTGTTGATAATCTGCTCTATGTATATAAAGGGAGCACTCCAAAATGGTGAAACATTCAAAATATCATGAATTGTCCTTAAAAACTCCAAAGTTTACAATTAAATTAATATAAAATTAAAATATTAATTTAAGATATTTTAAGTTTTAAATAAAAAGCTTTAGAAATAAAATAACAAAAAAAAAAAAAAACCCCACATTAGTGGGTGGTTTTGTTGACTTCTATTTTCTTTTTATATAATTTTTTTCACAAGAAAATATATAAATAAAAAACAATTTTCTAAGTTCCTTTTAAATCGTAAAAAAAAACCTTAACTTAACATACAAAGGGCAATTGTTGCACACGTAATTGTATGGCAAGAGGCTAGTTATTTTATAAGACAAACGGGAAAAAGATATAAAAAAAATGAAAACAAAAGGCGGTTATATGGAAAACTAACAAAAAAAATTTCACTGTTATAAATAAGCAAATGAGAGAGAGATAACCTTTGCTAGAAATTGAAGTTGAACGGGTGCAATGTATCATATCGTTTATTTTCATAACTATATCACAAAGGGTGCAGGTAAAGAGAGGGGAGGGGTATATGTAACGACCCGTCCCGGATTTTACAGAACATCGAGGGCAATTTTGTAATTCCACTTTGGTTGGAAGATATTCTAAATGGTTGCTTTTGGATCTTGTTTGGTGTGCCATGTGGGGCCAACTTTTCTTTTTGGTCCAGCCCACTCTCTCTTTTCCTCTCTCTCTTCCCGTGACTTTCTCTCGGTTCTCTCACTCCATCCCTTTGCACACTCTCTCTCCCTTTATCTCCGAGAATGAACCACCATCATTCCTCTCGATTCCGACCAAGCTAGTCCCAAAAATCCTTATTTCGAACCTTTGGGACATAGGGAATACGACTACATCCTCACTTGCATCGTCAGAGCACCATTTGAGTGATCCACCATTGAAGCTGAGAGCTTCAAGCTTCCATTTCTCAAACCCAGTTTTCCGATGAAAACCCAATAGCTTGCGAGCCAATTTCCGGCTAGCTCCAACCATAGTCGGGGAAACCAAAGGTGCAATTGTTTATGGCATTTTCGTCTTTGCTAGTTTGTACGGCTCTTCAACGGCGAAGTATCTATGAGTGGACCCCTTCTAAAATGCATATTTTACTATTAGAAATGTATACATGAAAAACATGATTTTATGACTACATTTTATGAAAGGTTTATGAGTAAATTGGTTTCACGCTTTATGAATTATCATGCTTTATCGACTTTACGTTCCTTGTGGTATATATGATTGATGATTATATACATACTTGTGAATGTGGTTTTACGATATGATGTTTTAGCTATTGAACTCTAATTAAGACATATATATATATATATATATATATATATATATATATATATATATATATATATGTATTAGAAATATTATGTTAATGTTTTTATGTACTTACTTAGTGGTTATTCATATGATCTGCTTACAGGCGAATGTCCTGCCTACGGGTGAATGTCCTACTTACGGGCGAACGGTACTGCCTGCGGGGGAATGATACCTATTTATATGGCTTCGGCTGGGCGTTTTGATTGGTGCCTACGGGCGGAAGATATTTCTTTTTATATATATTTATATATCTACCCAGTACTACTACTACTAAGCACTTTATATATGATATATGTTGTATGAAAGGTTTTATGGCATGCTAGGGTTTTCGGAAAACCTATTACTTATTATGTTGTACAAGTTTTCTAAACTTGGGGGTTAGTACGTTAAAGATTAACTGTTTTCATATTACTTATATATCAACTTGGTCCACTCATGTTTTGTTTTGCGCCCCCTCAGGACTTAGATTCGAGGCGTAAAATCCCAGCATCAAGGCACTCCCGCATCGGCATCTTCGAGTCCTCTCGGTGTAGGACCCATCTCTTTGTGAAGGATTATTTTGTGAAAACATGTTCATTTGAATAACATCTATAGCATGCATTTAACAATTAAAAGGCGGAATCATGCTTGCATGCATTAAAAAACAAAACATTACCCATGAAATTCAAAGCCTAGTAGATTGGTGAACCATGAATCAACTCAAACCAAAGTGAGTTGAGATTTATACCTTTGTAGATTCCTCTTTGCATAAGCAAAGGCTAATCACCCAAAGAGAGGGCCTTCATTCCTTGCATCTTAAATCTATGGATTTGGATGGATGAAAAGGTTTCTCCAAGTTCCCAAAATTGAGAACCTCTAAGTCTCTTCCCCAAGGTTAGATTGGAGAAGAAATGAGTGACCTTGGAGTAGTGGGATTGCTAGATGCACCCTCCAAGGGGCCGGCCTCTTTAGAGAGAAATGGAGAGACATGTTCTCTCCAATTTTCTCCAAAACAAACCCTAAATGAATTTTGGCTATAAAGTCATATTTATACCTTTATTCATTTGAGTGGCAAACTTGTAAATAAGTCCAAGTTCACTACCCTTAACAATATGGCCGGCCTTAGGGTGTATTTGGGTTGTTTGGGCCTTTGTGAATATTTAGTCATTAAGTTGTCATACAACTTAAGTCAATGGGCTTGACGTTCGAAGCCCATTGGGCCTTAAGGTCCAAAAACTATCCCGAGGTCTTTAACGAACTTATTTGTTTGATTAATTAACATATTAATTAATCCTTGCCATTAATAAATAATTAAACCATTTAATCATTCTTACTCATCTCCATTGTTTCTTCAATCTTCACCTTACACGGTGTACGATCCATTAGGTTCCTTTTAGCGAGGCAGTGGGCGATTAAAACCATTTCACATCGATTGTGAATTGAAACTTACTTTCAATTCTCCCTTTAGTGATTACACACGTTTAGGGATTCCACAAACCATGAGTGACACCTAGCAGCATATCATGGTTACCCAAGCTAATCAGAAAAGGTGGAGAACCTATTCAGTTTAGGATTACAAATGCAATACGGTCTTTCTCTAATACAATACTCTTGACCACATTGTTTGGTTTGATAGTTTATTTATTCATGTCTACTATCCAATGTGATTCGTGTGCTTATATGATTACCTTGAATGTGATTTGGAACGCTTTCCTAAATCTCATTCATACTTTGGCCAAAGATTCTTAATCATATCATAGAGTATTCTCCCTCAAACGGTTTGAAGGTTAGAGATCCCTTGTTGCGCATTCACTTGCTCCCATGACTAAGTGACTTAACCCCAACGATGCCATGGACACCCCGATGGGGTGACTTTGACATAATCAAAGATCAAGGACTTAACCACAAGACAACTGTGATGCCTCAGGTCAAATGACTACTTTGCATTATCCCAACCATGAATTCTCATGTGACACGAATATGAGAACTCTTCGTTGATCGTGTTCAGTGAACTCATTCTCTATTGAGCACCTACGTACTTGTCTTGATGTCACACACATCAATGACTCGAGACTAGTCACTCTCCCTGAGAGAAGACACAGCACGTACTGATCTTAACGGACTGTCAATGCCCAATTGGCAATCCTATGATCAGGAACATTTAGGATGTGTATACGAAAGAATGATCTCATGAATCTAACTTCTTTAGATTGCATTCTCCCAATCACATATTCCTTGGACTTTATCGTTTAAGCATATAATATTTATATGAGACGGCTCAAACAATAATCTTTGCCCTTTATATTAAACTAGATTAGTTTAACATGTGAAATGTCCGTAAAGTATCATCACATGATTGGTTTTAGGGCACATTTCCAACACTTTGTTCATTCAATTTTATATTATTCCTTTTTTAGTGTCTCAGACTAGTTGTATGCTCTAAACACGTTCCATAAATGCACAATCATTGAATTTAAATGCATAAGTTTTAATTATGTTCGTTACTTCTCATGCATGTTAGTATGGCTTCATCACATTCGGGTGTCGGCCAACACGTGCCTACCTTGGTATTTGAAGGATATTATGATTGGGCGTGTCAATTTGGTATCTGAGTGTGGTTTGTTCAGAGCATACTTAGGATCTTCTGTGACTGTAGTTGTGTATCGGTCATGACATCATTTGGATGTCACGACTTCCGAATTTGGTGCCATTCGACGCAGTTGTGCGAACCTTTCTCTGTTTGATTTGTCACCTTCTGGTTGAAATACAACGATTTGTGTCGGGATTGTGCCTCAGCTGTGACAAAATGGATTATTGGACGACTTTCAACATCGGACCGATACTCTGCAACATGCGTTCCCTAGGAATTGTGAGCATAGTTGATTTTACATTAACGTGACGTGAATTAGAAATCTTAACTAGAGGAAGTCTGGTTAAGACCAGCTGAAGATCCGAGATGGCGATGCCACTCTGCAACATGCGTTCCTTAGGAATTGCGGACATAGTCGGATCTACATATGAGTGTTTGGAAATGGACGAATTTTAATGTTATGAGTTGGTTAAGGCCAATTGGAGACTCGAAACGGTTATGCTACTCTGCAACATGCGTTCCTTAGGAATTGCGGGCAGAGTCGTATCTACATAGGAATGTCGTGAAAAAAAAAATGTCCCTCTACGACATGAGTCCCTTAGGAATGGCAGGCAGAGTCATATCTTTATGGAAATTATTCGAAACATTCGAAGTTCGTGTTAGAGAAAGCGAGTAAACGCTAGTTGTTATGAAATTTAGTAAGTGGTAGTTTGGTGGGATCAGATCAATGCTCTTAGACTCATTCTTGCTGAGGAAACTCGTGTAGATCCTTAGAGCAATTCTCAGTGATTGTTTTATCGATAACCTTCTTGCTTACTCCAACCACGAGGTCAAGTTCACTAAACATCGACAATCAGCTGTACGCCAAAACGTTATTTTTGTCTACATTATATATTGCTCTTGGAAGACTCTTTGGTAGCAGACGCCATTCTCATCAATTTCCAAAAGGGGGACCGTTGTAAATTGAAAACACCCACAGGTGTGGTAAAATGCGAAATATCCTTAGTTTTATCCTTTCTACCAGTTGTTCTTAACTATTCCTTCAGCTTAGCCTTTTTTCCTGTTGGGCGAAGAAACCAGTCAACTTTATTGCGATGCTAACGGTGAGCTAAGTTTCTGACAATGGGGTATTGTCTCATATGATCGTAGCCTTTACACTTTTTGAATTTCTGCGGTGGTGTATTATTAAATCTTTGGCTGCACGCTGATGCAGCATGATCGAGTAACGTGTGTGCCTCTTGACGATTGGAGCCGCATGATGTGAACCATCCTATCTTTGACCTAGAGCTGACAACGATCGTCCTTGTTGTAAGATCTGGTGACGTTTTCTCTACATCGAGAAATGTTGCATCCTTTTTTTACCAAAGAGGTTGTAGTGTATTTCACACAGAAATGGCTGAGTTTGAAATGGAAGCGGTGAGATGGAAGCCATCGGGCTTATCTCAATTTCTTTCTATTCCTGATTAGGGGTGGGAAGAAATTTCCATGGTTATCATTTTCGGGTCGTTAGGGACCCATTGAGGATGTGAACGGAGGTAGGTGAGTGTCACCATAGAATTCCTATACGAATCACCTTGTACACATGGAGACTATGATGACGCTTCGATACTCGTTGGTCAACTCACTCATCGTATTATCTACCAGTCCGAGAGGACTATACTTCGACAGTTTGGCAAAATTCTTCATTCTAGATTTCTTTAGACTGACATCTCAATTTACATCGGTTGCGACCATAATCCCAAATACACCTTTTGGTCGTAGAAAGCATTCTAGTCTACTTTGGATTCATGCTTACCCTACGACACTTCGTATCATTTCACTTCGTATTTTTTTTCTATTGCAGAGAGACTATTTAGGAAGACCACTTAGATTCGAAAGTTTTAACCGGGACCACTAGTCATTCAATCACCCATTAACATTTTATCGAGCGAATCAGTACCACCGATGATTGAATATCCCTGAGATTATCGTTCCCTGAGTTTACCGTTGTAACAAGTTGTTGTGAAAGTTGGAATGGGAAAAGGTTTGTGTTCTAGTCTATCAGATTACTTTAGACTACCACTCGAGTCTAGTCCGCACTTAACCATCTCGACTTGCCACCACAAGAATCAAGTTAGGTACTTACACGTATTCTTGCATCAAAGTGACGCATTCACTCCAATTATATTATACTTTAGATTTGTTGGACTTGTTTAGACCCTTAGATTCGCGGGTGTTCACTTGGCCTTCTCAGCATAACTGTTCGCTAAATCTGAGAGAAATTTAAAATTTTCAATGAATTAGCTTGCTTAGGCATTGTGAATCACATTGTTTATGGCTCTTAGTGTATCGTCACTTTTGTACCTCATCGTGATGCGCATTTCACTTCTAAGTTTTGTGAAGTTTCCGTGAAGGCCTTGAGTACTAAGTTGGTTGTCCTGTATCGCATTGTTTTTATTTGCAGACTGTTGGATAGTCTTGAACAAACTACCTAGACCTTGGAAGACGTGTTGTGTTCTTTTGATTTATGGTTCTGAATGATTAGAATTTGCATCGATCTCTTTTGAAGTAATTACAATGATAGTTTTTATTTTCAGTTTGTGTATGACACTATTTGAGACTTGATTTGATAGATTCTATTAGTTGCACTGGTTGGACAGTGGAGTTCTACTAATTGGTTTTCGGATGTTTGATTTTATGATTTGAGAAACTGTGTGCTTGTGTTGTTGTTGACTTGGGTTTGGACATTGGTATGTTTGCACCCTTAGGAAGTTACTAGCTCATTGAGACAACAATGTGTTGTCTATATTGCGAGCGGCCGACTATGATATTGATGGCTTATTCGTTGGGTTCGTCAAGCAACTGGGTAGGTAGACTTGTCTACAATATTTGCTACTGTTTAGTTATTGTTGGGGCTCGGCCCAAAGACAATATGTTCTCGGAGTCCGTGACGTTACGAATACTTAGGCAAGACCCACTTTCATTATCGGTTTTAATTTTCAGTACAAGTATTTTAACTTACCTTATTATAGTTTTATATTTGTATTTTTGACGTTACAAAGGGTTGGTTAAATCTTTTCCACTTTCAATTTTAAGTTCAGTACTAGTTTTCGACCTCTATTTTAGTACATATCTATTTTGATGCTATCGTATTATACGTACATACTTTTGACCTTATGTTATTATATATTTTTTGACATTATATCTTTATTAAGTATGTTGCTACTTTTATACTGAATGGGGGAAGAAAGTAGGAGCTTGGTGGCATGAAAGAGGATTTTGCAACCCGCTCGCGACAATGTGGCATATTCTCTTTAATGCAACCACTCTGACTTGATTTTTTCTTTATATATATATATATATATATATATATATTCTTTCCTATCTTCGAGTATTTATGTTTAGTACGTTATGTTCAAATTTTGGGACAAAATTTTCTTAATGGGGGTAGATTGTAATGACCTGTCCTTGATTTTACGGAACATCGAAGGCAATTTTGTAATTCCACTTTGGTTGGGAGATATTTTAAATGGTTGCTTTTGGATCTTGTTTGGTGTGCCATGCGGGGCCCACTTTTCTTTTTGGTCCCCCGGCCCACTCTTTCTTTGCCTCTCCCCCTTCCCATGACTTTCTCTCTGTTCTCTCACTCCATCCTTCTGCACTATCTCTCCCTCTTTATCTCCAAGAAGGAACCACCATCATTCCTCTCGATTCCGACCAAGCTAGTCCCATAAATCCTTATTTCGAACCTTTGGGACATAAGGAACACGACTACATCCTCGCTTGCATCGTCAGAGCACCATTTGAGTGATCCACCATTGAAGCTTCAAGCTTCAAGCTTCCATTTCTTAAACCTAGTTTTCCGATGAAAACTCGACGGCTTGCGAGCCAATTTCTGGCTAGCTCCAACCATGGTCGAGGAAACCAAAGGTGCAATTGTTTATGGCATTTCCGTCTTCGCTAGTTTGCACGGCTCTTTGACGGTGAAGTATCTGTGAGTAGACCCTTTCTAAAATGCATATTTTACTATAAGAAATGCATACATGAAAAGCATGATTTTATGACTACGTTTTATGAAAGGTTTATGAGTAAATTGGTTTCACGTTTTATGAATTTTCATGCTTTATCAACTTTACGTTCCTTGTGGTATATATGATTGATGACTATATACATACTTGTGAATGTGGTTTTACGATATGACATTTTAGCTACTGAACTCCGATTAAGATAGATATGTATTATATATTAGAAATATTATGTTAATGTTTTTATGTACTTACTTAGTGGTTATTTATACGATCTACCTACAGGCGAATGTTCTGCCTACTGGTGAACGATTTGCCTACGGTCGAATGTCCTACCTACGGGTAAATGAACTGCCTACGGGCGAATGATACTTCCTACAGGCGAATGATACCTATTAATATGGCTTCGGTCAGGCGTAGGTTGGTGGCTTTGGTCGGGAGATATAAGACATGGCTTCAACCGGGGATAGGCTTCGGCCGAAAGATATTTATATTGGCTTCGACCGAGCGTTTTGGTTGGTGCCTATGGGTGAATGATATTTTTTTTTGTATATATTTATATATCTACCCTGTACTACTACTGTTAAGCACTTTATATACGATATATGTTTTATGAAAGGTTTTATGGCATGCTAGGGTTTTCGGAAAACCTATTACTTATTATGCTATACAAGTTTTCTAAACCTGGGGGTTAGTACGTTAAAGATTAACTGTTTCCGTATTACTTATATATCAACTTGGTCCACTCATGTTTTGTTTTGCGCCCCACTCAGGACTTAGAATCGAGGCATAAAATCCTGGCATCAAGGCACTC
The DNA here is from genome assembly GCF_916048215.2 of Malus sylvestris. Classification (NCBI taxonomy): domain Eukaryota; kingdom Viridiplantae; phylum Streptophyta; class Magnoliopsida; order Rosales; family Rosaceae; genus Malus; species Malus sylvestris. The sequence continues at coordinate 20,595,407 of NC_062270.1, forward strand.
CCGCATCGGTATCTTCGAGTCCTTTCGATGTAGGACCCATCTCTTTGTTCATTCAATTTTATATTATTTCTTTTTTTAGTGTCTTGGATTAGTTGTATGCTTTGAACACGTTCCACAAATGCACAATCATTGTATTTAAATTTATAAGTTTTAATTATGTTTGTTACTTCTCATGCATGTTAGTATGGCTTCGTCACATTTGGGTGTCAGCCAGCACGTGCATACCCTGATATTTGGAGGATATTAGGGTTGGGTGTGTCAGTATAGGTATTCTTGCTTTCACTCTTGATCTTGTGTGTTGTTTGATCATACATTGCATGCTTTTTATATAGAGCCATTTACATGCAGAAGTCTACAAGGAAAATTAATGCATGTTGAAAACCATATCATCCAACAATAACAAAATCTGACAATACCACTAGTTTTAGCCATTCTTACCTTTTCACTTTTGACTAAACCGTGGGCATTCAATTCCCATAACTTTTACAACACTCCCTTTGGATGCCCACATATCAACTTCAGTTGCCTCGTTAAAACCTTGCTAGGAAAAACGCAGTGGGAAAAATCTTAGTCAAAGGAAAAAGAATACAACATGCATGTATCCTGGATGCTCCCCCTAATTCCGTATTCTTCAATTTGATTGATTGATAAGCCGACGTAGTCTGATAAGATGCACTAGCTTTTGAAATGTTCACTTTGGTAGAGATTTGGTGAATAAGTCTGCCAGATTTTTATTGGAACGAATTTGTCTGACTTCAATAACCTTAGCATTCTGAAGCTCATGTGCACTGAAAACTTTGAAGATATTTGTTTGGTCTTATCGCCCTTGATGAATCCTTCATTCATTTGGGCAACACACACTGCATTATCTTTATGAATGATAGATAGTTGGAGTGTCTATCCTTGAAGGCAAATCACATGAATTCCAGATGTGATGGATCATGGATCTTAACCAAGAAAATTCACAACTTGCTTCATGTAGAGCAAGTATTTTCGAGTGATTGGAAGATGTAGCAACTAATGGTTGCTTTGTTGAACACCATGAAATTGCTATATTTCCATACGTGAACAATATATCCAATTTGTGAGTGGGCTTTATGTAGACCAGAGAGAAAACGAGCATCTGCATATCCAACAAGATTCTGGTCATTTGTGGGACCATCGGAGTAGAGAAGGCCCATGTCTGTGTCCCACGAAGGTATGTAAAACATCTTTGACTCTCTTTCAATGTTGAATTGTTGGAGCAGAGCTATACTTTGCTAACAAATTGATTGAAAAAAGTATATATGGTCTAGTACATTGTACTAAATACAATAAAACACCTATTGCACTAAGATATGGTACTTCTGGACCAAGGACCATCTCATCATCCTCTTCTGGGTGAAATGGATCTTTCTTAATGTCAAGAGACCGAATGACCATTAGCGTGCTGAGTGGATAAGCCTTGTCCATGCCAAATCACTTTAGGACATTTTCAATGTAAGCTGATTGATGAAACAAAATTCCATTAGCATAATGCTCGATCTGCAGGTCAAGACAATATTTTGTTTTCCCAAGGTCTTTCATTTCAAATTCGCTTTTCAAATATTTAGCAGTGTTGTTGAGCTCTTCAGGAGTTCCAACTAAGTTCATTCCATTGACATATGCTGCTACTATAGCAAATCTAAAGTTTGATTTCTTAATAAACACACAAGGGAAAATGATAATATGGTATATCCTTTCTTGATCAAACATTCAATGAGACGATTATACCACATTCGTCCAGATTGTTTCAGCCCATATAATGCCTGCCTTCATTTGATTGAAAGCATACATTGTGTTTGTTAGTCGTTTTAGGAAATTTAAGTCCTTATGCGATTTTCATATAGATATCAATATCTAATTATCTATATAGATATACAGTGATGACATCCATAAGTCGCATATCAATTTTTTTTTTTTTTTTTTCTTCTGAAACCACCAAACTTATTAAGTAACGGAATGTGATTGCCCATTACAGAAGAGTATGTCTTCTCATAATAAATTCTAGGTCTTTGTGAAAAACCTTATGCAATGAGTCGTGCTTTATATCTTGCAATCTCGTTTTTCTCATTGCGCTTACTTGTGAATACTCATTTGTAACCTACGAGGTTCAAGCTAAGCAGGGCTTGGACTGCTGGTCCAAAAACACTTTGCCTTTCCAAAGAATTTAATTCTGCTTGGATTGCATCTTTCCACTTAGGCCAATCTTGTCTCTGTTTGCATTCATCAATAGAGAGGGCCTTAATATCATCGTTTAATATGATTTCAGTTGCTATTGCAAATGCGAACATGTCATCAATGATTATTTCATTTGGATCCCACAATTCATTATTACATGCATAATTTATGGAGATTTATTTGCTTTCATGTACTCCTGTCTCTTCATGGGCATGTGTCTCATCTAGGGGTGGGCAAACGGGTCCTGGACCCGTGGGTCGGGGCGGGTCTAAAAATTCTAAATAGAAAACGGGGCGGGGCGGGGCGGATCCAAAATTTTGAGGAAACGGGCCCCCGGCTCGGACAGTTTCCACCATTGATTTAATACCACTTAAATCTACACCGTTGAGATTAGTTCCATTTCCCAACCCCATCACAGATTCATAACACTCTCTCTCTCTCAAAGTCTCAATCTCAGATCTGGATGTCTTTGTCGCTCATCTCTCCACCATTCCCACCGTTTCCACCATTGTTCCTATCTCTCTCGCTCATCTCTCCCAATCCCAACTTGATGTCCCTGTCTCCCGACTCCGGTCGTCGAAGATGGCGTCGACGATGACATGAGGCTCCAGAATCCAGATCGGAGATGCTCCGAGGGACCTGAGGGATAGTAGAGATCGAAGATGGACGATGATGGCGCGACGACGATAGCGAGCTCGTCGATGATGGTGGGCTTCAGATCGACGAAGATGAAGCGAAAGACGTGTTTTTCGAGGACGGTCTCGGAGAATACAGTGTTGAAGGTGGGTTTTTAGAACTCTGGACTTGACTTGAAGTGGTTTTTGACGACATCAAAGAACCTGGTCCCAGACTATTGTCACCCATCATCGCCGGCGCGACAACCACCACCCACCACCCACCACCACTATCGAGGACAGTATCATCCTTGCGAGTTCAGGGTTCTGTTCTGTTTTTTTTTTTCCTGTTTATATGTTGATTGTTGTTTCTTTTCAATTTTGATGTTTTGATCATTGTTTGGTTGGTTTTTTCTGTGTGCATGATTAAAGGGGTTTGATTCGTTGTTTTTGCATCTGGGTTTGCTTTGATTTATTGCTTGCTGTGCAGCTGTGCTGCTTATTCTCGTATGTGGTGGGGAAGACAACCTCAACGAGGTCGTCCCTTCTATGGCTAAAAGAAAAAAAAATGATATTGGACCCGTGGACCCGGCCCGTTTCGACTCGTTCCAAACGAGTCGGGTTAGGTCCGGTTCCCAATTCTAAAATCTCATTACCCGGCTCGGCTCGCCCCATTACTATTTACCACGGGTAAGGTCCGGTTCCTCTAAATTTGGGCCCGGCCCGGCCCGTGCCCACCCCTAGTCTCATCAATGACATTTTCTTTTTTTGGAAGTACATAATCATGAATTGTGGACTCGTCATTCATTTTCTTTTTCATGAATGATTTCTTTTGGATTCAGGTGTGCATTTATCATTGTCTTTAGAGGAGCTGAATCTTTTGATTCTGGGGGTCTACCATGCTTTAGGCATGCACTAGATGAATAATTTCTACCACTTTGTTTTGTTCAACAAGGACTTGCAACTGGTATATGTGATTTTGTCATTTTCGTTGCATCATTAAATGCATCTAGCATTTGTTTAGCAATACTTTGAAGAAAGACGATTCTTTGCACTTCATTTTCACATTGAGTGCTTCATGGATCGAAATGAGACAAGGTGGGTACGTCCCATGTTAATCATTAAAGTGACAATCAACAAAACGCAAAGCGAGCGGTAAAAATATCACCTATTAAGGGTTCCAATTATCTGATAATAGAAGGTGAATCAAAGCCCACATAAATTCCCAATATACGCTGAGGTCCCATTTTACTACGTTGTGGCAGTGCAATAGGCACATAAATAGCACAACCAAAAACTCATAAAATATGAAATGTTTGGCTGATACCCAAAAAGAGTTATATTGAGGAGTATTGATAGTTGGCAATAAGCCTCAATCAAACTAATGATGCAGCATGTAGGATGGCATGTCCCCATGTAGAAACTGGCAATTTTGTTTTCATAAGCAAAGCACGAGCTATTAATTGAAGCCGTTTGATAAATACTTATGCTAAACCATTTTAAGTATGGACATGAGGAACACAGTGTTCAATATCAATGCCTAGTGTCATGCAATCATCATCAAAAGTTTGAGATGTAAATTCACCAATGTTATCAAGTCAGATCGACTTAATAGGATGATCTGGGAACTGTGCTCATAATTTAATTATCTGAGCAAGAAGTCTTGCAGTAGCTACATTTCGAGTAGACAAGATGTAAACATGTGACCATCGGGTAGACTCATCAACCAAAACCATGAAATATCGAAATGGTCTACAAGGTGGTTGAATAGGCCCACAAATATCCCCTTGAATTCTTTGCAAAAATGAAGGGGATTTAGCATCAATCTTTGATTGTGATGGTCTAATTACTAACTTCCCTTGAGAACAAGCCTTGCAAGGGTTATCATTTGATATAGCAATATGTCTGCTCAATAATGGATGCCCATGAAAGTTGGTAATGATCCTATGCATCATGGTGGATCCTGGATTACCACAGACTGTCATGCCAAAACATGTAAATTTTTGGATCAATGAACTTCTGGTTCATGACAGTATGTGCTTTAATTGTCTTTATGTATGTATAATACAATCCACTCGATAAATCACTCAACTTCTCCAATGTATACTTCTGGATATCATGTGAGGTAATGCATAGATATTCCACATTATTTGCACTTTTCGTTTCAATGCGGTATCCATTCGAATGTATATCTTTAAAACTTAACAAATTTCTTGTAGATCGAGTAGCGTACAACGCATTTTGTATGGACAATATTGTTCCATTTTTTGCAACATGACCTGGGCTTTTCCTGAGCCTTCAATTACATCTGATTGGCCTGATATTGTTGTTACCTTTACTTTTGTAAGCATCAAGCTTGAGAAATATTTTCGATCTCGAAGTATTGTATGCATGGTTACGCTATCTGCAAGATAAATATCTATGCCGTTCTTGTTTTGAGAACAACTAGTTTTTATCCATGCTTTCTGAGCAGGAGAATTAGAGTTAAAAACAATTTATTCATAATAAAAGGAAATTGTAATGCCACTTTTTATTGAATTGAAATAAAAGTTTTAAACGATAAGTTCAGATAATTAAGCAAGAGTACATTAAACATAAAAATGATTTAATTGGACCAATATACTTCATTCCCTCTTTCAGCAACAAAGTCTGAACAGTGGATCATATATATCCATTGGTTTAGCCTAGTCGATAAAATTGATTTCGACATCTTTTTCTTTGAGAGAGGTTTGATACAGATCCTGGTCGATACAATTGATTTCAACATCTTTTCTTTAAGAGATGCTTAAAACAGATCCACAAGATGTTGTGGGTTACTGTAGGTACGTGCCAAGTGCCTATTGCCACCACACCTATGGCAGAGTCTTTCAGGATTTCTAGGAGTGTTATTCATATGAGTTTTATCCTTGTGGTAGTTTACATTTTTGAAGCTTGAGTTTGAATTATGCTTCGGACCCTGGTTCTAAAATTGAACACCATAGTTCTTGCCCTTCCCATTCCATTGCCTTTGCTTGTGGCCATGTCCTCGTATGTAATTATTACCACGAGAGGAGGTGGTGTTTGCTTCAAGAAAAGCAACATTCACTTCTAGGAATGGTGTCGATCTAGTTGGTTCAGATTGATGATTTTTTATCAGGAGCTTATTATTCTGTTAAGCCACCAGGAGCACATATATTAACTGGTTGTATTTAGTAAAGCTGGCTCTCCAAACAGCTGCTGCATGAGCACATTGGAGGCATGAAAAGTACGAAAAGTCTTTTCTAGCATATCTTCCTTAGTGATAGTATCACACAAAGTTTCATTTGGGAGCTAATTCTGAACATTACAGAGTTATACTCAACCATCTTAAAATCTTGGATTCTCATATGTATCCACTCATAACGAGCTTTTGGGAGAATCACCGTTTTCTGGTATTTATATCTATTCTTCATTGCATTCCAAAGAGCCAATGGGTCTTCAACAGTTAGGTACTCACTCTTCAATATCAATCATCGTGGCATTGAAGTAGACCAATCGAAGATCAAGGCCATCCAAAGCATGCCCGAACCAAGGAACTTACACAAGCTAAAAAGTCTACAAGGGCGGTTAGTCTTCATCAGACGTTTCATCTCCAACCTCGCTGGACCCTGTCAACCCTTCAGTCAACTCATGAAGAATGACGATCCTTTCATATGGGATGATGCCTGTCGCAATGCCTTTGAGAGCATAAAAAGGTACCTGGAAAGCCCACCTATCTTAGGAGTTCCCGTGCCTAGAAAAACGCTCATAAATATTACCGCACAAGAAGGTTGCATTTGAGCATTCTTGGCACAAGAAAATGAAGACCAAAAGGAAAGAACGCTCTACTACCTAAGTAGAACTCTCATTGGTGCTGAGCTTAACTACTCACCGATCGAGAAAATGCGCCTTGCCCTAGTCTTTACCATCCAAAAGCTAAGGCACTACATGCATGCTTGCTTGCACCATCCACTTGGTTGCTAAAGCCGACACAGTCAAGTACATTATGTCCAAACCCGTTTTGACAAGGCGACTAGCTAAATGGGCGTTGCTTCTCAATCAATACGAGATCATCTACGTCCTAGCTAAAGCAATCAAGGGACAAGCATTAGCAGACTTCCTTATCGATTGGAAAATCTCAGATGACTTGCCTGACGATGAGTTGTTCTATATCGACATCTTCCCAACAAGGACAATTTTCTTTTATAGATCCACACGAACGGACGAAGTGGGGGCATGAATAGTATTTATATTGCCATAAAGATAAGTACTACCCTATTCCTTCTGTCTAAGCGAGCTATGCTCCAACAAGGTCGCTGAGTACCAAGTGCTGATCATTGAACTCAAATGGCAATCGACATGGAAATCACAACAATAGAAATGTATGGTGACTCCAAACTCATAATCAATCAAGCCTTAATTGAATATGAAGTAAGGAAAGATGATCTCATCCCATACTTTCAGCTAGTAACTTAACTACTACAAAAGTTTGAGGTCGTGACGCTAGAACATGTGCCAAAAAAAGAAAATCAAATGGCGGACACTCTAGCTAATCTAGCCTCAAGTATGGCACTATAAGAAGACGAAGTTGCGGACGTGCCAGTTTGCTAAAGATGGGTGATCCACACGTTACTGAAATGCTACTAGAAGACACAAACATCGTCTTAGTACTTCCAGTCGACACTGAAGAATAGAGACAACCACTGATCAACTACTTGGAGCATGGAAAGCTTCTAGACGATCTTAGACATCGTTCTGTAATAAGTCGACGAGCACCTCGCTTCTTCTACAACAAAGGAACATTCTACCGACACTCTTTTGAATGAGTACTTCTAAGATGCCTAGGCGAGGAAAAAGCCAATCAAGCCATGACTTAGGCGTATACGCATTAGTTTGGACCAAAACTACACTTCTAGCTTAAAAGAATGGGTTACTACTGGCTGAGATTGGTGAAGGATTGCCTTGAACACGCTAAAAGGTGCCAAGCCTGCCACTTCCATGCCAACTTCATACATTAACCACCTAAGCCATTACACCCTACAATTGCTTTATGGTCGTTTAATGCATGGGCATTGGACGTCATAGGACTAATCACACCAAAGTCATCTGCAGGAGAAGCTTACATCCTAGCTGCAACAGATTACTTCTCCAAGTGGGTTGAAGCTATACCCTTAAGGAAAGTCAAGAAGGAAACTGTCGTCCATTTCATCAAGAAGCATATTATCCACCGATATGGTGTGCCTCGATACATCATTACTAACAACGGAAAATAGTTATTCAATCGACTCATGTACAAGCTCTGCGAAAATACAAGTTCAAGCATCACAAGTCTTCCATGTATTATGCTTTAGCCAACGATCTTGTAGAAGCATTCAACAAAATATTATGCAACCTCCTGAAAAATGTAATCGACCGAACAAAGAGAGACTGGCACGAAAGAATAAGCGAAACACTTTAGGCATATAGGACGACACATAGAACTCCTACCCAAGCTACACCTTATTCTCTCGTATATGGTGTGGAAGCTGTTCTGCTACTCGAAAGTCACCCCTCACTAAGGATGGCTATAAAAGAAGGCTTGATTGAAGAGGAAAATGCAAAGCTACGACTTCAAGAGTTGGAAGCACTCGACGAAAGAAGGCTCGAAGCTCGACAACACTTGGAATGCTACTAAGCATGGTTATCCAAGGCATTCAACAAAAAGGTTCGCCCAAGGTCTTTCCAAACTGGAGATCTTGTCTTGGCATCACGAAGGCCTATCATCATTACTCACAAGACAAAAAGCAAGGTCACATCAAAGTGGGATGGAATGGCTTAAAGATCGGCCCCATTAATGGTAAAAAACTACTTAAAGATCAACCCTATCAATGGTAGATTCTTGAAGCGTTACTACCCTTAAACCAAACAAGCAATGCTCCTCACCTGCATGAGCCTAAATTGCACATGACATAAAGCTTCTTTGGATAAGCTCAAGACATCTTCAAGCCACTCCCAGTAAAACTGAGCAAAGACGACTTTTCCAGTAGTCAACAAGGTGTTATTCTAAGTCATAGCTCTGCTATGGATGCGATCGCCAAGAAGCTCAAACGAAGCTGGTGGATTGTCACAAACATGGTGCGAAGGATTCAAGATAAGAATCCTCAGTGTACATGCCTTCTTCTTCGTATTTGGTCAGCCAAAATCTGTCACCTCCCAAGATACTTCAGAATACCACAACTTGATATGCATCGAGTTATCTTTTGCAAGAAGAACAAGCGCCTTAGGGCCAGTCAGCGGTGCACAAAGCTTCAACGTCATTCCCCTATCTTGCTAATCGCCTTCCTTCGCAAGAATAGTGATGGTATTGCTCTTAAAGCACTTGAAAAATACCATGGTTGCAACAAAACAAACAAGTCAACATAAGCATAAAAGTGGGGCAGCAAGAAGAAAAAAATTACTTCACTAAAGCAAAAGACATACAAGATAAACCTCATGAGCGTTGAAGGATGGCGATGACAAAGTCACAACGACAAAAAGAAATCAGCCACAAAGCTTGAGTGGCACATAAAAAAGGGCAGCTATAAAACGGTCCTTCAAAGCATGCTACAATAGCAAAGAAAACCAAAATGCTATGCAATCACACTACACAACCCCGCATCGATTACATAAGCAGTTTCTTACACTGCACGACAATGTCACCACCAAGGGAAATTGTGACCAAAAGGCACTACACAACGTAACCTCGCTGCAGTCTTTTGCATAGCACCACGCGGTAAAAAGTGACGCACTGCACCAAGCAGCAACAAGCACATGGCAAGCACAAAGGCAATGCACGACAAGGGTGGTCTGTGACAAAGCACACACCCAATTGTCCTATAAATAAGGGTCAATTGCTTCCTAATGCTATAAGGGAAATACATACCAAATAGCAAAAGAAGGAAGCACAGTCTAGCTACAAGAAGGATACAAATTCCAATAAAAAAAAGGCAATGCTTATGCATTGCAATAAAGGGAAAAAAATGCTTTTTTTTTTGGCAAAAAAAATCAGGAAAGAAAATAAAAGAAAAAAAAAAAACTAAGGAAAGGGCTTCAAAATTCCCAAAAACATCAAAGGAAAGTACATCTCCTTGCCAAAATACAAAAGGAAATCCATCCAAAGCAAGGACAAGTCTTCAAGTTTCCCAAATCAAAGGGGAAAACACCTTCCTTGGCTAAAAAAAAAATGAAAAGGGAAACGAAAAAAAATGCAAATCCTACTTACCCAAGGACAAGCATTAAAGCTTTCCAAAACCTTGAAGGAAATCACGAAAGTTTTCCAAAACCTTGAAGAATCACCCTCATTGCCAAAATTGGAGGTTCCTACTTAAGGAAGGAAAAAGCACTTTTCCCACACCCACATGGAAAAAATCCAAGCCTCAAAATACACCAAATGTATTTTGTCAAAAAAAATTATGGAAAATCAATATGCACAATAAGTATGTGCCAATTTATCCATTTTCAAAAAAAATTTCATTCAAGATCAAGCCTCTACAACCCTTAAATTAAATTTTCATTTCATTCAAGATCAAGCCTCTATGGCCTTTGAAGAAAATTTCCTTTTTATTCAAGATTAAGCCTCTACGGCTCTTGACGAAATTCATCTTTTCAATTCAAGAAATATGCCTCAACGGCCCTTGAAGAAATGTTTCTTTGAAGAAATACGCGTCTACGGCCCTTGAAGAAGAAAATTAACTCAAGATCAAGTCTCGACGACCCTTGAGTTAGAACATTCACATTGCAGGACTTCAAAACATGTTTTCTATATGTGACAAGCACATGCCTACAACGCGCCTTGAAGTTGGGGCATTTGTAGACATGTAAATTTCATTGCATGCCAATGATGCATCACAAAGCTCCACATGGCATATGACTCATCACTAATGGACAAGTCATCAATGACATGTGGCACAAATCAAGCAAAGGAAGCTAAAAAACATTCCTAAAATGCGGCAAAGGGGAAGAAATCTCCTTAAAATCGGCAAGGGGCCCAAATTGCTCCCAAAACCAGAACGAAAGCTAAAGCATCTTCACTAAACAAGCAAGAATTGAAGATTGCTTGCAAAATAGGCAAGAAAGCCCTATAGATTTAGGCCAAGCAAGGGAAAGTGGCTGAAATTAAGACATAAAACATGCCTAAATTCTCCCATGAACGAATCAAGACACAAATCAAAGCCAAATCCATCCAAATGCAAGCTTTGAGAAGTATATAAATACAAGGTCCTCAGACAAGCATAAAGGTCGACAATTTCTACATTGAAGGGCCCAAATTCTCTCAAAAGGAGAACCTTTACCAAATCTTTGAAGCCTAATATGTTGCCAAAGCTCCCTTCGAAGAACGTACAACCAAAGCCGAAACTTTCTTTCGACCAAAGCCGAAGCATTCCCATGAAGAATCAATAAGCACTTGTGCCGATTCCTTCAAGACTTTATTTCAAGCTTAAAACTTGTAACGACGTTCGATTCAGTCGTAAATAGAGATTGTAACCCTACAAATTCATCAATACAAATCTACTTTGTACACGTGTTCTTGTTTCATTCGTTACAAAAATTTCATGTTTACAACACGTCTCTCTAAACAATGGTCAACGAAAGTCAAAATCCCTGCCTCTAAGGGCATTTTCATCAATTCTCTCATTTAAAATTAATAAAATCATAAAATTAATGACGGGTTGTTACATTAATTGCAAACAAATATTATAACACATACTCAGTATTGTGTAAATTGTGTTATAATAATAGGTTATATAAATAAATTCAGCAAAATCAGTGGAGAGCAATGAAATATTAGGAATACTGTTAATAGTATAAAGAAACAAAAAAATATTTCATTAATTACCCTAAATTGTGAAGTAGAATTAGCAAAAAGATCATAAAATACAAACAACAGTTATGATAGACACATGTATCACAAAGAGTGTCATAAGAGACGAATTTGTATCAGGACAATATAGACAAAAATTAGCAAAACTAGTGTGAATAACACAATTTGATGAAATGCCTGTTTTTTTTTTTTTTTAACACTTTACATCAATAATGAGTCTATTAAAGTGGAAGAACAACAATTCAATTTACCATTAACATTTGTTTCACCAGTAGGATCATACCAATTTATTCTAGGTTTAAACTTTTTGAAAAGTTTACAAAGGTTTCTTGTTTATGAATCCTAACATAACATTTTTTTAAGAGATACAACAATAATTGACCAAAGTAATACTTTAGAAGCATATAAAAGCATAAGTATAGAGGAATCTACTAATCAGGATAATTATTATTTAGAATTCAAAAACGAAAAAAATGATGAGCATAATAAAATAGAAGAAATTGATGAAGAAATTTTTGAGCATGAATATCCAGTGTTATAAGAAATAGCTCCTATAGAAATATTAAAATCAGATAGACCAAAATGTTTAGAAGAATTATTACAATTAGTATAACAGACTAAACTTATTGGGGAAGGCTACATTGGAACAAAAATGAAATATTAACAATTTAAATATCATTAATCTAGATTTAACCATTAAGATGGCAGACATGCATTGTAGTTTACTTGATAAGCAAGAGTTGAACAAGTAAAAGAGTTGCTAAACTTAAAAGTAATTAGACCTTCTAAGTCCAAACACAGACCAACAACATTCATGGTTAGAAAACATTCAGAGTTGAAGTGAGATAAAGCTAGAATAGTTTATAATTATAAGAGATTAAATAATAATACATATGAAAATAATTATAAATTGCCTAATAAAGATGAGTTCATAAATAAAATTTAGGAGAGTAAATATTTTAATAAATTTGATTGTAAATCAGGTTTTTGACAAATCATTAGCAGAAGAATCAATTGAGTGGACATCTTGTCTTGTCTAGAAGAACATTTTGAATGACTTGTTATCCTATTAGGATTAAAAAATTGCTCCATCCATCTTTCAAAGAAAGATGGATCAAATTTTCTAGGAATTTGGTAATTTTTATTGTGTGTATGTAGATGATATTTTAATACATAGTAAAAATAGAAAATGAGGCATTTAGAGATAGTTTTGCAAGAATTTATCAATAATGGCATTATGATTAGCAAAACTAAAATAGCATTAGAAAAGCAAGATATAAAATTTTTAGAAATGTGTATTAAGTCGGGTACAATACAATTACAAGATCATACATCTAAAAAAGTTTTAGAATTTCCTGATAGGTTAGAAGATAAAAAACATTTGCAAGCTTTTTTAGGGCCGTTAAATTATGCAAGGAATTTTATTCCCGATTTAGGAAGAAAAATAGAAGTATTACATAGTAAAACTAGCAAATTTGAACAAAAAATATTTTAGTAGCGAAGATGTTAAATTAGTTCAAATATAAAGCAAGAAATTACCAAACTTAAATTTTTAACTTTATCATTAGATGATTGTTATAAGATAGTTGAAACAGATGCTTCATCATTAGTATAAATGTGAATATTATATTAGAAAAAACATAAGAATTCATCAAAGGAGAACAAGTTTTAGATATGCATCAGAAAAGTTTAGCGACATACAGTCAAGACTACCAGCAACCGTTGGAAATATAGTGCTAATTTGCTATTAAACAATAATTATAATGGAACTAGCATACAAAATTAAATAAGTTTAGAAGAACCTTAATTGAGTCGAGGCAAGCGTTGGACACTCTGACCTTAATACGAATTACGCCCCACACAAGTGCTAATGGTTACCCGCACTTGCCTCCCAGGATACAACAACTCCACTTTCTTGTGAAAGCAGCATTTCAATTCACGAGGATCCTTGAACCAGATTATGTAGGAAACTTTCTCACGAATGACTTTCTTGTGAAAGCAGCACTTCAATTCATGAGGATCCTTGAACCAGATTATGTAGGAAACTCTCTCACGAATGGGATGAAATTCTAATAAATTTCTATTTGGTAGTTGAGGTGCAGTGAATGGAATGAATGTATGATGCATGATGATTGCTTTATTTATAGATGCTAATGAGCCTTTTCAGAAAGAGTGTCTAAATTTGAAGAGAGATTCAATGCATTTTTTGGGTAAACAGGTGCAATGATGCCTCTTCAGAATCAAGTCGGGGACACCGCTCCTTTGTCTATTGAATTAATCAACATTTGATTGTAACTTTTCACAAGAGAAGTTATCAATCCATATACAACTTCCTGGAAAGTTACAATACCTATCCAATTGAGGTTTTGTACCGTAGGATTATTGACCCACCAATGGACAATTTTCTATTTCCATTTAATTTAGAAATTTGATATTTAAAGTTTTCTTATTAAATTTCCAACAGCTCCCCACATGAATGGAAATATGGCTCAACATTATGCAAATGAAATGCAGACATTTGAGAGAGTTCCAATTAGAAAAATATTGCATCAGGATAGGTAACTTTTTGGCTTGAACCTTCCATAGTGAGGTAAAATCGGATTTACTTGGCTAATCAATGAAAATGATATCTTGAACTATTCAGCTGTTCATGTAAACCAAGACATTAATACGTACACAGTATCCTTCTAAACATATCTGATTCGATCATTTGTGTTCATTTCGACCCTGAACAATTTCTGGTTTCTCATGAGTGCTCTAGAGAATTAAGCCCTTCAGAAAATTCTCATAGGAACGGCCTCATTCCTCACTCTAGATAGGTGACTTCCTATTAAAAGTATCCTGCAATACCCCACTTGGATGTGTAAGTCTTCCAAGCTATAAGAATCATTAAAAGCAAAGCTTAACGTAAAATAATTTACATACATCACTATATCATCATAGGACATGGGTAGGAGATTATATCTCCATAGTGCTATTTTCGAGTTATCATAATTTAGTTGTCCCTTGTGAACCTAGATCTTGGAATCTCCAGTCAACTAGGTTGGGTTTTCACTATGACAACTCTTTAGACATAGGCTTTATCCCCATTCCCCTCGATGATCTGTAAACTTGCTTTCCATTCAAACTTTTAGTAAACGGATCCGCTATATTGTCTCTTGACTTTATGTAGTCTATAGTAATTATACCGCTAGGGAGCAGTTTCTTCACGGTATTATGTCTTCGAAGTATATGTGGCGGTTTACCATTGTACATGTGGTTTTGTGCCCTTGCAATTGCGGATTAGCTATCACAATGTATACAAATAGAGGGCACTGGTTTTGGCCAACATGGAATATCCTCTAAAAATTTACATAGCCATTGGCTTCCTCTCCCTCTTTATCTAAAGCAATGAACTCAGATTTTATAGTAGATCTTGCTATACATGTTTGTTTAATGGATCTCCATGAAACAACTGAGCCACCAATTGTGAAGACATATCCACTTGTGGATTTTGTGTCTTTGGCATCATATATCCAGTTAGCAACACTGTATCCTTCAAGTACAACAGGATATCTGGTATAGTGCAATCCATAATTTTTCGTGTGTCTTAAGTATATTAGAACTCTGACTATAGCCTTCCAATGATCCTTTCTAGATTATTATTATATCTACTTAGTCTGTTGATAGAGTATGCTATATCAGGGTTTGTGCCGTTCATAAGATACATTAGACTCCCAATGATACGAGCATATTCTTTTTGGTACATAGGATGACCATCATTCTTCACAAGCTTAAGATTTTGGACATATGGTGTTCTCAGTGGACTAATGTCATACTTGTTAAATTTTCAAGCACTTTCTCAATATAATGTGACTGAGATAAAACTATCTATAAGATGTTCTAGAAATTTTAATTCCTAGAATTACATCCGCAACTCCCATACCTTTCAAGTCAAAATTATTGGTTAGTATTTTCTTGGTAGATTTAATCATGCCAATATTGCTACCAATAATTAACATATCGTCCACGTAAAGACAAACAATGACAAAATCATCTTTAGTGCTTGTAGTGTAAACACATTTGTAACACTTTTTGATCTTGAATCCATTTGACATTATTGCTTTGTCAAATTTATATTGCCATTGTTTGGGTACTTGTTTTTGATGTGGTAAAAACTAACACACAAATTAAACTTTATTTAGATAGTTGTAGTATGTGAAAGTAGGGATCGTTCTAGGCCGGGGATTAGTTAGGGATGCTAATCAACACAAATTAAACTTAAAAACTGAAAACTAGACTTAAAAACACTTAACTAGACTCTCAAAACTTAAAACACACTAAGCAGACTCAAAACAACACAATATTAGCAATTAGACTCAAAACAGACTCTAGGGAGTTATTTGGACGAATTTAAGAGTAGTAAGACTCAAAACACTAAAATGAACATATTCAAACACGTTTATAACTAAGTTAACACACTTAATTCAAAGGGGACTTGTTTTGGATGAAATTAACTAAACTAAACAGATTGCAAAATAAAGTGGACTAGGTATGAAATTAGGTGAATTGAATGGGTAAAAAGGCTAGTTAGAGGGTCCTTCTCCACACATGACACATATGCATACAAATCGATCTCCAGTTATTCTTCCGATAAACCATGAATGACAATGCCCCAAATTAATCGTGAGAAGCACAAATTAACTTTCAGATTTTCCTAATTTCATTGAATTGGACTCAGCGACGCAACCAAATTATTCTTATCAAGTTCCCTACATGAACTGCATAATAGAGATACATATAAAAAATCATTAAGTTCTATGAAAATCATAAGCATTGACAAGGCATTCGTAACTATGAACTGCATGATACTCCTGCCAAGAATTCACTTAACACAATCATGACTAGTGACTTTTACTACTTATGAATATAAGTTCATAACGATTAGGTGAAATTCCCTTATATTCTAGCATCAAATCCCTGCATGCAAACTAAGTGTGCACCCTCAATCAACACACAAGAATAAGTTATCAATCAAACAGATAAGTAAATTGCATTCATGACTTCGAATTCTCCTCTAACTAAAACGAATTAAGTTCCACATATTTTCAATTAAACGAAACCAATATAATTTAGACATTGAACTAAAACTAAGGATAGAATACACCTAGAAACTTTCCAGCTATCCAAGCTTGAATGGCAGGGCACAACAAAGGGTCTCCTCTCATTCCTTCCTTGCAAATCTACGACACAATTGTATTTTTCTGATGTTTTGGCTCTTGTGTATGTGGTGCCCTGAATGGTGCGAATTTGGTGTATTTATAGGGCTAGGGTTCGTCGCAAAGGTTGTAGAGGAGAAGGATTTGCATGGCAGATTCCTAGGGGGAAAAGAATTAATGTGTTTAGATGGATTAGGACTCCTAAATTCAGATGGGAAGGATTTAGAATAGGATAAGGACTCATTTTGCAGCTGGAGATAAGTTTAGATAATGTTGGATAAAATAGGATAATGTTTGGAT
The DNA here is from genome assembly GCF_916048215.2 of Malus sylvestris. Lineage (NCBI taxonomy): Eukaryota > Viridiplantae > Streptophyta > Magnoliopsida > Rosales > Rosaceae > Malus > Malus sylvestris. The sequence continues at coordinate 20,612,554 of NC_062270.1, forward strand.
AATATGGGATAAGATAAGATAAGACTAGATAAGATAAGATTTGTTGAGGATAAGGTTGGATAAGATAAGATTGGTTAAGGTTTTAGATAATGTGCCTTCTTTTTAGCTGATTCCTTATCTTCTTTGTCTTGAATTTATTTTCTTCATCTTTTCAGCACATTCCTAGCCTCTTGAACTTCAAAAACGTCCATCCACCTTGCTCCATGCATGTGCTATCCATTCTTAGCCCAAAACTGCTCCAAATTGCACTTTCTTGCCAACTTTGTCATTTGGACCTACAAACACACGAAATAGCTTAAAACACTATAATAAGTAGAAACTAGCTATGAAAATGCAAGAAAACAAGCTAACTAAGTCTCATAAATATGCTCCTATCAGTTTTAAGCCATACAAAGATTTAACAAGTTTACACACTTTCTTCTCTTGTCCAGGAACAATAATTCCTTCTGGTTGTTCCATATAAATTTTCTCATCTACATCACCATTTAAGAAAGTTGTTTTAACATCCATTTGATGTATCTCTAGATTATGCAAAGCTGCTATTGCAACTAACATTCTAATTCATGTAATTCTTGTAATAGGTGAACAAATGACAAGGTAATCTAAACCTTTTTTTTTTGTTTATAGTCTTTGGCAACAAGTCTTGCTTTATATTTGTCTATTGATCCATCAGCCTTCATTTTCCTTTTAAAAATCCATTTATAACCTAATGGTTTATTTCCAGGAGGATGATCAACTAGTTGCCATGTGTGATTCTATATGATAGATTCCACTTCAGCATTAATAGCCTCCTTCCAAAATGGAGCTTCAAGAGAAGACACTGCTTCTTTACAAGTTTGAGGCTTATTTTCTAACATAGAAGTTAAAAAATCAGGACCAAAGGATTTAGTGGTCTTGGCACTTTTGCTACGTCTAGGTTCAACTTCAGGTTCTTGTTCTATAGCCTCTTGGTTTTCATTGTCTTGATACTCTTGATTATTATTACTTTAGTCTAAAGAAAGGTTTGGAATTGGCACTGTAGAAATGAATAGTGTTTTGATCCGAATTTCAGATTAATTACAACCATGCCATTGGTATTTCTGTTGGTTTTGGGCCAGCAGCCCAATGGCTTTAGCTGGGAAGCCCGGCCCTTAGTAAGGCCCAAATATTTAATTATGTTTTTGCCCATCACATATTACAATCCAATGGTGGGCATGGTTTATTAAGAAGGGCAATTTTGTCCTCTTAGATTTGGGCGAGATAAGGGTCAGCGGGTAGCTATCATTTGGTCCCGTTCGATTATCGTTTGGTATACAGATGGGACGGGACGAAACAGAATGGGATGGGACAGGACATGATGGGACAGAACGGAGAGGGAGCAAAGATGCCCTCGGATGGAAATAAGGAGGAAGAAGAAGGAAACAGAGAGGTTATAATTTTGTGTTCCACGGATGTGGAACGAGTCATTTCAGGGGGGTGAGGCGGAATGAAAATTCACCCAAAATTCATCCCGTAGAACAGCTCGTTCCACCCGTTTAGGCGCACCAAACGTGGGACGGAACGCCTCGTCCCACTCTGTTTCATCCCGTCCCACATACCAAACGGTAAGGGTTTCGGGTAGGGCATGCGAGACAGAGAGGAGAGAGAGAGAGATGACGATGGAAAGAAAACGAGGGGGAGGGGTAGGGGTCTCGCCACTATTGATGTAGATAGGATGGTGGGTATGGGCAGAGAAGACCACATGAGTCGTCGGAATTTCAAGGAGACAAGGTAGGGGACATCGAGAAACCCTACTGAGGGTGAGGTGTACCAAATCTTGCGCAGCATGCCTGAAATCCAAAGATAAGTTTCTTTTTTAAATTTGTATTCTTTAATGTTGCCTTGGATTTTCTGATTGTTTAGTATGTTAGGTCCGGTTTTGGAGGATTTGTAATTTTCTAGAGAAAGATGGATAGGGAGATAGAGGTAGACAGAGAGAGAAGAAAGCATGGATGTGTGCATTTTTTGGGATTAATTAATGGGTTAGTGCACAGGGTCAGTGAGGAGAGAGTCACAGAGGGGTGTATGGCAGGGTATGGGTTTTCGGTTGTTCCTTCTGATTGAATAGGTTATGCACTGTTTCAAACTAATTGTTTATTGTTTTGTTTTCCTTTTGCTTTGTTAGAACCATAATTCGATTTTTGGGTTTCACTTTGCTCATTTTTGTGCTTCTTCAAAATTTTCTAGTGTTTGCAGGTGAACTATGTGCATGGTTTTTTGGACAAGTTAGGAAGATCCACATGAACTGGTATGCTACTTTGTCTTTCTGTTGGATTTTTATGTTCTGCTGCTCAGAGGATTTTAAAATGTTCTAAATCTGATTTACAGTACTTGAGTGCCAGTTTCATAGTGTTTGTTCCCTGCTGTATACCTGCTGTACAGTTTCATTTATGTTTCTTCATAACTTTCTTGGTGCTGGGATATATGCAGATTGAGTACAACGAATGTCCAATGTTCTCTAACTGTTCAGGTATTAGTAATAGGTTGTGTAGTTCAAGAAATTTAACATTTAGCAATTGGCGGGTTAGATGGAGCTGTTGGGCTTTACTATCTTTGTAGCAGCATGCCTAACATTTTTAAGGCTTTACACTACCTTCCAATTTAATGAAAAATTCAAAGATTGGACGGTATTGATTGCAGAAATTAAAAAAAAAAACTATGATATTAGAAAGGTGAAAGTAATTGTGTTAGAAGAAGCGGCTAGCATGATGGATTTTAAGTTTGTATTTCTAAAAGTTTTTCGTTCTGCATTTTTTTCTTCTGTCCTTTGTATGTTTGCAGTTTGATCAATGGGTTCAAACCCTTGAATTGAAATTTGTTTGACAGCCTTGAAAGTGTTTGCCTTTTTGGTGCTCTTTAATGTTTACTTTCTTTTGTTCATCTAGATTAATGTTTATCCGGCCCTTTTAATCGTTGCAGTTCACAAAGTCTTTATTGATCTTGCAGTTGTTGTTTTTAATTTATCTTTGTTGGGTAGACGGCATGTACTGTGAGTTTCGGTGTTTAGGGAATATTTTGAGCTTCATTACTATTTTAATGGTTAGGGTAAATTTTGAGATTCATTAATAGGATTTTTGTGGCTAACATTCTTTAGCTAAATTCGTCACTATTTGGTGTTTGGAGTCCAGTGGATTGGTATCCATATCTTATAAATATGTTGGCCAAGACATGTTAGCTTTCATTCTGCTTTTGCTTTCATTTTGTTGTTTCATTTTCATTTCTTATATCTTGCTTTTGCTTTTGATTAGTAGTTTGAAAGCTTCTGTATCATAATATGAATTCTGGTGTGTGTGAGTGTGTGTGTGCAGTGTTTGTTCATTTCGAATTCTCAAGCGTGATGATATTGCCTATACATGTAGATTTTACATTGCTTTTGTGCCATGCAGTACCGACATTCTATGTGGCCTCTTAGCTAATGATACAATCACATTATATGAACTTTAATTAGTTTTCATGACATAGTTTCAATTTCTTTGCTTTGTTTGGAAATTTGTGCATTTATCTTCGGAGCACTTAATCGATTTAGCTTGCAGTTTAACTATTGAGGATTCTTAATGTATTTTGGTTTTACCTGGATTCCATTTCTATGATTGTCACCCTTAGTCGGTGGTATTATCTTTACAATGGATTTAAATTGGGGGTTTAGAGAATCTAATAACAAAATTGAATTATATGTTCCATGCTTTTCGTTTTCATTTTGGGTTAAAAAGTTGGAGCTTTGGATCAGGATTTTTGTTTATTCAACTATAATTTTGTGCTTAGGAGACTATCTGAAACTGCTTAAATTTGTTTGCATAGGAACTTTTTTTTTTCTTTTCGATGTAACTTGTTTTGTTAAAGGTGATGATAAAGATTTATCAATATTGTCTGTTCGGAGTTATGTGGGAATTGGAAGGGAGTAAATTGTGATCGTTTATGCAGCATTTGATAAAATTGAGAAATAAAATTGGGGAAATAATGTTAATAGTTTGTAGATGCTTAGGAGATTGTCTGGGGCTGCTTAAATTTTATATATTCAGTTGCATAGAGTCGACATGACATACACAACCATGGTCAGATTGCCACCCTTAGTTGGTGGTATTATCTTTACAACGCATTCAAATTGAGGATTTAGAAATCTAATAATAAAACTGAAATATATGTTCCATGCTTTTTGTTTTCATTTTGGGTTAAAAGGTTGGAGCTTTGGATTGGGATTTACCTTTATTAACCTATAATTTTGTGCTCAGCACACAATCTTGAGAGTCTTAACATGATTGTTCTTCTATTTCATAGATTCGAAATGTGTTTAGTCTCATTTAATTGGTGTACCTTTGCTCATTTAAATCAAATTTTATACGATTTGGTCCTCCAATTTCTCTGAATTTAAACGGATTTACTTTCTTTGGAAATTTCAGGAACTTTAGTTGTGGGAGGAAGAAGCCAGTTCCTTGCTATTTTTAGGTATACGATTAGAAATCAGAGGGTTTAAGGTTATGCACTTGCTTTGGATGTGACTGCCAGAGAAATTCAAGCTTCTACTAAGGTAATTATCAATAATTGGATTGTTTAATGCGATCAAACGTGGTAGTGAAATGTTAAATTTGATGGCTACAAGTTTCTAATTCGAATGCTAATGCTGCAATTCATGATGATCAATATGTTCTGACTTAAACAGTTACTACAAATGTATCCTTGCTTTGTGATGAATAAGTTATCTTTTTCATATAAGACTTTTTGTTTCTGGATACTAAGTCTAAAATAAAGATTTCAGAGCAAAACGTTGATCGAGTATAAGTGAGTTGTGATTTTGTAGTTTTTATATGTTTCCAGATAAAAGTTAGGATCTGCAGAGATTAGAAAGTGAAAAAGGGCAAAGGAAAGTGATGCTGACTCATGAAAGATGGTTCAAATCTCTGTTGGAGGTACATTAGATTTATGTTTCTGAAGTGTTAAGTACATTGTTAGGACTACAGATTTGGATTGAACTCAATGTTCTCACTGTGTATATTTAAATATATGTGTGTGTATAGATGTGTGTGTGAATATATGTGTGTATATATAGATTTATACATAAAAGGGAAGATGGATGGATAGGTGTATGCTTACTCCGTAAAAGAAGAAGAGAAAACGAAAACCACACCAAACAACTGGCATTTAAAGCTCTTTTTCTTTTTCTCTTTTGAAATAAATCTCTCTCTTTGTTAGATTGCTAGGGGGCTGCACTGTGTGAGGGCCATGTATGTTTTATTATGGTCGTATCTATAGTTTGGGAACTGGAGAAAAGAAGTGGAACAAACCATTTGCATGGCAGAGTCCGACTTGATTATTTCTCAAATTTGTAGTGCACAAAAATGGTTTAGTATATATGTGAAGGGGATGAGAGAAGGCAAATATGCAAATGCTGTATCAGAGATGATTACTTTACAATGTTCGGTGATTACATTTGTAGTTTTAGGATCAGTGTGGATGTTTCATAACATTGAAGGATCCCCTATTCCAGTGTGGATGTTTCATTGTACAATGTGTTTATATGCATGTTCACTTGAATGTTTATAAAAGAAAAATTGCTTATCATATCGACCTCATTCGCTCATGTATCCCTCTGTTTGTTCATAATTGTGTTGAATTTATTCAACTTAAATGTGTTTTATTCATCCGATTACGCTTGAAACATTTGGTTCCCGCAACAACTCGCGGGCGTAATTTCTAGTTATTACTAACAGTATCAAAAGTTCTTTTAAGAGAACTTCTTTCTTGTGCATCTTTGTAAAGAAACACATTGTCAAAGAATGATGCACTTCTAGATTCAATAATTGTATTCACATGTACATCCGATATATCAGACTTGTGTACAAGAAAACTATATGCACTATTGTTAATAGCATAACCAATAAAGATACAATCAATGGTCTTTGATCCTATCTTAACCCTTTTGGGGTTTGGGACCGCCACCTTTGTTAGACATCCCCACATTATTAGATATTTATGAGGCAACTTGTTGTGAATATGATTTGCAGAAAGCAATGCCTCTCCCCACAAATTTTGGGGTGCCCTAGAACTTACCAAAAGAGCATTCATCATTTCTTTAAAAGTTCGGTTCTTGCGTTCAGCAATACCATTTTGCTGAGGTGAATAAGGAGCTGTAGTTTGATGAATAATTCCGTGTTGGGAACAAAATACACCAAAAAATGATTCATATTCACCACCTCTTAGTACCTTTATTTTTTTGTTGAGTTAGATTCTCAACTTCATTCTTGTAATGTTTAAACATTTATATTGCCTCATCTTTACTCCTGAGGAAAAATATTTGACAATATCTTGTACAATCATCTATAAAAGTAATAAAATACTTTTTACCACCTCTAATTTGTATAAACTTTTTAAATCACATATATCAGTTTGAATTAGCTCTAAAGGTTTTGTACTTCTTTCTAAGGAATGGAATGACAATCTTGTTAGTTTTGCTTCAACACAAATTTCACATTTCTTAGTATAATCAATGTTATTAGTTCCATGTTAATAAATTTACGTAATTTTTCATAATTAACATGTTCCAATCTACCATGCCATAAATGTGATGACTCAATCATACAAGCAAAACTAATTGTATTATTATTAACTTTGGGTACAACAGCCATTGTATTAATCTTGAACATACCATCAATAAGATACCCTTTCTCCACCCATTCTTGGAGAGTAGAAACTTATCAAACTTAAAAACTATTTTGAACCCATTCTTACTAAGCAGCGATTCAGAAACCAAGTTCTTCTGAATGTCAGGAACATGAAGCACTTTATTAAGAGTGACTTCCTTCCTAGATGTCATTTTCAAAACCACGCTCGCTTGGCCTTCAACTTTGGAGGTGGGAGAATTTCCCATAAACAAATGCTCACTATTATCGTTTTCTTCATAGGTAGAGAACATGTTCCTGTCAGAACATATGTGACATAAGGCTCGAATATCCAATATCCACCCACCATGCTCTAGTATACTAGTATTGCTCACCAAATTGACTTCAGACACGACAGCAGATAAGTTAAAATCTGCATAGTGCCGAGCAGCAACAACAAAAGCATTTGTAATTTTGTATTGGCAAGGGCACTAGCCTTCTGAGATACTTTCGACCTTTTTTATCTTACTTTACAATGTCAAACTTAAAATTAATACTGTATAAAATAAAGCCAAAAACTAGACAACTTGATAGAAGTTCAAAGCATATAAAGCTACTGATTATATAACTACAACAACAACAACAACAACAAAGCCTTTTCCCACTAAGTGGGGTCGGCTATATGAATCCTAGAACGCCATTGCGCTCGGTTTTGTGTCATGTCTTCCGTTAGATCCAAGTACTCTAAGTCTTTTCTTAGAGTCTCTTCCAAAGTTTTCCTAGGTCTTCCTCTACCCCTTCGGCCCTGAACCTCTGTCCCGTGGTCACATCTTCGAACCGGAATGTCAGTAGGCCTTCTTTGCACATGTCCAAACCACCGTAACCGATTTTCTCTCCTCTTTCCTTCAATTTCGGCTACTCCTACTTTACCTCGGATATCCTCATTCCTAATCTTATCCTTTCTCGTGTGCCCACACATCTCTCCAAAGGTTAAGCTTCGCGTTTACCCCTTCCTGCGTTTCATCTATCAACACTATATCGTTTGCGAAAAGCATACACCAAAGAATATCATCTTAAATATAAAGTTTGTGATCTTCGCTAGATTGCTCCGGTCATTAGTGTGGATAAGTATGTAAATGGATAGAGACAGGAAGCAAACACAAGATGTATGTGGTTCACCCAGATTGGCTACGTCCACGGAGTAAAGGAGTTCTCATTAATTGTGAAGGGTTTACACAGTATATAGGTTCAAGCTCTCCTTTAGTGAGTACAAGTGAATGATTTAGTACAAATGACATTAGGAAATATTGTGGAAGAATGATCTCGTAATCACGAAACTTTTAAGTACCGAAGTGTGGTGTCGTCTTCACTTGCCTTATCTGTCTCATAGGTAGATGTGGCATCTTCTTTGGAAGTACTCTTCCTCCCTCCAAGGGTGGTATCTTTAACTGGTGGAGATGCACAAGGTAATGTATCAATTTCACTTGACGCTTACTTGTAGTTTCAGGCTTGGTCAAGCGCGATACAAACCATGTAGTAGGAGTCCCCCAAGTCGCCGAGCTAGGGGATCTGCTAAAAGAGGTGACAGACAAGGTAAGCAATTAGAGCTCCAAGCAATCAGTCACAGATCAGAAGTTTGATTTCGAGTTCCGGCTGATTGTTATCCTTCTCCTTATCTTGCAGGTAGCATGAAGGATAAAGAGAAGAAAAGGAGAAAATGTGATATGAGATACTTTTGCTTTTGAAGAAGTAACTTTCCACAGGCTTATTCTTGAACTGGGCTGGAGGGTTTTCTTGTTTCCGCCAGAGTATAAGGCCGACTGAAGAATTTGAGGGTCAAAATAAGTCCATCAAATGTAGAGTACGTTCGACCCTGCTGATATAGGATACTTTTGCTGTTGACAAAGTAGTGGATGTATCGGCACGTGTTCTGTTGCGCTTGTCTCCACATGCTTCCTTGTATCCTTCTCACTTGCCCTATTTGTTCCTCAGGCAGATGTGGTATCTTCTCGGGAAGCATAAGATGTTGAAGATGAGTACTCGAGAGCAATGGGGTTCCAGGCAGTCAGTTCCGGACTGGAAGCTTGATTCCAAGTGCTGACTGATTGCTCTCTTTCTCCTTGTCTTGCAGGTAAGAACAAGGCCAAAGGAAAAGACAGGGAAAAAGCATGATATGGGATACTCTTTCTTTTAACCCTGATGATATGAGATATTCTTGCTCTGGTGTAGCTTGTTTACAGAGGTATTCTCAGGGGGAAAGAAAGCTGAGTATTTCGAGAGGCTTCGTTGGGAGTGCCCTCTCAGATATGAGGAAGGGTTGAGCATTTTTGCAGGTCTGCCTGTCCGCTAAGGATGAAGGTCGACATATATAGGAGTCTCCCTAACAAGAATGAGTAATATTATTCTTTTACCCTGCTTGGTCATAGCACGGTAGTGGGAGCTGCCAGCTTCACGTGTTTTAACTCTGTCAGAGCACTTTGAAAAAGTGGTCTGTGGTATCTGGAAAGCTGATGTTACGTGTGAAGATTACAGACAAGCTTTATCCAAGGAGATCTGGCTCTCGAAGTTGAGAAAGCGGTGTGAGGATTACAGACAAGCTTTATCTAAAGGGCTCTCGAAGTTGAGAAAGCGGTTCCTCTTTGGTTTTCGAACAAGCAATCCTGTCGGGGATCTTTCTCTCGAGATTCGGAGAATGGTGCCTCTTCGATTTTTGATAAAGCAATCCTGCTAGGAGTCTGGCGCTCGAGATTCGAATAACGGTGTCTCGTCGTTTTTTGAGAAAGTAATCATGTTGGGAGTCTGGCTCTCGAGATTCGGAGGACGGTGCCTCTTCGATCTTGAAGCAAGCAATCTTGTTGGGAGTGTTTTCTCGAATGTGAGTAAAGGTTAGGCCTGTTAGCTAGTCTACCTTGCCACGGAGCACAGAGGTTGACACACAGGGACTTTCCAATTATCCAGCAGTGGTCCTGTTCCTTTACCCTTGTGGGTAATAATATGGTAGCTAGACCTTCAAAATTTATGTGTCTAAACTTTGTTAGTGCCGTTTCTTTGCTATTCTTTTACCCTTCTTGGTCATAGCGATGTAATGGGAGCTGCAAGCTTCACGTGTCTAAACTTTGTCAGAGATTTTTGGCAAAGTTATCTGTGGTACCCGTGAGCTGATGTTGAGTGTGGAAAGTGGATGATTGAACAGTAACATTCACGTGCTTTCTACTTCACCAGAAATCTTCGACAGAATGCCCGTAATTTTCGCAAAGTTGAGTGTGCATGTGACGGGTGTTGACAAGGCTGAAAAAGCAGGTGCCTCTTCGATTTCTGAGATCGGCCCTCGTGGTCTCTGAGAAGCCCAGCTTTTGAGAAAGCAAGCGCCTCTTCGATTTTTGCGATCGACCTTCGTGGTCTTTGAGCAGCCCAACTTTTGAGAAAGCAAACGCCTTTTCGATTTCTGGGCAGGCGCCTCTTCGATTTCTGAAGCTCCATCGAGTGCAGATTTTTATAGAGGCTGGTATTAAGTTCCAAAGCACACTTGAATCTCCACCCGTAGAAGCTCCATTCTTGCATTTCTAAGATCTTGATTTGTCCGACCTCTTTTCTCTTCAACACCTTTGAAAATGTCTGGCCCCTCTGACCGTCGTTTTGACTTGAACCTTGTTGAAAAGGCAGCCACGCCTTCTCCAGACAACATATGGCGCCCATTCTTCATATCCCCTACTGGTCCTCTTACTGTTGGGGATTCCGTGATGAAGAATGATATGACCGCTGCGGTGGTGGCCAGGAACCTTCTCACTCCCAAAGATAACAAACTACTTTCCAAACGGTCTGATGAGTTGGCTGTTAAGGATTCTCTGGCTCTCAGTGTTCAGTGTGCAGGTTATGTGTCTAATATGGCCCAACGCCTATTTGCTCAAATCCGCCAAGTTGAATCATTGGCGGCTGAAATGATGAGTCTCAAACAAGAGATTAGAGGGCTCAAGCATGAGAATAAACAGTTGCACCGGCTCGCACATGACTATGCTACAAACATGAAGAGGAAGCTTGACCAGATGAAGGAATCTGATGGTCAGATTTTACATGATCATCAGAGGTTTGTGGGTTTGTTCCAAAGGCATTTATTGCCTTCGTCTTCTCGGGCTGTACCGCGTAATGAAGCTCCAAATGATCAACCTCCGATGCCTCCTCCTTCTAGGGTGCTGTCCAGTACTGAGGCTCCGAATGATCCCCCTCCGGTGCCTTCTCTTTCTGGGGCTCTGCCGACTGCTGAGACTTCTCCTAAGCAACCTTTGTGAAGGCTCCCTCTTGTTTGTTTATTTTGACTCGTGTATATGTACATATTTGTAACTTCTTAGAGATATCAATAAATAAGCTTTGTTTCATTTCAACGTATTATGTTAAATACACCAAAGCCTTCTTCACTAAGTTCTTTGAATTTTTCTTTTGTTGAAGCTTGTATGTTGAAGCTTTGTGAGTGGAGCATGTAGGTTGAGGTAGTGTTCCCTTAATTTCCCGAGTGGGGAAAACTTCTCGATTGGAGACTTGAAAAATCCAAGTCACTGAGTCGGGTCGGCTATATGAATCTTAGAACGCCATTGTGCTCGATCCTATGTCATGTCCTCCGTTAGATCCAAGTACTCTAAGTCTTTTCTTAGAGTCTCTTACAAAGTTTTCCTAGGTCTTCCTCTACCCCTTCGACCCTGAACCTCTGTCCCGTAGTCGCATCTTCTAACCGAAGCGTCAGTAGGCCTTCTTTGCACATGTCCAAACCACCGTAACCGATTATATAACTAACAAAACAAATTATAGAGATGCTGATTAGTTATGAAACTTGTCAAACTAAATTAACAAAAGGTAATAAGAAACACAAGATGACACATGTGGCTATTAAAAGGAAAAGAGGATTTGCTTATTTGAAAAGAAGGTTCAACACGTTAATTGCTTTGAAGGTTTCTAACATTTATACGGAATTTATCAAACAAACAACATTTAAAATAGAATTAATGGAAAAGCATCGAACAGAGTGATTCACAATTATAAACCAAACAAAACTGCAGTCTATTCTGATTGATAGAAGAACACAGAAACTTAAAACATATATTAACACTTTAATAGCAAATATCACAGATAATTCGTCTTAAGTTTGTTGGAAATATAGTGCTAATTTGCTGTTAAACAATAATTATAATGGAACTTGCATACAAAATTAAATAAGTTTAGAAGAACCTTAATTAAGTCGAGGCAAGCGTTGGACGCTCTGACCTTAAGACGAATTACGCCCCACACATGTGCTAATGGTTACCCGCGCTTGCCTCCCAAGATACAATGACTCCACTTCCTTGTGAAAGCAGCACTTCAATTCACAAGGATCCTCGAACCAGATTATGCAGGAAACTCTCTCATGAATGGGATGAAATTCTAATATCTTTCTATTTGGTAGTTGAGATGCAGTGGATGGAATGAATGTATGATGCAGGATGATTGCTTTATTTATGGATGCTAATGAGCCCCTTCGGAAAGAGTGTGCCTAAATTTGAACATATAACCAATGCATCTTTTGGGTAAACAGATGCAATGATGCCTCACTCCATAATCAAGTCAGGGACACCGCTCCTTTGTCCATTGAATTAATTAATCAAAATTTGATTGTAACTTTTCACAAGAGAAGTCATCAATCCATATACAACTTCCTGGAAAGTTGCAATACCTTTCCGATTGAGGTTTTGTACCGTAGGATTATTGACCCACCAATGGACAATTTTCTTATTTCCCTTCAATTTAGAAATTTAATATTTAAAAAAAAATCTTATTAAATTTCTAACAATAACAAATCTAAAAATTTTAGGAATAATTAATTCACTTGGAGCATTTTCTTTATTTTTACATTATGAAGTAATTACAGTAAGAACAGATTTTCAAAATATAATTTCGCATTACAATAAGAAACATACTAACAAATAGATAGCCTGAAGATGTGTCAATTTTATTGATTCATTTACGGGGAATGGTTCTAAGCCAATTTTTGAACATATTAAAGGTAGTGATAATATACTAGCTAATATCTTATCAAGACTTGTTTATTGAACAATAATGGAATATCATGGACCATCATCCTCAAATAACGACTATCGTGGACCATAATCTTCAAATAACAGAAGACCACAAATTATAAGAGTAACTTTCAATAGCATAAGATGCACCATGGGCCTCCACCATTTACTAGATTTCAAAATAGCATAAGTAGAGCAGCATCACCACCAATACTCACCTTTGACTTTAATAGCACTATAATTGAAGGAATAAAAAAAAATAAAACTTTGAGGTATAGGACAAGGGTACTAGGACTCACTGATAGGCAACAGATTCTCTTAGACAATAACTTTTCAAACATCCAGATAAATAGCTAGGCATGAGGTTAGGACATGAGAAAATTATTAGAGCCTTAGATCAAGAGTTTGCTAGTTTTAAATTTAATTTTCATTAAAGCCAGCACCATATTCATTCTCTTGAAAATAGTCTCCAAACACTTCCTAGAGATCACATGGCATTGATTAACCAATTTATCAAAGCAAAAACTCCAATATCTTAGAATGTTGCAAAAGGCAAGTAACTAAAAATTGGCATAGAATGTGATCAACATAAGAATAAAAAAAAGAGGTTATTGAACCCACCAATAAAGAACAAGAGACTAATGAGCCCATTAAAGAGGGAGAGATCAGAATTGAGTTTTTAGAAGAAGATATTGAAATGGAGTAGCATCAGACCGAAGAAGATAAACAACAAAAGCATGAAAGGTTTCTTAAGACCTTACTATTAGAATTGATAAGTGATAATATTTTGTTAGAAGAAATACCAAAAGCAAAATTAAGAATATTGTCATTAGACATGCAATATGATATCCTGAAAAGAGCATCACAATCCATGTAGGAACTTCAATTACGGTTACAATGTGCTCTGTATTAGTCCATCTTTGATCCAAAATCAAGGATTGATAATATTATAAAGATATATCTACCATGTCATATCCCGACCCAGACCCTCACCACATCCTGAGCTTGACTCCACCATAGTACGATACTGTCCGCTTTGGGCCCCGACCACACCCTCACGGTTTTGTTTTTGGGAACTCACATGAGAACTTCCCAGTGGGTCACCTATCATGGGATTGCTCTCACGCGAACTCGCTTAACTTCGGAGTTCCGATGGAACCCGAAGCCAGTGAGCTCCCAAAAGGCCTCGTACTAGGTAGAGATGGGAATATACATATAAGGCTTACAGGATCCACTCCCCTGGGCGATGTGGGATGTTACAATCCACCCCCCTTAGTGGCTTGACATCCTCGTCGGCACACTTCCGGCCAAGGATTGGCTTTGATACCAAATTGACACACCCCGACCTAAATTGAGGCGTGAGGGTGACGGCCAGCACACCTCAATTTAGGTCGGGGTGTGTCATACCATGTCTTTCTGATAGTACAGAGAATTGTAATTGTAAACCAGAGGTTAGTATACCTTTGGCTAGGATTAATGTAAGAGACTAGACCATGACCTTTTAGTTTTGAGCATAAAGAAAAGAATAATGTAGTAGACGTTAACCCAACCTTAGTATTAGAATTTGGTTATCTTGATAAAATATTTATTAACCATAGTTCCTAATTAGAATTATTCCCTGCTAAGCTTAAGAAAGTAGCAGAAGATTATTTAGAAGTTTGGAAAGAAATTTGTATAAGTTTTAACAGCAGTCCTCCAGATTGGTATATGCATATGCACAAGAAAGAAGCTGGGCATTTAGCCATGAAAAAAGATCTTTTAGGCTGTTTTCTATATCACCCTATGTATGAACTCTTCACAACAAAATATTTTGAGATATCGAAGAGTCTAGATGTTAGCTTTAGATGAGTGAGTATGATATGATATCAGTAGTGACACACCCCGATCCAGAGGATCCAGGCGTGTTGGCCATCACGTGAGCGTGACGTAACCATAAGTGCGACACGGAAGCGAAACAATAACAAACATAAGAAGGAATTCAAACCAAACTCTAGTAGAATAACCTACTAGAATAACAGGACGAGTTATAAGTAAACACATAAATTCAGAGCATAGGTTTAAGTGCAGTCAAGTAGGACTAAAATAAAAGTACATCACCCTCAGGTGAGTCCTACATGTCAAGAGTCTGTCAGAATGCCGGAAAAAGACCTCAAGAGTCACCAACCGCTAACTAGAACCTGGAGGGGCGCAAAACAAAGATGAGTGGGTCAGTAAAACCAAATATTTCTCAAAACATTTCATTTAAAACATTTCTAACCCCTCACCGTAAAACCTGTATACTTTCCCAGAAAATAGTATATATAAAACCATATGTAATCTCAAAACTCAAATCCCAAGTCTTTAACATTTTTCAAGAAAAAAAAATATGCCATGCCATGAATCAAAATATAAATCAAGTGAAATAAGGAATCAATCGGAGACCCTGCAGTTGGTCCTATACGATTAATTCTATAGCTCAATATCCCACTCAGCTGGAGTCACCACAGTGACCTATACGGCCCTACTCTGCACATCACTCGGAACTACGTAAGGTAGTATGTACGATGAAAGGTGTAAAAATACGCTCTAGTGCTTCTCTCATCAATCATCAGCGCGCATAACTAAGGTCACCCACTAGTCGGAATCACACCTAGTGATCTATACGACTAGCATGTCGGAACCCTCACATGGTCTGTACGACATCCACCTACTTTGATCCAAGGCGAGCGTGCGGTGTGGTGAATAATATAAGCACTAACACCTAGGGTGCAAGTTATGAGCTTAAAACGTCTCAACATCAAACAATTCAATGAATAATGAACTCACCTGACTTACCTGTGCCTCCACAGCACCATGCACATGTATGCATCATATATCAATCATATAATTCATATAACAATTCATATTTTCTTCAAATAATTCTATGCATGGCATTTAAAAACATATTTTCATATAAATGCATTTTCTAGGAAAAACAATAGTATATAGGTAATACGAAAACAAAACTGCCCACTCACTGGTAAGTCGATGGGTCGTAGCCCCCGTGACGTCCCTGGATGCGCTTGTCCTCGGGATACGTGTCACCTATATGCGAAACAACTAAAATAACATTATTTAAAGCACATCACCAACATTTCGTAATAATTTCTCATACGGTGCTCAATTTGGGTATATGAATATACCACAGTGACCTACTCGACGTCACGGAAGTCGTGATATTTTTAAAATAATTTTTAGGCTTGCCACGCGCCCCCACGCGCCAAGAAGGGCACGGGTTCACGCGCATCCTCTGAATCGGGGTGTGTCAAGTAGTAGTAGAAGAAGAAAAGTATATTTACAGCAAGACAAATGTCTGTCACCAATCTTACTAAAAGTTTCAAAATTTTAAAGACGAAACTTTAAAAACCTATTACAAGATAAAAGAAAATAGTGAAAGAGAAGTAGAATTAAAAGACGAAAATGAACAATAATGAAACAATTTGATAAAAGAAGAACCGCACAATATCGACAATATAATAGAAACATAAAAGAGCTGATAGCGGATAAGCAAAAGATGAGAAGTAGCATAAGTGAAGAATATTTCATTATAGCACCAAAAATGTAAATGATGAATGGAATGATTACAAAATAGTAAATAAAGAATTTTTTTTATCCATTTCAGACTTTTCACTCCAAAAAAATCCTAATGAGTAAGAGTGAATCCTAATATGACATTTTCATTAAAACCAGGTTGGTGGGGGGAACCCTTGGCTAAAGAGTCACAGTTGACGATGGAGGAGACGGCGAGAGAGGACAGCAGGAAAGGCACGGTGATCTCAGCAGAAGACGCTCTCGAAACAGTTCTGAGAGTGGTCCAGCGGCTGCCGCCTGTCACTGTGCCCCTCCACGATGCGGCTGGGAAGGTGCTGGCGGAGGACATTCGCGCGCGTGAACCTCTGCCGCCTTACCCTGCGTCGGTGAAGGATGGGTATGCGGTGGTAGCTTCGGATGGGCCAGGCGAGTATCCTGTAATCGCTGAGTCAAGAGCTGGCAACGATGGACTTGGCATCACCGTCACTCCTGGAACTGTAGCCTATGTTACCACTGGAGGTAACATAATAAATATTTTGAATTAATTTGGCAGTCTCAGTTATTCGGATGGATGCTTTACAAATGTTTGTATTATAGGATAGGATAGGATAGGATAGGATAGGATAGGATTGGATTGGATTGGATTGGATTGAGTAACTAGTAAACTTCGAGGTATATTGAAAGTAGAGGTGAATGATTTTGTTTATTCTGAGGGGATTATAAGGCGAGTAGACATTAGGAAATTTTTATCTCTTCTAATCCTATCATTTTGTGTTTGGGGAGGTGGGATTGGAATGGAAAAGTTTCCTTGACGAATATCCATCTTCTACGTTCAAGTTGGACATATTTTTTATCATTTCTTCGTCCAACATACCTTGAATAAAGTGAGTTATCCAATCCAGTCCTAGACACCAAACAAAATGAACTCGCAAACTTCCTACAGTCACTACCCATCATCCTTGGAGAATATCAAGCCAACAAACCATTTGTGCATCATGATCGCCCAGCCTAGTACTAGGAACCGTGTTTCCTATAGTCCAAAACTCTGGACATTAATGAAATTTGTACTCGTCAGAATTTTCTGTCGTATACAGTAGTTTATAACCCTAGCGATCACTAGCTTTTCTTTCCGTAGGTTTTTGGTCTCGACGTATTAGTCTTTTTGCCTTTAATCCGTTCTCCCGGTGTGCATTGTTTTAGGACCAATACCTGATGGTGCCGATGCAGTGGTACAAGTTGAGGACACTGAAGAAATTGAAGAGCATTCACTTGATTCAGGGCAAGTAAGAATATTGATACAAACAAGCAAAGGAGTAGATATTCGTCCGGTGGTATGATGTCATCCTTTGATGGTTGATTAACATTTTTGTTTGGGTTTCTTCCTTTTCATTTGAGAATGTCTCGTCCTCCTATGTACTGCACCTTTGTATTAATACATTTTTGTTTCTTGCATAAAGTACCTATTACTTGAAATAGGTTGGATCACTGGTGGAGCAAAAATAGGAAGTAGAGAAAGAAGAGCAATACCTTAGAATTTAACAAAGGTCTCCTAGGGGTCTCACCTAGAACCCAATGAAGGCTACATTACACCAGGATGCTAAAACTAATCGTGCAACCAAAATTCCCAAATACGAAAAGTAAACTTGACTGAAGACAACCTGGTCTGTGTGCATAGTTCCCATTTATTAATTGGAAAAAGATGGCCATAATGCTTTATGGGTTTGACAGAGGATCAAAACTGGAATTTGGAGAGAGTTTCTTAGAACTATTAAATCACATCGAGGGCAGTAAAGGGAGAGTGTGCACCTACAATTGCATAAGCGACTATATTTAGCATTGTTCCATGATGGATATCTTCATTTGTACCTTTTGTCAGTCATGTTCTATAAGGGGAAAAAAAAAGAATCTATTTCGCAAACTTACAGTTCTCGTACTTGTTTAATCTAATGAAGTTTTGAAAGCTCATTCAAAAATTTGTTTGCAAGGGTTGTGACATTGAAGCAGATGCTGTAGTATTGACATCTGGGCAAAGAATTGGTGCTTCAGAAATTGGTTTGCTTGCCACTGTAGGAGTGACAATGGTGAAGGTAGTAAAAGAATTAATGTTGTGCTTAGTAATTTGTTACTGAGAGCAACTATGCCGTATATTTTCCATTTGTTTAGGAATGAACTTTTGTTCCTTATAAAATAATAATAATAATAATAGATTGACACTGAGAGCCAAATGTCATGTAGGTATATCCAACTCCAACAATTGGTGTGCTTTCCACAGGAGATGAACTCGTGGAGCCAATGACAGGTTGTTTAAATCGTGGCCAGGTACTGTAAGCTACTGAAATCTTCTCTCTCTCTCTCTCTCTCTCTCTCTCTCTCTCCCCGTGCACATGTTTAAGGTCCTTCACTTTGTAGTACAAAAATAACAGTGTGCGAGTGGCCAATCTAGTTTTAAAAAGTCGTGCATGGTTCAGGTGCTAATGTAAGTTCTAGACCATTGTTAGTCAGGAGAAAATGGTAGAAAAATATTCAACAAAGCTTAAAACCTCTGATTCTTAGGTATTATTAATTCAATGTTCCACGAATTCATACTTATTCAAGGTTAATTACACTAACACCCCCTGAAGTTTATTGAGTTTTCACAAAACCCCATCAATTTTGAGACATTACACTAACACCCCCTCACGTTTTAATTCACTTTCACATAACCCCTTTAGTCAAAATTATGCTAATAAATTGACAACTTTACCCTTATAACTAATACTTAAACAATAAAAAAAATCTTTATAATTTATACAAAAAATAAATTAAACATTAAAATAGTCTCATTATCTTCATCTTCTTTTTCCCTGCTAAGAATGCTTATGAACAATGGGATTCTACTTCATAAGCATTCTGCTTGCATCCATAAGAAAATAATTAACAGCAACAAAATTTCAGTTTCATGAAAAATTACTTTGATATGCCAAAACAAGTCAAAAGGCGCAAGATGAATCAACTGAATTTGCAACTTGTAATGAAATTTCTTGTATTTTGGTCTAATTCTATTCTTTCGAACCAAAAAATAAGCAGACAGTTGCTTTTACCTGCTGAATAACGTAATAAAGTTCATAACGTCTATGCTTGTAGAGCCTTGATGCCCCTCCCATTTTGTGAAAGCCCTGATATCATTGCATTCCAAGTTACTATATCCCTCGTTGGCATCCTCCTACACACCAAACTGTTGTCTTCCAAATTCCCACACTTTGCATACATGGTTGAAAGAGCACTTCTAATTGGTACTACAAGACTGAACGCATACTTGATGGTACAGGCATGGATTTGCTTTCCTTGTTCAAAAGCACAAAGACTCGAACATGCTTTGAGGACGCTAGCCCTCATTCATAGGGCATCCTTCCCCTCCCTTTTTTAATGTTTATTTATTTTTTTTAATATTTTCTTTTCTATGGAAGAAACTCTAAGAAAAGACTTTAGAGTACTTGGATCTAAGTGAAGACGTGAAACAAAACTGAGCGCAATGGCGTTCTAGGATTCATACAGCCGACCCCACTTAATGGGAAAAGGCTTTGTTGTTGTTGTTGAATATTTTCTTTTCTATATAATTATAAAGACTTTCTTTATTGTTCAAGTAATTAATTATAAGGGTAAGTTGTCAATTTATTAGCAGAATTTTGACTGAAGGGGTTATGTGAAAGTGAATTAAAACTTGAAGGGGTGTTAGTGTAATGTCTCAAACGTGAGGGGTTTTTGTGAAAACTCAATAAACCTCAAGGGGTGTTAGTGTAATTAACCCTACTTATTCATCATTGTGTCCTTTGCTTTGGTTCACAGAGTCATACCCTACCCGTGTCTCATCACATTACAAGACAAGGGTAGGTGTTTTAGTCTGTTGTTAAAAGTAGTGTTTGCAATTGTATTGGCAGTACCGTTATCAATGATGCTGCTACTTCACATGTGGTAAGAATACAGAGTAGGCTGATGCAGTTCTTGTGCAGATTAGGGACTCCAACCGCGCTATGATACTGGCAGCTTCACTACAGCATCATTGCAAAGTTCTTGACCTAGGTATTGCTAGAGATGATGAAGAAGTACTGGAGAATATCATCAATACTGCCATTTCTGCTGGAGTTGATGTTATTCTTACGTCTGGAGGTGTTTCCATGGGAGACAGGGACTATGTCAAACCACTATTTCAAAGGAGAGGGACAGTGCATTTTAGTAAGGTGGGCTTAATCTGCAGTCATTCTCATATGTTTTCTCTCACTCTATATTTCCTTGTACGATGGGTGTAGGAAATAGGAACCAAATTCCAATTGTGATGATGTATTGAACTGAAAGGTGGTTTGATATTGTTATAGAACATAATATATAATGTTAGTTTAGAATTTAACCAGCTCTTCAGGTTTGGATGAAACCAGGAAAGCCTTTAAATTTTGCGGAGATCAATTCCAGACCTGAAGAGAATATGCCAATGAAAAGAATTTTTGCATTCGGGTTGCCTGGAAATCCAGTTAGCTGTCTTGTCTGCTTCCATGTATTTGTGGTCCCTACCATCCGCCGTCTTGCTGGATGGAAAAATCCTCACCTTTTGAGGTTGCTGAAACTTCTGAAGCTCTCTCTCTCTCTCTCTCTCTCTCTCTCTCTCTCTCTCTCTCTCTCTCTCTCTCTCTCTCTCTCTCTCTCTCCCACCTTACTTTTTAAATTTCTATGTATAGAGTGCATGCTCGTCTTCGTCAGCCTTTAAAGACAGATCCTGCACGCCCAGAATTTCATCGTGCTATCATTGGATGGGAGTTAAATGATGGATTGGGATATCCTGGGTAAGTTGTTTAAGGAACTTGTCATGTAGGTGTCTTGTCTAGTTCCTTTCAGAGTCAAAATACCTTTTTCCCTATATGCCAAATCATTGTTTTTTATATGTTTTAATCCTCTGTTTACATTAAGGGAAAAACTCTTTCTATTTTTCTTTTCAGCTTTGTTGCTGAGAGTACTGGCCACCAGAGGAGCAGTCGGATTTTAAGTATGAAGTCTGCTAATGCTTTGTTGGAGTTGCCAGCAACAGGCAGTGTAATAGCAGCTGGGACTTCTGTGCCAGCCATCATTATTTCTGATATAAGCAATGCTATTTGCGAAAGTTCCTCGTCACCTAATTCAGCATCACCTTTCCAAAGATTTATACTGCAAGAAAGAACTGTAGCTGAGTCTCAGGATGCCGGGGTTAGAGTAGCAATTCTTACAGTGAGTGATACTGTTGCATCAGGGGCTGGGCCTGATAGAAGGTATGGTATTCTTACCAACACACATAGTACATATATATGTGTCCATATATTATCTTAAGGGCTGCAAAGCTCAACCTCATTTAACGACCTTGTGAACATGAAACTTTTTATGTTCTGTAAAATGAGATAATTTTTGTAGTACTTTCCACATGGTGAAAGTTTATGATCTCCTCATTAAAGTTTGTTTCCATACCTCATAGTAGTTTTGTAAACTTACTCGAGTCTAACATATTTTGTCTAACATGTTTTGTAAACTTTCCCTAACTCATAATATGCTACTAGGACCTTAAGAATGAGTACTCAATTACACTAATTGTATCAACATACGCCTTCTTCACGATCTCCCCATAAAAGTTTGTTTCCCTGTCTCGTAGTAGTTTTGTAAACTTACCTGAGTCTAACATATTTTGTTTAACCTAAATATGTGTTTAAATATCTTGAAGTCAAATGCTCCCGAGAAAAAATTTATCCAAATGCAATTGCTTTTTTACTCTTTGTTTCCTGATAAGTTGTGAACCAAGTCTTCGGTCAAGAATTTCAGTTAATCTAGTCGCATCAACATACGCCTTTTTGAGTTTTTGGTTACATGAGGGCAATTTGTAGATGCTAGAACGACAGCACATTTGATGTTCCTCATTATCAAAGTTTGATATGGAAAAGGTGAATGCTGTGCAAAATATTATGTAGGAGCTGTTTCTCACAGCTGAATCTCTTTTAAAATTGCTGGAAAATTCATTTTAGAAAAATCAATGACTTCACTTTTGGACAGAAATTAGTCGATTCATTACTCTTCTGGCATTGGCTCTCAACCACAAGGTGCTTTTCCAGGGGGCTTGGGGGGTTTCTAGGGTTGCTCAATGTACGAAATAGTTCTTTACAGTTTTCTGTCTTAGGTAGACCATAATTGAACTCAAATGCATCTAGATACTCCTTTTTGAATGGTTGTTTCAAGGAGGTCACTTAATAGATGCCAAAGAAACAACGCAAAGCTGATATTGCTCCTTGTCAAAGTGCAACATGAGATGCACTCTATGCTTTGCAACATTATAATGAACCCTTCGCTTTAACTTCTTGTTCCTGTGTATATAAAGTCCTCCTGTGGTTAGTAAACACTCTAATCATGGAACAAGCACTCTTGGAGAGTGCAGTGCAATGGAGAGTTGTATGCTGTTCATGTATCTGAAAGTAGACTCCACATAACATTGAATTATATCTTTCTCAGCAAGATGTGCTGAAAAGGTTGCAACCTTATGTTTGGTTAAATTTTTTGAATTTCTGTTCCTTATAAGAATGTATTTGAACATATTACATGGATCTTCTTCGTGTTTGTGCATTCTGCATTCATCTATGAGTATTTCTTTGTTGTGTCTTGTTTTGCAGTGGTCCAAGGGCAGTTTCTGTTGTAAATTCCTGTTCAGAAACGTTGGGGGGAGCTAGGGTTGTTTCAACAGCTGTGGTTGCGGATGATGTAAGCAAAATAAAGGATGTTCTACATAGATGGAGTGATATTGAGCAAATGGATCTCATCCTCACCCTCGGTGATTTTCTTGCTTTTTAGTGGGCTTGTTTCTTTCGATGAACTAGCACCTCTTTAATACAGTTTTGTTGAATTCTTCTGAAGTAATTTTATGTTCTCAAATTTAGGTGGTACTGGCTTCACCCCACGAGATGTAACCCCGGAAGCAACCAAAGAGTTGATTGAGAAAGAAACACCTGGTCTTCTTCATGTCATGATGCAAGAGAGTTTGAAGGTAGCTTAACATATATGGAAAAATATGCTTCTATATGATGAATTCAAATATTATTTCTCTTGCTGATTATTTCTTGAATGTGATTTTCATAGTATTTAAGTGCAACTCTAAGGTGTAGGTTGGTTTCTGTAATCCTAATGACAAATACTTAATCTTGATGACAGAAAGCTCTTAGCTAACGGATACTTAACAGCGAACTATATAATGACATAAGCACCTGATGAATTGACATCAAAGATTTATTTAGCTTAAACTCTAATTTTTCCTTAACTGAGACAGGTGACACCAACTGCTATGCTCTCGCGCTCTGCAGCAGGAATAAGAGGGTCATCGCTGGTAAGGTCACGATGTCGTTGTGCATTCCTTATCTTTCGCATTAGTAGATGTGGAACTGTGAACTATATAGTTGCATAAACATTGTCGACGGTCAGTGATGATAGATTGATATGGTTTTTTAAACATCTGGAATGTATGGATGATTTGGTTTGACTCCCTAATTGTGTAGTCTTTGTTCGTACTGTATACATTCAGATCATTAACATGCCTGGGAATCCAAACGCGGTTGCTGAGTGCATGGAGGCTTTGTTGCCTGCCCTCAAGCATGGATTAAAGCAGATAAGGGGAGACAAGAGAGAAAAACATCCCCAACACGTCCCTCACGCACAAGGGGCAAATACGGATGTGTGGGAACAAAGTTATAAGCTGGCC
This sequence comes from Malus sylvestris, assembly GCF_916048215.2. NCBI lineage: Eukaryota > Viridiplantae > Streptophyta > Magnoliopsida > Rosales > Rosaceae > Malus > Malus sylvestris. The sequence continues at coordinate 20,636,487 of NC_062270.1, forward strand.
TCAGCTAGTGGCACCGAGCCAGGTTGTTCTTGTTGCCGTTAATACGGAGGAATAAAGGCATGTAATAGTGTATTTTGTCCTGCATCTCATCAAATGTAATAATGGTATTGTTGTATGCCTTTATAGTTTATTCTTGATAGGGAAAATGCGGTTGCTAAAGATATGCGTAGATTCGTGTACTTGTTATACAAATTCAAATTTCGAAAAAAGGGAATTATGTCGAATATTTGGGATATGGGATAAACAACCTCCTTTTGGTATTGATACCGAATTGAGAATGCAATTTTTTTTACAATGTGAGATTCACAAACTTTTTCATTTGTTTACGTGTTAGAAAACGCATATGACATATTAGGAGTGAGAATGACACTGATACTCATACCTTGCATTTCCACTCCCACTTCGAGTAAGTAAATACGTCACATTGGATGGAATTATTCATATTTGATTTGTTTGAGTTAACATGTCTCTGCTTAGGAATCATAAATGGATGAAAATTTAGTTTTTGTATAGTGTGAATAAGGTTCTAAAAGAAGCTAGCTAATCGGCTAGCGGGCTAGGACTTGGCGCCTAGGTGGATTAGGAAGATTTAAGTAAATCCGACAAATTGGATGGAATTATTCATATTTGATTTGTTTGAGAGTTAACATGTCTTTGCTTAGGAATCATACTTGATTAGCAAAGGTCACATTCTATGTGTGAGAAATATTATTTTTATTTTTATTTTTAAATATTGTTTAAAAAAAATTAATAGGAAAACTAATGAAAATGGCTTGAAAACTTTGAGTTTTAACGATAAAGACAAAATAAAGGGTCAAGTGAATAGTATCATGTTTGACTTTTTAGTGTAAAAATGTGGTTTTTCGTTAAAGTGAATAGTACCGCGGGCTTTTCGTTAAAACTCCCAAAATTAATTGGTAGGAGTTATGCAACCATAATAAAAATAAAAATAAAAATGCTGGCAGTTATGGAGAGAGAAAAAGATAGAGAGAGAGAGAGAGAGAGTGAGTTTAAAAACCTGGCAATTCCTGACACAATCCAATAACCCGACACGACACAACACGAAATTAATAGGTGTTCGGGTCGACACGATAATGTATAGGGTAGTTATCGGGTAACCCGATAAACACCTGTTAAGATAACGGGCTGGTTCAGGTATACACGTGGGTAACACGATATACGATAAGCAAAATATTAATTTTATAATTTTATAACCCTAAAAAAATACTATAATAATTATATATATATATACACATATTAAATTAAATATTCAAAATTGGTGACCATTGGATCGGCTTAAATATACATACCATTCAATTTCTTAAGTGTTATACATACAAAATAAATAAATTTAAATCTACTTAATAAATAAGTATATATATATATACACACACCATTGCACTTGATGGGATACGAATTCTACAAAACTAATTTCAACGATACAACTGTCAAACTTGTTTGTATATAATTTGAGATCGCATCAGCAAAAAATTGCAAAAAACAAACATTCAGAGATCAAGTAATGAGACAAAACGTTTCGACAGTTATCAACAAAAAATCACAATTCAACAACTTCGATTTTGATGATTTTTTACAGCTACACCATATATGAATACAATGAATGAACTCGATCTTTAATTTAAACTATTTACACTAGAACTCTTAAGTGTTAATGAATCTATTGTTTTGATGAGATACGCATTCTATGAAACTAGTTTCAACGATCCAACCGTCAAATATGTTTGTATACACTTCGAGATTGCATACACCAAATATTGCAAAAAACAAACATTCCGAAATCAAGTAATGAGACAAAACTTTTCGACAATTATAAATGAAAAATCACGATTTAACGGTTAGTTTAACACTAATTTTGATGATTTTTTACAGCTACACTCCTTAACCCTATATGAATACAATGAATGAATTCAATATTCAATTTAAAATATTTACACTAGTGGATACAAAATCTTATGTTATACTTAATAAAAGTATAAATAAACTCTAAGTATTAGTGAATCTATCGTTTTGATAGGATACGCATTCTACGAAACTAATTTCAACGATCCAACCATCAAACATGTTTGTATATGCTTCAAAATCGTATATGCCAAAAATCGCAAAAAACAAACTTTCAGACACCAAGTAATGGGACAAAACTTTTCGACAGTTATCAACGAAAAATCAAGATTTCACGGTTATTTTTACTCCGATTTTGATTATTTTTTACAGCTTAACACCTTGACCCTATATGAATACAAAAAATGAATTCGAGCTTCAATTTAAAATATTTACGCTAGTGGTTACCACAAAATCATATGTTATACTTAATGAAAGTATAAATAAACTCTAAGTGTTAGTGAATCTATCGTTTTGATGGGATATGCATTCAACGATCCAACAGTCAAACTTGTTTGCATATGGTTCAAAATTGTATACGCTAAAAATCGCAAAAAACAAACGTTCAAAAACCAAGTAATGGGACAAAACTTTTCGACGGTTATCAACGAAAAATCAGGATTTAACGGTTATTTTATCTCCGGTTTTGATTATTTTTTAAGGCTACACACTTTGACCCTATATGATTACAAAGAATGAATTCGATCTTCAATATAAAATATTTACACTAGTGGATACCACAAAATCTTATGTTATACTTCATGAAAGTGTGAATAAACTCTTAAGTGTCACTGAATCTATCGTTTTGATGGGTTAAGCATTCTACGAAACTAATTTCAACGATCCAACCGTCAACTTGTTTGTATATGCTTCAAGATCGTATAAACCAAAAAAAAAAAAAAAAAACAAACATTCAGAGATCAAGTAACGGGACAAAACTTTTCAACAACTATCAACGAAAAATCACGATTTAACGGTTATTTTAACTCCGATTTTGATGATTTTTCCCAGCTACACTCATTGACCCTATATGAATACAATGAATGAATTTGATCTTCAATTTAAAATATTTACACTTGTGGATACCCCAAAATCTTATGTTATACTTAATAAAAGTATAAATAAACTCTAAGTGTTAGTGAATCTATCGTTTTGATGGGATATACATTCTACGAAACTAATTTCAACGATCCAACACTCAAACTTGTTTGCATATGGTTCAAAATCGTATACGCCAAAAATCGCAAACAACAAACGTTCAGAAACCATGTAAGGGGACAAAACTTTTCGACGGTTATCAATGAAAAATCACAATTTCACAATTATTTTAACTCCTATTTTGATGATTTTTTACAACTACAATCCTTGACCCTATATGAATACAATGAATGAATTCGATCTTCAATTTAAAATATTTACACTAGTGGATACCACAAAATCTTATGTTATACGTAATGAAAGTATAAATAAACTCTAAGTGTTAGTGAATCTATCGTTTTGATGGGATACGCATTCTAGGATACTAATTTCAACGATCCAACCGTCAAACTTGTTTCTATATGCTTCAAAATCGTATACGCCAAAAATCGCAAAAAAGAAACTTTCAAACACCAAGTAACAGGACAAAATTTTCGACGATTACCAACGAAAAATCAAGATTTAACGGTTATTTTAACTCCGATTTTGATTATTTTTTACAGCTAGACACCTTGACCCTATATGAATACAATGAATGAATTCGATCTTCAATTTAAAATATTTACACTAGTGGATACCACAAAATCTTATGTTATGCTTAATGAAAGTATAAATAAACTCTAAGTTTTAGTGAATCTATCGTTTTAATGAGATATGCATTCTACGAAACTAATTTCAAAGATCCAATAATCAAACTTTTTTGCATATGGTTCAAAATAGTATATGCCAAAATTCGCAAAAAACAAACGTTCAGACACCAAGTAACGGGACAAAACTATTCGATGGTTATCAACGAAAAATCACGAATTAAAGATTATATTATCTCCGATTTTGATTATTTTTTACGGCTACACACCTTGACCCTATATGAATACAATGAATGAATTCGATCTTCAATTTAAAACATTTACGCTAGTGGATACCACAAAATCTTATGTTATACATAATGAAAGTATAAATAAACTCTACGTGTTAGTGAATCTATCGTTTTGATGGGATACGCATTCTAAGATACTAATTTCAACGATCCAACCGTCAAACTTGTTTCTATATGCTTCAAAATCGTATATGCCAAAAATCGCAAAAAAGAAACTTTCAAACACCAAGTAACGGGACAAAACTTTTCGACGGTTACCAACGAAAAATCAAGATTTAACGGTTATTTTAACTCCGATTTTGATTATTTTTTATTGTTAGACACCTTGACCCTATATGAATACAATGAATGCATTCGATCTTCAATTTAAAATATTTACCCTAGTGGATACCACAAAATCTTATGTTATACTTAATGAAAGTATGAATAAACTTGTAAGTGTTAGTGAATCTATCGTTTTGTTGGGATACGCATTCTACGAAGCTAATTTCAACGATCCAACCGTCAAACATTTTTTGTATATGCTTCAAGATGGCATACGCCAAAAAATCGCAAAAAAAATTATATTCAGAGATCAAGTAACGGTACAAAACTTTTTGACTGTTATCAACGAAAAATCACGATTTAACGGTTATTTTGACTTCGATTTTGATGATTTTTTACAGCTACACTCCTTGACCCTATATGAATACAATGAATGAATTCAATCTTCGATTTAAAATATTTACATGTTATACTTAATGAAAGTATGAATAAACTCTTAAGTGTTAGCATTCTACGAAACTAATTTCAACGATCCAACCGTCAAACTTCTTTGTATATGCTCAAGATCGCATACCCAAAAAATCGAAAAAGGCAAACCTTCAGAGATCAAGTAACGGGACAAAACTTTTCGACGGTCATCAAAATACCACAAAATCTTATGTTATACTTAATGAAAGTATGAATAAACTCTTAAGTGTTAGTGAATTTGTGGTTTTGATGGGATACACATTCTATGAAACTAATTTCAACAATCCAACCGTCACACTTGTTTGTATATGCTTCAATATCGCATACGCCAAAATTCGCAAAAAACAAACGTTCAAAGATCAAGTAACGGGACAAAACTTTTCGACGGTTATCAATGAAAAATCACGATTTAACGGTTATTTTAACTTCGATTTTGATGATTTTTTTATAGCTACACTTTTTGACCCTATATGAATCGATCTTCAATTTAAAATATTTACTCTAGTGGATACCACAAAATCTTATGTTATACTTAATGAAAGTATGAATAAACTTGTAAGTGTTAGTGAATCTATCGTTTTGTTGGGATATGCATTCTACGAAGCTAATTTCAACGATTCAACTGTCAAACTTGTTTGTATATGCTTCAAGATGACATACACCAAAAATCGCAAAAAAAAAAAATATTCAAAGATCAAGTAACAAGATAAAGCGTTTCGACAGTTATCAACGAAAAATCACGATTTAATGGTTATTTTGACTCCGATTTTGATGATTTTTTTTCAGCTACACTCCTTGACCCTATATGAATACAATGAATGAATTCAATCTTCAATTTAAAATATTTACACTAGTGGATACCACAAAATCTTATGTTATATGTAATGAAAGTATAAATAAAGTCTAATTGAAAGTATAAATAAAGTCTAATTGTTAATTATCTATATAAATAAAGTATAAATAAACTCCGATTTTGATGATTTTTTTATTGTTACACTCATTGACCCTATATGAATTCGATCTTCAATTTAAAATATTTACACTAGTGGATACCACAAAATCTTATGTTATACTTAATAAAAGTATGAATAAACTCGTAAGTGTTAGTGAATCTATCGTTTTGATGGGATACACATTCTATGAACTAATTTCAACGATCCAACCGTCAAACTTGTTTTTATATGCTTCAAGATCGCATTCGCCAAAAATTGCAAAAAACAAATATTCAGAGATCAAGTAACATGACAAAACTTTTTTACTGTTATCAATGAAAAATCACGATTTAACGGTTATTTTAACTCCGATTTTGATGATTTTTTACAGCTACAGTCCTTGACCCTATATGAATACAATGTATGAATTCAATCTTCAATTTAAAATATTTACAATAGTGGTCTTATGTTATACTTAATGAAAGTATAAATAAACTCTAAGTGTCAGTGAATCTATCGTTTTTATTGGATACGTATTCTACGAAACTAATTTCAACGATCCAACCGTTAAACTTGTTTGTATTTTCTTTAAAATCACAAATGCCAAAAATTGCAATAAACAAACATTCAGAGATCAAGTAACGGGACAAAACTTTTCGACAGTTATCAATGAAAAATCACAATTTAACAATTATTTTAACTCCGATTTTGATGATTTTTTTATAGCTACACTCCTTGACCCTATATGAATATAATGAATGAATTCGATCTTCAATTTAAAATATTTACACTAGTGGATACCACAAAATCTTATGTTATACTTAATGAAAGTATGAATAAACTTGTAAGTGTTAGTGAATCTATCGTTTTGTTGGGATACGCATTCTACGAAGCTAATTTCAACGATCCAACCGTCAAACATTTTTTGTATATGCTTCAAGATGGCATACGCCAAAAAATCGCAAAAAAAATTATATTCAGAGATCAAGTAACGGTACAAAACTTTTTGACTGTTATCAACGAAAAATCACGATTTAACGGTTATTTTGACTTCGATTTTGATGATTTTTTACAGCTACACTCCTTGACCCTATATGAATACAATGAATGAATTCAATCTTCGATTTAAAATATTTACATGTTATACTTAATGAAAGTATGAATAAACTCTTAAGTGTTAGTGAATTTATCGTTTTGATGGGATACGCATTCTACAAAACTAATTTCGACGATCTAACCGTCAAACTTGTTTGTATATGCTTCAAGATCGCATACACCAAAAATCGGAAAAAATAAACATTCAAACATCAAGTAATGGGACAAAACTTTTCGACGGTTATCAACGAAAAATCATAATTTAACTGTTATTTTAACTCCGATTTTGATGACTTTTTTACAGCTACACTCCTTGACTGTATATGAATACAATGAATGAATTCGATCTTCAATTTAAAATATTTACACTAGTGGATACCACAAAATCTTATGTCATGATGATCAATGAAATTGAGGATTTTGTAAAAGGAATAACATGCAAGCTTTGAGTTCCATTGGCAAGGTTTAAACTTTTGAGATAGGCTTCAGAACCTTGGAAACAAAAACTCTTTCATTTTACATATCCTTGCACTTTTATTATTTTGTATTAGACTAGTAGTGTATGAATGTTTGTTTATTAGGCTCTTATTTTCGAATGTCGATGTAGTACTTAAACGACAAATGTGTTTTAATGTTTTGAAGTAATATTTATGTGGCAATGTGTGGTTTGTGCAAATTTAAGAAAAAAAAAATATTCTTAACGGATCATAACGAGTCAGGTCACTTTACCCGTTGGGTAAAGTAACGGGTAAAGTGACCCGACATGTTAATGACCCATTAAGATAACGGATGTGATACGACATGGCCCGTTAAGATGATAGTTGTTACACGAAAACGACACAAACACGACAGACTGAGTGTTAGGGTGACATGATTGTACAACAACAACAACAACAAAGCCTTTTCCCATATATGAATCCTAGAACTGCATTGCGCTCGGTTCTGTGTCATGTCCTCCGTTAGATCCAAGTACTCTAAGTCTTTTCTTAGAGTCTCTTCCAAAGTTTTCCTAGGTCTTCCTCTACCCTTTCGGCCCTGGATCTCTGTCATGTAGTCACATCTTTTAACCGGAGCGTCAGTAGGTCTTCTTTGCACATGTCCAAACCACCGTAACCGATTTTCTCTCATATTTCCTTCAATTTCGGCTACTCCTACTTTACCTCGGATATCCTTATTCCTAATCTTGTCATTTCTTGTGTGCTCACACATCCAATGAAGCATCCTCATCTCCGCTACACCTATTTTATGTACGTGCTGATGTTTCACCGCCCAACATTCCGCGCCATACAGCATCACCGACCTTATTGCCGTCCTATAAAATTTTCCCTTGAGTTTCAGTGGCATATGGCGGTCACACAACATGTCGGATGCACTCTTCCATTTCAACCATCCAGCTTGTATTCTATGGTGACATGACTGTAAGGTTTAAAAAAAAAAAACAAAAAAACAAAAAGTTGTTTGTTCGAAATTACTTTAATGCCACCATTTTTTTCTTTTCTCACATATTTTTTTTAAGTTAGATATTCAAGGTTATAATTGTAATTTCAATGAGTTTTGGTTGACAAAGTGAGTTTTAATAATATGTAGTTTAGATAAATAAGTGTCTATTGATACTTAAAAACACATTATTATATTGGAATACATATATTGCAAAATAAAATGACATATAAATTATAAAGTATTAGAACATATTAAAAACATGGGGAACAAACATGTAGTGAATGTTCATCTAAATATTTAACAAACCTCACATTTTATTGAAAAATTAAAATGTAAAATGAAAGTTATTGATTTTCTGTCTAAGTTAGAGTGGCGACCTAGGTGGGTTTAGGTGGGCTAGACGGATGCCTAAACGGGTCTAGTTGCACTTTCTTATTTCAAACGCCTAGAGACTATTGGGCGGTAACCAGCCGCTTAGCGCCTAGGCGGGGCTTACGCGACGTTAGGTGAGGATTTTTAGAACAATGAGTGTGAGAAAATTGAAGTATTGGTCTTTGAATTTTAGTCGACTTGGAGCTTTGATCCATAAGTTAAAAATCCTGTGAACTTGTCACAACGATCTTTTAGGGTAACTTTATTCGACCTTTCATCCCTTGAGACTTGTTCAATAGGGCCAAAGGTCAGAGCCGTATTTGTTTGGGTAAGGGTGAAGATATTGTTATCCAAATCTTTGTCAAAGCATTAAATGGTTGCCACATACTCAAATCCATGTCCAAGTGGTTTTCTAGTTTCTTTTTCTTGTTTGGTTTCAGGAAGTGAGTGCTGTGCTGCCATAGAAACTGCAGAAAAAAGAAATGGAAGTCAGTGCTCACTGCCACTGCTACAAGTCTCTTGTTCTTCCCAAGCTTCCTCCTCATGCAGCTCATGCTGCTCTGAGTCACGTTGTTGCTTTTCGGCAGCGCTCCTCCAGTATTAATAGTACAAGTCCACAGCTCCTCCGACTCCAACGCCAACGCCAACCGCTACTTTTTAGTATCAAACCAAAATCAAAAAACCACCGAACAATTTATGCCGCATCCTCTTCCTCCTCGGTTCAGACTCCACCAGATAAATGGCTTCTGGAGCCCGTTGGTACGTATATATATGCCCACTTCTGTCTCATTATTTCTTAATTTCATATGTGGTTAACTTGTGTAGAAAATCTACCCAGTTATATATTCGAATTTTGAAACTTATTAATTTCAACAGGGCTCAATATATATGTGTGTATGTATTACAGTTCCGGCATTTACTCAGATCTGTTTCTTGTTAGTTTTTCATTTTTGGATGAAGGAGTGACTATTTCTTCTTAATTTCCTACCTAACACTAACAGGCGATGGAGATTCAAGGCATATAGGTTTCAAGGTTCCGATGCCAAATGCATTTGAAATTTCTTCTGTAAGTTGTTTTTTTTCATGTTTTCTTTTTAGTTAGTTGTACATTATGTATGTATTGATTCTTAAGTTCAAGTATTGAAATAGTTGACTGCTTGCTTGTTTCGGTTCTAATCTAGAATGAGGTGACTGTTGGCCGCCTCCCGGAAAAAGCTGATATGGTGATTCCAGTTGCAACAGGTACCTAGTAATAGTATTACACACAATAATCGTATTTCCAAATTCTTCTCAGAAAGGTGGTTGAATTATATCAGGAGTATGACTAGTATGTGTAGTTCATTCAGTACATATATTGATCAATCTGCAGAGATAAATTAACCTAGCTAGGTTGCTGCTACTGTTAGACCGTGATTCCACGCATTCTTGTCATTTGTTCTGATCACATCCCATCCCATTCTGATCATAATTTGGTTTACTACATCACTTAATTAAAGTTAACATTTCACCTTGGCTATAGTATAGGCTGTAGCTAGGAACTTGGTCTCGATGTATCCATGCCACCATTGATGACATTGACTGCCGTGGAGTACACCGATACATACATGTGTCTAGGGTTTAGTAATCCTACCCTGAATCTGAATAAGTTCTCGCCCAGGAATATATATATGGAGGGTTTTTTGATACCTCGTACTCAAACTTTAAGCTAGAAGTAGAGGAGCATCCATGTCTTAGTATAAATAAGCAAAAGATGCTTTCAAAGTGGATTCTGTAGGGAAATTAATGTGCAGAACAAAGCAATGGCATTGTCACCGAGACATTACACATTCAATCATTCCGCGGTAAAAATTAAGATGGCAGTAATCTTTTTTCTTTAGAGGGTTTAAAATTAATTTTGGTTTCTTTTTTTCTTTAGACATTTAGTTCTTTGATAACAAGATGATTACCTTTAAGCTGATATGTGAACCAACTTTCTCTAAATCAATGGAGGCAATAAGTTGCCATCCGGAAAGCATTGAGTTAATATTTCCGCAATTCCGGATATTATTCAGTTCTTTGAAGTTTAAGATGAAGTAATATTCATTGGTTTATGTTTTCGTTGCTCTCCGGGTTTACAGTATCTGGTGTGCATGCTCGCATCCAAAAGAAAGAAGGGAAGCTATTAGTAACAGATTTGGACAGCACAAATGGGACGTTCATTGACGACAAAAGGTTGAGCGCAGGAGTAGTTGCCACAGTACCACCTGGGTCTTGTCTTACGTTTGGTACATACATTAACCTTTTTTTCTTCTTTCTTTATCTTCTCTCTTTTGATTTTGGAAACTTATACATATGCTCATATCAAATGAGGCACGCAGAACACAAGATTTCTGATCCGAGTGTAGGTAGAGAAAAGAAATCAGTAAAGTCTGTACAAATCAGTTGTTGAATCGTGGATTGTATAGTGTTGGTAATTTTGAAGTCGAAGAAACTAAATCTTTGCTGAAGGCTGGGGCAGGGTGAGATTTCGACACAATGCAGGGAACAATGGGTTTGTCTTTCCCTATCAATCACCTCAGAAGTTATCAACAAACCTTAAAACTCTCATACAATACAATACACAGACGTAACAGATTTACACACAGAATTACTCTATAAAATTTATTTTTCCTTCTTTTCTTTGTTATTTTCATGGATTGATAGAAGTTGGAGAAAATAAGAAACCTAGTATCTGGGTGAAGATCGACTGTCAGATTTTTTTTGTCTTTCTTTTGGCCCTCTTGCTTAAAATTTACCTAGTTGAATGGTGTTACGTAAATTGTATACTGCTAGTGTTTTCTGTTGGCAAACGGAATTGTTCAAGTTTTGATGTTGAACTGCCTAATTTGTTGCAGGAGATGAGCACTTGGCTGTGTTTCGCGTCTCAAAACTGGAGAATGTGGAAGCTGCAAGCAATCCAGATCCTTCTCAAGATAAAGTAGAGACTGATATCCCAATTGAAAGTACAAGAAGTTGAAATATATACAAGAAATCTTTGTAAGGCATATATAAATGAACAAGTTACTACAAATAGCTTGGAAATAATGTTCTCATATGGAAATAAATCACCATGAAATAATCTAAAGAGAGCTTTACTAAATTTTGATTCACTGTAGAGTTTTGTTTTTTAATTTTTCAAATTTTTATTTTTTGGAAGTAAATTAAAAAAAAAAAAAAAAAAAAAAAACTACTGGAGGATCCTGATATCGAATCCTAAGGTCATCTGTATACAACCCTCCGCTCAAAACATTTTCTAGATATATATGATATAAAACCATTCAACAATTGCCAACCAAAAACTGTGCTTGCTTTGTCATGCAACAAATATATAATGTGTAATACACACAGAAATCTACATGTTCGATTAGCAAGGTAAGTGATGGATTGCTCTGGTGGTTAAGGCTTTGCTCTTCAACCCAATGCGTTCCAGGTTTAAACTATTCCCCTTCCTTTAGTGTAGATTGTTAACGTTCAAAATTGAGAGATCAACAAAGGACTAGTATGGTCAACCCTTGAAAATGGGCTGCTCGCCTGCGAATCCTTATCATGATCTAAGATTGTAGGTTATTCCTAACGGAGGCGCTGATCCACTGGAAAATCAGATATATATTTGTTTTTAACTACAGTAGCTCTCAAGGACAGTGTTATTCAATTCTATTCTTGTGGATTAGACCCCTTATAAGGAGTACTCATCTCCATTACATAGGCCCTGATTGCGCCAGAAAAGTCTTGGGCTTTTAATTCTCTCACTGCCCCATTAATAAATGGGCTTCACATTGGTCTACAAGCTACTTCTCCACTATCTGAGCAATATGTGAAAAAAGTGATATCGTTGCAAGGCTACTTGCTTGGTTTTCCAAGTCGATACCTTTCAAGTGCAGTGCTCGTTAGAGGGTGGTTGGAAAGCACTTAAGCCAATCGCACTTAAGCCAATCGCAAGGTCTGACAAGTGTCGTTTCATAGACTTTCTTCTTCATTGGTGGTCCACATGTGGCTTGGAGTTGATGTTTGGATAAACCTATCTTTAGAGCTTCGCGCTCTAAAGTTGTCAGGCCTACCAACTGGCTTGAGCAGTTGCAAAAGTATTTTAAGCTTAGTGCTCGTTCCTTTTTGTCAATAGACAATCCAGGGCCTTGGTTGGTCATCAGTGACTGTAGTTATTTGTCAATTGAAGTAGTGCTCTGTTTACTAAATCTCTTGGTGCAAGAGCCCTGTTTCTTTATCTTTCATCACTTTGTGGAGTCCCTCAAGGCCCATCTTTGAGGTTTAGACAACTATCCATTATTTTAATGAGTCTAAAAGCACCTTCCATTTACAATTCCCCCAACTCATTGTTCAAGGGTTTCTTCTTGGGCATAGAGTTGTCACTGCCGATCGGGGCCTTCTTTAGAATAATGTAAAGTTGTTGTTTCTTTTTTCTTTTGGTAGTGCTTAGCTCTCTGGTTTCCTTCATGTTCAAAGCACCCAGCACTCGATTCTACAGAATGCTTCTAAACGTCCAACTCCTTGCATGATGGAAAATGAGGCGGTCTGGCATTCTAGTGCATGCATAACATGTGTTGGCTTTCTGCTGGGAAGAAATTAAAGCGTTGCATTGAATGCATAGTGGGTAGGAGTGATGTCGTGGGATGTGAAGTCAATCTTATAGTTGACAAATAAGAATGAGATAAGCTCCTTACAAATGTAAAGTACTTTCTGGAAGAGCTTGTCAGGATGGCTTGGTAAGCAAGCAACCAGTTATGTGTTTCAAATTGATGCAAGTGGTCTGCCCCATGTCAACATATTGTGGTTTTATCACTTCTTTTTTCAATAGTCAAGATCGAGAGTTTCTAGGGTATAAACAACCATTCTCAAGAAGCTCCCTTCTTTTAATTTAGGCGGTCTTTTCTTCGAATCTACATAATATGGGCATGGTTGACAACTTTATACTATTTGCATGGCATATGCTTTCATAGTAGGATAAAAGTACTCTAATCTGACAGCCTTGGCTCTGAGCGTTCGGCTACTGAGTGGTCGCCACAAAACTCCGTCATGAATTTCTTTGAGGACATTGTCCCCTTTATCAAGTGTTATGCACCATAGATAGAGCACAAACTCCTTTTTGTAGAGTTTTCTATTGATAATCGTGTACCTAGCCACTTGGAATCTTAGGAGTCAAGACTCTAACTAGTTACTTGGAAGAAACCTATAAACCACATATTTGAGTGTGGAGTCATGCAATTGTCTGTCTTGTTAACCTCTATAATTCGAACATCTGGGTCTCAATATGCTCAGTTTATCCAAGTGCTTGATAGGTATTGATTGTTTAATACCATGATAGGATCATATTTATGCGACTTAGTTAGCTTGTTTTCTTGCATTTACATAGCTAGTTTCTACTTATTAGAGTGTTTAAGCTATTTTCGTGTGTTTTCAGGTTCAAATGACAAAGTTGGCAAGAAAGTGCAATTTGGAGTAATTTGGAGCAGTTTTGGGCCAAGAATGGATAGCACATGCATGGAGCAAGGTGGATGGACGTTTTTGAAGTTCAAGAGGCTAGGAATATGCTGATGAGATGAAGAAAATAAAGTCAAGCCAAAGAAGATAAGGAATCAGCTAAAAGGAAGGAACATTATCTTAACCAACCTTATCTTATCCAACATTATCCAAACTAACCTTATCTTATCTTATCCTATCCTAATCTTATCTTACCTAATTCCAGCTGCAAGGGGGACTCCTTATCACATTAGAATACCTAATATCTGATTCTAGAAGCCTTGAAACAACGCAAATAACCTGATCCCTTTTCCCCTAGAAATCTGACGAATTTAATCCTTTCTCTTCTAGAAGTTTGCCGTGCCCTATCCTTGTCCTCCAAGGATTGGTGCCATGAACCCTACCCTATATAAACCTATTTTTCCCGCAGCTTTGAGGGAGATTTTAGAGAGAGATTTCAGAGAGAAGGTTTTAGAGAGAAATTCAGAGAAGCAAAATTAAAAGTGTGCCATGCTTGCAAGGGGAGGAGGAGCCAAATCTGCCATTGCTGGAGTGTCTCAGAGTTCTTTCTACCCTTATTTGATTTCAATGTTTAATTTCAATTGTCTTTGTTTAATTGCGAACATGTGGAACTAATTTCGTTTAGTTAGAGGTGAATTGAAAGCCATGAACATATATGTGATATGAATTGATTACATCCAGTTATGATTTCATAAATCGTGAATGCAATTTACTTATTTGTTTGATTGATAACTTGTTCTTGTGTGTTGATTAAGTAGGCCTACTTAGTTTGCATGCATGAATTTGATGCTAGGATATAAGGGAATTTCACCTAATCGTTATAAACTTATATTCACAAGTAGTAAAAGTCACTAGTCATGATTGTGTTAAGTGAATTCTTGGCATGAGTATCATGCAGTTCATAGTTACGAATGCCTTGTCAATGCTTATGATTTTCATAGAACTTAATGATCTTTGATATGTATCTTTATCATGCTGTTCATATAGGGAACTTGATAAGAATAATTTGGTTGCGTCGCTGAGTCCAATTCAATGAATTTAGGAAAATCTGAAAGTTAATTTGTGCTTCTCACGATTAATTTGGGGTATTGTCATTCATGGTTTATAGGAAGAATAACTGGAAATCGATTTGTATGCATGTGTGTTATGTGTGGAGAATGACCCTCTAACTAGCCTTACAACCCTAAAAACATCCAATTTCGTATTACCTTTAGTTTGTTTCTGCAAGTACTTAGTTCTAGTCTTAAATTCGTTAAAAACCACTCCCCCCCCTTTATATTTCGTGTTTTTAGTTAGAATTTGTCCAGATTGGTTGCTTTTCATTGTTTTGAGTCTTTATAGTTTAATTTTCATCCAAATCACCCTCTAGTTCTTGTTTTGAGTCAATTTGATTTAGTTTTGTGTTATTTGAGTCAGTTTAGCTTGTTTTGAGTTGTTTGAGTCTAGTTTTCAGTTTTTAGGTTTAATTTGTGTTGATTAGCATCCCTAACTAATCCCCAGCCTAGAACGATCCCTACTTACGTGTACTACAACTATCTTAATAGGGTTTAATTTGTGTGTTAGTTTTTACCACATCATATCACCCTCGGACATTGATACTAACCTTACAAGGTTGTCCGCTTTTGCACTTTCTGTCCTCGGGATTTGGGTGATGGTGCATCCCATGTACTCTTTGACCAATGCTATTGCCGCTTCGACATAAGCAGTCATGGCTACATCTCAATACTAGAACTCTTCAAAACACTAATAAAACACCAATTGGACATATTCTAACCCAAAGACATGACATATAAATGGGGGAGTTGGTTTTTGACGAATTTAAGACTCAAACTAAACAGATTTAAGACTCTAAATAACTTTGGAGGAAATTGGTGATTTAATGGGTGAATGGCTAGTTAGAGGGTCCTTCTCCACACATGACACATATGCATACAAATCAATTTTCAGTTATTCTTCCTATAAACCATGAATGACAATGCCCCAAGTTAACCGTGAACTGCACAAATTAACCTTCAGATTTTCCTAAATTCATTGAATTGGACTCAGCGACGCAACCAAATTATTCTTATCAAGTTCCCTACATGAACTGCATAATAGAGATACATATCAAAGATCATTAAGTTCTATGAAAATCATAAGTATTGACAAGACATTCGTAACTATGAATTGCATGATACTCCTGCCAAGAATTCACTTAACACAATCATGACTAGTGACTTTTACTACTTGTGAATATAAGTTCATAACGATTAGGTGAAATTCTCTTATATTCTAGCATCAAATCCCTGCATGCAAACTAAGTGTGCACCTTTAATCAACACACAAGAATAAGTTATCAATCAAACAGATAAGTAAATTGCATTCACGATTCATGGAATCATAACTGGATGTAATCAATTCATATCACATATATGTTTATGGCTTTGAATTCACCTCTAACTAAAACGAAATAGTTCCTCATGTTGGCAATTAAACAAAGACAATTAAATTTAAACATTGAAAACAAAGATAGAATACACCTAGAAACGCTCCAACAATCCAATGTCTTGAATGGCAAGCACAGCTCCAGGTGGCTCCTTGTTCTCCTTCCTTGCACAGTTGCGGCACAATGGGGATGTATGGCACGAAATTGTGATGGAAGGTGGGTGATTTCTGAGTGCTTTGGCACTATATATTTATAGGGAAAATAGAAGGCACTGCAAGGTTGTGTAGGAGGGGAATTAGGACTCCAAATCATCAAGGAATAAGGATTCTTCAATTTCAGATTCCAGGGAGGAAAATGATTGGTCTTTGCTGCAGGAAACATCACTTCTAGAAGGGCTAGGTGCGGCACCAATCTAAGACATGTGATAGGGCTTCTAGAACCATGTTTTTAGGTGATCTAATATGAAATTGATTCCCCCTTGCAGCTGGAATTAAGGTAAGATAAGATTAGGATAAGATAAGATAAGATAAGGTTGGATAAGGTTTTGGATAATGTTAATTCTTTTTAGCTGATTCCTTATCTTCTTTGTCTTGACTTTATTTTCTTCATCTCTTCAGCATATTCCTAGCCTTTTGAACTTCAAAAACATCCACCCAAAGTGCTCCAAGCATGTGATATCCATTCTTGGCCTAAAACTGCTCTAAAATGCTCCAAATTGCACTTTCTTGCCAACTTTGTCATTTGGACCTACAAACACACGAAAATAGCTTAAAACACTATAATAAGTAGAAACTAGCTATGAAAATGCAAGAAAACAAGCTAACTAAGTCATATAAATATGCTCGTATCAGGTCTGTATGATAGGGTTGTGCACCAAACTTGGATTCAAGGTGAGCGTGCGATGCGGGAGGTGAACATCACATGAAGGACTGTGCCCTGGCCACGGGTGGGAGCACTAACACTGGGGGTGTAGGTTTATGAGCTCTAAATGCATCTTAGCATAATCATACACACTACAATCACTACAATCAATATACTCACCTGAAGCTTACCTAAGCGTCCGCAGCGTCACGCAACAATATGCATAACTATACTAATGCATATTCTAAAATGTAAAGCATATATATGTACATATATAAAATCAAAAGCCCACTCACTAGTACGTGGAAGGGTCGTAGCCCCCGTGTCTTGCCTGACTGCGCTCGTCTTCCGGAAACATCTCACCTATATGTGAAACAACTATTTTAACGTTAATTTAAGCACATAACCAAAACTATGTAATAACTTCTCATACGTTACTCAACTGAGGTGTTTGAATATACCATTGTGGCCTTCTCAACACCATAAACATTCCCATATTTTCAGAAAAAATTTCTGATGTCTCACGCGCCCTCACGCGTAGGCT
The DNA here is from genome assembly GCF_916048215.2 of Malus sylvestris. Lineage (NCBI taxonomy): Eukaryota > Viridiplantae > Streptophyta > Magnoliopsida > Rosales > Rosaceae > Malus > Malus sylvestris. Next base: position 20,654,375 of record NC_062270.1, read on the forward strand.
ACGTGCAGACATGTGACTGGCACAAGGACGAAATCTTTAACGCCGTTAAAGAATATTCCACTAAATAATAGAATATTCTGTTAAATATACTTGACGCCGTTAGGTATATTCCGTCAAAATTGACGTTATATTTGCCTTCTTCTCCGGTGGTTCATCGAATTCCGTCGTCGCCCACCGTCTGTGTCACCGAAAACTGGAAAATCTTTAAACCTTAATATCTTTTTCATTTTTCAACCAAATTTCATGAAATTTATACCAAAATGAAGCCTTAAACGGGTAAAAAACGTTCTTGCCACTTTGAAGTCCTAAAACTCACGAAAAATAGTCGAAGAATTCCTCGATAGTCTGGTCAAAACTGTAACTTAAGGAACTAACCTATTCCAACGTCCAAAACCTTCCAAAACTTCTTTATGATCTTTGTGAAGTTGTTTTAAGACTCCCTTGAGCTTTAAAACTCCGTGAAACGCCCACGATCACGACGGAGTAGCATAGCACCTAGCCGAAGCTCACTAGTTCCTGAGTTCCCGAGTTCCTGAGGTCCTTTCTTTAAACTAATGGTATGACTGTGTTCCTGGACTTGCAAGGAATTCAAAAATGGCCTCCACTAACTCGATCTGTGTAGGATGAAGCTGGTCAAGTGTATGGATGTACGGACTGTACGGACGAGGGAAGGATCGAGAGAGAGGGTGAAGGTATATACGTGCGTGTACATGTGTGCATGTGGTCCGAATTGGGTGTATATAAAAAAATCTTAAGTCCTAATTGGGCTACCAAGTTTAGGGCCAAAATTAATCCAAAACAATCCCATTTCCAATTGGATCCAAGGAAATAGGAAGTGAAGTAATTTGTCCATTTTCTTAGCTCGCTTATACATTCACAACACATCGTTTCAAGGGCAAAATCATCATTTCCACATTTTCGAGGACAAGATATATTTTAATTCGGGACAGGTCGTCACAACCTACCCCCCTTAAGAAAATTTAACATACATATGATTTTGCATTTAACACATTGGTATAAGAAATATTACAATCATAGTATATCACACATATAATCTTCAATCTACTATAGATTAAAAGCATATTAAATAGAATTAGAAAATTAATTAGCCCCTCTTTGAAAATACAGGAACTAAATCTATGAATAACAATATAATCCATGTATGTACAACAATTTTTTTTTGTTTTTTTTCAACATCTGCTACAAACTTTGTAACATTTAAAAGCTCTTTTATAGTTATATAGCTACAATAAGAGATACAAATAACGATCACAAATTTGTAACAATTATTGACAGTTTTGCTCTAGGTGTTGTGAATCCGGATTTTAGTCTTTTTTTCTTATACAATAACACAAAATTTGTCTTTCAGTTTGCACACATCTTTTCCCATGTTTGCCCATGCATAATATTCATGTGGTTATCTAAATAACTTCAAATGTTCAAACCATTTAAATTTAATCTTTTTCATCTACATATTAATAATGAGTCATTACTGATAAAAATGTCATACATTTTTTTAGATAAAGTGATAAATTGTGTGCAATGCAAATACAACAAAATCATAGTTTGGTTTAAAATCACTAATACAGCTCATCTGAAAGCAAATTTCATATAACAGTCTATAATTTTACAAACACGATCATCATAAATAATTTCCCTAGCTTTATGATTTAAAGAGATATATGTGATTAAGTATTTCTAAAATAAGATTAATATAACATAAACACTTATATTTCATTGGTTCTTGAAGGTGAAACCAATAAGATCAATGCTTTGATACTTGGGAAATCCGGTGAAAAACATTTTGGATTAGTGGAACAACAACAATTAATAAATGAGTTTTTACGATTGATAAGACAAAAGAAAAATTTTCACCTCTGCTTTGGAAATAGAAGAAACAACTTCAATTCAAATGATGTTCTCATTTACAACGTTTCAAAAGTTACAATCTTGGAACCAACAACTCCACAAACGTTGCTAAGAGAAATCATAGTATCTTCAACCATAAATTTAACACCTCTTAAAATGTTTGAATTTCTTTATCCTTTGCCTAGGTTACTTTGCTAATAGTGAAAAATGCCCGATCACAATTTCTACTATTCCACCCAAAAAATTTACAGTCCTTTGCCAATGTACATCAAACATCATTTCTGATATTTCTTGACATGTAAATAGCTCTTTGTAATCTAGATCACCCAATATTTTTTGCATGCATATACACCAGCATTTTATTATATAAATGCTGGTACCAAACTACTAAAGTATTGTTTGGGTTAAGACTTAAACTTTGGGCTCAAAAGGGAGTTGGCCCAAAAGGAGGAGAGAAGCCCGAAAGCCCAGCCCAAGCCCAGAAGGCAGAAAAGGCCTTTCCCGACTAGGTGCAGATCATTTGCACCACTTGCACACCTGCCTAGAGACCAAGTGGTATAGACCAGCCAGCTAATCAGCCCAAAAGTACTTTACAGTGGCAGTACAAGTAAATAGTTGATGAGTCATTACTCTTCAAGCTGCATTCGGGCAAGATTATTGCTACAAGAGGCCAAACCGAAGTGTCTATAAAAGAAGAAAGAGAAATCAGAGATAAGGACACTCAAACAAACAAACAAATACAAGCACAAACTATGGTTAAAGCCAGATTTACCTTCAAACGAAGCTGTAGTCAGCCCAAGCCTTCATCCCTTTCGGGATAAACCCTCACCAAAAGCATTTGTAATAGCTCTGCTACCTTGTCCTAAGCTTGCTGTAGTATCGATTTCTTTCTGTAAACTCAACTCCCTACCTCCTTTTCTAAAGCTCTCAAACCCCTTAATAAACCACAAAGATAGGAAGTTGCAAGACGATCAGCCTTGCCCGACCTTCTTTGTTTTTGTCTTTTCATTCATTAGCCTAGCAATATGTTATATACTTCCAGTTGTATTCAAGTTATTTCTAGTAAGATGATGATTAAAAGATTCTCTCAGTTCTTGAATCCGATTTGAATATGTCTTCATAGTTCAAATCAGATCTAAGTTCTAAGCTTTTGGGCATGTAAGATTAATCATTCAAAAGTCCTTGGCCTCAAGGCATAAAAAAGAACCTCATGTGGACTTAAACCATCCATGACAATAAAACACTTCTGCAAACAATAAAACACCATTATAACACTTCTGCAAACAATAAAACAGACAGCATATATTCGAGTACTAGGTTAGTTCTTGATCGGAAGCCTCAAGGCCTACACCTAAAGGCCCTACAAAGGCACCTGTCATAACTAACATGGCCTCTCGGGTATATGTACAACTAAAACTCAACATCCATTTTACATCTGCCATGCTAAAGATGGCAGTGGCACGCCTGAGCACTTAAAAGTTAATCTTGATTGTGAGCCTCAAGGCCTATACCTAAGGCCCTACAAAGGCACCTTTCAAAGTTAACTCGGTCATTCTCTTTCAGCCTTGCCCGACAAGCTTTGCCTGATAAGCCCGCCAGTAAAGCAGAAGCCCGACAGAAAACATCAACCGGCGCCAACCTCTCGGGGAGCTGTGTGCTCGTCGGCTAAGAGACATCCCCGACGGAAATTCTAGCCACGAACATAGTTTTGGCACGCCCAGTAGGACTTCATTGGTTTTGATCTTGCATGACCAAGAAGGACATCCATAAACTTTGCAAAAAGAATACGAAGGACGATTCTTCTCAAACTTTGGCAAATCAATCAGGAAAACCTTTTTCCCCATCAGGACAGGTGGTCCGGGAAAGCCCATCTTCATCCGGAAAGTCGGAAGGGAGATGATCTAATGAGGAATTACAGGCTACTATGATACAAGTATTAAGGAGTATGGAAAAAATCTCTTTGGAAACCAAGGAGGAAGTCAGTAGACTGTGTACCTTAACAAGGAATTTATAGAGAAGGTTAGATCTGGAGTTTTCCACTCCAAAAGGCGCTCAAGGAAGTGGGATGAGTCAGGTTACCATCAGAAGCGAACCAGTTATTCCCCTATTTCCATTGTTAGAAGAAGAAAATGATAGGGGAAAGAGGAAAGTAGTTCTTGAAGGAAGTCAACCCGTGATAGAACCAGTTCTGGAGAAGGAATTTCCTAGCTTCCCATTATTATCATTTAATAATAGGAAGCAAAGCGAGCAAGAAATGATGAAATATGGGATGCCCATAACAACAGGAGAGTCCAGCAAAAAAGAAAGCTCCACAGCTTCGGATAAACCTCTTCCTTATAGGCCACCTCCATTGGCTCATAAGGGAGGAGGAACCAACTGGAGAAAACCTGAGTCAAAGAAAGAAGCAGGCGCGGGCAATGACCGAAGCCCAAAGAACAAATCTGCCTTTCTCCTCCAAAATAATAATACAGCTACTCAACAACTGAGGGATGACTTGGCTGAACTAAGGAGGACAGTAGCTCAAAATGCTCAACCACGGGCTCGCCCAGTGTTCAAGGTTACTTATCAAAAGCCTTATCTTGAATACATTGATGAGCAAAATCCATTTCCTCTCAACTTCAAGATGCCTGCATTCCCAACATTCACAGGTGAAGATAGTAGTGTGTCCTCCAGATACCACATTTTCAAATTCTCCAATCATTGTGTGGCATATGAAGACAACCCAAACTACAAGTTAAGGTTGTTTAGGAATTCATTGGCGGGATTAGCATCTCAATGGTATTCTCTATTACCCCCTAACTCTATTGCCAACTGGGGGTAGATGAAGATGGCCTTCCACGAACAATTTTATAGAATAGAACCAGAAATGACTATTAATGATCTGGTTGAAGTCAAACAATACGAACATGAATCCACAGAGGACTTCATGATGAGGTTCAGGAAGACAAGGATGAGATGCCAATTCCCTGTTAACCAAGCTCAGCTCATATCAATTGCTCAAAGGGCTCTGAGATTACCTTTGAGGAAAAGATTTTATGATACACAATTTAACGAGCTACAGGAGTTGGTAATTGTTGCCACAAAGTATGAGAGGCTGTTGCTAGAAGAACAGCAAGTGAAACATACTTCCAAAACTCCTCCATTCTACAAAAACAAAGCTGCAATTCATCGTGTGGAGGTAGGAGAAATCGGGCCAGAACAGGAGGATGGCCATGACAGAGAGGAAGTTGAGGTATGTGCTGCTGAGATGACCACGCCTTTCAAACCATTGATGGTGAAATGATTAGTTCAACCCCATCAAAGACCAGAAAATTATGATGAACGATGGAGGCTTCATCCCTATGAAACCTCATAAATACCAAAGTTATTCGTTCGATCTGGCCAAGGCACCCGAGATTTATAAAGAACTGGTACGGGCAAGAGTAATTTTGCCCGACAATACTAAAAAGATGCCCAAACCAGAAGAGCTGAGGGGGAAGAAGTATTGTAAGTTACATTATACCTTCAACCATTCTATAACCAATTGTGTCCAGTTCAGAGATTGGATACAAGACCTTATAGTGAAGGAAAAGTTGTTGCTTGACAAGCCCCAAGCTATTATGATGGTTGATACCAATCCTTTCCCAGAAGCCCCTATCAACACGATTAATCTAATTTGGGTGGGGAAGACAGGATCATCAGTTGTTACGACAGAGGAGAAAAATGGATCCCAGGTTGTCCTAGCACCCTCGCTCAAATAAAAGTACCAGAGGGGGGGACCAAAGGATCATGATCATGTCCTAAAATTGGTATTAGTAAGGGAAGCAGAAGAAAGAAGAAAATAGATAAGGGGGCAAAGAGTTGCCCGAAATAAGTTCAGACAAAAGCCAGAAGCAAAGCAAGCAAAAGGCAAATTCATGTTCATTCTGCTAAAAGAAGGGTTACAAATAACTTCTAGTCTAATAATTTTACATCTATACTTAGAGTGATTATTCGAGAATGATATGTCTGTATGATGGCAAAGATCCTACTAGGTTCGGCCAAAACAGTATGGCTATTTGCAAGTTGAGACCTAGTATGCTCTAATTCCAAGTCTGACTTCTTCACTTCTTCGATTTGGTTTTTGAGGGTGTCAAGAAGAGTTGCTTGCTCAGCTTTTAGAACAACCAGTTGTTCCTCTGGCTTCTGGATTTCAGAGGTCACCACTCCGATCATTTCTTTTGTCAGCAAACCATCATCCATCAACGTTTCAACTTGAGCAGAAGTACTTGATTCTTTCTCCTGGAAACATCTTACACGATTGGCTTGTCTTTCAGCTCTCTCAGGTTGTCAAAGAAAGAGAGAAATGAATCATGTTGAGTTTTGGATAGCTGACCGGTTTTGAGCAGCTCTATTGTAACCTTCTCTATATCATGAAGAGCCTTGAGGATGAACGAAGCTGAGAAGTCCTTCCTAGTCCATTCTTGGAAAGCTCGTTGTTGCTCTTGAAGACCAGAAGATACGGCAGAATGCTTTGAAGATTTCAGCCTTGTCTCGAGTTGCTCGAATTCTTCAAAAAGTTCGGGCAACTTAGCAGTTTTTGAAAATGAAGAAGCATGAGGAGGATTTCGCACTCCAGTTTCCTCTAATGAAGTAGTACTTATTGATGGGACAGTTTCTGTCTTCCCAGTTTTCTCAATTCCAGGATGGGAAATCCCGGCACTTCCAATAGTTAAATGAGGTCGGGAAAGCTTTGACTTACGAACCAAACGAGGAGAAGAGGCTTCTTCCAGAACTTGCTGCAAAGACCAAAGAAGACCAGATTAAGACAAAAATACAGTTTGAAGCAAAGGGAAGCCTTAGGAAGAAGAAATATACTTGACTGAGCCCTGAGACTTCACAAGGAAGAGTACCAATTCCTGGTTGAGGGGACGACTCTTTACCACTGACAAGGGAAGAAAAAGCTGCCCCTGAACCTTCGTCAATGCCCTAGAAGTATCCAGGGATAGCAACAATTATTAGTAAGCAGATTGAAAGAGGAAAACAGGAAGAAAATACCTCCATACCTGAGTTTGACCCCGAGAAGAAGGAGGTTCATCGATGGTAACCGTCGGGCGAGCAAACACCTGCAATACCGCTACCTTTGAGGTCACAGGAATCTCAGGGATTATGGGTTCATCACATATTGCCACTGACGGTTGGGGTGCTTCATATAATGAAGAAGGCTGCGAGAAATATGAATAGAAGTTAATATGGAAGCAATGCACATAAAGTCAATGTAAGGATAGTTACTCACCAAATTACTGTCCTCATCCACAAAGTGCAACATAACTCCGGTGGATGGATTAAATTGAGAAGATGGAGTTGCCTCTAGGGCAGAAGGAGAAATCAAAGACTTCAAAGGAGAACCTTGACTAGGCAAAGGGGCAGATACCCCAACCTGGAGGAAGATAGAAGAAGAGAAAGGTTCAGACATTAGCTCCAGAGACTATAAAATTGCCCAATGATCGAGAAAGAGGGGAATGCACCTCTGAAGGATTAACTCGGGGAGGAGAGAGGCTTGTTTCTCAGGCAAGTGGCGAAGAGACTTCGGGCGGACGAAGCTTTTCCTTTCTTGCAGCCTGATTCAGGTAAATCATGCTCAGGCTTTTGTGGAAGCAGGAAAGATTATGCAGACATAAACATAAACTATACCTCAAGTTCTTTAAGGGTGATATTTCGCAATTCTTCAGCCTTTTTGTGCATTTCAGCTCCTAATGGTTCCTCCTTGGAAGCAATGGTTGGTTTCTTAGATGTTTGAGGTCCTGTTTTCAAGGAAAGCAAGGGTAATTAGATAAAGAGGAAGGGTGGCGATCTGATAAAGAAGAACAAGACTCACTTGACGACTTTTGCTTCTTTCTGCCTGCCTCATAAACTGGAGCAAATGAGGCTGAAGACTTGTGAGTTTAGACGGTTCTTGTTCTCTTACTCTTTCTAGTAGGAATTGGTCGTTTAGTCTTGGGTGGGGATGTAGGATCATAATCTGAGGTCTCAATCACAACTGTTTTCCTTCGCTTAGACACTTGGGTGATGACGTCAGACGCTTCTTCTTCAGCCCCTGAATCTTCTAAAACATCCACACCTTCTCCAGCTTCTCGTCTTTCAGCCTCCACCGCAGCTCAATGAAGAACTGCTGCATTAGCTGAGTCATCCTCGGACTCAATAGGTACTGATTCAACATCCACTTGGGCTGCAAGATCAAGCAAGGTAAAAATTTAGGAGGCTTCACAAGGGATGTAGAATCAAGATAAGAAGAAAAAATGCCTATTAGAAGTAACCGATTATTCTCCTGGATCATCTCCTTCCAATTTTCAAGTTCGCCTGAACTGGGGTATGATTTGAGAGAAAGTTGACTGAAAAGGCGATCATGAGTCTCTTTCAAGTCTCCTCCATATTTCTTGGTCCATTTATTTTCCCACCAAGAAGAGAAGAATGAAGTGCATTCAAAATTAAGGATGATGGACTTTCGGGCAGCCTGGCCCATGACTTCAAGACTACGTCGGGCAGCTCGAAAGGTCGCCTCGGAAGGAGATGACAATCGAAAGGAAGTGCCACAATGGACAGAGTCGAAGAACGGGATGGGAATGGGTTGCCTAAAACCTAACTGCCTGCTGCAAAAGTTAGGGTGATACACCTCTAACCCTCGATCATATCGATTGCCCCGAACTCCCCAGGCCATGTCTCTCGGTTGAATACAACTAATAAATTTCTCCCTGCAAAAGGAGGTGGCATATTCCCCAGGAGCATCTTGAAAGGCTTGGTCAGAAAACCAAGGATATCTCCTCAAGACCGACGTGCCCCATTCCAAGTCTGATCGAGTCCTACAAACTTTGAAGAAGTAAAAGCAGGCGAAGGTGAAGTGATCGGTAAGAGCAGCTTCAGCTAGGATTCGGGCAGGGGCCACACCTTCTAGAAACTCTAAGTTGGCAGCTCGAAACTCTGGAAAGTACCATTGAAGCCATGTTTGTATCATCCATATAGGCCCATTCAGGTTAGTCTCAAATGGCTCACCTTGAGTCATTTCAAAAAGAAGATGGTAAATATGAGAAAGAAGGAACGGACTCGTAGCTACATTATCAAAGTTATGAAGAGCCTCCACCAAGGGGATCCATTCAACCTTCACTCCTTTAGACTTATTGGGGAAGACATATTTGTTGAGCCAGTATAAGAGGAAATACATGTGCTCTTGATCTTTATCAACATGAGAAGAACCTGCTCCAAAATTTTCCTTTACAAAAGGGATGAAGCCCTTGAAGGAGGTCCTGTAACTCTTGAAGGTTGCAGAATTATATTCTAAGGAAAGGAAAGAGGCAGATGACCCTGAGCTTTCAGTAATTAAGGGGGGAGCCCAGTCTTGAGTAACATCCACTATCCTGCCCGATGGCCTTAGCCTGAAGACCTGGGCCATGTCAAGAATAGTCGGAGACATGAGACCCATAAGGAAGTCAAAAGTGTTTGTGCCCGAATTCCAAAAGAGAAGAGAAGAAGCAATCAATTCGGGCTTGGGAATAATGGTAGTTTTCGAGAGCATGATCAATTCATAAATACCATTATTCATCCATTTCTTCTTAAAAGTTGGCTCTAGTTCATTGATCCACTGAGCCCAAGTCGGATCATTCATCAAAGGAAAGCCTTGACGATATGACGACCACTTGGATGAAGAAATGCCCGACTTAGCCAAAAAGGGATTTGGGGAAAACCAGTTATCCCTGGGCATATTGTTCTCTATCACAGAAAGGACCTTAGAAATCCATACGGGACCCAACGATTGTGCCCCATACGCTTCAAAGAAAAGCTCAGAATACAAACTTGCCCGAGGGCGATGCAACCCATTGAGTAGACGGCGCAAAGTGGCGATGCCTTTGCCAGACTCATAGGATAGTTGGATTTGGCTGGGTCCTGAAGCCATTTGATGAGGTTTGGGAGGGGAATGGCAAAGAAGACAACAAGGGTAAAAGATATCGGGCAAAGAGCAACAGAGAATCTGAAAGATTTAGAGAAGCAAAACGTCTGGGAAGTTAAGAAATTTTCAATTGCAGAGGGATTTCGTGCTAAAGAATGCAGAGGATTCGTGGGTTAGTGAAGTGATCGTAGGAAAGTGATGATTATCTTTAGAAGGTGTGCAAATCCCGAGAGAGAGACGTGGGTTTTAATGGGGAACTTTTTAATCAATATTGGCGCCTGAAATTCCAGGTTGAATATCAATTGAAGGGGGCACTGTTTGGGTTAAGACTTAAACTTTGGGCTCAAAAGGGAGTTGGCCCAAAAGGAGGAGAGAAGCCCGAAAGCCCAGCCCAAGCCCAGAAGGCAGAAAAGGCTTTTCCCGACTAGGTGCAGATCATTTGCACCACTTGCTCACCTGCCTAGAGACCAAGTGGTATAGACCAGCCAGCTAATCAGCCCAAAAGTACTTTACAGTGCCAGTACAAGTAAATAGCTGATGAGTCATTGCCCTTCAAGCTGCATTCGGGCAAGATTATTGCTACAGGAGGCCAAACTGAAGTGTCTATAAAAGAAGAAAGAGAAATCAGAGATAAGGACACTCAAACAAACAAACAAATACAAGCACAAACTCTGGTTAAAGCCAGATTTGCCTTCAAACGAAGCTGTAGTCAGCCCAAGCCTTCATCCCTTTCGGGATAAACCCTCACCAAAAGCCTATGTAATAGCTCTGCTACCTTGTCCTAAGCTTGTTGTAGTATCGATTTCTTTCTGTAAACTCAACTCCCTACCTCATTTTCTAAAGCTCTCAAACCCCTTGATAAACCACAAAGATAGGAAGTTGCAAGACGATCAGCCTTGCCCGACAAGGTTAAACCTTGCCCGACCCTCTTTGTTTTTGTCTTTTCATTCATTAGCCTAGCAATATGTTATATACTTCCAGTTGTATTCAAGTTATTTCTAGTAAGATGATGATTAAAAGATTCTCTCAGTTCTTGAATCCGATTTAAATATGTCTTCACAGTTCAAATCAGATCTAAGTTCTAAGCTTTCGGGCATGTAAGATTGATCATTCAAAATTCCTTGGCCTCAAGGCATAAAAAAAAACCTCATGTGGACTTAAACCATCCACGACAAGCTTTGATAACAAGAAGTCCGAAGTTACTTGGGGCACAAGTAATCAATTTATCTCTTAGTTTTATTTCTATTATATTATGATTGTATGAGAACGTTTGAATATAAAAGGAATTCTGATGGGAAGCCTCAAGGCCTATATCTAAGGCCCTACAAAGGCACCTATTTGGGTTCATTTTACTCTGTGGGCTCGGATAATCAGAAGTATAATGGTTATAACGCTTCTGCAAACAATAAAACAGACAGTATATATTCGAGTATTGGGTTAGTTCTTGATCGGAAGCCTCAAGGCCTACACCTAAAGGCCCTACAAAGGCACCTGTCATAACTAACATGGCCTTTCGGGTATATGTACAACTAAAACTCAACATCCATTTTACATCTGCCATGCTAAAGATGGCAGTGGCACGCCTGAGCACTTAAAAGTTAATCTTGATTGTGAGCCTCAAGGCCTATACCTAAGGCCCTACAAAGGCACATTTCAAAGTTAACTCGGTCATTCTCTTTCAACCTTACCCGACAAGCCCGCCAGTGAAGTAGAAGCCCGATAGAAAGCATCAACCGGCGCCAACCTCTCGGGGAGCTGTGTGCTCATCGGCTAAGAGACATCCCCAACGGAAATTCTAGCCACGAATAAGTATAATGGATGACTGTATTATTTTTGTGTGCACACAAACAAAAATGTTGCAATCTCTTCTATGCAGGTTGCATATATCAAGCATTTTCTTTATAAAAATATATAAACATTTCCGCTATCAATAATGTTAATATTCTATGACACTATCTCTGCATCATTCCAAGACTATTTGATGCAGTTTTTCGACCCACGACAACGCGCAACAGCGCTTTCTAGTAATATCTATAAACCAAATTCATTTTGATGGGAGTAATGTCACACCTCATGTAACATCCCACATCGCCGAGGGGAATGGATCTTGTGAGCCTTATATGTATATTCCCATCTCTACCTAGCACGAGGCCTTTTGGGAGCTCACTGGCTTCGTGCTCCATCGGAACTCCAAAGTTAAGCGAGTTCGCGCGAGAGCAATCCCATGATGGGTGACCCACTGAGAAGTTCTCGTTTGAGTTCCCAAAAACAAAACCGTAAGGGCGTGGTTGGGGCCTAAAGGGAACAATATCGTGCTGCGGCGGAGTTGAGCCCAGAATGTGGTGGGGGCCCGGGTTGGGATGTGACAATTTGGTATCAGAGTCAATCACTGGCCGGGAGTGTGCCGACGAAGACGTCGGGCCCCTAAGAGGACGCCGAGCCCCTAAGAGGGGTGGATTGTAACATCCCATATCACCCAAGGGAATGGATCATGTAAGCCTTATATGTATATTCCCATCTCTACCTAGCACGAGGCTTTTAGGGAGCTCACTGGCTTCAAGTTCCATCGGAACTCCGAAGTTAAGTGAGTTCGTCCGAGAGCAATCCTATGATGGGTGACCCACTGGGAAGTTATCGTGTGAGTTCTCATAAACAAAACCGTGAGGGCGTGGTTGGGGCCCAAAGCAGACAATATCGTGCTACGGCGGAGTCGAGCCCAGAATATGGTGGGGGCCTGGGCCAGGATGTGACAATTCAAATTCTTGGTCATGTGGCAACATCACGTGCTTTGTGAATCACAAGAATGCAACACTTAATTGACAAAGTGTCATACTCATAATCATTCACAAAACACATTAAACTCTTTTTGTTAGAGAAAAATGACTTGAAGTAGAGTTTTATTAACAACGAAAGGATCCTTTTTATTCGATTCATATGATGACTAAATAGTCTTCAAAGCGAATATTTTTTATACTAATTGATCTTTTAATGATGTTATTTGTAGGATGAAATCCTTCTTATAGAGGAGGAAAGTTTTATCCATTTTATACAATCATCAAGAGCCATGCTCTCCTAAGGTCCTCATTTTCAGGACCTGCGTGGACCAAATGCATATTAGCTACAAGATTGAATTAGTTTTAGATCCAAAGACATATTTAACAACTTAATAAAGTAAAACAAGAAAATAAGTTTCCTAATGGTTGATGGATTTTATTTATTTATTATAAAGATATATTTTTACACTAAGGGAAGGAAGGAGTTCGGTTAAGCCACACAATGGGCAACCTAATTTGGTTCATAATTCGCCATCTACGAGATTTGAACCTAAAATGACTCACTTACAAGTGAAGAGGAATACCAATAGATGTAATACTAAGTGACATATTTGATAGATTTTAAGTTAGTTTTGCTTTATTAATTTGTCAAATATTTTAAGCATTTAGAAACTAATGCAATCTTATGACTAATATGAATTTGATTCTCACATATACTCAAATGAAACCTTGGGAGAGCAAGACTCCAGTCATCAAAAGTGGTCCTTGCAGCTAAGTTCCCCAAAATAAAACACTAGTTCTCACACGTGCTGCATTCCAAGCGTGAGTTATTATTTTTTAAATATAAAAACAAAACAAAACAAAAAATGTCCGACGACTTTTATAAATAGAAAACAAAAAGAAATTAAGCAGAAAAAAACTGCGACCAAATTTTTGCATACCGGAAAAAGGGAGAGAGTTGTTGTAAGTCTTGAGTTTTTGTTTGTGTTTGGTGTGGGAGTGGGAAGGAAGAAGAAGAAGAATGGAATTGTTGCAGAGGCACAGAGCAGAAACGGTAAGCATCGCAATGGCTGTGGTGGTCATTGGTGTTGGTACGGCCTACTATTTCTACATCACCAACAAAACAAAACAGAAAGGTCTCTTCTTCTTCTTCTTCTTCTTCTTCTTCTTCTTCCAGTCATCCATTCTTCCCTTTCTATGCTTTATTTGTCAGTCCAAGTTTTCTTTTTTTTAAGCTTTCCGGAATATACCTGGATTCATTTGAAACCATATCATTCAGACGGACTGATTGGATTCTACCTGTTCCGTTGACTGTTTTGATGATGGGTTTCAAGCAGATTGCTATGTGTGTGTGCGCGCGCAATGTGCTCCAGGGCTCCAGGGACACTGACATGGTTCAAATATAAAGTTGATTGCTATGCTATGCTATGAATGATGAATCTAGTCTGTGATTAAATTCGATTCGGATTCAAACTCTCAGTTCTACTAGACCTTAATTCTTTCTAGTTTTTTGTCAGCTATATCAACTTTTTTCGACATGGCGCCCTATGATAACGAATCTATTACATTCACAATTCCTAACGCAGTTTTCTGTCATTACAAGAAAAATACTTTGCAATTCCTACTATAATTATATATAGAAAGCAGATATTTGATTTCAGAAATGATACTTATCCTTTTCCTATGGCCGGTAGGGGGCTTGTTCTTTGAGAATTTATGCGGGTGCCACTAGGCTTCATTTATTAGTAAGAAACTTAGATGTATTTGGCAGGCCGGTTCTAGCTTACCGTTTCTAAGAATCAAAGGAGGAGTGCTCAGTGTGGTGTTAGAATCAGGACAAACAAAAGCAAAATATTGATTAGCGACTTGAGGGCGTGTGTGCGAGTGGCTGTTGATACGAGTATGATTAGGTTCATTATTTATTAAAGAAATTTACACTTATCATATAGAGCGGTAGGTCTCGGGTTCGAGACTTGAGAGCAGCCTCTCCATAAATGGGGGTAAGGCTAGCCGACATTCACCTCTCCCAGACCCTGCGTAAAGCGGGAGCCTTGTGCACTGGGTACGACCTTTTTTTTTATATAGAGCTGGGCACCTCTGCTATTTTAATAGTTATCTTTCCTTTTACCCTATGAAATATTCTACAAGTTCAACGATTCTGATTTGAGCAAAATCAATCTTTCATGCTAATACTGACTGCTTTTGCTTGACCTTCTAGAGTTTTAACCCCAACCAATATGAGCCGTGATGACATCATATTGCACGTGTGATTGTTTGCAATGTATGACTCATCTTTATGTTATCTTCATGGTGGAAGGAAGATCAAAGATTGTAAGAAACATATTTTGTTTCTTCTTGTTTTTATACACTCATCTGTTCTAAGTTTACTCGGCCGCAGAGTAGAACAAGTGACTTTTGGAATTTGCAGACTTCCTACGTACATGTCATTCATGCCTTTCCTTTCCAGTCATTAGTTTCCTTTGTTGCATTTGCAGAAGCATAGTTATTTTCAGCTACTTATTTTATTTTTATTCTTCTTCACTTGGTTTCAACTACTTCTCTGTTCTGTTATCTCCCAAAGACTTATATTTCTGTTGAAAGAAAATTCAGTGATTGAATGAATCCTGTTTGTTTGGATGTTCACTTCTGACTTGCGTAGCACTATCCGTCTCTTGAGTCCGCCTTTAAGTTCATGCTTGCAAAATAATCAGCCAGATCAAGATTTATATAACCATTTGATTACCATCATCATATTGGTTGTTTGTCGTCACAGTTTAGATGATCAAATGATTTCCGATATTGCTTATTTTTTCAAGCAGTGAACCTTGAAGAACCTACAAGTTAGTCCTTTTTTATTATTGAACTACAAACGAGATGGCTGGAGGACATCTGCAGTTTTCACTATTTGTGGGAATCTAATCGAACCGCCATGCATATTTTTATACATTTGCTATATTGAAAGCCCCTTTGGACATTTCTTGTGCTTCAAATGTACAGGAGCTGAAGGAATACAATAAGGATTTAAGTAAAACCAAATCACAGGAAGCTTACTTGATATTGCAAAGAACCATTTGCAGACGACTGATAGTTATATCATAATTTTAGCATTTTACCTTTTGTGGCATTCACCATTCTGTAATTAAAATGTCATATCCCCAAGACAACAAGAAGTCCTACTTTCAAGGAATTTCTAGTTGATTAACATTTGTCTTTACTGTATGCTCCATATATTTCTGTGGATATGCGTTTGCAGAATATGCCTAATACCATGTGTCTTCTTAGGTTGCTTGGATCCTGACAAATTCAAGGAATTTAAACTTGTTAAACGCACTCAGCTCAGCCATAATGTCGCTAAATTTAAATTTGCTCTTCCAACTCCATCAGCAGTGTTGGGACTCCCTATTGGACAGCATATGAGTTGCAGGTTTGGTTCGTTTTTATGATCCAAATCCTTTTTTTTTTGTTCCTTTGAACAGGTCATGCTTAGTTTCAACATGTTTGATACTTCTATAATTCTTGTATGCTTGATTTTTGCTATCATGATAGTTTCTTGTAACTCATTGGTTAGTTTCTTGTAACTCGTTGGGTTTTCATACAGAGGGAAAGACAGCCTTAATGAAGTAGTCGTCAAACCATATACCCCAACAACTTTGGATTCAGATGTTGGATACTTTGAATTAGTCATAAAGGTCTGTTTTCTTTTTAAAATTTCTCATGAATCACTTATCCTGCTTGGCCTATGTTGTATGGTTTGATAACTTTTTAATTTTTTTTTTTATCATATGGGTAGATGTATCCACAAGGAAGGATGTCTCACCACTTCCAAATGATGCGTGAAGGTGATTATCTAGCTGTGAAAGGACCTAAGGTAATTTTTTTCCTATCAATTGAGAGTCCATATCAACTAAAAAGGAACAAAGAAGACAAAGCTGTAGAACAAAAGAAAAAAGCATTAAAACCCATTCGTTGAACAGCATTTTCAGTAAATATCACCCCGGGATAATCAGGATGCTGTTTTAGGACCAAGGTTAAAGACTCTAGGTAAAAATACAGTATTTTCTATGAGATTTTGAATCATTCATGACGTTAACTAGTACTTCCCTACAAGTTAGTCCTCCAGACTTTCTACACTTAAGCTAGGAGCTTCTAATCCCCTCCAAATAGATTAACAGGTCTATGGAACTTAACATTCTACGTGTTCCCCTTCATTGGAATTACTGCAATTATTGAAGCATTCAAGGTCAATCTACTTTCAAAATCTCGGGTGTAGAGAAACCATAAAATGTGTTTATGATACCATCCCTTATTAGTTCAGACAGACACCACAATTGATATATTAGTACTGGCGGAGTACTGTCGTTCAGTTCTCTCATTTTCGAAAGATCTCTCAGGCAATGCACTATCTACATTAATTGAAGCGATGTTAATCCTTTTCCATATAATCATCCAGGGACGATTCAAGTATCAACCTAACCAAGTTAGAGCTTTTGGGATGCTAGCTGGAGGCACTGGCATCACTCCGATGTTCCAGGTACGTAATTGAGTTTGTCTGAGCATTACACAAGGTACTTTTCTTCTGTTTTCTGCACACGTCATTTGGGATGGTATAATTGTTTTTATTTGTCCTTCTGGTTTCACAGGTTGCTAGAGCCATATTGGAAAATCCCAGTGACAGAACATATGTACATCTTCTATATGCCAACGTCACATATGAGGACATCCTATTGAAAGTAAACTCTCTCTCTCTCTCTCTCTCTCTCTCTCTGTGCGCTCCATTTTCCCATTCGTTCAATACTTACCCATATCCAGAGTAAAGATCTATACATTAGGTTGTATGTATTCATATCTATATGTCCAATACATGTAAGGTAATCTTTTTTTTACCAATGCTTTCAAGAAGTTCAGTTGTAAAAGTTGAGCCTTAGGGCAAAATTTTCTTGTAAATCCTATTCTAATAAGTTTGGACACGTAGCAGGCAGTCCTTGTCCTTTCAGCTTAATTTGGAAATAAAGGTTCCTCACAAGGTAAATATTTTGGCTTGGTTGGCGGTACATGGGAAGGTTGACAGCTGAGATTTACTCCACGAAAGCCAGTTTCCTGTTTTTGCTCACGTTGGTGTATTTTATGCAAAAGATCAGGGGAGAGTGGATCACGTTTTTTCTTTTCTTGCCCATTGAGCTGAAAGCTGTGATGCTCTATATTTAATGAGGTTAATGTTTGTTGGGTTTGTCGAGTGAGAAGTTTAAAGTATCAAGTGGCGGAGAAAAGGCAGATTAATACGGGTCGTCATGGTGGCCATGAGTTGGGTTATATGGTTAGAAAGGAATCAGTAGGTCTTTGAAGATGTCGGGGGGAAGGAAATGGAGGTGTGGGACAAGGTCAAGTTCTGGGCACTGCTTTGGTTTCTGTCTCTCTTACCTTTAGGAGCACATCTCTGTACAATATTATTGAAGATGGAAAAGTCTGCAGTGTCATGATTAATTTTAGTTTCGTAATCTAGATGTAGTTGTTTGTGTCAATGCTCTTCTCTTTTTCTTTTGATGGATCACTTGTCCTATTTACTGTACAGTTTCTCTTATGAAAGCATTGATGGCATAATGTCATTGACAACTTCATATATCTTTAATTGTTTGACAGACTTGCCGAATATTGATGTTTTATTATGGTTAATTGCCTGGCTTACAATCCGTAAAACTGGGAGGTTTAGCCGATTGTCTAACTTTATATAATTTTTGTCTATGCAGGAAGAGCTGGACAATCTTTCCTGTAACTTTCCCAATCGTTTCAACATTTATTATGTTTTGAATCAGGTATCTTTAATTTGGTTTTGAAGCCACTCTTATGTCTGTAAACTTCCAATTTGACGAGTTGCTTTCTCTCTGTGTTTCACAACATCATTACATATGATACATTACACTGCAAACGAAACATTGTCAAATTAGCGTCAAGCTCGGGGTAATCCAGTTAAAGTTTGTGGCAAAGGCTTTAGGTATACCAGAAAGTTTGAAATCACATAAGGGCGCCTCGTGATCTTTTCCACAAAATTTATTTCTGAAGTTGAATACAAATTCTTTTACCGGGGGGATTTCTTCCTTTCAGAATATCTTGTGAAAGATGAATAACTTACAACATTGCGTTGTTATATGTTCAGTATGCGATTAGTGTTTGTTTGATACGTTTGATTGTCTATTTGTCACATTTCTGTCTAACAAATTGATGCTCAGAATTTTGTAGTATGTACAACAGTGTGGCATTCTGGATTTTCTCGTTTTGAACACGATGAATGTCGTTTCAGAAACTTGCTTTGCTTATATTCTCTATGCATTTCGAATAATTAATGTTAAATACCATCTTCAGCCCCCTGAACAATGGGAAGGTGGTGTTGGATTCATATCAAAAGAAATCATTCAATCTTACTGCCCGGCGCCAGCACCGGATATTAAGGTAACTTCTCCCTCTCTCTCTCTCTCACTCTCTAATTCCAAACCTTCTTTCTTTCTAATTCGAAACCTTGGTGTTACCAGATTTTGCGATGCGGACCACCACCGATGAACAAGGCTATGGCTGCTAACCTCGCGAGTCTGGGATACAGTCCCGAAATGCAGTTCCAGTTTTAGGTCATTCATGGAGCTTTTGTGATGATCTCCGGCGGGGTTTCCTATCTCTAGCAATAACATAAATAAGGAGCGTGTTTGTTCAGGATTACCATTATTTATTTGTCCTCGGACACCCAAAATTTGCTTCATAACTTGTTTTAGCATTAACCACAGAAATGCCTTCGCTCTTTTCTTTTGTATGGATGGAACTCCTTAACATTGATTCCAAGTAGAAAAAGCAAGGCTCTTCAATCAGCTTCTGACAAAATCACACGACAAAGTGCTTCTTTAGGAAGCGCTTGCTGCATTTCTACTAAGAAGCACTGCAATTTTTGGTAAATTATCAATCGTGATTTAAATTCTCAAAAAGTTATTTTAACGTCGTTATCGTCCCTATTGAAAACAAAAAATTAGAGAGGAGAGTTCAGGATGACTATTTTGGGTTAAATTTTAAGATGTTTCCAACACTTGCTCTCCTAGCCTCTAGGGTAATGCTAGGATGACTAAAAATTTTTAACGAAATTGCATTTGCAACATTCGCAATCGACCATCTTCATCTTCATTCAAAAATCTGTCATTTCCTCTGTTTTTGAGTATTTTTAAATAGGATAGAGTGCATTTTACACCAACGTTTGGGGGTGTACATCGAAGTGGGCCACGACCTTCAGATTTTGTCAATTTATACCCCTAAAACATTGGGAAATTTTTGGAAATACGGCCATTTTAAGGGTCACCTATTGAAATATATCCTACATTTTCTAACTTTTACAAAACTAACCAAAATTGAAAACACATTGCCAAACACTGATTCTAAATTAACAAATGAATTATCCATCTACAAAATGTTAAATACTTTTGCACTTTGATACCAAACAATGCCTAAATCTGCAGACGTGAGAATAGACAAATTGGCTAAACAAATGTGCGCCCCTCTGTGCAACCAAGTTCGAATCCTCTTTTGCAGTTTAGATTAATTTCAGATGCGTCTTTTGTAAAAACATAATTAAAAAAATATAAAAAGGCCCCGAGAGGCAGCGGAGAGTGCGAATAGACAGGAACGTTGGTTCAAACAAGAGATACGACATCCCTCCCGACCAGTGACTACTTAGCACATCTGACTTGACACAAAAAGCTTCCAGAGTTTTTGAGAACCTTCTCAAATCTATCGTCTTCGCATCCCGCGCCCACGACCGCCTCCACGCCCTCGACCTCCCATGGCACTTGCAGCAGCTTCTCCCTGTGCACTCTCGGACTGCTTTACCACCATATCAACAGTTAGCTACCTGATATCTAAATAAACTCTACAATTATGATTAAGAGGAACGTCCGAGAAGACTACTTTCCAGGAGATATGAAAGTGAGGTAGGCATAATCATAGAAATAGAAAACGGAAATCACATTACCTTTGGGTTTTTTACTGTCTCGTCGACACTTAAAACAAGGCAAGCAGCCTCGGTAGCAGCATTTATAGCATTGATCTACAGGAAATGATGGGGTGTTATGTTGTTAAAAAGTAATAAATCACTAACTCGTGTGTGACACATCTACGCAGTTAGAAAGATAACAGGATACCTTCACAACAGCTGGCTCCCAGACAAAGTTAGCAAATGAATCCGCAATTCCACCTGTGTTGATGTCGACTCCATAAAGTGCACCCTCGCCTGTTAAAAAGTTTAAATCGTTCAGCGAACAAATATAATTAATCACTAATCAAAAGCCAAATACTAGAATAACCATCCAACACATTACATCTTTGCAGTTAACAGAGTAATCTTGCCTTCGATAAATAGAAGAAATGAACGTTTGTTTTGGCTCCAACGCATGAGTTGTAACTTACAAACAAAATAATGAAATAAATAGATAAACAAGGTCAAATAAAGTGAGAACCCAACCAGATGGATGCGCATGTTTCTGTCTAAGTTTGTTTAGCACATCAGTCGCATCAAATCCCGCATTATCACAGAGCTGCCGTGGGATAACCTGCAACATAAGTGGAACACTGCTGATTAAGACAACAATTACGCTTCATTCAAAATACATTCGCAGTAGAAAGAAAGCGTTTTTTTTTTTTTTTTTTAAGAAAGCCTTTGGACATTATATTCCCAGCACAAAAAACATTAACGTATCATGTTTATGATATGTTTCTTACATCCCAAACATATCATAATAATGTTGTTATTCAAGACAAACAAAAATTTATTTAAATAGTAAAACTAATATCAAGAGTGGTTAGATATCATGACAAATAAATGCCACAAAGAGTACTACAGTCTTCTTTGTTTTTTGTTTATAAGAAACACAACAATTATTCGGAGATAACACAATGAATACGATAAGCATGGACCAGTAGTCCATGAAACACATAAGCCTACAGAAAAAAAACACGTTAACCCTATCTTACTACACTCTACATAAAAGAAGCAGTACTAACCTTAGGTGCTTGAGGCAATAGTTACCCCAGCTACATTGAAGTACTAAAACAGTTCAACTCCTCACAAAGCCCAACCAAGCAAACATTAAAAACCTAGAGCTCTATTGGCTATGATGACAGTTCATTCTGGCATTCTGTCTCATTTGAAATTCAGGAGAACAGCTTCAAGAAATAAAAATCCAAAAACTGCTAAACTAAAAGAATAGACCCTGTTCACCAAGGAAAAACTAAAAGTATAAAAATCCAACTTCGAAACAAGTCCCAATGACTACAATTGAGAAGTGAACTGAAATCCTTGGATGAAAGCAAAAACTAAATTATTAAACATAGAATCCAGTATTATCCAAGATTATATGTTAATTTCAAAAGTTTCAAACTAAATATTAATTTGGAAACAATGCATGAGTAAGTTCATCTATTCCATATCAATGAGTTAGAAATCAGAAGTAGATACATATTACATAAGAGATTTATTGGGGACCTTAAAATTCTTAATGGTGATCAGTTTAAGTATTGGCACTGGTTTAAGCCACTACAGCGTAACATAAAAGCCCAACAAAGCATACCTCAAGAGCTTTTGCATAAGAGTTGATGAAAAACTGAGACTTCCCCCTGATTTCATGTGCTTTCTGCCGCAAGTACCGGCTGATTTCCATCTGCCATCAAAATTAACAAAACAATCATAAAGGCCTACAATATTTCTCAGATACCGTGAGATCTCACTAATGCTAAGAAATGCATACATCTATAGCACCACCACCAGCAACTACAGTTGAATTCTTTAGCGCTCTTCTGACAATCATAATAGCATCATGTAAACTTCGCTCAGCTTCCTCAATAAACTAAATAAGAATCCCAGGGAATAATGGAGGTCAGAATTGAAAAAAACAAAACTTCAAAAAAGAAAACAAGAAAACAGGAAACAAAGAGTTCTTATGAACATGTGACAAATTGAGTAACTTCAACAAATGACATACCTGATCAGCTCCACCACGAAGAACAATTGTAGCTGTCCTACCCGACGGACATCCACTAAATATATTAAACCTTTCATTTCCAACTTGCCTTTCCTCAAAACACTCGCACGTTCCGAGGACCTAGAAATCAACAAAACTAAACAGTTTCAGTTGACTGAGAACAAGCGAGATGCTTCCCAACTCAAGAAGGGCACTAACATAACTCTAGGAAAAAATGCCCACAATTCTACATAAAATATGGTCTGAAAGAGCATGAGGTAGGAACCTCATCAATAACATTGTTGATGGATGTTTGCACAGTCCCACCAGTGGCAGCAGCTACCCGGTGCAGATCTTCTTCAGTTACACGTCCAGCACAGAATATATCTCTATCTGCAAAATACTGTTCACAGAAAGAAAAGAAGAAAATTTGTCAATAAAACTCTACATCTTTAACATGGCCACAAAGATATTTTACTTACTATCAGGATGATATAAATTATCACATATCAAGTTATCAATCCAACCATTTTATAAAAATTGAAACCATGAAACTTCATAATATCACTGAATTTTACTTGTGTTGTTCTACCAGGATCAAAATCAAACCACCAAATGTCATGCATACTAGGACAACTCAGAGCTAAACATAGATTTGTATTTTCCAGCGGTGATAAAATGAAGATTGTGTTGTCATCTTGTGAAAAGGTTAAAATTGTATAACCTGGAATAAAACTTAATTAAGGGGAAAATTGCCTTTTTGCCTGATCAGACAAAACGCTCTCAATTTCTATCATAATTTGAAATATCGCACAAGATTGCGCAATATAACGCGAGATCTCACGTCACAGACGGTATTTTTGTGACATATCATAAAAATATAACGGAATACCCCAAATCTCGTGAATATGTATGAGATATGATATGAAACGTGCAATAAATTTTCATATCCAGGTGCTTTTTCTTTTCAATTTTTTCCAGCAGCCTTCATGGTCCATCAAGTTTCACGCCTCTTCCTCCATCACCCTCCGATTTTGCCAGCCCTTCAGCCAAACCGGATAACTTTTTTATTTTGTTTGGGTTTTGTGATGATCTTCGTTAGTTTTCCTTCTAATTTGTACCAAATGGGTTTTGTGAAATAAGTGTGCTGATGCTTTTATAGGAGTATAAGATCATCATTATGTTTATGAATATTTGGTTATTTTTTAAAGTTTATGGTGTTCTTGAACTTGAACTATGTCTTTAGTTCTATATTATGCATGAATGTGAAAATGTTGTTGAATTGTGCTTTGGGTGAAAGTATGTATATATTTTTTTCACTATTCTCTATGCAAGTCTTGAATAGCTTACGCATCACCACTACATAGTGCAAGACTGCGTAGCCCAAAGCAACACCTTGTGCAACGCCAATTCAAACTTTGATTTTTATACACTTCTTTGCATTACCGAAATCATGAAAACAGATTTTGTGCAGAATTTACCTAAGAAATTAAAATAATCAGAAAAAACTTTACCAATTCTCTTTGGATCTTTTACCAAACAAATTAAAGCAATCAAGTGGATAACAAGTTTTGAACTCATTTAGCAAGGATAAAATCTCCACCTGTGTTGCCAGATCGCCTATAGCCAGCCGTGAAAGAACAACCTTGGCTCCACTCTGCACACACTTATCCAACTTGTCATAAATAATATTCCATTCTGCATCAACAATGGACTGATACTGGGATGGATCTGACAACCTGCAGTGGAAAGAAAAACCTCAAGTGGCATAAACAAATTGTAATAGAATTCAACTATAATATATCAAAAGGAAACAAAGAATCCTACCTTATCTCAGCATTTTCTTTCTCAGATTTCAGTTCCAATTCAATGTTCAGTAGAAGTATTTTGGGATTAAGAAACTTCTTTGGCTGTTGTTCAAACCCAGCATATGAAAATGTCTTCTTGAAGGCAACACCATTTACTAAAAAGGAGTCACGCATGTTGCCCCCAGAAACCTGTAAAGCAACCAGTTTCTCATTACACATCATTCAATTCAAGCTATCATGTCCTGCCAAAACTAGTTGTTCACTACTAAGCCTTCTTTTACTACAATGAAAACAACCAAGAAATATCAATACCCACAACAATTCTTGTCCCAAAAAAATTTCAGAACATAGTGCCAGAGTCTAAATCAAAAGGCAGATAACACAGAAACGGAAAAGGACTTTGAAGACCAAAAAAAAAACGATAATGTAACTTTTGTTGAGACAATAAAACATGGTGTAATGAATGTAAAACAATCACAACATACCAGTATGGAACTCTTTTATCATAAACAGTAATCAAAATTCAAATGTCCAAAAATTTAATTAACATACATAAGCTTTTTTTTTAGTGAAAAAAACTAAATATAGGTGATACATGTTTCGAGTTCTTTTATTTAACTTGATGCTCATTTGAAGAAGATGATATATAAATCCAACAAGTTAAATCTTTTAGGGTGAGTTAGGGAAAATTGGCTGGGATAAAATAGCTCACTAGATTCAACGCATCTTGAATAAAAAATGGATGAAACTTCCCAATTTTCTGTCCAAGTTGAAGGTAAAAGATGGACTATTCATAAAGAAAGTTGTCCCTTCTAATCCCAATAAATAATAGTAAGATTAGAAGGGACAACTTTCCTTCATGTCTACCATCTACCTTCAGCTTGGACAAAATTTGGAAGTATTCATCCATTTTTCCGTACAATATGCCTTGAAACTAAACTGGTGAGTTATCCTATCCAAGTTAATCCTGTAACCTCTTTAACTTACCTATATCCCACACCCTCATCTCTCAATCCTTAAGTTTCCATCCCCAACCCCACCCCCACCCCTACCTCTTTCTTAACTCTATATACTCCTCCCATTGCCAACCCATCTCTCCCTCCCTCTAATCGTGTACCTTAGCACCAGCCCTCTCTCACAGCACCAGCCTGTACGTTCCCAACCTCCTTTGCTGTTGTTGTACCCTCACGGTGTCCTTAACAGTTAAATTTCATAAACTCATGGAGAAAAACAGTTAATAGCTCTGCCCCGTCACCGGAAACCACTGGTCTGAAATTCAGAACCAGAATCCAAGTCTCAATGCGCATTTTGTTGGCTATTTTACTTGCAATTTTATACGCATACTATTCATCATCATCAGCAATGACATCCAAATCAACCATAGCTTATAGTGAGAACAAGTCAGACTTCCTACACTATAGGACAAATTCAGATTCACCCTTTCAAGGTGTTATCCACAATTTGGTTTACCCATTGTCAAATCGTTTCAATATTTCAATCATATAAAATGCATAGTACATGGGACTTCTAAGCATTAAATATCGATTTTAAAATCATGAGTTCTCTCGACCCACAGCCAATTGGTTTTGGGTTGAAATACTCCGACTTTAGCATGACAATAGAGCAGTTATTAATTGGCATATCTCGTCACGGCCACATGTTCTTCATCGCATCAGAAATAATTAGCCCATGTTTCTGTCTCAATCTAGGCACATCCAAGGGACATCTTAAGAACATAAAATGTCACAAACAACATGGAAGAAAGAAAAAGGATCCGAAAAGAAGACAAAATTCTTCTTTGTGAACTTCAGTAAAGCAGCCCTTTGTGAACTTCATGTTTTACTCCTACATTGTGATTAACTAGTACGGAAGAAAACAACAATAAAGGGCTCGGAACAAACTTAAACGAATATCCTAGTGGTTCATGGAACATGTCTTATTCTGATCATTTCAATGAATGCAGTCTATTGAAATGCAGTCAGAAGTCTAAAGCCACAGGAAAACTCTTATTAACACAGTTGGCGGATTACAAAGAGATATTTAATATGGGCAAAGGACACCATTCAAATTGAGGTCTTCCTAAAATCTATTTTAGGAATTTACCTTCTTTATTCCAATCATGTTGAGACGATCTTCATCACCAATCGCAATGACAGCATCCACGACCATGGATGCAAAAAATTCCTTTTCTCCACCAATGAGTTTTGAAGATAGTGTTGTAGCCGCACATTTAGCTAGCAGGTGTTTCTTCTCTTCAAGGCTTTTGCCCTCTATACTTACAGCAAGTTCTTTGATTTTCTCAATTGCCTACACACAATGTATAATATTTAAGATACAAAGATACCAGAGTAAACATCTCAATCATACAGAGATTTCTTTATAAGAATCAGACGTAGTAATTGAAAATTTAATTCCTATCACATACCAAATAGCTAGCAGTGCGATAACTTTTTATCAAGCTTTGTGGGTGCACCCCATCCTCAATGAAAGGCTTGGCCTCCTTCAGAAATTCCCCTGCAAGCAGAACAACTGTTGTGGTTCCGTCACCAACCTGCACCGGAAACAAAAACGGTTAAAAATCTTCTAAACCATGTAATATGGAAAGGTTTTATCATCACTTATAACAGAAGATACCGCAGTATACCAAGTCGGTTGTCAGATCTACCATTCCTTTTTTAGTTTTTTATTTTTCATTTTTGGCCAGGAAGCTGATTCCTAACAGAAATTCTTTCGAAGCTACAAGGCCACCCACCCGCTTTCAAACACTACATATAAAGGTCGTACCCAGTGCACAAGGCTCCCGCTTTACGCAGGGTCTGAGAGAGGTGAATATCGGCTAGCCTTACCCCCATTTTATGGAGAGGCTGCTCTCAAGTCTCGAACCCGAGACCTACCGTTCATAGGCGAAGGCACTTGCCATCGCACCAAGTGCGAAGGCACTACATATAAAAGGTCGTACCAGTGCACAAGGCTCCCGCTTTACGTAGGGTCTGGGAGAGGTGAATGTCGGCTAGCCTTACCCCCATTTATGGAGAGGCTGCTCCCAAGTCTCGAACCTACCGCTCATGGGCGAAGGCACTACATATGCTGGAAAAAAATATAATTGAAGTAGGCATTCCATCTGCATTACTCCCAAACATTCACTAGTACTGATTCGGCAATTCCATAGCACAAGCGTAATTCTTGAGCTTGTAATTAAGTAAAATAGAATTCGGATAACATCCAAAACCCATACCTCAGAATCCTGAGACTTGGCGATGTCGACAAGGATCTTGGCAGCGGGGTGAACAATATCGAGCAACTTCATGATGGTGGCGCCATCATTGGAAATAGTAACACTGCCCTTGTCGTCGTGAATGAGTTTGTCCATGCCCCTAGGGCCCAGCGTGGTCCTTACCACATCGGCCACCGCCGTGCAGGCATTTATATTGCTCACCAGCTGCGCCTTCCCTTGCGACGTATCCGTACCCTCCTTCAACAGTATGATCTGTGGTTGCTGTTTTCGATTTCAATTTGTCCGGTTCGGGCATTTTCACAAACAGTTAGCAAGCACAACACAAAACAGTAGCTCATACGCAAAGAAAATAAAAGACAGAGAGCGTACCAGCATGGATGACATCGTTGCCGATGCGGATGTTAAGGCGGACAACGGAGCGAGCGACGGAGGAGGGAAGAGAGAGGAAGAGAGAGAGAGTGAAGGGAGAGGAAGAGAGAGAGAGTGAGAGTGAGAGAGAGCGAAGGAGTAGCGTTGGAAACAGAGAGCTAGGGTTTATACTCAAAAGTGAGTTTCTCTGGCTCCTTCTAGTTTTTTGCTATTCTGAAATGACCTGGATCCCCTTTGCCCACCAACAAAATTTAGGGGTATTCAATTGAGAATTTGAAATATTTTAATGAATTTATAAATTTATGAATTTTTATAGAGTTTAAATGATTTGTAGATATTTTATATAAAATTTTGATTTAATTTTCTTGAAATTTTATAGGAAAATGTAAGATTTGTGGATGCTTAAAATACACTATAAAATCTCTCTAATTCTCTCTAATTCCTCAACTTTCTCAAATTCTTTAAAATTAATTTCTAGTTGAATATATCTGAAATGTTATAAAAAAAATTTAAATCTTAATTGAATACACCCGAATGTTTAAGAATTTTAATAAATTATCTTAAAATTCTAATTGAATACAGCTTGAATTTCAAAGAATCACTTAAAATCCTGATTGAACACCCATAGATTTATTAAAAGAATTAAAACCCTCAAAATCTCAATTGAATATACCTCCTAAATATATATAAAATAAAAATAAAATAAAAAAACATGGATCCTCGGAATCCTTGTTCCTAATTGTCCTTTAGTTTTTAATTTCAACCATCCGTTAAGATCTACTAGTTCAAAATCTGCCACTTCAGCTTACTGAAGATTTTTTAGTAAAAAAATGAGGTGATTTTCAAGGGAAAAAGGATGGGATCCCAAGTGACACACCCTGATCTGGAAAGTCCACTTGAACTCCGAATCAAGTTGTGTTAACCGACATTTGAAAGGAGACAAAGTCATAAAGTGTAGTGGAAAAAGATTGTGAATAAATTTAAACCTAAAATTGCCTAAACAGAAAAGTGCGCGGGTAAGAGGGATTGCACCCATTTCACTCGTGATGGTAAAGAATAAGAACAGTACAGTACTTAAGGTGAGGGTTATACCACTGAAGATAACCATCTCCTGAGATTTTACCAGAACCCTCGTTTACACGTAAGCCCAGCTACTAAACCTGGAGGGGTGAAAAACAAAGTTGGGTGGGTTAGCTAAACAATGCTTATATGAAACCTTTATTTTCAAATATAGTAACCTCTCGTTGTAAAACAAATATAGTTTCCTTAAAGCATACTACATATTTATGTAAACAATAATAACAACAATATAACCAGAAAATATGCCAAGTCATGATGTATCAATGCCACAATAATAAAAATCATGTGATGATCAAGTATAGCTAAGTGCTCATCCATCTAAGCTGACACACGAGTTCGAACAGATAATTTCTGATATGAACAGAACTAGTTAATCAATACACTCTAGTACTACGATCACGTAAAGGCTGTTGCAGAAGCACAATCACATACAAGTCGAATTGCCTAATGCAATCTGCCCGACAGGACTGGCACCTAACTTGGATACAAGGCGAGCAAGCGGTACGATGTGAACATACACGTGAAGGACTAGCCTTGGCCCTGGGGCGAGTACTAACACCAGTGCAGCAAGATGAGCATGTACAAATATGTATGAATGTCATGACAATAATATTTCAACCATATAGCAGCATTTATCACAATTAATATCACAATAACAAATACTTGGCAATATAAACGTAAAAGTGAAGTAACTATGTATTTAGGGAAACTATAAATATGTATAGGTACAAAAACACTGCCCACTCACAGATACACAGTCGAAATGAAGCCTCCAAGCCTTACTTGACCCCGTACTCCCTCAAGATACGTTTCCCCTATATGTGAAATTACTAATTAACTTAGTTTAATAACACATAAACGGAAACTTAAATAAAACCTCTGTAGATTGCCTAAACATAAGGTTTGAATATACTAAATCGATCTACTCAACGTTACGAACCTACACAATATTGACAGAAGGTCAATCGGAGGCCGGACGCGCCACCACACACTGCCACAAGT
The DNA here is from genome assembly GCF_916048215.2 of Malus sylvestris. Taxonomy (NCBI): domain Eukaryota; kingdom Viridiplantae; phylum Streptophyta; class Magnoliopsida; order Rosales; family Rosaceae; genus Malus; species Malus sylvestris. Next base: position 20,684,395 of record NC_062270.1, read on the forward strand.
GGCTGCACGCGCTAAGGACCCATGTGAGACCACGCACGCTCACACGCCTGCGAGTGCAGCGGTACTCGCCTTCTTTACTAGTTCCTGAGGTCCAACTTCCAGAGCTCCTAACGAGCTCGATTCTCAACCAAAAACAATTCTACAAAGACCAAATTAAAGCTAGGAATGTAATGAATTGATCCATATTCACAGAAAGTTCAAATGTGGTATGTGTTGTCATGATAGGAGCATATTTATGCGACTTAGTTAGCTTGTTTTCTTACATTTATGTTGTTAGTTCGTGTGTTTATAGGTCCAAATGGCTAAAGTGGCAAAGAAGTGTATTTTGGGGCATTTTGGAGCAGTTTTGGGCATAGAATGGATAGCATATGCATGGAGCAAGGTGGATGGACTAAATTGAAGACCAAAAGAGGCTAGAAGTCAAGAAAAGTCAGAATGGAAGCTTAGAAGGCAAAGAAGACACAATTCAACCTATTCCTACAAAGGTGGCGCCTTGTCTCCCCTTTGTCCCCTTTCTGTCCCTCCTTATGCAGCATTTCCCCTTACCATGTTTCCCTATTCCTAAACCATGTAAAACCTTTCCCTTCTTCTCTAGGACACTTTGGGACACCTAAATCCCAGCCCTAGTAAGATGCCGCACCTCTTTAAGTGTTTCCCTCTTCCTTGCCGCATAAGGGAAACCATTCCCTTTCCTATTTTCTGCCATAAACCATTTTCCTTTTCTCTAAGGATTCTGCTGCACCCTAGCCTTAATTCCCTAGGGTTTTTACATACTTAGCTAAATAAATAAGTCCTGGCCGTGGCCTTTTTAGCTAGTAATCGACAGAGACCATTCATCACCACAGAGACACACATCAACATCCTTTTCACAACCTATAATCCATCCATTCACTACCATTCACAATTTTAGCCATTCTTTCATACAAATCACCACTCAAACCTTCACCCAACCCTTGTGCCGCAACAAAGAGAAGGAGGACCTTTACAGTGCTTGCTAGATCATTTTTAGGTGTAATCTATCTTTTGATTTCAATGTCTAAGTTTATGTATCTTTGTTTTGTGAACATAATGAGCTAAACCCCTTATAGCTAGGGGGAATTTCGAAACCATGATCATCTTTGCAGTATGAATTGACTAATTCCAGTTGTGATTTCATAAAGTGTCAATGCAATTTGCTTAACTATTTTATTCGAAACTTATTCTTGTATGTTGATTAAGGAAGCCTACGTAGTTTGCATGCTTGAATCTGATGCTAGAATATAAGGCAGTTTCACATAATCGTTACAAACTTATATTCACAAGTAGTGAAGGTTGCTGGTCACGATCATGTTAAGTTAAATTCTTAGCAGGAGTATCATGATGTCATAGTTACGAATGTTTTATCAATGCTTATGATTTTCATACAACTTAATGATCTTTGATTGTATCTCTATTATGATGTGCATTGATAGGAGCATATTTATGCGACTGAGTTAGCTTGTTCTCAAGGTCTTTATGGATGATTTTAGTGTATTTGGTAAGTCCTTTGATGATTGTTTAGATAATCTGACCTTGATCTTGAAAAGATGTATTGAAACTAACCTTGTTTTAAATTGGGAGAAATGTCATTTCATGGTAAAACAAGGCATAGTTTTAGGTCACATAATCTCTGAAAAAGGAATTGAGGTTGATAAGTCAAAAATAAATCTTGTACGCTACTTACCCTCTCCTACTTCAGTGAGAGAGATTCGTTCTTTTCTTGGTCATGCAGGATTCTATAGGCGATTTATCAAGGATTTTTCAAAGATTGCACAGCCTCTATGCCATCTCTTCCAAAAAGAAGTGGCATTTGAGTTCAACGAGGCATGTGAGAAGGCCTTCAAACACCTCAAGGACAAGCTTACTTCGGCCCCTATCATCATTCCACCAGATTGGAGCCTTTCTTTTGAACTAATGTGCGATACATCAAATTATGCAATTGGAGCTGTTTTAGGCTAAAGGAAGAACAAGCAGCCACATGTCATTTATTATGCTTCCTGAACCTTGAATGATGCTCAATTGAACTACTCCACCATTGAAAAAGAACTTCTTGCTATTGTGTTTGCATTAGATAATTTTGTTCTTATTTAATTGGCACTAAACTTATTGTTTTCACTGATCATGCAGCTTTGAAGTATTTGCTTACAAAGACAGAAGCTAAACCAAGGCTTATTCGATGGATGCTTCTTCTCCAAGAGTTCGACATTGAAATTACGGACAAGAAAGTGAGTGAAAATGTGGTGGCTGATCACTTGAGATGAATGGTGCATGAAGATGAAGCCAATGCCGTGCCTATCCAAGACACATTCCCTAATGAGCAATTGTTGTCCATTGAGGTAAGTAAACCTTGGTATGCTGATTTGGTGAATTATTTAGTGTCTAAACAAGTTCCAAGTGACCTAAACAAGCACCAAAGTGATAAACTCAAATAGGATGCACGTTTTTACATCTGGGATGACCCATATTTGGGGAAATATTACTCTAATCAGGTTGTACGTAAGTGTGTACATGAGTCCGAATTTCATTCAATTTTAACTTTTTGTCACACATATGCATGTGGTGGTCATTTTGGCACACAACGCACAACACATAAGGTTTTAGAATGTGGATTTTATTGGCCTACTCTCTTTAAGGATGCTAGAACTTTTTGTATGACTTGTGATCGTTGCCAAAGAACAGGAAATATAGGTCAAAGAGACCAAATGCCGCAAACATCCATACTTGCTGTTGAAATCTTTGATGTATGGGGCATTGATTTCATGGCTCCTTTTCCTTCCTCAAATTGTTTCCTTTATATTTTGCTTGATGTGGATTATGTGTCGAAATGGGTGGAAGCAAAAGCCACCCATATTAATGATTCTAAAGTGGTTGCAGATTTCATTAAAACTAACATATTTGCAAGGTTTGGCATGCCACGAGTCCTAATAAGTGATGGAGGGTCTCATTTTTGCAATCGAACCATTGAGGCGCTGCTTAAGAAATATAATGTCACGCATAAGGTTGCAACACCTTATCATCCTCAAACAAGTGGCCAAGTCGAGGTTTCAAATAGGGAAATCAAGCAGATTTTAGAGAAGACCGTGTGACAAACTAGGAAAGATTAGAGCTTGCATTTGGATGATGTACTGTGGGCATATCGTACCGCTTACAAAACACCCATTGGCATGCCCTCATTTCGACTCATCTATGGCAAACCATGCCATCTTCCCGTGGAATTAGAGCACAAGGCACATTGGGCTGTCAAGACCTTCAATTTGGACATAGATGTGGCTGGAATTCATAGGAAGCTTCAATTAAATGAACTTGAAGAGATTAGGCATGAGGCTTATGAAAATGCTCGAATTTACAAAGAGAAGACAAAAGCATTCCATGACAAAATGATTCGTAGCAAGACATTCACAATTGGGCAGAAAGTGTTACTTTTTAATTCCCGCCTTCAGTTGTTTCCCAGTAAGTTACGTTCTAAATGGATTGGCTCGTTTGTTATTACTAATGTCTTTTCTTATGGTGCAATCCAAATCTAAAGTTTCAAGACCGGCCAAGAATTCAAGGTGAATGGGCACCGTTTGAAGCCTTATTACGACCTGTTTGAGGAGCATGTTGTGGAAAACATCCACCTTCTTGCCGTGGGCTCCAATGAAGTTTGAAGGAGCTTCGCCCAACTACAAGAGCAAGCGCTACTTGGGAGGCAACCCATGCATTCCACTTGGGGACAATGGAATTATCACTCCAACAATCAGATTTATGTTCCTACACCCTTCTCTTTACTACTTTATTTTCCCATGCTTAGTTCATTGTTTGTTTGTTTGCTTTTGTCTGCGTCTATGTTTGAAACATTGAGGACAATGTTTGATTTAAGTGTGGGGGGTAAACAAGTGTTTTTATGCAATATCGTGGGATTCTATCACCTATCACTTCTAATGTTGTTTCTCACTGTTTTTAAGTGTTTTTAGTGTGTTTTGAGCTGTTCTAGTATGTTTTGAAAATAAAAGACGAAAATTTGAAAAACAAATTAGAAAAAGTTGTGAAAAACCCAAAAAGAGTGTTTTAGAGCTGTTTTTGTGTGTTTGTGTCTTAGGGTGCCTTCCAACACAATGATGAGGATTTGGTTTTTAATTACATGACTGTTAAAGAAAGTTACAAACATGGGTGGAAGTTTGATATGCTCTTTGGTTAACACTTGGTTGTAGTTGACGTTTACGAATTCACATGTAATCACAAAGAAAAAAATCAGTTTTTGTAACATGCTTGAAGGAAGGAACTCAAACTAACGCTACATCCCTAAGAGACTTGAGCCTAAACTTTGTTTGGAGAATTATTAATCTGTGATTTCTTGCTTTCTAAAGTCATTGCATGATCTCATTACTCTTTGCTTGGTTGCTACTTAGAATGCGTTTTTCATCATTATAGTTTTCACATATACCTAGTATAGGGAGTGTAGTCAGAAAATCTGTGTGAAAATAGAAAGTATATCCTGTGAGGAATTGAGGGAATTCTCTAAGGCATGTTACTACATTCAAAACGTTGTTTTAATTGATTAAATGCGAGCTAGTAAGTGGTGACTATGATTAAGTGTGCTAGAGGGTAAGGATTGCTAAAATCTATGTGAGTGGTGATCTTCGGCATGTCATGTTTCATTGGAAATCCCTAAGGCAAACGTTAAAAGGTCTAGGTTATGTTTTGTTTGCTTCGTTTGTTTTGTTTTGCTCGAGGACTAGCAAAAGCTAAGTGTGGGGGAATTTGATAAGAGCATATTTATGCGACTTAGTTAGCTTGTTTTCTTGCATTTATGTTGTTAGTTCATAGTTATTTTAGTATTTTAAGCTATTTTCGTGTGTTTGTAGGTCCAAATGGCTAAAGTAGCAAGAAAGTGCATTTTAGAGCCTTTTGGAGCAGTTTTGGGCTTGGAATGGATAGCACATGCATGGAGCAAGGTGGATGGACGAATTTGAAGACCAAAAGAGGCTAGGATTATGCTGAAGTTATGAAGAAATTAATTCAAGAAACGGAATTAAATGATGCAAGCAAGAAAGAAGGAATATTAGCCAAAGTTACCTTATTTTGTTCTAAACTTTCCTAATCCTTCACCATTTAATTTCCAACTGCAAGGAGGATCTTTAATTAAATTAGGAGACTTAATTAGACCTAATTACATTCCTAAAAACTCCTTTCCTCTTCCTTGCTGCACAAGCCCTTTCCTTTCCCCCTTTCCCTTGCACGGTAAAGGATTTCTCTTTCCTTTTCTTCATTGCCGCACCCTACCTTCCCTTTTCCCCTTGGATTCTGAATTTAATTACCCTTTTTCCTTGAGGATTTGGTGTACAAATCCTTCTCCAAATTTAATTAGGTCGTTGTCCTCTCCCTAGCCTATAAATATATGCTCATGCCGCACCATTTATCATCCATCCTTCACCATAACTCACCTACATCCATCCAATACCATAATTCACCACTCATCCATCATCACAACCCTTGTGCTGCAGCAAAGAAAAAGAAGGAGGACCCTTGGAGTGCTTGCTATTCAAGGTTGGATTGCTGGATCATTCTTAGGTGTAATTTATCTTTTGTTTTCAATGTCTAAGTTTATTTATCTTTGTTTTGCAAACATGAGGAGCTAAAGCCCTTTTAGCTAGGGGGAATTTCGAAACCATGAACATATTTTGCAATATGAATTGATTACTTCTAGTTGTGATTCGATGAATCGTGAATGCAATTTACTTAATTGTTTGATTGATAACTTATTTTTGTTTGTGGATTAAGGATGCATACTTAGTTTGCATGCATGAATTTGATGCTAGAATACAAGGGAGTTTCACCTAATCGTTATGAACTTATATTCATAAGTAGTGGAGGTTGCTAGTCACAATCATGTTAAGTAGATTCCTGGCAGGAGTATCATGCTCATCAAAGTTACGAATGCCTTGTCAATGCTTATGATTTTCACAAAGCTTAATTATCTTTGATTGTATCTTTATTATGTTGTTCATGTAGGGAACTTTTGAAGAATAATTTGAGTTGCCAATGCATTATCCGTCCAATTCAATGACTTAGGAAAATCTGAGGGTTAATTAATGTTGTTCACGTTTAATCTGGGGTGTTGAGATTCATAGTTTATTGGAAAAGCAACTGGAAATTGATTTGTGTGCAAGTCTGTCATGTGTGGAAAAGAACCCTGTACCTAGCCAATCACCCATCCATTTATCCCAAATTTGTGCTAAATTTGTCTTAAGTCTTTAATTACTTGTTTTTACTTAAAATTCGTCCAAAACCAAATCCCCTTTACTTTAGTGTGTCAAATTAGTTAGAATATGTCTTAGTTTGTGTTTTTAAGTGTTTTGAGTTAAGCTAAAATCAATTTTCATCCAAAGTCATTCCTAGTACCTATTTTAAGTATATTTAGTTGTTTTAAGCTGTTTTGAGTCTTTTAAGCCTGTTTTGAGTCATTAGAGTCTAGTTAAGTGTTTTTAAGTTGATTTTCATGTTTTTGAGTCAGTTTAGAGTCGGTTAGCAATCCCTCCTAATCCCTGATGCGAAAATTATCTTAACATACAAATTTAACCATCTTTTGACAATTGTAGTACAAGTATAAGTAGGGATCGTTTTGGACCGGGGATTAGGAGGGCTTACTAATAACCTCTAAATTGACTCAAAAACATAAAATAAAACTTAAAAACACTTAACAAGATTCACAAGACTCAAAGCAAACTTAAAATACTCAAAACAGCTTAAAACAACTAAATAAACTTAAACTAGACACTAGGAATGACTTTGGACGAAAATTGACTTTTACTTGAATCAAAACATTTAAAAACACAAATTAAAACAGATTCTAACTAATTAGACACACTAAAGTAAAGGGATTAAGTTTTGGACGAAGTTGAAACAAACGAACAAGTATGAAAAACTAGACAGATTGTAAAACAAATTTGAGAAATAAGATGATGGATGGGATAGCTAGAGGCTTTTTCTCCACACATGATATGTATGCAAACAACTCGATTTCTAGTTACTACTTCATTGAATTATGAATGACAATGCTCCAAATTAACCGTGACATCACTAGTTAACTCTCAGATTTTCCTTGTTTTATTGGATTGGATGACATCATTCAACAACCCAAAACATTCTTAAAAAGTTCCCTACATGACATCATAATAGAGATACAATCAAAGATCATTACATTTAATGAAAACCATAAGCATTGACAAAGCACTTGTAACTATGACATCATGTCACTCATGCTAGGAATTGAACTTAACGCGATCATTTATAAGCAACATTCACTACATGTGAATATAAGTTTGTAACGATCATGTGAAACTTCCTTATATTCTAGCAACGGATTTATGCATGCCAATTAAGTGTCGACCCTTAATTAACAAATAAAAATAAGTTATCAATCAAATAGTTAAGCCAATTGCATTCACGATTCAAGAGTTCATAACTGGAATTTATCAAATCATAATACACACATAATCATGGCTTTGAAATCACCCCTAGCTAAGAGGGGTTTAGCCACTCATATTCATAACAAAACGAAAGGAAATGAATTTAAACATTAGAAACAAAAGAAAGAAAACACCTAAACACTCCAACGATCCAAGTTGGACAGCAAACACGTCCAAACACTTTCCTTCCCTTCCTTTGCTATGGTTCAAGGTGTTGGTAAGTGTTTGAAGGTTTTTTTGTATGGAGAAATGGATGTGAAGATGAATGGATGTGTTTGGGTGAAGGTTGTATTGAAATGGGGATGAATGATCAAGCAAAAAACTAAACTATATGGCTGCCACACAAACTTCCTTTTATAGAGGAAGTGCACGAATTGAGGGAAATTGGTGGTGTGTGCAATGATTCAAGGGTGAAAATGAAGTAATGATGCAAAGCATGGGGGGTAAAATGGAGTGGTGTTGCAGCAATGAGTGCATTTAGTGGTGTTTGAAATGATTCAAAGGTGAAAGTGAAGTGATAATGCAAAGCATGGGGGGTAAAATGGAGTGGTGTTGCAGCTAGGGAACATGAATGATTGTACACATGGTAAAGAAAGGAAATGGAGGTGGAATGGTGCATAAATGAGTCAAAGGTGCAGCAAGACTCATGATGCACAGCATGGGATTCCAAATGTGGTGGATGGTGCATCAATAAGTGCATGTATTGGAGGTAAAAGTTGTATGAAATATGATGGGTGAAAAGGACAATATATGTGCAGTAATTGAGTGTAATGATTCAATGTATTGATGCATGAAATCAGAAATAATGAAGGAGACAATGGTGATTATGTATAGCATGGGTGGAAAGGTGAGTAAGTCGTGAATCAATGAGTGCAAGTAGGTGAAAGGATATTATGCACATGGTAGACAAAGGAAAGGAAGTGGAATGATGCAACAAATGAGTCAATGGAGGGAACATGGATGATGATGCACGGCATAAGAATCCAAAGAGAGTTCAATGGTGGTGCACGGCAATGATGGAAAGGTGAATGGTGGAGTGACACCCCTTTGTGGCTGAGCTCTTTGTCCTTTTTACACTAATTCTTCTTTCTCTTTAACACATTCCTAGCCTTTTTAGTCTTCAGTTTCGTCTATCCACCTTGCTTCATGCATGTGCTATCCATTCCAAGCCCAAAACTGCTCCAAAATGCACCAAAATACATCTTATTGCTTTATAAAGCCTATGGACCTACAAACACACGAAAATAGCTTAAAATACATAATTAACTAAGAAATAACAACATAAATGCATGAGAACAAGCTAACTCAGTCGCATAAATATGCTCCTATCAATCCTCGGTCCAAAACAACCCCTACTTACATCTTTACTACAACTGTCAATAAGAGGGTTTAATTTGTGTGTTAAGTTAATTTTCGCATCACTGCCATATTCAATGTTGAAATTTTTTATGTTTGGGGCATTGATTTTATGGGTCATTTTCCTTCTTCTTATGGTTTCACTTATATTTTGCTTGCGGTTGATTATGTATCGAAATGGGTGGAAGCAAAAGCCACCCGTACTAATGATTCTAGAATGGTTGCAAATTTTATCAAAACTAACATATTCTCCAGATTTGGAATGCCAAGGGTTTTCATAAGTGATGGAGGCTCTCATTTTTGCAATCGGACCATTGAGGTGTTGTTCAAGAAGTATAATGTCAAGCATAGGGTTTCGACACCTTATCACCCCCAAACAAATGGCCAAGCCAAGGTTTCGAATCGAGAAATCAAGCAGCTTTTAGAGAAGACTGTTGGAGCCACTAGGAAAGATTGGAGTTTACGTTTGGATGATGCATTGTAGGCATATTGTACAGCCTACAAAACACCATTTGGGATGTCTCCATTTCGGCTAATCTATGGCAAACCCTGCCATCTCCCTGTGAATTAGAGTACAAGGCACATTGGGCTATCAAAACATTCAACATGGACCTAGATGGAGCTGGAATGCATAGAAAGCTCCAATTGAATGAACTTGAAGAGATTAGGAATGAAGCATATGAGAATGCCCAAATTTACAAAGAGAAGACAAAGGCATTCCATGACAAGATGATTCGTGGCAAAACATTCTCAATATGGCAGAAAGTGTTACTTTCTAAATGGATTGGCCCGTTTGTTGTTACAAATGTTTATCCTTATGGTGCAGTCCACATTCAAAGCTTAAGAAATGGCGTAGAATGCAAGGTGAATGGGCATCGTTTGAAGCCATATTACGAGAATGTTATGGGGCATGTTGTGGAAGACATTCCCTTCGATGCCGTGGGCTCCAATGAAGCTTGAATGGAGGTATTCGTCCAGCTGCAAAGCGTTAAAGCAAGCGCTTCTTGGGAGGCAACTCATGCATTCAACTAAGGAACAATGGACTTTTCACTCCAAAACCAGTTTTGCGATCCTAAACCGTTCTCTTTACTGTTTTATTTTTCCATGCTTAAGTTCGTTGTTTCTTTGTTTGCTTGCTTTTGTGTGAGTTTATGTTTGAAACATTGAGGACACTGTTTAGTTTAAGTGTGGGGGGGGGTAAACAAGTTGTTTTTGCATGATTTTCGTGGGATTTTACCACCTATCACTTCTAATGTTGTTTCTTACTGTTTTAAGTGCTTTTAGTGTGTTTTGAAGGAAAAATACGAAAATTTGAAGAAAAAAAATTAGAAAAAGTTTTGAAAAACAAACCAAAAAGAGTCATTTTTGTATGTTTGTGTCTTAGGGTACCTTCCAATACAATGATGAGGATTTGGTTTTTAATTGCATGACTATTAAAGAGAGTTACGAACATGGGGGAAGTTTAATATGCCTTTGGTTTATGCTTGGTTATAGTTGACGTTTACGAATTCACATGAAATCACAAAGAAAAAAAATCAATTTTTGTAACATGCTTGAAGGAAGGAACTCAAAGTAACACTACAACCCTAAGAGACTTGAGCCTAAACTTTATTTGGAGAGTTATTAATCTGTGAAGTTTTTGTTTTCTAAAGTCATTGCATGATCTCATTATTCTTTGCTTGGTTGCTACTTAGAATGCGTTTTTCATCATTATAGTTCCAAATACTAGAACTCATGCCCGTTTCATTCAAAGCTTAAAATTGAGTGCATAACATATAACAAGATGAAGTTGTTTAGTAGTTACCACCATAACCAAAAAGCCTTCATCCCATGCATTTGTTTTGTAGGATTAACCCCTTTGAGCCTTGTTTAGCTTATTTTCTTTGTTAGCCATATTATCCCTACCTAGCTTAGAATAGGACTATCCATACCCTTGTACTTGAAGTATAGTGGAGCATAACTTAGAGAGAATTCACTTTGATCGACATTAATGCAAAAAACAAGTGCGGGGGAAGGATTTCAAAAGTTGTGTTTTTATGTTTTTGTGTGCCAAAGAAATAGGGCATGGGTTTGAAAAGAAAAGAAAAAAAAAACGTGTAAGAAAGAAAGAAAAGAGTTGAAAATAAGTGAGAATAAGCTCACAAGTATTGATTATTGAAGAAAGGGTCCAAAAGATTGAATCTGACCCTAAGTGTTTTGTGAATCTTCCTTTTGTGTTTAAAGTGGATTTTTGCATTCAAAAGTGAATTCTAAGTGTCAATTTCATTACTTTGCTTACTATTGCTTTAAGAACTTTTGTTTATCCTTACCTTTCTTTGTTAGCCAATACCTTTAACCCCGTTACAAACCTTAGACTTTTATCTTGGGTGTTATGTGTTTCAATCTGTGGAGTTTGGTATTGGTATGAGCATATGAAATCCCTGGTTTTCGCTTCTAAGTAGTAGCATTTCGTTCATGAGATCTTATATATACATGCATTAATAATTCCAGAAATTGCTTTCTTTGTTTAAAACATATGTGAGTACTAGTTTACATGTTTACATCAATCTTCTCACATATACCTAGTACAGGGAGTGTAGTCAGAAAATCTGTGTGAAAATAAAGTGTATATCCGTTGAGGAATTGAGGGAATTCTCTAAGGCATGTTACTACATTCAAAATGTTGTTTTAATTGATTAAATGCGAGCTAGTAAGTGGTGACTATGATTAAGTGTGTGCTCGAGGATAAGGATTGCTAAAATCTATGTAAGTGGTGATCTTTGGCATGTCATGTTTCATTGGAAATCCCTGAGGCAATGTTGGAAGGTCTAGGTTTTGTTTTGTTTTGTTTATTTTGTTTTGCTCAAGGACTAGCAAAAGCTAAGTGTGGGGGAATTTGATAGGAGCATATTTATGCGACTTAGTTAGCTTGTTTGCTTACATTTATGTTTATAGTTCATAGTTATTTTAGTATTTTTTAGCTATTTTTGTGTGTTTATAGGTCCAAAGGGCTAAAGTGGCAAAGAAGTGCATTTTGAGGCATTTTGGAGCAGTTTTGGGCATGGAATGGATAGCATATGCATAGAGCAAGGTGGATGGACGAAATTGAAGACCAAAAGAGGCTAGAAGTCAAGACAAGTCAGAATGGAAGCTTGGAAGACAAGGAAAGACACAATTCAACCTATTCCTACAAAGGTGGCGCCTTGTCTCCCTTTTGTCCCCTCTTTGTCCCTCCTTGTGCAACATTTCCCCTTGCCATGTTTCCCTATTCCTAAACCATGTAAAACCTTTCCCTTCTTCTCTAAGACACTTTGGGACACCTAAATCCCAGCCCTAGTGGGATGCCGCACCTCCTTAAGTGTTTCCCTCTTCCTTGCCGCACAAGGGAGACCATTCCCTTTCCTATTTTCTGCCATAAACCACTTTCCCTTTCTCTAAAGATTTTGTTGCACCCTAGCCTTAATTCCCTAAGGTTTTTACATACTTAGCTAAATAAATAAGTCATGGCTGTGGCCTTTTTAGCTAGCAATCGACAGAGACCATTCATCACCACAGAGACACACACCAACATCCTTGTCGCAGCATATAATCCATCCATTCACTACCATACACAATTTCAGCCAGTCTTTCATACAAATCACCACTCAAACCTTCACCCTATCCTTGTGCTGCAACAAAGAGAAGAAGGAGGACCCTTGGAGTGCTTGCTATTCAAGTTTGGATTGCTGGATCATTCTTAGGTGTAATCTATCTTTATGCCTAAGTTTATGTATCTTTGTTTTATGAACATGAGGAGCTAAACCCCTTATAGCTAAGGGGAATTTTGAAACCATGATCATATTTGCAATATGAATTGACTAATTCAAGTTGTGATTTCATAAAGTGTGAATGCAATTTGTCTAACTGTTTTATTTAAAACTTATTCTTGTATGTTGATTAAGGAAGCCTACTTAGTTTGCATTCTTGAATCTAATGCTAGAATATAAGGGAGTTTCACATAATCATTACAAACTTATATTCACAAGTAGTGAAGGTCGCTGGTCACGATCACCTTAAGTTAAATTCCTAGCATGAGTATCATGATGTCATAGTTACGAATGCTTTGTCAATGCTTATGATTTTCATACAACTTAATGATCTTTGATTGTATCTCTATTATGATGTGCATGTAGGAAACTATTGAAGAATAATTTGGGTTGATGATGCGTATTCCATCCAATTCAATGACATAAGGAAAATCTGAGGGTTAATTAGTGATGGCACGATTAATCTGGGGCATTGTCATTCATGGTTTATCGAAACAACAACTGGAGATTGATTTGTATGCAAGTGTGTCATGTGTGAAGAAGGACCCTCTAGCTAGCCCATCATCCATTTAATTCACCAAATTCATTCAACTTTGTTTAATTCTTTAATTCACTTGTTTTCACTTTAATTTCGTCCAAAACTCAATCCCCTTTACTTTAGTGTGTCAAAATAGTTAGAATCTGTCTTAGTTTGTGTTTTTAAGTGTTTTGAGTCAAGTTAAAATCAATTTTCGTCCAAAGTCATTCCTAGTGTCTAGTTTGAGTCTATTTAGTTGTTTTAAGCTATTTTGAGTCTTTTAAGTTTGTTTCGAGTCATTAGAGTCTAGTTAAGTGTTTTTAAGTTTGTTTTTGAGTTTTTGAGTCAGTTTAAAGTAGATTAGCAATCCCTTATAATCCCCAGCTTAGAACGATCCCTACTTATCCATACTACAATTGTCAACAAGAGGATTTAATTTGTGTGTGAAGTTAATTTTTGCATCATGTCCAGGAATTTGGCCTGAAAGTGGCTAAATGGCCACGATCAACTTTTCCCAGAAATCTGGGAATTTCTTCCCAACTTTCAAAGTCAAAAACTAACTCGATCGTTAACCAAACTCAGTGATTCAAAAGCCATTTTGAAGTTAGGAATATAGAGAACAAGTTTATACCTAATAAGAGTCCAGTCGTGGTCGAGGTTGGCCGGAAAAATGATCTAAAAGTGACCAAATGGTCACGGTTTCTTTGTTGGAAAATTGAGCAGTCTCCCCCTCTCGAGTTTTCTGCGCTAAAATGTCCGTTCAAAACATGTATACGAGATCAAAATCAACCTATAGAAATGAAATAAAGGATCTTAGGATTTCCCAAGGCTTACCTAAGCCGTGAACGGCCTGAAAATTGTTGAACCAAAACTCATAGAGTCGGAGCTTTCGAGTTGGTGAGTCAAAACTCAACCAAATCGTGATCTGGTTACATTGTTGTGTTCATAGAGTTGAGGGGAGTTCAATGGTGTAGGTTGCAGGTCACGTTTGAATGGTTTGGACATCAGATGAGAGAGTTGCAGAGAGAAATAGTTATTAGGGTTAGAGAGAGAGAATGAGGAGAGAGAAAGTGATTTGCGTTTTCTGATTGGGTGAAGGTTTGTGGAAGCGTGTTCACTAATTGGTGCCAGAATTGAGGGAAGGCACTTGATTGGTTAGGAGGAAAATGGGGAAAATGAATGGAAGAGAGGGATTGTAACATCCCACATCGCCCAGGAAAGTGGATCCTCTAAGCCTTATATGTATATTCTCATCTCTACCTAGCACGAGGCCTTTTGGGAGCTCACTGGCTTTGGGTTCCATTGGAACTCTTAAGTTAAGCGAGTTCGCACGAAAGCAATCTCAGGATGGGTGACCCACTGGGAAGTTCTCGTGTGAGTTCCCAGAAACAAAACCATAAAGGTGTGGTCGGGGCCCAAAGCGGACAATATCATGCTACGGTGGAGTCGAGCCCGGGATGTGGTGGGGGCCAGGGCCGGGATGTGACAATTTGGTATCAGAGCCAATCCCTGGCCGGATATGTGCCGACGATGAGGTTGAGCCTCTAAGAGGGTGGATTGTACATCTCACATCGCCCTGGGTAGTGGATCCTCTAAGCCTTATATGTATATTCTCATCTCTACCTAGCATGAGGCCTTTTGGGAACTCACTGGTTTTAGGTTCCATCGGAACTCCGAAGTTAAGCGAGTTCGCACGAAAGCAATCCCAGTATGGGTGACTTATTGGGAAGTTCTTGTTTGAGTTCCCATAAACAAAACCATAAAAGCGTGGTCGAGGCCCAAAGCGAACAATATCGTGCTACGGTGGAGTCAAACCCGGGATGTGGTGGGAGCCCTGGCCGGCATGCGAAAAGGATTGGTGGATAATCAAATTAAATAATTTGATTGGTGGGTGAAAGATGAGAGGGCACAAGCTACATTTAAAGAAAGAAAGGGATATGATTTTCTGATTTTGCACAGTGGAAACGGCTCAAAAAATCTGTCTCCCTATCTAATATAGTGTTTCTAACACTGATTGATTTGTACACACGCATGTATAAAAATACCCGTTATCCTCGTACTTTGACAAAGCATAACATTTTCGTTACAAGTCTGTTTCAAGTCTAACACGCGCTCACACATTCGTATCGATGAGTATAAATTAAGTACAAAACTATGAAAAATAATTAGTAGGTCAGATTACACGTTTCCCAAAAAGGGAAAAATCGTCCAAACACACCAATGAAAAAGAAATTCTAGTGAAAAGTAGGAATGGGTCATCACACTAAGGGATCATGTAATCGTTATCGTTCATCGTATATCTGCGATTAGTTTTCGTTAGATACTATTTATATTTAATTTTAAATTTTAAATTTTAAAATGATTTCTAACCGCAAGATCTCCGCCTATGTCTTACATGGCCGGTCCCAAGCCCGGATAAAGGAGGAGGGGGAGGGCGTCAGGTAGTCGACAGCCGGCACTCCATGATCACGTCGAATCCTTATGAAAATGAATCCAGAACAAAATCGCGCTAAAGCTAGGGCGTCACCCGTAAGTGGCGCGCTGTGTGGCCCGAGCACAGTGATAAGTGAGCAAGGGTCGCTGTATCTCCATCGGCACCCGGATGCAGTGTTAAATGAGCAAGGGGGCCATAGAAACTTCTTTTCGAACGACTCCACTCAAAGTTGTTTGGGAGCATATGCTCCTATCAACTTTACCCGGGACACATAAAAAAAGTACTTTGATCCTATTAGACGGGGGAGGGTGAAGAAGCTAGGACAGAAGGGTAGAGTTCAAGAGAGCAAAATGCGTTTAGGAACGTGGAATATAGGAACCTTAACGGGAAAATCTATGGAAGTAGTGGAAGTTATGGTGAGGAGAAGGATAAATATTATGTGCCTACAAGAAACTAAGTGGGTTGGTAGTAAGGCAAAGGATCTAGAAAACTCAGGGTTTAAACTTTGGTATTCGGGCACAAATAGAACGAGAAACGGTGTTGGCATCATCGTGGACAAGACCTTGGTACAAGATGTTGTAGATGTCAAGAGGGTAGGAGATAGAATCATGGCAATCAAGATTGTAATAGGACAAGAACTTATCAATGTGATTAGTGCGTACGCACCTCAAGTAGGGTTGGATACGAGTTCGAAGGAGAAATTTTGGGAAGATCTTGGAGACTTGGTGCAAGGAATTGCTCAGACGGAGAAGTTATTTATAGGAGGAGATTTAAATGGACACGTGGGCAGGGAGACAGGCAACTATGGAGGTTTTCATGGTGGCCATGGTTTTGGGGAGAGAAACGAGGATGGGGAAGCTATCTTGGATTTTGCAATGGCATATGATCTCTTCTTAGCCAACACCTTCTTTAAGAAGAGAGAAGAACATGTGATCACCTACAAGAGTGGGTCGTCAAAAACACAAATAGATTTTCTTCTAATGAGGAAAGGGGATCGTATAACTTGTAAGGATTGCAAAGTTATACCAGGAGAGAGCGTGGCTAATCAACATCGCTTGTTGGTGATGGATGTACATATCAAAAGAGTAAGACAAAAGAACAAGACTTGGAAGTGCCCAAGAACTAGATGGTGGAATCTAAAAGAAGAAAAACAAGCCATTTTCAAAGAGAAGGTAATCATCCAATGTGTGTGGGATAGAGAGGGGGAAGCTAGCCAAATGTGGGATTCCATGGCTAGTTGTATCCGAAAAGTAGCAAAAGAGGTATTAGGAGAGTCCAAGGGCTTTGCCCCACACCAAAAGGAATCTTGGTGGTGGAATGAGGAGGTACAAACAAAGGTGAAGGCTAAGAAGGAATGTTGTAAAGCCTTATACAAGGAGAGGACCGATGAAAATGGTGAAAGGTATAGAAAAGCGAAGCAAGAGGCGAAGAAAGCTGTCAGAGAAGCTAAGTTAGCGGCTTACGATGATATGTATAAACGACTAGATACCAAAGAAGGAGAGTTGGATATCTATAAACTAGCTAGAGCAAGGGAAAAGAAGACAAGGGACCTAAACCAAGTGAGGTGCATCAAGGATGAGGATGGAAAGGTTCTTGCTACAGAGAACGCGGTTAAAGACAGATGGAGAGGTTATTTTCATAATCTTTTCAATGAAGGACATGAAAGGAGTGCTTCTTTAGGGGAGTTGAGTAACTCAGAAGAGTGTAGAAACTACTCCTTTTATCGTCGAATCCGGAAGGAAGAAGTGGTTGTAGCTTTGAAGAAGATGAAGCATAGAAAAGCAATAGGCCCAGACGATATACCAATCGAAGTGTGGAAAGTTTTGGGAGAGACAGGTATAACATGGCTCACTGACCTTTTCAATAGGATTTTGAAAACGAAGAAGATGCCAAATGAGTGGCGAACGAGCACTTTGGTGCCTATCTACAAGAATAAGGGCGACGTACAAAATTGCATGAACTATAGGGGTATTAAGCTAATGAGTCATACAATGAAGCTCTGGGAGAGAGTCATTGAGCATAGATTGAGGCAAGAGACACGGGTTTCGGACAACCAATTCGGGTTCATGCCAGGGCGCTCAACCATGGAGGCAATCTATCTCTTACGAAGATTGATGGAAAGATATAGAGATGGGAAAAAGGATTTACACATGGTCTTTATAGATTTGGAAAAAGCGTATGATAGGGTCCCAAGAGACATTCTTTGGAGGATTTTAGAGAAGAAAGGAGTACGAGTAGCATATATCCAAGCTATAAAGGATATGTATGAAGGAGCAAAGATTGCCGTAAGAACTCATGAAGGACAAACCGAAAGCTTTCCCATAACTGTAGGATTACATCAAGGCTCATCCTTAAGTCCTTACCTTTTTGCGTTGGTAATGGATGAGTTAACAGGACATATTCAAGATGATATTCCTTGGTGTATGCTTTTCGCAGACGATATAGTGTTGATAGATGAAACTCAGGAAGGGGTAAATGCAAAGCTTAACCTTTGGAGAGAAGTGTTGGAATCTAAAGGTCTTCGCCTAAGCCGATCAAAGACAGAATATATGGAGTGCAAGTTTAGTGCAAATGGAGGCCAAAACGAGTTAGGGGTGAGGATCGGAGATCAAGAAATACCAAAGAGCGACCGTTTTCGTTACCTAGGATCTATCTTGCAAAAGAACGGAGAATTAGATGGAGATCTCAACCATAGAATACAAGCTGGATGGATGAAGTGGAAGAGTGCATCCAGCGTGTTGTGTGACCGCCGTATGCCACTGAAGCTCAAGGGAAAATTTTATAGGACGGCAATAAGGCCGGCGATGCTGTATGGCACAGAATGTTGGGCGGTGAAACATCAACACGTACACAAAATGGGTGTAGCGGAGATGAGGATGCTTCGTTGGATGTGTGGGCACACGAGAAAGGATAAGATTAGGAATGAGGATATCCGGGGTAAAGTAGGAGTAGCCGAAATTGAAGGAAAGATGAGAGAAAATCGGTTACGGTGGTTTGGACATGTGCAAAGAAGGCCTACTGACGCTCCGATTAGAAGATGCGACTATGGGACAGAGGTTCAGGGCCGAAGGGGTAGAGGAAGACCTATGAAAACTTTGGAAGAGACTCTAAGAAAAGACTTAGAGTACTTGGATCTAACGAAGGACATGACACAGGATCGAGCACAATGGCGTTCTAAGATTCATATAGCCGATCCCACTCAGTGACTTGGATTTTCCAAGTCTTCAACCAAGAAGTTTTGATCACTCGGGAAATTAAGGGAACACTACCCCAACCTACATGCTCCACTCAGAAAGCTTCAACATACAAGCTTCAACAAAAGAAAATTCAAAGAACTTAGCGAAGAAGGCTTTGGTGTATTTAACACAATACGTTGAAATGAAGGAAAGCTTATTTATTGATATCCCCGATAAGCTACAAATATGTACATATACATGAGTCAAAATAAACACACAAGAGGGAGCCTTCACAAAGGTTGCTTAGGAGAAGTCTCAGCAGTCGGTAGAGCCCCAGAAAGAGAAGGCACCGGAGGGGGATCATTTGGAGCCTCAGTACTGGACAGAACCCTAGAAGGAGGAGGCATCAGAGGTTGATCATTTGGAGCTTCATTACGCGGTACAGCCCCAGAAGACGAAGGCAATAAATGCCTTTGGAACAAACCCACAAATCTCTGATGATCAAGTAAAACCTGACCATCAGTTTCCTTCATCTGGTCAAGCTTCCTCTTCATGTTTGTAGCATAGTCATGTGCGAGCCGGTGCAACTGTTTATTCTCATGCTTGAGCCCTCTAATCTCCTGTTTGAGACTCATCACTTCAGCCGCCAATGATTCAACTTGGCGGGTTCGAGCAAATAGGCGTTGGGCCATATTAGACACAGAACCTGCACACTGAACACTGAGAGCCAGCGAATCCTTAACAGCTAACTCATCAGACCGTTTGGAAAGTAGTCTGTTATCTTTGGGAGTGAGAAGGTTCCTGGCCACCACCGCAGCGGTCATATCATTCTTCATCACGGAATCCCCAACGGTAAGAGGACCAGTTGGGGAGACGAAGGATGGGCGCCATATGTTGTCTGGAGAAGGCGGGGCTGCCTCTTCAACAAGGTTCAAGTCAAAACGACGGTCGGAGGGGCCAGACATTTTCAAAGGTGTTGAAGAGAGAAGAGGTCGGACAAATCAAGATCTTAGAAGTGCAAGAATGAAGCTTCTACTGGTGGAGATTCAAGTGTGCTTTGGAACTTAATGCCAGCCCCTATAAAAATCTGCACTCGACGGAGCTTCAGAAATCAAAGAGGCGCCTGCTCAGAAATCGAAGAGGCGTTTGCTTTCTCAAAAGTTAGGCTGCTTAGAGATCACGAGGGTTGATCTCAGAAATCGAAGAGCCGTTTGCTTTCTCAAAAGTTGGGCTGCTCAAAGACCACGAAGGCCGATCTCAGAAATCGAAGAGGCGCTCGCTTTCTCAAAAGCTGGGCTCCCTAGAGACCACGAGGGCTGATCTCAGAAATCGAAGAGGCACCTACTTTCCCAGCCTTGTCAGCACCTGTCACACGCACACTCAGCTTTGCGGAAATTATGGGCATTCTGTCAAAGACTTCTGGGGAAGTAGAAAACACATGAATCTTACTGTTCAATCACCCACTTCCCACACGCAACAATAGCTCATGGGTACCACATATAACTTTGCCAAAGTTCTCTGCCAAAGTTGAGCACGTGAAGCTTGCAGCTCCCACTACATCGCTCTGACCAAGAAGGGTAAAAGAATAGCAAAGAAACAGCACTAACAAAGTTTAGACCCATAAATTTTGAAGGTCTAGCTACCATATTATTACCCACAAGGGTAAAGGAACAGTACCACTGCTGGATAATTGGAAAGTCCATGTATGTCAACCTCTGTGCTTCGTGGCAAGGTAGACTAGCAAACATGCCCAACCTTTACTCACATTCGAGAAAACACTCCCAATAAGATTGCTTGCTCCAAAATCGAAGAGGCACCGTCCTCCGAATCTAAAGAGCCAGACTCCCAACATGACTACTTTCTTAAAAATCGAAGAGAGGGTAAAGGAACAGTACCATTGCTGGATAATTGGAAAGTCTCTGTGTGTCAACCTCTGTGCTTCGTGGCAAGGTAGACTAGCAAACATGCCCAACCTTTACTCACATTCGAGAAAACACTCCCAACAAGATTGCTTGCTCCAAAATCGAAGAGGCACCGCCCTCCGAATCTCGAGAGCCACTCTCCTAACATGATTACTTTCTCAAAAATCGAAGAGACACTGCTCCCCGAATCTCGAGAGCCAGACCCCCAGCATGATTGCTTTCTCAAAAATCGGTGAGGCACCGTTCTCCGAATCAATCGAAGAGACGCTCGCTTTCTCAAAAGCTGGGCTGCTCAGAGACCACGAGGGCCGATCTCTGAAATCGAAGAGGCACCTACTTTTCTAGCCTTGTCAGCACCTGTCACACGCACACTCAGCTTTGCAGAAATTATGGGCATTCTGTCGAAGACTTCTGGTGAAGTAGAAAGCACATGAATCTTACTGTTCAATCACCCACTTCCCACACGCAACAATAACTCATGGGTACCACAGATCACTTTGCCAAAGTTCTCTGCCAAAGTTGAGCACGTGAAGCTTGCAGCTCCCACTACATCGCTCTGACCAAAAAAGGTAAAAGAATAGCAAAGAAACAGCACTAACAAAGTTTAGACACATAAATTTTGAAGGTCTAGCTACCATATTATTACCCACAAGGGTAAAGGAACAGTACCACTGCTGGATAATTGGAAAGTCCCTGTGTGTCAACCTCTGTGCTTCGTGGCAAGGTAGACTAGCAAACATGCCCAACCTTTACTCACATTCGAGAAAACAGTCCCAACAAGATTGCTTGCTCCAAAATCGAAGAGGCACCGTCCTCCGAATCTCGAGAGCCAGACTCCCAACATGACTACTTTCTCAAAATCGAAGAGAGGGTAAAGGAACAGTACCATTGCTGGATAATTGGAAAGTCCCTGTGTGTCAACCTTTGTGCTTCGTGGCAAGGTAGACTAGCAAACATGTCCAACCTTTACTCACATTCGAGACAACACTCCCAACAAGATTGCTTGCTCCAAAATCGAAGAGGCACCGCCCTCCAAATCTCGAGAGCCAGACTCCCAACATGATTACTTCCTCAAAAATCGAAGAGACACTGCTCTCCGAATCTCGAGAGTCAGACCCCCAGCATGATTGCTTTCTCAAAAATCGAAGAGGCATTGTTCTCCGAATCTCGAGAGCCAGATACCACAGACCACTTTTTCAAAGTGCTCTGACAGAGTTAAAACATGTGAAACTGGCAGCTCCCACTACCGTGCTATGACCAAGCAGGGTAAAGGAATAGCATTACTACTTGTTGTTAGGGAGACTCCTATATATGTCGACCTCCATCCCCAACGGACAGGCAGACCTGCAAAAATGCTCAACCCTTCATCATATCTGAGAGGGCACTCCCAACAAAGCCTTTCGAAATATTCAGCTTTCTTTCCCCCCGATAATACCTCTGCAAACAAGCTATACTAGAGCAAGAATATCTCATATCATCAGGGTTAAAAGCAAGAGTATCCCATATCATGCTTTTTCCCTGTTTTTTCTTTTGGCCTTGTTTTTACCTGCAAGACAAGGAGAAAGAGAGCAATCAGTCAGCACTTGGAATCAAGCTTCCAGCCAGGAACTGACTACCTGGAACCCCTTACCTGATTACTTACCTGGCATTGCTCTCGAGTACTCATCTTCAACATCTTATGTTTCCAGGGAAGATTCCGCATCTGCTTGAGGAACAGATAGGGCAAGTGCGAAGGATACAAGGAAGCATGTGGAGACAAGCGTAACAGCACACGTGCCGATACATCCATTACTCTGTCAAAAGCAAAAGTATCCCATATCAGCAGGGTGGAACGTACTCTAGATTTGATGGACTTGTTTTGACCCTCAAATTCTTCAGTCGGCCTTATACTCTGGAGGAAACCAGAAAACCCTCCAGCTCAGTTCAAGAATAAGCCTGTGGAAAGTTACTTCTTCAAAAGCAAAAGTATCTCATATCATCTCTTCTCATTTTTCTTCTCTTTATCCTTCATGCTGCTGCAAGATGGGGAGAAGGTGAACAATCAGTCGGAGCTCTGATTGCTTACCTTGTCTGTCACCTCTTTCAGCAGACCCCCTAGCTCGGCGACTTGGGGGACTCCTACTACATGGTTTGTATCGCGCTTGACCAAGCCTGAAACTACAAGTAAGCTTCAAGTGAAATTGATACATTACCTTGTGCATCTCCACCAGTTAAAGATACCACCCCTGGATGGAGGAAGAGTACTTCCAGAGAAGATGCCACATCTACCTATGAGACAGATAAGGCAAGTCAAGACGACACCACACTCCGATACTTAGAAGTTTCGTGATTACGAGATCATTCTCCCACAATATTTCCTAATGTCATTTGTACTAAATCATTCACTCGTACTCACTAAATGAGAGCTTGAACCTATGTACTTGTGTAAACCCTTCACAATTAATGAGAACTCTTCTATTCCGTGGACGTAGCCAATCTGGGTGAACCACGTACATCTTGTGTTTGCTTTCCTATCTCTATCCATTTATATACTTATCCACACTAATGACCGGAGCAATCTAGCGAAGATCACAAAAAGCGACCGTTTTCGTTACCTAGGATCTATCTTGCAAGAGAACGGAGAATTAGATGGAGATCTCAACCATAGAATACGAGCTGGATGGAAAGAGTGCATCCGGCGTGTTGTGTGACCGTCGTAGGCCACTGAAGCTCAAGGGAAAATTTTATAGGACGACAATAAGGCCAGCGATGGTGTATGGCAGAGAATGTTGGGTGGTGAAGCATCAACACGTACACAAAATGGGTGTAGCGGAGATGAGGATGCTTCGTGGGATGTGTGGGCACACGAGAAAGGATAAGATTGGGAATGAGGATATCCGAGGTAAAGTAGGAGTAGCCGAAATTGTAGGAAAGATGAGAGAAAATCGGCTCTGGTGATTTGGACATGAGCAAAGAAGGCCGACTGACGCTCCGGTTCGAAGATGTGACTACGGGACAGAGGTTCAGGGCCGAAGGGGTAGAGGAAGACCTAGGAAAACTTTGGAAGAGACTCTAAGAAAAGACTTAGAGTACTTGGATCTAACGGAGGACATGACACAAAACCGAGCGCAATGGCGTTCTAGGATTCATATAGCCGACCCCACTTAGTGGGAAAAGGCTTTGTTGTTGTTGTTGTTGTTGTTGTTCTAACCGCAAGATATAAAATGAACGGTCACGATCAAGGGACCTCAATCATCTCCAAATCAGGAATCAGGGTTGTGCAAGTTGGAATGAGAATTCAATCTTATCCGCATAATTCTGAAACCCTCCAAAACCATTTTGATCCGATTTTGTTCCGAAATGTTCCGACATCATTCGGATTCGAATGAATTTCGAATTACTCCATTGCTGTTTCGAAAAAAATTACTTTTATCGAAAGTTGGGGTAGGGTGGCACTGTAGTTTAGCTACAGTGCAATTTCAATTGGGAATTTGAATTAATTTACTAAATTGTCATTCATTAAAAAATTCGTCGGGGGCTGTTTCGATGTCCAAGGATTTCCTGGGTGGCTGATGAGGATGGCCTGCTTTGGTGTTCGAAAAACTGATATGCCCATCTAGGTTTTAGATCCCATGGCTCGGTGTAAAAGTTGGGCTGGTAGTTTTGTCAATTTTAATTTTGGCAAGAGTTAGGGTTGGTGGGTTAGATGGAGGGCTTACAGATTGGGGATTAGTGAGGGTGGCTGTTACAGAGAGGGGGGCATAAGGCTTAGAGAATAGGGGTGAATTAGGTTTCAATCGGTTCGGTTTTCTAACAACACCGAAAACTAAGTAGAAAATTTGTTTCGGTTTGGTTTTAATTTTTTTTTCAGTTTTGTATGGTTCAATTTAACTTCAGTTCGGTTTTTATCGGTTTGGTTTTAGTTTTTTTATTTTATATAAACTTTTTATTTTAATATCTAAAAATATGTGAGTAGCTAATGGGGGAAGGGACTTGAGAGCTCTAAAAATTCTCATATGCAACAGTACAATAAGGTGAAGCTCTCTAATTTAAGAATGGCTATTGCCATAGTGTCACAACTGCATGAACTCTGAAAAATAATGGGATGGCTGTTGAGAAAAAAAATCATGATATTCATTGTTGACTAAAAAAGATGAATCTAGGGGGAGAGCTAGTCCAAAAAGCCAAGATTGTTATAGAACTTGCGAAGTCAGAAAACTTTGATGATTAATGGTCGCTGCAGCCAAGGCCCGAGGAGAAGGAAATTGCAAGTATTAGGGAGAAAGGCTAGAAAAAAATCCTTTGTTTGGGGCTGTCCTTACAGTGTGTGGGAAGAAATTGGGCTTGGAGTTTGCTTTAATATATTTGGGTCTCAAATTAAGTTAATGTGTGACAGCCCAGTTAATGTGTGACAACCCGTCCCAAATTTTACGTTTTTATTAATTTTAGAAGTGTGAATTTACAAAAATGCCCTAGAGGCAAGGACTTTGACTTTCGCGGATCATTGGTTAGAGTGGCGTATGACTTATTCTTTTAGCATATCCTCGTAATACTCGTCACTACGAACGCATAGGCGAAAGCCGTTTGCGAGTCTGAATTATAACGGTATAGTTACGGACGTTTGAAGTTGGTTATTTAAAAGTAGTTAAATTATTTGAACTCCCACCTTGTGGGAAGACAAACCAATCAACCTTTAAGCAAAGAGAAAAGGGAACCAATCACATAAAAGGAGGATAAAGCCTCCGGCCAATCAGAAAAAGAAAAAAAAAAGGGAAAGCTGGAGCTTTCCCGTGGGTTTTTCCGCTCACGACCACCCATTTTTCAAGGCTGATTCCGGCCAACTCCGGCGGAGTTTTTCGAAGCCATCACCACCATCTTGAAGCTCCCATTCCCCTCTACAAAACCCACCAAGAACCACCTTGGTTAACCCCTATACGTGGCGGTTCGAGGCCACAAAACTCGATGAAAACCAATGGTGTTCCGGCCACCCTTTTCATTTTTCCGACGAATCGGCAAAGCAATGGCTGACACCACCACTTGGGCTTTGTAGTCCATCATCCCAGGAGAATATCACGACCAGCCTTGACCCTGTTGGAGCACCGAGGAAGAAGAATCGAAGTTCACCCAAGTATAAGGTTACCAATGGGTTTTAACAAAATTGAAGCTCTTCCCGGCCTATTTGGCCTAGGTCACAGTTTCCGGCGACCTCCGCCACTTTCGATACATTTTCCAGCCAAATCACGGCGAGATAGCCATCATGTAAGGTTGCCTAGAAATTCCAGCAAGTTACTAGTTTTCCCGCGGACAGCCATCTTTCAGACCATTTTCCGGCCACCATTTGGACTCCAAACTAGCGCTGATCGCTCAGGACGCCCCGATGGTTGTGCTAGGAAGTTGTAGCATAGACTCCAAGTGAGTGGATCTTTCCTTGCTCATCTTATGTTTCATGATTGATAATTCTATAAATGATTTTAAATAAAACTGATAAACTTATGCCATTACATATATATATTTATATGTTATAAAATACTATGAGATGGTTAAGCTAGATTTAATCGTGATCTATCCATATGCGTATTACAATAAATGATTATTGTGAACAACGAATGGCTTGATCCTCGTTTAAGGTACGTAGGCAATCTAACGAGACGTTAGATGCAGCCATATAAGAAATGAGATTAAATAATCATGACCATAGCCTTGTTTAAGGAATCGAGCAATGTGTGTGGGCTTTTGGTTTTAAGTATATATGTATACGCTTGATGCTTTCCCAAAAAATGCAATAAAATGATTTATGCTCTAAAAATGCCATGCCTATTAAATAATGCTTAAATGATGAGATGAATTGTTTGCGTATATATATAATTGGGTGCTGCGAACGCTCTAAAGTGCAAAGGTGAACACAGGACATTCAGGTAAGATCAGGTAAGTTTAGGTAAGTTCAAGTAAGTATACGGTATTAGTTGAATTGATGGGGTTATGATATGACTACATTTACGCTTTTAGCAACTCCGACACTGTCGTACAGGTTGCTACAGTAGGCAACTCTGGCATTGTCGTACAGTTTGCTACAGTAGGCAACTCCGGCATTTTCGCACAGGTTGCCTATGAGTCGTACATGTTGTATTAGATGCATTTAGAGCTCATAAACTTGCACCCTAGGTGATTGTGATTTAGCCAAGATTGATGCGAAATATATAAGCACACAAATTAAACCCTCTTTTTATCAAATGTAGTAAAGCATGTAAGTAGGGATCGTTCTAGGCCGGGGATTAGGAGGGATTGCTAAATCACTTGGAAACTGACTTGAAAACGTAAAAACAAAGTTTAAGACACTAAACTAGACTCAAAGAATGCAAAACTATACTTTAAAATACTAAGATAAACAAAAAGATTCAAAACAGCAAATAAACACTCAAAACTGCCTTAAAAACATTTTCTGGGCAGTTTTGAACACCTAACACTAAATTGGACGAAATTGGGTTATGACTTGACTCAAGACACTTAAAAACACAAACTAAAGTGATTACTGACTAATCTAACATTTTGAAATAAATGGGAGATTGGTTCTTGACGAATTTGAAAACAAAACAAACTTTGTAAAACAAAACAGATTGTAAATGAATTTGAATGAAACTTATGGATGGAAGGCTAGCTAGGAGGTTTTTCTCCACACATGTCACACTTGCATACAAAACGATTTCCAGTTGCTTTTCGATAAACTATGAATACTCAACGCCCCAAATTAACCGTGAATTGCACTAATTAACCCTCAGTTTTTCCACAAGTTATTAGGTTGGATGATTGCATACGACAACCCAAAACATTCCTTACAAGTTCCCTACATGAATTGCATAATAGAGATACAAGCAAGAATCATTAAGTTCTATGAAAAACATAAGCATTGACGAGGCACTCGTTACTATGATTTGCATGAAACTTATGCCAAGAATTTACTTAACGTGATTGTGACTAGCAACCTTCACTACTTGTGAATATAAGTTCATAACGATTAGGTGAAACTCCCTTATATTCTAGCGTCAAATTCATGCATGAAAATTAAGCGTGCACTCTCAACCAACATACACAAATCAGTTTTTATACGAACGGATAAGTAAATTGAATTCACAACTTATGAATCACAACTGGATGTAATCAAATCATATTGCAAGCATGAACATAGTTTCGAATCACCCCCTAACTAAGAGGGGTTTAGTTCCTCATACTCACAAAGCAAAGATGCATAAATTTAGACATTAAAATCAAGGAAAGAAAACACCTAAAATGCTCCAACTTGGACAACAGGTGCATCAATGGATCTCCCTTCCTCCTTGCTGCGGCATGAAGTTTGTGGACAGGTTTTGGGTGGTTTTTATGGTGTAGAATGGATGGGGAATGGTATGGAAATGTTTAGGGTTGATGGGTGGTGTGGCTAGGGGTGATTTTTGGCTAAATTTGGAGAGAATGGTGGTGGAGAACTCACGGCAAAGATGGATCAAAAAATGTTATGTTGATGAATATGGGAGGTGGTATTTATAGGCTTGAGAGAGGACCACTCCATTTCCTTTGCATGTGCATCTTGTGTGGGTGTGAGTTGTCATGTTTCCCCCTTACATTTACACACACATGCTTCATCATTTCAACCACCAAACACACACATTTTCTGCCATGTTTTCCTTTACATTTACACACACATGCTTCATCATTTCAACCACCAAACACCCACAATTCCTACCCATGTGTGTGTGTTTCCTTTGCCCATGTGTGTGTGTTTTTCCTTTGCATTTGCAGACACATGTTCTTCATTATTTCAGCCAACAATCCACCCACTTTTGATGTGAAAATTAACTAGCACTCAAATTAAACCCTCTTTTTATCAATTGTAGCAATGTATGTAAGTAGGGATCGTTCTAGACTGGGGATTCGGAGGGATTGCAAAATCACTTGGACATGACACAAAAACGTAAAAACAAGTTTAAAACACTAAAATAGACTCAAAGAATGCAAAACTAAACTTTCAAACACCAAAACAAACCAAAAGACTCAAAATTGCACCAAAACACTCAAAACTGCCTTAAAAACACAATCTGGGCAGTTTTGGACACTAAGCACCAAATTGGACGAATTTGGGTTTTAACTTGAATCAAAACACTTAAAAACACAAAGTAAAACACTTACTAACTAATTTGACACTTTAAAACAAAGGGGGATTGGTTTTGGACGAATTTAAAACAAAACAAACTTTGTAAATTAAAACAGATTGTAAAAACGAATTTGATTGAAATGGGTGAATGGAAGGCTAGCTAAGGGGTTCATCTCCACACATGTTATACTTGCATACAAAA
Organism: Malus sylvestris; assembly: GCF_916048215.2. NCBI lineage: Eukaryota > Viridiplantae > Streptophyta > Magnoliopsida > Rosales > Rosaceae > Malus > Malus sylvestris. The sequence goes on from NC_062270.1 coordinate 20,713,375, forward strand.
TGATTTCCAATTGCTTTTCAATAAACCATGAACTCTCAATGCCCCAAGTTAATTAGGTCCGCTTAAATTAACCCTCAGATTTTCCTAACATTATTGAATTGGATGATTGCATACGACAACCCAAAACATTCCCCACAAGTCCCCTACATGATTGCATAATAGAGATACAAGCAAGAATCATTAAGTTCTATGAAAACCATAAGCATTGACGAAGCACTTGTTACTATGATTGCATGAAACTTATACCAAGAATTTACTTAACGCGATTGAGATCATCAACCTTTACTACTTGTGAATATAATTCCATAACGATTAGGTGAAATTTCCTTATATCCTAGCATTCAATTTATGCATGATAATTAAGTGTGCACTCTCAACCAACACACACAAATCAATGTAATTCACATAGATAAGTAAATTGAATTCACAACTTATGAAACGCAATTAGAAGTAATCAAATCATAACGCAAGCATAAACATGTATTTCGAATCCCCCCTAGCCAAGGGGGGGTTTAGTTCCTCATACGCACAAAACAAAGAGAATTGAATTTAAACATTGAAATCAAAGGAAAAGAAACACCTAAAAATTCCAGCGACACGAACTTGAATTGCATGAACTTCCGAGCTTCCTTCTCCTCCTCCTTGGTGCGGCAAAGGACTTTAGGGACAGGTTGGGACTTTAAGTGTATGGATGCATGGTTATGGAGGGATGTAGTAGTGTTTAGGGGATGGGGATGGTGCGGCAAGACTTAGAACTAGGGGGAATGATGTTTAGTGGGTGCGGCAAGAGTGAGGAGAGGGTTGGACGAATTTCTGGAGTGATTTATGAATTGTGGTGAGCGGTGATCTGATTTAGGGGTTAATAGGAGTATATATATGCACTTAAAACCCTAGGGTAATCAGATATGGACTTGGATAACCCAAATCCACAAGGAAATAGGTCTAAACAATCAGATTTTGCAAGGGAAAAGGGGTCCTAGGTGCGGTAGGGATAGGATAAGGTGATAAGGTTTCTAGAATGCCTTGCAAGGCAAGGAACTAGGCATCTAGAAGCTAGGGTGCGGCACCAATGTAGGGATTTAAGGATAGGGCTTCTAGAAAGCCCCAAAACTGATAGGAATTGCATGAAACCCACGGCAAGGATGTAAACTTCCTAGAAACTTCTCATTTGTGTCCTACAACACTTAGGAGTCCTTCTAGCATTAGGAAAACATGTCTCAATCCTCCCTTGACTTGGAATTCTTCTCCTTCTTCATCTTGGATTCCTTTTCCTTCTTGGACTTGGAAAACTTCTTTGTTGCTGAAACTTGATGCCATTTGGATTTAACTTTCCTACTTCATGTAGGAAACCTTGTTTGAGTAGGAATCTTCATCTTCAAGGAATCCTAATTCAACTAGGAAACCCATTTTGACTAGGAATCCTAATTCAACTAGGATTCCATCTTCACTTAGGCGCTTTCCTACTTCGACTAGGAAACCTTGTTCAAGTAGGAAACATCATCTTCAAATCTTCAATTTCGTCCATCCTCTTGGCTCCAAGCATATGACATCCATTCCAAGCTCAACTTTGCTCCAAAAGGCTCCAAAATGCATCCTTTTTCATATTTTGCCCTTAGAACCTGAAAACACATAAAACTAGCTTAAAAGACTACTTTACTAAGCAAAAACACTATAAATGTACAAGAACAAGCTAAACTAAGGCGCATAAATATGCTCCTATCAATTTTCTGCCCATGTGTGTGTGTTTCCTTTGCCCATGTGTTGCCTTTCTCTTTTTATTAGCCAAATCTGCTTAGCCCTTTTCTGACCTTTCAGTGTTACAATGCCCATAACTTCTTCTAGAAAAATGAGATTAACAATCCGTAAATTGTTCCAGAAAATAGACATCCGTAGCTTTCCACACATATAAGGCTCATTCTCCCATTCATTCTGAACTGTTTGTAACATGCTTCCAAAGTCAGATAATCTGCACAGGCAGTTTTGACGAATTTGTTACTTAATAATTCACTTGTGCTACTTTTCTTTTCTTTGCTTGATAAATCACACAAAACACAAAAACATAGTAAATAGCTCAAAAATATAAGGAACTAACTAAGAAAAGACAAGTGAATTTTATGTAAAATATATATAAATATGAGCTTATCAAAGATATGACACAGGCTTGTATATAATGTCACCTCCCGCACCCTATGCTCACATTGGATCCAATTTAGGTGCACAGTCTTGTCGTACAAACCACCATAGGTGGTTCCAACTCGTAGGTGACTAGCGATTTATCGCATGGCTATCTTGATGTGTGTAGCATTGAGCATAACTATATTACACCCAATCTTGTCGTACAGACCTTTTTAATGGTTCTGACTTGTGTGCAGTGTAATGCCGTATAGGTCACTAGAGGTGACTCTGGCTTATGTACTAGCAATGATTGATGAGCTATGATTCAGTCATACAGGTCACTAGAGGTGACTCCGACTTATATGCTAGTCATGATTGATGAGATACGTGATAAGATATGAATATGTCGTATAGGTCAATAGAGGTGACTCCGACTTATATGCTAGCCATGATTAATGAGATACATGATGAGATATGAATATGTTGTATATGTCACTAGAGGTGACTCTGACTTATATGCTAGCCATGATTGATGAGATACGTGATGAGATACGAATATGTCGTATAGGTCACTAGAGGTGACTCCAACTTATATGCTAGCCATGATTGATGAGATACGCGATGAGATATGAATACGTCGTCTAGGTCACTAAAGGTGACTCCGACTTAGGTGCTAGCCTATATGTGATGAAATGCTAGCATATATATTTATGATGGGATATGTGATGAAATGCTAGCATATATAATGAATATATGTGATGAGCTAGCATATGTGGTGAATACGTGATGAGATAGCAGATGTGATGAATATGCGATAAGTTAGCATATGATTATAAATATGTGAAGCATGACTTGAATTGATATATATATATATATATATATATTCTAATTCTGGAAATTTTACAGGTGTTGTAGTGAGGGGTTATAGAAATTTATATGGTTTCTATTAAAATTTTAATAACTGGGCCACTCACATTTATCTTGTCTTCACCCTCTAGATCTTCTTAGCTGAGCCTTCTTATCATTGATGAATCGTTGCGATTCTTAGTATTGGAGATTATTTCGAGGGTACGATTCTTAATTCACTCTTCTGTACTTGCTTATGCTCTAACATCACGTGTGAAGTGGGTTCGTTCCCGCTCACCAGTGTATTCTGGTATTTAGGCACTCTTAGGTTTAAATTTATTCACTATATTTCCACATCATCACACTTTATGGCTTCGTGATGCGAAATATATAAGCACACAAATTAAACCCTCTTTTTATCAAATGTAGTAAAGTATGTAAGTAGGGATCGTTCTAGGCCGGGGATTAGGAGGGATTGCTAAATCACTTGAAAACTGACTTGAAAACGTAAAAACAAAGTTTAAAACGCTAAACTAGACTCAAAGAATGCAAAACTATACTTTAAAATACTAAGATAAACAAAAAGATTCAAAACAGCAAATAAACACTCAAAACTGCCTTAAAAACACTTTCTGGGCAGTTTTGAACACCTAACACTAAATTGGACAAAATTGGGTTATGACTTGACTCAAGACACTTAAAAACACAAACTAAAGTGATTACTAACTAATCTAACACTTTGAAATAAATGGGAGATTGGTTCTTGACGAATTTGAAAACAAAACAAACTTTGTAAAACAAAACAGATTGTAAATGAATTTGAATGAAACTTATGGATGGAAGGCTAGCTAGGAGGTTCTTCTCCACACATGTCACACTTGCATACAAAACGATTTCCAGTTGCTTTTCGATAAACTATGAATACTCAACGCCCCAAATTAACCGTGAATTGCACTAATTAACCCTCAGTTTTTCCACAAGTTATTAGGTTGGATGATTGCATACGACAACCCAAAACATTCCCTACAAGTTCCCTACATGAATTGCATAATAGAGATACAAGCAAGAATCATTAAGTTCTATGAAAAACATAAGCATTGACGAGGCACTCGTTACTATGATTTGCATGAAACTTATGCCAAGAATTTACTTAACGTGATTGTGACTAGCAACCTTCACTACTTGTGAATATAAGTTCATAACGATTAGGTGAAACTCCCTTATATTCTAGCGTCAAATTCATGCATGAAAATTAAGCGTGCACTCTCAACCAACATACACATATAAGTTTTTATACGAACGGATAAGTAAATTGAATTCACAACTTATGAATCACAACTGGATGTAATCAAATCATATTGCAAGCATGAACATAGTTTCGAATCACCCCTAACTAAGAGGGGTTTAGTTCCTCATACTTACAAAGCAAAGATGCATAAATTTAGACATTAAAAACAAAGATAGAAAACACCTAGAAACGCTCCAACACTCCCAAGGCTTGGGCATAGGCACGGCATAAGATGTTCCTTCTCTTTCCTTCCTTGCAAGCAGCGGCACTAGAGGTTTTGGACGGTTTTGGGTGGTTTTTATGGTGTAGAATGGATGGGGAATGGTATGGAAAGGTTTAGGGTAAGTGTGGAGGAGTGTTTGAGGGTTGGAGGGTGGTGGAGAACTAGGCAAAGAGGGTGGAAGAAGGTGGAGTGGCTGTTATGTTTTCTAGGCACTAGAATGGTGTTTTTGGGGTGTTTTGCTACCTAGGGTGAGTATGGACGAATTTCTGTGATGAATGGTGAATATGAGAGTGTGAACCCTTTGCCAAGGGGGTGTAAACCCTTTGCCAAGGGGGTGTAAACATGTATATATAGGCCCCAAAAATCTTAGAGAATCAGGTTAGGCTAGGGAGAATGCACGGCAAAGAGTGTATGTGGTGTGCAATGGTCCAAGGGTGAAAATGAAGTGATGATGCAAAGTGTGAAAGGTAAAATGGAGTGGTCTTGTAGCTAGGGGGCATGAATGATTGTGTACATTGCATAGAGATGGAAAGGGAAGTGAAAATGTGTCAATAAATGGGTCAAAGGTGCAGCAACATGTGGTACACAAGGCATGGGATTCCAAATGTGAATGATGGAGCATCAATTGGTGCATGTTATGGTTGTGAAAGTTGTATAAAATTTTGTGGGTGAAGGGAACAAGAGGTATCAAGCAATTAAGTGTAATAATTAAATGAATTGAAGCATGAAATCAGAAATTATGTAGGGGACAAGAGTGATCAAGCATGGCATGGGAATCCAAAGGGAATTCTATGTTGTTTTGCATGGCAATGAAGGCAAGTTGGGGTGACAAATTTTTGGGCTGAGTTCTTCATCTTTTGGACCATAATTCTTCACATTCTTGGCCTCTTTAGTTCTCAAATTCGTCCATCCACTTTGGCCCAAATATGTGACATGCATTCCAAGCTCCATTTTGCTCCAAAATGCATCTTCTTGCCTACTTTGTCCATAAAATCTGAAAACACACGAAAATGACTTTAAACATTAAAATAACTAAGGAAACACGACATAAATGCACAAGAACAAGCCAACTAAGTTGCATAAATATGCTCCTATCACTTCGTCACCTTCCAGGTGTCGGCTAGCACAGCTCGATTCGGAGTCCTAGTAGACATTCCAGGTCGAGGTGTGTCATAATGATTGACTTGAAATTGGGTTAGAAAATAAATACCTAACTTAAATAAATAAATAAAATTGATGTATATTTATATCTGTTTTGATTTCTAAACCACCAAAACCTAAACCGAACCAAAAGATTTCGGTTCGGTTCTGCTTCTTTAATTTAGTTCATTTTTTTTTCGTTTCGGTTTCTTTCGATGTTCGGTTTGTTTTTTATCGGTTTCAATTTTTTGAACCCACCCCTATTAAAGAGATAGAGACAGAGAGAGGAGTGGGCATGTTGAACAGGGACAAGTCAGGGCATTTGTACGAGGTCTTCGATTGGGTCAGTGGAAAAAGGGCGAGTAAGGCCCATGCATGCACGATTTCCTCATCCTTTGTCCACAATGTGTTTGCATGTTGCGATTCTATGCAAGATTTGCTCATCCTTGATCCATTCTATGTATGCATCTGATGATTGACAAGATAAGAAATTGTTTTATTATCTGTTATTTACTGTTTGGTTAGGTTGCAACCTATTGTTTTGCGATTTTGTAATGAATTAAGGGCTTTCGAGGGTGCTTTTTGTGTTCTCTTTCTTTTGCTGCTTTAAAGACTTGCCTATTCCCATTTTTTTTTCTGGGTTCGGTTCTGCTACCCTCTGCGTTTTTCTCTTCGAAGGTGGGTTGTCTCCTTCAGTGATACAATTTGCGTTTTGTTGTTCGATTAAGTTTAAAGTCATGCTTTTGTTTTTGTAATGAAATAGGGTATTTAGAGTGTTATTTGTGTTCTCTTTCTTTTGCTACTTTAGAGACTTGCATGTTGTCATTTTGTTCTTTCTGGTTTGATTCTACTATCCTATGCGTTTTCCTTGTCTTTGATAGAATTGAGGAAGGGGAATTTGCTTGGCTTATTCATTCAATTTAATATTCTCTTAAAGTTGTTCTCGATTTTTCATGTCCCAAAAATAAATCGTTTTTATTGTTTCGTTTTTGTGTTTATATATTTAGAGTGGCATGTAGTGGTTTGCTTGTAGTCATCTTTGATTTGAGCTAAAAGGGTCTCTGTTTTGTGGGGTTTTGGTTTCTAGGTGAAGGAAAATATTTGATAAACTAAATTCATTGAGCAACATAATACATGCATTTAACAATTAAATGGCAGAAGCGTGCTTGTATGCACTCTAAAACAAAACTTATACCATGAAATTCAAAGCCTAGTGGCGGTGGTGAACCAAGACTCTACTGGAAAAATAAGAGTCTAATTGCCATATTAAATCACATAGAAAATCAATAAATAATTCACGCAATTATAAATCAAAGTAATGCACGCACATGAGTAACCAATGTTAAATGAACATGACATAATAGATTAAAAAAACCTAAAAATATGATCGAGGCAAGTATTTGACACTTTGTCCTTAAAACAAGTTTACGCACCACTACGGTGCTCATGGTTGATATGCGCTTGTCTCCGAAGATATAACAACCACGTCTTTATAATACTAGCACTCCAAATCACAAGGCTCCCTGAACCAAGATTGTGTTGAAAACTCTCATATGGACTCAATGAGACTCTCTAATATTTAATGCACTTTATGTATGATTATGCAAAACAATGAAAAGTTATTTATGATTATAGGGGGCTTCCCTATTTATAGAATTTGAGATACCTCTTATGGAAAGCATGTGACCATTCATGAAGAGTCAAAAGTTGCAATTCTTCATTATGATAGACACATATTTCCACCAAAATGCATCACTTATAATTTTTCATTCAATTTATAATAATAATAATAATAATAACAACAACAACAACAACAACAACAACAATAATAATAATAATAACAACAACAATAATAATAATAATAAATTTTCCAACAAACTCAACTCAAAGAATAAAGTGAGTTGGGGAAACATTATACTTTTTAAGCACTTCTTTGCTTGGCAAAGGGTGATTATGTGAGGGCCTTCTTTCATTTGCCTCCTTACTCTTTGGCTCCATGGATATGGATGGCGGAACTTTACTTCAAGTCAGTGGAAAACTTGTAATAAGTCCACCATCATAACCCCTCATTCATTCTATGGCTAGCCATTGGGTTTTGTTTGGGTTAATCCCCATTTTGTTTTAGTTGTCATACAACTTAAACTCAATGGGGATTAGTGGACCAAAACCTGCGAAACCTGAAACTTACTTAAAGCCCGTTACAAACCTTTGTATGATTAATTAACATATTAACCAATACTTGTCATATACAATTAAACTATTTAATTGTCCTTACTCATCTCTGTTATATCTTTCAATCATTATGTTACACGGTGTGCGATCCATTAAGTTCCTTTTAGCGAGGCAATGGGCGATTAGAACTAATACTAATCGATTGTGAATTGAAACTTACTTCCAATTATCCCTTTAGTGATTATACATCTTTAGGGCTTCCACAAACCATGAGTGAAACCTAGCAACATGTAATGGCTACTCAAGCTAATCAGAAGATGACCTATTCAGTCTGGAATTACAAATGTAATACAGTCTTTCTCTAATTCAATACTCTTGGATATATTGTTTGGTTTGATAGTTTATTCATGTCTGTTATCCAATGTGATTCTCTCACTTATATGATTACCTTGAAAGTGATTTGGAACGACTTCCTAAATTTCATTCATATTCTAGTTAGAGATTCTTAATTCTATCATAGAGTATTCTCCCTCAACTGTTTGAAGGCTAGAGATCCCTTGTTGCACATTCACATGCCCCCATGATTCAATAGTTTAGCCCCAATTATGGCGTGGGCACTCTAAAATGGAATGCCTTTAACATAATCAAAAACTAAGGACCCAACCACAAGACAATTATGATGTCTCAGGTCAAAGAACTAATTTTCTTTATCCTAAATAGGAGTTCTCATGTCACATGAGTATGAGAATTCCTTGTTGATAGTAGCATCAACCTTTGTAACGATCAAGACTGGTAAGACTGTCAGTCCATTTAGTTGTTCATGTACCAGTAGATTCACATTCAATGGACTCACTCTCTATTGAGCACCTACATACTTATCTTGGTGTCATTCACACCAATGACTGAAGACCAGTCATTTCCCTCGAGAGAAGACATAGCATATACTGATCTCTACGAATCGTCAATGCCTAATTGACAATCATATTATCAGGAACGTTTAGTATATGTGTACGAAAGAGAATGGTCTCATGAATCTAACTTATTTAGATCAGATTCTCCTAATTACATATTATATGGACTTATCACATATAGTTGTTAATTTGGGTTATGTTTGTATGTATTTTTTGTGTTTGTGGTGCTTTCTAATGAAGCCTGGGTTTGTGTTGTGTTGCCCCAGTGATTTTACATATTTTAAAATTGGTTAGTTTATGAGTATGCTGATTCGATTAATCAGCAAATCATTGTGATTGGCATGTTGTTTGTGAAGGGAAATCTTAGAGATTAATATGGGATTTCGAAATGACTAGCATGCATATACAATTCAAAATTAATATACATAAGCAACGGAAGCATGTTATCAAATAATATCAAAGCTATAATCATGCAAATCCCCTTCAAGGTTCATAGGTTTATATATAATGCATCTAAAACATTTAAGTTAAGAACAAAGTGAAGGAATAGATCTATACCTCTTGATCTAGATTTTAGACCAAGGATGGACCACCTCCAAGCCCTTTGCTCCTTGAACTCCTTGAGCCTAGCCTCCCTCCTTGCCTCCTCCACTTTGTTGGTAAGAGTGCTCCTAGGTTCTCCTTTAGTCTCCAAAGGAGAAGACCTCTAAAGATCCACACCCACTAGTGTAGTGAGATGGATGGAGGAATAACCAAAATAGTGAAAAAGGATTAGCTAAATCACCCTTAAGGTGGCCGGCCTTTGTGTAGTTTTAGAGAGATATTTCTTTTGCCTCTTTGTTGTTTTAAACACACAAAAACCCTAAGGAATAAATCTCTTATAAAGTTCCTTATATAGACAAAAAGAAACCTAGTCAACTACTTGACTTAATATCTCTCCCTCTCCACTTTAAATGGCCGGCCCCTTTGTGTTGGTTTGGGCTTTGGGCTTTTATTTATTTCTAGTCATCCAATGCTTGAATAAAAGCCCAATGGGTTTAGGCCCAATGGGCCCAATTAAACCCGAACGTTTCTTTAAGCCCAAAACGATCTTTTATCGCTTTTATGATTTCTTTAGACTTTCTAAATTAATCACAACACTTAATTAATCCAATTAATTATTTCCATCATCCATTAATTACTCACCACAAGAGTGTATCGGTGTACAATCATTTTAGGTTCTAATTAGCAAGGTAGTGAGGTGATTGACATCAATCCAATTGATTATATTTAATTCAATCACTTAGTGAATTAAAACTTCCTTTTAATTCACCTTCTTCTTTGATGACTACATTTAATCATCTAGAAGAACTCACAAGCTATGAGTGACATCTAACCATATATCATAGCTACCCAAGCTAATGTAGAAGTTGTTCGGAGAACCTATTCAGTTGGAATTACAATGTAATTCGATCCTTCTCTAAAACAATACTCTCAATCACATTACTAGGGTATGGATATATTATGTCAAACCCCTAATGTGATTATTCCTTCTTATATGATTCAATTGAGTCGTATAGGAACGCTTTCCTATATTACGCTCGATACTTCGGCCGAAGATTTCCGAATCATATCTTAGAGTATTATTCCTCTCTTATCAAGGATTAGAGATTCCTTGTTGCGCATTCACTTGCCTTCATGACTAAGTGGCTTAACCCCAATTATGCCGTGGACACCCACGAATGGGGTGACTTTGACATAATAAAAGATTAAGTACTTAGCCACAAGACAATGACGATGCCTCAGGTCAAAGGACTACTTACATTATTCCAACCATTAGAGTTACTTGCTTGACATATGAGTAGACCTCCATGCAAGTACTCTCGTTCGATTGTGTTCAGTGAACTCATTCCCTTAATGAGCACCTACATACTTGTCTTAGTGTCACCACACGAATGGGATGAAACTTTCCATCCTTCCATTTGAAGCAGACACAGTATGTACCGGTCTAAGCATTGTCAGTATCCCTCCGACAATCCAATGACCAGGAACCTTTTTGGACATTATGGTTATGTGAAGAAGGTCTCTGTAGTCTAACATCATTAGATTACTTCTTCAATCGATCCATTGTCCATGGATTCACTATTTAGGACATATATCGTTTATTGAGATAGTCCTAATTAGTATCTTTGCCATTTGATGTATAAGAATCATCTATACATCCATTCATTTGTCCTGAAAGGTTTCTTCAAAAGATTGACTTTCAGGGCATATTTCCAACAGTTTGTTTGTTCATGTTTTCTAGTGGCTGCATAGTTGAAGATGTCTAAGTGGGTTGCCAAAATTGACTGGCCAATTTCGCAATCTTTATCGATTGTTTTAATGTATTATGTATGGGCTTTCCTTTACATTTGGGGTTCTAATGAGGCATAGCTTGAACTTATGTTTTTGCACTTTTTCTTTTGGATGGTGTAAGATTTCAAGAATTTATTATCGAAGAAAAGAAATATTTGGAAAAATGATATGTTGTGCTTATTTAATGAGAAGATATTGGACGTCATTAAGAGTTTGTAGCATATTTCGGATTATCTTTTAGAACTCAGATGAATTTTTAAGGTGATTTACATATTGGACCAATGAGTAAGTGACACGTGGCAACCAATAAGTGGCTGACTTGCCACGTGACATCTGCTGAAGCTAGACAGCAGGGGGCGAGTCTGATCGGTTAGTGGCAATTTAGCCACATGGGAAGTAAATGATTAGATTGAGTTTACATGCACCAAGCTGGAGGTGTCAATAAATTTACGTGCAATCAACACATGTTTGTGACTCATAGTTTTATAGGAGGAGTTGTCCAATTAATGGCTTAGTTTATCCAAGAGCCAAGCGTATTAGATGTGCTGTCCATTTGTTCCAATTAGAGCATAGGGTGAGTCAGCATAGCAATACTATAAATAGGGATATGCATTTCTTATTTCTGAAATCCGAGTGCATTGGTTATGCAATTCATGAGGAAGCCATGCAATATATATATATATGTGTGTGTGTGTGTGTGTGTGTGTGTGTGTGTGTGTTACGTATGTATGCATGTACGTACGTACGTGTGTGTATATAAATATTATATATGTTTATGTGGGGAGAGATTAGAAAAGAAATAGGGTGGAAGAAATACATGATGATTTAGGAGTGATAAAGCAACTTGCTTAAGTACATGGAGATTAGTTATTTCCGGTAGCGATGTGGATCGTCATTTTAGCTTTGGAATCCAGGTAGGGGAAATAAGGCAGACCTTTACATAAATTGATTTTATTAAATTTCGTAAAGTGCTATAATATTCTTGATCTTTTTGGTTGATTAATGTGATTGGATAATAATTGGCTAATTGCTTTAGTTAAGTGTTTACTTGTTCTTGGTTATGAAATTAATGCTGGAATGTTATGCGTTGAGAATGTACTGTGATTGTCATAGCCCGTCCCGAGATTCTATTATCGAGGTTGTGAAATGACGAAATTACCCTTGTCAGTTACTAAGGTACGTGTGGCGTTATTTGAATAAATACCTACTCTCCTAAAGTCTTGGAAAATAATTGGAGTTGGATTAAAAGTTTGGTATGTATGTTTTGTGTGGTTAGGGATTAAATAATTGGGATGTATGGTTTTGGTTGGACCACACACATGCACAGGAACCCCTTTCCTTTCCCCCGTGCTCACTCTCTCTCCTCTCTGTTTCAGTCTCTCTCTCCCTCTCGAAATTGTACGGACAAAGGGCCAAACCCTCGAACTTTCATGGATCGACAAAAGAGTTTAGCAGATAGACATGCTACTGATCGAGTATATGATGTGGGTAATTTGGTATTCTTGAAATTGTCACCTTCGAGAGGTGTAGTGCGATTTGGAAAGAAAAGCAAGTTAAGTCCTAGGTACATAGGACCTTATGAGATCACTGAGAGGATTGGTGAAGTTGCTTACAGGTTGGAGTTGCCTCCGGAGTTATCTAAAGTGCATAAGTGTTTCATGTCTTGATGCTTTGACATTATGTTTCAGACCCTTCACATGTGATTCCTCCTCAACCTTTGGAGATTAATCTGGATTTGTCATATGATGAGGAACTAGTGACTATCTTGGATTGGAAAGACAAGGTTCTAAGGAATAAGACAGTGAACTTGGTGAAAGTATTGTGGAGGAACCACACAGTGGAAGAAGCCACTTGGGAGACGGAAGATTGAATGAGGGAGATGTATCCGAGGTTGTTTTATGAGTATTAAGTGTATTGTTTGGTCGTATGAATTTCGGGGACGAAATTCTATAAGGAGGGGAGATTGTCACAGCCCGTCCCGAGATTCTATTATCAAGGTTGTGAAATGATGAAATTACCCTTGTCGGTTACTAAGGTACGTGTGGCGTTATTTGAATAAATACCTACTCTCCTAAAGTCTTGGAAAATAATTGGAGTTGGATTAAATTGGTATGTATGTTTTGTGTGGTTAGGGATTAAATAATTGGGATGTATGGTTTTGGTTGGACCACACACATGCACAGGACCCCCTTTCCTTTCCCATGTGCTCTCTCTCTCCTCTCTGTTTTAGTCTCTCTCTCCCTCTCAAAATTGTACGGAGGGCCAAACCCTCGAACTTTCATGGATCGACGTTAAAAAGGTAAGATTCTTCATCCTTTCAACCTCCTGAGTCGTTTAGTACTAGTTTTAGAACGAGAAACCTTAGAAATCACGTTGAAAACCCGAGGTCTGATTTGAGTACTGTTCATGCATTCGCGACGTGTTGATTTTCAAGGAATTCTAAGCTTATAGTGAGTTTAGTGAGGTCCTAAGGAAGCTCGAAGTGCTTAGTTTGAAGGTTTTGGACGTCGAGATCGTTGAGTTCGAAGTTAGCCAGTTTTCTTGGAATTTCTCCGGTGAGATTTCGCAGTTTTTAGAGCCTTAAGGTAGTGTAACGTGAAACTACATGCTTAGGGCTTCATTTTGATATAAAATACGAAGAAAATGGTTGAGAAATGATGGAGAACAAGGAGATTGAAAAATCTCCAGTTTTCCGGCCACCGGAAAAACCAGTCCGGCGAGCCCAAGGTAGGAGACGCGAGTGGGGGCGCGTGGACCCATGCCTATCCAAGCGCGTGGGGGCGCGTGACAAGCCCAAAATTTTTTCTAAAAATATGCCGACGTTCGTGACGTCGAGTAGGTCATTGTGGTATATTCATATACCCAAATTGAGCACCGTATGAGAAGTTATTTCGAATTGTCGGTTATGTGCTTTAATTAATGTTTTTATAGTTGTTTCGCATATAAGTGACACCTATCCCGAGGACGAGCGCATCCAGGGACGTCACGGGGGTTACGACCCATCAACTTACCAGTAAGTGGGCAGTATTTCTGTTTATACCTATATACTATTGATATTTTTCCCAGAAATTGAGTTTAAATGAAAGTACGTTTTAAAATGCCATGCATGCATATTATGAGATATATGAATTGATAATTGATGCATATATATATGTGAATTGGTGTTGTGGACGCACAGGTGAGTATCAGGTGAGTTTATGTTATTCATGTGAATCATTGATGATGTGAATTGCGTTGAGAGCTCATAACCTGCACCCCTGGTATTAATGCTTATAATATTCACCGCACCGCACGCTCACCTTAGATCTAAGTAGGTGCATGTCGTACAGACCATGAGAGGGTTCCGACATGCTAGTCGTACAGATCACTAGAGGTGGTTCCGACTGTTAGGTGACCTTAGATTATGTGCACAGATGATTGATGAGAGAAGCACTAGAGCGTATTATTATACCATTCTTGTCGTACAGACTACTTCAGGTAGTTCCGACTTATGTGCAGAGTAGTGTCGTACAGGTCACCGTGGTGACTCCGGTTGGTTTGGATATTGAGCTATGGAATTAACCATACAGGACCAACTGCAGGGTCTCCGGTTGATTCATTACGTCACCTATTATATTGATGCATTCTAAATCTGTTATTAACATTTATGGCATGGCATATTTTCTGAGTTTTGATAAGAATTGTGATTTGAAATATTTGAAGATTATATGTATATTATATACTATTTTTCTGGGAAAGTATACAAGTTTTATAGCGAGGGGTTAGAAATGTTTTAATTGAATTGTTTTAGAAAAGCTTTGGTTTTACTGACCCACTCAACTTTGTTTTGCACCCCTCCAGGTTCTAGTTAGCAGCGTTGGTGGCCCACGAGGATCCCCACGGCGTACTGACAGACTACATAAATGTAGGACTCACATGCGGGTGTTGTAATCTAGTTATGGTCCTACTTGACTGCACCTAGTTCTTAGGCTCTGAATATGTGTGTTTCACACTTAAACTTATTCTAGCACGTTACTTGGTTATTACTACTAGCATTTGGTTTTTATTATTCGTATGTTCTTATCTATTGTTTCCGCGTCGCACTTTTGGTTACGTCACGCCCACGTGACGGCCAGCACGCCTTGATTCTAGGATCGGGGCGTGTCAGTTTGGTATCAGAGCCTAGGTTGCAGTCCTATATAAATTGTTAATGCTCTAATGATCTTTTGATGTTTTCTGTCAGAACCATGGCGCCTCGTAAGGAATCACGTCGTGCTTCTGAGCCTAATTTCCCTAATATAACTCAATTAGAGAAAGCGATGGCCCATGCCTTTTAGAATGCAATATGCCCCCCTCCTCCTCCTCAGATGACACCCCTGGAGACTATGTATAATCTGAAATTGGATCGTTTCATGGGTAATGAAGGCCATGAAGGGGCAGAAAAGTGGCTAGACCATATTGAGAAGACTTTCCAGGTGATGCAGAGTCAAGGGAATTTTCCTACTAATAGATGGGTGGAGACCACTACTTGGTTTTTGGGGCGAGAGCCAGCAGCTTGGTGGGTAAATCAGACTAAGTTTATGTCCCCTGAGATGGCAGCTAATTGGGAAGTATTCAAAGAGAATTTTAAGAAAAGATTTGTCCATCCGGAGTACATTGATCGTAAAAAGCAGGAGTTCACTCGATTGAAGCAAAAGAATATGTCGGCGCATGAGTATTACAGGAAGTTTACAGACTTGTCTCGTTATGATCCTAATACAGTTGGTAATCAGGTAGAGATGCTTCGCCGTTTTAAGCTGGGAACTAAGAGGAAATGGCGGACTTTTGCTAGTGCGCTTCCTTGCACCGATTATCATGAGTTTTTTGAGATTTTGGTTCGAATGGAGGATTCCGACAACCTTCCTAGTGACAGTGAGGATGATGAGGACAAGAATGATAATCAGAAGAAAGATGATAAGGGCAAGGGTATCTCCACTCAGGGACCCCGTAAGATACAGAATTTCAAGAAAAGTGGAGCGAGTTCGAGTTCTTCCAGTGGAGGATTTAGTGTCACAGGCCCGAGGAGAGGTGGAAGATTTGCTGGTGGACCAGGTTTCAGAAACAGAGAGGAAAGAGAGAGAGCACGGGGGAAAGGAAAGGGGGTCATGTGCATGTGTGTGGTCCAACCAAAACCATACATCCCAATTATTTAATCCCTAACCACACAAAACATACATACCAAACTTTTAATCCAACTTCAATTATTTTCCAAGACTTTAGGAGAGTAGGTATTTATTCAAATAACGCCACACGTACCTTAGTAACCGACAAGGGTAATTTCG
Organism: Malus sylvestris; assembly: GCF_916048215.2. Taxonomy (NCBI): domain Eukaryota; kingdom Viridiplantae; phylum Streptophyta; class Magnoliopsida; order Rosales; family Rosaceae; genus Malus; species Malus sylvestris. The sequence goes on from NC_062270.1 coordinate 20,729,704, forward strand.
TCATTTCACAACCTCGATAATAGAATCTCGGGACGGGCTGTGACAGTGATACATGTGAAAGATAAAATGGCATTATTTGTGCATCATTCATGTTGATGTGGTTGGAATTTTAGTATTCAGATTGGAAGTATGGAAATGAGGGTAGTTGGAAAGGATCTTTTGTGTAGTTGAATCTATTCATTGTCAAACCAATTCCAGGCAAGCTCAATGTGCACATTAGAATAGGATATTGACGGGAATTATCGATATGGGTGATTTGGGCTGGAGATCAATGAATTAGATAAGATGACTAGTAAAAGGGGTTTATGAACTTGGGATATCATATAGGGGTTAGTTTCTATAATAGAACATTCGAACCACCTCTGCAGGGGTAAAATGCATGGTATGGGACGTGTAAATCTGCGTGTTTTATTATATAAATTAACAGGGGTAGTTGAAGAAGTTGCAGCATTACATTCATGCATTATTATCAATAATGATTTAATATTTGGCTATATGATTTCATGACACTTAATTTAATATTATCAATTTACTGTGATAAGATTATGTTCCTACTGAGCTGTTAAAGCTCATTCCTCTATTGGTATGTAGGTTTACGAACTAGACATTCAAGAGGGTAGGCAGGATGAGATCGGATTAGATGGGAGTAGAGAAAATTTATATATTTATTTACTATAGGTTGTAAAGAATTCTTGATTTGTTTAAGAATCATGAATTATTTTAATAAGTGAAGTTTGTTTTTTCAAACTGTGTCAATTTCCTTTTATTTATTGAGCTTTTAACTCACGTTTCGGATTCGGGTTTGAGTTTTTATTACTGATCCCGGGTTTGGGGCGTGACAGATGGCTCTTTTAAGAGTGTGCTGGTTTGATAATTCAGTAAAGCATTGTGAGGCGTGTGTTTTTTATGTCTGCGTGTGTGTATAATTGATCTAGGCTTTTCTACTAAGACCCTAAACAGTTCTTAAGATGATAAAAATTGTTGCAACAAGGCTACAAAAAAATTGAATAGTTGTGAATCTAAGGTGGGTTTTGGTATCGGCCCTAAACCCTAAAGAACAAACCAGATATTCGTTTTTCCATTTCATTTTAAATGATATTCGTTATGCCAATTATGGCACTGCAAAATTTATATTAGTCTTTAGGTTGATCTAATGGAACTGGATTAGTTGTTACTTAATTATTCAATTGGAATATTGACTACACCTGTTTTGGAAAACTCATTCTAACTTACATGCATTCTGACTTAAATTATGTTTTCATCCAAACATGCTTGCTTAGAATTTTGGTGTTGCTTTTTCAAACTACACAAGCTTTTTCCTTTTGAAAGCATGAATTACTATTTGTGATAGGATAGAACTAAAATGTAAAGAAGTTAGTAAGACTTTTAAGACTTTTAGCAATGTTAGTGTTTCACCCACAAACTAACTTGAAAACTAGAGCAAATAAAATGTTGAAAGAAATTGATCGAATAGAACAAGACATCCTAGGAGGAGTTTTGATAAAGGATTTAAGAAGATTGGTTAGAGATCGAAAAGAACAACAATTTCGAGGAACAAAACTAAAATTTCTAACACTACTCCAGGCCTAGGCACTTCAATTTCACATAGCATAGAGAAAACAAGAATGGGTTTACATGCTTTTGGTAAATGTGTCAATCGAAACAAGTTGGTGGTTCACACTATGTAGTCGCCTCCAAATCCTAATAATTGACCAGATGAAGAAGAATTTGGAGTAACAGATCATTCTCCTATCCGCTTAGACCCTCCCTTTCACTCTTGAGTATCTAAGGACAAGCAGGGAATTAAGTTATAAAATAAATATGGGTGTGTGAATCAATTTTTTTGTACCTGGGTTGGTGTTCCAGTGTGAGACTTTTGTTATCTATTGTATATGTTGTTGTAAATATGTGTAAAAAAAGTTATGTTAAATAAGTTTGAACAAGCTTATTAAACTGCATGCTGCATATGTTTCTTATGTAATATCTAATGTAAATAATGGAACAAATAGAATATTTCAATAGAAGGTACAACCACAAAATATAATGTCTTACTTTGAGGTGATGTTGTTCTCCAAATAACAAAAAAAATTCCACTGTTCTTTAAGATCTGATTTAAATCACATGACAATTTTTGTTGACCCACCTCGTCGCGCGGGCATGAATTCTTAATGGATAATCAAAATTTAGGGGAAGTCATTCTAAGTAATATAGTAAAGTTGGTTCGATTTTTCAAATTCCAACTCTCTATTTTCTTAATATGAATGAATGTCGATTACGTATAAATTTTTGCATCCAAATTAATGTAGACATTTTTTCTACGATGAATTCAATTGTTGTCATGTCATTTTTGTATTACTATTTCCTTGAAATATAGGATGAATAGTAAATTGATAATGTAATGAATATTTTCCCTCATGAAACCACTAACCACATTGCGAATTGGATACTAATAAGTCTTGTGATGCGAAACTATTACAGTAATTTAGGAGAGAGACGAGTTTCAAACCCGGACCATATGGGTAGAACAACAACATCATATTCACTAGGATACCACATGCAAATATTAACCTTAATAATATATATATATAATAGCAGTGCTCAAGCACTAATCAGTTACTTTTAATCCAGTGCTAACCACTTGTTTGAGCACATTCACAATGTAATCTCATGATCAGAACTCCAAAAGTCTCTTCCGATTAGTCGTTCTCATGCTTTGTGCAATACGATGCGAGTCTACCACCACCGCACCAAGATTTAGATTTTATACAAATTTGGATGTACGAACTAAAATCGAGACGAAGAAGATGAAAATCTTTGCTTATTTATGTAGATATTGAGTGCAGAGGCGTCACTTTGTTGTCTGACGCAAACGCAAAGAAGAAGATGAAATTGTTAATTTCCGAAATATTCAGAGATCTCAAAAATTTCCAAATCGGAAAATATAGGTAATATATCCCAAACTTTGGCATCGGAAATGAATTTTAAATTCAAATCTAAAATCGAAACGCTTGTTTCCAATCCGTTCATTCCGAAACACAGCCACAACCCTAAGAACAACTAATATGATATGATATGGTTTTTGACGTCAATAAAATAAGGACATGCAGACAAGAGAATTATACGTCTTTATTTTAATGGCTCATAATGTTATCATAGTAATGTACTGGTGTCACATAACTCGTCCTCCACATCTCTTTTGGACCAACATTTCGTGATCGTTGATACAAATCCAATGGCTCAACAATAACTTATCCAAACCCTAAGTTGTTTCACGTTAAACGACGCATCCTCACTCTCTTCATCCATGTAATTGATCCAATGTTTGTTAAGGGTGCGTTTGTTGCGTCGGATTATCTCGGACTGGACTAGTTTTAGGGATTAAGTTGGACTGACTTAACATGGACTAAGCAGTATAAGAATAATAAAGAGTTGGATGCAGAGTTAGACTAACATACGGATTAAAACATTTTTTAGAATTTGTTTTAATTTTTAATTCAATCCTTTTCTCTATCACACATTTTATCAATCTCTTTATGTGGAATACTGTGCACAGGACCAAACTCAAACCCAGAATCAAATAAAAGCTGAAGGTGAAAAAACACCATGGTGGTGGGCATGTCACTCCAGGAAAACTCAAATCCAAATATACAAAACCAAAACACAATAAACAAAAACAAAATCCTACCTTTTATCATTTTTGGGCAATACCAAAATCCTAAATATTATCTTTTTGGGCAATTCCCTCTCTCTCAAATTTGCAGACTCCATACTCTTTTTTGTATCCTCCCATGAGCGGTAGGTCTCGGGTTCGAGACTTGGGAGCAGCCTCTCCATAAATGGGGGTAAGGCTAGCCGACATTCACCTCTCCCAGACCCTGCGTAAAGCGGGAGCCTTGTGCACTGGGTACGATCTTTATCAAAACTCACCCACCGTCATAGCCGTTTTGGGCTTCCCAGGACCCATATATGGCCGACTCCACCCGACGATTTGACCCATGGCAGTCGTGAACTTGACCGATAACTGCAGCGTTGGCGTGCTAGGTCGGCCGTAAGTCGAAGATCCGAGTCGTCTAACTACTCTTTCCGGGAGAATCTGACCCATTTCCAGTGGTTATTGGCATTGGGCCATTACACCACCCGTTAATATACAAATACCATACACGCACGATGAGCCATTACACCACCCGTTAATATATCGCGTATGACAAGAACATTGAGGACACAGCACGAGTGCCAGGTCTAGGAAAATTGTTCCATAACGTTGAGGACACTAGTTAGAACACACACACACACACAAATACAGCACACGCCTGGTGAGGCATTACTACCTTTCACTCAAAATTTCATTCACTTTCTTGCTTTCTTCTTTCACCCTTAAATTCCTGTTTGCTCTATCTTTTTGGTGTCACTTTGTTTGTTTCCTAGTCATGCCAATTTTTTGGGTGATGATGATGCAGTGGCGGAGCCAAAAAATCATTCTAGAAAGGGTCATTTAAGCCATATGAAAGAAATTAGATAAAATATAGCAAATATAATTAATTGGATGCGAGGGATACAATTTTAAAATTTTGTTTGAAAAATTTAGTAGTGAGATAATCATATTATAAGAACATAACTTATTTAACCAATAATATGGTAGTTTAATTTAATTAACCAATAAAATTAAAGGAAAACTAATGAAAATTGCTTGAAAACTTTGGGTTTTAACGATAAGAACAAAATAAAGGATAAAGTGAATAGTACCATGATTGACTTTTTAGTGTAAAAATATGGTTTTTCGTTAAAGTGAATAGTACCGAAAGTTTTTTGTTAAAGTTTCCTAAAATTAAAGAACAAACTTAAAACAACAAATTATTGAGGGGGCTAAAAAATAACCCCATTTGGTTGGAGATGATATATAAATATAGCCTAGCATTATCTATTAAAAAATAATTTCTTGCATGGCTATAATCTGAGCAGGAGCTAAATATAGCCTATTCAGTTCAGCTGAAGATGGCCTTAGAAATAATGTAGAAATAATGTATATAAACTTGTCAATGAATCTGTACTAGTTGTTGAGGATTAATTCCACGATATCAATTTGAGGTTTTCTCTTTATCATCGTGAACGTACAAATTAATACACAATGAATTATGCTTGCTGCAGTGCAGCCAGATGCAGATGCTGAGCAGCAAAAAATGCAGCTTTCTTTAAATCAAGTCCAATTTCCACAGCTTTGTTTTACAAGAAACAGGTCCAAAAAATAAAGATTATCACCTTATCCTTTTGAAACTTGAAGTTACAGACAAGATCCTCTACATCATCACTTCTCAACTACTAATACAACTACGACTTCGCCCCTTCAATTTCCGCAAACATAGCTCAATAGGGCTCTAACAGATCATTTAAACAATCAGAATGCTGAGATGAACCTTTGAATCCTTGCCTGCGATCGCTCCATTTCTTCAGGTCCATCAACATCACCAATGTTTTCCTGATACTCCTGCGGTTCACATAAGCAAGCAAGAGCACACACCATATTATGCTACGTTTAAAATATTCTAATTATTAGCACAAGCTTAATGACCAGAACGTAAGTTTCACTATATCATTTAAATGTGCATCTCTAATATAATTACGACTACATGCTGAAATCAAATCACCCTACAAGGTAGCTAAGGTCTAGGTAAGAGGTGTTAAAGACTAGACCAGAAGATAAGCTTGAACTGCCAATGCATATGGCACAAATCTCCGTATGTTTACCAGTATGATCTGGACTCCAGGTGCAACAAATTTGTTAAATTTTATCCCCGCTGCAGAAATTGGCTAAATTTTTTTCCTGGTGACAAAATTTAAATTTTCACAAAGAACCTAGTGACCTAAAAGGTTTTTAACCCTTCTAAGAACTAAACAGAGGGCCTGGAGAATAAAAGTAAAGACCAAGTTTATAACACCTCTTCAAATTAACTCAAGACTAGGCAACCCCAACAAGCCTACGTGTAATTCGAAGGAACAAAGTAAGAATAAGAAAAAGGGAGTTTTAAAAATGCACAGTAGTGTTTGTATATAAGCATATAAGCAATTAAATAAACTGAACATAACCCTGAGCCACTTGGTCAACCATTTCATCAACTTAATCCTTATCCATCAACCACAGTTAAAAGGTTTGATGATAATTCTATCCGTGTTGGATCTTCTTATAGGACATCTCAAACCAACTGCAATTAAAAGTTTTAGCTTATTATAAGTATCTAAAACCAATTCGACTAAAAAATTCAACCATATCAATTGTTGTACTCAACTAACCGAGAACAACTTTCACATTATCAATTGTTGTACTCAAACACCCTGATACTGTTCTCAACCTTCATACAACGCCACAGCCTGATGCTAACCATATATCAGAGAAATTACGCACAAGCATTCCAAGCCACCCCTGTTACACTAAAAAATTCAACCATATCCACCAAAATCTTGCATCAAATGCTACTTTTTCTGGCACCCAAGTATCCCTCTTTCCCTCCTCCTCTCCTTTTGATGGCATATATAACAGATAAGCACTTTTTTTTTTTTTTAATATAAATGTCAATTATTTGAACTACAATTCCTACTAGAAATAACAGATACCAAGCATATGTACCTGAAGTATATCCTTAATATCCTTCTTCGTCAGTTTTTGCTGCTTGAGTAGTAGTTCAATTCTTGCTCTCATTTGAGGGTGCCTGCAAAACAAATAACAGGCTTGATTATAATACAGCTCCACCATGAAACTGCAAGTACGCATATATAAATTTGATGTTGAAACTTACTCAGAGCACCAAAGATGACCCAGAATAACAGCAATCAACTGCAGCACGTAAATAAGAGGTTAAGATCCAAAAGGATATGAAATTTCAAAATGTAGGATATTTGGTAATAAATTGACAGATAATATCAGACAAAGCTTCTCATATGCAGATTGAGGATCAAATTAGCTAAATTACATATGTGACTGATGTCTTGTACTTTAAATTTGACAGTGGCTTTACCATAGATATAAAAAAAGGTCGTACCCAGTGCACAAGGCTCCCGCTTTACGCAGGGTCTGGGAGAGGTGAATGTCGGCTAGCCTTACAAACACCGAAATACAATTCATAGCCACTGTGCTTTGAAACAATCCTTATACTGTAGCTATAAGAAATTTACTCTAAATTGAATCCCAAAACCCTGTACCAAGCACTTTTCCAGAAAATTAACACCTCCTCCTACTACTCTTTTAAGATAACAGACTTCAGTCTTTAGCTCCAATTATAAATAGAATTTCAAGTACAATTGAATCTGGGAATTGTTATTAGCACTCCAAAAATCTCATTTTGCACTCCAAACTTTCTATAATTAGAAAGAAAAATACACTTGTGAGGAGTGTAGAATGAGCCGACCCCACTTAGTGGGAAAAGGCTTTCTTGTTGTTTGAGGAGTGTAGAATGACATGTTTTGGAGTGCTAGTAACAGTTTCCTTGAATATGACAAATAATTTTTGTAACCTTTTTCATGGCCTGAACTTTTACAACTATTGTTCTTCTTTTTCTAATAGTTCTCATTTACACCTTTACTGGATTTGCATCACTTAATCAGACAATTGCATGTGCTTCTTTTTGTGCCCTACTCAAGACAACATTTAATTCAATTATTCTAGTTCCTTGTGGTTGAATGGGATTACAATTTGGTTGCAGTAATTCTATCCAAAGAAAATGGAAGAAGAAAAAAAAGATGGGACTTTAAATGATAGTTTTTTCCCCTTCTCTAAGTTAAATATGATCGATGTTCGTTCTGGACAACTTCAAAGAACAACCCACACAACCCAAGTATAAGTATGCTGAAAATTGCATAAACCATCCACGCCAATACAAACCTGAAGAGTATAAAGTCCAGATTCCAACTTCCGGTTGTATTTTTCCTCTTCATCCATCTGCAAAGTACAAAAATCTCTAAGTGAAATTAATGTAATTTCATGGATATGCAGAGTAATAAGATCCAAATAAAAAAGTAACCTCTAAATCATCGAGTTCAAGCCGATCCATTCGTTCAGTTTCTGCTTTAACTCTATCTGAATATCTGAAGTATAAATCAGCACAAAAATCAAAACAATATCTCATTGAGGTGAAATGTTTATGTCTATAAAAAAATATTCTTCCATACGTTTGGTGTCCTTTTTCTTTTCACATGTTTCCAAGAAATAAAGGTACAAAGAAGCACAACCCACCTCATATAAAGTTCCATAAGCCGGTCTATCTTTTCACACTCATTTTCAACAAACTTGCTTAACAATCTCTCCCTTCTAGAGCCCCTCAAAATTCCACCTGCCATGGGAATTTTGGGTAAGATAAGTTGAAAGTATTATTTCGAAGAAAGAAAACCGGGGAGATAATCTAATTAAATGCTCTTTACGGATGAAAGTCTTACAACTACACATGTTTCAGTTGTAGTCTAATGCATTATAAAATGGTAGAATAGCTCAGTTGTTTATTGCACTCAACCATGCCCCACGGAGCGCCTCTTGCAGAACTGAAAGCCTAAATGCCCAATCCAATAGGTTCAAGGAGAAATAATTTGGATGAAACCATCAGGCAAGGATGGGCTATAACACAAACTACACGCGCTTACAAGAATATGTTACAGTATTGGGCCACCAATTTAGGCTATTACAGCATCAATATGATAAACACATCTCCTAGGGAACTTGCAATGAGTTCTTGTTCAGCCATTTAGTTATTAAGTCTTGACTACTAAATATGAACCTATACGGGTGGGCGTATCAAGAACAATAAGGTCTGCCAATACGGTAAATTTCTAAAAAACAAGGATATGAATATGATACGGCAATTAAAATAATGTTTTTAATAAAGTATTTCATTATATAAGTAAATCACAAAAGAGTGAAACATTCATGTTTTATCATATAACATTAACAAAATAAAACGCTGCTCAGTCTTTTTGGTTCTTGAGTGTTATAATTATAACTCCCTCTAGATCTTGCTCTTTGATTTATCCCGCAATAGACTAAAACTTAACAAAATAGAGAAAACTAGAAACACACAAGTTGGTTTACATGCCTATGTATTTTCTGATTAAGTTTCCTATTCTATATGGAATAGGAAAGTACACTTTCTTACCTATTCCAATTGGACTTCTAAGATTCCTAATCTAATTGTACAAGGAAACTTTGATTCTTTCCTAGTCTTTTTAGGATAAGAATCGGTGCACCTTTAATTTTCCTAACACAATCCTAAACAAAATAGGACACTAACTTTGACCAGCCAAAATCCTAACATTAAGAATGGTCCCTGCCACTCCCAGGACCGGAACCCCGCTCAATGGGTCTACATCCATCTCTAAATGTCCTGGTGGGTATACCAAACCCATAAAAACAACGGAATTTAGAAACTAGAACAACCCAAATTCCTAACTTAATTCAAGATCAATATCTTAGAAGTATCATGACCTATCCTTGGAGTATCCGAGAACTATCCTATAGTCAACAACCCAAAAAAATCAACAATACTCCAAATACGTATCGGACGGTATCATGGAGGTAGGAGTGTAGGAATCCAAAACTCACCCCTGTCCAAATTTGAGGTATCGGTGCAACATAGGTTTCAACTAACTCCCGTCCTTAGAAACAATTTCCGATCCAGATTATGTTGGAGGTTCCAACAATCCCAGAATGGAAATTGTAAACAGGAAGTTTAATTAGAGAGAACTGTCCGATAAGTTCAATTGCAAAGCTCAAATTCAGATGTATCCAAATCTGAGAATCCATAGTTGCACTCTACAAAATGCACTACAACCAATGAGAACTTGATGTTTAATTCAACAAAACATGAATCAAAACATGTGGACTATCTCTGTCGAAATTTTCTTTCATAACCTTCAGGGGCAACGAACCAAAAAGCTAATACATTTACGGATTTACCAACTTATAGATGGTCTTTCTGTTCCATTATTAACCTAGGGATCTCAACAATTTTATATGCACTAAACATAAAGTCAAGGGCCAAAAAAATGATCAAACAGGTAATCTTGGAAATTTAAAATACAAAGGTGAAAACAAAGAAGGGACGCAACTCATAAAAGCAAAGGACATTCACATTATCATCAGAGCTTCACTTGCCTACTTACCAAATAATGATGCAATTAGAGACACAACGCGCTCCTCCAGCTCCTCGTTGTAACGCTCCTTCTTGTTCTTCTTATTAATTGGAATCTACACAACCAAAAAAGTTTTATCAGCCTCCTCTAATTAGTCAAAATAAGTTATATGTTAGTGATCACATTTTATAATTGCTCTATTGCATCATGATATTCAATACCCTGCAAAGTTTTAGTTATTAACTTCTTGTTCTCATGGCATACTCATGCTGCTTCCAGGACACAATCTAAACTAAAGCAAGACATAAGTAGAGCAGAAAAAGGGAATGCGGCACTTGCCTTACCCATAAAAGCCGCAAAGGCTGTCTTTAACCCCAAAACATCAACGAAACGTTCACAGGCCGGTGGGTACTTGGTCATGGCGAAATCGAGCGCCCTTATGGCCGAGCCATAAGCAGACTTCTTTTGCTTCATGATAATAATCATCAACTCCACACCTTCAGCCTTGACAAACCTCTCCTTGTTTTCCAAGGGCATCAACAAACAGCACAAACAATCAAACAAATTCTCCAACATCTCGGCCTCCTCGGAGCTTTTGGGGTCCTTCGACTTGTACATAGCCACTGCCTGAAGCAGTACATCCACACCGTTCATCTGCCCCAACCTCTTCTGATTGGCAACACTGGTCTGCAACATTATAGCCAATATCTCCGATGCATACTGCTTGTTCCCGTCAAACTCTCTCACCTTAATCTTCCCCATCAACCATTTGAGCAGCTTTGTTCTCTCGCACACCATCTCCGCCACCGCCGGCTTCACCTCCATCAAATTCTCGATGGTGGCGAGAGTGCTGTGCACGGCAGCGCTCTCATCGGGGTCCGAGTCGTTCAACCGGTGCAGATTCTGAACCAACAATTCGAGAACATTGTTGTCGACGAGGGCATCGACGAGAACCCTAGCGGGCTCGTCGTTCTCGTCAAAAACGTCCTCGTCGGTTAAGTCCTGAAGCAATTGGACGACGTCGATTGCAATGTCGGTGTTGTCGTGGCCAAGGAGGTTGAGGATAGAAGGGACGGTGTTGAGGGAGACGAGTTCCGGGTAGAGCTCCGGAGCTCCGGCGAGGACCTTGAGCTTCTGGAGTTCGTCGTGGAGTTCGACCTCGGAGTCGGCGAAGCGGTCGGGTTGGTCCGGGTACTTGAGTCTGGCTCCGATGTTGTCCTTGAGACGCCGCTCGAAGGAAAGCACCAGCTTCTTTAGGGTTCGGATGTCTAGGGCTTCTACGGCGTTTTGGGATTTCTCTACTGCCTCCAGCAGGGCCAGGTCGATGTCGCCGTTCGGGAAGACGCCCTCTCGCTTGCGTTTGGCATTGGGGTTCCGACCGTCGACAACTTCCATAGCGTTTCCGTCACTGTTTCCGTCGGAGATGGATTTCTTCAATCAAACCCTACTGCCTACTGGCGCTGCTCTGCTCTTCCCTTGCCTTTGCCTCCGTCTAAAGATGATTTCTTGCCTTCCTCTTCAAACGTTTTTGAGTGAGGTAAAAAAGAAAAGCACTCATAAAAAAAAAAATTGTGATGGTTTTAGGTGTTTGTTAAATTGAAAAAAAAAAAAGACTTATTTTGGAAGCTGCTGTGAGAATAAGCTGAAATCAAAAGAAAAAAGCTGAAGCTGCTATTTGTAGCTTTGGAAAACTGGTTTTTTTTTTCAAAGCATACAGAGCTATAGTGCTCCTTTAATGAAAATACCCATGATTAGAGTGCTTTTTTTTTCAAAAGCACTATTACAAAAATGTTTACCAAACACTCTGCTGATTTATTTCACAGCCGCTTATTCTCACAGCAGCTTTTTTTCAAAGTACAACAATACCAAACCAGCCCTTACAGCACAAATAATTCATTTTATCAAAAATAAAATTTAATAGTAATCAGAAGTTTATCCATAAAAAAACTACCTATTTTAATGGATAAATTATAAAGTGATACGGTACTACCAGCTCGCATTGAATGTGTTCACTTTCATTTCGCCATCTGTCCAACCAATGCACATAAGCTTAAGCTATTTATTCTGACGTTAGAATTTGAATTCGATCAATGTGGGACAACGATTTTTCAGGGCAGAGTAATACAGATCGGAAGACGTATACCTTAGAAGTTCGGTCATGGACTCAACAGCTCCAATTAGATTGAGTTTCTCAAACGAATGAGCGATGAAACCACATCCTACTGGGCTCTAGAAAGGTAGGCGAATTTGCTTAGCTCCTCCATCATCGGTGCACAAATTTGGTTCCAACAATTGGTGATTTCATTGAAAGTGAACTCATGTTCTCCTGACCAAATCACTCTACCGCGCAATATCTATTTCAAATAGTTTGGTGAATGCTGGTACCTATTCTGATGGAGGGAGCAATCAATATCTCTATGCCTCTATCGATTTATGTAACAATGGCGCCCCTGATGGTGGAGTTACCCCTACCATGGACCAGATTTGGGAAGCCTCGATGAGGATCAATACCTTTGTCAACAAACTTCAGAAGATTTTGAGAGCTTCTTGGGCGGAGAACCAATCGAATCATGTTAACCTCGAAGTGTTGGAAATATTCCCTAAAGCTAATCATTAGATGATACTTTACGAACATTTCACATGTTAAACTAATTTTGTGAAATCTCGTTCCCATATGTCACTATTTAATTTTACATATTTGGTATTTACGCGAATTTACCTTATTTTCGTTAATTTTAGATTTTCAATTAACTAGTTATAAAGTTTGAATTTTCATTGCTAGCCATTAAAAAGTTTGTAGACCTTGTGAGGTCACATTAAGTATATTTAGATAGAGCTCGATCCCACGAACGCGAAGCCAAACCATTCTAGAATCGAAGTTATAACGAAGGAGAAATTAACAAAGAAAGGCAGGGGCAAAATCATCCTTTGGACAAATATATATAGGAGCTCCAGCATTGTTGGAAAGAGGGGGATTTTCCAGTTTCGGAAAGTTAACCTGTATGTTGACCCAACTCTACAGAAAGCCCTAACAGCGATTCATGCCATTTTCCGGCGAATTGATCGTCGTCACCACCAACATTCAATTCATCTTAGTGCCACAATCACGACCCACCCATTTTAACCCACTTTGGTCGCCGTTCGTGGCGGCTCGAATCCGTGAAAAATCATGGAATTTCAATGGTTGAGCAGTCGCCTCATCATGTTGAAGAAACTGGCAGCTACTACTCCCATCAGACAAATTATGGTCCCAAGAACAAAACACGACCTTTTGATCAACTATTGAATCAGCGGCATAGGCGCGGCGGCGTTTGATTTTTCCAAGCACCGGGTCATTTTCAGGTGATTTTCACCACTTTTCATTCATATTTTGGCTCTGGTGCAGGTATGATAAAGGCTTTACTCCTCACAATCTTCAATTTGATATATTTTGAGCCATTTTTGTGTTGGTTGGAAATTCCAGCGAGTTGGGGTCGACAACCTCCACGTACGGCTACGCGTGGCCAGTTGCCCGACTTTGTCCTTATAGGCCAAATTCAATACCCTGAATTGGTTGACACCTATTTGATGTATTCAATTTAAACCTAATATCGTAAAGGTCCACCACGTGCCCTTTGTAATAGACGAAGATCCGACCGTTGGATTTACAAAATTGTAGTATATGGTTATACGTAATATTTGATGATCTTTTTACGGATAAAAAACCCAACATACGGATCTTCCCGGGTTGAATTTCTGAGTTTGTAGAAATGATTGTTGACCACCACCTAAATTTGCAATTGGTGGAGAACTGACCGCCAGATCGTCATGAAATTTTAATATGTTGTTCCAAAAACATATTGAGACTCTTAAAAAGTTACGGATTGGAAATCTAGTGGGCGGATCTTCTCGATTAGATTTCTAGTGTTGTTGACTGTTCCATTGACCACGTTGACCGATGGTTGACTTTTGGTCAACATGTTCCAAATCGTTCTTAAATACTAAAATTAGTGGTACTAGATATTCATTAGAGCCTAGTGGGCTTATCTTGGTTAGGAAGCTATCCCAGTTGATGTATATCTCGATTTGCATGAAAGTAGTACCTTATTAGGGTTTTTGTGTTTATTGGGCTTCTAGGTAGAGTAATGATAATGTGTAATTGTTTGTGTGAAACGATGAGTCGAGGACGATATTTGAGTTATTTAGTACAACGTGTACGTCTGTATGACTAAATAATCGTTGTTATGTAGAATATTGCATATGTGACGACAATTGTGATCTTTGATAAAATGTTATATGACATGGAATTTATGATGCTTGATGTGTAATGATATGATTGCACCATGTAGCAGCGGTAGATGGATGGTTCTACTTAGTATATTAGCGATGGGGAACCATACGTTTTAGGGGTGATCATACTTGGTATATCTACAATGGATGATCATCGCTTACATGATTAGACTATGCCTATGGTTCTGCTTGGTGTATCTACGATTGGGGACCATACACATTCTAGGAGTGATCACTCTTGGTATATCCGTGATAGGGGATCACTACCTAGTACTATAGGATACGACCCTGGTTGGTTAATTCACATTCTAGGGGTAACTCTGCTTGATTAATCCGCAATGGGTCACTGCCTACATGGTTACATAGTGCTCATGGGTGGTCCTTCTTGGTATTTCCGCATTAGGGGACCACACCATTTGATGCATGCCTATGGTCTTACTTGGTTAATCCACATTGAGGGACCATATGTATTTTAGGGGTAACCTGCTTGGTTAATCTGTATTGGGGGTTACTGCCTATGTGGTTACCTTGTTTTCATAGGTGGTCATGCTTAGTTAATCTAAATTTGGGGACCATGTTACCGAATGGATGTTTATGGTCATGCTTGGTTAATCCGCATTAAGGGACAATATGCATTCCAGAGATGAAGTCCATTGAGTCGTCTGAAGACCCTGCGTCGACTCGTTTCCTTTATATTGTCTGAAATCTAAAAAGTCATGCTCGTCGAGTTCCATTGAGTGATTATGAAATTCTATGTTGTTCTGCAAGAATCTACTATGAAAAACTCCGGAGTATAATGAATAGTGAACTACGAATGTCTTAATCCCGTCTTAAGGTACATAGGCAGTCTAGCACAGAGGTTAAATGCAATCATGTGATAAAAGAAAAGTTACTATATTACTGATTCATTGAGTTGTGTTTTGGTCATGTCCCAGAGGCGAGGCATGAAAGATGAACATGTATGTGGTGGCGTCATGTGTTGATCCTGGGCGTATCTCGAGATCCGGACTTGAAAAATTAAGTTTAATGTAAGGGCAAAAATTAATATTTAAAGCCATCTCATTTATATTATACGCTTACATGAAAGTCCAAGAAATATGTAATTAAGAGAATATAATCTAGAGAAGTTTGATTCATGAGACTTTTCTCTTCCATACACATATCCTAAACGTTCATAATCATAGGATTGCCAATTAGGCATTAACAATCTAAATAGATCAATACATACTAGGGAAAATAGCCAACACTCTCCCTTCTCTTTGGTCACTCATCTCTTCCTCAATCATTTCCTTGGTGTGGAGATTTAGAGGTTCCCTACTTTGGGAACTTAGAGAATCAAGTCATCTAACCAAATCCATGGAGCTATGGAGTCAGGAAGCAAAGGAATGAATACCCTATCTCTTGGGTAATTAACTTTTGCTTATGCAAATAGGGATCTGCAAGGTAAAACAAATCTCAACTCTTTTTGTGTTTTAGAGTTGGGTATTTGGTTCACAACTACTAGGCTTAGAACTTCATGGGTGAAGTTTTGTTTTTGAGCGTGTAGTTGCATGATAAAGCCTTTAATAATTAACACTTTTTTATGTTGCTCAAATGAACTAGCATATTCAAATTTTTTCCTTCACAAAGTATGGGTGAAAGCTCTGGAAGATGCTATTTTTGGATTTGAAGGTTTGAATACCACAATTCTAGAAGAATAGTCGGCTATGACGACGCCTGATGTGACCCCAACAAAAATCACTAATTTGAATCTTCTTGTGAAACTACATGGCTGGACTTCCAAAACATCGTGTAGAAAGCCTACACGTGATATAGAAACGTTTGAGGATCGAAGGTTGGTGAAGAAACCAACCCCTCAACATCAATTGTATCTACAAGTAGCAGGAATATCTAGGCAACACCAGAAAAGAAAGGAAGGTACCATGTAAGAAGCCAAAGATGGTAGCCTCCACCAGTGAAACCCCTTTCATTCGACTCTAACATCTTGTTGTTCTCCGATCGAGACTTGAAAGTTGCGTACTCCTCTCAAGACGATGCTCTAGTGATAAAGATTCAAATCTCAAATGCAATGGTAAGCTAAAGGCTGATAGATAATGGATCTGGAGTTAACATCCTTTTCAAAGAAGCAATGAAAAAGATGAGAATTCTAGAGAACATCAACAGGAGTGAGACTACTTTACATACGTTGGACGATACTTCGGTTTGATCTCTCTTAATAGTGAAACTTGTTATTCAGGCATAACCCTACAATTTTCTAGTAACCTTCCATGTTATAGACTACCAACCTAGCACAACGTCATCTTGGGCCGAAACAAACTTCACAAGATGAGGGCAGTCCTGTCATCGTATCACCAACTGCTCTGATATCTTGGGCTTGGTTGGATAAAAGAAATCAAGGGTGATCAGGGTGCAGCCCACTGCTGCATTGTGAAAGCATGAATATGTTTCGAAGGGGGAGCGTAATCCCTTAGCTCCAAAGAAAAGTTTTGCTTAGCAATCACAGTTTGTGGGGCCAGAAACAAGCTAAAATAATTCAACATGGATCTTGACCCCCTAGGATGATAGT
The DNA here is from genome assembly GCF_916048215.2 of Malus sylvestris. NCBI lineage: Eukaryota > Viridiplantae > Streptophyta > Magnoliopsida > Rosales > Rosaceae > Malus > Malus sylvestris. Next base: position 20,746,646 of record NC_062270.1, read on the forward strand.
GCTCTGAAGCTCAAAGCAGATGACGATGATGTCTACATAAGTCTTGATTCTAACAAACTAGAGCGTAATGACATAATCAAATCAAAGTAAAAAGTCCGATCATGGACTAAACAACTCCGATTGAACTAAGCTACTCAAACATACCAACAATGCCACCACATCCTATTATGCTCCGGAAAAGTAGGCAAAGCCCGTCGACTTTGCTAATATTGACCATTCTTGTTTTGTAAGACAGGGAAACCTAATTCGATTGGGGATCAGACAGGTTTTCTATATTCTTAGATATTTCTACAATCTAGGGATTGGTGTACGTCGCAAGTAATCACACTCCTAAGAGGACACAATACCTAATCCTAGATATCCTCTTGTATTCTCTTAGATTAATACTGATTTTATATCCTTTAAGGTCTCTCACCCGACTAGTATCTTGAGTTTCATCTCTAGTAACAAAATCCACTCATGCATACTCTTTTGCTTATTCTCTTGCCCATTTCTTGAGTCTCAATACTGCTTACTAACTTGGCCATCGAATAGTCTTTGGCTAGAACCCTACCGGTACTCAAAGTTAATTGTGGTTGTTTGCTCTTTTATAGATAGTTGGATTTTCTAAGCTCATCCGTCCACAACGGTGCGCGAATTTGGTTCCAACAATGAAGTTAAGTGAGACTCGAGCTGAGTTTCAGAGAGTCTAGTTGTAATTAAACCCAATAAGTAAAGTTTCTCCTAAAATATTTGTATCGGTAAAAAAAGTTTATCAATGAATAAATTAGTTAACAATAGATCACTGCCTCAATTAAAACTGGGGCTAACTACATTTTACACCCTTCGATTTGAGGTAGTTTTCAAAATGGGTTATGAAGTTCTAATTTTATCACATTGCACCCAAAGATTTTAAAATTGTATGAATTTACAACTTTTGTTTCTTTAAATGTCTAATCTATTAAACTAATGATTTTTTTTGTCAATATGATGCAAATTTGGTTTACATGTACTTTTTTATTTATATCTTCAGGAGAAGATGGATAATTTGCATTCTATCATTGGAGAACTTTTGGCCAAGAAAGAAAAAAATAAAATGCTCATTTTAAGACATTTTGCATCTTGCAATGGAGATGTTCTTATGAGTCAAACACAATCTTATCAACATACACTTGAATGACTTAATGGTCCAATGGTCGGATCTCGTCAGCCTTCGAATCAAGTGACAAATAAATTTGGGTTTTATTATCAAACAAAAGAAAGTAAATGTGACAAAATGAAGCTAGGGTTAGGTTCCTAGCACTACAGTGTAGTAATTAAGAGTCTTGATAAAACTAGCGATTAACCCTATGAATTCCTGCAAAACTAATTAGCTACGTTTGAACATGATGAAGAAACTGTGAAGTTGTATTCATTGGGTGTTTGCTTTTTTATTTTTTTGGCTTCACTTCCACAAGTCGTATAAGTAAACGGATTTGAAATAGTAATGAATTGCAGAATTGCTATGGTAAATTGGTGATCTGAATTCCGTTTGAGTAGAAGTCTAGTAGGGAAATGTCCATGCCGAAGCCGCAACGGCAAGCATTGCAAGTAGGGTAATGTGGTTGTGGACGTATGATTGGGAATCATTTGCAGAGTTGGGAGGAAGTTGTTCAGGTGGGATTTCTTGAACATGGATTGCAACTTTCATACCCTCAAAACAGTAACCTCGACCGCCGAGGAAGAAATATGTCTTTGCCTCTGTCAAATTGAACACATCCCGGCCGCCTCTCGTAATGTTATATATGAAATCTTTGTCGACGCAATTCTCATAGCTTGTGCTGTTCACCTCCAGAACATTGTAGATACGCTTGTCAAACCCAAAATCTACAAAAAGCGGACAAATAGAAAGGAGGTTGAGGCTATTAGGTTAGGTTAGGTTAGGTTAGCAAATTAAGTTAAATTGGATGCGGAATTGTTATGATATCTTAATGATACGAGCGACACTTACAGAGCCAATCACCGACGTAGAAGCGTTCTTGACTGGACCATTGCGTGAAGTTAATACGGGGAGCCCAGGTGTTACGTCCCCCTCCTATCCTATGGAGTACAGGCTGCCTGCATTCGGCAACCTTTAGTATTATCATCACAACCATCAACCACCAACCTCCACTTTTCAAGCCCTTATCCTCCTTCATTTGTATTTTACGAGCTCTCCAGTCCGGATTTTAATTTCCTCGACCATTTAAGGGTGCTGCTTAAAACGCAGCTGAACATGCAAGTCTCATGCACATCGGCGCACCCCTTAAGCATGACCACCCCGGTCATAATAACCGCGTGCGGGTGGGTTGTTGGATATCAACAGTAAATTAGTAACGAGCGACCATGTCACGAACAACGCTTAAATGACAGTGAATATCATCTAGCATTGCCCCGGGGCCTTTCATATCCACCGCCTGTTCTCAGCATGCCGAAAACAGCTCGGAGAAAAATACCATGCCCCCTAAAGGGAAGTGGGGTTTCCAAAAGACCGCTCTTAAAACCAGTCTCCACATACATAAAAGGCAACAGAAACCATCACATAATCCCATAAGTTAAGCCTACACAGGGAGTCAACATCCAAGGTCCCATAAGTTAGGCTGCACACGCAACGTACTTGGGATCATATACAAAACGGCTGTCAAACGCAGGGCACTACGAAACTAAACTAAGGCAAGCTTACCAACGACGATTGTTCAAACCTCCTATTATGGTGGGAGGCTACACCAAAAACTAGTATATACACAAACTGCTGTTCTTCCGTAGATAATCATAGTAGCTCAGGGCTCACGGGGACCTCAGCAGAAAAACATGGAATTGGACACATTCTCCTTCAACCTGGGCAGCTGAGGGACAGGAACAGCTCCGGCGGAGGTCAGCCCGCCATGGCTTGAAGATGTCTCAGACGCGTCTTCAAATTTCATGAACTGTGACATCTGAGTGGCAGCTAAATGTGCATAGCAAATGGGGGCAACTGAAAGGATAAATATTAAACCAAGGGATTAGGATTCACTATTAGAAATTTAACAAAATCAAAGAATCATACTAGAGGAGCCAGCAGGAATGGAATAAAGAAATTTACCAACGGAAATGGCGGTGGTACTTCTCTGGTACCTGCAATTGAGAGAAAAAAAAAATATTATTAAGGACACTAGTTATAACTAATGCCTAAGCATAAGCAATGTAGTGCGTTGATATCCACTTACACGTATGAAAGAGAATGCACTAGTTCCTGCAGATCATCGGCTGAAAAACCAACGTCGTCTAACAGAACATGATAGTGAGTAGGCCTCGTGGTCCCCTTAGAAAAACAAGAGTAAACCAGTCAAATATAAGTGTAAACTATTACACAGAAAACAAATCAGATGTTGCACAGGAACGATTCACAGGGTCCCTGAAGAATCGTATGTGCCCCCAGAGATCCACTTAGTAACATTTGGGTTGAAATTATGAGAAACAATGTAAAACATGTGGATTATTAAAATGTTGAAAAACTCAAGTACTGAAAATTGAAGGCATAGTTTTTGGAGCTTAGACCACAGTACACTAATGCAAAGTAGCACAATCTAGATAGGATTCAGAGTTACAAACAAGATACTACAGCGGGCAAAGCATAATATTGATACTCACAATCATTCCCGCTTGGGCACAGAGATAGAAGTCATTGTTCCTTGGGTGACAAATTCTGTTATCTATAATTGTTCCTGCAAAAACAATAAATTGTTTACTTAAGTTGAATTATGTTTGTGAAAGGGCTGAATTGTGTGAATGGTTGAATTTGTTCAACTGCATTAGCGTACCAGGAGGAACGTTATCGGGGGACTGAGGCTGAAAGAACTTTGTGTGGTGGTTTTTCTGAGCTATAATCACCACAAATTTAGGGGACCAAGACTCATCCAGGAACTTGCATGCCTGAGAATAAGAAAAAGGATAATTTATCATTTTCATAGTTGAGAGGACAAATTTGACAGGTAATAGTCAGCTCGCAAAACCTCTATGATTTGATCCAGTTCAATGTTCAAAACTTGGTTGAATTGAGACTCGCTAACCCCATCCCTGTATTCAATACATAACTAGTCAACACGAAGGTATCTGAAGCACAAGTAAAAGAGATTAATCAACTATGAAATGCTCAAACAGAAGTAAACTACTTGGAGCCCAAAGAAAAGGATAAAATGTAAGTACTCAGCATCTACTCATGCTATGAAATAGCCCATCATATTTCTAATAGACAATTCAAGTAAATTGAGTAACGTAAGTTTAAGAGAGTTTAAAATAGCAAAAAGCATTCAAGTAAAACCAGTGATATGCACTGGAAACGCGTAATATTTTCATTGGGAATATCAACACTGCAGGATAAAATATGCCTGCTTCAGACCAATCTATGGATTGTGCCATTCAAATCCTTGTATACTTACACACAAAGACGTAATGGGAAACTCATTGTGTCAGAATACAAATGCAACGTGGAATCTAATAACCTTTAAAATTTAAAACAGGAATAATCAAACGACGGAACTGAAAAATCACTCAAAAATTACTCATTAAACTTGGTGATTAAAGATGTACAGAAAAATTAGTAAATGACCCATACATTTGAGTGGCCACTGAATGGGTTTTAGAAAAACGAACTACTACAAATAAGATACTGAGCGTTTCAATTCTTACAACCACATAGTTTTAAGAACAATTGTAAAAAATACTACAATTCATTTGATTCTAGGGTTTCCAATTTAGAAATACCTGAATATGATAATCTGGTCCGGTTTCTGTTTGCCTGAACTTGTATAGAAGTCCAGAAGCAGCTCTCTGAAATTAAGAAGAAACTTTACATTTGAGTGGTTTGGAAAGGATTTAAGAATCCAAAATGTGAAACATAAACTGACCTGAACATTCAAAAGAAAATGAAATTTCAAAAATCTTCAATATATAATTGAAGAAATGTGTGCAGTGAACAAAATAACTTCAAGATACATCGTACCTCATAATGCCATCATCCTCTGTGTCAGATACTCGCTTGTACAGCGAGTCTATCATCTCCACCTTGGGGGATTGTGTTCGAACAGATGCCCTGTAGCGAGATATCAGGGGCCACTGCCTGGAGCTGACCACCTATAATTCCCCCATTGAATACAAGTTATACAACATGAAAGATCATACAACATGTGCAGAGTTCAACTGAACTAGCTTTAATAACAACATTTAATCCAAAATATAAAACATAGAAAACAGTTTACCGCGGCAATTGAAGGTACATCAGACTGCCCAGGTGAACCATGGGACACATCCATCCCAAGGATGATAGTGGGAGCCTTGGAAACCACAGGGATAGAAGGAGAATATTCAACTGCCAACAATGAATTTAAACCACCAAGCTGCAAGGATTTATGAGGGCAAACCAAGTATGAGATCACAGCAACAGAAAATGCACTCATTTTGATATCAATAAAAGTTAAAAATTAAAAACCCCACCTTTGCATTGATTTTTAACAGGACATTTGTAAGGTATTGATCATTGACCCTCGTGGGAGCAATGCACTGTGTCACAATACCATACTCAGCAAGATTCTTCCGCTTCCATGGACCTAGTGATTCAATAGAAATCATTAAGAATTATAATTGATTTAACACATCAATTATAGTAAAGATAAAATGACTCTAACCATATAAAGCAGAATTTTTCCTCTCCGGCAGCAAACAGAGAAGAAATTGTGGTTGTCCAGGAAGTTTGGACTGTATATCCTCAAACATCCTCTCAACTCTAACCAAAGGTGGGGCACGCCTAGACTGGGGATTCTCTTCAAACACATCAAATGGAGCCTCGATTTTCTGCCAGAAGGGGAAGAATGGAAAGTTAAAACAAAAGAATAAAACTTAAGTTATCTGAATACATACTGTAGTAAATGTGTAATTACAAAACTTACAATTCCTTTCATATCACCACATTTGATTAGATCGCGGACAAGGGCTTTTAGATCACAGCGTGCGGAGAAGTTGACAACAGCCCACTTTTCTATCTTAGTTGGCTTCACAAGTGTCTGCATTTCAACAATATAAGTGAACCCCTTGAATCAGAATACTAATATAAGGTAAAAAGTAAAGGAGAGAAGAGGAGGGTTAAGACCTTGTTGTTGAAATTCCAGCGCCCATTTCGAGGGAAGAAATCATCTCCGTTACCCACTTTAAGCTGTCAAGGAAACCCAAGCAATCAGTAGAAGCACAACAGTATAGGCTACGCCATATAGGTAAATATGGAAAATACCTTTGGGGCTGGAAGAACACGGCCTTCCACTTGAGTAAAGTTACCACCAATTGAAACACCGCATGAGCGTAGCATTGGTTCAGCATCATAATTGTTGATTTTCAGAGCCTGAAATAGTACTCGTGAGATTTGGAGTCACGGATGCATATACAATGAGGCGAATGTTAATGAAGACACCTACATTAGACAAAACACTCATCCTCTCTTGTGGCTTTTGCCTTGATTTTTCCACCAGCGAAGCTCTTTGAAGGGTGGAAAGAGCTTTGGTGTAACGTTGTAAGGACACCAAAGAACAAAGCTGTAAAGAAAAGAAAGTCAATAAAACCATTCAGATCACAGATAAAAGTAAATCGTCATATTTGTAACAACAAATATAAGGAACGATAAACTCAGCCTGTTACCTCAAGGGGGATATAGGTAGGACGTTTTGGCTTCCCAACATTAAGGCACGGTAGATCAGCAGAGTAACGCAGTTGTATATTACGATGATTAACAAAATAATCATAAACGGTGACTTCTATTTCTGCATCTTCACCTTCCTTCGCTTGTTTGTTTCTCAATGTAAAACTGGATCATACCAGAACAATAAATTGAGGGTGTGAAGAACAAGAACACAAAAACAATACTGGCCCCAGTTAGGGTAGTTACACCACGATGCAAAAACGCACAAGTAGAAAAGTTAAAAGTAATTTCTTTGAACATAATATATACGTTTGTTCTCGGCATGGTTTCTCGCTCAATCCAGATATCTTGTACTCAAGATTTGATGGACTTGTTTTGACCCTCAAATTCTTGAGTGTTCTTTTAGCCTGTTCATTGAAACAAACACAGATTATCAGAGAGTAAATGAACATACTAACAGGCCAGAATAAATAATAACAAGTGTTTGTTACCTTCGTCCAGTCAAGTTGGAACGGATCTCTAACATTTTGGTTGGCAATTAGAAAGTCCACCACTGGCCCTGGCTGTATAATCATGGTAGTCGATACATCTGAACATGTACACATCAGAATAGGTGAAGATACAGTAATTTTTAAAAAAATATAACAGAGCAATAAGTGATATAGTTACCAATATTCAAAGACAAGCCACCCTGGGTGGTCCTAAAACTTGAATGGAATCCTCTACATCCAAGAACACCGCCTCCAACATCCGCAAAATTTTTTGGATCGTTATGGAAGAATGACTGGCGAACTAGGAGGCATCCTCTGTTGTAATCCAGATTTTCATTAGATAAAATCCAATCCAGACAAAAACTAACTTAAACACAACTATGTGCAGGAAGGAGATGGGAGAAAACTAGTCAGAAAAAACTTCACTCACTGCTTCGATGCATGTTGTCTTAGTATGATATCCAGAACTCTCAAAGCTTCTTGAGAATTCTCCGATTCTTGCCCACGCAGAGCATCTCCAATTGCTTTCATGGGAATTTTTGCAGCATAGCTAATCTCCACATTGAATGTTTTGGAGCGATTTGGACGCCGTAATCTCTTTCGGTCACTCTCATTTGGACTCCCAGGACCATCAGGTTCACTGGTTCCATTGTTCCTATATAAAAATCAGTCCAACAATAAGAAAGTATAAAGGAAATCTAACACATTGGAAAGAAAACCATAGCCCTTCCTAAGGTACCTGCTTGATGGCACATCCTCCAAAACTACGGCAAATTCAAGTTTGTTGCGTGGTAGGGAACCCACAGTAAACAGGCTCTTCTCTCCATCATAGGCAAAGTCCTTTCCACCTAACTCAGACTGATAGGTCTCATGCACCCTTTCAATTATTCTTCTTCCAGCACCCTTTCCATCAAGGGGACGGCCATCTTCATAAGCAACAGAAACCTATGCATACAGTACAAAAATGAGAACAAGTGTAACACTTGGGATAAAAGAAAATGGAAGTAGTGCAAGAATATAGAAAGCATATGGATCATACACTATAATGGAAGAAGTAACCCTCAATATTAGTAACGTTCACTTTGAAGTGATTTGTGACCAAAGGTATTTTTGTTCCCTTGGTTCCTTGGCCACGCCTAGCAATAGGGGCCCGAGCAGGTTTCTTCTTAACAGGTTCAGGAATTTTATCTGCTTCCGCACGCAAAGGAACAACATCTGGTGGAATAACTGGGGGTGGGGGTGGCAACGCATCTTCTGCCCCATTTGCTCCATTCATCCCATTTGTTCCATTCACACCATTTTCTCCATTCACACCATTTGCTCCATTTACTCCATTTCCATCTGGCTCAAATGAATCCATATCCTAAAACATAACATAAGTACGTAAATGAGATGAAACATAGGAAATCTTTTCATTTTAAGGCAGAAATTGAACTCCTAAATGGTACCAGATTTCCTAATAATGCACTTAGACTACAACCGGAATATAGAGTACTAAGCTTCCTGTGAGGTGGAACAATAACCAAAATCAGTGAATAGAACAATGGTGTTCTCGCTCTAACAACTGCCCATGAATCTTCCTAGCAGTTAAGGCACAAAATAATATGAAACCAAAATTAGAATGGCCAGATAAGCTAAGATAGCCAATGTCACTGCTTAATAAATTTAGAGATAGAACAACTGCAGTGTACCACTGAACATTCACTTAGGAGTAAAAGCTATAACACCCATAACAGATTAAAACATATCATAAAGGCACCAGAAGTTCACCATACTCTGAAACTATGCAAACAAAAAAGCCTCCGCTAGTATCAAAACCACTTGAAAGATTTGAAAACATGTGAGAAGGACCCAAAAACTAAAGTAAGCCACACAGAACAAAGAATCAAACTAAGGAATTTGATTCATAACAAAAAGGTACAAGGAGAACATATATGAGAACTTAAACTCTGGAAAGCCATATATGAGAACTTAAAACTCTGGAAAGCCAACTCTGAAGGCTCTAACATCAAATCATCCTTTTTGTTTCCAGAACTTTTGACAATAATAAATAGACCTACAAGGCAGAAGTTGTGACACAAAATTGACTATTTTGCAATGCACACCCTAACAACACAAAATACAGGCAGCTTGCCTCAAGTCTCCATGGTTGTGAATGGACAGGACACTGAAGTATTGAGCACAAAAATGTGACACTCAACTTTGGGACATTTGAAAACGCATGCAAGGCTTTTGCAATAATTTAAATGGTGCAGAAAACAAAAATCAACGCCCCACATAAAAAACGGTCGGAGAGCATCTCCCGAAGACTTTTATACAGAAAGAGATACCGTTTTCTTAAGCAAGATAAACAAAAAAATTACAAAAAGGGAAACAAACAAAAGGCTAAAAATAACTGTGATTTTGAAGGGTTTGTCAACAAAAATGAACAAACTCAGTATAACTAAAAATACCCCAACATGCAAGCATCAGATGATACAAAGTCAATGAATCTCAAACCCATACAATGCTATACAAATATATATATATAACATAAGCAAAACACACACATCTAACCCAAAAATTCTCAAATCGAAAAGAAAAACCAATATGCAGAGTGGTCGAAGTGAGTTAACTTGTAGCACATTTAGATTACAGAAAGAAACAGACATGCAAGCGGAGAATCGAAACATTTACTGTATATTTTACCTAACAGCACACGAAACACCCAGCACTGAGTACTCTTCAACCCTGCAACTCAAACACACCATAATTATGCAAAGATCGGCCTCAAAAAAACCCAGAAACGACCTAAAAAATCAGTCCACAACACACAAAAAGATCCCGACTTTAAAACACTGAAGAAAAACAAGCAAATTACTAACAAAAATTAAACTACAAAAACATGCGAAATCAGCAGAGCCCACAACTCTAAGTGCATTGTTAAAAAATACTGAAAGAAAGAAAAAGCTGCACAATTTTTTTTTTTTAAAAAAAAAAAAACCCTTTTTTCTTCTTCCTCCAAAAAACAACAGAAATCTTGAGCATTTTCCTAAAACCCCAGAGAGAGAAATTTCGATTGCAGCCATGGGAGAACCCAGCGAAGAGGCTGAAGCTCAGAAGCGTGAAATACCCAAAATGACCCTGAAGCTAAACTCGAGAACTCACACCCCCCACAACCACCCACTCCCAGAGAGACAGACCGAGAAATGAAATTTCGATTTTTTTGAAAAGCCAGAAGAAAATGGGCTCGCTAAAAATAAAAAAAAGGCGGAAATGGCCATTGCGGCTCACCTGAGAAACCCTAAAACGGCTGAGAGAGACGACTGATGAGACTGACGACCGAGGGAGGAACTCTCTCTCTCTCCTACTTTCTCACTCCTTTTCCACCTACAACTACTAACCATTTATATATACCCTCGTCCACTACAATGCTGTACTATCTCACTCTCTGCGGTGCCATCCCTGCGGTTCCTGCGGTTACATTCATTGACCGTGTCAAATCCTGTGGGACCCTCCCAAATCGACGGTGCAGATTGATCTGGATCCCAGCCCTAAGTGCTCCATCAACCGAAACGCACGCTTTTTGTTATGTCATCCCTCGTTTGTTCCGCGGGCTGTTTCCCGTACTGTTTTTACGGTTCTGCCACTGCTTAATTCTTGATTGACTGTTGTGTCCTTTCTGCCTGTCGTTCAGGAATGTTGTGTCGTATTGGCTATAATGGAAGGACGATGGTCAGCATCGTCATTGCGCACATTCTGCGAAACGGTGAGTTTGCTGCTCTTTCACCAATCACCGTGCGGTGACCACGTGGGTCACGGTCAATTAACATATCTCTGTGGGGGTGAGGAGCACTGTGACGGTTTTCTGTGTCATTCCCCGTTATATGAACATTTACTTTCTTTTTGCCATTTCAAGACGAGTATATCCTAAATTTCGAATTAGAAATGATTTTTTTCTCTAATTAGCTTCTTACGCATCTACGTTTATTTTTTATTGTTCATTATGTGTTATTTATACAATTCAATGCCTATAAATAAATAAAAGATTTCTAGTCTGTAAAATGTGGCAAACGAGCAGCATGGAGTCAATAATGACTTGATTTTCAAGATACAAGAGTAAATGTGGCAAGTTCCAATGGTAAATGTGGCAAGTTCCAATGGTAAATGTGGCAAATTGTGCTGATAAAACGGAGGGAGGAACACCAACTTGTCTATCAAGAGATAAAAAGTAAAAATATGGGACCTCAATGAATATGTGTTACTTCAAAACCACCACCACTCTAGCTCTCAAGTCTTACTGAGCTGATGCTTAAACCGACATTAACCTGGCCTTCGATAGCTAAGAGTAAATGAAGGTAGTGTTGGAACCAAATTCTTGCACCACCACGAGGCTTGAAGATACACAAACTTGATTAGCTTTAAAACAACAAAACTCCATAAGCAACCTTAGGACCTATGAGGTGCTGGCCAAAGGTTCTACGACAGTCAAGTTGGTACGAAAATATGTAAGGCCCAAGTAGTGGCCAGAGACTAAGTATACGATAATTGTGTTACCAGCCATGAACCCTAAACTGGTGTATTTATACCAGTCAAGAAAGAGTCATTTTAAGATATAGAATTTGTATAAAACCAAAAGAACCCCAAAGGATATCTAAGAGTAGATATTGCACTCTCTTATGAGTATGATTACTTGTGGCATACGCCAATTGCCTAAATGGTATGAATCTCCAAATATGGCTAATTCTATACCGAATCAGGTTTCCGTATCTTGCAGAACAAGCATGGTCTATCTTAGCGAAGTCGACAAACTTCGCCCACTACTCTGGAAGTCAAGGGATTGGCATCGTCGATCCGTTTGTGCATCTTTGAGATAGAAGTTGATGAGTCTATGACCAGACTTCTAAGGTATTCGTATTCAAATCCATCTTACTCCAGCCTTAGAAAATCATGGTCCTACAATTGCTCCTAACTATGTATCTGAAAAGGTTGTTATCTTTAAGGTTGGATAATTATACCAAGCATTTAAGAGTAAATCAGAATACTTTACCGTTTTGAATTATTCTGACATGTGGCAACTTGGCCTTATAACTGCTGCAAAGTAGCTAAGACGTTCCAGATTCAGGCGTGCTGTCTTGAGAGTTGTGCCATAAATTTTGCAATAATGAGAATGTCTTAGTTGTGTGTGCACGGAGAAAGAGGAACTGTATTTTATTTTTACAATTAATTTTGGCAAATTTGTTGATCTCGAGGCGAGACAATCTAGTTTCAACAGTAAGATGATTATGAAATATCTTCTATAAATATCTTCGTCTTCCTTCTTTAGTTGTGTGTGCACAGAGAATGAGGAACTGTATTTTATTTTTACAATCAATTTTGTCGAATTCGTTGATCTCGAGGCGAGACAATCTAGTTTCAACGGTAAGATGATTATGAAATATCTTCTATAAATATATTCATCTTCCTTCTTTGTCTTCTTTACACTCAAAGTATCCAAGTTTTAAACTTTTAGCCAAGAACTTTTCCCAAAACTCTTGTCTTTTTTTCATTTGAAACTTTCACTTCCCAATTCCTTTTAAAAAAACCCACTTTGACTTGAAAAGATGTCTGCTTGTTCAAGTTTTCTTCTTGCCCCTGCTGCCAAATATGATTTACTTTAGCCCTCAAGTGGTTAGGGTTCACAGCAAAGAGGAAGGAGATGCCTTCGTTCACCATCACCGAAATCTACTAAACAGTTGTCAAGTATGGTGATAGGTCGGCCACAATGTGCTAACTGATTTGCATGCACCTTATGATCCCCAATGTCCATGTATGGATTCATCCTTGGTACTTGGACTTGAGACTAAAATTTTCTTTTGCTGTCCTATTGAAGGAAGTTTTAATCTATTACAATGTTGCCCTCTACAACCTTACTCCTAGTTCTTTTTGCATTATCACCTACTTCAAAATGTTGAATGAATAGTACGCAAAAAGTCTTGGATTCAGGAGTTTCGCAGGTTGTACCCATGTAGAAAAGTTCTTATCTTCACTACTTCTTCAAATTGCAACCAAGTCTCACGTGGCTAGCATACATATATCTCCCTACATGATAAGGATTGGTACAAAGATGTCGTGGTGGTTAATGACAATTGGGAAGTCGATATTTTCGGAGCTCGGGTCCAGAACATTCCATTTGTCGACCTCCGGTGTTATAACGATGTGGGGAGTATCGTAGAGTGCTTGCCTAAACTGACTAACATGGCCTTTAATATTAATCATTTGGCGTATCCTTAATGGAAATAGATTATTGCTTCAAAGAGGCTTAAGAAGCATGGCTGAGACGTCTTTATAGACTGCTGCTCTGATAATTCTATTCTGAAGCCATTCTCAATTAATGCAAAAGACGCCAAAAAGGGAGTCAACTTAATTGGAGTTCTAGAGGCCACCAGATCAGAGAAGAAGAAGAAGAAGAAGTAGTATGATGTTGTGGTGAAGAATGCCGATCAGGACAGGCTATCCAAGAATAAGTCTACTGAAAAGAGGAGTTTTGCCATCCTCTATAGAAAATTGATGAATTGTTTAAGGCTTAAGCTTCTACTTCATTTAGGTTATGGCTGCTTGAGGCAGAGCAGTAACAAACTTTTGCACTCCCGGTGATCAGGGAGGAAGAATAAATATATTTTTTTTAGCGAGGCGCATCATTGAGGGCGAAGTCCACTTGGCAGTAGAGCAACATTATAGACAACAACAATATGAAGAAGTTCAACACCGACAACAAAAAAGACAACATGCCCATGCTCCTACTCCAAATCTAAATGAGGTAGCAACGCTTGAGTTCTACTGCAGTCGCATACGGAGTTTAGCCTACTATGATCCTTAAACCCGCTTAGGGCTGGCACTCACTCCCTTTTCTTCCAAAGCATAAGAGTTCACCAAGTTCAAGTCCTCTACACGTAAGTGCGAAACATCTCATTCGGGGCCTTCTTAACGTTGAAAAGGTGGTCTGACTTCTTGTTGATCGAGCAGTAAGATGAATATTCCTTAATGAAAAATGAGAAAAGTTCGTTAAAGCTCTTGATGAATTGCAGTGGCAAGGTGTGGAACCAGTATTGTGCCTCGCCATGTAGAGTAGTGGTGAAAATCTTGCACATAAGGGCATCATTGTTCCTATAGAGGATCATCGTGTTGTGGTAGTGCTTCAGGTGCCTCTCCAAATCCTCGTCTCTCTTAAAAAGGGTGAAATGTGGTAAGTTGTGATTGCACAATGGCTCCATCTGCTAGATCTTATATGTGAATTGTGACCTGTTTATGTTGGCCATATCCCTTTGAATTGCCTCATGAGTGGCCTTCATGCGCTAGAAATTGCGCAATCGTTCAACTAAAAACATTTCTACTTCATTCTAAATCTACCTCTGCTACCCCAAGTAGTGACCTATGAGTTTATGATACTCTTCAACTTTTTTACTTGTTTGTTTCGCGATTACGGTGCAAATGGTTCGTCTCTGGCTGGTGAACAAACTGTTCATGGTTGTGTTTGTCGTGGGCTGCTAGTTGAACTTGAGCCAGACTTGTGCTTATGTTTTTCTCTGTCTCCCATGCTACATACTCTTGTGTTTGGTAGAATGAACTTTTTGCAGGCCAAGCCGCGAATAGACACTTCACCTAAAATGTCTAAAATGTTCATCGGAATGTGGCCGCAATTGTAAGTGTACACTAGCTCGCAGAATGAGTTGGGAGCGAATGCTCATATGTGTGCTAAAGCAGGAGAATAGGTTTTTTCGAGGGCTGAGACAAAAGTATACACTGCCAGAATGCTTGGTTCGTGGCTGCCTGCCGGGATGTTGCTAGAAAAAATGATGATAATTTGCCTTCATCCTAATTCGGGATACCTCAACAAGAGTGCGTTGCGTCTCAATGTGCTCCAAAAGTTAACTCATCAGGGTCGTCTGTTGTGCTAGGGTGTTCATCAAAATTGCAACCTGCAAGGAAATGTATTAATAGCCATTCGGGAAGGAAGAGCTAAGCTAGTGGATATCTTCTTTAAGTATGGCAGCGTAGTGGATAGTGAGTGTGAAATTGAGCCTCGGTGGGGGAAACTTACCAAAAATGGGGCAAAAATATCCCCGATTTAGTTATTATTCTAACAGTCAGTCCAACCGGTCTGATGACTCAAAGCTGGTTTGACTGAATCAGACTTAAACTGGTATAAGCAGCAGAGCGGGTCGCAGTGTTGGTAGGAACCAACCCGCCTAGTTGTTTGATGTGTCGGGCTGGCTCTTGTAGTGAACTATGCTTTTACTAGGCTTAAGTTGTCTTTGCGGCGTTATGGCTTACAACCCTTGGGCTGCAGAAGTAGCTGATGTTCCCTCCGCGTATGGGTTAGGTATCTTGCCTTGAGTCTGCTTTTCCTACACGCTATAAGGGTTGTTGGACAGCACCTTGGGCTATTACCCAGTGGCCCTATAGTGGCTATTGCAGCACAACATACACCCTAAAATCCTGAATAACACATAGCTTTGAAACTTTGCTAAGTCCAAAACTTCAAAGTAATAATGTTAGAAGAGTCTTCTCAAGACATTCAAAGATAAAATCTACACCTACATTTCAGATTTGGTCACACCATCAATGACCTTTCCTTTGTCTAGAACATATGGATTTTCTCGATGAGCCTCAGAGTTGTCAAGAACAGTTTCTTATGGTGTCACCATTAATTCAATACCTGATTCAGCTTGTTTAGATACATCTGGCTCTGCGACCTCATTCAACAAGCGAAAGAAAATAGCAAATTAACCTTTTGGAACTCCATCATTTTGCGATGACCGTCTCACATATCATTGTGGTCATGTCCAACATTGCCAGTAATATAGCTCCGATTATTACCCTCGAAATACTTCAACTCTGATTCTTCTTCAAACGTTGTGCAGATATCGGATTCTTCTACCTCGTTTTCATCCATAGCTCACTAAAGGGCTTTAATGTGAGCTTTTTCCCTCAGGCTTGCCTTATGCAGGGGTCATTTTAATGCAAACTAAAGAATGGCCTGATTAGTGACCTATATGTTCCGATCTGCTACAAACATTCGCTCTGCATTATCCTTGGCCTTCAATGTCAACGTTAACTCTGCCTTAACCTTGGTTGCCCTTGCATCGAACTCATCAACCATTTTCGCCTTATGGTGTAATTGTTCGATCAAGTTGTCTAGCTCACGTCCTAGGAGTGCTTCGCTCCTCGATCCTCACCAGAAACTTCTTCAACTCTGTTCTTTTCCCCTGAAGTTGTCTCTCCACCTTGATCATACCTCCAATCTTATTCTTATAATCTGCCCTAACTTTTAAATTTCTTTGTCTGGCTCAGAAGTGCAACCTCAGTCCAAGCATTAACATGTTCGTAAGAACGAGACAAGGAGCCAAGAAAATCAACATAAAATTATCAAATAAATGAAAGGAACTTACCTCGTATCGACTTTGATATCAATTCCTCACCAAGTGACCAGACTCTACGATCACCTACTTGAAGTTAGTGGGAAATATTGTTAAGTAGATTAAGGTTTGAGCATGCTTCATATTGTGAAGATTGCTCGTGTTGTTAGGGAGCACTTCACGAACATAGACGGGTTTGATGATTAAAGGAGAATGAAATCCGCCCACAGTTGCATAAGAAGAACTCGTGATATAACAGGCGTCTATGGAAGCCCAAAATAACTACTTGTTGTTATTCTCCCGCAAGGACTGGGGCATGACGCTGATTACCACTTAATTTGGAATTAGGCAAAATTATGTTGCTCTTATTGTGGTTGTGGTTATTGTTGCTGTTGTTGATGTTGTTTTTGTGGTCATTGTGGTGGTTGTTGTTGTTGTTCTGTATTCTTGTTGTTATTTTGTTGCCAGATGAACTTGGTTTTGGGGGGCATTGATAAAGCCCCCACCATCATTTAATAAAGTTCATTTTTCTCTTCCTTCTTGATCATTAGAGAACCAGAGCCTGTTGTGTTCCACCTCAAGTAAACTTAACACGTATGAAGTAGGAGTCCAAGCTTCAAGCATCCCATCAATTTTCTCTTAGGGAGTAGCAGAACTTCCATCCACGGTAGACTTCTTTTTAGAGGTTTTGAATTTTTCCACCCTTTTTCGTATTGCCCTTAGGTTTCTTCCTCCTATTCTTCTCAGATTTTGGGCATCTGTGACTCAAAACACTTTCCTTTTTTGGCGTCCTTCACCTCAACCCATACCAGATCTGGAATAGGGTGGTTGGATGATTCTCGATGGCGTCTCGACCATGCTTCCTAAATATATATATATATATATATATATATTTTTTTTTTTTGCCAATGAGCCACTTCCAATTTTGATATGTCAAAGGAATGACCTTGAAGGCTCTGTCAATCAACTAGGTCAGCATTGCCGGATATCTCCCATGTCATTGTCGTATAGAAGGCTATCATAATGAACATTATGAACCCTGGCCTCAAAGATGTTACTTTCCAAATCACCATCACAACCAGGACTTCCTTATACCAATCTTTGTTGTGGCTAGATAAGTTAGTGATGTACGCATGCCACTTAATGCTTGACCAAGACTGGAAGAAGTAGTGACGGTCAACATTTTTTCGCAAAATGTAAAGCATAAGAAACTCTTGAAGACTAACATTTGCTTCATGCCACTTATTCAGAAGCTCGAAGCAAGTGATAATGTAGAAAAACGCAGGCGTAAAGTTGAAAATGGTGATATTTTAGAAGATCAAGATTTCCTTCAGAATAGGATAAAGATGGAATTTTAACTCAAATCAAAGTACCAAGGAGAATTCTAGTGCATGGGTGCTTAGGATCTGTAGGTGCAGACAAATCTGCTTGGACATTATGTCTATCCTCCCACCAAACTTTGCACCCATTTAGAAGATATCGGTAGTAGCGTATAAAGGCTTCCCCCTCTTCCTTGCTATGAACTCTAACAATTCGAGGGTCGTGGTAAAATCATAGTTATCGGTTGGGGCAGAAGAACACTAGAAGTGGCAGACATGGTTCGTGAATTTAAAAAATTGAAGGAAAGGATTGAGAAAGCAGAGAATTTTAGATAAAGAAAAAGTATAAAACTTTGAGATTTTCTTGGCTAAAGCTTAAAACTCGGAAATTTTGAAAGCATGAAGAGGACGAGGAGGATATCCGCAAATATTTATAGAAGATATTTCAGAATCATCTTACCATTAAATCTGAACAGTCTAGCCTCAAGATCAATAAAACCAACAACTGTAATTAATTGAGAAAGCAATAGACAGTCCATTGTTCTCCATGCACATGTAACTAAGATATTTTCATCATTGCGACATTTATGGCACAACTATCAAGACTGCATGCTTGAATTCAAAACGTCTCAATTGCTTTGCAGCAAGCACGAGGTTGAATAGCCACATCTCTTGAAGTTTTAAAACGGTACGCATTCCGCGTTGCGCTAAAATGCATGATCTTTGGATAACTATTCATTCTTAAATGGAACAGTATTTTCATATACATAGTTAGTGGCAATTATAGGACCATGATTTTCTAGGGCTAGAGTAAGGTGGATCGAAACTCGAAGACTTCATAAGCCTGGTCATAGACCTAACAGTTTCCGCAATGGGGCTACATAGGCGGAGCAACGATGCCACCATCTTATTCCAAAGCAGGGGCAAAGTTTGACAACTGCTCTAAGATTGACCATGCAAAATACTCAAAACTTGATCCAGTAAGAAATTAACCATGCTTTGTCTATTTTTGCAATCCTTACAATCTAAGAATTAGCGTGCGCCGTAAGTAATCGTACTCCTATGAAGATGTAATATTTACTACAATATATCATCTAGGATTCTCACGATTTAATACAGATTCCATACCTTAAAATGACTCTTTCTTAACTAGCATAAATACACAATTATAGGATTAATCTCTGGTAATGCATTTATCATACACTTATTTTCTTGCCTACTACTTGAGTCTCATATATTTGCTTACTAACTTGACCGTCAAAGAACCTTTGCCCGACACCCCTAATCTTTGGCTACTTAAGGTTGTTTACTGTCTTGTAGGTTAAACAAGTTTGTGCATCTACTCCACACACGGCGGTGCACGAATTTAGTTCCAACATTCATATTTTTCATCGTTTTTGTGATTTCAACATCGACATACCTATAGCTATGTTATGAACGATATACATTTAAAAAGTATGGTTAATGATGAGAATCACACACCTAATAAACCTAGCCATATCTATTCGCAAAAATTTGAAGATGCGAAGAGTGTGTGGTGTAAAAAATAAAAATAACTACACAATATATGTATTTGCACCTAATATGTGAAGAGTATGGGCCGTATGTAGAAAATGTGGGGGTTATGTAGAAAATGTAGGGTGTATGTCGAGAGTGTGAGGTGTGAGGAAGATAAATTTTAATTAAAAAGGCAAATGTAGGGTATATTAAGTATGTGAGATATATTCAACAATATGTATGATGTTAATAAAACAAGCCTAATAGAAAACAAGAAAATAATAAAATTTATTAGTTTACAAGGCAAATTTTCGATAACAAGAAACCCATCTAACATTGTCCTAGGACATCTATTCAAGGTCATGCTAAAAATTAGTTCTAAATTATTCCTCCAAGAAAAGATTTGGGTTACATTGTATGAATGAACTGTACATATGTCGTAGGTCTATGATTTCCTACCAAATGCCTTTATAAGTCTGTGATTTCCTACTACATACCATTGTAAGTATGCGATTTCCCAAGTATGGTCAGACCGTATTTTTGTGTGTTTTTGACGCTCCCTTTTGAAGTTACTCTCATCTTGTCTAGTCAACTCATCCAAAACTTTTGCTTTGAAATCTTCCAACTCTTTCTTCAACGATTCCACAGTTTCCTAGAAAAATGCAATAAGCGTAAGACCAAAGTTAATTGACATATGAAATTGATGAGTTAGCAAAATATGGAGTTCAAATACACTTATCCCATCTATGTTGTAGACCTCAGTGATGAAATATCTACACCTTCATTCTCCTCAAAAGTCTAGTATTCTTGCCTCTTCTCTTCCTCAGATGGACATAAGGGCAACAACAATCCAAACTAAATTTAAAATGTAGCATAAAGTCAGATTAAATAATCAAGCTACAATCTCCTAATCCACATTGACTTGTTTAGCGTTGAATACCTGTCGCTAGAACTTCTCAAATTTAGGAAGCGTCCCATCTTGCCATTGCAAAAAAAAGGGATATTTGGTAGCATTAAGTTTGTAACAAAAGTCAAGCTTTGATAAGGCAAGAATGACTTCGCAAGCCTAAACCTGAACAATTAAAGGAAACTTTTAACATGAACATTATCAAAGTATTTACATAATATATGATTCATGAACACATAAACCTTATCGCCTGGAACGCGTAGGCACAACCTCTTAAATTATATTTATCCTATTTTCTTCTCGGATCTTTTGCTTGAGCATCCTTGAGTGCTCTGTAACATGTTCGGCTACCGTGGATAGAGAATAAATGGCTTTGTCAATACTAATATTCCCTAAAGGATATTGGTTTCACTGCTCTAAATTATCAACAACCTCTAGATACCTCAAATTAATATTCGAATGTTTCTCTTTCTCCAATAGTAAAACTCAGGGTTAGAGCATTCCATGAAGACTAACCCTAAAGTTGACATCAATATTGTTCTAAAATATCCATCATTCAACCTACTTTCATAACCAAGGACCATGCCCGTTTCACCAAACCTTAACCCTATAATCATACAAAACTGTAGCTTCAAAAGTCGTATGACATTGTTTCGGATTAGAAACCACATCGAATCACAATACTTCTAGCATGTTGACTTTGTCACTCGCATCAAAATTGCGTGTACAAGTAACAGTTCAAATTTAGTATATTTTGCTCTAAAAGGGTCCAAAGCAGTTGTTTTTAAACTGTAGCAGTTGATCTTCAATCAGTTTTCCTATAATATCATAATGCACATGTTTATGTGAGATAAGCATGTCACAGCAACTAGAAACGTGTTACCTGGTAGTGCTCCTAAATCATGATTTGGCTCCATTTACGTAATGCAACTAGCAACAACAGCAAGATGGTTAGTAGCGTCATTGGTTGCATTTAACATAGCCCATTCGAACAAAAAACAAGGAGTGCCATTTATAATTGATGAGCCATTATTAATCTATAATTTTACCTTAATCTTAGTTAAAATTTATTTGTTATTTTGAGAGAATTTTGATATTTTACTTTATATTTTGATTGTAGGACATGTGAGTTTATTTTGAGAAAAAAGTGACGAAATGGATGAATTTTGGAGGAATTCTCGTTGGAGTATATTCACGAGTTTTTCAATATGATTGTGTCAAAATCTTAGATTTTATTTCCTGGCTGTTTGTTCGTGTCGAATAAAAGAAGGTTGGTCGCACAATGTTGGCAGCTTCACATTTTAGGTGTATTTTGCCCATAAGTCATTGAAGATAACATTTTTTATATGAAAGTTCCTTATGCAGAAGTGCAGGGGACATTTTTATCTGTCCAATGCCACCTTGCATGCCTGATTTGGAGCAGATTTGGTCATAAAACGTGTAGACTCTTCTGACTAAGCAGATTACCCAATTAGAATAGGAATGTGTTTTCTAGTTTATTATTGGCTTTTTAGCCAAAATGGTCCATGAGATTTGCATAACACATAACTTTGGTTCCTGAGATTAAAAATCAATAGAAATGGTCATTGAGATTGTCCACTATCCATCATTTTGATCCTTCATTTAAAAACTCTTTGGGCAATTTTCAAAGCTTCGTAACTCAATCATTTCTTAACCAAATTCGACCCATAATATATCAAAATGAAGATAGGAAAGTTTAGAACAAGATTATACCTATTTGGAACCCCAATAGTTGCCAAAGATGGTCGAAAAATAGCCTGAAAGATGACTGGTCCGCATGAAAATTGGAAAACTCGCCGGAAACTGGGTAAACTTTAAATATTCATAACTTCTTCAATACTTAACAAAATTGAGTGATTGAAAAATGAAAATCATACTTCTCGACAAGATGAAGAGAATGGTACCTTTCTCAACTGCTAGCTCACAGTGGTCTGGCCAGAAAACGGCTCGAAAGTGGTTGTCTTGGTCTTGAGTTAGCCATTTTCAAGCTGTTTTCTCGCCAAACCACCACGAATTAGCCTTCGAGAAAGGTACCATTCTCTTCGTCTCGTTGAGAAGTATGATTTTTGTTTTTGAATTACTCAATTTCGTTGAGTATTGAAGAAGTTATAATTACCCAGATTTCGACGAGTTTTTCAGTTTTCCGGCGGACTAGTCACATTTCAGGCTATTTTCCAGCCATCTCTGGCAACCATTAGGCTTCCAAATAGGTATAATATTGTTCTACACTTTCCTATCTTCATTTTGATATATTATGGGTCGAATTTGGTTAAGAAACGATTGAGTTACGAAGCTTTGAAAATTGCCCAAAGAGTTTTTAGCGGAATGACAAAAAATAATGGATGGTGGACAATCTCAGGGACCATTTCTATTGATTTTCAATCTCAGGGACCAAAGTTATGTGTTATGCAAATCTCAAAGACAATTTTAGCTAAAAAGCCTTTATTATTTTATTTGGTTTTTCAGATTTGTTAGAAGACCCATTTTACTATTCTATTTATATGCCAAGTTAGGAGCTCTATAGGGGCAGAACGTTTTTAGAATTGGAACTCGGCTTAGGAGCTTTTGCGAATCTATCTTTTCTTACTAATAATATTTTGTTATTTAATTAAGGTTATGCGTAACTAATTCTCTTTTGGTAAGGCGAGACTATGAGTCTTAGCATGAATATGTAATTTTTTTTTTCAATTTACTTATGATGTTATGCATGCATGCTTTGAATTATTAATCAATGTGTTTAAATTATCATATATCTTAAAGCTTGATCACCATTAGGATGTTCAAACAAGTAATCAGATTCAATTTATGTTGGAATGTCACCCTAAAACTGATTAATGCTTCTTGTGACTAATCATTGTAAGTTCACTTAAGGCAAATTTCGGAAGGTTTTCACAAAACATTAATGAATCTTGCATGTTCATATTTGATCTGAATGTCACAAATGAATTGCATGTTTGATATACATTCTACCTTGCCACAAGTAGAATATGCATTAAGATAACCTAACCTTCAAAGTTTGAATGTGTTTACTCAAAGTAATTGATAGAAGATATGATTGTTATTGGTGATTGCTAAGCCCTCATGCCTTTTACCTTTGATTCTTTGAATAGTTTGTTTTGATTATTTTCTTTAGCTTAAGTTCTTGCCGATTTCATTAGTCTTTATTTCTTGCAATCTTTAGTTTAATTCATTATCTTAACTTTCTATATTTTGTATTGAATAGTTAAATAAGGATTAGTTTTAAACATAAGTTATTCATATCAATCCTTAAGAAAAATGATCTTACTTGAGCTATCTATACTACAATTACTTTATTGTCTTACAAGTCTTTTAACGTGATTTAACCATAATTTTGCAGGTGATAAAGGTCTTACCAATAATTTTGCAGGAGAATGTTCATGTTATTGTAAACGTGAAGTACGTTGACATATTGGAACTTATACACTAGAGGAATGAAAAAAAGGTATAATGATACAACTAAAATTCAAAAACTTGAATACATGCATATGTATTGGATGCAAACTTATATTTGTATACCAAGATACCTTACAGTGGCGAAGTCAAGAATTGTTAAGAGAATGGCAAAATTTAAAAGCGTAGAAGGTTAAAAAAAAATGTAGATAACCAAAATCCCTTTACATAGTAGACATTATCAATGAAAAAAAGAGAAAAGAAAATAAATCAGGCCCTCCTAACACCTCTAGCCAAATAGAGAAGGGAGAAACATGTTTGCTTTCGTTCCCAATACCCCACCTAAGTTCCATTAAGCTTTTTCGAACAATTTTCTCATTAATGTTCAAATTAAAATAAACTGCCTTATTTTCACCAAATGAAAGTAGAAACCACCATTACTTTCAATCTCAATGACATTCAATCAATCAAAATAACCTTAATTCTCTAAATGAAGGTAGAAAACACCAGATAATGAACACAATATTGGACAATGCACACCAAGGGCTTCAACTAAATTGGACAAACGATTATGAAAAGAAACATGCATGATAGCTCGACATCTTAAAATTCCAAGCTTTTACTTCTAAGAATGCAGTTTTAGCAATTAAATACTAGAATATGATATCTAGATGTTTGTAGGAAACAAGAATAAATTAACATGACATGGGTTATTGACACTAACTTAAACAACACATAACATCATCAACAAGCTAGAATCTAGTCACAACTATATTAAATACAAAGATATATGACGACGCTTAAGCTGGGCCCAAAGCCTTGATTAGAAGACCACAATTATGGCTTACCCACCATGGAAAGTCTTAAGGGCATTGCATGTTGGCATGAATAGTGTGAGCATGACATTCTAGCCCTTTCATCAATCTTTTAAAGCAACTCTATGGTGCTCCAAATGCCTTGGCATGTGGGTTGAATTGCAACTTTTGTCTAGGCTTGTACCTGCTGGCTATAAGAATCGACAGAGTAGGATCCCCTTACGTGCACAACTTATGACTCATTTTTCCTCCAAGCTGAGCCAATGGATTTCCAACGGTAAAAAAATCGTGAATTTTTCTGCAATTGTCACGTGACGCAATTTGGGACATCCAACATAAATAATTTTAAAATTCAACGATCAAGATTATTATAATGGTAAAAAATTAAAAAAAAAACCCAAATCTTCTTTTCTATAAATGCCCAATCATCTTCTTCATTCTTTGTATTTGTAATATATTAATAAAATTAGACATTCAATTTATTTCCATAGAACAAACTGTCAAAGTATAAAAAATTAAAAATTTATATTTGTGAACAATGTCTTTGCTCTTCACAAATAAGTGGACTTGCACAAAGGCAATTATTGTCTTGACTGAATAGTGAAGGCAATTTCATTGCCCTTACCCTTGCCTTGCCCTCCTATAACGGGTTAACTTGCTCTTTTGAATCATTAGTCACGGATTTATCCCAGTTTACAAGTTCAAAATTTGCCGTATTTTATCCACATTTTAATATCCATTCTCACAATATTTTTCAATTAACAGTCGTCTGTCACATTTTTTCCCACATTTCGTATATTTTTAATTATGTATTTGTGATATTGGAGGGGACTTAAAAAACGTTCAACTTTAAGACTAATTTGGGTTTGGAAGTGTCAGAATTACTAGCTACACAACATATTTGTGTCGGTGCATTTATGTATTAAATAAGCGCCGGATCTATTAAACGGGTCCAAACCACATATGCGCTCTACACCCACTTATTTAATAACTTCAAAAAAAAAAAGGGTAAATTGGGCCCTCACGAACTCAGGCACGACAGCACCTTCCACCCATGTATCATCCTCAATCCAGCCGCTATGCTAGACTCAATGTTATTTCCATCTCTCACTCTCTCACTCTCTCACTCCTCTTTGTCTTGTATCTTTCTATGTCTTCCCAAGTCCAATGGACTCACTAACTCACTTTTGGGGCTCTCTTGATAGCAGTTCCACCGTGGGAAAGACCCCTACAGGGTTATCCACTATTTAATCCACCTAGTGAACATTAACTGCCCTTAATGAACAGTAATGTCTTTTGCATCTTCACCCCTACACTTGAATAGCCCTGGCAATAGGCAATAAAATAATAGTATTTTTTTATTTATAAAATAATACAAAATAATTTAATTTGTAATTTAGGATAAGATTTTTAATCGTTCTCGTTGCGCCACATGCCATTATCTAAAATGACAATTATTGGTGATGGATTTCGATAAGATTTTTATCCAATGTCGTCGTGCCACATGTCGTTATCATTTCAGAATCGTTGAGGATAGATTTTCGATAAGATTTTTAACCAATTACGTCGCGGCACGTGTGACAATCTGTTTACAATCATTGAGGATATATTTCGGTCAGATTTTTAACGAATGATGGCATGTCACATGACATTATCTACAACCTAATCATTTTTTAATCCTCCATATAATCCACTATCCATCTTCAGAAATCTCACACCAATTATCTCAAGATCTCTATCATTATTCATAGTTTCTGCTTCCTTCTTACAATGTCTTCTTATTCAAGGATGATGTGGGAAATCGATCAGCAAAAGGAAAAATTGTTTAACCAATCAGAATGAATGTTCAATCTCTAGGTGGCCCAAAATGAGATGGAAGATGATGAGAAGCGTAAATGGAGAGATGACGATGCAAGAAAGGTCAAAACCTCACATTCCCGTCGAGTCATCCAAGTTATGGGTTAGATCTGCAGGCCCAGCAGTTCCGCAAACCTTGATAGAAGTAAGCAACGATGAGGTACGAATCTCTTGGATGATTATTTTGTCCTTAACAGTGCATTCCCTAATACGTACTTTAGTCGTTTTAGAATGGAACGACATTTGTTCAACAAAATCATGGGTGCTATTTGCAACCATGATTCTTACTTTATGCAAAAGAAAGATGCTTTTGGTGCTACGAGTCTCTTACCTGAGTAAAAAATTATTGCTGCCTTGCGGATGCTTGCATATGGAGCATCTGCAGACCAAGTGGACGAGATAGGGAGGATGGGGAAACAAACCATTCTTGAATCCCTGATGAGGTTTTGCGGAGCAATCAAATCTATCTACACCGTAGAGTAACTTCGGAGACCTACTGAGATGGACTTGCAAGGGCTTCTAAAGAAGGGCGAGATGCGAGGTTTTTCTGGGATGATTGGAACTATCGACTGTATGCACTGGACCTGGAAAAATTGTCCAAGTGCATGGCAATGCCCTTATGGGGATAGAAAAGGATAAAAAAAGTATCATTTTGGAGGCGGTGGCGTATTTTGATACATGAATTTGGCACGCATTTTTCGGGGTTCCGAGAGCTCAAAATGACCTCAATGTCCTTGCCCAATCCCCAGTGTTCAACGAGGTTCTGCAAGGAAAGTCACCAAAAGTCACATACTAGGTCAACGGACATAAGTACGACTAGGCATACTACCTAGCAGACGACATTTACCTAAAGTGGTCATCGTTTGTCAAAACAGTGCCACGTCCACGAAGTGCAAAGGAAAAACACTTTGCAAGTTGTCAAGAGGGGTGCTGCCAGAATGTTTGATGTAGAGTCCCTTCGATCCATCATGATGACGTGCATCATTCTTCACAGCATGATTGTGGTAGATGAGTACGATTATGATGTTGTTGATGAATATGAGCCAGACACAATGAACAATTCCAGAACACAAATATACTGTGCTCATGATGCCATTGAAGAACCCGTACAACACGAGCTATTAGAAAGGGATAGACGTTACAATGATAGGCTTATTCAACGATATACTGCACTTCAAAGGCCATATATGCACAATGCCAGACAAATTGACTTGATAGAGCACCAGTTGGAATTGAAACAAGCTGAAGATACTTAAGTTCATTTAATGTTTGTTTTTATTTGGTGTTTTTATTTAATTTTATGTGGTGTGTTTTTTTTTAGTTCATTTAGTGAGTTTTTTTTTATCTGGTATGTTTATGTAATTTTATTTGATGTGTTTAAATGCCTTTTGAATAAAGATTCTCTTAGTATAAATAAATTACCAAATTACATAAATATACTCTTAGTTTAAATAAAGTACTAAAATCAATAAATTGGAAACAACATAAAGTACTCTATTCAATAAATAAGAAATTACAACCCAAAGTGATTGGAAAATTATGGGCTCTGATTACAAAAAGTACTTTATTCATCATCACTTAACCAATTTGTGGTGCTAGGATGATCTTCTCTTGTCGTGCTAGGACCATCTCCTTTTGCTCTCGCTTCTCTTGCACGCCTTCTTCGCACCACGTCCGATTTCTCCGACTTCCAAAAATATTTAGAATTTGAAGACTTCCCTTCTAAAGGCGTGTTCATAATTTCACGATCTCGTTGAGCCAGTCTTTCTTCTCTAACATGTTTCCTTTCTTGCCTAAGTAGCTCTCTTTCTCTCTCATTAGCTTGAAATGCACTCTCAACAACTGCAACTTTTGCCTCCTCTCTAGCCTTATCAGCCTCAAATTTCACCATTTCCCACGCCAAAGTCAATTCACTTTGGCGAGCAAGTTCTTCCATATATTTTGCATAATCATTCTTGGAAGCACTCCCTTTCTTTGAAGTCTTCTTAACTTGAGGCCTAATTGGATAACGGGTCAACCCAGACGTTTGTTCGAGGGGGGCATTTCGGGCACTTCTTCTGCGTCATCTTCATGAACATGCGAGGCATGATCGGGTGTATAGTGTAGAAGGGTGCTATTCATAAAAACTTCTGGACCGACAGGCACGACTCTGAATTTAGGACAATCTTTGACAATATTCAAACATTCCCACCGGTTGAATGGTTTGTTTTTCCTTTTGGTTTTGGCATTATACCAAGCTTGTGCTTGAAGTTCCTACACAACGCGGGAGAAGAAATAATTATAATGAAAGTAGGTAACAAATAAATAATACAAACAAATAATTATAATGAAAGTAGGTAACAAATAAATAATACAAACAAATAATTATAATCAAAGTAGTTGACAAATAAATAAGACAAACAAATAAATAATATATTGTTACCTGATCCGATAAATTTTCCCCATTTCAAATATTACCACTAGCTTGTGCTAAGGCGTCTCTCCACGTACTGAACAATTGGCTAAGTAATTTCCAATGACTGGACATCAATTCTTTGGTTCTTTTCCCACAATTTTCTTAAGATAATTGGTATGAATAAGACTCCACATTTCTCTCAATTGCATCTCATTACCCGTAAGCGAATCATGAGTAACTTCAACCCAGCTAGTACACAATGCAACATCTTTAAGAAGCGTCCAATTCGTACATGCATCATTAGTCATTTTGTTGGAAAAAAATTGGATTGAAACTTTGATAGAAAAATAGGAATATGGTTGAAAGTAGTTGAGAAAATATGAAATTGTGGTGTAAGGTCGAAGATAATGAGAAGGTATTTATAGAAAAGTAAAATCAATTTTTTTTTAAATTTTTCAAATTTTTTTTCTTCTGATTTTTATTAATTTTTTACATTTTTTTAAATTTTTATTCACCTAATTAATCTCTGTTGTTGGATTAAAAAAAAATTGAATTCCAACACTCCAGATTGTGCCACGTGGCACAACGGTAAGATTTCTGATTTTTAAACTGTTTTTTTTAATTTATAAAGGTGAATAACGTGGACCGTTGATCTTAGATCCAACGGTTGCAATTAAATAAGGTTTTAAAATTATTATTACCGTTGGAAATCCAACGGTATAAAACAAATAACCGTTGAGATCCAACGGACGCCGAGGTGCCACGTGGCCTCCAACGATCACTGACGAAGTTGCGCACGCGGGCACCAGCGACTGACGCAAAACAAAAGAAAAAACATGACTAACGTAAGGGCGACATCAGCCTTGCATCAAACCCACTCTAGACTCTCGGGCTGGCAACGCTCCACAGACCTCTCCCCCGAGCCTGCTTGGGCTCCCTTGCCAGCACACGATGATCCTGATTGCTCGAGCTCCCTCGCCTATCCCTCGGGCTCCAGCACACGCTGGAGCTGCTCTCATCGCTGGGGTCGACTAGTTCGTCTCTACTTTCAAACCAACCGAGCAAAAGGACAAGAGCGACTCCATCTTCGTCGAGAAAGTCTAGAACAACTATAACAAATACTAGTCTTCTTCCGCGGCCGATGGAGATCGAACAATTATAACAACTGTTTCACCAAATCTTCTCCCTTAAATTAACATAAATAAATAATACATTAAAGTCATTTAGCCATCAAATAAGCTTTTGTTTATGGACCAAATCCGACAACTTAACCTAAAGTTTTATCCACTGCCTCCTTTGTCTCTTTCAAATCCAGTCATGAACAACCCCAATTGAATTCTAATGATACCCAATTGAGTTCCGGTGATGGTGGTAAAGAAGCTGCTTTTGAAAAAAAATTGACCAACCCCAAACTAGTCCTAACAAGAACCATTAAAGTGAAAAAAAACACAATGAAAGTTTGAAATTCTCTTTTTTGTTACAGGATCAAATATGGTGGTATTAAATAGTGGTTTTCAGTCCGATAATACACTAAATGGCCAACTATTTAGGATTAGTATGGAGGTTTTGTGCTGTAAAAAAAGAAAAGAAAAAGAAGAAGCTGTTTTTAGAAGTAGGGGTAGAGGCATATAGCTGCTTATGTTTTCTACTATTTTAGACCAGTATTTTGACAACAAACACTTTTTTTTCATTTACCAAATATAATTTTAGCTCCAGCATTTTAAAAAAGTTGTTTTTAAAATAATTTCAGCAATACTAAACCAGCTGTGGTTGGATTATCTTATGCACAAATTAATCTATCAAGCTAAATAATCTGTACAATCCAATAAAAGACCAAAGTGACTTAGAGATGAAAGATCGAAAATAGCAACCGGCACAGTAACAATAAAAGTTTGATGATTAAAAAGAAGAAGAAAGGCCATGTGGTTTCCAAAACCGATCCTTCTGAAGTCTTCTCTTGAGCCATTGACTCTGCTACCTCTCCCTCGCTCCCCCCTAGACAACGCAAAACAGAGTAAGGCAAGGCAAAAAGGAAGGAAAAGAAAAGCCCTACAGCGGCGTCAACCACTGGCCATGGCGGCGGCATCCAGGTTCTTCTTCACTCTAACCCTAACCCTAAGCGTATGCCTCCTTCCGCTGGTGTATGCCAACTCCGAAGGCGACGCTTTGTACACGTTCCGGCGGAGCTTGTCGGATCCCGATAACCTGCTCCAGAGCTGGGATCCTACCCTCGTCAACCCTTGCACTTGGTTTCACATCACGTGCAACCAGGACAATCGCGTTACCCGAGTGTACCATCCCTTAAACCCTCTCTCTCTCTCTCTCTCTCTCTCTCTCTATACATATACATATACATACATATATATATATATATATAGATGTATATTACATTTGTGATTTGTGGTACTCCTTTTCTTCTGATTGATATGATGATGGTGTTCGCTATTTGCTTTTAGATTGGGTGATGACTGGATGTTTAATCAAATTGGTTTTCCAATTTATTTAGGTTTTTGTTATTTGTCACGGTAATTTGGGTATTAACGAATATATTTGAGCCACTTTTTCAAAGAAAAGAAAAATGGAACCATAATAGTTGAGTTTGGTTGGTCACTTAGTGTGGAGGTTAACATAAATGGAGTCCAAATTTAGTTAATTCAGTGGTTAAAATTTGGAGGAATGGTAAGGTCATGTTCCACCACCGGTGTGTTGTTTGAACGGAAGAAGTTCTAGGATCACGCAACTGTCGAGCACATCTGGTTATTACGCTCCAAAATGCATCGGCCTTGTGCTCCACCGCTGCAGAATGCATTGCCAGTAATCTCTTAGCGCTGCAAGTTAGGCTGTTCGGCCATGATATCTTAGATAGTGGGAAACAATTTTTCTCAATTTTGTGAGTGGAGATTTTTGCTATCTTAGCTCTTGATTAATCACCTACCTACCTGTTCCAGTATGTAGATCATTAAGATATACTGCAGTTAACCTTTTAGTTTATTGAAGAGTTTCAGTTGAGGGCGTCGGTTTTTCTCATTTCATAACTAATATTTTTGTTTTTCATAAATTTCTTTGTTTTTCTTTTTTTCCATTGTACGTTGTTGTTCCCGTTATTATTGTTTATCGTGTCAAAGAAACTATTCTGTGCAAACTTTAAATTGGAAATGAGGTACAATGGTTTTCTGTTTTATTTGGTCTGGGCAATGTGAGATTTGTACCCTCATGCATTATTGTTTCCGTCTTCTGTGGATTTATTGCGTTGGACTTGCTAGCTGCAGTGGTATTTATACGTATCTGCTGTCTGTTTCTTTCTTGCAATGAATGGTTGTATCATTGTATTGAATTTGATGTAAGAATATTTTGCTACTTCATACGCTAACTCAGGTGGGAGATTTGGTTGCCTTAATTTGTACATTCTTTAGGGAGGCAACTATAGTCTTCAGATTGTTTATTTTTTTCCCCAAGTTATTATTCATCTGTTGTAAGTTTGAGAGTTTGATATTTTTGGCAGGGATTTAGGTAATTCAAACCTCTCTGGACATTTGGTACCTGAACTAGGAAAGCTTGAGCATCTTCAATATCTGTATGTTTCTCATCCTTGCTCATTTCCCTGGATTATTTGCTGGTTATTAGTAAAGTGTACAATTGTATTTGATCTTGTTACAATCTTGGGTTTATTTTGGCTGAGGGGCTGGGGTGTGTGGAAATCTGTGCCCTTGTTTTTACATAAATATGTTTCTTTACTTCCCATTAATACTTTCATATTGTATGGTAAACCATGCACCCTTGAATATAGGGAGCTTTACAAAAATAACATTCAAGGAACTATTCCAGCTGGGCTTGGTAACCTGAAGAGCCTCATTAGCTTGGACTTATATAACAACAACATATCGGGGACCATTCCTCCGTCGTTGGGGAAATTGAAATCACTTGTGTTTTTGTAAGTTTATTAGATTAAGCACTAAATTATGCCCGCATTATTACTGTTTTGGCTTTACTTAATCTATTTTCTTCATTTTGAAAATGGATGATTTGATTTCTAATAACCCTTACTTGAAAATTGCTGAATAACTTATTTGGGATCCTGGTTGAAGGTACAGCATTGGAAAATAAGCAGTGGTTCTTTATTTGTTGCCTTTTGCAATTTCTAGAGTGTTGCTTAGATTAGTGGACTAATCATTCACCTTATATACATATACATTTATGTGTACTTAGTGGGAAAAGGCTTTGTTGTTGTTGTTGTTATTTATATGGGAGTAGTTATTTTGCACTTCTCCTAACAAAATATAGACGAGGCGTTTGACTTTAGCAATTTTTATTGGAAAGCCAGCAGTGATGTAAGACAGAGTTGCGCAGCGGAATATAGATAGTTTAGCGGAAGCCAAAATAAAGAAAACTTAGATTAAAACAACAATAAAGGATAAGTGGAATCACTCCAGGGCCATCACACCATTCTTGGCCTGTCGCCAAGAATTTTGGCATCACACCAAAATAACCCGGTCGCAGGATAAGAATTCCAGTTACTGGAAAACCAAACTTTTCTATTCATCGACTCTTCATTATTCTTGATTACTGAATTACAAGAATATTTATAATGCCTTAAACCTAAAGAATGCACGAAAGTAAGCTTATTATAGGAAAGAAATCCTAATCCAAAATAGAATGGGAAACTAAATATAATCCTAATTATACGGGAAAGAATCTTAATCCTTATAAAACAACCGTTGATTCATGAAAACCACCACTTCTGTTCCTCATCAAGTGGGAGCGGCCGGCCCTGAAGCAATATCACGTTGGAGAGCTGGCGGTGAGGCAGCCACAGGGCTAGATTAAGTAGATTTCCTTGGATCTGATATAGATCCATGATCTGACCTCAGATGTCTCACTAGGAAGAGAAAAGCTTTTTTTGTTTTTTTATTTCCAGTACATTTCTATGCTAAAAAGCAACACATATGGGTATGTTGGTTTACTCCTTTTAATGAAACAGTCAGTTTTATTAGTTTGGAATCTCTCCTTTTATTGATGACCAAAATGCAATTTTTATTACATTTATTATCTAAACTACAAAATAACATTTACAAGTCTTGAAAGGCTTATGCCTCAGGTAGCAGTACATTCCATGCCTCGGCTTATGACTTAGCGATTTTGGACTTTTCTCCCTATTAAAAAAAAAATATATACAGGAGAGTAGAGTGCATGTTAACTATTTTGTAGTGCACATAATAAATCCCTATTTAGATTCATATCATTAGATTTTTGTGGTGCAGTAATTGTTGCATCTCTCTCATTATTGCTTTGCTTTGGCAGGCGTCTCAATGACAATAGGTTAACTGGGCCAATCCCCAGGGATCTTACGGGTATTTCAAGCCTCAAAGTTGTGTGAGTGCTTCTTGTCTTAATCCATTTCTTCTATCCCTTTGTTTTTCTGCAAATGTGGGTAATGCTCTTGTGTTTTCTTTTTATCTTTTCTCTCATAAATACTGTTATTCATTTAAAATTGACACTTTTTTCAGGGATGTATCAAACAATAATTTATGTGGGACGATTCCTACCAGTGGACCATTTGAGCACATCCCCTTGAACAAGTAGGTCCCTTCTATTATTTATCATTTTGTTTTGTTATCATTACCCTTTTTTTTTTGGTTATCCAACTGGAATTACTCCTTAACTTCAACCATGGGAAATACTGTTTTGTTTTATCAGTATTTGAGGTCTTCCTTTTTGACACCTAATTACCAGAAAATGAAAAGGGTTTTGTGCCTTCTCATAGCAAAAAGAAAAAAGGGGTTTGCGTGGTTGCATTCCTGTTCTTGTTTGCATTGATGTTATGTATGTGATACGGTGAATTTCCCATTCACTTGTACCCTCAGAATATCTTTAATTGGGAGGGTTATCCATTCCATTCGAATCCTAGGGACCAAACAAGGCATTTATGCTTCTCTGCATGATGAGAAAAAAAGAGAGAATATTTATTGCAAGTCTCTTAGGATTGTACCAAATACCAGGAAATGGGTCCATACTCTGTGTTATAGATGCTTTTACTAGAATAAAGTTGACTGGAGAGAATTTGTGCTATATATATATATATATAGCACAAATGAGAAATTTAAGGGGATATGTATAGTATCTTATGCTCGTATAATATGTGTGCCTAGGAATACAATTTGGAATACTTTTTGCCAAGCACAAATAGCTCATTCAGGCAGTGCACACTGCTAGGTTTTCTACACTATGAAATAAACTAGAGTTAGGTGGACATGCTATGCGGTGTGTTGCTAGTTAGTGCAGATAGAATAGTCTGGAGGTTCTGCTTTATTACCATGTTGCCCTTCATCTTTTATGTTTATTGATGAATTTATCCCATAATGAAAAGGGTAGAATTGATTTTTTACACTCTAGTTGACAAAGAGAGTTCTCTTAATAGATAGTAAGTGTAGATAATTTCTTTAGACACTGTCGTAGAGT
The DNA here is from genome assembly GCF_916048215.2 of Malus sylvestris. Taxonomy (NCBI): domain Eukaryota; kingdom Viridiplantae; phylum Streptophyta; class Magnoliopsida; order Rosales; family Rosaceae; genus Malus; species Malus sylvestris. The sequence goes on from NC_062270.1 coordinate 20,781,853, forward strand.
TTTTCCGCAACTCTAAATTAAGTTGTGTTTTTGTGCGGTGTAGAAGTTTAAACAATTTATTTCTTAGCGTTTGGTACGGTCAAGAGCAAGTTGAGTTTCAATGCGAAGGAAACATAGGTTGGCTGGTGTTAGGAAAAGGGTTTTCTTGTCTTGGTTTATTTCAAGCTGTTATTTGCTTGTGGTTTTATGAAGTAATTTGTATCTGTGTTTTCTTTTTGTCTCAACATTGTAGCTTTGAGAACAACCATCGACTCGAAGGTCCAGAATTGTTGGGGCTTGCAAGTTACGATACAAACTGCTCGTAAAGAAGATGGAATCTTGACTCTTTGAATTAGATATCTACGTTATAAAAGTGTATCGTCGTCAGAATATAGGGGTTGGTTATAAACTATATTCCTCATATAAAGAATATTTGTAAATTTGGTGATACTAAATGGCATCGACACACTTGTAACTGTATCGTTGCGGTCGTGGTAATACGTTGAAGACATGATTTGCGTTGGTTTAGGAGCAGTAAAAGTTTTATGGTAATCTTCCCCTTTATTCTTACCCCCACCTTATATGCTTATTCTTCTATTTTACTTTTTATTTTTCATTTTTATACATGTTCAGCGCATGGAGGAAACCATATATGGAAGGCAAATTTTGAGATTTGTTTTTTCTTATTTCAAAATATTAAGGCATTTTTGTGGACCGTCCCACGAACCTGTATTGAGTTTTATTTATTTTTCCCTAAATTTTAATTTTAATTGATTATTCTCTGAACTTTTTTAATTAGCCAATTTTCTCCTTGAACATAATTTCGGCTGATTATCGTTCTGCACTTTTTTAAGTAGCTAATTTTCACCTTGATATTAGATTTAAAAAAAAAATCATCAAATTTTCCATCTATTCACATGATACCTATACAGGAGCAAAAAGAAAAGGAAAATTGGATGAAAATTTTTAAAATTTAACACTAGGGGAAATTGGCTAAAGGTAAATTTTGGAGGGGGGAAAGTAGCTATTGCAAAAGTTTACGTGTAATCGGCTAAAAATTAGTTCAAGGGAGAAATTGGCAGTTCTTTACATGTTTAGGAGACAAATCTACAAATACCTCAAATAATAATGTAGTTCAAATTAGTTCTTGGCGAAAATTGGCAAATTTTGAATATTGAAAAATACTTGGTACATTTATCCTCCTATCCAGTAAGTAGAATAATATAAAAATCAAACTCTACCAACAACATAAACTACATGATACTTACCTACAACATAAAATCATGAATGATCAGTTCAATACTAAATGATTAAGGATGGACTATTCAATTCAAAACTAAATTATCATTGTATTTAATAGAAAAAAAAAAATAGTTAAGAGAATTGATGGGTTTTGTGCTTGACTCGACTAAAATTTGATCTAACTAAGAAAAATAGTGACTCGTCATAAGTTATCTGCTAAACTCAACTGCTGAATTGAGTTTAGTTAAGTTGACTAAAGTAGGATGCTCTAGTATTTTGTACTCAAGCTTAAATCACCGTTTGTAACATCCCACATCGTCCGGGGGAGTGGTCATGTATGCCTTATATGTATATTCCCATCTCTACTTAGCACGAGGCCTTTTGGGAGCTCACTGACTTTGGATTCCATCGGAACTCCGAAGTTAAGCGAGTTCGAGCGAGAGCAACCCCAAGATGGATGACCCACTGGGAAGTTATCGTGTGAGTTCCTAGAAACAAAACTGTGAGGGCGTGGTGGGGGCCCAAAGCGGACAATATCGTGCTACGGTGGAATCGAGCCTAGGATGTGGTGGGGGCCCGGGTCGGGATGTGACAATTTGGTATCAGAGACAATCCCTGGCCGGATATGTGCTAACGAGGACGTTGGGCCCCTAAGGGGGGTGGATTGTAACATCCCACATCATCCAGGGGAGTGGATCCTGTAAGCCTTATATGTACATTCTCATCTCTACCTAGCACGAGGCATTTTGGGAGCTCATTGGCTTCGGGTTCCATCGGAACTCCGAAGTTAAGCGAGTTCACGCGAGAGCAACCCCAGGATGGGTGTCCCACTGGGAAGTTCTCGTGTGAGTTCCCAGAAATAAAACCGTGAGGGCGTGGTCGGGTCCCAAAGCAGACAATATCGTGCTACGGTGGAGTCGAGCTCGTGAAGTGATCCTGCCTTGGTCGAGATGTGACAATTATTGTTACATCCCACATCGCCCAAGGGAGTGGATCCTTTATGCCTTATATGTATATTCCCATCTTTACCTAGCACGAGGCATTTTGGGAGCTCACTGGCTTCGGGTTCCATCAGAACTCCGAAGTTAAGCAAGTTCGCGCGAGAGCAATCCCATGATGGGTGACCTACTGGGAAGTTCTCATGTGAGTTCCCAAAAACAAAATTGTGAGGGCGTGGTCGAGGCCCAAAGTGGACAATATCGTGCTACGGCGGAGTCGAGCCCAAGATATGGTAGGGGCTCGGGCCGGGATGTGACAATTTGATATCAAGCTAATCCCTGACCGGATGTATGCCGACGAGGACGTCGGGCCCCTAAGGGGGGTGGATTGTTACATCCTACATTGCCCAGGGGAGTGGATCATCTATACCTTATATGTATATTCCCATCTTTACCTAGCACGAGGTTTTTTGAGAGCTCACTGGCTTTGGGTTCCATCGGAACTTCGAAGTTAAGCAAGTTTGCGCGAGAGCAATCCCATGATGGGTGACCTACTGGAAAGTTCTCGTGTGAGTTCCCATAAACAAAACCGTGAGGGCATGGTCGAGGCCCAAAACGGACAATATCGTGCTATGACGGAGTCGAGCCTAGGATGTGATAGGGGCCCGGGCCGAGATGTGACACCGTTCATCTTTTGATGAATTTAATTTAGGGTAATTTTGTATAAAATCAATAAAAAGTTATAATAATATTTATGTTAATTATAAATTGGTCAATCATGTATTATGATACTTAAATGCCTTTAAAATAAACAATAATTACAAAATTTGCCACTACAGCTGTCACCCACTTGAACTGACATACTTTTTCTCATACTTTTATATTTTGGAATAGGTCAATAAAAATTAAGACACTGCAATGCAGTGTTTGTTCACATCTGGATTCAGATGCTGCGTTGCAGCGTCCATTTCCTAGTTTTGTTTTTTCCATCACTTATCGTGTGACTCTTGATTTTTACATTTAGATTCAGACACTGCAATGCATTGTTCGTTTCCTGGTTCAATTTTTACATTATTTTTACATTTGGATTCAGACACTACAATGCAGTGTTCATTTCCGGACTTTGTTTTTTTTTTTTTGACATTTTGATTTAGACACTGCAATGCAGTGTCTATTTTTTGGTTTTGTTTTTTATGCAGTATCTGATTTGGGCTTCAATTAAAACATGTCGAAAACCAATTTGTCTTTCGTTCTCCATCCCAAACCTCTAACCCAACAAAAAAAAAAAACCCAAAAAATCAACTTGGACGTTCCAAAGCAAGACCTAATTTGAAAATAAACTGATTTCAATGGCTTGTATTTATTCATATATCAACGAGAGAGAGAGAGAGAGAGAGAGAGAGAGAGAGAGAGAGAGAGAGAGAGAGAGAGAGAGAGAGAGAGAGAGAGAGAGAGAGAGAGAGAGAGAGAGAGAGAGAGAGAGAGAGAGAGAGAGAGAGAGAGAGAGATTTTTATATTGCGGGATTTCAGTTATGGATTCATGGCTTGTATTGTTTCATCAACGAGAAAAAGGCATTTGGGTTATCTTCACGTACATAAAAAGAGAGGATTTTTGGGAGAGATAATCATAAACCTTTTTATGATTTAATTTAGGGCAAAAAAGTCATTTTATAACTATTTATATGGACCTGAACATGTAGCATTCCTCATTGACCTATGTCTAATTAACAAAAATATTTCATTGATTAAGTCCAAAATAAAAATTGACCATTGATATATAGTTCATTAGTAAAATTTTTATTGACCTTTTACTAAATTTCCTTTTAATTTAATCATCCAATCGTTTGTTAAGGAAAAACAAAACAAAACAAATATAACAAGGATATTACTTGCATTCCTTCTTCCGAATGACATATCTTGAACGTACAAGTTTCATAATTGGAACCGTTCAATTTCTTAATCTTCATATGAAGTTGAAGATCACCCAAATGAAAAATCATCTCACTCAAGGATCATTTAGGTGTTCAAATATATCAAGCAAATCGACGATATAGGTACCGAGTAATATATCCATGATTCATCGTTCATTATTTGATACATTTAGATGATTAAATGTTCTCCAATTCAAATTATTTTTTGTTGAATTGATCTACAAATGAAGATTAATAAATTGAAATGTTTCAATGGTTGATTTTATTCGGTTAAAATAAGTTATTTACAAATAGAAGAACATGTGCATCCTAGGAGAGACACAATTATTATCATGTAATAATTTCAAATTTCTTTTTTCATTTTTGTGGATTGAGAATATAGAAGGGGTGTGCTATCCACACACACTTTTTTATTTCTCACACACCCCTTGTTAATATATGTCTATTGATCTTCTTCAATTTATCCGATCTGACGATCAAAAACTAAAAAAAATGTGAAAGAAGTAAAAATGAGTATGTGAATATTATATCCCAATATAGAATACTACTTTACACTCGAGTTCCCCCTTTTCTTTCCTTTAAAAAAATTATTAAATTCACTTTTCAACATCTCTTTTGTATGTGTGAACTCATCTTTTTATGAGTCAATAGGTGATCCGTTGAAAGAGAAGAGTCCAGAACCCCATTCCATCATTGAATGGAGTCCAGCCAAGTGATATATTCATGATGTGTCTTGAGTTAATAACTCGTGAATTACAAGGTTATTTATAATCGAAAGATTTAACTATAGTCATTTCACAATTATAGTACTGTAAAATATTATTTTTAAATGAATAATGTCATGTCATATTTATATACTATCTTCAACAAAGGGGCTGAATATAGCCCCTCATTAATTTATTAATTTTAAGTTTATACTTTGAGTTTATTGGTTAGTTTAATTAAACTACCATTTGATTTTTTAAATCTAATTATTGAATTTGGATCAATTATTTCAATTGAGGAGTTGGCTCTCAAAAAATGGCTAAGTCGATGGCTACATTTGGCCAGCCTGATGCCCATTTGGTCAAATAATGGTCTGGTGGACTCTAGAGAATTATAGCTCAACCATTAGTTGTAGATGAATTTTTGGGCAAATCAGGCTGTTTTTTAGGTTTTGGACCTTTAGCCCTCTCAATTGGAGATGACCTAAGCTCTAAAGGATTCATTGTTTTTACTGATGATATTTCTCTTTACTTGTAAGTGAGAGATCTTATGTTCGAATCACGTAGATGACAAATTCGATACCAAATTAAGTTGTCTATTATATAACTTAGTCGAATTCCCTCTCTTTTTAAGGTAAAATATATCCTTGTGCTAAAAGAAAATTATATAAAAAAAGTTGGCCTTATGTAACCAAACGTATTTGTCCTGTCCATGCAAATGAGAAAATATCTAATTTTGTGGTGCCCGTAAAGGTCAAAATATTAACTACAGATCCTTTAATTTTTTATTTTTTATTTTGGTAACTTATAAAAATACTGGTATTAACTACATTAAGGGGCTCAATGATAAGGGTGCATATTGCAGCTTTCCAATAAACAAAAAATGTGGGAGGTTTCGGATTCAATGCTCCGAACTGATGAGTCTACTTGACTTTGCTTGACTGTGGCCATGGGTAGATGAAATTTTTTATAGCCTCTTCGGACACGGAAGAGATGAATAATTGTGGCTTACCATCCGTTATCCCTTTTTTAATAAAAAAGAAAAAAAAAATCAAAATACTAGTATTGTTCTAGGGGTGGAAAACTTTGTGAGCAAGTTGCTGTTTTTTTTTTTTTTTTTATAATTTTTTTATTATATTTTTATAACAAAGAAACAAGTTGCTGTTAAAAAGTAAATATGAAAGGAAGAACAAAAACTATCGAATAGATATAATATTCTTAAATTGACATAGCTTGGACAACGTTACGAAAGAATTGGACAAAAAAACGAGAGGACAAGGAGATTAATTTAATACTTGATCAAGAAAAACGAATAAATATGTATAATTTTTCTTTAGTTTTACGTAACATTAAAGGACTAGGATTTTCTACACTCTTAATCTCTATTCCCTTCTATTCCCTCCTATTTAAACGGTTGTTATTACACCACGTTTACGTTCTGTTTAAATTTTTTATATAGAGAATAAGACAAAAAGAAAAGTGTGATAAGAGGAGATAGAAGGGGATGGTAATAGGAACAGAAAGAATCATACTCCAACATTAAATGGTAATTTTCTCATTTTGATCTTTATTTAACCGAAATTTTTACGAAATGACTAAAATCATTGATCGTATTTTAAAATTTTTAGACCAAAATGAGGAGTTATGTCATTTAGTACTACGGTTTAATGATATTCCTCTTCACTTGCAAGTGAGAGATCTTAGGTTCGATTTTTGCCAAAAGGCGAATTTGAACCGTATTATTGTTAGTCCATTGTGAGGCTAAGCCCACCGATTTTTTTTAGTGTAGATGATGTAAGGTTAAGCCCATCTATTTTGTATTTTTAGTGTAGATGAGATCATTTGTTAAAAAAAAAATGATGATAATGTACGTGGTGAAATGACTTTACAAGCTGGCCTAGCCGCCTAGGTCTTTGAGACAAACGGAAATGGGTTCTCTTCTGAGCATATGCTCAGGATCTTACTGATCCACACACAAGGACTGTTGGAAGAAAATCCAACGGTTACAAACAGAAAGATTCCTTTAAAGTTATAATAATCGTAGCCGTTGAATTTTTATCCAACGACTCTTGTGTGTAGATCAGTAGGATCCCAAACAGATGCTTAGGAGAGAATCCTTTTCATAGACAAACGTCTATGGACAAGGACCAAGGCTGTACCTACTACCTACCCACTCCATTCACTCAGTCTGACTTTATTCAGGCATCATTTGGATTCCAAATTCAAAAACACATCCAAGTGGTATAATCTTTTGGGTTTTTCCTTTTTCCTTTTTCTTTTTTGTTTTTTTTCTTTGTTTTGTTGGGGTGGGGAAATCTGCCGGCGTTCACTTTCACCAGATTAATCAAAGTCTTGGCCGGTAGATGCATGTTTATGAGTTTTTTTTTGGTAAATCTCAGTATACTATCCTTATGTTTCGTAGTTTACAACATTTAGTACATCAAGTTTTTTTTGTTCCAGAGTCATACCTAAAGTGTTAATTTTGGGACAGTTTCATACATCCGTTAGTCAAACTATTAAGTCTGCCGTTAACTGATGATGGCGCCTACGTGGACAATGAATGGGCGCCATGTGTCATTAAGGGGTCTAAGTGAATTTTTTTTGGAGAAGGAGTTCAAAAAAAAAAAACCCCCATATTCTACCTCCCCTAACCCCCCCCCGCCCCAGCACCCTCACCCTCCCTTCTCTCTTCTGCAACCCGCACCCATTCCCTTCTTTTTTTTACAACCTGCACCACTTTCCATTCTCTCCTCCTTCCCCCTTATCCCTCAATTCTCTCCTCTGCACCAACCCACCAAACCCTCATCTCCTCTCATCTCGGCGGCGATTTTCCAATAGAGTCACATTGTCCGCAGCAACGCTGACAATGACAGCTCTCCTCGCCATCTCCAAATCCCTCAACCGTCGACTAGAAAGGAGGACCTTTCTCAGTCAATGCCTCTCGAGTCATTTTCTTGCTCGCATGCACCTCACTTCGGTTCACACAAACTACTACGGCTTTCAGGCCCTTAAACTTGATCCTTTCTCTTCCTCGTCTCTGAGAAGTGTCTGTGTTGCTGGCCCGCTCTTATGACGTTGTTTGCCGGGTCATCACTATGTTGAAGACCTGGTACACCTCTTCGGGTTTTTGGGCAGTTAGACTCGCACTCTTTTAGTTCTCCCATTCCCTCGTTTTCGGCCATTCCGAGAAGGCCCATTTGCTCGCTTGCATCGATCAGGCATGACAGGTCGTTCATCAGGAAAATGACCCCATACAGCCGTCGTCTTCTCCAAATCAAGTTATGAAAGATCTCCCTTTTCTAAAAATGACAGAAACCCTTTGTTCTTTATATTGATTTTTGAAATTTTCATGTAGTTATTTTGGAAATTTGTCTGAAAAACCCAAAATTTATTCTCTTTTACTGGAATTGAATTTTTGGTTTATTAGGATATTTGTTTGAGGGGCATTTGATGGTGGATCGGGAGGAGATGAGAGGAGGGTTTGGTGGGTTGGTGCAGAGGAGATAATGGAGGGATAAGGAAGGAAGGAGGACATAAGTGAAGGTTGTGCAGGTTGTAGAAGAGAGAAGGGAGGGAAGGGGTGCGGGTTGTAGAAGAGAGAAGGAAGGGAGAGAGTGCCGCCGGGGGGGGGGGGGGTTGGGGGAGGTAGAAGACGGTTTTTTTTTTAACCCTTCTCCAAAATAAATAAATAAATAAATTCCATGTGGCGCCCATTCATTGTCCACATAGGTGCCACTTCTTCAGTTAACTTTTCTTACGAACAAGTTCGGAAACGTATGATCAAGTTCGGCTTGGATGATTTTTTCTAGTTCGACTGTACATGCACACAATAAAACACAAAATAATAAGTTATATACTTTAAAATGACTGCACGTCCAACATAAAAAAAAAATGAGGTGATCACGAGTTTTATGAGCCGAATATACCAAATATCAACCTCGGCTCATTATGTACCCAATAGTTTGTGCAAGCTTAGCTAATTTTTCTTACAAACTGAGTTTGAATGAGCAAAAAATGAATGAACACGAGTTCAACACTGATAACATTTTTTAATACTCATTACTTCACTACTAGACAAGAAGATGATATAGCTGGTATAGATGGTATAGCTGGGGATCTTGAAGGAAATTCGCAAGCAACGTTTTCTGATCTAAACTTTGAAGTTTCTAACCATTCTTCTGCTCTGGAAAATGTAAGCATTAGTTCACTATATATTTTGTCTTCCAATTTCTTTGTTTTTCTATCATCATATTTAATTATCACAACTGTAGCTGAATACATATAAATCAAACGGGTACACATTATTATAATTGCAAAAAACACAGAGTAGTCATACATGATATTGATTCCATAAACCATCCATATAAAAACATAAATAACATAGCAGTCTATATAGTTACCAACTGCCTAGGTTCAAAATATAAACATCCTTATCTTCTGCGGTGGTACAAACTGAGCAGGAATGTTTACATAGATCAAAAGACTAGAGATTTGTTTTTTAAAGATTGATATCTTGCTCTGCACTGGACATACGTGAATACTAATACCATAATATAACATCCGTTCCCAGATAGGTTCAACTCTTCTTACCATAAGCGTCATCGGATGGTGATTTTGCATTCTGAATATCTTTGGGGATGGCTTCCTGTTTTGTTTGACCTGTAGCACGATTCATCCAATCACAATGTTCTTGACCACCCACATATTCGCACGCAGCGCACTCCTTAACAGCCTTGTACCTTTTTTGAGGATGACGAGTCCTTGCAGTACTTATACAATCAGAATCAGAATTGAAGTGTACAACATTGCAAATCTCAATAGGATCAAAGCGGTATGAATCACCCGGGAAAAAAGATGATATTATTTTCACTGTGTCACCACTGATGGAAGGTTGCTTTTCATTGGTCATTAATTTTTCAGTATCACCACTGATGCAAGGTTGTTTTCCACTGCTACCATGGTTCACGAAGCCGATTTCGTTGGACCTGGGTGGAACCACGTTCACACCGAAACCTGGAAGATCAGATGGAAAGTGCTCATCTTTCAAGATCACATTTTTCGCTGCCTCATCATAACGAGGACAATAAATATTGATCAAGGGATTGGGTGATTGAGGAGGGTAAACGGGCATGTTAGAGCCATGTCAAAAGTCTTTCCATTCACCCCAAGCAGCAGTTGTCTTTGCAGGGGATACGAACTGCTGGTTGGCACCTGACTCCAGTGTGTGGTTTTGCTCGTACTCTGATTCGACGTGAAAGTTAGCCTGTAGGTAACACAAAAAATCAGGATCTTCATGATTGGCAGTAAGCATAGGGACAAGGTTTTCTTGGGTGGGAACTATGATTGCAGTGTTATTGGTTGGGGCAGGCATCATGGGACCAAGCACTTCATGATCCACCGCAGGAAGAAGGGGTTCAGTTGTGTTACAAAATAACTGTCTGCGAGTGTTTGGGAATAAAGGGGACATTGGTGATTAGGTGTAAATTTGAGATGAAGTTGAAACTGCTGTAAGTCCAACAACTTCTTCAAGGTTGATAGTTATAATTGAGATTAGAATGGAGGGCAGGGCACTGTAAGTTCACACCCACTGAGTTAAAAAAAAAAAATTAATTAGGGTGTCAACAATTAAGTCCCGGGATTCTCCTTACAAAAGCAGTGAAATTTGACCGCACATGGCATATGCCAATCTCATCAACCATGAATTCCAAATCTGCCACCTCACAGATTGATAAATTATTTAATGGCTTCCTATATTTTTTTATTCGGTAATAGCAACAGCTGGCCATTTTGTGTGGCTAAGGGCTTAACTCCATAAGTGTATATCAATTAAATAATGGTTTTACTATTGTTATTAGGCAGGAGGAGTTCCCGCTCGACTTAAATGTCTCTACAAATATTTGAAGTTTGTATTTCAAATAGGAACGTGTATGGCTTCATAAATATCACTTTATTCACTTGTTTAATTGCATCAAGCTATCAACTCAAAGAAGAAAATATCTTGAGGGCACAAAGGTTACATTGAAGCCATTTCAGGAGGTATGTAGTACTGTTCTCTTCTTACCAGAAAATTAATTGAGGTGTTAAATATAAATGCTTTTGTTTACTGCTGTTAATTGAACACACTTGTGCTGTGTTTACATGAAAGGTAATTACGAAGGTACTGTGGGTCAGCATCAATAACTCAACCACCAGCATTCAGCCTGATGGAACATGACCACATACATGATTTCCCGGTTCCAAATAATGTCGAAGGTAGCGTGGATGAACGTCAATGTATGACCCGTAAAGCACAGGCACCTAAGGGCATAAATAGGCCACATTGGGCACCCAATGGTACGAAGGAGGTGATGAAATTTAATGAGAAAGGGTAGCCGGTAGAGCCTCCTCATATTGTTGCTAGATTTTCTAGGTTCTTAGGATTTCAAGAAGCATCATATTTTCCAATTAACGTAGTTAATTGGAGGCATTTCTCCAAGGGTTCAAACATGGATCGTGCTTGGCAGAGGATTAAGGTAAATCAACATAAGGATATCACATTAATGGTTGGTTGGTTTTCGTGTATATATAGGTAGTTATGTCACTGTCATTTAGATTTAACCCTAGAATAAATAAAACCCACAAAATGCCATCACATGGCCTTTTGTTTGCTTACTCAACAAGCACGTTGAAGCCATAAGTATGCCATCAATACACAAGGTTAACTGTTGTTATCCATGTATAAGTATGTCATCAATACACAAGTTTAATTGTTGTTAGCCATACGTATACCATCAATACACAGTATGCCTTTATTCCAAACCTACTTTAACCTTAACTGTTGTTATCCATACACCAGTTAATACTCGTAATTGATTATGTCAAATATTGTGCAGGTGGTCACTTAGAAAGTAGAACTAGAACAAATTATGCTTGAATGTGATATATTTGAAATATAAAGCACCAATTACGTCGTAATAGGCACCATATACGATTACAATAGGGTCCACAGCACATAATGCAGCATTAAAAGGCAGCATCCATGTAGATTGGTGATGTGCAATGAGCCTTCTTTTAACTGTGTCATGTAATGTTACTTTGTACGATTATAAAAATATTTGAAACCTACTGGAGGGGTATTACAAAGTAAATGTTTTGTTTCATATTTCATATATTAAGTAGTGGTGCATAATTAACAACATCATATATATCTACATGGGCAGGGGACTCTTGATTGGACAGATGAAATCACATTAGAATTGGAGCTAAAAATTCGGCGGGTTTGTGAGATGAAGTTGAATGATAGATGGAAGGATTACAAGTAAAACCTGAAGAAGGCATACTATACTCCATGCATGCACTCACCATCAGCGGAGAGGTTCCATTGTCAAGATGGCCGGGTCAACCAAGGGCAATGGAAATTGTTAGTACAGCTATGGGACACCGTAGATGCTCAGGTACCACACATAGTGATCAAATGTTCTTGCTTGTTTATACACCATATATGCTTGATTTAGTTGTGAAATTATGTGGATGATAAATGTATGGATTGTATGTATTAGAAATTAGGATGAATTTGTTTTCACATAGCCCCACTAATGCATGATACAATTGACATATGTAGAAGCGTGCTACGTGAAGGAAATTTTGTGAAAAACATGTTCATTTGAATAACATCTATAGCATGCAATTAACAATTAAAAGGCGGAATCATGCTTGTATGCACTAAAAAATAAAACATTACCCATGAAATTCAAAGCCTAGTAGTTAGGTGAACCAAGACTCAACTCAAATCAAAGTGAGTTGAGAAATTTATACCTTTGTAGATTCCTCTTTGCATAAGCAAAGGATAATCACCCAAGAGATAGGGCCTTCATTCCTTGCTTCTTATCTCCATGGATTTGGATGGTTGAAAAGATTCTCCAAGTTCCCAAATTTGAGAACCTCTAAGTCTCTTCACCAAGGTTAGATTGGAGAAGAAATGAGTGACCTTGGAGTAGTAGGATTGCTAGCTAAACCCTCCAAGGAGGCCGGCCACTTTAGAGAGAAAGGAGAGCTTATGTTCTCATCCTTTCCCCAAAAGAAAAACCCTAAATGAATTTTGGCTATAAAGTCATATTTATACCTTAATTCATTGGAGTGGCAAACTTGTAAATAAGTCCAAAACTCACTCCATCTCTAAATGGCCGGCCTTAGGGTATTATTGGGCTAATTGGGCCTTTGTGAATCATTATTCATTAAGTTGTCATACAACTTAATTAAATGGGCTTGACGTTCGAAGCCTATTGGGCCTTAAGGTCCAAAACTATCCCGAGGTCTTTAACGAACTTATTCGTTTGATTAATTAACATATTAATTAATCCTTGCCATAAATAATTAAACCATTTATTTATTCTTACTCATCTCCATTGTTTCTTCAATCTCCACCTTACACGGTGTACGATCCATTAGGTTCCTTTTAGCGAGGCAGTGGGCGATTAAAACCATTTCAAATCGATTGTGAATTGAAACTTACTTTCAATTCTCCCTTTAGTGATTATACACGTTTAGGGCTTCCACAAACCATGAGTGACACCTAGCAGCATATCATGGTTACCCAAGGTAATCAGAAGAGGTGGAGAACCTATTCAGTTTAGGATTACAAATGCAATACGGTCTTTCTCTAATACAATACTCTTGACCATATTGTTTGGTTTGATAGTTTATTCATGTCTACTATCCAATGTGATTCGTGTGCTTATATGATTACCTTGAATGTGATTTGGAATGACTTCCTAAATCTCATTCATACTCTGGCCAGAGATTCTTAATCATATCATATAGTATTCTCCTCCAAACGGTTTGAAGGTTAGAGATCCCTTGTTGCGCATTCACTTGCCTCCATGGCTAAGTGGCTTAACCCCGGCGATGCCGTGGACACCCGCGGATGGGGTGACTTTGACATAATCAAAGATCAAGTACCTAACCACATGACAACTATGATGCCTCAGGTCAAAGGACTACTTTGCATTATCCCAACCATGAGTTCTCATGTGACATGAATATGAGAACTCTTTGTTGATCGTGTTCAGTGAACTCATTCTCTATTGAGCACCTACGTACTTGTCTTGATGTCACACACACCAATGACTCGAAACTAGTCACTCTCCCTGAGAGAAGACACAACACGTATTGATCTTAACGGACTGTCAATGCCCAATTGGCAATCCTATGATCAGGAACGTTTAGGATGTGTCTACGAAAGAATGGTCTCATGAATCTAACTTCTTTAGATCGCATTCTTCCAATCACATATTCCTTGGACTTATCGTTTAAGCGTATAACATTTATATGAGACGGCTCAAACAATAATTTTTACCTTTGATATTAAACTAGATTAGTTTAACATGTGAAATGTCCGTAAAGTATCATCATATGATTGGTTTTAGGGCACATTTCCAACAATCTCCCACTTGCACTAGAGCCAATCAGCTTGGTCATCAGTGATGATACCTCTTCTGTAGTCATTTCATAAATGGCTGAGTAGTAGGCCTAGACAATGGATATCTATATGTTATCCATAGAAGCAACCTTGAGAATAACGACGTCACCATTATACATGATTCTTAATCATGTGGTTTAGTCTCTCATTTGAGTTCGGATCTTGATGAGACCTTGATTCCCTGGCTTGAGCTATTGCCCCATTAGTGTCGTAGTGTCAGTACACTAGAGACACTTTCTGATTGGAACCGAATAGAGAGTTCATAAATGAACTTTCCCATCCAAACAACATTGTTGTAAGCTTCTATATGGCAATATATTTTGCATTCATAATGGAACACACTAAAGTCATTACTTTTAATGTTTCCATCCAAATATCTCTTTAGTCATAATAAAGAGATATCTGATTATCTCTTCGTTCATAATGAAGAAATATCCAATGATGGATTAGATTCATAATCTAATACATTTATGCTTCCATTACATTACTCTAATTCTTCCTCATTCTTTGAGGAATCTATCCTTTAGTATTTCTTAAATACTTAAGGACTCACTTGACAGTTGTCGTGGTTCTGATCCTGGGCTTGCACTGATATCGTCTTGTACCTTTCTAGGTACAACTCATATCAATGTTTTTCATACAATATGAAATACATAAATCACTTTTCTGCGTATGCATAAAGGATTCTATTTACGCATTATTTCTTTGGGAGTCAAAGGGTACGTTCCCTTTGAGAAGGGCAACTTGCTAGTCTCACTAGAGTCGTCATTCTAATTGAAGTTTATCATCATATGAGAAACTTCCTAGCATCTCTTGTCTATTATTAGGGATTGATATAATCGAATTATATCTTGAAATATATCATTATAGATTTCTATCCCATGTATTTAGACTATATCTCCCATATACATTCTATCGTTATAGAATGTTTAAAGTCATAACTTTAACGAAGAAGTATTCTTTTTATTTCCAAAATTAATATATCATATATATATATATATATATATATTCAAATTTAGGAATTTGATTAACTCCCACTAATCTTTTGTAAACCTAGTAAACAAAAGATTCATTCACATCTTTATGAGAAATCAAACGATTTGATCTTTCTCTCATAAGACGCTTATAGCTCCCACTAGCTTGCTAAGATCCATGATGGATGGATCTCTACAACTTACATGTCTTGTGATTCATAGTTTTAGACATATATATTATCAAGACTATCTTAATAATGGTTTCGAAAACCCATATAATGTCCAAACATTGAATCACCATTTAGTTGTAGCTAGCAATCTTCGAATTAATTGAAACTAAGACTACGTCAAAGATGGTTTCTTCAAAGTCAACCATTCTCTTTGATTGTAGTCACCTTAAGCTACCAATTAGCTATAAAGGTTTCATTATTTCGGGTCAAATGGTACTTTACCATTTCCTTGAGTATATGTCGTATATACACTCAATGTAGTCATAAGGATTTTCATTCTTATTTCTTTCGAATTAAGAGGTGCAACTCTATGAGAGCAAGTCCACCCCTAAGGACTTTGTGCCAGCACCCAGCGCATTTATCCACTCAATTAAACAGTAATAGACCCCAGTAAATAGTAATAGGCCAAACCATCTCCACCCCTAAAAATACGCTGGCACCCAGTCTATCTAATATTATATTATTTTATTCATATCAATTAATATTTTATCATTTATTTTATTTTTTATTTTTTCTTCTTTCTTCCTTTCCCTCTCCGATCCTTTCTCTCTCTCTCTCTCTCTCTCTCTCTCTCTCTCTCTCTCTCTCTCCCTCTTTCTCTCTTTTCCAGCTCACTCCCGTGAGCTCACCTTCTCCTTCCTCTTCAAAACCTTCCATTTCTGCACGCCATCCACCCTTGCATCTCCGACGCCATCCCCCTGCATCTCCGACGCCGTCCACCCCTGCATCTCCGACGCCGTCGACGCCGTCCTCCTGCATCTCCACACCTCCGACGCCGTCGCTTCGTCCTCCCGTCGTTCTCCCTCCGTGGTTCCTTCCCTCACGACATCCTCTCCCGCCTCGACCAGCTCCGCTCCTCAGCCTCCACAACAACTCCCTCTCTGACGTCATATGCCCTCCGACGTCACACTGACGTCAGATAGGCCGGTCCCAAGGTCTGTCGATTTTAGGCCGGCCTGTGGACTGGCTTGGGCTGGGTGCCAGTCGATTTCACAGGCTGGAGTGAATTGACATGGTGCCAGCCTGGTTTTTTGACTGGGTGCTGGGCTCTCTTCTTCCCGGTGGAATTGCTCTGACATAGTCATAAAGTTCAAACCATTCAACTGAGACAGTTTATAAATCCTTCTCGACTACCTTGGAGCTTGTGGTGTAGAAACTAGGTTGTTATATTTGTTGATTATCATCTTGTCTCTCAAAGAACCCATTCTTTGAGTTCTATCTCTTGTTCATTTGCACTATCTTAGGCAAATCCTAGTGGAGGATTACAATGAACTACCCAACAAACAACATTTGTTAGTTGGTTTATAGAAGTGATATCCAAATGTTAATTTAAGGATACCGACAAGATAATTTTAAACAAATATTGCTTATTAGCACACAACCCCAAATCTTAACATGATTAAGATTTGTCTTTCTTTCCAATTACATCTTATGGAGTCATGAAAATTTTGGAAGATCTTCTAATTGACAATCATATTGTCTTAGAAGCATATATCCTATATATGGGTAATTGATAACATCCAACGAACTAAATCTTATTCAAGTTCGTTCTTCTTCTAATGGAGAAATCCATTATCTTTTGATGCTTCTTTCCTTGATATTTTTCAAGGAAACTGTTCTAAAGTGTTATCTTTCCTTGGATCAAATCTAAGGAGGCAAATACTTTAGACGTCTTACTCATCAACTTACATTTCTTGAATTCTTTGAAACCTTTTGCAAAGTATTCGGACTTGTGTTTATTCAAAATAAACTATAGTCCAACCGAGAGCGATCTTCGGTGAATGTCATACAACATGAGTAGTATTATGTTGTGGACAAGTGTCACTAACATGTAAGTGAATTAACCTCAACAACTTTGTGATTCTTTCTTCTTTCCAAAAGAATAAAGATTTGAACATTTCGCCTCTATACAATTTTAATAAGAAGGTATTGGATCCGGATCTAACGATCCAAAGCATCCATCTATGACCAACTCGTATTTTATGTTTTTGAGGTATCACAACTCAGTTGGGATTAGTCACTACCTTGCAACCTTTTGGGTTTTAAGCATCGTTATATTCTAAACAGTTAACACTACCATATCATCTCTACTATAGAGACAATCAATTAGATTACAATAATCTAAGCATTCATTAATAAAGAACAATGTTTTGTCAAACAAAACATTCATCCATCCCTTATAGTGATGGAATTAATTTCCTTAAAATTGGAATGTAAAGACAATCTTTGGTTTTTCCAATTTCTTTGGTAGTTTATATGAGGAAGTAAGTACCGTCCGCTTTCGCAGAGATCTACATTTGATTCACGTTCCGAATGTGAAATACTTTCTCTTCTCTCATTAATCTTCTACTTTTTATTAGCCACACTTTTACAACGATTGTAAAACATAGTTACTAATACTGAATCAAGCATTCAAGTAGAAGAACCAACTGTTTTGAACTTTTCAAGAACAATTTACAACACCTTCGAAAGGTGTGTTCTTGACACTTGCAAGACATTTCTTGCAAATACCCCTTCCAATGTCCATCCTTTCATAAAGAAAGTTTGTTCCCTTGGAGTTATTTCCCTTTCTTCATTTGACTTCTCCTTTGACTACAATAGTCATGGTCCCTAAACTCCCACTATCTCTCTTGAAACTTATTTCAATTGTGTTATACACATCAAACGATTTGGAGAGTGTGTGGTTATTGTTCACTATATAGTTTACAATAAACTTAGTGAACCATTTGGATAGGGACACAAAGGTGAAGTCCTTGCCTAGTTTCCGTTTCTAGAAGTGGTTTAACACTTCAACACTCAATGATTCAAAATCATCATAAGTCCATGTTGATGGACTATTTTTGTCAACCAACCATTATGTTCTAAACGTAATTACAAACTTTCAAGAGTTGTTCAAGACAACTCTCATTTCTTCATACAACAATTTGTAAGTGAAGAATCATGGCAAAGTGTCCATGCCCTTGTGCTTTCTTCTTAAGTTCTTTGTTCATTTAACAAAGAAACAAGCACTAGTGTTTGCATTAGCTAAGGGTTGTTCAAAGCAACTCTTATTTCTTCATACAACGATTTGTAAGTGAAGAACTATGACATTAAAAGTGTTGTCCTCTTTATGATAGACTTATCTAACATGTTCTTCCAATGATACATTATCAATAGGAATATTGTGAGGATTAGACTACTTAGGTACATATACAATCCATTTAAGACAATCTTTGGGATTGTTGTACCAAGTCCGGAAACTAAAGCATTCGGCCCTTTTTTTTTTTTTAGTCAAGTTTTGGATAGCGTTTGCAAATATATTGGTAAACAAATACATAACGTATATAAATTGATTGATTTTAAGCCATTTGATTCGGGTCTTTAAATCAAATAGCACCATCCACTATTTTTGGCAAATTCCATATCCCTCATCGGAATTCGAGAGTTTTGGAGGAAACTCTTAGTAGGGTATGGGAGGCTCACTATTACCAAGCCCACCTCAGAATTATATCATGTTGGCTAGTGTTAATAATAATGAGAGAGTATGCTTACTCATTTGCATCTCTTGCAAGTACCCATCTAATTTGGCCTCTAGAGAATGATGCCTCAGAATTATATCATGTTGGCGTCATTGTACTTAGTTAAGTCATTCCCACCATGCCTAGTTCGTGTAGGGGTTCAAGCATAGCCTCAGAATTATATCATGTTGGCTAAACACGTTGCCTACCTCACTTCATCATGTATGTATATAGAACTCCTCCTGAGTGTAAGCACGCACTTTGTACTCCCCCATTATAGGGTGAAGTCGGTGTACGAGTCACAAACGATCGGAGCCTACCACGGTGGAAGGCCACGAAAGAGTGTTTAAAGCACTCTCACGCTTATCAACTTAATAATGGTTTGGTTGAGGGTTTTTAGGTCTCATCACATATAAATATTCATTTTAATCTTTATTAAAACAATTTTGGTCCTATTACAACTATTGGTCCATTTGATTGAATTTAGTTGTATATAATACTCCCACTATGCTTATAAAATGGTTTTTAAAGCAAGAGTATATGATACTACTAACACAAACTTTGCATTCATTTGATGGACTATATAGTTGCCTTAGGGCCTTAGGATGACTATGAACCTTTGTTTAGATTCAACACGAGCCTAGTGTTGAATCTCGGTCTAGGGATGGTGATTGATTTTAGTTACGCGTTTAATCACATTAAGGCGTGTTGTCTTAGGGGCGTTGGACCCTCTACTCCATTTTCATGCATATCAAATAATACAAGAAAGGAGTACTTCAAAGTAAAGATGAGCTTATGCTCTTTACAACATTTGAATAAAACAAATTACTTTAAAGTAAAGAATAGCTTATGCTCTTTTACAACATTTGAATAAAACAAATTACTTTAAAGTAAAGAACAGCGTATGCTCTTTTACAACATTTGATCAAATCAAATTACAACCAAAATCTAATCTACACATTCCCATGGTTCAAACAAATTTGAAACGGCCTTTCACATAGCTCAATTATCGTAGGCTTAGGTTCATAATCACCCTTTAATTAATTAACACTTTAACTAATTAAATTGAATGCAACATTTTCATTTGGTTTTTGTATCCATAAAATTGATTTAAATGGAGCTAAATGAAATGAAAATCCAATTCTCATTTAAAGAGACAAAACAATTTTGTTCTCAACTTAATTTGGGCCAAAATGCAATAACCTCAACTTTTGGGCTATATTGCAAAAACATAAACTTTTGGGGTCACTTTGTAAAAACACAAAAGTCCATTACTTCATGTAATTACAACTAGAACCCAAAAATTTCAACAAATGCAAAAACTTCATTAAAGGAGCAAAACAATTTGTCCTTTAGCGTTTTTGGACCTAAACGTGAAAACGTAAACTTTTGGGCCAAAGTGCAAATACACAAAAGTATCAAAACTTTATGTAATTGCATAAAAGCTCCAAAAGTACTCCCATTGAGGGAGTGGCCGGTTTTGGAGAGGTGAAAGGAGTGATGTGTGTGTTGATTGGTAAGTTTGACATAAAGCATGCAAGTGGTGCAAGTGGTGTGTGTGAAAGGGAATTAATCCTTACACACCCACCAATAATTCCATCACCTTTCTTAACAAATATCTAATACATTTAAACATATGAAAAACATAAAACATAAACTTTATGAAATAAATCAAAACTTTGAATCAAAACACCAAACTTTTTGTTCTTGGCAAAAATGTCAAGAACAATGAAGAACACTCATGAAAAACTCAAAAATTTCCATGAACATTTTTCACCCAAAAACATCCCAAAACCATTCAAACTTAAGGGAAATAACATATAACCAAACTAGGGTACATAGGGGTTCCAAAAGTTACTCGAAAACACTTTTAACAAGACAAACATGAACCAAAAAATCCACCCTTTAGATTTGGCCGAATTTTCCCAAAAACATGGCACCAAATTTTAGCTCCAATATTCATGCTCATATGAACTACATCTACAACATTTGAGATGACAAATTTTCTAACAAAATTTACATTCAAAGAAACAAGAATAAAGCTTGTAACATATTACAACTTTTAAATCAAAGACTATGAACTACAAAACCCAAAAGGATTCACCAACTACTAGACCTAGGCTCTGATACCACTTGAAGGAAATTTTGTGAAAAACATGTTCATTTGAATAACATCTATAGCATGCAATTAACAATTAAAAGGCGGAATCATGCTTGTATGCACTAAAAAACAAAACATTACCCATGAAATTCAAAGCCTAGTAGTTAGGTGAACCAAGACTCAACTCAAATCAAAGTGAGTTGAGAAATTTATACCTTTGTAGATTCCTCTTTGCATAAGCAAAGGATAATCACCCAAGAGATAGGGCCTTCATTCCTTGCTTCTTATCTCCATGGATTTGGATGGTTGAAAAGATTCTCCAAGTTCCCAAATTTGAGAACCTCTAAGTCTCTTCACCAAGGTTAGATTGGAGAAGAAATGAGTGACCTTGGAGTAGTAGGATTGCCAGCTAAACCCTCCAAGGAGGCCGGCCACTTTAGAGAGAAAGGAGAGCTTATGTTCTCATCCTTTCCCCAAAAGAAAAACCTTAAATGAATTTTGGCTATAAAGTCATATTTATACCTTAATTCATTGGAGTGACAAACTTGTAAATAAGTCCAAAACTCACTCCATCTCTAAATGGCCGGCCTTAGGGTATTATTGGGCTAATTGGGCCTTAGTGAATCATTATTCATTAAGTTGTCATACAACTTAATTCAATGGGCTTAACGTTCAAAGCCCATAGGGCCTTAAGGTCCAAAACTATCCCAAGGTCTTTAACGAACTTATTCGTTTGATTAATTAACATATTAATTAATCCTTGCCATAAATAATTAAACCATTTAATTATTCTTACACATCTCCATTGTTTCTTCAATCTCCACCTTACACGGTGTACGATCCATTAGGTTCCTTTTAGTGAGGCAGTGGGCGATTAAAACCATTTCAAATCGATTGTGAATTGAAACTTACTTTCAATTCTCCCTTTAGTGATTATACACGTTTAGGGCTTCCACAAACCATGAGTGACACCTAGCAGCATATCATGGTTACCCAAGGTAATCAGAAGAGGTGGAGAACCTATTCAGTTTAGGATTACAAATGCAATACGGTCTTTCTCTAATACAATACTCTTGACCATATTGTTTGGTTTGATAGTTTATTCATGTCTACTATCCAATGTGATTCGTGTGCTTATATGATTACCTTGAATGTGATTTGGAATGACTTCCTAAATCTCATTCATACTCTGGCCAAAGATTTTTAATCATATCATAGAGTATTCTCCCCCAAATGGTTTGAAGGTTAGAGATCCCTTGTTGCGCATTCACTTGCCTCCATGGCTAAGTGGCTTAACCCCAACGATGCCGTGGACACCCGCGGATGGGGTGACTTTGACATAATCAAAGATCAAGTACCTAACCACAAGACAACTATGATGCCTCAGGTCAAAGGACTACTTTGCATTATCCCAACCATGAGTTCTCATGTGACATGAATATGAGAACTCTTTGTTGATCGTGTTCGGTGAACTCATTCTCTATTGAGCACCTACGTACTTGTCTTGATGTCACACACATTAATGACTCGAGACTAGTCACTCTCCCTGAGAGAAGACACAGCACGTACTGATCTTAACAGACTGTCAATGCCCAATTGGCAATCCTATGATTAGGAACGTTTAGGATGTGTCTACGAAAGAATGGTCTCATGAATCTAACTTCTTTAGATCGCATTCTTCCAATCACATATTCCTTGGACTTATCGTTTAAGCGTATAAAATTTATATGAGACGGCTCAAACAATAATCTTTGCCCTTGATATTAAACTAGATTAGTTTAACATGTGAAATGTCTGTAAAGTATCATCATATGATTGGTTTTAGGGCACATTTCCAACATTACGTTGTGGAGCCAAAAATATTCACTAGGCGACACGTGGACTTTTGGACAAAAGAGGACAAAAATACCCTCGAGGCATACCGGGTTTCCTACACGCGAGCAGTAGAGAATCATTTTTTCAACCAAGTCAAAAGTGCCCAAAATAGGTATCAACTTAAAACCTAATTTATTCATATATTTCCCATTTCATTATTTAGCTAATCAATTAGCTAAATAATATACTTATTCCTTTCATATTTCATAAAATCATAATAATTGACTAATTAAGGGATTAATTACCTAATCAATCCCTTAATTGTCAATTTGAAACATCCACTCAAACCTAAAAACACAAGAGGGCCGGCTATCCCATTCAAAACCTAATCCATTACCTTTTTTCTACATTTTCCCACCATTTCTTCCTTTTTATTAGCCAATTATACAAAAAACCACCAAAACATTCATTTTATGTTTAATAGCCAAATAAATTGGCTAATTAAACCTAAAAACCCTAGCCACCTCCTATCCCTATAAATATACTCCCATTCTCACCAAAAAGCTAATTCCAACACTTTGGCAAAAATCCCAAAATTCTCTAAACACTCTTTCTCTCTAAATTCTAACTTTGGCATCGGAGGTTATTCGGCCAAAGCCCCCCCCATTCATCGTGGGCGCGTGAGGCTCTTGGTCTTAACCTAAGGTGTTAATTGTTTTGTAGGTGCAAAATCGTCCAAGATCGAGGAGGAAGAAATTTGCATCCACAAATTGGTGCTTTCATTGAGAGTTGAAATCCATACTCGTAGAAGACTCTCGCACAAAAAGGTTTTTTTCTTTATTTTCTAGTCCATTTGAATATTTTTCATACGTTCTTATTATTAGAATTTTTTACTTGCAAAGGTTCTTTGATAAAACGTATAAGCAAAATATAATGGCTAGAAATTTAGAAAATTCCACAAGTGAAAATTCTAATGTTCAAGAAATGGGATTACGGAGATCCGTGAGGCTAAATGCGACAATAAGGGGAGCGACATCATCATCACGAGCTTCCACCATGGGAACCACCGTGGTGGCTACCTCGGTAGCCACCCGCGGCGAGGTCTATGGTGCCTTCACCACGGCCACCATGGGAACCACCGCGGTGGCTACTTCGGTAGCCACTCGTGGCGAGGTCCATGGAGCCTTCACCACGGCCCGGAGATCCGTGAGGCAAAATGCGACAATAAGGGGAGCGGCATCATCACCACAAGCTTCTACCATGGGAACCACCGTGGTGGCTACCTCGGTAGCCACCCGCGGCGAGGTCCATGGTGCCTTCACCACGGCCACCATGGGAACCACCGCGGTGGCTACTTCGGTAGCCACTCGTGGCGAGGTCCATGGAGCCTTCACCACGGCCCGAGCCGTGCCATCCAAGGCTCACGGTACCAAGACCACGATCCAAGCCGTGCCATCCAAGTTTACGTGGACCCAAGCCCAAGCCTCGCATTCACATGCACCGCGCATTGAGCAGCCTGCTCCCGTGATTCAACCTGCTCCCGTCAAGCAACCCACTCTCACGGCCCAACCTGCTCCTGCCGAGCAGCCTGCTCTCGTGACCCAGCCTGCTCCCGACGAGCAGCCCACTCCCGTGGCCCAGCCTGCTTTAGTCGAGCAGCCCACTCCGGTGGCCCAGCCTGCTCCTGCCAAGCAGCCCACTCCCGTGGCCCAGCCTGCTCCCGACGAGCAACCCACTCCCGTGGTCCAGCCTGCTTCCGTCGAGCAGCCCACTCCTGTGGCCCACCCTGCTCCTACCAAGCAGCATGCTCTCGTGACCCAGCCTGCTCCCGACGAGCAGCTCACTCCCGTGGTTCAGCCTGCTTCCGTCGAGCAGCCCACTCTCACGGCCCAACCTGCTCCTGCCGAGCAGCCTGCTCTCGTGACCCAGCCTGCTCCCGACGAGCAGCCCACTCTCATGGCCCATCATGCTCCAGTGGCTTTCCAAGCAGCCCAAGTCGGCCCAATACTATCTTAACCATCCGGACCTACCATTGAACCTAGGGCATTCTCACCACATTTTTTCGCGAGTTTGACATTTCCCAACTCAAATCTCGCGCCCGAAGTCTACCACCCTTTCACTACCCAAGGAGGTGCATTCCTTCCAAGCTCTTCCAATCCAAATGGCGAACAACACTTGTCTCGACAAGTCATAGAGTTGACGAGCGCCCTTGCACAACAGACAACCTTGGTGAATCAACTTTTGCAACACATTGGGATCCAATGTGCCCCGGACGAGGTATCCCGAAGTAGGACAAGGGCAGACGGACATTTCCAGCAGCGTCTCGGCAAGCAGCCACGAGCCGAACGTTTGGGCAGTGTACATTCCCAGCTTAGAGCGCGAATGAGCATGCACTCTCGACTAGGCCCACGGAGGAGCATACATTCACGGTTGGGGTTATACTCCGATAGTCAACATGAACAACCTTCCGGGAAAAATGTCTATTCGCAGCTAAGCCCACAAGGAGCGTCCTCCACCTCACATCAGAGTAGGCAGCACGACGGACGGAGAGAAGCAGTCACTCAATCCAGCTCAAGTTCAACCAGCAGCATGCGAAGAACTCGCTCGCCTACTAGGAACGCATCACATGCACTGCATCCGCGGCATAGACGAGCCAAACACATGGAAGAGCAGCCTAGACCAGCAAGTCATGACTGGGGGCAGCCGAGAGCTCCGCTACCCCAACAAAGGCAAATTCAGGAAGAAGTAGAGAGACTCTTGACCAAGCGATTGCATGATTTCCAACGCAACGAGGTCACCGACGAGGCACTACGACGGAACATAACCAACATAAGCAGGTCACCCTTCACGGAGGAGATTGAGCAGGCAGAGCCTCCACGCGAGTTCAGCATGCCACATTTCACATCTTTCAAAGGGGATGAAGACCCGGAGAGACACTTAAAGCGCTACCGAAGCGCAATGATCCTTTATCGAAACAACGATGAGCTAATGTGCAAGATATTTGCCACCACTCTACAAGGCGAGGCGCAAGATTGGTTCTACACCCTGCCGCCACAATCCATCTGGAATTTCTACGAATTTTCTTTGGTTTTCACCAAAGAATATTCATCCTATCGCTCGATCAAAAAGAAGTCTGATCATTTGTTCAACGTCAAGAAGAACCCAAAAGAGTCGCTTCGCGACTATGTGAGGAGGTTCAAAGTAGAGAAGGCAAAAATAGTCGGATGCAACGACTCGATAGCTAGAGCAGCCTTCCAAAAAGGACTTCCAGCAGACCACCCGCTATTCGGAAAATTGATCATGAAAGAAGATCTAACTCTAGCAGACTCTTTTGCTTTGGCAGAGAAGTATGCACTTTGGGATGAGGCTCGCCAATGCAGATTCAAGGACTTGAAGAAGTACCTGACATCACCTCCATAGAAGCAGCAGAGGACTTATTCACATGTTTGACGGTTTCTAAAGTAGCAATAAGCTCTACCATCATGCGAGAAGATATGAGGGCCCGACTACCTGTATTCCACAGTTACTTGTATTCTACAGTTCAAAAGCTCTCCTCGATGTTATTAAAAATTCAAAAGCTAACTTTGGCGATAGTTGTTGCAACCCAGAAGCACAAGTTTTACTTTCAAACGCATGCAATCATCCTAATGACGTACTATTCTGCCCAATCCAGACGTGCGATGATAAAGGCGTAGACCCTGGCGGATGTAAAGTTTTCTGACGAACGCAACACTGGAATGACACACTCAAAAGCAAGTTTTGTCCTCGTCACCCTAAAAGATTCTACATAGGAGCAACATGTACCGGCAATTGAGTAC
Organism: Malus sylvestris; assembly: GCF_916048215.2. Classification (NCBI taxonomy): domain Eukaryota; kingdom Viridiplantae; phylum Streptophyta; class Magnoliopsida; order Rosales; family Rosaceae; genus Malus; species Malus sylvestris. The sequence continues at coordinate 20,808,539 of NC_062270.1, forward strand.
CATTTCTTGCTGCGCATCACACGGCCCTAGCCGACCCTTGCTCAATGATTCAACTCTAGAGTGGCCCAATACCGGCAGTTGAGCATCTCCTGTTGCGTATGACATGGCCCCATCTCCACAGCTCCCTACTGCGTCTTCACGCCGAGCCTAGGTGACGCAACAGAGCGGCCCAACGATGCCTCAGAAGTAGCCGAGCACACTCTAGCTGCGCCTACTCCACCCGATGGAGACTTCTGACATTTGCATGTCGACGACGCAGAAAAGCCTTCATCACTGCCGGCAGAGAAGGCTCCAAAAAGATGGATCCCATCTGGGAAGGTCCGTACAAGATCAGCAGAGTAAGGGGCAAGAGTAATTACACCCTCACCACCATGAAGCGGCAAAAAGATTGAAAAGAAATGGATGGCCTACAATCTGAAGAAGTACCATGTGTGACCTCCCGCTACATCAAAACCCGAAGACTCAATAAGCTCGACGGGCACCACCTCACAAGCTGAGGACTATCCAGTTGTTATGCAGTTCCTACCTTACAGCTAAAGTTCTCGTTCGTTTCACTCGTTTTTCAATGAGGAATTTAGAAGTAATCACAACTTGGCTTGGCTGCATGCTTACAACAACTAATCACTCATGCACTTCAAAAGAAGACTGCGCCCTTCTTAGGGACTCATCGCAGGAATTGCGCCCCCCGAGGGACCAACCATGCTCTCCAGTGCGAGAGGGTAAACCAATTCTCCGACACCCATATGGGTCAGCTCTCCAAGACGGGAGGATAAACTTTACACTCCGAATATCCAGACGTGGATGAGCCTGGCTGCCCTAGTATAACTAGATGCACGATGGCTTGCGCCGGGATTCCTAGAAGTAGCCGCAATGGTCTTTTTCAAGGCTTAGCTAACTGAAGGATTTTGGGTCTCTTGGCCTAATCCGTGGGGAACCGGGCCCTAGAGACGGAGAGGGCACATTATGCAGTACATCCGATGGACGGCTGCCCTGGAATCCTAAAGCTGCTACCGAGTGCACTAAGGTAGCCTACGGATTCCGGAAGACTGCCTACGGCTTGCCCTTCGAGCAGTGAAGCCGCACTAGACTTATACAACCGCACATTCTTGTGAAAGGTTAAACAAGCTAGCGCGCATATACGAAGTTTTATCCACTGCCGACATGCTACGTAGTCGATAAGCTTCACCTCTGCCAAGCGCAGAACAACCTACACCAAGTCCTAAAGTGTTGTGATACTTGCTACGCAACCTACGGAATTGAAGAAAGTCAAGGTTAACAGCCTAGTGGTTACGCGGACTTGTCTGCTTCTGTAAGTAAGGCATCCGGCTGCCAACCCTATGGCTAACAACTTTGCAAAGTTCTACACCAACACCTACGGCTGCATAGGCTACGCGAGTTTGTCTGCTTATAAAAAAGTAGCATGCCTGCCACTGGTCTATCAAGTCTAAAGGTTAGGGCATGAACAAAAGAAGTGAAGATGAAGAAAAACGAAGGAAAACATGTTTATAAACAACTAGCAAAGGCCGAAGGAATTCAAGCAAAACAAAAGCTACAAGGAAAAACAAAGAAAATCCTAAAGGCTACCTAAAATACTACATTACAGCAGCTTGGACATCCCACGACTACTCGGTCGCCACACCTTCAACAGCCGTAACGCTCTTAGCAGTGGCATCATCCGACGCTTCACCCCTGGCTGCCCCAGTCTGGGCACTAACTTCTCCAACTACTTCACCAATGGAAGCCTTAAAAGTAAAAACAAGCAAGTCTTCCGGAGAAATAGAGAAGGTCTTAAAACCTCAAGCCCATCCTTCTCACCCTTCAGTTGCTCATTCTTCTTAAGCAGACTAACACGGATGCGCTGCAGCTCATCCACTCTCTTCTTAGCATAAGTAGCGAAACGAAGCTCAGAAATTGCAAGCTTAAGATCTTGAATCTGAGGCGAATCAATCTCAGAAGCAAAGGGAGCAGGCTTTGGCGCCACTTTAAGCAGCAGAGTCCACCTTACCACTCTTCATAATAGCAAGTCTCTACAAAGGTAAACCGGACTTGGCTCCCAAAGAACGTCCTGGTACAGACTTCGGCACTGGGGGCATGATAAAACCTTTACGCTGAGTAATCTTATCCATAATTGTACTAGCCATTCTCAACATGGAAGACGCCACATGCTCAGATCTAGCAGCCTTACATTTCTTCCCATTGGAAAATCATGTCAATCACATACCTCTCGGAAGCAAGCGGACCCTCATGAGCAACAGAAGAAGTCTTCAGTTTTTTTTCTTAACTGGCATCTCATGAGCAGGCGGGGAAGATCTCTTTTTTCCATCTTCATTCATAGTAAGCTCCACGACAGCGATCAGACGAGCCAATGCATCCGCCTTGATCCTCTTTACCTCATCTTTCTGGAGCAGCCCACATTTCTTTTAGCAAAGAGGACTAAGCAGCCAACGAAATTCATGGTACTCAGCAGGGGAGCTCAACCCAGCATTCCAGCAGGCAGGAGGCCTGCATGCCCAACATTCCAGCAGCCCATGAGACCCGCAATCTCCTTATTTCTCCCAATCACCAGCCTGGCCCGAGTCAGGTCCAAGAGCCCAAAGGACATGAGCCATGCGGCTCGCCTAGCACTGCGCCCCAGCGCCACAATCCGCGACCCTAGTTGCACAAGCTGCCTTTTGGCTCAAGCCAAGCCAAGCTGCCCAAGCAGTGGTCCCTGCCACAACATCTCCTCGGCCCATGCCGAGCCAACTCCTGGCCTCTGCCAGCCGATGTGCCGCACCACCTCGACGGCTGCCCCGCAATAGCACTATCCAAGAATAAGGCAAGAAAAATTAAATTTTTCTTACATCGGTGCGGCACGAAGAAGACGAAGAAAGCAACGAAAGACGGTCCTTTGCACGGGCAAGATGTAGAAGATTGCTAGAGGAGGGGTAACAAATATCCTCTAAGCTATCTCTCTCTTGTAGGGTAGAATAAATCGCTCTCCAAAGTTGATTTAATAACCCACTTAAGGTGGACTTAAATAGGCTTTGAGAGAAATTTATTTCCCTTTCCTAGAAGGATCTAATTTCCTATTAAAGAGAGAATCAACATCAAAATAGGAAGCAGTCTTAAGTTTCCTAAAGCAAGAAGATCTCTACACCTGCTGCCCTTTTTTGCGAGCAGCCCAACAGGTGTGGGGGCATTTGTGGAGCCAAAAATATTCACTAGGCGACACGTGGACTTTTGGACAAAAGAGGACAAAAATACCCTCGAGGCATACCGGGTTTCCTACACGCGAGCAGTAGAGAATCATTTTTTCAACCAAGTCAAAAGTACCCAAAATAGGTATCAACTTAAAACCTAATTTATTCATATATTTCCCATTTCATTATTTAGCTAATCAATTAGCTAAATAATATACTTATTCCTTTCATATTTCATAAAATCATAATAATTGACTAATTAAGGGATTAATTACCTAATCAATCCCTTAATTGTCAATTTGAAACATCCACTCAAACCTAAAAACACAAGAGGGCCGGCTATCCCATTCAAAACCTAATCCATTACCTTTTTTCTACCTTTTCCCACCATTTCTTCCTTTTTATTAGCCAATTATACAAAAAACCACCAAAACATTCATTTTATGTTTAATAGCCAAATAAATTGGCTAATTAAACCTAAAAACCCTAGCCACCTCCTATCCCTATAAATATACTCCCATTCTCACCAAAAAGCTAATTCCAACACTTTGGCAAAAATCCCAAAATTCTCTAAACACTCTTTCTCTCTAAATTCTAACTTTGGCATCGGAGGTTATTCGGCCAAAGCCCCCCCATTCATCGTGGGCGCGTGAGGCTCTTGGTCTTAACCTAAGGTGTTAATTGTTTTGTAGGTGCAAAATCGTCCAAGATCGAGGAGGAAGAAATTTGCATCCACATACGTCATCTAGAAAAAACAAGAAGGCGCTACAAATAAATCACATGACTGGAACCAAGTCTTTTGCGCAAATCAGACACGAACATGTAAGGCTTTTCTGTGAGTTTTTTGTTATGGTAACTTAAGTACAGTTTAGTGCACATGGAATGAAGGTGCTGAATGAAAACAATGTTATGAAATTACTGGTCAATTGGTTGTTTGGCATTTTATGTTAACAAAAACAAGTGAATGGAAGCAAACCAGACTGCATTACATTCTTTACGCTAACACATACTCGGAAGAATGGGGAACCAGTGGATGCTCGGTTAGCTGTAATAATTGTAAGTATGCCATTAATTAGCAGCTGATACTATTTCGATATTTGATGTAGGTGATATATATAAAAGGTTTGTAAGTATGCCATCAGTAATTGTAAGTATGCCATGGTGTCCTATAGAAGGCGATATATATAAAAGGTTTGTGGAATGTGAACAATAAGGTGGTTTATAATATTTGATACGCAAACTCAGTGAGACAAAGAACATAAGGCAGCGGCCGCTTGCATTAGTGAATACAGTGAAGTAATGAAATAGATTCTCGTGCATATGAGTTTATTCGTATAGTGCTTCTTTGAACAATAGAACAATCACTAATAGTACTAGTATTGTTGAGAAACGTGGTTGGAATATATTTGATTTAGAAGGCTATGAAATCGATATAGAGTGCATATTTATATGTAATTAATCTTGGCAACTACTTGCAGGATGATTTCAATACAAAGTTGAAACTGTATGCAGATAGGAATGTGATCATAACTGAATAGGTTTGCCATATTGTGTACGCTGATGTATTGGGGCCTGAGAGAAACAATCGTGTAAGAGGATTTGGGACAGGTGTTGTGTGGTCTGACGTGTCGGGTATTATAACTGAGAAAGGAGGGATTTGTAGAGAGGTTGAAGCAATTACAGCAGCATATGAGGAGCAAATAGAAGCTTTTAATATTGAAATTGAGAGGCTTAAGATGGAGGCAAGTGAGAGAGAGGAAATGCAAAGGATTGAGCAGGCAAATGTGGTTACACAATTGAGGAAAGAGCATATAGATTCAATGGTGGTACATAACAGACGAATGGACTTGGAAGTGGAGAACATGAAGCATGAACTGAGGGCTGAAATTATGTCTGCGCTGATGGAGGCATTGTGGAACCAAAACGAGTTGATGTGACTTAAGCTTGTGTGACTAGAATTGAATAAGGGACTGGTACGGAGATCCAGGCAAATGGAGAAGCTGAAGATGACGGCTTTGTTGTGCTGCAGAATAATGGCATAGATGATGAAATGGTCTATCGTCCATGCATGGTGAATGTCAATGGGTTCAGTAAGTGATAAGCTAACTGTGATCTTTCCTGTGAATTTTGCTTGATGTATACAGTACAAATGCCATAGGGAAGGCATAGATCCAATTGGGTGGATTTTGTTAGTTCAGTTGCTGTTGGTGGATGTGCATATGTACTGTTGGTTTTATAAAATGTAATCTCATCACCCTTGGGTAGTTGGATGTGTTGGACAACAAACTTGAATGTAATATGCTTCCTTTAAAAGGGACAACCCTTGTTATTGATTCCGTAAGGGATATAAAGTGTGGTTGGTTGTCAATGTGAATCCTTTTGCAAATTTAAAATCAATGTGAAGTTTATATTAAGAAGATGAGTTTTAATATAGTACAGAGCTATGATTTAACAGCCATGTAATACAATTCGAACATAAAGGCCATTTGGAATGCTATAGATTCACACCATTGTTGGTGCCTATACTTTAAAAGCCACTGATTGTAATAGAGACACATAGGATTGGTGGGTGTATGAGTATGAGTATGAGTATAAAAATGTTGTACTATTCACATACCCACCAATGCAATATTGGTAGCCATTGTTACAATAGAGTCCTCTACATAGGCCACACTACTAGTTTAGTGGGTGCTTGGTCGCCATAGAGGTTTGCCACCAATGTGAGTGGCAACACTTGACAATAGCCACCAAATGAAAGGGTGGCTTATAGCATGATTTCTAGTAGTGCTTATATGATATGGGTGTACATTATTATATGTGAAATCCACTTATATTAAAGAAATAATAAATGGCTCGTTTGAAAATATTTTTAAAATAAATGAAAGCATTTTTAGAGAAAATATTTATGGGTTCCAAAAGCACTTCAAGTGCTTTTTCAGGATTTGCTTGTATTTTTATTAATCCAAAAATATTTTTACAAAAAGAGTTTTTTGTCATTTTAAAAGCAGTTTCAAACGAATCTAAAAACTATCATCGATTATGTGTTTACATTACTCTAAATTCCACCGTCAGCAAATTCATGCACATGCACAATCAAATCACACATGTTATATATTGATTAAGTCCAAAAGCGACAACTAAATGTAAAAGTGCATATCACGCACTGGCGCATCTATATATACATATACAAACCAATACTTAGCAGCAGCAGTAGCCAACAGTGGTATCCCCCCTGGCCCTAGCCCCGGATCTCTACGGCCTTTTCTTCTTCATCTCATCAAATATCTCTCTTCTATCACTTGATATCCTTACTTTTAAGCTCTAATATTTTTGCTGCTAGCTAGTATAGCTAGTAGTGAAAAGCTAACTAAAGCATGGGGACGAAGACAACATGTAGGAGGCTTATTAAGGCCCCAGCATCCCAAATGTTAGTGGTTGCGTGCATATTTATGTTGCTGGTTGAGTCATCGGCGGGTTCAAAAGCCAGGCACTTCAAATGGGACGTGGAGTATGTGTTTTGGTCACCGGATTGCATCGAAAATGTTGTGATGGGGATCAATGGCCAGTTTCCAGGGCCGACCATCCGAGCCAAAGCTGGAGACACAGTGGTTATTGATCTCACTAACAAACTCCACACCGAGGGAGTTGTTATTCACTGGCATGGAATCAGACAGGTCTTGTGCCTCTCTCTCTCTCTCTCTCTCTCTCGCTCTCTCATTTCTAGTTGCTATCTATGTGTGCTAATATGATTTGTTGTGGATCTGAATGCATGAAGTTTGGAAGTCCTTGGGCAGATGGAACAGCATCCATCTCACAATGTGTCATCAACCCTGGAGAGACCTTCACTTATAGGTTCAAAGTTGACAAGGTAAGTAATGGATCATGGAAGGTAGGGCTTTCTCTCTCTGGATTTCTTGGTGTTAACGGATGGTGGATGAGTGCAGGCTGGGACATACTTTTACCACGGGCACTACGGAATGCAAAGATCAGCAGGGTTGTACGGGTCTCTGGTTGTGGACGTAGAAGATGGCAGGAAAGAGCCGTTCCACTACGACGGCGAGTTTAACCTTTTACTGAGCGACTGGTGGCATGAAAGCGTTCACCACCAAGAAGTTGGCCTCTCTTCCAACCCTCTCCGTTGGATTGGTGAACCCCAGGTACATATTATATAATTATAATTAATTTTTAATTAATTACCTCCATTACATCGTCCCTTCCCCTAGTTAGCCTATTTGTCGGTCTTATACGAATACATTTTTGCTCACCTCCCTCAATGGTGGTAATGCTCATAGTATTTGCCGTGCATTTGCATTGGTCCGGTGATTCCAATCTGATTTCTTTTCCAATTTCCACATTGCGCTGTCTTTGCTTTAACTTTTATCATGTATTCATAGACTTTGTTTCTCATAGGAAATTTTCATACCCTTTTCTTAAACAGTCTATACTATTGACTGTTGAGTAGTCCGTTCTCCTATCTATGTAAATAATTAAAAATATTAATTTAAATTTAATCATGATCGTTTATTTTTAATATGTTGAATTGCTCTTTACTGTTAAAAAAATTGTACTCTTACTTCCTAAAACAAAATAAATATTGTTAATTATATTGATTGCAGACAAAAAATACCTAATTTCTAGTTTTTACCTGTGACTTACTTTTCCTCACGCGGTTTGCGTATAAATTTACTACAGCACAACGCATTTTCTGTATTTTGATACTTATTTTTACAGTAAAAAAATGATAGTTTCTTGATAAGTGATGGATGGAAACTGGAAGAGTGTGCAATATGAATAAAGTTGAAGTTTTATTATAAAATTAATTAGTAATATGAAGAGTAGTTCAACTTATTTATAAGTTCATGCAAAATTTCTCCTTCTATCAATGTGAAATTCATTCTCAACACGAGACCAAAAGAAGAAGGCTAGCTACACGTTGTCACCGTCACTAATATGATTTTAGAATATTTGCAATGCGTTAGGTGGTGGATCCTTGTCTAAAGTTTCAATCCCAAATCTATCCATCTAAATATAATATATGTTTTTTAAAATTTAAATTAAAATATAAACCATCTGTTTTTTTATTTATAATGTTCTTAATTTAGATCGCTGTTCTGTTCGATGATTGACAGACATTGCTGATCAATGGGAGGGGCCAGTACAACTGTTCTCTGGCAGCGCGCTATAGCAATTCTAGTTCAAGCCAGTGCCAATTAAGAGGAAGCGAACATTGCGCACCCGAAATACTCCATGTGCTTCCAAATAAGATCTACAGGCTCAGGATAGCCAGCACCACTGCCCTAGCATCCCTCAACTTGGCCATTGGGGTAAAAACCTTCTTCTCTTTCACTACATGTATCTTATACATATTTTACTATTTGTGACAGTCAATTTCAACTTTATTTAATTATTGCCCTAAAGTTGGAAGATACTTTGATTCCTTTTGCTATTAGCCACATTTTGTTTTCTGGGCTAACCATGTTTTACACTCTTGAAGTTAAACACATTGCATCATTAGGTTTTGAAATTATGTCAATTTATATTTTCTGCTTATTTGATTTCTTCATAAATTTAATTAATAAGGTGGTAGGTGTGATAATCATTTTTAAGATGGGATGTATAAGCCACACTTGCACTACATAGATAAAACTAGTCATCACATAGCTTCGTCATCTCCTCCATGGATGCTTGGCAGCGCAAAACAAGTACTAGCTAATGGCACAATTTGGTGTCAAATGTTTAAGTGTAACTCGTACCTCATGTCAATGGTGAGTCCTGCATCAACCACGTCGTCATTTAAAAAAGACTTTTTATATTAGCACCCCACAAAATGTTGAATGCACCCCACATTAAAATTTAATATTAAATGATTCATTTACCCTACTATGCAATGACAATTTCAACTATCAAAATCCATTTGACCCTCCATTGTTAAACAAAATCATAACCAATGAAACTACAAACATGTTGATTGAGAAGAATTATTTTTGACGAATGAAACACGAAATCGATTTTTCGGAAACTTCAAATGAGGTAAGACTTTATATTTTTTTTATTGTGTTAGTGATTTTGAGACATCAATAATAATTTAATCTTGCTTTTGTTGCGTTATTCAAGTTTCTATGTTCGTATTCATCTTTTAGGGATCACATGGATTACATGAAAAATTAAACACCTAAAATTACTACCAAATATTAAAAATAGACGACATGAGTTTTAATGGTGGAATTGAAAACAATCCACATGTGCTTTTAATTCTAGGCGGCATCTTTTGTCAAAATTCCAGTAGGCACTTTTTGTCCAAATTAAAAGCTTTATAAGATTTGAAAAATGTGAGGGTGTATAGAAAATGTAAGTGTATATTGAGAATGTGAGGTGTGAGGCTATTATGGAAAAATATGTGGGGGTGTATTAAGATAATTTTTCATTGAAAAAATAAATGTAAGGTGTATTAAGTACGTGAGATTTATTCAACAATTTGTGACATAATAAGCCTTTAAATAAAAGAATGAATTGGTAAAATGGGTTATCATGGTGTCAATGGGCGTCACGTTATTGGGTACTGCTATCATGCACCAATATGAGTCATAAAAGTGACAAGTTGTGCAAAAGGTATTGGGGAATTTAGACAGACAGAGGCTCTACAAGGATTACTTATTATAATTCTATCTTTTTCTTTTTCTTTTCCTTTCCCAGAATCTTCCCTACACACTATATGCACTATGCATGGTTCATGAAAAAAGTATTTTAAAAGTGGAGTTGAGTGGGTGCCCAATGGGAGAGGCAATTTGGGAGGAATTACATGTTATGCAGCAAAGAAAAATCCCTAATAATCGACTGAGTGGCAGCCAGGTATTGGCCAAAAATACCAATGCATGATTGTTGGCCTTTTAGCCAATTAGACTCCGCTTGGTGAACTGGATGTGATAGGTTGTGTAATTACAATAAACTTGAGTTTAGTCCGTTGTTTGTTGTGTCAAATGTAAAATGGACATGACTTGATATAATGAGTTATGAATCTACAATAGAGTGGATTGTCTAACTTATCCTTATACATAAGTTACAAGTCATGTTTTACAAATCTCTGCCTCTATCTCTCAATCCTATCTAGCCCACCAAACGGGCCTATACTGCCCATTTTAGGACCCATTCATTCTGACAGGATTATCCTTCACGCTTTTGAAATTGGTTTTTTTCCTAATTAAAAAAAAACTGTTCAAGCATGTGAAAAGTTGTTTTGGTTGATTTATACTTTTCAACTTAATGTATTTCGGATTAAAACTTTTTTGTTTCTCTTTTAGTGAAGATTATACATGCAAACTATCGCTTAATATTGAAAAAACATATTAGGCATTGTACATTTTGTACTCTAGTCTGTAGAAAAAGGAGAACAGTAATTAACTTTGGAAGAGAAAAAGCCTTGGCGCATGTGTTAAAAGCTGCTGCTTTGCTTTTCCTGAGTAGCTCTCTCCTATCCTCTCATCGGAATGAATGAGTTGGACCATATAACAGAATCAGAACACGTGATTCTTTTTCTGTTGGCGTGGCCTGTTGCACATCATGATCAAATTTGACATCTGATTAGCACATGTGCTCTAATTTATGTTGGATTGAGATTCTATCGAGATCTCAAATCCTGGGTTCATTGACAGAGAAATTCAGATCGTACAATTTAAATTGAATTTGTCCAGATTTTTTTGTTTGTGTGAGATGGACTTATGGAATAGAATAATGGGACCGCAAGATTTAACTTGAACGGTTTAGATTTTTTAGATTGGAGGTAGATTCTCAACCCTCCAACTTTTTGTGCCCTCCCGTTTGTGTGGTCACGATTAAACCACGTCAACATTTTATATTATTATTCATTTTTATCTTATTATCTCTATAAAAAAATAATATAAAATGTTAACGTAGCTTAACTGTGACCACACAAAACAGGAGGACACGGGAAATGGGAGGGCAGAGAATCTGCCTCCTTTTAGATTGTACTCTGGAGTATGAGATCCAAAGAGGATCTCAACCCCCTAAACCTATACCTATACGTAGTATGTATTCTTTGTACGTAGCTTCTGGCATCCAATATATATATATATATGTGTGTGTGTGTGTGTGTGTGTGTGTGTGTAGCATGTAGTACAGCATGCATGCGTCCTTGTTCTTCTATAATTTCCCGTTACTTGCTGCATATAACGAATCTAAAGGACACTATAATTTCCAACCAAAACAAAAACTGTCATGTTTTCTTGTTTTGGTGAACATGTCATGTTGCTATACTCAAACATTAACCAGTGTAAAATATTTAGCAGAAATATTCAAATCTAATCGAAAGTAACCATGAATTCTTCACTTAGAGACCGTAGAACTCTATTACGTACTTAGTGGTGTACATTGTTGATATGCTGTCAGTATTATTTGTTTAAAATGTTTTCTTGATTCAGTCTACTAAGTAAAATTGAACAAATATTGACAATGTATCACATATAAACAGTATAGATTGGTATACCTATATTCTAAATCAACATTATATATTGTGCAAAAATTGTGTAACTTGATTTTGTTATATATGTTTGATGTGTTGTAGAATCACAAAATGGTGGTGGTGGAAGCTGACGGAAATTATGTGACGCCATTTGCGGTTGATGACTTGGACATCTACTCAGGCGAGAGCTACTCAGTCCTCATAACAACCAACCAAGACCCTTCCAACAACTACTGGCTTTCAGCAGGAGTGAGAGGAAGGGAACCCAAAACCCCGCAGGGTCTTTCAGTCCTAAACTACCGCCCAAACTCCGCTTCAAAGCTCCCCGCTTCGTCACCTCCGACCACACCTGCATGGAATGATTACGCCCACAGCAAGTCCTTCAGCAACAAAATTCTGGCCCTGATGGGCTCCCCAAAGCCTCCCAAGAATTACGACCGTCGGATCACCCTCCTCAACACCCAAAACAAGATCAACGGCTACACCAAGTGGGCCATTAACAATGTCTCCCTAACGTTACCGCCCACTCCTTACTTGGGATCCATTAAGTACGGTTTAAGGCACGCTTTTCAGCAGAATAGCCCGCCGGAGAGCTTCTCCAACGACTACGACGTGATGAAGCAGCCCGTCAACCCTAACACCACCACCGGGAACGGGGTTTACATACTGGCCATGAACACAACAGTCGATATCATACTTCAAAACGCGAACGCACTGACCGCTAACGTGAGCGAAATACACCCATGGCACTTGCATGGGCACGACTTTTGGGTATTGGGGTACGGTGAAGGCAAGTTTGACCCCAAGAAAGATGAGAAGAAATTGAACTTGAAGAATCCACCGCTGCGGAATACGGCGGTGATATTTCCTTACGGGTGGACGGCTCTTAGGTTTGTGGCCGACAATCCCGGAGCATGGGCGTTCCATTGTCACATTGAGCCTCATTTGCATATGGGAATGGGAGTCGTCTTTGCGGAAGGCATCCAACACCTCACCAAAATCCCTCAGGAGGCTATTGCATGTGGTCTCACTGGGAAGATGCTTATGACAGCCAACCACAATTAATAATCTTGCTGCTTAGGTTAATTTGTGTTTATTTATAATATGCGAGTCGAGTAAGTTACCTTTGATTCGTCGGTCGAGATTATGTATTTGAGTATGCATCTCTATATGCAATTAGCTTTTGATACATCTATGATTAATTTATATTGATTGGTGTTTTGTTCAACATAATAATTTAGGTGAGAAAAAATGAAAAATATATGGATCTAGCATAACTTCACCAACTGAACAATTTTTATTAATTAATTACTAGTAATTCGTTGAATTACATCAAATATTATTAACTAATTAAACCTAGAAAGGTACTTAGGCATATGGTTTTTTTTCTTTCTCTTTTAGTAAACCTACTTAGACATATGTTGGATGTGAACTAATGGGAAAGGCAGGGGACGTAAGGCGTGGAGAAGGAAGAGGTGCCCTGGGCATTGTTGCAGTATGCATAAACATCCTTGTTTGGAACACCCGATCTTATATTGACGTTATCCATTATAATGTTGGTGCAGCAATTCTGTCCACAGTCCAATGTAATTGCTTGCAAAACACCGGAAGATCCAGCAATGTTACGGAATGTCACATCGCTCACTTGTACGCACTGCATGCACCATAAAATTAATTCCGTCATACATAACCATAATTTAAAACGAACTAACAAGTAGAACACATATGAGTCATGACAAACATTATCAGTTAAGTCACCTTGTTTATGTCCATTACTGAAGTAGGATTAGCAAAATAGTGCTGGTCTATTATGATTGGGTTCTCAATGTCTGTAAATGTAATTCCCTCAAAGGTGATCTTCCTCGCATATCCTGAGCCGCCCTACAATGCACGCAATAAAAAATAATATTATTAATATAACTGAACTAATTAATCACATGACTAATAAATTAAGTGTCAAATTAAGGAATTTCTTACTTCCCATGTCTTGATTCTCATTCCATTTTGGGTGCCTCTGAAACTGCAATTGCTTACTTGAATCTCTTCCACTGCACTATGTTCTCCATTTTGACCAAGACTTCCAATACTACAAGTGTACATACAATTAATGAATTAAAATTAAAAATTTAATCCCTGATTTAATGAGGAAATATAAATGAACAACAAATTATGCTGGGAAAATAATAATTATTACCTAATACCATGGCCTGGTCCACATTTAACACCATTAATCTTGATAAAAGATGAACCACTATTGATGGCAATACAGTCATCGCCTATAAATATACACGATAAATACAAAAATAGCAAAACGAAGAATCAGCTCCCAGTTTACTTCCTTACGAATCTAATTACATGAAAAAGGTCGACATAAATATTATCATATATATATATGTAGTTATTAATTACCAGTTGCAATAAGAGAATTGTGAATGGTAAGTTTGGTGGATGAAGAAATATCAATTCCATCAGTGTTAGGGCTTTCTTTCGGAGCACTAATTAAGAGTCCGAAAACCCGGCCACCATTGCAGCTGTTGATGCTTATATGATTCTTGGGGCTGTTCAAGAATGTGAGGCGACTCAGCAGGAAACCATCACATTTGTGGATGTGGAGACTAGTTGGTCGCTGGCAGTGTGATTTCTTGTTCCCGCATAATTTCCACCAACCGGCACCGTTGCCATCTATACGACCTCCGCCGTTTATCATAAGACCGGGCACATTCGCAAACTGAATCCATTTGTCCTTGTTTTTCCATGCACCAATGTTATTTGGAGCAATAATACTTCCTTGTATCTGCAAATTTTACCCCAGCAAAATTAAGAAAGAAATAATCGGCATAAACAAACAATATAATACAAAAAATAGTATCATATGTTAAAAATAAAGATTTCATTGAATAGGGTTTATATGGTTACCTGGAAATTTATGTTACTTGACCTGCAAGGACCCTGGAAAGCCACGGAATTTAACAAGAATGTTTTACTTTTCGGTACAACCAGGGTAGCGATGCCTCGAGTTGTTGATACACACAGAGCTCCCCATGCTTTGAGGAAGGCCTTTTTGTTTGAAGCACAAGTTAAACCAGGACACAATAAATAAACAAACCCTTTGTAAATCCAACTACAATTCAAAACTAAAATATACATACAATTGAATCATCAGCTTGGCCATTCCCAACAGCACCATAATCAATCACATTGAAAGTATTTTCTTGCGCTCCCATTGCTTCTAGGAAGGCCTGCTTAATTAATTGCACCAATTGCACAAAATCAATAAAAATTTATTAAGGCAAAAGGGAAAAATCATTCACAGAAATTGAAAAATGAAGAAAATATATGAAGAAGAAGTGGTAGCATACTTGATGCGAATCATCTTGTGTCTCGGCGTTATTAGTCCCAACATCGAATGTCTTCATTGGTCGAGATCCCCATGCTTCTGGGAAGAAGGCCTCCTTTAACTTGAGTTGAACAAAAAAATAAAGACACATGAGTAAATTAAAACATTAATCTTAATTGGTGGAAAGAGAAATCAATGGATATATATATATATATATATATATATATATATATATGTATATGTATGTATGTATGTATGTATATATGAAACAAAGAGACTGAATGAATAATACGAAGTGTAGATAGACATACTTGTGAGTCATCATCATCATCGGTGGGGGCATACTCAGAGGTATAGAAAGTATTTGAAGTTGGTGTTGCATCATCACCATCTAGTACTAGTGATCTACTAGCAATACATGAAGTAGGTGAATTAGCAATCACAATGATCGCAAACAAAAAGATGGCAACTTTTCGATGCATTTTTAATGCTAATTGCTAACTGAAGGAGAAATATATGAAACAAATTAGTCAGAAATGAGGATGAAGAACAAGCTAGGCTGCACTACTTTGTACTAATGGTTATAAACCTTTGGCGGTGAATGTTGAGGAGATGAACCAGAGTGAAAGGATAATAAGTACATATACACACACATATATATAGGGTTCATGCATGCGATGCGATATCAATAATCATAAGTAACGTTGGTGTGGTACCAAAATAGACAGAGATCACAATATATTCTGGTTTTGGGATGTCAATCAATCAATCAATCAAGATTTCAAATCCTTTCTTCTTTTGTTTTTCGTAATTTTTTGGTTTTTCCTTCGTTAACCAAAATACCGATTATGATTCATTTTTTCCATATAGAAGCTAGGTCGAATCGCATGTCTACCTTTATTATTATTGTGATGAGGCATTGATTTCTTAATTCTAATCAGTTTTGTCTGTGAAAATGTTGTGTGTACTTATTTTTTTCTTTTTTTATGAGAAGCTATCATGCGTCAATCAATATAAATTGGATGAGAGACTGGAATTAAGGTCAAATGATAAAAAAAAGGGGGTCAAATCTTCAATCCATAATAAAATGTCAAGTGACCAAATCTTCAATCATAGTTTTCAACCAAATTTAACCATAGATAGTGGAAACTGCAACGTGACTTTTTTTTTTCGAAAGAGCAATGTCAATTTTTAATTTTTTTTTTAGTACATGAATATTTTTTATATTAAAGGGAGGGAGAGTTCGGCAAAACCACATAATGGGCAGCCTAATTTGGTATTGAATTCGCCATCCACAAGATTCAAACTTAGCACCTCTCAGTTCCAAGTGAAGAAGAATACCACTACATCGTAGTATTGAATGATTATAATTTTTATTTATGATGTGGAGACCTAAATTAACCTAACTCTAACGGGCTAAGCAGACCTCCCCTGTCATTCCCTGAGGGTGCGTTTGGTACGCAGACGGGACGGGACGGGACGGGACGGAACGAAGGTGTAATTTTTGAAAAAGACATGGGGTATATTTGTCTTAAAATGGTAAAACATTGTGTTCCACATACGTGGAACAAACCCGTTCCAGGGGGGGGGAGGTGGAACGCAAAAACACCCAAAATCTGTCATGTGGAACAGCCCGTTCCACCCATTTTTAGCGCACCAAACGCGGGACGGAACGCTTCGTCCCGTTCCGTCCCGTCCCGTCCCGCGTACCAAACGCACCCTGAAAGCCCGACCACGAGGACCCCGTGAATACAACACCCCAATCGCCAGAGCGTCATACTCCCAATTATCCCCAAAACATATTAAACCCTTTTATTTGTATGAGTTGGATTAGAGTTTTCATACCAAAAAAAAAAAAAAACTTTTTTAAACGAAATAATTTTGTCGGGCCAAATAAGATTCCAAATGACATGCTCGACGAATATATTCTTCGGGTAAATTGTATATTTTCTTTTGAATTTATAATATATAAATAAATATAGTTAATTCACATTAATTTATTTATTTCAAAAGATATCACTATATAAAAAATATTTTATTATATTAAAATGTTCATATAATGATACTAAAACTAAAAATATTAGATTATTCTCGGTGGCACATTGTCTCTATGTCCATGATAAGAACTTCAATCAATCATGACTCTAATTGCGAGGGAAAACTACAACTTTCATTGAACAAGAACATGATACAAATTCTTCACACAGACCTCCATTGCAATTGATAGCTATATAGCCTATTTCTCAGCTAAATAATCGACTTACAACAACAACTAACCATGGTTTACAGATCCCAACTAATAACTAACCAAGGTTACAAATATCAACAAACTATTAACCCCAGTAAAGAAATTACAAGTAACTAATATTGACAAACCAATAGAGGAATCCCATCTAACCTACTAACAATTACCCCATCCTTTGAAATCAGCCTTGTCAAGGCATAAAAGCTTGATATTGAGCAGTGAAATCTTGAATATTTTCCCAAGTAGCATATGGAACAGAATGTCCTTTCCACTAAACCAACACTTCTGGCACTAGTGCATTGCCATGCTTCATCACTCTTTTATCTAAAATAGCCAATGGAGTTGCTTCTACTAACCCTTCATCTTCAACTACTGGTACATGCACAGTAGGAACCACATAATTTCCCAATTGCTTTTTAAGGCAAGATATTGATGTGATATAAACTAGCACTCAAACTTAAACCCTCTTTTTGATTATTGTAGTATGGATAAGTAGGGATCATTCTACGCCGGGGATTAGGAGGGACTGCTAATCGACTCAAATTAGACTTAATTACACTAAACTAGACTCTTAAGACTCAAGACTGACTCAAACTACTCAAAACTACACAAAACAAACAAATTGACTAAAAACTAACACTAAGGATGACTTTGGACGAAAATTGAACTAAAAAGACTCAAAACAATGTGTATGGATGAATTCTAACTTATGTTGACTCAAAATACTAAAAACAAACCAGTTTGGACAGATTCTAACTAAAAGACATGAAATATAAAGGGGGGAGTGGTTTTTGACGAATTTAAAGTAAACCTAAGTACTTGCAGAACAAACTAAAGGTAATACGAAATTGGATGTTTTAAGGGGTGAAGGGCTAGCTAGAGGGTCATTCTCCACACATGACACATATGCATATGAATCGATTTCTAGTTATTCTTCCTATAAATAATGAATGACAACGCCCCAGATTAACTATGAACTGCACTAATTATCCCTCAGATTTTCCTAAGTTCATTGAATTGGACTTAGCATCGCAACCAAATTATTCTTATCAAGTTCCCTACACGAACAACATGATAGAGATACATATCAAAGATCATTAAGTTCTATGAAAATCATAAGCATTGATAAGACATTCATAACTATGAACAACATGATACTTTTGCCAGGATTTTACTTAACGCGATCATGACCAGTGACCTCCACTACTTATAAATATAAGTTCATAACTATTATGTGAAACTCCCTTATATTTTAGCATCAAATTCATGTATGCAAACCAAGTGTGCACCCTTAATCAACATACAAGAATAAGTTTTGAATTAAACAGTTACGCAAATTGCATTCACAATTCATGAAATAATAACTGAAAGTAATCAATTCATATGCAATATATGTTCATGGCTTTGAATTCGCCTTTAGCCAAAACGAGTTTAGTTCCTCATGTTCGCACTTAAACAAAGATAACTTAAATTAAACATTGAAAACAAAAGATAGAATACACCTAAGAACATTCCAGCAATCCAAGCTTGAATGACAGGGCACGGCAAAGGGTCTCCTCTCCTTTCTCCTTGCAAGGCTGCGGCACAAAAGAGATTTCTGTGTATGGATGTGTGGTGTGATTTGTGGTGAGAGATGGGTGAATTATGATTTATGCGGCACTATGTATTTATAGGGAGAAGGGAAGGCACGGTGAAGGCTGAGAAGGAAGGGAATTAGGACTCCAAATCAGCAAGGAAAAATGACACTTCTCATCAGATTCCAGGGAGGAAAATGAGTGGTCCTTGCAGCAGGAAATATAACTTCTAGAAAGGCTAGGTGCCGCACCAATTTAGGGATAGGGTATTGGCTTCTAGAATCCTGATATTTAGGTGATTTAATGTGAAATTGATCCCCCAATGCAGCTGGAATTAAGGTAGGATAAGATAAGATAAGGTTAGTTTGGATAAGGTTTTAGATAATATTCCTTCCTTTTAGCTGATTCCTTATCTTCTTTGTCTTGAATTTATTTTCTTCATCTCTTCAGCATATTCCTAGCCTCTTGAACTTCAAAAACATCAATCCACCTTGCTCCATGCATGTGCTATCCATTCTTGGCCCAAAATTGCTTCAAAATGCTCCAAATTGCACTTTCTTGCCAACTTTGTCATTTGAACCTGAAAACACATGAAAATAGCTTAAAACACTCTAATAAGTAGAAATTAGCCATGTAAATGCAAGAAAACAAGCTAACTAAGTCGCATAAATATGCTCTTATCAGATACATGGAAAACTGGATGAATCTTGTATTGAAAGGTAATTTCAATCTGTAAGCAACATAACCCACCTTTGCAAGTATTTCAAAGGGGCCATAATACCTAGGTTGCAGTTTATTAAAAGGTTGGGAAGCTAAAGACTGTTGTTGATAAGGCACCAACCTAAGATAAACAAAATCGCCTATTGCAAATGATCGTTTAGTTTGATGATGGTCCAGTTGCAGCTTCATGTTGGATTGTGCAACTTCCAAATTTGACTTTAAAAGAGACAACACTCAATTTCTGTCTTGCAAGCTTTGATCAACCAAATCAACTTTAGTTATCCTCGCTTCTTAAACCAGAATATGTGGTGGTGATCGCCCATAAACAGCTTCATAAGGAGTCATCTTAGAAGCACAGTGATAGGATGTGTTATAGCTCCACTCAGCCCAAGAAAACCACTTCAACCATTGTTTTGGCTATAAACTGCAAAAACATCGTAAATAAGTCTTTACACATTTGTTTACAACCTCAGTTTGCCCATCCGTTTGAGGATGATAACTGGAACTATAACAAAGACTTGTAGTTTGAAAAATTCCTTCTAGAAAGCACTGAGAAAAACAGGATCTCTATCACTAATTATTGAAGTGGGCATTCCATGTAATTTGAAGACATTATCCACAAAAGTTTAAGCCACTATTAGCGCTGTGTAAGGGTGAGAAAGAGGCAGAAAATGGGCATATTTTGAAAGCCTATCAAACACCGCAAATCTAACAGTTTTGCCGGCAACCCTACAATAAAATCCATAGAGATGTCTGACCATACCTTTTGCGGAATTGGAAGAGGATTCAATAACCCTGTAGGAGCAAGTGTTTCGTATTTATTTTGTTGGCATGGACCACAAACAACCACCATTTCCTTGATATACTTATGCCTTGCGAATAAAAAGACCAAAAAATCCTTTTATAAGTCTTTTAAAAATCCAGTATGACTTGCAGAAGGTGTATTATGATGCTCATGGAAGATTTTTTCTCGCCAAAGACTAGTAGGGCTAAGAACTATCCTCCCTTTATATTTCAAAAATCCATTATCAACTTGATATTGCAAATTAGCAAAGGGAACAAACTATGATTCTGATACACATATTTTGTTTTCTTAACAATCCATTCATCATTTTCATTGTGCCTGCATAATTCATCTAACCAAGAGAAGTAAGGATAAGAGATACTACAAATTTCACCTTCCATTGAGTAAAGTTCCTGATGATCTAGGGAAGTAGGTGGAATAGCAGATAAAGGGAGTCTTGAAAGAGCATCTGCCACTTGATTTTCAGATCCTTTTATACACAATCTCATAATCAAAACCCAGCAACTTGGCACCCACTTTTGTTGAAAAGGTGTATGAGCTCTGTTTTGGAGGAAATACTACAAACTATGATGATTTGTCTTGATTATGAAATGTTTTCCAGCCAAAAATGATTGCCACTTCTTCACAGCATGTAAAACAACCATAATTTCCCTTTCATAAGTTGATAAGGATTGGTTTCTAGGCCGCAAAGCTTTACTTGTGAATCCAATTGGTTTCTCATCTTATTGACGAATTGCACCAATACCGGTCCCTGAAGCATCATTTTCAATGGTAAAAGGTTTGAAGAAATCAGGTAAGGCAAGAACCTGAGGTGATAGCATGGCGTTTTTAAGCAACGAGAAGGCAGTTGTAACTATATGGCCAAAATACTCTATTTGTGTTTTGTCGAAAGCACATTTAGATTGCTTCACAAACAATTGATGTTGTTGGAATATCTCAAAAATGTGCCTCAAATGTTGTACATGTAGGTCCCAAGTTGGACTATAGATCAAGATATCATCAAAGAATACCAATATAAATTTTCTCAAAAAGGGTTGAAAATTTTCGTTCATGAGACTTTGCAAAGAGGTAGAAGTATTGGTTAAACCAAACGACATAACTAAAAATTCATAATGGCTGTCATGGGTTCTAAAGGCTATTTTTTTCAATAACACTTTCATGTCCCCTAATTTGGTGATAACTAGCTCTAAGATCCAACTTAGAAAAAAATTGGGCACCATATAATTCATCCAACAATTCATCAATGAGAGGTATTGGATACCTATCTTTAACTGTCAGCATATTCAATGCTCTGTAATCGATGCATAATCTCCAAGTGCCTTTTTTTTTCTTCACAAATAGAACCGGAGAAGAGAAGAGACTGTTGCTAACCCTAATAAAACCAGAATCCAAGAGTACCTTCACCTTTTTTTCAATTTCAAACTCTGAAAAGGGCCATATCTGTAAGGCCTAGCATTATGTGGCTTGCTTCCTGGTGATAAGGGAATTTTGTGGTCATGTGATCTCCGTGGAGGTAATGTAATAAAGGTTTGAAAGTGTCACAGCCCGTCCCGATATTTCTTAATAAGGACATTGATAAGTGAATTTTATATTATATATTTAACCCTATTCTTAGTATATTTTGGTTAATATTTTGGAAGAATTTTGATACTTTGAATTGTATTTTCAATATAGGACTTTCGACTTCCTCTGGAGCAAAACGTGGTCAAATGAACGAATTTTGGAGTAATTCCAGTCAGACGACGTTCGTGAGTCACTTAGCTTGGTCGTATCAAAATTTGGGATTTTTCCATCAAGCGGTTATTTGCTGGCGATAAAATAAAGGAGCGATGCGCGGTGCTGGAAAATGACGTTTCTGGGCTTAAAGTGCATTTTTGGAGCCCAATATGACTTCGGATGGTTTCGTGGCCTTCTGGAGATGTGTTCGGAAGGCCCTTATCTTTAAAACAAGCTATCTTGGGCCGGATTTGGAGGAGATCTGAGGCTAAAACGTGGCTGGACAAATACTTGGCAGATTCTCCTAGTTTAATTAGGGTTTTATTTTCTAAGATATTTTATTATTTTTCTTAGTTTCCTAGTTGGAATAAAAAACCTATGTCTTAGGGTTTGTGAGGGCTGAGCAAATATATGGCTTTGGCCGTCTACAATTTTAGTTACGCTTATTATTATTCAACTTGAGAGACAAAGAACTTGGCTAGGGTTCTTTGAGATTTTCTACTTTAAGGTGTTTTCATCCCTTTTCTTCGTAATAATATTTTCTATGATTTCAGTTATGAATATGCATAACTAATTCATTTTGCTAGGGCGAAGCCTTGAGCCTTAGCATGAATATGTAATTTTTATTTAATTGCTTACGATTGATTGCATGCGCACTTTGAATTATTGATCACTGTTTTAAACTATCTAATTATCTTGATGATTGGCCACCATTAGGATGTTTAGACAAGTAATTGGATGCAATTCGGTCGGAATATCACCGAAGGATTGAGTATTGCTTCTTGTGATTGATAATTGTAATTTCATCTAAGGCGAATATCACGTTCTTAGGGGTTGCATGGTTCTTCAAAAGGTTTTCATAAAACTTAATGAGTCTTACATGTTCATATTTGATCTGAATATCACAGACGGATTGCATGTTAGATATATGTTCTTGCTTGAATATCACGAGGAGAATATATATTAGGAAAACCTAACCTTCGAAGTAGCATGTGTAAATCGTAAGTAATTGGTAGAAATTCATAGGATTGCTAGGTGATGGTGGAACCCTAGTGCCTTTATAACTTGGTATTTAAAAATCTTTTCTTCGATTATATTAGTTTTTAATTAAAATTCGTTTTTAATTTACCCAATCTCAAACTCTATTTTCTCAAGTTTTAATTCTAAGTATTTTGATTGGTAATTGTTTCTACATAAATTATCCAAATAGTCCTTGAGGAAAACGACCTTGCATGAGCATCTATACTACAATATCCTTGTATTCTTGCAAGTATTTCATGTGATTTTGACCCTATTTGCATAGACGTTAAAAATCCTATCAGACATGAAATGACGAAAGTGCCCTTGGTGGTCACTAAGGTACGTGTGTGTGATATGTTTGAACATTTCATGGTTCCTAAGTTTTTGAAAAATTAATTAAATTGGATTAAAGGTTGATTTAAAATTTGGTATGTAGGATTGTGTGGTTAGGGATGAAGAATGACTTAGTGGGATTATTGGACCACACACACACACGTGCAGAACCCTTTCCCTTTCTCTTCCCGTGTCTGCTCTCTCTCTCTCCGTCGCAGTTTCTCACTCTCTCTCTCGAACGCACGACCAAGACCAAAACCCTTCAAAACGTCGCGGATCGACGCCAAAAAGGTAAGATTCTTCAGCCTTGAAACCCCCTGAGTTGAATGGTACACTTTATGTAGCTTAGAACCTTCGATATCGTCGTGGAACCGTAACCCCCGAAAGTGTGCACTGTTCATACACACGTAAAATTGTGTGTTTCAGGGAATTTCAAGCCCATAGCGAGC
Organism: Malus sylvestris; assembly: GCF_916048215.2. Lineage (NCBI taxonomy): Eukaryota > Viridiplantae > Streptophyta > Magnoliopsida > Rosales > Rosaceae > Malus > Malus sylvestris. The sequence goes on from NC_062270.1 coordinate 20,832,396, forward strand.
TTAAGGAGGTCCTCACAAGGCTAGGGGTGCTTCGTTGGTAGGAATTGGACGTCGGAGGACCGAGAACGAAACTTCTCAATTTAGGCCAGAACTATCGAGGCTTTTTCCGGCGAATCCCCGACGAGTTAGGGGTCGAGACAGGTATAGATGTGTTCGTCTCGTCAAGATCTTCATTTTGATATATAAAGTGTAGAAAATGGTTGATTAACGAAGGAGAACGAAACGTTTGAAAAATGCCCAGAATCCGGCCACCGGAAAAACCAGTCCGGCGAACCAAGGTTGGGGGTGATGCGCGTGGGGGCACGTGTGCCCGTGCCACCCATGGCGCGTGGGGGCGCGTGCCACATCAGAAATTTTTTTCTAAAAATTCCTCGATGTCCGTGACGTCGAGTAGGTCACTGTGGTATATTCATATACCCAAATTGAGCACCGTATGAGATGTTATTGAGAATTGTTGATTATATGCTTTAAATAACGTTTATATGGTATTCACCGCGGCGGCCCGTGTGGCGGCGCGTGGCCAATGGCCTGCCAATGTCATTCTGAGCATGTGTTTAAGGTTCTAGGTTCAGTTTTGATAATTGATGAACGTAAATTGAGTAATTGAACCTAAATTGGTTACGATTCGTGGTTAGGTGAAAATGTGAATTTACGATCCAACCGTTGGATCGTCACCAAACTTTGATACGTTGTAATACGTAATATTTGAGGATTATTGGAACTTACGGATTGGGAATCCGAGTTACGGATCTTCCGGAATTGGAGTTGTAAGTTCATAAAATAGAATGTTAACTGTCACTTAGTTTTGGAAATTGACGGAGATCCGACCGTTGGATGGTAATGAAATTTTAGGAAGTTGTCCTAGAGGTATATTGTGGACCTCTGGAAGTTATGGATTTGAAATCTAAGTTGCAGATCTTCCGGATCGAACTGCGTAGTGACGTGTTTTATATAAGTTATATATTCTATCGATATGATTTCTGAGATTGGATTTGATTATTGTTTTAGGCGCCGATCGTCATGACGCCTTGACGTATTGTGTTAGGGAGTTGTAGGGCGAACTCCAGGTGAGTGGGCAGTTTTGTTTTCGTATTACCTATATACTACTGTTTTTCCCAGAAAATGCAATTATATGAAAATATGTTTTAAGATGCCATGCATGCAATCGATGAGATATTTGAATAGATAATTGATGCATACATATGTGAATTGACGCTATTGACGCACAGGTGAGTTTTTACATTATTCATACGATTTATTTTATGTGAATTATGTTGAGAGCTCATAACCTGCACCTCTGGTGTTAGTGCTTTATTATTCACCACACCGCACGCTCGCCTTGGATCCAAGTAGGTGGATGTCGTACAGACCATTAGAGGGGTTCTGACTAGTGAGTGACCTTAGATTATGTGCACAGATGATTGATGAGAGAAGCATTAGAGAGTATTATTTCACCATCTTAGTCGTAAAGACTACTATAGGTAGTTCCGACTTATGTGCAGTGTAGTGCCGTACAGGTCACAATTGGTGACTCCGGCAGGGCCGTACAGGTCACAGTTGGTGACTCCGGCTGGATGGGATATTGAGCTATAGAATCAACCGTACAGGACCACTATAGGGTCTCCGGTTGATTTATTATTTCACCTGATTTATATCGATGCATTCATATTATATTTTGGCATGGCATATTCTTTCTGAAATGTTATGTTGATAGATGGTGAGCGGAGTTTTGATGATTTATATATTTATGTTTTTATTATAAATTTCTGGGAAAGTATACAGGTTTTACGGCGAGGGGTTAGAAATGTTTTAAATGAAAGGTTTTCGAAAAACTTTGTTTTACTGACCCACTCAATTTTGTTTTGCGCCCCTCCAGGTTCTAGATAGCAGAGCTTTGGTGGCCACGAGGAATCCAACGGTGTTCTGACAGAATTCATAAAAGTAGGACTCACCCTCGGGTGTTTCATCATAGTAATTGTATTTTTTTAAAGCTTCCGAACTGTGTAAATGGTTAAGTCACACTCACGTGACGACCAGCACGCCCTTCTTCGGGACGGGGTGTGTCAGAAAGATGCCCACAAAACAATCTAGTAGCCCTTTCAATTCCATATCTTGGGATAAAGATAAAGAAAAATCATTTGAAACTAAAGAGCTTTCCTTTTGGATCATGAATAAAAATGCCCCTGCACACTTCTCACTTTGTAGAAGTTTTTCCATTTGAAAATGAGTGACTACTTGAGACTCATTAAACTGAGGATTGGAAATGCAATGTGTAGTATTTCCTACCACGAACTGCATATAGAGTTTGTCGAAATCCCACAATACAGAACCAAGAGTTCTCAGCCATTGTACACCTAAAACGACATCATATCCTCCCAAAGTAATGCATTGGTAGTCCTAAATCTTGATAGGAACTTGAGAGAAACACCCTTTGCTTTCTAGCTTTCCCCCCATCAGCAATCTTTACATTAAAGGTGTGAGTAGTGTTTAACTGACCCTTCAACCTTTTAACCAAAACAACATCCACAAAATTGTGAGAACTACCAGAATCGATAAGGAACACAATTGAACAATTCTTGATTAACCCATAAATTTTCATGGTTCGAATTGATCGAGGTGCAGGAATCCCATAAATTGCACAAGCTGTAATTTCAATTTTAGAATTGTCTTCATCATCATTAGCAACTTTAGTCATATAATCATACACATCAATCAACAACAATTGTTTTTTTTCTCTCACAAGAATGACCAGGAGCATATTTAAAAGCACATGCCATTCTTCATATGATATTGAATTTCCTTTGGTGTTAGACGTTTAGTAGTAAGGTTTTTTGGAGCAACATCATTTCTAATAGTATTGGTGATATTCTGAAGCAGATTTGATTTAGAACTCAAGGGAAATGATGATTTAGAAAAAGATTTAATCTTTAACTCACTTATCTTAGCATCAATCTGTTGAGCAATTGTAATTGCTTCATGAACAACTTGAGGGCGGAAATCTTGACATCATGATGGATTTCTGATCGTAATTCACCAATGAAACAACTTTTGAGAAGGCCAGGGTTGATATCTTTCATTCGATTAGCCAAACGATGAATTTCATAGATGTTATCCCGTAGCAACCCCGTTTGACGAAGTTTAACTAGATTTTCTACAGAATCATCAAACTCCGACGGTCTAAATTCATGGCAAAATACCATAGTGAAATCCTTCCAACGAGGGTAATTCTTGACACAATTTACCTATTTGAAACCATTGCTGAGCTTCATTCTCCATGTGAAATGACACCATTCGCACCTTCTTTTCATTTAGAATGTCAAAATACTCGAAATAATACTCTACTATGTAAACCCATCTCAGAGGATTGTCGTCATCGTTGAATCTTGGAAAATTTAGTTTGATCAAGGGAGGATGATGCTGAAAGCCCTGATCTTGATGATTAAAACGAGGATTTTGACGATGGATTGGATTAGATTAGATCACATTAGATGATTCACTTGGAAATTCCTTATTGCCTTCCTGATTCAAGAGATCTCTATGCAATTGTTAGAGCGCCGAATCGGAAGACTCCTGACGAACTCCCATAGCGACGAATTCTAACTTCAATTTTGCTTACTGATCATCCATGGTGTCAAATTTCTGGAGGAACAATTGAAGGGTTTTCTGGATTTCTGATAATTGGTTGTGAGATTCCATAACTCTTTTCGTCTAAGCTCGAGTCATACGCACATATAAGGGATGTGTGGGATCAAGACTGGCTCAATACTAATGAAAAGAACCTCAATTGAACTTGACTCTAATTGCGAGGGAAAACTACAACTTTCATTGAACAAGAAACTGATACAAATTCTTCACACTGACCTCCATTACAATTGAGAGCTATATAGCCTATTTCTCAGCTCAACTAACTGACTTACAACAACAACTAACCATGGTTTACAATATCCCACTAACAACTACCAAGGTTACAAATATCAACAAACTATTAACTCCATTAAATAAATTACAAGTAACTAATATTGACAGACCAATAGAGGAATGCCATCTGGCTTCCTAACAGTCCATGTCGAACATAATTTTTTTTAGTCTAGAAGTCATCTATCAACCTAATATTTTTTTTGAACAATCGATATTATCTACACTAAGGGGAGGGGGTGGGTTTAGCCTCACAATGGGCTAGCAATAATGTGGTTCAAATTCGCGTTTGGAAAGAATCAAACCTAAGACCTCTCACTTACTAGTGAAGAGGAATACCACTAGACCGTAGTTTTAAGTAGCCATCAACCCAAATTTTAAGCTCTAAAAAATACAGCAGAGCCAGTGCCAATCATCAATCATTTCCACATAATTTGGGGTGGATGAATCAAAGCTTCATCATGAGATACAAAAGTCTTGTAGTAGTTGTGCATATGATGCATCTACCATTTGAACCGAAAAGTCCACAATCGAGTTATGTAGTCGGACATACCTGGCTTTTCTAGGTTAATCTTGAAATTGTCTTGAAAATTATTTAAGCTTATGGTAGCATGATTTATTTCATTTGTCAACAATGTAAAGGAGTTATACTTGGGGTTATGGAAAAATGCTGAAATTAGTTTTTGTGTAGTTAAATCTATTCATTGTGAAATCAGGTTCAGTGAGCCCAATGTGCACATTAAAATAGAATATTGGTGGGATATTTGTCGATTATCGATATGGGCTGGAGATCAATGGATTGGGTAAGATTAGTAGTAAAAGGGTTTATAAACTTGGAAATTTTCGGGGGTTACTTTATATACTAAAGCATTCAGCACCACCACTGTAAAATGCCTGGTATGAGACATGCAAGTTTGTGTTTTTTAATATATAGATTAACATGTTGGGTAGACGTTACAGACCATCCCAGAAATTGGAGTATTTGAATTCTCAAAGTTGTGAAATGACCAAAATGCCTATGAGGAAGTGTTGTTTTTCTTTGACGATCATGTCGTGACGCGTATGTCCTATTCTATTAGCATGTTATCGTTCTTTTTTCTATCTTTTCTCCCTCATCTCTTTCTCTCCCGTTTTCTTCCTCTTCTTCCCCAAGCACACACAAATGGCAACGGCAACACCGTTCCCCTTTGAACCCGAGCCATGCAAACCACTCATCTTCATCTTCTTATCAAACCCGAGCCATGCCTTTCTATTAATTTTGTAATTAACATCTTCGGCATGTTACATTATTTTCTTTTGCTGTATTTTATTAGATGCTCTTGTTTCCATTACACATTTTATTTAATGGTTCATTAACTTCACCATGCACTATGCTGTCACTTTTATTTGATACTCTCACTTGAATTTATGCTTCTCATACCTCACTACACACTATGACTTTATCACCTTTCGAGTGTTAGCTAGCACGCTTCAATTCAGGTGTCCACTTGGGTATTTGAGTCATTTCAAATATCCACTTGCATTATCCGAGTCGGGGTGTGTCAGTAGAAAAGAAGTAGATATATGCATTATTCATAAAACATTAATAAGATTAATCGCATAAGACATTGGGCCTGTACTGATCTTTTAGCTCACGCCTTAATAATTTAGTTCAGGAGCTGAGACAGAAAACTAGTGGCTGGCTTGGAAGAAAGAAAGTTGTGTATACATAGTTTTGGACTTTTGTCGAAGAATACAAGTTGAGAAAATGTTGTTGCTTGTTTTCCTTTTCAAATACTATATAAATTACTTTGTTTAATAAAATGTGTTCATCCAATACTATTACTTGTTATTAGTTAAGCTTATGTTATCCGTTTAAATATCACGCATTCTGTGACTTAGAGCAATAGGTTTCCAATCCTTAGATTAGGAGTTGAATTTTAAGTTGTCTTAATATTAAGAAGAAAGATAAATTAGTGTTAATGTTTTGACAAATGTCTAACATTTTGGTCTTGATAGATACAATGGAGTCAAATATAAGTGATGGATTGTGCCAAGAATTCCATCTCACCAACAAAGGATATATCTCAACAAATGTTTTCAGATATCAAAACTTTGTTGCTAATTGCACCACGAATCTTGTTAAGGAGACAGTTAAGAAAAAAAGCAATTGGAAAGTGAAACTACACTTTTTGAGCCAAAAAATGTACTGAAAAGCATAGCCTTAGGACGCGAAGACAAATTGTTGATGGTGAAATATGTGATGATTATATTTATAGTTTTATCGTAGCACATAAGAGAATGTAAACATACGGAGGCCCATAGATATAAAAAATCCATGGCCAGAACCACCCAATGAGCTAGTAGAAGAAGAAAACCCAAGGAAGATAAAGAAAAAAAAATGAAGTAGCAGTGTGACTAGTTTGTCATAGAATAGTGTAAGATAAGGTAGTGTATAAGTTTTTTTTGCTGTAGAGTAGTGTAAGATAATGTAAATTAGTGTGAAATAATGTAAGCTAGTTTGAAATGATGTAAAATAGTGTGCAATATATCAAATAAGTGTTTTCTTAATTATGTGTATTTTGTTAGTTATGTTCTACTTTTTTACTTTATGAAGTTATATTTTCAGACTTTCTCCTTTGTCTTAAGATGTTGAATAGCCAAAACAACATCAATGCTAATACTGGAGTAATTTTAGCTATTCAAGAGATGACCACATCAATTAGATATAGTAATAACCAAGACTGACATCACGAAACTAAAGAAGATCGAGTTATGAGGATACAAGCGGAATTTTAGAAGACAAAACCAACTATATTTATAGGTGAACCAAACCCTATGGCAACTGAAGGATGGTTGATGCAAATGAAGAGAAAAATGAACTACCAAAAGGTTCAAACTAAAGTGAATATTTGATATGATTAATTCAACTACCATAAAAATTTGAATCACATAAGTGGTAATGTGTAGTCTGAGTAGGATTGACCTAATCTTGGATAAGAAAAATTTAAGAAAAAGGCTGCCATCCATAGTGCCAGTTGTTATGCAATAACATCAATTGTAATCTTTGTTTATTTTAGGTGCATTAAGTATTGTACATATATATTAAGGACAATACTTAAGTTCTGATTAGTCAGTACCCAATTTTACTGACCACTAATAAAAAATTGACATTTGTTCATTTTATACTATCTCAGGCTACTACAATCTTCATAACCAAACACCTCTTATTTCTCCATAGCTTCTGGAATGGAGATTTCAACTCTTCCAACTTTTGCCTCGGTCGACCCACTCTCGTTTAGTCAACAACACCCACGACTCCTCCTTCCTCTCTTCTCGGTCGAACCTGACCCCAATCCACCATCTTTATTCCCAGTGCAACCTGTTGGAAATGTGCCCTAAAGCCAATCATATGATGATACTTTATGGACATTTCACATGTTAAACTAATCTAGTTTAACTATAAATGGCAAATATTATTGTTTGAGCCGTCTCATATAAATGTTATATGCTTAAACGATAAAGTCCAAGGAATATGTGATTGGGAGAATGCAATCTAATGAAGTTAGATTCATGAGACCATTCTTTCGTAGACACATCCTAAATGTTCCTGATCAGAGGATTGTCAATTGGGCATTGACAGTCCGTCAAGATCGGTACGTGCTATGTCTTCTCTCAGGGAGAGTGACTAGTCTCGAGTCATTGGTCTGTGTGACATCAAGACAAGTACGTAGGTGCTCAGTAGAGAATGAGTTCACTGAACGCGATCAACAAAGAGTTCTCATACTCATGTCACATGAGAACTCATGGTTGGGATAATGCAAAGTAGTCCTTTGACTTGAGGCATCACAGTTGTCTTGTGGTTAAGTCCTTGATCTTTGATTATGTCAAACGTCATTCCATTGGAGTGTCCACGACATCGTTGGGGTTAAGCCACTTAGCCATGGAGGCAAGTGAATGCGCAACAAGGGATCTCTAACCTTCAAACCGTTGGGGGAGAATACTCTATGATATGATTTAGAATCTCTGGCCAGAGTATGAATGAGATTTAGGAATGCGTTCCAAATCACATTCAAGGTAATCATATAAGCACACGAATCACATTGGATAGTAGACATGAATAAATAAACTATCAAACCAAACAATGTGGTCAAGCGTATTGTATTAGAGAAAGACTGTATTGCATTTGTAATCCCAAACTGAATAGGTTTTCTCTACCTCTTCTGATTAGCTTGGGTAACCATGATATGCTGCAAGGTGTCACTCATGGTTTGTGGAAGCCCTAAACGTGTGTAATCACTAAAGGGAGAATTGAAAGTAAGTTTCAATTCACAATCGATGTAAAATGGTTTTAATCGCCCACTGCCTCGCTAAAAGGAACCTAATGGATCGCACACCGTGTAAGGTGGAGATTGAAGAAACAATGGAGATGAGTAAGAATGATTAAATGGTTTAATCATTTATTTATGGCAAGGATTAATTAATATGTTAATTAATCAAACGAATAAGTTCGTTAAAGACCTCGGGATAGTTTTGGACCTTAAGGCCCAATGGGCTTCGAACGTCAAGCCCATTAACTTAAGTTGTATGACAACTTAAAGAATAATGATTCACAAAGGCCCAAATAGTCCAAAATATCCTAATGGCCGGCCATATTGTTTAGGGTAGTGAACTTGGACTTATTTACAAGTTTGCCACTCAAATGAATAAAGGTATAAATATGACTTTATAGCCAAAATTCATTAAGGGTTTGTTTTGGAGAAAATTGGTGAGAACTTGTCTCTCCATTTCTCTCTAAAGAGGCCGGCCACCTTGGGGGGTGCATCTTGCAATCCCACTACTCCAAGGTCACTCATTTCTTCTCCAATCTCTCCTTGGTGAAGAGACTTAGAGGTTCTCAATTTTGGGAACTTGGAGAAACCTGTTCTTCCATCCAAATCCATAGATTTAATATGCAAGGAATGAAGGCCCTCTCTTTGGGTGATTAGCCTTTGCTTATGCAAAGAGGAATCTACAAAGGTATAAATTTCAACTCACTTTGTTTTGAGTTGAGTTTTGGTTCACCAATCTACTAGGCTTTGAATTTCATGGTTAAAGTTTTGTTTTTAAGTGCATGCAAGCATGATTCCGCCTTTAATTGTTAATTGCATGCTTATAGATGTTGCTTAAATGAACATGTTTTCACAAAATAATCCTTCAAGTGGTATCAGAGCCTAGGTCTAGTAGTTGGTGAATCCTTTTGGGTTTTGTAGTTCATAGTTTGTGATTTAAAAGTTGTAATATGTTACAAGCTTTATTCTTGTTTCTTTGAATGTAAATTTTGTTAGAAAATTTGCCATCTCAAATGTTGTAGATGTAGTTCATATGAGCATGAATATTGGAGCTAAAATTTGGTGCCATGACTTTGGGGATTTTCGGCCAAATCCAAAGGGTGGATTTTTGGGTTCTTGTTTGACTTGTTAAAAGTGTTTTCAAGTGACTTTTGGAACCCCTATGTACCCTAGTTTGGTTAGATGTTATTTCCCTAAAGTTTGAATGGTTTTGGAATGTTTTTGGGTGGAAAAAGTTCATGGAAAAATTTTGGGTTTTTCATGAATGTTCTTCATTGTTCTTGACATTTTTGCCAAGAACAAAAAGGTTTGTGTTTTGATTCAAAGTTTTGATTTATTTCATAAAGTTTATGTTTTATGTTTTTCAAATGATTTATTGCATAAGATATTTATTTGAATGGTGATGGAAATGGTGATGGGTGTGTAAGGATTAATTCCCTTTCACACACACCACTTGCACCACTTGTTGCTTTATGTCTAAAACTCACAAATCAACACACACATCACTCTATCTTCTTCCAAAACCGGCCACCCCCTAGTGGGGGTCCTTTTGGGGCCTTTTATGCAATTACATAAAGTTTTGATACTTTTGTGTATTTGCACTTTGGCCCAAAAGTTTACGTTTTTACGTTTAGGTCCAAAATCGCTAAAGGACAAATTGTTTTGCTCCTTTAATGAAGTTTTTGCATTGATTAAATTTTGGGTTCTAGTGTAATTACATGAAGTAGTGGACTTTTGTGTCTTTACAAAGTGACCCCAAAAGTTTTGCAATATAGCCCAAAAGTTGAGGTTAATTGCTTTATGGCCCAAAAGTTATGGTTATTGCATATTGGCCCAAATTAAGTAGAGAACAAAATTGTTTTGTCTCTTTAAATGAGAATTGGATTTTCATTTTGTTTAGCTCCATTTAAATCAATTTTATGGATACAAAAACCAAATGAAAATGTTGCATTCAATTTAATTAGTTAAAGTGTTAATTAATTAAAGGGTGATTATGAACCTAAGCCTACGATAATTGAGCTATGTGAAAGGCCGTTTCAAATTTGTTTGAACCATGGGAATGTGTAGATTAGTTTTTGGTTGTAATTTGATTTGATCAAATGTTGTAAAAGGGCATAAGCTCTTCTTTACTTTAAAGTAATTTGTTTTATGCAAATGTTGTAATGAGCATAAGCTCACCTTTACTTTGAAGTACTTCTTTCTTGCTTTATTTGATTTGCATGAAAATGAAGTAGTTGGGTCCAACGCCCCTAAGACAACACGCCTTAATGTGATTAAACGCGTAACTAAAATCAATCACCATTCCTAGACCGAGATTCAACACAAGGCTCGTGTTGAATCTAAACAAAGGTTCATAGTCATCCTAAGGCCCTAAGGCAACTATATAGTCCATCAAATGAATGCAAAGTTTATGTTAGTAGTATCATATACTCTTGCTTTAAAAACCGTTTTATAAGCATAGTGGGAGTATTATATACAACTAAAAACAATCATATGGACCAATAGTTGTAATAGGACCAAAATTGTTTTAATAGAGATTAAAATGTATGTTTATATGTGATGAGACCTAAAACCCTCAACCAAACCATTATTAAGTTGATAAGCGTGAGAGTGCTTAGAACACTCTTTCGTAGGCCTTCCACCGTGGTGGGATCCAATCGTTTATGACTTGTACACCGGCTTCACCCTATCATGGGGGAGTACAAAGTGCATGCTTATACTCAGGAGGAATCCATATACATATGATGAGGTGAGTGTAGGCAACGAAGATGGCCGACATCTTATTATCGTGAGGCTATTCTTGAACCCCTTCACGAACTAAGCATGGTGGGAATGACTTAACTAAGTGCAATGGAGCCAACATCATATCATTGTGAGGTGACATTCTCTAGAGGCCAAATAAGATGGGTACTTGCATTAGTTGCAAATGAGTAAGCGTACTCTCTCATTATTATTAATGCTAGCCAACATCATATCATTGTGAGGTGGGCTTGGTAATAGTGAGCCTCCCATACCCTACTAGGAGTTTCATCCAAAACTCTCGAATTCCAATGAGGGATATGGAATTTGCCAAAAATAGTGGGTGGTGCTATTTGATTTAAAGACCCGAATCAAATGGCTTAAAATCAATCAATTTATATTCGTTATGTATTTGTTTACCAATATATTTGCAAACGCTATCCAAAACTTGACAAAGAAAAGCCGAATGCTTTAGTTTCCGGACTTGGTAACACAATCCCAAAGATTGTCTTAAATGGATTGTATATGTACCTAAGTAGTCTCATCCTCACAATCTTCCTAATGATAATGTATCATTGGAAGAACATGTTAGAAAGGTCTATCATGAAGAGGACAACACAAACAACCAATGCTTAATCCTTTGTTAAATGAACAAAGGAACTTACGAAGATTAGCATAATGACAAGGACACTTTTAGTGTTATTAGTTCTTCACTTACAAATCGTTGTATGAAGAAATAATAGTTGCTTTGAACAACCCTTAGTCAATGCAAACACTAGTGCTTGTTTCTTTGTTAAATGAACAAAGAACTTGAGAAGAAAGCACAAAGGCATGGACACTTTATGTGCCATGATTCTTCACTTACAAATTGTTGTATGAAGAAATGAGAGTTGCCTTGTACAACTCTTGAAGGTTTGTAATTATGTTTAGAACATAATGGTTGGTTGACAAAAACAGTCCATTAACATGGACTTATAATGATTTTGAATCATTAAGTGTTGAAGTGATAAACCACTTAATGAGACGGAAACTAGGCAAGGACTTCACCTTTGTGTCCCTATCCTTATGGTTCACTAAGTTTATTGTAAACTATATAATGAACAATAACCACATGCTCTCCAAAATGATTGATGTGTATAACACAATTGAAATAAGTTTCAAGAGAGATAGTGGGAGTTTAGGGACCATGACTATTGTAGTCAAAGGTGAAGTCAAATGAAGAAGATAAAATTAACTCCAAGGGAACAAACTTTCTTTATGAAAGGATGGACATTGGAAGGGGTATTTGCAAGAAATGTCTTGCAAATGTCAAGAACACACCTTTCGAAGGTGTTGTAAATTGTTCTTGAAAAGTTCAAAACAGTTGGTTCTTCTACTTGAATGCTTGATTCCGTATTAGTAACTATGTTTTACAATCGTTGTAAAAGTGTGACTAATAAGAAGTAGAAGATATATGAGAGAAGGAAAAGGTGCTTCACATTCGGAAAGTGAATCAAATATAGATCTCTGCGAAAGCAGATGGTACTTACTTCCTCATATGAACTACCAAAGAAATTGGAAAAACATAGATTGTCTTGATATTCCAATTTTAAGGAACTAAATTCCGTCACTATGTGAAATGGATAAATGTTTTGTTTGACAAAACATTGTTCTTTATTAATCAATGATTGGATTATGGTAATCTAATTGATTGTCTCTATAGTAGAGATGATATGGTAGTGTTAACTGTTTAGAATATAATGATGCTTAAAACCCAAAAGGTTGCAAGGTAGTGACTAATCCCAACTAAGTTGTGATTCCTCTAAAAACATAAATTACGAGTTGGTAATAAATGGATGCTTTGGATTGTTAGATCCGGATCCAATACCTTCTTGTTAAAATTGTATAGAGGCGAAATGTTTGAATCTTTATTCTTTTGGAAAGAAGAAAGAATCACAAAGTTGTTGAGGTTAATTCACTTAGATGTTAGTGGCACTTGTCCACAAACATAATACTACTCATGTTGGATGACATTCACCGAAGATCACCCTCGGTTGGACTATAGTTTATTTTAAATAAACACAAGTCCGAATACTTTGCAAAATGTTTCAAAGAATTCAAGAAATGTAAGTTGATGAGTAAGATATCTAAAGTATTTACCTCCTTGGATTTGATCCAAGGAAAGGTAACACTTTAGAATAGTTTCCTTGAAAGATATCAAGGAAAATAGCATCATAAGATAATGTATTTCTCCATTAGGAGAAGAACGAAGTCGAATAAGATTTAGTTCGTTAGATGTTATCTATTACCCACATATATAGGATATATACTTCTAAAACAATATGATTGTCAATGAGAAGATCTTCCAATATTTTCATGACTCCATAAGATGTAGTTGGAAAGAAAGACAAATCTTAAAACATGTTAAGATTTGGGGTTGTGTGCTAATAAACAATATTTGTTTGATAACAGTCTTGTGGGATATCCTTAAATTAACTTTTGGATATCGCTTCTATAAACCAACTAACAAATGTTGTTTTGTTGGGTAGTTCATTGTAATCCTACAATGTGATTTGCCTAAGAGCAAATGAACGAGGGATAGAACTCAAATAATGGTTCTTTGAGAGACAAGATAATAATCAACAAATATAACAACCTAGTTCCTATACCAAAAGCTCCAAGGTAGTCGAGAAGGATTTATAAACCGTCTCAGTTGAATGGTTTGAACTTTATGACTATGTCATAGAGTTGCACCTCTTAATTCGAAAGAAATAAGAATGAAAATCCTTATGACTACATTGAGTGCATATACGATATATACTCATGGGAATGGTAAAGTACCATTTGACCCGAAATAATGAAACCTTCATAAGCTAATTGGTAGCTTAAGGTGACTACAATCAAAGAGAACGGTTGACTTTGAAGAAACCATTTTTGACGTAGTCTTAGTTTCAATTAATTCGAAGATTGCTAGCTACAATCAAATGGTGATTCAATGTTTGGACATAATATAGGTTTCCGAAACCATTATTAAGATAGTCTTGATAATATATGTCTAAAACTATGAATCACAAGACATGTAAGTTGTAGAGATCCATCCATCATGAATCTAAGCAAGCTAGTGGGAGCTATGAGCATCTTATGAGAAGAGGATCAAATCGTTTGATTTCTCATAAAAATGTAAATGAATCTTTTGTTTACTAGGTTTACAAAAGATTAGTGGGAGTTAATCATGTTCCTAAAATTTAAATATATATATGATATGTTAATTTTGGAAATGAAATGAATACTTCTTCGTTAAAGTTATGACTTTAAACATTCTATAACGATAGAATGTATATGGGAGACATAGTCTATATACATGGGATAGAAATCTATAATGATAGATTTTTAGGATATAATTGGATTATATCAATTCCTAATAATAGACAAAAGATGCTAGGAAGTTTCTCATATGATGATAAACTTCAATTAGAAGGATGACTCTAGTGTGACTAGCAAGTTGCCCTTCTCAAAGGGAACGTGCCCTTTTGACTCCCAAAGAAATAATGCGTAAATAGAATCCTTTATGCATACGCATAAAGGTGATTTATGTATTTCATATTGTATGAAAAACATTGATATGAGTTGTACCTAGAACGGTACAAAACGATATCAGTGCAAGCCCAGGATCAGAACCATGGCAACTGTCAAGTGAGTCCTTAAGTATTTAAGAAATACTAAAGGATAGATTCCTCAAAGAACGAGGAAGAATTAGAGTAACGTAATGGAAGTGTAAATGTATTAGATTATGAATCTAATCCATCATTGGATGTTTCTTCATTATGAATGAAGAGATAAACGGATATCTCTTTATTATGACTAAAGAGATATTTGGATGGAAACATTAAAGTAATGACTTTAGTGTGTTCCATTATGAATGCAAAATATATTGCCATATAGAAGTTTACAACAATGTTGTTTGGATGGGAAAGTTCATTTATAAACTCTCTATTCGGTTCCAACCAGAAAGTGTATCTAGTGTACTGACACTATGACACTAATGGGGCGATAGCTCAAGCCAGGGAATCAAGGTCTCATCAAGGTCCGAACTCAAATGAGAGACTGAACCGCATGATTAAGAATCATGTATAATGGTGACGTCGTTATTCTCAAGGTTACTTCTATGGATAACATATAGATATCCATTGTCTAGGCCTACTACTCAGCCATTTATGAAATGACTACGGAAGAGGTATCATCACTAATGACCAAGCTGATTGGCTCTAGTGCAAGTGGGAGATTGTTGGAAATGTGCCCTAAAGCCAATCATATGATGATACTTTACGGACATTTCACATGTTAAACTAATCTAGTTTAACTATAAATGGCAAATATTATTGTTTGAGCCGTCTCATATAAATGTTATATGCTTAAACGATAAAGTCCAAGGAATATGTGATTGGGAGAATGCAATCTAATGAAGTTAGATTCATGAGACCATTCTTTTGTAGACACATCCTACATGTTCCTGATCAGAGGATTGTCAATTGGGCATTGACAGTCCGTCAAGATCGGTACGTGCTATGTCTTCTCTCAGGGAGAGTGACTAGTCTCGAGTCATTGGTGTGTGTGACATCAAGACAAGTACGTAGGTGCTCAGTAGAGAATGAGTTCACTGAACGCGATCAACGAAGAGTTCTCATACTCATGTCACATGAGAACTCATGGTTGGGATAATGCAAAGTAGTCATTTGACTTGAGGCATCACAGTTGTCTTGTGGTTAAGTCCTTGATCTTTGATTATGTCAAACGTCATTCCATTGGAGTGTCCACGACATCGTTGGGGTTAAGCCACTTAGCCATGGAGGCAAGTGAATGCGCAACAAGGGATCTCTAACCTTCAAACCGTTGGGGGAGAATACTCTATGATATGATTTAGAATCTCTGGCCAGAGTATGAATGAGATTTAGGAATGCGTTCCAAATCACATTCAAGGTAATCATATAAGCACATGAATCACATTGGATAGTAGACATGAATAAATAAACTATCAAACCAAACAATGTGGTCAAGCGTATTGTATTAGAGAAAGACCGTATTGCATTTGTAATCCCAAACTGAATAGGTTTTCTCTACCTCTTCTGATTAGCTTGGGTAACCATGATATGCTGCAAGGTGTCACTCATGGTTTGTGGAAGCCCTAAACGTGTGTAATCACTAAAGGGAGAATTGAAAGTAAGTTTCAATTCACAATCGATGTAAAAATGGTTTTAATCGCCCACTGCCTCGCTAAAAGGAACCTAATGGATAGCACACTGTGTAAGGTGGAGATTGAAGAAACAATGGAGATGAGTAAGAATGATTAAATGGTTTAATCATTTATTTATGGCAAGGATTAATTAATATGTTAATTAATCAAACGAATAAGTTCGTTAAAGACCTCGGGATAGTTTTGGACCTTAAGGCCCAATGGGCTTCGAACGTCAAGCCCATTAACTTAAGTTGTATGACAACTTAAAGAATAATGATTCACAAAGGCCCAATTAGTCCAAAATATCCTAATGGCCGGCCATATTGTTTAGGGTAGTGAACTTGGACTTATTTACAAGTTTGCCACTCAAATGAATAAAGGTATAAATATGACTTTATAGCCAAAATTCATTAAGGGTTTGTTTTGGAGAAAATTGGTGAGAACTTGTCTCTCCATTTCTCTCTAAAGAGGCCGGCCACCTTGGGGGGTGCATCTTGCAATCCCACTACTCCAAGGTCACTCATTTCTTCTCCAATCTCTCCTTGGTGAAGAGACTTAGAGGTTCTCAATTTAGGGAACTTGGAGAAACCTATTCTTCCATCCAAATCCATAGATTTAATATGCAAGGAATGAAGGCCCTCTCTTTGGGTGATTAGCCTTTGCTTATGCAAAGAGGAATCTACAAAGGTATAAATTTCAACTCATTTTGTTTTGAGTTGAGTTTTGGTTCACCAATCTACTAGGCTTTGAATTTCATGGTTAAAGTTTTGTTTTTAAGTGCATGCAAGCATGATTCCGCCTTTAATTGTTAATTGCATGCTTATAGATGTTGCTTAAATGAACATGTTTTCACAAAATAATCCTTCACAACCATGGCAGGGAAGCTGCGTCAAGTCGTGACCAGTGAATGAGCATGTGCATAGGTGTTGCCATGGTTGATGAGAGGTTTAGGTATGAGTGGGCAGGTTTGGGTTCGATGGAGAAGATAAATTAATGGAGAAATTTAGGTTGGATTTGAGATTTGTGTCATGGTTGGGGATGCGAGAGGGACAGATGAGAGTGGAATGTAGGGGAGATTGGTTATTTGGTTACAAGTTTAGAGAGCATTTTAAATGACACATGGCTTTATTTGGTTGGATGACATAGTGATGTCAGTATCTTGGGTCCTCATAGGTATTCTCCATATATTAATACATTTTTTTTGCGGATACTTTTGATTTATTCAAAACAAAGTCACCCTTAAGTAATTCGGAGTTCGGAGTTCGAAGGAAGATTCTATGAGACTTTAAAGATTAAGGGCAATCTAGTAAGTTTACAATATTCAAATATTTTTCTTTTTCTAATATCTGCAGACCCTCTCTTATCTCCTTCACTTTCTTATGCTTTTTTCTTTCTTTTCTCCCTTATTTCTTTCTCTCCCCTTTTCTTCATTTTTCTTCCATGAGCAACCATACATGAAGGCAACGGCAACGCTGTTCCCCATCGAACCCGATCCATGCAAACCACTCATCTTCATCTCCTCATCAAACCCGAGCCGTGCCTCTCTAGTAATTTTGTATTTAACACCTTCGACATGTTACATTAGTTTGCTTTCGCTGTATTTAACTTGATGCTTTGGTTTCCATTACACATTTTATTTAAGGGTTCGTTAACTTAACTATGCACTATGCTCTCACTTTTACTTTATACTCTCACTTGAATTTATTCTCCTTACACCACACTGCACACTTCTGCTTTGTCACTTTTCAGGTGTTAGTTAGCACGTTTCGTTTCGAGTGTCCACTTGGGTATTTGAGTCATTTTGGATATCCACCTGAATTATCCGAGTTAAAGTGTGTCAGTAGAAATGAAGTAGATATATGCATTGCTCATAAAACATTAATAAGATCAATCACATAAGACATTGGGCCCGTACTGATCTTTTAGCTCACACCTTAAATAATTTTATTCAGGAGCTGAGATAGAAAACTAGTGGCTAGCTTGGAAGAAAGAAAGTTGTGTGTAGATTAGGGATGAAAATTTTTGCCTTCTTCTTCTTGGACGAAAATGCACCTGTAAAAAATTAACACCTTAGGTTAAGGCCAAGAGCCTCACGCGCCCACGATGAATTGGGGGGAGGGGGGTGGGGGCTTTGGCAGAAGAACCTCCGATGCCAAAGTTAGAATTTGAGGGAAAAATGTTTAGAGAAATTTGGAGAGTTTTGTAAGAGAGTTGGAATTAGATTTTTTGGAGAAATGAGAGCTATTTATAGGAGTGTGGCCGGCCTCTATTTGGTGAAAATGGGGTCCGGCCACTTATGGTGATTTGGGTGTAATTGTGATCAATTAGGCAATTAATCAATTAATTGGGTAATTAGTCAATTAATTAGCTAATTAATCCTATTTTTGAAAAGAATAAATGAGGATTACCTTATGGGGAGGATTTGATGAGGATTGATGAACTAGGTTTTGAATTTACCTATTTCAATCACCTTTGACCTTGATTGGGTCATTATTGTCCGCTGCTTACGCGTGGGAGTTACGGTGTGCCTCGAGGGTAATTTTATCTTTTTCATCCAAGAATCCACGTGTCGCTTCCATATTTTTCTTGATTATTTTTGGCTCCACATATGCCTCTGATAGGAGCATATTTATGTGACTTAGTTAGCTTGTTTCTTGGCATTTATGTTGTTAGTTCGTAGTTATTTTAGTATTTTAAGCTATTTTCGTGTGTTTGTAGGTCCAAAGGGTTAATGTGGCAAAGAAGTGCATTTTGGAGCATTTTGGAGCATTTTTGGGCATGGAATGGATAGCATATACTTTGAGCAAAAGGAATGGATGAAATTTGAAGTTTGTGCATCATCCTCTCCCTATAAATAACCATTTTAGCACACTCATTTCACCCAACACATTCACCTACCACTACATACACTCATTTCACCCAACACATTCACCTATCACTACATCCACTCATTTCACCCAACACATCCACTCATTACAATCACCCAACACATTCACCTACCACTACATCCACTCATTTCACCCAACACATCCACTCATTTCAACCACCCAACACATTCACCTACCACTACATCCACTCATTTCAACCACTCAACACATTCACCTACCACTACATCCACTCATTACCACCACCCACTACATCCTCTCCCTAGCCTATAAATACATTCATCCACCCTTCATCACAGGGGAGATATCAATCCAAAACACACACACACATCATCTACACAATTCTCCACTCTTTGCCGCATTCAATACAACCTTCATCCAAACATATCCATTCATTTTCACATCCATTCCTCCATACAAACAACCTTCAAACACTCACCAACACCTTGTGCCGTAGCAAAGGAAGGGAAGGAAAGTGCTTGGACGTGCTTGCTGTCCAACTTGGATCGTTGGAGCGTTTAGGTGTTTTTTTTTTCTTTTGTTTCTAATGTTTAAATTCATTTCCTTTCGTTTTGTTGTAAATATGAGTGGCTAAACCCCTCTTGGCTAGGGGTGATTCCAAAGCCATGATTATGTGTGTAATATGATTTGATAAATTCCAGTTATGAACTCTTGAATCGTAAATGCAATTGGCTTAACTATTTGATTGATAACTTATTTGTATTTGTTAATTAAAGGTCGACACTTAATTGGCATGCATAAATCCGTTGCTAGAATATAAGGAAGTTTCACATAATCATTACAAACTTATATTCACATGTAGTGAAGGTCACTTATAAACGATCGCGTTAAGTTTAATTCTAGCATGAGTAACATGATGTCATAGTTGCAAGTGCTTTGTCAATGCTTATGATTTTCATTAAACGTAATGATCTTTGATTGTATCTCCATTATGATGTCATGTAGGGAACTTTAGAAGAATGTTTTGGGTTGTCGAATGATGTCATCCAATCCAATAAAACAAGGAAAATCTGAGAGTTAACTAGTGATGTCACGGTTAATTTGGAGCATTGTCGTTCATAATTCAATGAAGTAGTAATCGGAAATCGAGTTATTTGCATACATGTCATGTGTGGAGAAAAAGCCTCTAGCTATCCCATCCATCATCTTATTTCTCAAATTTATTTTACAATCTGTCTAATTTTTCATACTTGTTTGTTTGTTTCAACTTCATCCAAATCAAAACCCCCCTTTTAGTTTCTTGTTTCAAAGTGTTTCAAATCTGTTTTAGTTTGTGTTTTTAAGTGTTTTGATTCAAGTAAAAGTCAATTTTCGTCCAAAGTCATTCCTAGTGTCTAGTTTAAGTTTATTTAATTGTTTTAAGCTGTTTTGATTTTTTTAAGTTTGCTTTGAGTCTTGTGAGTCTTGTTAAGTGTTTTTAAGTTTAGTTTTATGTTTTTGAGTCAGTTTAGAGGTTATTAGCAAGCCCTCCTAATCCCCGGTCTAGAACGATCCCTACTTATACTTATACTACAATTGTCAAAAGAGGGTTAAATTTGTGTGTTAAGTTAATTTTCGCATCAAGTTTTTAGTGCCGTTGCCGGGGATTAGCAACTTTGTTAATCCCTTGTTATTTCTTTTTGTTTATTTTCATGTGTTTTTGTTCCTAGTTGCTGATTTTACTTGTTTTCTTGTTTTAGGTGGTTTATGACTCGAAGTTCTCAACCTGTTCATAAGCACATCTTTGACTTTGACGACGATTTTGAACGAACTTTGGGACGAGCAAGGAATGAACAAGATCCCCAACCATCTCAACCTGCACCAGATCTTGAAGAAGACAAAGTAGAAGAGCAAGAGAAGGCCACGACAAGGACTTTTGAAGAAGTCCAAGATATGGCAGTAGACAATCGAACAATCAAGGAGCTTTCCGTTTTGGGATTGCACAATGCTCTGCCTTTATGCATTCAATATCCAAGGGCGGCCCAAAACAAGACCGATGAGTTCGAATTAAAGTTCAGTTTATTGCATCATATTCCTAAGTTCCATGGGTTGTCCATGGAAGATCCTAATAAACATTTGAAGGAGTTCGAGGTTGTTTGTTCGAGTATGACCCCTGTGAATGTTGATGGGAGCATTCTGAAAATGAAGGCTTTTCCCTTTTCTCTCTTAGAAAAGGCTAAAGATTGGTTGTATGAGCTAGCCCCCAGAACTGTCACATCATAGGAGAGTATGAAACGGGCATTTTTGGATAAGTTTTTCCCAACTTCTTGAGTCATTCTACTATGCAAAAGGATTAGTGGCATTCAGCAAAACCAAGGTGAATCATTTCCCACTTACTATGAACGTTTTAAAACCCTTGTTACTTCATGTCCACAACACCAGATGAATGAGGAGCTTCTTCTTCAATATTTCTACGAAGGGTTTCTACCAATTGAACACTAAATATTAGACGCCTCAGCGGGAGGAGCCTTGGTGGACAAAACACCCATGGTTGCCAAGACCTTAATTGCTAATCGAGCATTGAATGCTCAACAATATGAAGGCGTTGGTCAAAGAGACAACCCATAACAGCAACAAGTTAATGAGGCAAGTGCTATTTCTGAACTTCAAAATCAAATGGCTAATCTTACTACTCTTCTTTCACAGGTGGTTGAAAAACCAAAAGAACAAATTGTAGCTGCTTGTGGCGTGTGCTCAATGAATGGACATCTCACGGATAAGTGCCCTCAATTGATCGAGAACGGAGGGTGGGAATTTGCCAACGCCGTGGGTTTTGAGAGTCAAAACCAACCAAGGAATGATCCGTTCTCAAATACATACAATCCAAGTTGGAGAGATCATCCAAATTTCAAATGGAGGGAGCCCCAACAAACCCAACAACAAAGTGCATTCAAACAACAACCTCCGGGATTCTATCAAAGGCCGTATGCACCCGCACAACCCCAAACGCAACCTGCCCAAAATAACTCAGGTTCATCTTTTCATAATGCTCAAGTTATTCAGTTACTAACTACATTGGCGAAGGGTCAGGAAAATAAAGCAAAAGATATGCACAATTACGCCAATGAAGTGCAAAATCAAGCTCGAAAGGTGACTGAATTAAAGAGACAGATGGGACAAATGGCTGAGTTCATAGGGTAATTTAGTAGAGAGCCAGGTAAGTTACCTAGTTTGACGGATGTGAATCCAAAGGGAGGCTTCGAATCTGCCAAAGCCATCACCTTGCGAAGTGGACAAAAAGTTGGATCTGATCCCAGCCCATCTAAATCCAATCAAAAGGAGGACGAAAAGATGCAATATGAGGAGAAAGAGTAAGGCCTGCCCTCGGCAAGGATTGAACAATCTTTGCCGCAGCCACCTACACACCCTAATTCGACCACCAAAGGTAAGTTGGGTTCAAATTCCATGACTTCTAATTCCATTCCAACCAATGCACCCTTTCCTCGCAGGTTTATGCAATCAAAGAAGGATGAGAGTGACAAAGACATCTTTGACACATTTAGAAAGGTGCAATTCAACATTCCACTTCTAGATGCAATTAAACAAGTCCCCAAGTATGCTAAGTTCTTGAAGGAGCTGTGCACTACAAGGAAGAGAGCTTCAAACAAAGAGGTGGTAAGGGTAAGTGAGAATGTCTCAGCTGTGTTGCAACGAAAACTACCTCCTAAGTGCAAAGATCCAGGCAGTTTTACAATTCCTTGTATTATAGGAAATACTCACTTTGAATCTGCCATGTTAGATCTAGGTGCATCAATAAATGTCATGCCTTATTCAATTATGCATCTATGAACTTGGGAGAATTAAAAAATGATGGAGTGATCATTCAACTGGCCGATAGATCTAATGCGTATCCAAAATGTGTTTTGGAGGATGTTTTAGTGCAGGTGAATCACCTAGTCTTTTCGGCAGACTTTTACGTGCTTGAAATGGAAGACTCGAAACGAAGGGTTAGCACTTAGGCATGCACACGGCAACAACAAGGAACATCTTGCCGTGCCTATTTACGAAGAATTGGTGGAGATGGTTGCTGCCCTAGAGTCAAATCCAAGGCATATTGGTAAGTCTCCTAACCTAATTTCAATTCCCATTTCGACTAACAAGTTGCTTCCTTCTGTAATCCAGCCCCCTTCCCTAGAGCTTAAACCATTGCCTAGCCATTTGAAATATGTGTTTTGGGGAGAGCAAGAGACGCTGCCCGTCATCATCTCTTCTTCACTCACTGCACAAGAGGAGGACAAGTTGGTGAGGGTGCTTCGGGAATACAGAACTGCCATTAGGTGGACATTGGCCGATATCAAGGGAATTAGCCCTACCACTTGCATGCATCGAATACTCTTGGAAGAAAGAGCCAAACCATCTAGAGAAGCACAACACCGGCTCAATCCACCCATGATGGACGTTGTGAAGAAGAAAATCATCAAGCTACTAGATTGTGGAGTGATTTACCCAATTTTTGATAGCCATTGGGTCTCGCCGGTCCAAGTTGTTCCTAAGAAGTCCGGAGTCACTGTGGTAAAAAATAAAGATAATGAGCTTGTGCCCACCCGAATCCAAACCGGATAGAGAGTTTGTATTGACTATCGGAAGCTCAACGCTACGACAAGAAAAGATCACTTCCCGCTGCCCTTTATTGATCAAATGCTAGAAAGGTTAGCTGGTCATTCATTTTATTATTTTCTTGATGGCTATTCAGGTTATAATCAGATTGTGATAGCTCTCGATGACCAAGAAAAGACTACCTTCACATGTCCTTTTGGTACCTTTGCTTATCGACGAATGCCATTTGGGCTATGCAACGCACCAGCCACATTCCAAAGGTGTATGGTAAGTATTTTCTCAGAATTTGTGGAAAAGATCATTGAAGTGTTTATGGATGACTTTAGTGTCTTTGGTGACTCATTTGATGCATGCTTGAATAATCTTACTCTGATCTTACAACAATGCATTGAAACTAATCTTGTCTTGAATTGGGAAAAGTGCTATTTTATGGTAAAACAAGGTATAGTTTTGGGGCATATCATATCAGAAAAAAAGATTGAGGTTGATAAATCTAAAATAGATCTTGTACGTCACTTACCCTCTCCCACTTCGGTGAGGAAGGTTTGTTTTTTTCTCGGCCATACAGAATTGTATAGGAGATTCATCAAGGATTTCTCAAAAATCGCCCAACCCCTTTGCCGTTTACTCCAAAAGGAAATAGCCTTTGAGTTCAACAAGGAGTGTGAGACCGCTTTCAAAACCCTCAAGGACATGTTGACTTCGGCCCCTGTCATCATGCCATCAGATTGGAGTCTTCCATTTGAGCTAATGTGTGATGCATCCGATTATGCCATTGGTGCTGTTTTAGGCCAAAGGAGGAACAAACAGCCCCACGTCATCCACTACGCTTCCCGGACACTAAATGATGCTTAATTGAATTATTCTATCACTGAGAAAGAACTTCTTGCAGTTGTATTTGCTTTAGATAAATTTCGTTCATACTTACTTGGCACTAAAGTGATTGTATATTCTGACCATGCAGTGTTGAAGTACCTCCTCACCAAGAAGGAGGCTAAACCAAGGTTGATTTGTTGGATGCTCCTACTTCAAGAGTTCAACATTGAAATAAGAGACAAAAAGGGGAGTGAAAACGTGGTGGCTAACCACCTCAACCGTTTGGTGCATGAGGAGGACTCCTTACCCATTCTAGAGACCTTCCCTGACGAGCAATTGCTGTCCTTAGAGGTAAGTAAGCCCTGGTATGCTGATTTGGTCAATTATTTGGTCACAAAACAAGTTCCTAGCACTCTAGATAAATACAAGCGTGATAAACTCAGAAATGATGCACGATTTTATGTGTGGGATGATCCATATTTGTGGAAGTATTGTCCTGATCAGATTATTCGTAGATGTGTGCACAATTCCGAGTTTAATTCAATTCTTGCATTTTGCCATAGTTATGCATGTGGGGGTCATTTTAGCACCCAAAGGACAACCCTTAAGGTTTTAGAGAGTGGTTTCTATTGGCCTACATTGTTTAAGGATGCTAGAACATTTTGTATAACTTGTGACAGATGCCAAAGAACAGGTACAATCGGTGCCAAAGACCAAATGCCGCAAACCCCCATCTTTAATGTGGAGATCTTTGATGTATGGGGTATGGATTTCATGGGACCCTTTCCGCCCTCATATGTTTTTACTTATATTTTGCTAGCCGTTGATTATGTGTCGAAATGGGTGGAAGCTAAAGCCACCCATACTGACGATTCTAGAGTGGTGGCAGATTTTATCAAGGCTAACATCTTTTCCAGATTTGGCATGCCGAGGGTGTTCATAAGCGATGGAGGCTTCCATTTTTTCAATCGCACCATTGAGGCGCTGTTTAAAAAGTACAATGTGAAGCATCGGGTTTCCACGCCATACCATCCTCAAACAAGTGGCCAAGTCGAAGTCTCGAATGGAGAAATCAAGCAAATCTTGGAGAAGACTGTTGGGCCAAACCAAAAGGATTGAAGCTTGCGTTTAGATGATGCACTATGGGCATATCGCACTGCCTACAAAACACCTCTAGGGATGTCTCCATTTTGACTAATCTACGGCAAGCTGTGTCACCTACCTGTGGAATTAGAGCACAAAGCGCACTGGGCTGTGAAAACATTCAATTTGGACTTAAATGCTGCTGGAATGAATAGGAAGCTCCAACTGAATGAACTTGAGGAGATACGGAATGAGGCCTATGATAATGCACGAATTTACAAGGAGAAAACAAAGGCGTTTCATGACAAAATGATTAGGGGAAAAACAATCTCATTTGGACAGAAAGTGCTACTATTCGATTCTCATCTACCATTGTTCCCTGGTAAGTTACGGTCTAAGTAGATTGGGCCATTTGTTGTCACTAATGTTTTTCCCCATGGTGTAGTCCAAGTTAAAAGCTTAAGGAACGACGACGAATTCAAAGTGAACGGGCATCGCCTGAAGCTAAACTAAGAGAATGATGTGGGGCAGATTGTGGAAGAAATCCCACTCAGTGCCGTGGGCCCTATCCAAGCTTAGAAGGAAGTTTCGTCTGGCTGCAAGACGTTAAAGCAAGCGCTTCTTGGGAGGCAACCCATGTTTTGCGTTCCTAAAATTCTTCCCTTTTCTGCAATTTTATTTTGCCATGATTGTCATTTTTATTTGTTGCTTGTTTAATTGTTTTTTGTGTGGGTTTATTTTTGAAACATTGACATATATGCAAGGTATTTTACATTAATATTCGTTGAAAATGAATAGGAGGCAGAAAAATACAAGAGGGAGTTTTCACAAAGGCTGCTTAGGAGATGTCTTAGTAGTCGGCGGAGCCTCAGCAATCGGCGGAGCCTCAGCAATCGGCGGAGCCACAGAAGGATGAGGTATTAGTGGTTGATCATTTGGAGCTTAACTACACGGTACAGCCCCATAAGACGAAGGCAAATGCTGTTGGAACAAACCCACAAACCTCTGATGATCAAGTAAAATCTGACCATCAGATTCCTGCATCTGGGCAATCTTCCTCTTCATGTTTGTAGCATAGTTATGTGCAAGCTTGTGCAACTATTTATTCTCATGCTTGAGCCCTCTAATCTTCTGTTTGAGACTCATTACTTTAGCCACCATTGATTCAACTTGACGGGTTCGAGCAAATAGACGTTGGGCCATATTAGACACAGAACCCGCACACTGCAAACTGAGAGCCAGAGAATCCTTAACAGCCAACTCATCAGACCGTTTGGAAAGTAGTTTGTTATCTTTGGGAGTGACAAGGTTCCGGGCCACCACCGCAGCGGTCATATCATTCTTCATCACCGAATCCCCAACGGTAAGAGGACCAGTAGAGGATATGAAGGATGTGTGCCATATATTGTCTGGAGAAGGCATTGATGCCTATTCACCAAAGTTCAAGTCAAAACGACAGTCGGAGGGGCAAGATATTTTCAAAGGTGTTGAAGAAAGAAAAGGTCGGACAAATCGAGATCTTAGAAGTGCAATGAATGGAGTTTATACGGGCAGAAATTCAAGTGTGCATAGAAACGAACTGCTAATCCTCTATAAAAATCAGCACTCGATGGGATTTCAGAGATCGAAGAGGCGACCTCAGAAATCGAAGAGGCCAATTTAAAAATCGAAGAGGCGCTAGCTTTTTTAAAAGCTGGGCTTGCTCAGAAACCACGGGCCATCCTCTATTCCAGATTTGTCCGCACTTGTCACATGCAACCTTTGCACTCGACGGACCTCAGAAATCGAAGGGGCAAGCTCAGAAATTGGAAAGGCATTTGTTTTTCCAGGAGTGTCAGCATCTGTCACATATACACTCAGCTTGTGAAAATCATGGGCAATTTGTCGAAGTGCCCATTTCAGATATCGAAGAGGCATTTGCTTTTCCAGACGTGTCAGCATCTGTCACATGCACACTCAGCCTTGCGGAAATTACGGGCAATCTGTCGAAGATTTCTGGTGACGTAGAAAGCACGTGAAGATTACTATTCAATCATCCAACGGTTGCCGACAAGAGTGAAAGAATAATACCAGTTATTAATTCATATAAATGTCGATCTTCACCCTCTATTGCAAGGCAGACATACATAACCCTTCTTCATCTCCGAGAATGCCTTCCCAACAAAGCCTCTCGAGTCACTCAGTGTTCCTTATTCCCTGGGATACCTCTGCAAACAACCCATCAAAAGAAAAAGTATTTCATATCATGAAGGTTGAAAACAAGAGTATCTCATATCATGCTTTCTCCCTGTCTTTCTTCTTGTCGTTGTTTTTCACCTGCGGGACAATGAGAAAGAGAGCAATCAGCCAGCACTTGGTATCAATCTTCCGATCTGGAACCGACTGCCTGGAACCCCTTCTTGATTGCTTACCTAGCCTTGCTCTCGAGTACTCATTTTCAACATCTTATACTTCCTCAAGCTACCACATTTGCCTAGGGAACAGATAAGGGAAGTAAAAATGATACCTCGAAGTATGTGGAGACAATGTGCTAATCCATCCTCAACTAGGGACAAGGAGAAAGAAAGAAAATGGTCGGCACTTGGAAAGATTGAAGAAAGAAATAGACCATCACCTCTACCTCGTGCCTGCCTGCCGTGCAGAAGAAACAAGCAGAGAAGAATGCAGACTGCACAACCAAGGAACTCTTATATCCCTTGCTCAGAATTCCAAACCAGTTCGAGATCAAAGCTGTGGAAAGTCAACAAGATCATCTATCTCCAAAACCAGATTTGCGTTCTTAAACTCTACTCTGTTTGGTTTTTACTTTGCTATATGATAAGCTCATATTTATATATATTTTACATAAAATTCACTTGTCTTTTCTTAGTTAGTTCCTTATATTTTTGAGCTATTTACTATGTTTTTGTGTTTTGTGTGATTTATCAAGCAAAGAAAAGAAAAGTAGCACAAGTGAGATATTAAGTAACAAATTCGTCAAAACTGCCTGTGCAGATTAGCGGATTTTGGAAGCATGTTACGAACAGCTCATAATGAATGAGAGAATGAGCCTTATATGCTTGGAAAGCTACGGATGTCTATTTTCTGGAGCAATTTACAGATTGTTAATACCCTTTTTCTAGAAGAAGTTATGGGCATTGTAACACTGAAAGGTTCAGAAAAGGGCTAAGCAGATTTGGCTAATAAAATGAGAAAGTAAAGGCACTTATTTTTTGTTTTGCTTTTTCATCAACACTCAGCAACAAATGTGGTTATGATTGCACTCATTTGGATTTGGAGCAAGTGGAAATGCACAGCTAGAAAGAGAAGACATCAAACAGCTCACACACATGCAAGGATGACATTCACACACATGCAAACTGCATGGACAGGTTGGAGGACAGAAAATGTGTTTGTTTTTTGGTTGAAATGATGAGGAACATGTGTGTGCAAATGGACAAAGGAAACACACACACATGGGCAAAGGAAAGGCACGACATGGGCATAAAATACATCAATACATTCACTCATTACCACAACACTCACCCTTGTCCCTTTCATTATTTCTGTTTTCATGCACCATTACATTTAATCATTGCACTCAAGTGGTGCACATCCCTTGTCCCTTTCACCCATCAGATTTCATTCACTTTCACCTCCACTACATGCACTCATTGATGCACCACTCCTTCACTTTCCTTGCCCATGCCGTGCATCATGAATCCACCTGCACCTATGACTAATTTCTGCACCATTCCACCTCCCTTTCTTTTATCTACCATGTGTACAATCATTCATGTTCCCCACTTGCATTCATAGCTGCAACACCACTCCATTTCACCCCTCATGCTTTGCATCATTACTTCACTTTCACATTTGAATCATTGCTCACACCACCATCTATCCCTCCATGCCATGCACTTCCTCTATAAAAGGAAGTGTGTGTGGCAACCATTACATTCAGTTTTTCTTGAGAATTCATCCCTAATTCAATACAACTTTCATCCAAACACATCCATTCATCTACACATCCATTCCTCTATACAACCAAACCTTCAAACACTCACCAACACCTTGTGCCGTAGCAAAGGAAGGGAAGGAAAGTGCTTGGACGTGCATGCTGTCCAACTTGGATCGTTGGAGAATTTTGGTGTTTTCTTTCTTTTGTTTTCAATGTCTAAATTTGTTTATCTTTGCTTTGTAAGTATGAGGAACTAACCCCCCCTTAGCTAGGGGAAATTCGAAACTATGTTCATACTTGCAATATGATTTGATTACCTTCAGTTGTGATTTCATAAGTTGTGAATTCAATTTGTTTAACGGCTTGATTGATAACTTATTCGTGTATGTTTATTAAGAGTGCACACTTAGTTTGCATGCATGAATATGATGCTAGAGTATAAAGGAGTTTCACCTAATAGTTACAAATTTATATTCACAAGTAGTGGAGGTCGCTTATAAACGATAGCGTTAAATAAATTCTTGGCAGAAGTTTCATGCTCATCATAGTAACGAATGCCTCGTCAATACTTATAGTTTTCATGATGCTTAATGATCTTTGATTGTATCTTTATTGTGTTGTTCACATAAAGGACTTTTGAAGAATGCTTGAATTGTTGTATGCGCTTTCCCATCCAATTCAATAACTTAAGGAGAACTTGAAGGTTAATTTAAGCGGACTTAATTAACCTGGGGTGTTGAGTTTCATGATTGATCGAAAGAACAACTGAAAAATTGGTTTATGTGCAAGTATGTCATGTGTGGAGAAGAACCCTCTAGCTAGACCATCATCCATAGTTTAACCCATCACCCATCAATTCACCTAAATTTGTCTAAGAATCTGTTTAAATTGTTCTTGCTTTGTTTTCCATATTTTCGCCCAAAACCAAAATCCCCTTTATTTTATTAAGTCGTATTAGTTAGTACTTGTTTTAGATTGTGTTTTTAAGTGTTTTAAGTCAAGATAAAATCAATTTTTGTCCAAACTTTGTGTTAGTGGCAGAAACTGCCTTAGAGTTGTTTTTAGACAGTTTTGAGTCTCTATAATCTGTTTTGAGTCTTGTGACTTTGTTTTGAGTCTTGTAAGTTTAATTTCATACTTTTAAGTTTGTTTTCACATATTTAAGTCAGTTTCAAGTGTTTTAGCAATCCCTCTTAATCCCCAGCCTAGAACGATCCCTACTTACATTCTTTACTACAATTGACAACAAGAGTGTTTAATTTGTGTGTTAAGTTAATTTTCGCATCACTATACTTGTTATGTTTATTCGTTGTTTGTTTGTTTGCTTGTTTTTGTGTGAGTTTATGCTTGAAACATTGAGGACAATGTTTGATTTAAGTGTGGGGGGGGGTAACCAAGTTGTTTTGTATAAAATTCGTAGGAGTTTATCACCCATTACTTCTAGTGTTGTTCCTTGCTGTTTTTAAGTGTTTTTAAGTTGTTTTGGAGTGTTTTAGTGTGTTTTGACATAAAAATCCGAAAATCTCATAAAAATTTGAAAAATTGTTTTGAAAAACCCAAAAAAAAAGAAGAAGTTGTTTTGTGTGTTTATTTGTGTCTTAGGGTACCTTCCAACACAATGATGAGGATTTGGTTTTTAATTACATGACTGTTAAAGAGAGTTATAAACATGGATGAAAATTTGATTTACTCTTTGGTGTATGCTTGGTTGTGGTTATAATTTATGAATTCACATGCAAACATAAAGGAAAAATCAGTTTTTGTAACATGCTTGAAGGAAAGAACTCAAATGAACGCTACAACCTTGTGAGACTTGAGCCTAAACGTTTATTTGGAGAGTTAATAATTTGTGCATCATTGTTTTCTAAAGTCATTGTATGATCTCATTATTCTTTGCTTGGTTGCTACTTAGAAGGCGTTTCATCATTTAGTTCCAAATGCTAGAACTCATGCCTATTTCATTCAAACCATGCTATTGATTTGCATAACACATATTCAAGATGAAGTTGTGTAGTGACCACCAAAGCTAAATTGCCATGCCCCTATTTCATTATGTGTTTAAGTTTAACCCCGTTGAGCCTTGTTAAGCCTATGTTCTTTGTTAACCCACACTATCCTTACCTAGCCTAGTTTTAGGACCATCCATACCCTTATTCTTAAAGCATAGTAAAGCATGACTTAAAATGAACTCATTTTTTATCAATGTATTGCAGAGAGCAAGTGTGGGGGAAGTGATTCTTGTGTGTGTGTGTGTGTGTGCCAAAGTCCTTAATAAGGCACGGGTAGAAAAGAAAAAAAAAAGAATTGAAAAGAGTATGAAAAAGAGCTCTAAAGTGTTGTTCATTAAAGAAAGGGTCCAAAATATTGAATTCGGCCCTAAGTGTTGCATGAATCTTCCATTTGTATTTAAAAGTTGATTCTGCATTCTAAAGTGATTTCCAAGTGTCTATTTCATTACTTTGCTTGCTATCGCTTTAAGAACGTTTGTTATCCCTATCCTTTCTTTGTTAGCCATTACCCCTAAGCCCTGTTACAACCCTTGACTTCAATCTTGAGTGTTGTGTGTTTCAATTTGTGGAGTTCGAAATTGGTATGAGCATATGGTGTCACTGGTTCTCGCATCTAAGTAGTAGCATTCCATTCATGAGATCATATCTAAACATGCTTAATAACTCCAGAAAATTGCTTTCTTTGTTATAACATATGTGAGTCCTAGTCTTTAGTTTTTACATCAATCTTCTCACATATAACTAGTGTAGGGTGTGTAGTCAGAAAATGTGTGGAAATAGAGAGTATCTTGTAAGGAATTGAGCAAATTCTCTAAGGCATGTTACTACATTCAAAACATCGTTTTAATTGGTTAATTGTGCACTAGTAAGTGGTGACTGTGATTAAGTATGTGCTCAAGTGTGAAGATGACCAAAATCTGTGGGAATGATAATTTTTAACATGTCATATTTCATAAAAAATCCCTGAGGCAATTGTTGGAAGGTCTAGGTTGTGTTGTGTTTTGTTTTGTTTGTTTTGTTTTGCTCGAGGACTAGCAGAAGCTAAGTGTGGGGGAATTTCATAGGAGCATATTTATGTGACTTAGTTAGCTTGTTTCTTGGCATTTATGTTGTTAGTTCGTAGTTATTTTAGTATTTTAAGCTATTTTCGTGTGTTTGTATGTCCAAAGGGTTAATGTGGCAAAGAAGTGCATTTTGGAGCATTTTGGAGCATTTTTGGGCATGGAATGGATATCATATGCTTGGAGCAAAAGGAATGGATGAAATTTGAAGTTTGTGCATCATCATCTCCCTATAAATAACCATTTTAGCACACTCATTTTACCCAACACATTCACCTACCACTACATACACTCATTTCACCCAACACATTCACCTACCACTACATCCACTCATTTCACCCAACACATCCACTCATTACAATCACCCAACACATTCACCTACCACTACATCCACTCATTTCACCCAACACATCCACTCATTACAACCACCGAACACATTCAGCTACCACTACATCCATTCATTTCAACCACCCAACACATTCACCTACCATTACATTCACTCATTACCACCACCCACTACATCCTCTCCCTAGCCTATAAATACATTCATCCACCCTTCATCATGGGGGAGATATCAATCCAAAACACACACACACATCATCTACACAATTCTCCACTCTTTGCCGCATTCAATACAACCTTCATCCAAACACATCCATTCATTTTCACATCCATTCCACCATACAAACAAACCTTCAAACACTCACCAACACCTTGTGCCGTAGCAAAGGAAGGGAAGGAAAGTGCTTGGACGTGCTTGCTGTCCAACTTGGATCGTTGGAGCGTTTAAGTGTTTTCTTTCTTTTGTTTCTAATGTTTAAATTCATTTCCTTTCGTTTTGTTGTAAATATGAGTGGCTAAACCCCTCTTGGCTAGGGGTGATTTCAAAACCATGATTATGTGTGTAATATGATTTGATAAATTCCAGTTATGAACTCTTGAATCGTAAATGCAATTGGCTTAACTATTTGATTGATAACTTATTTGTATTTGTTAATTAAGGGTCGACACTTAATTGGCATGCATAAATCCGTTGCTAGAATATAAGGAAGTTTCACATAATCGTTACAAACTTATATTCACACGTAGTGAAGGTCGCTTATAAACGATCGCGTTAAGTTTAATTCTAGCATGAGTAACATGATGTCATAGTTACAAGTGCTTTGTCAATGCTTATGATTTTCATTAAACATAATGATCTTTGATTGTATCTCCATTATGATGTCATGTAGGGAACTTTAGAAGAATGTTTTGGGTTGTCGAATGATGTCATCCAATCCAATAAAACAAGGAAAATCTGAGAGTTAACTAGTGATGTCACGGTTAATTTGGAGCATTGTCGTTCATAATTCAATGAAGTAGTAACTGGAAATCGAGTTATTTGTATACATGTCATGTGTGGAGAAAAAGCCTCTAGCTATCCCATCCATCATCTTATTTCTCAAATTTATTTTACAATCTGTCTAATTTTTCATACTTGTTTGTTTGTTTCAACTTCATCCAAATCAAAACCCCCCTTTTAGTTTCTTGTTTCAAAGTGTTTCAAATCTGTTTTAGTTTGTGTTTTTAAGTGTTTTGATTCAAGTAAAAGTCAATTTTTGTCCAAAGTTATTCTCAGTGTCTAGTTTAAGTTTATTTAATTGTTTTAAGCTGTTTTGATTATTTTAAGTTTGCTTTGAGTCTTGTGAGTCCTGTTAAGTGTTTTTAAGTTTGGTTTTATGTTTTTGAGTCAGTTTAGAGGTTATTAGCATGCCCTCCAATCCGCGGTCTAGAACGATCCCTACTTATACTTATACTACAATTGTCAAAAGAGGGTTAAATTTGTGTGTTAAGTTAATTTTTGCATTAGCCTCCACACCTATTGGGTTGCTTGCAGGAAAGGGCAGCATGTGTAGAGATCATCTTGTTTTAGGAAACATATGATTATTTCCTATTTTGATGTAAATTCTATCTTTACTTTGAAATTAGATAAGGGAAATAAATTACTTCTAAAGTTTATTTAAGTCTACCTTAAGTAGATTGTTAAATCAACTTCAGAAAGTAATTTATCTTTCCCTACAAGAAAGAGAAAGCTATAGGATATTTGTTCACCCTCCTCTAGCAATCTTATACACTTGCCCCTGCAAAGGACCGTCTTTCATTGATTTCTTTGTCTTCTCCATGCTACACCGAGGTAAGAAAAATTTAATTTTCCTTGTTTTCTTCTTAGATAGTGCTATCGTGGGGCAGCCGTCGAGGTGGTGCGATATGTCAGCTGACAGGGGCCAGGAGTCAGCTCGACATGAGATGATGAGTGTTGTGGCAGGGACCATTACTTGGGCTGCTCGGCTTGGCTAAAGCCAAAGGCAATTGTGAGGCTGGGGCCACGGATTGTGACATTGGGGTGCAGTGCTAGGCGAGTCGCATGACTCATGTCATTTGGGCTTTTGGACCTAACGCTGGCCAGGTCAGTGATTGAGAGAAATGAGAAGGTCGTATGTCTTATGGGCTGCTGGAATGCTAGGTATGTAGGTTTCTGCCTAGTGAGGGAAAAGCCAGCTTATGTTGAGCTACCTTGTTGAGTACTGTGAATGGCGTTGGCTTATTAGTCCTCTTCGCTCGAAGAAAAGTAGGCTGCTCCTAAGATAAGAGATAAATAGGATCAAAGAGGATGGATTGGCTCGTTCGATCGCTGTCGTGAAGCATATTATTAATGAAGGTGGAAAGAAGAGATTTTCCCTGCCTGCCCAAGAGATGCCGGTTGAGAAAAAATCGAAGACTTTTTTTGTTGCTTGTAAGGGTCTGCTAGCTGCCCTTAGACTTGTGATTGACTTGACTTCTTCTAAGGGGACGAAATATGAGACTGCTAGATCTGAGCCAGTGACGCTTACCATGCCAAGGATGACTAGTTCAATTGTCGATATGATTGCTTAACGTAGAGGTTCCGTCTTGCTCTAGTGCTAAAATCAGTGCCAAAGTGTCTGTTGGGAGCTAAGTCTAGTTCATCTTTGAAAAGGCTTGCTACTATGAAGAGTGATAAGGTGGACTCTGCTGCTAAAATGGTGCCAATGCCTACTCCCCCTGCTGCTAAGATTTGTGTGCTCTTGAAACCAAATCTGCTTGAAGATATGGGTGTGTGCGCCAAGTTTGTTGATGGTGTTAAATGGGTTGTTGGCCCAAGTTCCTTTGCGAAGTATACGGCCAAGTATAGGAGGAATACTCTGTTGGCTATGATGCAGAAAACGACGATTCTAGCAGCCGAATCTATGCTCATTGATCAAGAGGACACCATGGCTGCTAAAGAGGTGGCAAGGACTATGGCAGCTGAAGCTAACTCATTGGCCGAGAAAGAAAGAAGTTGGAATATAAGCTTGCCACTTTTAAGGGGTATAATATCTCTGCCCCTACTTCTCTGCTGCTTGAGACCACTCACCAAAAGATCGTAGATTTGAAGACTAGGCTTGATGCGATCCAAGTTAAGTATGAAAGTGCAGAGAAGGAGATCGGGTGTTACATACCTCATATTCAAGACCTTGAGCATGCCGTCTCTGAACTCCGCTCTGCTGTTTACGCAAAGGATAAAGAATTGATCGCCGTTTATAACCAAGTGATCCACTTCAAGAAGGTCGTTGATAGGCTTGAACCTCAAGTGTTGGAACTCCAGGGTGCTTTGAAGATCAAAGATAGTTTGAAGAAGGAAGTGGATGAGTTGTAATGCATCCACACTGGTCTTCTTGAGGAAAATGAGCAATTGAAGGGTTCGAGGCTTTACTTATTCAAAGTCAAGCTGATTTCTACAAGCTAAATTATGTAGACTATCTCTTTGGGTGGCCATCTGACTTTGAGTTTTCGAGTAAAGACTTCAAGACCTTCTTTATTTCTCCAGAAGACTTGCTCGCCTTTACTTTCAGTGTTACCATTGGTGAAGTAGTTGGAAAGGCTAATGCCCATGCTGGAGCAATCAGGGGTGAAGCGCCAAATGATGTTGCTGCTGAAAATACCGCGACTGCTAGAGGTGTGGTGACCGAGTAGTCGTGGAGTGTCCAAGTTACTGAAGTGTAGTCTTCTAGGTAACCTTTAGGATTTTCTTTGTTTTCCTTGTTGCTTTTTTGCTTCGCTTAAACCCTTTCGATCTTTGTTAGTTGTATATCAATTTTGCTTAGAAAATTTAATAAAGTTGTTTCCTTCTCTTTTCTTCATCTTCACTTCTTTAGTCTGTGCCTTAACTTTAGACTTTATAGACCAGTGCATGCATGCTACTTTTCTATAAGCATACATGCCTATGTAGCTTATGCAACCGTAGGTGTTGGCGTAGAAGTTTGCAAACTTGTTAGCCATAGGGTCGACAGCCGGGCGCTTTACTTACAGAAGCAGACAAGTCCGCGTAGCCACTGGCTGTTAACCTTGGCTTTCTCCAATTCTGTAGGTTGTGTAGCAAATATCACAACACTTTAGGACTTGGTGTAACTCATTCCACGCTTTGACAGAAGTGAAGCTTATCGATTACGTAGCATGTCGGCAATGGATGAAGCTCCATATATGTGTGATAACTTGTTTAACATTTCACAAAAACGTGCGGTTGTATAAGTTTAATGCGGCTTATTGCTTGAAAGGTAAGCGTAGGCAGTCTTCTGGCAACCATAGGCTACCTTAGTGCACTCGATAACAACTTTAAGGTTCTAAGGTAGCCGTCCGTAGGGCGTACTGCGTAATGTGCCCCCTCCATCTCTAGGGTCCAGTTCCTTGCAGATTAGTCTAAAAGACCCAAAATTCTTCAGCTAACCAAGCCTTGAAAAATACCATTATGAGTACTTCTAGGAATCTCAGTGCAAGCCATCGTGCAACTAGTTATACTAGGGCAGCCCGGCTTATCCACGACTAGATATTCGGAGTGTAAAGTTTATCCTCTCACCTTATAGAGCAAACCCATATGGGTGTCGGGGAATTGGTTTACCCTATCGCACTAGAGAGCAATTAGTTTATCTTCTCACATTGGAGAGCAATTAGTTTATCCTCTCGCACTGGAGAGCAGACCCAGTTGGGTGTCGGGGAATTGGTTTACACTTTCGCATTGGAGAGCATGGTTGGTCCTTTAGGGGGGGCGCAATTCCTGCGATGAGACCCTAAGAAGGACGCTGTTTTCTTTTGAAGTGCAGGAGTGATCAATTGTTGTAAAAATGCAGCCGAGCGAAGTTGTAGATTACTTTTGAATTCCTCATTGAAAAACGAGTGAAACGAACGAGAACTTAGCTGTAAGGTAGGAACTGTATAACAACTGGATAATCCTCATCTTATGAGGTGGTGCCCGTCGTGCTGCTTAAGTCTTCGGGCCTTGGTGTAGCGGGAGGTTACACATGGTACTTCCTCAGATTGTACGCATTCCACCACTTTTCGATCTCTTTGTCGTTCATGGTGCCAAGGGTGTAATTACCATTGCCACCTACTCTGCTGATCTTGTACGGACCTTCCCAGATAGGATCCATCTTTTTGGAGCCTTCTCTGAGGGCAGTGATAAAGGCTTTTCTTATGACTAGATCTCCGAGTTGGAATTGCCGGATCTTGCCCTTTTTGTTGTAGTTAGAGATGAGCTGCTGTTGGTAGGCTGCGATGCAAGTGAAGGTCTGTTCGCGCTTCTCCTCTGCTAAATCTAAGCTTGTGACCATCTCCTTACTATTTTGCTTAATGCTTGACAGTATAGTGTTAATACTATTTTGGTCATGTGATATGCCCATAGACATTCGGGGAGTTCATCTGGCCACTTTCCCTTCTTTTCGAAGAGGGATTTCTTGAGACAGCGAGGATCATCTTGTTGGATGCTTTGAAGCCTAGAGTGATCGCCTACTCGGTCGTCGAATCGTTTAGGGTGACAAGGACCATGCCTATTCCTAAACCTTTGTAGTTGGATGCACTGATGACATATGTAAATGCCACAATTCTCCATTGGGTGGAGCAGGTGTGGCTAGGGCGTGCTTGGCTACCTCCGAGGCATCGTTAGGCTACTTTGTTGCATTGCCTAAGCAAGGTGTGAAGGCGCAGTAAGAAGCCGTAGAGTTGGGGCCATGTTACACGCAGCAGGAGATGTTCAACTATTGGTATTGGGCCACTTTAGAGTTGAATTATGGTGCAAGGGTCGGCTAGGGCTATGTGACGCGTAGCAGGAGGTAGTGTTCAACTGCCAATACATGTTGCTCCTATGTAGAATCTTTTGGGGCGACGAGGACAAAACTTGCTTCCGAGCATGTCTTTCTAGTGTTCGTCTACCTTTGGCGTGCCTTTTGGACTGAGTTGTTGCATTCGTCAGAAAACTTTGCATCTGTTAGTGTCTACACCTTTATCATCGCACATCTGGATTAGGCAGACTAATGTGTCATGAGGATGACTACATGTGTCTAAAGGTATAACTTGAGCTTCCGAGTTGCAACAACTATCGCCAAAGTTAGCTTTTGAATTTCTGGTAGCTGGTTTCCGCATCGAAGAGAACTTTTGAACTGTGGAATATAGGTAGTCGGGCCCCCAGCTCTTCTCGTATGATGGTAGAGCTTATTACTGCTTCAGATACCGTCAAACATGTGAATAAGTCCTCCGTTGCTTCCGGTTTGGATAGTAGGGAGGTGATGTCAGGTCCTCGCATCTGGATAGGTGAGCCTCATGCCAAAGTGCATACTTCTCTGTCAGAGCGAAAATAGTCTGCCAGAGTTGGATCATTTTTCATGATTAATTTTTTGAATAGCGGGTGGTCTGTTAGAATTTCTTTTTGGAAGACTACTATAGCTATCAAGTCGTTGTATCTAACTATCTTTGCCTTATTTGCTTTGAACCTCTTCACATAGTTACGAAATGACTCATTTAGGTTCTTCTTGACGTTGAACAAGTGGTCGGACTTCTTCATGATTAAGCGACCTTAGAGGTTCTGCCTGCTCGATCTCGTCAGTGAAGGGTGACCTGCTTATGTTGGTCATGTAGTGCCTCATCGATGATCTCGTTGCATTAGAAATCGCGCAATAGCTAGGTCAAAAGTCTCTATACTTCTTCCTGAATTTGCCTTTGTTAGGGTAGCAGATCTTTCAGTTGCCTCAGTCGTGACCTGCTGGTCTAAGCTGCTCTTCCATGTGTTCGACTCGTTTATATCGCGGTTGTAGTGCATGTGGTACATTTCTAGTGGGTGAGCGAGTTCTTCACAGGTTGCTGGTTGAACTTGAGCCGGATTGAGTGATTGTTTCTCTTCTTCCATCATGTTGCCTACTCCGATGTAAGGTGGATAATGCTCTTTGTAGGCCTAGCCATGAATGAACACTTCGTCTGGAAGGTTGCTCATGTTGATTATCGGAGTGTGACCCCAACTGTGAGTGTATGCTCGTCCGTGGGCCTAACCAATAGTGCACGCTCCTCTGTGTGCTAAGATGAGAGTATACACTATCTTGGGGGCCAATCGGGAATATACCGCCGGAATGGTCGGTTCGTGGCTGGTTTAGTGGCTCCTTGTTGGGACGCTACTGGAAAGGTTCTTCGTCTGCCCTTGTCCTACTTCAGGACACCTCGTCCGGGGCACGCGGCATCTCGGTGTGCTGCAAGAGTTGATTCACCAAGGTTGTCTGATGTGCGAGGGCGCAAACTCTATGACTTGTCGGGATAAGTGTTGTTCTCCATATGGGTTGGAAGAGCTTGGAAAAAATGCGTCTTGTTGAGTAATGGAAGTGTGGTAGACTCTGGTATGAGATTTGAGTTGCGAAATGTCAAATTCGCTGAGAAATAAGGTGAAAATGCCCTCGGTTCAATCGTTGGTTTAGAAATTTAGAGTCGAGACAGTTGAACCTGCCTTGGACCGGTTTGGGCAGCTTGGAATGCCATGGAAGTGGGCTGGGCTTTGAGTTGTACAGCGGGAGTGGGTCGGGTTATGGGCTCAGATCTGGCCACTAGAGTGCATGGGTGTTGGGTTTCTTTTGGCGCAGATTGGGCTTGCGCAACGCCTTGGGCTTGGGCATGGCTCGGGACGTCCTAGGCTTGGGCCTGTGAAGCTTGGAACAACATGGCTGGGCCTTGGGGCGCCTTGAGCTCGCGTGACTTGGGCTGTTATTTTGGCAGCTGCGGCTGCGATATAGGCCTCATTGCGCTGGGCCGTGTGCTGAGCTTGGGCTGCTTTTGGTGCCTAGACTTGCTGCTCCCTGTGGGCTGGAGACTTGCCAAAGGTTGCCACGGTGATGGCTACTGCGAAGTGCTTTGTGGTGGTGCCACTCCACTTGTTGCCGTGTTGAGCCTCTTAGATCGTTGTGGTCCAAATCCTTGAAGTAAGAAGTTCCGTTCGTCGTGGTTTCCGAGTTTCTAGTTATTGTACTTTTCTTGTATGTTTTATCAAAGATTTTTTTATAAATAAAAATTCCAAGAATAAGAACGTACTAAAAATCTACAAATGAACAAAAAAAACGAAAAACCTTGAATGCGAAAGTCTTTTACGAGTGTGTGAATCAAGGTTCTCAATGGAAGCACCAATTTGTGGATGCAAATTTCCGACTTCTTCTTCTTGGACGAAAAAGCACCTGTAAAACAATTAACACCTTAGGACAAGGCCAAGAACCTCATGCGCCCACGATGAATTGGGGGGGGGTGGGCTTTGGCCGAAGAACTTTGATGCCAAAGTTAGAATTTAAGGGAAAAGTGTTTAGAGAAATTTGGAGAGTTTTGCAAGAGAGTTGGAATTAGATTTTTGGGAGAAATGGTGATGGTGATGTAGGTGTAATTGTGATTAACTAGGCAAGTAATCAATTAATTAGGCAAGTAATCAATTAATTAGGCAATTAGTCAATTAATTAGGTAATTAATCAATTAATTAGTTATTTAATCCTATTTTGAAAAGAATAAATGGGGATTACCTTACGGGGAGGATTTGATGAGGATTGATGAAATAAGTTTTGACTAAATACCTATTTTGATCACCTTTGACCCTGATTGAGCTGTTATTGTTTGTTGCTTGTGCGTGAGAGTTCCGGTGTGCCTCAAGGGTAATTTTGTCTTTTTCACCCAAGAATCCACGTGTCGCCTCCATATTTTTCTTGA
This sequence comes from Malus sylvestris, assembly GCF_916048215.2. Taxonomy (NCBI): domain Eukaryota; kingdom Viridiplantae; phylum Streptophyta; class Magnoliopsida; order Rosales; family Rosaceae; genus Malus; species Malus sylvestris. The sequence goes on from NC_062270.1 coordinate 20,873,953, forward strand.
TTATTTTTAGCTCCACATAGATAGTTTTGGACTTTTGTTGTAGAAAACAAGTCGAGAAAATGTTGTTGCTTTCTTTCCTTGTAAAATACTATGTAAATTACTTTGTTTAATAAAATGTGTTCATTCAAAAGTATTACTTGTTATTAGTTAAGTTTAAGTTATCCTTTTAAATATTACACCTTCTGTGACAAGTTGGTATTAGAGCAATAGGTTTCCAATCCTTAGATTAGGAATTGAATTTTAAGTTGTCTTAATATTAAGAAGAAAGATTTATTGGGGTTAATGTTTTGACTTTCTATTATACAATTATTGTATTTTAGATGTCTAACATTTTGGTCTGGACAGATACTATGGAGTCAAATATAAGTGATGGTTGTGCCAAGAATTTCATCTCTACAACAAATGTTTTCAAATATCAAAACTTTTTTCATGATTGCACCAAGGATCTTGTTAAGGAAATAGTTAAAAGAAAAACAATTGGAAAGTGCAACTACACTTTTCGAACCCAAAAATGTATTGAAAAGCATAGCCTTAGGACGCGAAGACGAATTGTTGATGGTGTTGACGGTGAAATACGTGATGATGATATTTATAAGTTTTGTCGTAACACATGAGAGAATGGAAACATATGGCCGCCAATAGATATAAAAAACCCATGGCTAGAACCACCCAATGAGCCAGTAGACGAAGAAGACCTGAGGAAGATTAGGAAAAAAAATGCAGTAGCAGTGTGACTAGTTTGTCATAGAATAGTGTAAGATAATGTAGTGTATAGGATTTTTTGCTGTAAAGTAGTGTAAGATATGTAAATTAGTGTGAAATTATGTAAACTAGTTTGAAATGGTGTAAAATAGTATGAAATACATCAAATAATTGTTTTCTTAATTTTGTATATTTTGTTAGTTATGTTCTACTGTATAACTTTATGAAGTTATAGTTTTGAGACTTTCTCTTTTGTCTTCAGATGTTGAACAACTAAAACAACTTCAATGCTAATACTGGAGTAATTTTAGCCATTCAGGATTTTGGAAGGCAAAACCAACTATATTTATAGGTGAACCAAACCATGGCAACTAAGGATGGTTGAGGCAAATGAAGAGAAAAATAAACTACCAAAAGGTTCATACTAAAGTGAATATTTGATATGATTAATTCAACTACCATAAAAAAATGCGTAGTCTTAAGTCGGATTGACCAATTCTTGAATATGAAAAATTTAAGAAAATGGCTACCAACTGTAGTGCCAATTTTTGTGTAATAACATAAGTTGCATGAGTTACTTATATGATTTGATGAGATATATATTTTGGCATGGCATATAATTCACATATCACTACTTCTGAGTATGGTTTTGAGACAAGTATACGTATTACATATTTTTGGGAAAGTATACGGGTTTTATAGCGAGGGGTTAGCGTTTTGATAATGAGATGATTTTCGAAAAACTTTGTTTTACTGACCCACTCAATCTTATTTTGCACCCCTCCAAGTTCTAGTTAGTAGTGTTGGTGGCTCACGAGGATTCCCACGGTGTTCTGACAGAATTCACAAAAGTAGGACTTACCCTCGGGTGTTACATCTTAGTAATTGTATCTTTAAAGCTTCGGAACTGTGTAAATGGTTACGTCACTCTCATGTGACGGCCAGCATGCCCTCCTTCGGGACGGGGTGTGTCATCTGTGGCATATCTGTAACTTAATCAAATTTTGACACATGTCCACAACTAACTTAATTCTAAACACTGTTTTAACTCTAACACTATATTTGGATCAAGAAATTTAAGATTACTAAGGAATTTCAAAATGACAGAAATTAAAATGACAAGATTTTATTTTCTAGAATTTGTAAATTTTCTTGTTTGGTTAATCTAAAAGAACAATGGAATTAAATACGGAGTTTGTTATTTTTAAACTCTCAATCATAGAAATTGGGAAATGACACTTATTTACATGGAATTTGAACTTGAGAATTGGAGGTCCCAAATTCCATTTTTTTTTTCACGTGGAAATTCTAAATTTCTATGTTTATGAATCCAAACAAAAGAATTGATGCATGTCAATTTATAAATTTTGACTTTTACCAAAATTCCAAGTTATTTCCTTATCCAAACGTAATGAAAAAAAAAAAACCAACGAAGAATCACACGGAACTCTCTCTCTCTCTCTCCCCAGATGTCGTTGATGCGCCTCCTCCTCACAGCCTCTTTCATCCACCCACCGCCGCAATTTCCAATATTTAAGGCGCCAAGCCGCTATTTCAGCATCCGGCTCGACCAATCAAGCCGGTCGAACCGCTGAGCCGCCTCCGCCTTCATGTGGTGGACGTTAGCCAAGATGTGGGCCTGCAGCTTGCAACTGGTGTTAAAGAAATCTGGACACCGTCTTCTCAAACGAGTCCATATTTTGCGTGAATTGTATGGTCTCGTACAAGTTCCAGCGCGGCGTCGCGAGGACTTTTCGGGCCAGCTGAAGGCTGTTCTGTAGAACTTCGGAGAAGCGGCCAAGCTGGAACTGCCGTTCGCCCGGTAGCTCGACGCCGGAGAACGCGATTTATTGGATTATGGGGCGGAGTTCCTCGATTGAGGAGATGAGCTGTAGGCGGTTCCTCCGCTGTGGCATGATCGTCGTTCTTTTTAGAGTTGAAGTTGGGTGTGGACACGTGTCAAAATCTGATTAGGTCACAGATAGAGGCCTTAGGTAAATTTGGGTGTAGAAGATTTTGAACTCGTAATAATAACAAGATAGCATCGAGTGAGTGAGTCCACCTACTCCTCCACGCTTGCAAATAATTTCCTCCTACTCCTTTGACTGTGGAGAAGAAGAGTTTCTTGTAGAGAGAACGGAGAGTGCAGCTTCTGGTTTTGCTCTTTTGCTTCCAAATTTCCAATGCTTATGATATAGCCAGCAGCACAGATCCATTCTGAGTTTCCCATTTCACGGCGAAGCTTGGAAGGAGCTGGAGTTGGAGCTTCATTTCGTTCACTCTCCCTTGTCGGTTTGTTTCTTCTTCGTCTTCTTCTTAAGCCTGCATTTAGTCATAAGATAGCTTATATAAGCCTTTTCTTTGCTCTCTTTTTTTTTTCTTTTTCCACTTAGTTCTAATTGTTTATGTGCAAATGGGGTTGCATGTATTAATGAGTGGTGGGATTTGGAAAAAATGCGCCATATTTAGGGTTTATCTGTGGTGTTGTTTACAGTAAAAGTTGTAATTCGTTGTCCATGTGGTCAAAAAATTGACAGAGGGAAAGAGACAGAAGGAAAGAGGCAGAGGGGTAGCCTTTGAAGCCCTCATTGCCTGATATCCCACATTCAACATCGAACAAGTAGACTGTTGGATGGGTGTGGATTTTCGCGTGAGAATCGTGGATTGTTGTGGTTATTCATTGTTGCCATAGTCAACAAATACCATCTGATTTTAAACTGAACAGAGCGAAATTGGAAGTTCCTTTTTGGTAGATTTGTGGCATTTAACCGAGTTCATGGTTTTGAATTATAATTCATTTCGAGTAAAGCTGAGATCTTTGCTGCTCTAGTTTTTACTTGCTATATGTATCCCGACAACCAACTCTGGTTTTTGTTTGCAGAAAGAGAGGGTCAAAGTGGATATCCAACTCTGTTATATATCCCAGCATCCAACTCTGGTCTTGCTAATAAGTTGTATGTTATATTGGTTTTTCCTTTTTCGCCAAGCTTTGTATTTTCTCTGTTTCCCCAATCCTTCAAACAACAAAAATATTACATAGTTTTCCAATATCATTAAAACGTGTCTCATGCTATTTTATGTGCTATTATACCAAGGTACACAGGATAGTGGATTCGTGACGAAGAGTCAAAGACATTTCACAGATGTGTGTATCTCATACAAATTTCATTGCCTATTTTACATAAATTCTACATCGGAGAAAGAGAAGATACGGGCCTTGGTCAATATGGGGTACACAATGGAGGAGGCCTCAATAACAATTGAAAGATGTGGTATAACTTTAGTTTTATATATATGCATAATGTTGATTTTAGGTTGCTTTTAACATTTTCCCGTCCACATCTCCAGTTAATTACCTTTGCTTTGGTTCTTTTTGGATGATTATGTTGAAATCCTGGGAAATGCTATATATTTAGTTTTGGTATTTAGACTCCAGAAAAAGAGATAAAGTACACTCATTTAATGTCTAACATCTCACCTTCAATGTTGAAAAATTTATTGCTTCCTTTGTGGGTAGCCGGGGTCACAGTCATGTGCCCACAAATGCATTGCATGTTCACATCTCCAGTTAGTTACTTTTGCTTTCATTTGGATGATTAAGTTGATAACCTGTAAAATGCTGTTTATTTACTTTTGGTATAATTTTAGCACGGAACCAAATGCATATTCAGGATGGTTTCTGGGATAATTTTGATTAGAATGTCTTTCATATATGATTGATGATTGGGGGCCAGAGAAACATCATTCCTAGGTAAATGAAATTTTTATGAGACAAACACATGTTAAATGTCTTTGACTCTTTGTCATTAATCCACTATCACGTGTACATTGGCATATTAGCACATAAAATAGTGTGAGACGTGTTTTAATGATATTGGAAAACTATGTAATATTTTTTTTTTGTTTGAAACAGTGAAAATACAAAGCTTGGCAAAAAAAAGGAAAAATTAATATAACATACAACTTATTAGCAAGGCCAATAAACTACCTCAGTATCAGAACAGCCACCCAAGTCTGAAAATACAAAGTTTGATGAGTGCAATTCAGCCCTCTTTGCTCAAAATAGGGCTAACTTAAATATCCTTTACTATAAAATGCCAATTGTCATGGCATTTGTGTTTGTTTTCTGTTAAATTTTATAATAGACATAAAACATGTTTCTTTCTATATGTCAAGAGTGCCATATCTGTCTTTCGCTTCGGATATGGGGTTCTTGGTGTGTCGAGAGGTTCTTGGGTTGGGTTTAAGGTGAACTCCATTTTCCTTTGCCACTATTTCTGAGGTGTTTGCTTTTATTTGTCTAATATTAGACATAGTATATTTTGTTTTAGAAGTTAGAACTCAGCAGTTTAATCTGAGAACCAAGTTAATATTCATCTTAACTGATCGTGTCACATACTTCAGTTCAGTTGACTTAAAACCATATTACATTGTTTAACTTTCAGGTTATATTTGATTTCACTTTGTTGTTAAAGAAAGAAAATCTTAGTTCAATCATGGAGCAAGAAAAGTGATTATGTTAGATGTCTATACAATGACATGTAAACTTTCCCATGTTTGATTCTTTTTGCAGATTAATGAGGCAAATATGTGCAAGGAAACTTATTGATTCCATATGTAATATGCATAAACCAATCAAATTGTGAAACTACATCGAGTCTTTTTAGTATGTAGGTTTATGTAAATTCCCATGTTCTGTTATTTTTCCCATTTGTTGTTATTAGTAATTTCTTTATCATGTTAGTTTGATAGTGTTTGGCTACCCTGAAAATTTTGGAATTTAAAATATCATGGGATTGGGGTTTTAAGAAACACCCAAGTTCTGTAATTTAGCCTCATTGTTCTTATTAGGATTTTCTTTGTTCATTTTGGTTGGAGCTTCATATAGTGTTTGGCTGCTACAAATTTTTGGAATACAAAATATAGTGGTTTTAAGAAAGCACAAGTTTTGTAGTTTTACCCTGCTGAGTTTATGGTCTTCAAATTAAACAATGCTTAATCCAATTTGAGTTGTTCACCCTAGTGCGAAGATTTTATATCATTTCATAGATTCCTTTGACAACTGATGTATTGGGTTCTATTTCTTTTGTATGTAACTAGGTCCATCTACCAAATCTTTCATATGTAAATAGTATGTCTGTACACATCAAGTATTATCTTTAGTAAATAAATAGTACTATATACTAAGTTTTCTTATGGTTTTCAATCCCGCAGCATCCTGCGGGCATCCCTTGCTAGTTTCCTCTTATTCCTCTGAATTTTCTCACTCTTGCAGATGTCTATGAAGAAGAAGAGTTCTTGGAGAGAGAGAGAATGGACAGTGCAGCTTCTGGTTTCGCTCTTTTGCTTCCAAATTTCCAATGCTTATGATTTAGACAGCAGCACAGATCCAATCTGAATTTCCCATTTCACGAGGAAGCTGGGAAGGAGCTGGAGTTGGAGCTTCATTTCGTTCACTCTCCCTTTTTGGTTTGTTTCTTCTTCTTCTTCTTCTTCTCACTTAGTGCTGCCTGCTAAGTGCTTGGAGTTGGCATTACCAAGGAAAAGTATTACATTATTCTTTTGCATTTTTTATTTCTCATATTACTGTCACCGACTGACTGTTGAGTACAAATTTTGTGTTTTGTTGTATTTTGAACATACATTGATGACTTGATGTGTTTTGGATTTGTGACAAACAAATAATGGCATTGGCATTGGCTTCATTCTTTGATTATATATCATGGCCATGGGTACCCTTTGTGGTTGTGGAATCATTCATTCATTCATTCATTCATTTTTCAATATTTACTTTACTCTCATTTCATTCATTCATTCATTCCTAGCAAATTAACTAGCAGGATGGGTTCTTTGTTTTGTAACATCTTCCTTTGTTTCCTGCTAACTCGATTACGTTATCACTCTTTCTTTCCCTCAAGTTTGGCTGCTGGATGCTGGCTGCTCAAGGAGTAATGCAGACAATCTGTTTGAGTTTGATGCTATTGTTGTTGGTACTAGCAGTAACTGCATCGGGAGGAGGAGGGCAGTCAGATTTGGGAGCACTCTTAGACCTCCGGAAAGGCATTCACAAGGACCCTTCAGGGAAACTTCTTGTTTCGTGGGATTCTAACTCCTTGGACTCTGATGGATGCCCCTTGAATTGGTTTGGGGTAACATGTAGTAATGGTCGCGTCATCTCAATTGCTATCAATGATGTTGGTTTGGTCGGTGACTTCAGTTTTTCAGCCATTACTGGCCTTACAATGCTTCAAAACTTGTCGCTTTCAAACAACCGGCTCACAGGGACCATCTCAAAGGTTGCTTTATTTCAGTCTCTTGAATACTTGGATCTCTCAAGCAATTTGTTTCATGGGCTATTACCCTACGATTTGGTCAACTTAAAGGGTCTAGTGCTTTTGAATCTTTCTTTGAACCAATTTGAAGGCATTTTGCCCTCTAGTTTTGGCAAACTTGAACAGTTGAAGTTTATTGATTTTCGAGCTAATGGCTTTTCTGGAGACATTATGAATTTTCTATCCAAAATGGGTAGCGTGGTCCATCTTGATGTAAGCAGCAATCTGTTATCTGGTTCATTAGATTTGGGACTTGGTAACTCCTCTTTTGTTTCTTCTATTCAGTACTTGAACGTTAGCCACAATTCCTTGGTCGGAGAGCTTTTTCCTCACGATGGAATGCCATATTTTGATAGTTTGGAGGTGTTTGATGCTAGTTATAATCAGTTAGTGGGTCCTATACCTTCCTTCAATTTTGTTGTCTCTCTACGAGTACTTCGGCTTGGAAACAACCAGCTATCAGGTTCTCTACCGGAAGCTCTATTGCAAGAGAGCTCAATGCTCTTGTCAGAACTGGATCTTAGTCATAACGAACTTGAAGGTATATTGCGTTTTCAACAGTTTTTTACACTTGTTAGCTGTTGCCAAGAGGTTTTACATACATATTTGTCCTTTTATATTTCAAATTGAAAGTTTTGTTAGACTTTCTTTTTTCATACTTGTAGATTGAAAATAAACAAGTAAAATCACTTATGATGCCATGAAAGAAAGGCTTTGATTTAGTTATTTATTCTTCCAGTATAAGCTTGAGTAAACGTTCTCAGACTTATCAGAAAGTCCATTGCTTTAGGAAATTAATCTTTAATGTCTTGTCACTAAGAGAAATCAGACGGCTATGTTGTCATGGTTGCATTAGCATCTTCACATGAAACTATGTTGATGTAGATGGAATCATGGGTGGAGAAGCATATTAATTTTAGAAAGCAACTTTAGGGTAAAGGCTCCATTTCAGTACGAGGAAATCTTCTTTTGCGTGATTTCATGTTTATTGGTTGAAGTCGCCAGTTTTTAAAAGTGATTATATCATCTTGAATTTTTAATTGCATTCGTTTACTGTTTTTCCCTCCCTTTCCTTCATACATGATCACACTGATTACCTTCATGGCAGGTCCAGTAGGAAGCATCACCTCTGCAACTCTGAAGAAGTTTAATATTTCTTCAAACAAACTGTCAGGCTCCTTACCTGCCATGGTTGGGCATTGTTCTGTCATAGATCTGAGTAATAATATGCTCACAGGTAACTTGTCTCGAATCCGAGGTTGGGGAAATTACATTGAAGTTATCGAGCTAAGTTCCAATTCATTGACCGGAAGTCTGCCTAATGAAACGTCTCAATTTTTTAGGCTAACTTCATTTAAGATATCCAAGAACTCATTAGAAGGCATACTTCCGACAGTATTGGGAACATACCCAGAATTAAATGTGATTGATCTTAGCCTCAACCACCTACAAGGCTTACTTCTTCCAAGCTTTTTCTCTTCAACGAAATTGACTGATCTTAACTTATCGGGCAACAATCTGTCTGGGTCAATACCCATCCAGGACATATCAAGTGATTCTTCAAGTGGTTCGGCTCAAAATTTGAGCCTGGTGTCTATAGATCTGTCAAACAACTCATTGGCTGGTCATTTACCCCCAGAGATCATTAAGTTCCATAGCTTAATGTATCTCGATCTATCTAATAACAACTTTGAAGGTAGCATTCCTGAGGACCTTCCAGATGTCCTGAAAGAGTTCAATGTTTCTTTCAATCATCTTTCTGGCGTCATACCTGAAAACTTGCGGCAGTTCCCTGATTCTGCATTTTATCCAGGGAACTCGTTGCTGATTTTTCCTCGTTCCCCATCTGCACCAAAGGATGTCCCAAACATGACTTTTAGGGAACACAGGCCCCTTATGAAAGCAGCTATTAGGATCTCCCTCATTGCAGGTTTGGTTGGTGGAGTTGCTGTTTTAGTTCTTTTATGCCTTATGATCCATTACAGGTCCCACTGGCAGAGATGTAGAAAGGGCAGTTCAAAAGCAAGTTCTGGAAAGAAAGATGCTGTGCAAGGAGGTTCTGCCCTTTCTCATCGTCATCGATCAGCACCGGACAAAAATGTAGACTGCTCAAAATCTTCTTGTGATCTCCTTCCAAAGCTTTCACCATCAACCCAAATGGGGTCTGCTCATGATGCCTGTGACACTTCGTCAGTTGTAAAGAATCCTAAGAATTTGGGTCATCCTGAATCAAAAGAAAGGGGTGAAGGGACATCTTCTCCTATGTCTCTCTTATCATCATCGAATCCATCACCCTCTAAAAAGCAACAGCCACCAGAGAGTCCTGCTGTGCTCACAGCTTATTCTCCGGATAAATTGGCTGGTGATTTGCATCTGTTTGATGGCTCCTTGGCCTTCACAGCAGAAGAACTTTCCTGTGCTCCAGCAGAAGCTATTGGAAGGAGTTGTCATGGGACAATGTACAAAGCAATGCTCGACTCCGGTCATGTATTGGCAGTCAAATGGCTACGGGAGGGAATAGCAAAAGGAAGGAAAGAATTTGCAAGAGAAGTGAAGAAACTAGGAAACATCAGGCACCCAAATCTAGTTTCTCTGCTGGGTTATTACTGGGGCCCTATAGAACATGAGAAACTGATTATATCAACTTATATCAATGCACAATCATTGGCATTCCATCTCCATGGTAAGATTCCGCTCTTTGTGCTTTATTGTACGATTGCAAATAAGCATCTCAAATATACTTGTACCATCTGTTAGAAAATATAAAATATGCGCCACCGGGTCTATCCATACGTACTAAAACACTGAAAATTGTCCATAGAGAGGATTAGATCTTAGCCTACCTAGATTTTATTTGGCTGACATTGGTGACTTTTACGCTTTGATATTTTACTTAGGTTTATAAACTGTTAGATTAGAGTTCCCTTCAATGAAAGCAAAACTGTAGTGCACACTGAAAATTGTCAAGAGAGAAAAGAGTGTATCTTAGCGTACTTTGATTTTATTTGGCTGACATTGGTGACTTTTACGCTTTGATATTTTACTTTGGTTTATAAACTGTTAGGTTAGTTCCCTTCAATGAAAGCAAAACTGGAGTGCCACTGATGTTTGTTTATTATTTTGTCCGTTTTCGAATTTGTTTCTCTTTTTATCCCTGAATCTGACATTGGTTGCTGAACCTTTCCAACTCTACAGAGGCAGAGCGAACAAAACTCTCTCCCCTGTCACTTGAGGAACGGCTTAGGATTTCTGTAGATGTTGCCCGATGTTTGAACTTCCTGCATAATGAGAAGGCAATTCCCCATGGCAACCTCAAATCCACGAATATTTTATTAGAAACTCCTAGTCTGAATGCACTCCTTACAGATTATAGTCTCCACCGAATTTTGACTCCCGCTGGGACTACTGAGCAAGTCTTGAATGCAGGTGCTCTTGGCTATCGCCCCCCTGAATTTGCTAGCTCAAGTAAACCCTGCCCATCGTTGAAAAGTGATGTCTATGCATTTGGGGTGATCTTGTTGGAGCTCCTGACTGGAAAGAGTTCCGGGGAGATTGTCTCTGGGATACCGGGTGTGGTTGATCTGACAGACTGGGTGAGACTGTTGGCAGAAGAAAACCGTTGTTTTGAATGCCTTGACAGACTGATTCTGGAAAGGCCGAGCGTAAAGAACTCCCCAAGAGTTCTTGATGGTATGCTACAGGTAGCTCTAAAATGTATTCATCCAGCATCCGAAAGACCGGACATTAAAACCGTGTTCGAAGACATTTCAAGAATAGTGAACTAAAGGGGCGCCCCGGCAGGATAAATGCTCTAACTGTAGAGTTCTTGATACTAACACCGTATGTCAGATTATTTCTTTCTTTATTTTCTAATTGTTTTTGTCAAAATGGTCCTGTAATTGACAATGCCTAGTTACAGTTTATAGAAAAATAAGTTCCTTATTGATGTGTTAAGAATACATTTCACAAAACCTACTCTTGGGTGTAACCGATGATTTATTCCCCGCTCTCACTCACATTGATTCCAGTATGTTTCAAGTACATTATATCCATATTCAGTATTGCCATAAATTTGGGGTGCACAAGTATAAAATTTCAAAGATCGATTCCGGTACGAGAATCGTATCCCAGAGTAGGACGGAAATATGTAGTTCATTTGAACATTTTGTTGAGCTACCAGGTAACCGTTTGGCGAAATCCAGGCATCGGTTGTTATTGTGTACTACAACCCCACGTGACATGCCGACATTTAAATAATCATGACAAGCAAGCCGAATACCAGTTACATGTCTTATGTTTTCAATGCCACGAAATCAGCATCCATTCTCTCTTCAAACGAAATCAGCAGGCCCCCGATCAAATTTCTTACATGTAATTCATATGCTAAGCTAAACCAGTTTGATTTTGTCGAAAATCATACTTTGTTCTCCCACTCTTTAATACCAGGCACACCACATTTGAAGTGAATCACGTATATCCAGAATATATCACACAAGAGACTTAGAAGAACAATACATAAAAATAACTCTGAGTACACAGATAACGTGATAACGCACCTTAAAATTCCATCAGCAGTGCCCCTCACTGCTATAAATCCTGAATTTAGAGGTTGTGCATTGTTGTTATGGAATGTCAGCGCCAGATGAAAATTCGGATATTTGCGAAATATGTGTCCTAGGTCATTAACAACTGCTATATCTGAGTCGGTGAAGATGTAAACCTCAAGCAATTTCAGGAATTGACGATTTCATACAAAATAATGAAGTAAACTAGGTAATGCCTGTGAGAAACATAGCTACTGATAAGCAAAGGATTTATCTGCTCGTTATTTATATAATGTGCTCATACGATGTAAGACATGATTCTTTGAAGCATCAACTTGTCTCGAGAATATTCGCCTTGAATTGGATACACAGTAACCTTGTTTCGGGGTAGTGAAAGTGTTTGGGTTAATATTTGAACATTGGGCTTAGATAAAGGAAAGCACAAGGATGCTAAATTAAAGGGGACTTGCCCGAAGCCCAACACCGAGCCCAAAGGCAAATTAAAGCCTTCTCAGCCAAGATGCAAGCCCTGTGCTTACAATTAAAGTGACAAGTGATGAAGACTAACCTACTACCAGCCAAAGAACACTTTCTAGTGGCATTCAAAGTAAAAAGCTGATGACTCACTATCCCCCAAGTGCTTTCGGGCAAGAGCAAAGTTACAACAGTCGGCCTAATTTGTCTATAAAAGGAAGAAGAGGCCCCAGAGACAAGGACACTCAACCAATCAAACAAACAAACAACCAAACTCTGTTCTCAAGCTAGATTTGCATCCAAAAGCTGTAATTAGCCCAGATCTCAGATCTTTTAGTAAGAAACTATCTCTTGTCTAGTATAAAAGCTCTGCTATTTCCCTCAGTGATGTAGTATCGATTCCTTTGTGTAAACTTGTTTACCATCCATCACTTTTTAGCATATAAACCTTGTAATTTCAAGGAAAAGTAACTGCAAGAATTTCAAGAAGTCCGAGTAACATGGGGTGCAAGTAATTGACTTAAAACACACTTGTTCTACATCTGTTATACTGAGATAGCAATGGCACGCCTAACACTTAGTTAGTTTTGATTGCGAGCCTTAAGACCTACACCTAAGGCCCCACAAAGGCACCTTTCAGAACTTACTTTGTCCTCTTCTTGTAGCACATCAACAAGTAAGAGCTCGACCACACATCCAAAGTGCCAATCGCTTGGGGAGCTGTGCTGAGGTCCTAGGAGCCTTCTCCAGAGAAATCTTTGCCCGAACATAGTTTTGGCACGCCTGGTGGGATCCTATTAGTCTTATATGCCAAGAAAAAGAAGGAAGGAGAAAACCTTCAGGTGGAACACAAAATATGGGCCACCCCAGTATCTACCAAGATCGAGCATGACAAATCATCCAGAGGGTTTTCCTTCCCTGCAAGGACCAACTATTCTAGAGAGCCCAACTTCATTTGAGAAGTCAAGAGGAAAGGTGACCAATGAGGATTTGCAAGCCACTATGATGCAAGTATTGAAAACTATGGAAAATATCACTCTGGAAACCAGAGGAGAGGTAAGTAGGCTCTATTCCTTAATAGGGAGTTTGCAAAGAAGATTAGATATGGAGTACTCTACTCCAAAGAATGGTTATGCCAGGGAAATGATGAGGGAAGCAAGCCCTGAGAAAGAACCAGTTATCCCCCTATTTCCTTTGCTTGAGGAAATAAGGGATAAAGGAAAAAACAAGGAAGGATCTGGAGCTAGTCAACCAGTATTGGAGGAGATCTTGGAAACAGAGTTGTCTGACCCTCTATTATGCGTACTGGATACTAGGGGCCAGAGAGGGCAAGAAAGGAAGAATTATGAGATGCCCTAGTTAATTGGAGAATCCGAAGGAAAAGGTGAGCCTACCAAGGCAGACAAGCCTCCTCCTTATAGGCCCCCACCATTGGCTAGTAAGAGAGGGGATGCTAAGTGGAGATAGCTTGATCAACAACTTGACCCAAAGAAGGAAACTTTCTCGAGCAATGATCGTAGCCCGAAATGGGGAGCCCCACATACCCCATACAACAATGCAGCTAACCAGCAGTTCAGAGATGAGTTAGTTGAGTTAAGAAAGATGGTGGTCCAAAATACTCAACCCTAAGCTCGTTCGTTGTTCAGGATCACCTACCAGAAGCCATACCCATAATATATTGATGAGCAGAATCATTTTCCCCTTAACTTCAAGATGTTCGCATTCCTTACTTTTAGTGGGGAAGATGGCAACGTGTCCTCTAGAGATCATATTTTCAAGTTCTCCAACCATTGCATGGCATTTGAAGAAAATCCTAATTATAAGTTAAGATTGTTTGGGAACTCATTGGTTGGTCTAGCATCTCAATGGTATTCTATGTTGCCCCCCAATTCTATTGCTAACTGGGGGCAAATGAAGATGGCTTTCCATGAGCAGTTCTATAGGATGGAGCCCGAGATGTATATTAATAACTTAGTGGAGGTGAAGCAATATGAACATGAGTCTACAAATGACTTCATGATGAGGTTTAGAAGGATAAGAGTGAGGTGCCAATTCCCTATCAATCATGCCCAACTTATATCCATTGCTCAGAAGGCTTTGAGACTGCCTTTGAGAAAAAAAGTTTTATGATGTACAATTCAATGAGTTGCCAGAATTGGTGATTGCTGCCACAAAGTATGAGAAGCTGCTACTAGAAGAATAACAAGTGACACACTCATCTAAGGTGTCTCATTTCTACAAAAGTAAAGCTGCAATTCACCAAGTAGAGTTTGAAGAGGCAGAGCCAAAAGAAAGTAATGGCCATGGAAGAGAAGGGGTGGACATGTGTGCAGCAGAGATGACTACACCCTTCAAACCTTTAATAGTGAAAGGGTTAGTCCAACCAGTCAAGGATCAGAAAGTGGTGATGAATGATGATGGATTTGTCCCTATGAAACCCCCTAAATACCAGAGTTATTGTTTTGATTTAACCAACGCCTCGGAGATCTATGAAGAGTTAGTGCGGGTAAGAATGATCGTGCCTAACAGTACCAAGAAGATACCTAAGCCAGAAGAGCTATGAGGAAAGAAGTATTACAGGCTGCACTATACCTTCAATCACTCCATAACCAAGTGTGTCCATTTCGGGGATTGGATATAAGACCTCATAGTGAAGGAAAAATTGATGTTGGAAAAACCCCAAGCCAATATGATGATTGACACGAACCCCTTCCTAGACGCCTCAATAAACAATATCAACTTGACTTGGGCTGAAAAAGGGTAAGGAAAGGCCACCTGGTAAGTAAAAGCAGAAAAAGGCAAGTTGATAGATCGAAAGAAGGAACTATCAAGTTTCCCGAGAAACCCAAAGTAGCCATAGTTAAAGGACTAGTTTTGTGTAGCAAGTGCCAGTGTGAATGTGAGTTAGAAGTGCCAGCATCATGAATTATTATTGATCAGAAGTTGATCAGAAGAAAAGAGAAAGAAGAACAAGAAATCCACAGAAGCATCATACGGGCAGCTGAAAAAGAAACTTCCAGGAATGTTTTCCAAAGGTTAGGAGAGGACTCTCAACCAAAGGGATTGTCAGAAGTATTCAAAGATTATGAGGCCTCTGAAGAAGTGGAAGACATAGAAGCTAAAACACCAAAATGGGTGGATATGAGGCCACCCTAGCCAAGCTATGTCGGTGGAGATGTCAGAATAAAGGAGAGGATAATGAATCTAGTAACGAAGAAGAATCCTGCCCGACTTGGGCGGAAATGGTATGTGGTTGGAAAAGATGGAAGATCTGTCAAAGAAATAGGAGCCTCTATGATCAAGAGGGTCCAGAGGCAGCACAAAGCCCATATGAATTCACTAAAAGTCTCTGCTGCCTCAGAAATCTTTGAAAATGTGAAGTTTGAGAAAATACTTCATGGGGGAAGAAATTAACTTCGTTGGAAAAGTAAAAAGAAGGTAGAAAAGGCAAATAGCAAGACTGAAGGGGAAGAAGATCATGTCCCACAAAGCCCTCATCTTGGGAAATACAAAATCCTGAGGAGAGCCTAAGAGGATATGGTAATGATATCAACACCAATATGGAGCTTGAAGCCAATACGTTTTGGAACTATCTCGCCCGAAAGGAGAATGCCTTCACCCTTGTTGATTTATACTCTTTGCGAAGTTCCAAAACAAATGCCAAACTTTGGTATAGCTCGGGAGGAAAGGCTGCCCGAGCTGATGTTGCCAACAGAAGCACAGGCCTGGTTAGATGAATTCATGAACCATATTGGGGGCAAGAAGGATGACTTACCTGAACCTAGCAACTTCCATGTAAATATGATATATGCTTTATCTGCCATGTTTTACGCCGAGCCTGATCAACCTACCACGATGGAGGGTGATTATTTGGCAACAGAACCTATGATGGCACATGTTAGTGTTGAATAAGCGGGAAAAGAGGAGTCGGGTAGAATAGGTTTGCCCGAGCTCACAAAGAAAGAGCCCAAGAGAGTACTCAGACAGAATGGTCTTCAGTCGCTCGAGTTTGACCCTAGCCAACCATCTTAAGCCTATTTATGTAATGGCTCATCTAGAGGGAGTACCCTTTAAGAGGGTTTTGATTGATGGAGGAGCTACAGTCAATATGTTGCCATATAAGCAGATGAAAAGGTTATGTAGAAGTGAGGATGATCTTATCCCCACAGATCTAACAGTTTCCAGCTTCTCTGGAACCATCACCAAAACCCATGGGATATTGCCCCTGGAGGTTGACTTGGGTTCCAAGCAAGTCATGCTAGCTTTCTTCGTCGTGGACAATACTTCCACCTATACAGCTTTACTAGGCCGAGATTGGATTCACCAGAGTCTCTCTATGCCTTCCACCCTGCATCAACAAGTAGTAGTTTACCATGAGGAATGAGCCACAGGACTAGGATTTTGAGAAATGGTGGAGGCCGAGTCATAGCCATTCCTCCCCACGCTAATGTGGCAGAAGCCAGCTTTTATAATCCTAGTATTGGAATTCTCCAGTACTTAGGAGCTGATAAGAATGCCCGCCCGACTAAGGTGACAGCCCAAAAGCTTCTGGAACAAGGGCCGTTCCTCACAAGAGAAGAATGAGATAGACCCCATATTGTTCCAACTCCCCAACACCAGTAATGTCAGAACAAAGAAGAAAGGACCAAGTAGTTGTAGTCAGGTCCTTAATCAAAAGACTGTTGGTGTATGGAAGAGAGAGTAAGTAAAAAAGGGAGAGCTTGGTCGACGAATAAGAGGTAGAAGCTTTAAGCAGCCAGAACAGAGGTGAAGAAACGTTTTTTTGGAAGAGAGTTGGAGACAGCTATCCAAATGGCTGAATGTGTATATAACTTGGATGGGCCAGAAGACTTGCTTGAGAATCCAGAGTTGGTCGAATTTTTGTGTGCAGAACCTGACAAGCCACCACCAAAGGTACAAGATCCTTTAGAGACCATTGATTTGGGAACTAAGGAAAATCTAAGGCCTATACAAGTTAGTGGCCTGTTAGAAGCTGAAGATCAGGCAAAGATAGTCAATCTCTTCCATGAGTTCAAAGACTGTTTTGCTTAGCATTACACTGAGATGCCAGGTTTATATTCAACCTTAATAGAACATAGAATGCCTATTAAGAAGGGATATAAACTTGTAAAGCAAGCTCCACGGAGGATGTCAAAAGAGATCAAAGAAAAAGTTAAAGAAGAAATCGAGAGGCTGGTAAAAGCTGGATTTATTAGGCTTGCCAAATATGTCGAGTGGTTGGCCAACATTTTACATGTATTAAAAGCTATAACTAATGCGGTTTGATGTTGTGTTGACTATAGAAACATTAATGGAGCCACATTTAAAGATGAATATCCCATACCCATGGCTGACTTATCCATAGATACAGTGACAAAACATAAAGTTTTATCTTTCATGGATGGGAATGCTAGTTATAATTAGATAAAAATGGCTAAAGAAGATATACAAAAAACAACTTTTAGGTGCCCAGGTTTTTTTATAGCTTATGAATACTTAGTGATGCCATTCGGGCTCAAAAATGCTGGTGCAACCTATCAAAGAGCAATGAATGCCATTTTTCATGACTTAATTGGCCATAGCATGGAAGTATACCTTAATGACATTGTGGTGAAGTCTAAAACTGAAGAACAACACTTGGTAGACCTCACACAGCCCTAACAAGAATGAGGATCCATAAGCTAAAAATGAATCCTAAGAAGTGTGCTTTTGGGGTGAGGTCGGGCAACTTTTTAGGATTCCTTGTTCATCAAAGAGGGGTGAAAGTCGACAAAAATGAAGCACGGGTAATAATGGAATCACCTTCTCCCACCAATAAAATACAACTACAAAGGCTATTGGGGAAGATAAACTTTTTAAGGAGATTCATTGCTAACTTGGCGGGCAAGATTCATTGCTAACTTGGTAGGCAAGATTCAGTCGCTAACTCCTCTGCTAAGATTGAAAGACAAAGAAGAGTTTGAGTAGGGCCCACCACACCAAGAAGCCTTTGACAAAATAAAGGCTTACTTGGCCTTTCCACCAGTGCTCATGCCACCTCAGAGAGGGAAGCCTTTAAAGCTTTATATTTCTACCTCTGAGAAATCAATGGGAAGCTTGTTGGCTCAAAACAGTGAAGGTGGGAAGGAACAAGAATTTACTACCTTAGTAGAATCCTTACTGAGGTAGAAACAAGATATACTCTCGTAGAAAGGTTGTGTTTGACTTTATACTTTACTGCCTGTATGCTAAGGCATTACATGTTGCCTTGCCACATCCACATTATTGCTAAGATTGATGTGATTAAGTACATGTTGTCAAAACCAATGCTAACTGGACGGATTGGAAATTGGATTCTAGCACTTTTAGAGTTCATCTTTCAATATGTGCCTCAAAGAACGATCAAGGGACAAGCCATGGCAAACTTCTTGGCCAAGCACCAAGAGTCTCAAAATGAGATTATCAACATCCCAGGAACTCTAGAGGTAGCCAGTGTGTGGATCCCACCAAGCAAAGACTTCTCAGGCATAAAAGATTAGATCTAGCACGAGATAAAAATAATAACTAGCCTGTGGATCACTCATTGGAGATTGTATTTTGATGGTTCTTGTACTCAAAATACTGCTGGAGCGGGGATTGTCATCATTGATCCCAAAGGTACTCACCATTGTTATTCATTCCTCATGGATTATCAAGGAAATACTAACAATCGGGCGGAGTACAAAGCATTGATAATTGGCCTAGAAATCTTAATTGAGTTGAGGGCAACTGAAATAGAGGTGTTTGGTGATTCAGAGTTGGTGATCAATCAGCTAAGTGGAGAGCACAAGTACAGACACATCACCTTGGCCGATTATTACTTGGTGGCCACTCAATTGTTAAGTTATTGGGACACTGAAATATCAGTCAGCCATATCCTCAGAGAATCAAATGCAAAGGCCAATGAGGTGGCACAATTGGCTTTTGGAGCACAGATCCAAGAAAGAAGATTCGAGGAAGAGGTGGAAGTGCAAAGAAGAAATCTCCCTTCTATCTTTTATAGAGGATTCGTCTTGGATGTAATGACTAAGGAGCCCGATATGGAAGATTAGAGATCACTTATTATTCAGTACTTGAAAAATCCTTCTTTCCCCACAAGAAAGAAGAATAGGCAACAAGCAACTAAGTATGTCATATGGGAGGATAACTTGCTAAGAAAAACTCCAAATGGATTGTTGTTAAAGTGCTTAGGCCAAAAAGAATCAATGAGAGTGATGGCTGAAGTACATGAAAGAATATGTGGATCACATTAGGCTGGAACCAAGATGAGGTGGTTACTTAGGAGATATGGTTATTTCTGGCCCAACATGGAGAAAGACTGCAAGGCTTTGTTGGAAGTATGCCCACAAAGCCACAAATTTGATGTAATAGCTTTTGGAATACTTATTGTATTAAACTGTTATATGTTTAATGAAGGGCAAAGCTTATTGTTAATCACTATTTATTGTATCATGTGTTTAAGCAATAAGGGAATCCAAGGAATGTATTTGATCTAAGAGAGAAGTGATTTAAGTAAGTTAGATTAACGAGACCTTTCTCTTATGTTCATTCCTAAAACGTTCCTAGCCATAGGATTGTCAATTGGGCATTGACAATCCGCTAAGGTTAGTATGTGTTATGTCAACTCAAGCATGAGTATGACTAGTCTTAAGTCATTTAGTGTTGGACACTAAGACAAACACATAGGTGCTTGAAAGAGTAATCGAGTACACTGAACAACGATCAAAAGAGAGTTCGAACATACATGTCATGTAAGAACTCGTAAATTGAAATATGCAAAGTAGTCCTTTGACCTGAGGCATCATAGATGTCTAATGGTTAGGTCCTTAATCTTTGATCAAGTTAAAGGCATTCCATTGAGAGTGTCCACGGCATTGTTGGGGTCAAGCTATCTAGTCATGTAGGCATATGAATGCACAACAAGGGATCTTTAACCTTCCATGGTAGAAGGAGAATACTTTAAGATATGATTCGAGAGTCTTTGGCCAAAGCATATGAATATGACTTAGGAAGTTTGTTCCAAATCATGTTCAATTGAATCATATAGAGAAGTATCACATTGGATAGTAGACATGAAACAAACTATCACTCAAACAATGTGATTAAGAGTATTGTATTAGAGAAGGACCGTATTGCGTTGTAGTTGTAATTGGATAGGTTCTCCAACCACTTCTACTTAGCTTGGGTAACCATGACATGCTGCTAGGTGTCACTCATGGTTTGTGGAAGCCCTGAAGATTAGCAAAAACTAATCTTAATCAAAGGGAGAATTGAAATGTAGTTTCAATTCATAATCGATCGTTAAGAGTAACAATCGCCCATTGCCTTGCTAATTGGAACCTAATGGATCGTACACCGAGTAAGGATGAAAGCGAAGAAATATAAATGAGATGGATAAGCAATTAAATGGTTTAACTGAGAATGGTCAAGATTAATTAATTAGTTAATTAATTTTACGAAAGGTTCGTATTGGGCTTTTAAGTTAGTTTTGGGCTTCGGGGTCCAAAAGGGTTTGGTCCACTAGGCCCATTATGTTTAAGTTGTATGACAACTAAAACAAATATGGGCAAATAGCCCAATCACTTAAGATGGCCGGCCATAGCAAGGGTAGTGGGAAGTTTTGCTTAATTGCAAGTTTGCCACTCACCTAAGAAAAGAGATATAAAAGCATCTTTATAGCTTTTACCTCATTAGGGTTTTCTTGAGGCAAAAAGGTGAAACACTTTCTCTCTTTTTCTCTACAAGGAGGCCGGCCACTTAGAGAAGAGATAGCTAGCAATCTTTTCTGCTCTAAGTCATCCATTTCATCTTCACACCTCATCCTTGGTGTGGAGACTTAAAGACACCAAACCTTTGGTGTTTTTGGAGATCCTTTCCTCAAATCACAAGGAAGATCCAAGGAGCTAGGAGGTGACTTGAAGGCTCTCCACTTGGGTGAATCCCTTGTGTAAACAAGGATGAGCTTCAAGGGTAATGAATCTCTAAAACCTTCTTTCTCTTTAATGTTGTTAAAGAGTCTCTTGGTTCACCATTCACTAGGCTTTGAAAGTCATGGGTTTTAGAATTGTTTTTGAATGCATGCCTACTTTAATGTGTTAATAGTTTGCATATGTGTTCAAATATTCTCACATGTTCTTAGCTAGGACAAAATTTTTCCTTCAGGCTTATGCCCGAGAATGTGAAAAGTTTCAAAGACATGGACCTCTCCAACATGTGCCCTCAGTACCCTTAAACCCTGTGGTCAAACCTTGGCCCTTCAAAGGATGGGCAATGGACTTCATCGGGCAGATCTACCCAGCTTCTAGCAAAGGACATACATTCATAATTGTGGCAACATATTACTTCACCAAGTGGGTGGAAGCTTCAGCTGTGAAGACTATCACTTCAACTGCAGTCAAGAAGTTCATTGAAACCAAGATCTTACATAGACCGAGGGCCATCTTTTATTTCAAAGGAAGTAGAAGAGTTTGCAAGAAAGTTCAAGATAAAGATGATCTAATCAAGTCCTTCCTACCCTCAGTCAAATGGTCAAGCAAAAGCTAGCAACAAGATTTTGGCGAATATCATTAAAAGAACGGTGGCAGATAGTCCATAGAAGTGGCATGAAAAGTTAGGAGACACTTTGCGGGCTTACAGAACCTCTAAAAGGGTAAGGACTGGAACTACTCCTTATACCTTGATAATCAGGCAAGATGTACACCCCATGAAGATTAATGTAAGTTCTATTAGGATTCAAAACCAGTTTGGGCTGCACAGTGAAGAATATATTCAGGCTACGTGTCAAGGAGTTGAAGATCTAGATGTAGCCCAAATTGAAGCTCTAAATAAAATTCAGGAAGGGAAGAGAGTTGTTGCCCAAGCATACAATAAGAAGGTGAAGTTGAAAAACTTCAAGAAATGAGAATTAGTTTGGAAAGCAGTTTTGCCCTTAGGAGCTCAAGTTAGAGGCTTTGGGAAGTAGAGCCCTACTTGGGAGGGTCTTTTCATTGTAAGCAAAGTGCTAGATAAAGAAGGATATTACTTGGCAGATTTGGAAGGGAACTTGCAAAGGTATCCAATTAATGCTAAGTTTTTAAAGAAGTACCATCCAACTTTATAGAATGTGAGAGATTGTTATATTGAAGAGGCCTAAGCAAGTTTGGAAGGTTTGAAGTGAGGTTACTACTGTTAGAGCTCAATGAGAGATAAAGATAAAGATAAAAAGGAATTCATTTTATTTCATATAAAAAGATTACAAGTGATCCTAGCCTAACAACTTTGCATCTTCAGCCAAGGCAGCTATTCTGGAATAATAAGTTTGCATGATGGTAAAAATTATGCCTGGTTCTGATGCGTAAAATAACTAAACACACAAATTAAACCCTCTTGTTGACAATTGTAGTATATGTATAAGTAGGGATCGTTCTTAAACCGGGGATTAGGAGGGATTGCTAAACACTCTAAACTGACTTAAATAGATAAAACTAAGCTTTAAAACACTTAACTAGACTCAAAAGACTCAAAACAAACTCAAAAGACTCAAAACAAGCTAAAAACACTCAAAACTGCCTAAAAACACAAACTAGGCAGTTTTGAGCTCTAAACACAATTTGGACGAAATTTGGGTTTCTAAAAGCTCAAAACACTTAAAAACACAATCTAAGACAAGTTCTAACTAATATGACTTAACAAAGTAAAGGGGGTTTGGTTTTGGACAAAAATAAGTAAAGCAAAACAAAAACAATTTAAACAGATTCTTAGACAAATTTAGGTGAATTGATGGGTGATGGGTTAACTAGGGAGTTCTTCTCCACACATGACACACTTGCATTCAAATTGATTTCCAATTGCTTCTCTCAATAAGTCATGAAACTCAATACTCCAGGTTAACTGTGACAACACTTTTTTAACCTTCAAGTTCTCCTTAAGTTAATGAATTGGATGGGAAAGCACATACAACAACTCAAAGCATTCTCTAAAAGTCCCCTACGTGAAAAGCACAATAAAGGTACAATCAAAGATCATTAAGTTTCATGAAAACTATAAGCATTGACGAGGCAATTGTTACTATGAAAAGCATGAAACTTTTGCCAAGAATTCACTTAACACGATCGTTTATAAGCGACCTCCACTACTTGCAAATATAAGTTTGTAACTATTAGGTGAAACTCCCTTATATTTTAGCTTCAAATCCTTGCATGAAAACCAAGTGTGCACTCTTAATAAACATACAAGAATAAGTTATCAATCAAACGGTTAAGCAAATTGAATTCACAACTTATGAAATAACAACTGAAGGTAATCAATTCATAATGCAAATATAATCATGGTTTTGAATAGCCCCCTAGCCAAGAAGGGCTTAGTTCCTCATGTCCACAAAACAAAGATACATAAATTTCGACATTAAAAACAAAGAATGAAAACACCTAGAAACGCTCCAACAATCCAACGTCTTGAATGGCAAGCACGTCCAAGGGTCTCCTTCATTCTTCTTTGTTGCGGCACAAGGGATGGGTGAAGGTTTTTATGGTGATTTGTGGTGGTGAATGGATATAGGTTGGTTATGGTGAAGGGTGGAGTGGTGGATGGTCAGAAAAGAGAAGAGAAGAGAAGAGAGCCCCAGAGTTTGCGGCAAAGGGGTTTTATATAGGGCTAGGGCACGGTTTTTATGAGTTTTAGGGAAAGAAATAACTTAGCTATTTTGTCCTATAATTAAAAGTCAGAAATCAATAGAAAATAGGCAAGTAAGGTGTAGGAATTAAAGAGAAAAGGAAGGGAAATTCGGCAAAGATTGTAGGGCAGATTTAGGAAAGTGTTTTGGGTCAGAAAATAGGCAAGAAAGGATGTAAGGTGCGGCATAGGTTAAGGGAAAAAGGGAAAGGAGTTTTTGGTTCAGAAATTAGGCAAGGAGGGAAGGTAGGGTGCGGCAATGAGAAGAAATAAAAGAGGAATGTGGTTTTAAGGCAGAAAATAGGAAATGAAGCTCTCCCTTGTGCAGCAAGGAAGGGGATTCACCTAGGGTGGTGCGGCAATGTCTAGGGCAGGTTCTAGGACTTCTAGAAACATGTAATTAGGCAACCTAACATGTTTTGAAACCCTTTTGTGGCTAGAACATAGGTGAGGGAGGATTAGGAAACTTCCAAGCCAAGAATAGAAACTTTCAAGAATGGAAACCTCCAAGAATAGAAACTTTGGTTTCCAATTATGAACTCTTTGTTCTTCATTTTCATTTCTTCATTTCATTATTCATTCCTAGCCTTCTTTGATCTTCAATTTCGTCCATCCACCTTGCTCTAAGCATAAGCTATCCATTCCATGCCCAAAACTGGTCCAAAAGGCTCCAAAATGCACATGTTTGCATACTTTGTCCTTAAAACCTGAAATTGCACGAAAATAGCTTAAAATACTAAAATTACTAAGTACTAGCAACGTAAATGCAAGGAAACAAGCTAATTAAGTTGCGTGAATATGCTCCTATCAGGTTCTCCTAGATACATATTGATATTGGCAAGTTGGTTATTTGAGTCTTCTACTTCTTGAGAAATTTTTATCCATCTCTTCCACTTTCTTGAAAAGATGATTGGTTAGGTTCATCTTTTCGGTCTTTAGTGAAGAAAGCTGTTCTTCCAATCTCTTGATCTTAGCATTAACCACTGCGATCATATCTTCCATCACTGATCCTTCTTCCACCAACTGTTGAAGAGTGGCTGAGGTCTGCGTGTGTTTTTCTTGGAAGCTTCTAACTCTGTTGGATGCCCGCTCTGCCTTCTGATGCTGATCCCTCAGTGCCCGCAGATTCTCAAAGAAACTAATAAAGGACTCGTATTGAGCCTTTGACAGTAACTGGGCTTTGTAGAGCTCGGTGAGGGCTTTCACAGCGTCATGAAGAATTTTAAGACTAAAAGAGGCAGTGAAGTCCCTTTTCATCCAATCTTTGAAGATTTGACGAGCATTTCTGAGGAGAGGAGACTCGGATGAAGGTGAAGGTGAATGCAACTTGGTCTTGATTTGCCTGAACTTCTTGACAAGCTCGGGCAAAGATGTTGCTGAACAAGTAGATGACAGAGGTGAGGGCACTTCTTTAACGCCTTCAGCAGTAGCAAATGGGGTATCCTCAGTTAGCTGAGAAGAAAGGATATCAGGAGCATAAGCAGAAATGGAAGTTGTAGCAGCAATTTCGACTTTCTTCTTAGGCCTAAAGATAGGGATCGTTGTGACCCTAGAAGTTAGAGGAGGACGGGGAAGATATCTCTTATGTACCAAGAGCTGTGGAGATTTACTCGAACCTTCCCCAGAACCCTGTTGCAACCAAGGGAGATAAGTTAAGAAAATAGTTTATAATTCGAAATAGAGGAAGGTGAGACAAGAGAAGTCAATATACCTGAGTTGACCTCAGAACCTTGGAAGGAGATGGAGGAGAAATTGTTTCTTTTAGATGAAGGGATAATCCCCGAGCTCTCACCAGAGGCATATAAACATAAAAAAAGACAAGTGTTAGGAAAATAGTTTGCAGAAAATAAAAAGCAAAAGTTTAAATAATAAATATACCTGAGGTTGAGAGATGGGCACTTCGGAAGCAACAACTACATTAGGAGAAGCTGACTGAGAAGCTTGTGGGCTAGTTGCCTTTGAGACCATAGGGATCTCAGGGACTACGGGCTCCCCAAAGGCAGATGCTGCTGGTTAATGAGGTTTTGTGCTGGGGAAGGCTAAAAAAGAAAAAAAATGGCAAAAAAAGATAAGTATAGTAGAAGAAAGGAACTCTAAACATAAAAAGGACAAGATAAGTACTCACTGGATTACTATTGTCTTCTTCAAAGTGTAACATCTCCCTAGTTGACGGGTCAAACTGGGAAGTAGGAGTCACCACTAGGGGATGAGAGGTTGAAGGAATAAAAGAAAAACCTTACCCTATCTGAGAAGCAGACTCTCCAACCTTAGCCTACAAAAGTAAAATACAAGTGTTAAAGCTTTGACATTGGTAAAGATACAAGTCTAAGGAATGAAAAAGAGATATACTTTTGAAGACTTAGCCTAAGGAGGGGAAGCTTATACCATTCGAGCTGGAGGTGAAAAGGCTTTAAGTGGAGAAATCCTTTCTTCCCTTATGGCCTGTTTCTGGTGATTGGGCAGAAAGTTAAGAAAAGGAAGAAGTTAAAGGAATAGGCTTGAGAAGCAAGCCATACCTCTAGTGCTTCCAGGGTGGAATCTTTCAGATTTTTGGCCTGTTGATACATCTTGTCCCCCAAAGGATCTTCTATTGAGACAACAGTCGGCTACTTGGTTGCTTAAGGCCCTAGATTAGAAGAAAATGGAGTTTTTAGCTCTCAATACGAAAATGCAAGTAAGAAAGGAGGGTTGAAACAAGATTCACTTACTGGAAGCCTTATGTTTCTTCCTGCCCGCCTCAGTTGTTAAAGCGGAAGGCTGAGGGGCTTTGGATGCTTGTGCCCTTATTCTCTTCTTTGTTGGGACTGCCTGCGAACCAGGAATGGAGAGTTGAGCTCAAGGTCGTTTTTCAGGCTCAGACTCTAAAGTCTCCACTATCGTTGCCCAAGTCCTCCGAGTTGTCTGAGGCTCCACTACAATCTCTACCTCACCCTCCAAGTCTCCAAGCAACTCGGAGACATCTCTGCCCTCTCCAGCACCTTGGCCTTCTACCTCAGCTACGACTTCTTGGAGGATGAAGACGTATGCTGCATCTTTATCTTGCTCGACGACTATCTCTGCAGGGTTGCCTTGGGCTGCAAGTACAAAGAAACCAAGGAAATAATTAGAGATGACATATTCATGAGAATTTCAAGTTAAAGGAGTAAGAAATACCTATCATAAGGAGTTGGTTTTTCTGATGAATCATTTCCTTCTAATTCTCGAGCTCGCCCGAGCGTGGATAGGATTTGATAGATAATTGCTTGAAGAGGTGATCATGGGCTTCTCACAGGTCTCTTCCATATTTCTTGGTCCACTTTACTTCCCACAAAGAAGAGAAACTTGAAATGCACTCAAAGTTTAGAGCCATGGGCTTTCGGGCAACCTTGCTCATATCTTTGAGGCTGCGTCGGGCAGCTCGGAAAGTGACTTCTAGTGGAGAGTGGAGACTGTAGGAAGTGCCACATTGAACAAAGTCAAAGAAGGGGATTGGAATGGCTTGCTTGAAGCCCAGCTGCCTGCTACAGAAGTTTGGATGATAAACTTCTAGCCCGCGCTCGTAGCAGTCGCTCCTCACACCCTAGGCTAGGTCCCTTGACTAGATGCAGTTGATAAATTTCTCTTTACAGAAGGGGCTAACGTCTTCTCCAAAAGCATCTTGGAAAGCTTGGTCAAAGAACCAAGGGCATATCCTCAACACCGAAGCTTCTCACTCTAGGTCTGATCGAGTCTTGCAGACTCTGAAGAAGTAGGGATAGCAGAAAGTGGAATGATTGGTGAGAGAGGCCTCAACAAGGATTCGGGCATGGGCCACTTATTCTGGAAATTCAAGATTAGGTGCCCGAAGCTCGGGGAAATACCATTGCAACCACAATTGGACCATCAAGGTTGGCCTATTGACGTTGGTTTTAAATGGTTCTCCCCGAGTAATCTCGAAGAGAAGATGGTAGAGATGAGAAAGAAAGAAAGGGCCCGTAGCTACATTGTCAAAGTTGTGAAAAACTTCTACTAGAGGGATCCATTCTACTTTTACTCCCTTGGACTTGTTTGGACGACATGCTTGTTGAACCAGTACAGCAGAAAGTACATGTGTTCTTGATCTCTGCTGGCGCTGGAGGAAGAAGGGCCAAATTCCTTCTTAGCAAACTGGATGAAGCCTATGAATGATATCCCGTAGCTCTTGAAGGTTGAGGAGTTATACTCAATATGAAGAAAGGGGGCAGAACAGCCCAAGCTCTTACCGAGAATGGGATGCCCAGTCGTGGGTGATATCCATGACTTTGCCCAAAGGCCTTAGCCCGAAGACTTGGGCCATGTCGTGGATGGTTAGGGACATGGGGCCCATACTGAAGTCAAAGGTGTTGGTGCCTGAGTTCCAGAAAAAGAGTGCAGTTGTCAATAGCTTGGGCTTGGCAATAACAGTAGTCTTCGAGAGCATTATCAGCTCATATATACCATTGTTCATCCATTTTTTCTTAAAAATGGGCTCGAGCTCATTTACCCACTATGCCCATCCTTCATCCTACATTAAGGGGAAACCTCGATGATTGTTCGACCACTTGGATGCCGAGCTTCTAGACCTGGCCAAAAATTGGTTCGGGGTAAACCATTTCTCCTTGGGCATGTTGTTTTCAACTGCAATAGGGATTAGAGAGGTCCATGCAGGCCTTAAGGAGTGCACTCCTCCCTCTTCGAAGAAAAGAGAAGTTTGTAGGCCTGCCCGAGGGTGATGAAGGCCATTGAGTAAACGGCACATGGTAGAAATGCCTTCGCCAGATTCACAGGGAGATTGAGTTTGAGCTACTTTGGGTGCCATTGAGTAGAGTTGAAGGAAAATGAGGAGAAAATTGAGACTAAGGAGTAAGAAATGAGAAAGCAAGAGCGTACTGGGAAGGTTCTGAGAATACTTAGAGTTTTAGAAATTCTAAGGTTTGAAATTGCTAAGGTATTTGGCCGAGGAGTTTAAGTAGAGATTATATAGTAAGTGATTGGTTAACATTAGAATTTATGGGTTAGTACAAAGGTTTTGTTAAAACAACGGTTATTTTAAATGGCGCAAGTCCCGAGTGAAGGCGTGTGGCGGTTATTTAATCATTATTAACGCCTTGATTTATAGACTCAACAATGATTAAAGGGGGCATTGTTTGGGTTAATATTTGAACATTAGGCTTAGATAAAGGAAAGCCCAAGGATGCCAGATTAAAAGGGACTTGCCCGAAGCCCTGCAACGAGCCCAAAGGCAAATTAAAGCCTTCTCAACCAAGATGTAAGCCACGTGCTTACCATTGAAGTGACAAGTGATGGAGACTAACGTAGTACCAGCCAAAGAACACTTTATAGTAGGATTCAAAGTTAAAAGCTAATGACTCACTACCCTTCAAGTGCTTTCGGGTAAGAGCAAAGTTACAACAGTCGGGCTAATTTGTCTATAAAAGGAAGAAGAGGCCCCAGAGACAAGGACACTCAACCAATCAAACAAACAAACAACCAAACTCGGCTCTCAAGCCATATTTGCATCCAAAAGCTGTAATCAACCAAGTTCTCAGATTTTTTAGTAACAAGTTATCTCTTGTCTAGTGTAAAAGCTCTGCTATTCCCGTCAGTGGTGTAATATCGATTCCCTTGTGTAAACTTGTTTACCATCCATCCCTTTTTAGCATATAAACCTTGTAATTTCAAAGAGAAGTAACTGTAAGAAGTTTAACCTTGCCATACAAGGTGAAATCTTGCCCGAAGCTCTTTGTTTGTTTTCTAAGTTGATAGATCTATTACTTAATGCATTCCCCAGTATGTATTCAAGTCATATCCACCATATAAAAATAAGACTCTTAAAGTAGGAAAACAGGTGGGTATGACTTGAATACATTAAGAGTCTTATTTGTATATGGTTCTAGTCACTTTAATAGATATGCTTTCATTAAAATCAATCAAGAACCAAACAAATGACTTAAGGGGATCTGGACTCCCTTCATTCGAACATACAAGATTATGAATTAAAAGTCCTTGTTTACAAGGAAAGAAAAGAACTTAATGTGGACTTAAGCCATCCATGACAATCCTTTGATAACAAGAAGTTTGAGTAACTTGGGGCGCAAGTAATCGACTTAAAACACCCTTGTTCTACATTTGCTATATTAAGATAGCATTGGCACGCCTAGCACTTAGTTAGGTTTGATTGCGAGCCTCAAGGCCTACACCTAAGTGAAGGGAAAAATATGAGTTTTCACATATAGGGATTTCAAAATGACTATCATGCATATACAAATCAAATTTAATATACGAAAGCAGCGGAAGCATTTATAACAAATTATCAAAGCTATAGTCATGCAAATCCCCTTCAAGGTTCATAGGTTTATATATGATGCATCAAAACAATTTTAGAGAAGAACAAAGTGAAGGTTTAGTCTAATACCTCTTGATCTAGACTTGAGACCAAGGATGGACCACCTCCAAGCCCTTTGTTCCTTGAACTCCTTGAGCCTAGCTTCCCTCCTTGCCTCCTCCACTTTGTTAGAATGAGTGCTCCTAGGTTCTCTTCAAGTTTCCAAAGTAGGAAACCTCTAAAGATCCTCACCCACTAGTGTAGTGAGAAGGATGAAGGAATAACCAAAAAGGTGAAAGATGTGTTAGTAAAAACACCCCTAAGGTGGCCGGCCTTTGTAGTGTTAGAGAGCTATTTTTTCTTTTGCCTCTTTGTTGTTTTAACACTTCAAAAAACCCTTTTGAACAATATCTCTATAAAGTTCCTTATATAGACAAAAAGAAACCTAGTCAACCACTTGACTAAATATCTCTCCCTTTCCACTTAAAGTGGCCGGCCTCTTGTGTTGGATTTGGGCTTTGGGCTTTTATATATTTCAAGTCATCCAATGCTTGAATAAAAGCCCAATGGGTTTAGGCCCAATGGGCCCAATTAAACCCGAACGTTTCTTTAAGCTCAAAACGATCTTTATCGCTTTTATGATTTCTTTAGACTTTCTAAATTAATCACAACACTTAATTAATCCAATTAATTATTTCCATCATCCATTAGTTACTCACTACAATAGTGTATTGGTGAACAATCTTTTAGGTTCTAATTAGTAAGGCAGTGAGGTGATTGGCACCAATCCAATTGATTATATTTAATCCAATCACTTAGTGAATTAAAACATACTTTTAATTCACCTTCTTCTTTGACGACTACATTTAATCATTTAGAAGAACTCACAAGCCATGAGTGACATCTAACCATATATCATGGCTACCCAAGCTAATGTAGAAGTTTGTTCGGAGAACCTATTCAGTTGGAATTACAATGTAATTCGATCATTCTCTAAAACAATACTCTCAATCACATTACTAGGGTATGGAAATATTATGTCAAACCCCTAATGTGATTATTCCTTCTTATATGATTCTTTTGAGTCGTATAGGAACGCTTTCCTTTATTACGCTCGATACTTCGGCCGAAGATTCCCGAATCATATCTTAGAGTATTCTTCCTCTCTTATCGAGGATTAGAGATTCCTTGTTGCGCATACACTTGCCTTCATGACTAAGTGGCTTAACCCCAATTATGCCGTGGACACCCGCGAATGGGGAGACTTTGACATAATCAAAGATTAAGTACTTAACCACAAGACAACGACGATGCCTCAGGTCAAAGGACTACTTACATTATTCCAACCATTAGAGTTACTTGCTTGACATGTGAGTAGACCTCCATGCAAGTACTCTCGTTCGATTGTGTTCAGTGAACTCATTCCCTTAATGAGCACCTACATACTTGTCTTAGTGTCACAACACGAATGGGATGAGACTTTCCATCCTTCCATTTGAAGTAGACACAGTATGTACCGGTCTAAGCATTGTCAGTATCCCTCCGACAATCCAATGACCAGGAACCTTTTTGGACATAATGGTTATGTGAAGAAGGTCTCTGTAGTTTAACATCATTAGATTACTTCTTCAATCGATCCATTGCCCATGGATACACTATTTAGGACATATATCGTTTATTGAGATAGTCCTAATTAGTATCTTTGCCATTTGATGTATAAGATTCATCTATACATCGATTTATTTGTCCTAAAAGGTTTCTTCCAAAGATTGACTTTCAGGGCATATTTCCAACAATCTCCCACTTGCACTAAAGTCAATCACTAGTGTATCTTATACATCTTGTTGAGAGAGCTTTATGCTCGTAGGTTAACTTGGTTATGTATTAATCCCTTTTATTATTTAAAAGGGATTTTCTTATCAAATGTTTCCAAAACATTTGATGATGTCTCTTTATTGTGTTCGAATACTTTGATGAGACCTTGATTCCATGGCTTGAGCTATCGCCCCATTACGTCGTAGTATCCCACTAACGACCTTATGGTTTGGATTCAATCATTGGTTTTATAAGAACCCCTTCATTCAAAACACCCTTTTGAAGCAGTTTCTAAAACAATATATCGTCATATATTTCGTTTGTATACTTTATACAAACTTTGCTCCAACCTTGAGACCATTGTAGTACAATACTAACAATTCATTCATATGATTAGTACTTCATCCATTATGAAGTTCCATTTGTTAAAATGGCTTATTTTTCACTTTGGTTAATAACCTAAGTGAATGCACGCTTCCAGAGTCCCACTCTGATGTTTCTTTCTTAAAGGCAATAATACTCTATCAGTTGCTTTGGTTCTGATCTTGGGATATAGTGATATCTTAAAGGGACAACCATGTGGTTCTTCACCTTTGGATATCTACTTCACAAGTCTATACATGTGTCCCTTTTGTGATTTTGTGACATATTCATTATAAGGGTTATGAAAATGATTTTCTATCACATAGGAAAAAGCTTTCTTAAATCTACAACATTTGAGATTTAATTTCCATATAACATCATTGAGATAGCCTTGCTATATCAATAAGTCCAATTTCAAGTCTATACTTCAAATTGACCATGTCATGTTTTGTCATTTTTCGAGTAACA
Source organism: Malus sylvestris (assembly GCF_916048215.2). NCBI lineage: Eukaryota > Viridiplantae > Streptophyta > Magnoliopsida > Rosales > Rosaceae > Malus > Malus sylvestris. Next base: position 20,906,619 of record NC_062270.1, read on the forward strand.
TTTATGTTTTATCAAGTCTATCAAATAGACTTTATTCACATCATGTTGCTCAAATTATAACATCACTCCCACTGGCCTTGTTGTAACTTAGCATTCATTCAAAAATAACAATTATATTTTCTTGATTTGAATGCATATTGCTCCCACTTAACTTAAACGAATCATACACAAAAGAATTCGTTCTCAAGTAATTCCATGAAATGTGTGACTTGCTTTATCAAGTCTATTCATTTATATGGTGTCATACATCATACTTTAAGTTTTAGTCATACTAAGACCTTTAATGTAGTCATATAAGAATTATCCAAGTCTTTAGTGGAAGCATGGCTCCTACTAAGGATAACAACTCAACCATTCCTTCTAGGTGGTTGATATAATTCTTTATCAAAACTACATAGAGCAATATTGTTACATGAGATGTTGAATTTGGATTGTCTTGTTGTTAAACCATATGTTGTGACTCATTTTGAAACTATTCCCTTTTGTTTCATCAACTTGTCCATATGCTTAGTTATTTAGCTTGTTCTCTTAAAAGAGAATGATGGACAACTCCCAACATATAACCATTTTATGCTAGGTTGACGAAACCAACATTCAAAGACTATTCTTTAGAATGTCACACAACATAGAATTTTAACGTTTGAAGAGCTTCAGTCCTTTAACAATTAAAATTACAAACTCTTAATAATAGTCAAGTACTATTATCCTTTAGACAACTATAAACCAATCATATTCAAGTTTATATCCATTTTCACACCTCCCACTATTTCTCATGACTTTAATGAGAAATCATTTCATACATTCAAAATGTATAAAAGTGGATTATATTGGTAGAAGACATTGTGTAGTAGCTTAAAAAACCTTTCAAGCTCATTTGTTTCAATCTTCACTAAGTTAATGTCTTGTTATTAAGTGACTAAAGTCTTTAAACATTTTATAGATTTAGACACTTCTTTCTTGGTTTAATCACTAACACAATTGACATTTTAAAACCTTTTAAAGAATGCCCAATTAGTTGTTCAAAACTACTAATTGAATCAAGAGTGATCTTGATCATTGTGTTTCAAGTGATAACCATATAAGAAACGTTTTTCTTATTACTTATATCATTATAATGTGATCTTCCTTTTCATCAAGAAAGGATTCTTTAGACTTTTGTCAATTCATATAGAACTCATAGGTAGACAAATGGAACCAAATCTAAAGATTCATTGTATCCTTTTATGTCCTACATGTGAGATCTATCCATAATTGATAAATCTAAAGTTTGGTTATCACATTACAATAAGTGATATAACTCTTGTATCTCATCTAGGATACAACAAGACAATTTTCAATTCATAACACTACTTTAAGGAAATAGTATATTGAAAAGGCATTCTTCACATTACATTAATATGATAATTCAAACATTCATAATGTTTAATACAAAAAGTATTAGCTCTATACATTTAGAGACTAATTTAAATACCTTTATACATTTAGGCACTAATAGTGGTCTTCCATCATATGAAGCCACATAATAAGTTCTTATCAAAATAAGAAAGTTTAAAGACTATATTTAAATGCCTAACAAACTTCCTAAGTAGTAAGCAAAAACATGGTGGCCGAACTCTTCTCCACACTTTTCCTTGCTTGTTCCTCTTCTACTTGGCTCCTCCACCTATATACAATTATACAAGTGATTAGCCCTTTATATCAAATATAAATATTTAGAAGATCTAACAATTAGAATTGAAGATAAGAACATAAACCATACCTTGTGGCTTGTCCTTAAGAGTTGCAAGGTATAACCTGCAATTCCTCTTCCAATGCCCCTCCTTTCCACAGTGGTGGCAAGTCCCCTTGGGCTCCATTGCCTTCTTTTTCTTCACTCCTCCTTTCGGCTTAGGAGTGGGTGACTTCTTCTCCTTCCCTTTGCCTTTGCCTTGCGGCTTGGCCTTGGAAGAGGATGGCTTGTTGTAGACTACTGCAGAAGTCCCTACAACGTTCTCTTTCTTCATAGTCTTCTCGGCAGTTACTAACATATTTAGTAACTCAGAGAGAGTACTATCCATCTTATTCATATTGTAGTTCATTACGAACTGCGCGAATGAATCAGAAAGAGAAGCCAATACAAAGTCCTGGGCCAATTCCCCGTCAAGTGGAGTACTAAGGTTCTCCAATTGTTCAATGAATCTTATCATCTTCAGTACATGTTGATGCACTGGAGCCCTCTTGACCATCTTGGTCTTCACAAGTTCACAAACAGTGCTAAAGCGACGGTTGCGCGTCCCTTCACCATATAACTCTGTAAGATGAAGTATTATGGAAGATGCACTGTCCATGCCCTCGTGCTGTCTCTGTAGCTCCTCATTCATGGAAGCCAACAGATAGCACTTGGCTTGTGTGTCATCCTCAACGTGCTTGTCATACTTAGCACATTCATCCTCAGTAGCCTCAGGGCCGAGAGGTATGTGAGGTGGAGCCTTGTCTAGCACGTAAACAATCTTCTCCAATGTTAGGAGAATCTTGACATTACGATACCATGATGGGAAATTGTGCCCCTCTAGGCAATGTTTGTCGAGTATTTTCGCGAGTGTGCTTCCAACCATATCTATATACATAAACAATAAAATAATTAGATTGATTGTTTGATTAAGTCAAACGATTCGGGTCTTTAAACTGAATGACACCACCCACCATTTTTGGCAAATTCCATATCCCTCAAGATGGAATCCGGGAGTTTTCAAAGAAAGCTCCTAGCGGGTTATGGGAGGCTCACTATTACCAAGCCCACCTCACGATGATACGATGTTGGCTAGCAAAAATAATAATGAGAGGGTACAATTACCCATTCACAACAACCTCTTGTGATTACCCATCTTTTTGGCCTCTAGAGAGTAATGCCTCACGATGATACGATGTTGGCATTATTTCTCTTAGTTAAGTTCTTTCCCACCATGCCGGTTTAGATAGGGGTTCAAGCATAACCTCACGATGATACGATGTTGGCCACACTCGTTGCCTACCTTAACCTCATCAAATGTTTTAAATAAACTCCTCCTGAGTATAAGCATGCACTTTGCACTCCCCCATGATAGGGTGAAGGCGATGTACAAGTTATAAACGATTGGAGCCTACCACGGTGGAAGGCCATGAAAAAGTGTTCAAAGCACTCTTACGCTTTCAACTTAATATTGTATGGTTGAGGGATTTTAAGGTCTCATCAATTTTATTTATTTAATCACATTCAAATAAATAATGTCCTATTACAACTACTAGTCCAAAGTTTAATGAATTTAGTAGCATATAATATCCCCACTATTCGTTTTCATAAAACAAATCAATATCAAAACATTCTTCAAAATATTGGAGATATATATATAACTACTAATTGTTTTCATTATAGTTTAGTAGCGTATGATACTCCCACTATTTGTTTTAAGAAAAACAAATCAATATCAAAAACTAATTTTTCAAATATTGGAAGTAACTACTACTACTAAGGTTTTTGCATTCCTTTTAAATTGGACTTTATAGTTATCTTAGGCTCTTGGATGACCATGGACTTATTAGGTTATTGCAACAACGAGCCAACATTGTTGAATATAAACTCGGGGAGGTTGTGTCAATTTAATTACGTGCTTTTCAATCCAATTAAAACATTTTCATTGAGCCATTAGAAATGAAAGACAATCATTCATTGCTAATTAGGGCATTTGACCCATTTAATCTTTAATCTCATGTCAAAACCCTCTTTTAGTTATGTCTCCTTACCAATAGTTAAAGAAACTCTAGTCTAGCACTAGAGGGAATCAACTAACTAAAAGAGATTAAGAAGTAATAAGAATTACAAACCGATTTGTACAAATTCCTATAAATTACACATACTAAAAGGGGAGAGATAGATTAACGTCAAACGTGACAAGGTCCAATTAAACAGTAATTAAAACACATTCCCAAGGGTTTGAGAATTGATCTTCGATGAGCCCATTGGCGGTGGAAGATTTGTATAGTGTGAAGACAGTGACAAAGGCAATGCTATCAACTGTGGTGGAGACACGAGAATGATGGGTGCGGTTGAGAGCTTTGATGCCATTGCCTGTGCCTGCCTACCAAAAACAAAACATGAATCATAGATGAAACAAATCCTAACCTGGTAGTTAGGGCGTTCCTCGTCAACCTACTAGGTATCGGGTTCAAACCCTTCCTTCCCTGCCATCTGATTTAATTTGATTTAATTGAAATTAGATTATTACCACTGTATTGGAGGCGATTGCCTAAGCCTTGACCAGCAGGACCAAGAAGTAAGCTGTTGGATTTGTGCTTTCTTTCTTCCTAGGAAAATCTTTGTTGTAATGCAATTCCTTAACTATGAGATGTAAATTACGAATTGTAAGAAACAAGAAAATGTTGTAGGGCTAATTTACATTTGCGGAATAATATTATGGACAGGGAGAGAGGGGGCCGACAGCACAAAGAGATATATGTATTTGTGAGGTGTGTTATATCAACCCCATTGTGCCATTATTTATAGTAGTAGGGAAGGTTAATTCATTACCATAATAGGATTACAACTCTAATAGGATAATATATAACACTAGAGAGTCTTCTAAAGATGTCCCAAATACCTTAGGATTTACACAATCGCATTCCTGATCTAATAGGACTACAACACTCCTCCTTGGGTGTGTAAATACTCAAACAAAACATTGCATCAGGTATTTAGCAGATGAAGTAGATCAGTTGATGAAGTTGTCGGCACAACGGACGAATGCGAGTGTCAAATTAAAAAAAGTATCCATTGGTAGTAAAACTCACAAAACCTCACTATGGTAAAACCTAAGGCAGGTCAAAACCCATAAACTAAGGAGAAAAAGTGAGAAGTATGCATAATGTCTAAAACAAACATCATACAGGATGAAAGTAATGAGCCTCAATGAAGTATGATCATCCCGGGATGGGTGCCTCATTAAAACTTCGTTAGGTAGCAACAACCCAGTAGAAAAAAATGCTCCTAATTGAATGAAAAAGAGTACATTAAGATCAAGTGAGTTTACTTCGGGATACTCCCCCTAAGTTAGATATAAACAAGAGAATTACAAGCAATTCAACTCAGATAGTTCATGCATATCGATTCCTTGGATGAGCTTCTGAAAAGTAAACTTGGTCAATAATTTGGTGAAGAGATCAGCCAGGTTGTCATGGGAACGGATTTGCTTGACTTCGATGTTTTGATGTTGTTGTTACTGGTGAGGACAAAAGAACTTCTGCACAATGTGCTTAATGTTGTCTCTCTTGATGTATCCCTTCTTTAGCTGCTCGATTCATGCTGGATTGTCTTCAAAGATCATTGTAGGAAGGTTAATGGTGGTAGTAAAACCACTAGTGTTTCAAAAGTGTTCCATGATTGCTCTCAACCAAAAGCATTCATGTGAGGCTTCTTGCAAGGCAAGAATCTCAGCATGGTTCAAAAGAGTCGCAACTAGCATTTTCTTGGTAGACCTCCAAGATATTGTTGTGTCTCCAATGGTAAAGACATTACCCATTTGAGAACGTGCCCTATGTGGGTTAGATAGATAACCAGCATCTGCTTAACTAATAAGGTCATAATCAACTTGAGGACCGAAGGGGCAGCGGCTCATCTCAAGGAATCGTGGATGTAGAATAAGCCCAAATCAGTCGTACTCTTGAGGTAGTGGAAAATGTCTTTAACGTCATTCCAGTGTCAGCGTATAGGCGCATTACTATATCTTGCCAAAAGATTAATAGCGAAAGAGATGTCGGGTCTAGTGTATTGAGCCAAGTACAATAAAACACCAATTGCACGTAGGTATGGAACTTTTGGCTCCAAAATCTCTTCCTCATCTTCCTTGGGATGGAATGGATCTTGTTTAGCATATAGAGTCTAAACAACCATATGAGTACTCGAAGGCTTCGCTTTATCCTCATTAAAATGTCATAGCACATTCTGGGTGTAGTTCGATTGATGTACTAAGATTCTATCCAAACAGTGCTCGATCTCCAAGATGAGACAATATTGACATTTCCCAAGATCCTTCATCTCAAATTTCGATTTTAAGTGAACGACAATTTCCTCAAGCTTTGTGGGAGTTTCAATGAGGTTCATGTCGCTGACATAAATTACAATGATTGCAAATCTGAAATATGACTTCTTGATGAACACACATGGGCATAGATCATTGTTCACATAATCTTGACTTTTCAAATATTCATTTAGACGGTTATACCACATCCACCCAGATTGTTTCAATATGGAAAATGATTTCCTCAATTGAATCAAAAGGGTGTTCCGTGGTCTAGAACTATTTGAACCAGTCAATGGAAGTCCGTCTAGAACTCTCATGTAGATTTCCGTATCTATATTCCCATAAAGATACACGGTTACCCCATCCACAAGCTGCATATTCAGTTTTTCGGAAACTACCAAACTGAAAAGGTAGCGAAACGTTATGACGTCCATTACAGGGGGAATACGTCTCGTCATAATCAATCTTAGGGCGTTTAGAAAAGCCTTGCACTATGAGGCGTGCTTTATACCGTACTATTTCCTTCTTCTCATTACTAGGGTGTGGTTAATTTTTTTTTTGGTTCGATTTTTTTGAATAGTTTCGGTTCGGTTTCGATTTTTCATTGATTTTTTTTTAATATTTTTAATTCTGAAATTGATATGTGGGCGATTCTTTTTACATACTTAATTTAATTCTTTTGGAAGAACACCAACAACAACCTGATTGTCCTATTTCCTTTGTTTTTACTGTGAAATTTTTTATAGAAAACAATACAAAGATACAAATCAATTATTTTTATCCTCATAGAGCTGCAAGTTCACAACAAACCAACAAAAAAATATTGAAAGCTAAGACCAAAACGAAAAAAAAAATTAATTAAAAAGTTCCATACGAAGAATTGTTAACTAGTACAAAGAATAAAAAAGGCCAGGTACAATAAATTTAATCAATAAAAACCAAATTTCACTCCAATTAGAGGCCTTGGAGGATGAAGGTAGAAGGCTGGTGTGCTGAATTTTGCATGCAATTACCTGGAAATACAAAACCAAAGCTATAGAGAATTCCTTTTTGTCCAACCCCTATCTTATTTCGACAAGCCCATCACAAAATTCATTTAGAAAAAACTCACACCAATTCAAACAAAATATCTCTTACCCGTTTGAAAGTTGGACTTAAAAGAGTTGTTGTGACTGCCAACGAGTATGGATTCTTCGCTGGCCCGGAAGAAGAAAGAAAGATCAGAAGACGCAATAGATGATTTAGGGGGGAGAAAGAAATATATGATTTGTTGTGGATGAGGGAGAGAGTAAAGATTCGGTTGGGGAGAAAAAAAACGAAAAAAAAATAGGGGAAAGGGAGTGAATGATGAAGATGGAGGACGAAGAAAGGAAAATGAAAGAACAGGGAGAGAAGTGGTGTGGCTGGGGTGAAAGAAAGAACAAAGTGAGAGAAGATATGTTAGGGTTTAGTTGTTAAAAGGCTTTTTATAATAATATATGGGCTTAAAAGTTTGGGAACATTGGGCTTAAAATTAGGTTTTGAAGATAATACCCAAAATAGATTAATTAATAAAAAATAAATAAATATTAATTTAATATAATTATTCAGTTAGGTTCGGTTTGATTTTCGAACCATTGAAACCGATACCGAACCAAAGAATTTGATTCGGTTTATGGTTTTTTGAACCCACCTCTACTCATTACACTTCTTCATGAAAGCCTAATTGTAGCCCACGGGCTTCACATGTGGTGGAGTAGGAGCTACGAGCCCAAACACCTTACGTTTCATAAATGAATCGAGTTCGACCTGGATTGCTTGTTTCCAGTTTGACCAATCAGTTGTACGTCGACATTCATTAACAGGATGTGGTTTAATGTCATCACAAAGAACGATGTCAATAACTACTATGTATGCAAATGCATCATTGACGATCATCTCATTTCGATTCCAAACCTCATCCAATACTGCGTAATAGACTGAAATTTTATGAATCTAAGACATCACCATAATTTAGAATAACCTCATGCGTGGGAACAGGTGAGTAATCGATGATTGAATTCATACTAGGTATACTAGTTTGTGCTGTTTTCCTCTTCCTAGGTTGTGATTCCTTTCAACCAAGGGGTTTACCATGATTTATGGTAGGGGCAGATGATTGGCTAGCTACCAGTGTGTCAAGTTGTGCGGGAGGAGCAGCCGACCCTCCTTTAGGGATCATTCGTCTTTCTAGGGTGGATGATTGGCTAGCTACCAGTGTGTCAGGTTGTGCGGGAGGTGCATCCGACCCTCCTTCAGGGATTCTTCGTCTTTCTGGGGCAATGTTATGGTATACGTTAGGTACATCGATCCTTGCAGGTATGTTTGCAGCGGGTATATGTGATCTAATTACCTTTGCTAGATCAGTAAAAGAATCCGACATGCTTTGTTTTAAAGACCTAGAATACGACACACTTCAGTTTCAGACTGGGCAGTGCGGGGATCTAGATGAGACAAAGTGGGAGTAATCTATGATAATTCGCGGCATTCTACAGGAATGTAAGTAATCTTATCTCCCCTTAATGACGGGAAGGCTATCTCATCAAAGCGACAATCTGCAAAATGTGCGGTAAAGAGATCTCCTGTCAAAGGCTCTAAGTAGCGAATAATTGATGGCGAATCATAGCGGCGACGCTATTGGCATATAGACAGCGCACCCAAACATGCGTAAATGTGAAACATCAGGCTCATATCCAGTAACCAACTGTAACGATGAATGAGGTTGGGTAGTGGTGGGCCTCAGGAGGACCAATATAGCTGCATGCAATATTGCATGGCTCTAGGCAGGTATCGGCAATTTGGTTCGCATAACCAAAGTCCAAGCTATCGTTTGAAAGCACTTTATGAAAGCTTCTGCCAGGCCATTTTGCGTGTGAACATAGGGTACATGATGTTTAACTTCAATTACAATTGACATGCAATAATCGTCAAAAGTCTGTGATGTAAACTCTCCAGCATTATCCAGTCAAATCGACTTAATCGGATAATCAGGGTGGTGAGCCCTAAGCTTAATGATTTGAGCTAGGAGTTTCGTAAATGCAGCATTGCATGTGGACAATAAGTAGACATGTGACAATGCGTAGATGCATCAACCAACACCATGAAGTATCTCAATGGTTCGCATGTTAGTTGGATAAGTCCACAAATATCCCTTTGAATACTTTAAAGAAATTTAGGGGGGGTCGTGAATAATCTTTGTAGATGGGGGTTGAGTATTCAAAGATTATTAGATTATCTCAATGGTTCGCATGTTAGCTTATGCAAACCATCATTGAATCTAATCCATCATTGAATGTTTCTTCATTATGAATGAAGAGATAATCAGATATCCTTTATGCCCTAGAGGAAGCGTAAATGTATTATATTATGAATCTAATCCATCATTGAATGTTTCTTCATTATGAATGAAGAGATAATCAGATATCTCTTTATTATGACTAAAGAGATATTTGGATGGAAACATTAAAAGTAATGACTTTAGTGTGTTCCATTATGAATGCAAAATATATTGCCATATAGAAGCTCAGAACAATGTTGTTTGGATGGGAAAGTGTTGGAAGTATGCCCACAAAGCCACTCATTTGATGTAATAGCTTTTTGGAATACTTATTATGTTAAACTTTTATATGTTTAATGGAGGGCAAATCTTATTGTTAATCACTGTTTATTGTATCATGTGTTTAAGCAATAAGTGAATCCAAGGAATGTATTTGTTCTAAGAGATAAGTGATCTAAGTGAGTTAGATTATCGAGACCTTTCTCTTATGTTCATTCCTAAAACGTTCCTAGCCATAGGATTGCCAATTGGGCATTGACAATCCGTTAAGGTTAGTATGTGTTATGTTTACTCAAGTGTGAGTATGACTAGTCTCAAGTGATTTGGTGTTGGACACTAAGACAGACACATAGGTGCTCGAAATAGTAATCGAGTACACTGAACTACGATCAAATCAGAGTTTGAACATACATGTCATGTAAGAACTCTAAGGTTGCAATATGCAAAGTAGTCCTTTGACCTGAGGCATCATAGATGTCTAATGGTTAGGTCCTTGATCTTTGATCCTGTCAACGGCATTCCCTCGGAGTGTCCACGGCATTGTTGGGGTCAAGCTATCTAGTCATGTAGGCATATGAATGTACAACAAGGGATCTCTAACCTTCCATGGTGGAGGGAGAATACTCTAAGATATGATTCTAAAGTCTTTGGCCAAAGCAAATGAATATGACTAAAGGAAGGTTGTTCCAAATCATATTCAAGGGAATCATATAAGAAAGAATCACATTGGATAGTAGACATGAAACAAACTATCACTTAAACAATGTGATTAAGAGTATTGTATTAGAGAAGGACCGTATTGCATTGTAGTTGTAACTGGATAGGTTCTCCAACCAATTCTACTTAGCTTGGGTAACCATGACATGCTGCTAGGCGTCAACCATGGTTTGTGGAAGCCCTAATGGTTAGCAAACACTAATCAATGAAAGGGAGAATTGAAATGTGGTTTCAATTCATAATCGATAGTTAAAAGTAACATCGCCCACTGCCTCGCTAATTAGAACCTAATGGATCGTACACCGAGTAAGGATGTATGTGAAGAAATCAAATGAAATGGATAAGCAATTAAATGGTTTAATTGAAGAATGGTCAAGATTAATTAATTAGTTAATTAATTATACGAAAGGTTCGTATTGGGCTTATATGTTGGTTTTGGGTTTCGGGGCCCAAAAGCGTTTTGGTCCAAAAGGCCCATTATGTTTAAGTTGTATGACAACTAAAACAAAATGGGCAAATAGCCCAATAACACCAAGGAGGCCGGCCATTAGGGTTGGATGGGCAAAGTTTGCTTAATTGCAAGTTTGCCACTCACCAAAGAAATGAAGTATAAATTCAACTTTATAGCTTTAGGGTTTGGTAAGTTGAAATTTGATGAGACATTTTCTCTCTATTTCTTCTAAGAGGCCGGCCATTAAAGGAAGAAATATCTAGCAATCTCTTCTTCTTTTAATCATCCATATCATCTTCACAAGATACAACCTTGGTGAAGAGACTTAGAGACATCAAGCTTTTGGTGTTTTGGAGAACAAATCCTTTTTCCTCAAATCATCAAAGGAGCACTAAAGGGAAGAAAACACAAGAAGGATTCAAGGAGCTTGGAGGTGACTTGAAGGCCCTCCACTTGGGTGAATCCCTTGTGTAAACAAGGATGAGCTTCAAGGGTAAAGAATCACTAAATTCTTCTTTCTCTTTAATGTTGTTAAAGAGTTCATTTTGGTTCACCATATACTAGGCTTTGAAAGTCATGGGTTTTATTGAATTGTTTTTGGATGCATGCCTATATTAATGAGTTAATAGTATGCATATGTATTCAAATGTTCATACTTGTTCTTAGCTAGGACAAAATTTTTCCTTCAGAAAGTTCATTTATGAACTCTCTATTCGGTTCTAACCAGAAAGTGTCTCTAGTGTACTGACACTACGACACTAATGGGGCGATAGCTCAAGCCAGGGAATCAAGGTCTTATCAAGATCTGAACTCAAATGAGAGACTAAACCACATGATTAAGAATCATGTATAATGGTGACGTCATTATTCTCAAGGTTGCTTCTATGGATAACATATAGATATCCATTGTCTAGGCCTACTACTCAGCCATTTTTGAAATGACTACAGAAGAGGTATCATCACTGATGACCAAGCTGATTAGCTCTAGTGCAAGTGGGAGATTGTTGGAAATGTGCCCTAAAACCAATCATATGATGATACTTTACGGACATTTCACATGTTAAACTAATCTAGTTTAATATCAAGGGCAAATATTATTGTTTGAGCCATCTCATATAAATGTTATACGCTTAAACGATAAGTCCAAGGAATATGTGATTGGGAGAATGCGATCTAAAGAAGTTAGATTCATGAGACCTTCTCTCAGGAAGAGTGACTAGTCTCGAGTCATTGATGTGTGTGACATCAAGACAAGCATGTAAGTGCTCAATAATGAATGAGTCCACTGAACACGATCAACGAGGAGTTCTTATACTTATGTCACATGAGAACTCATGGTTGGGATAATGCAAAGTAGTCCTTTGACCTGAGGCATCATAGTTGTCTTGTGGTTAGGTACTTGATCTTTGATTATGTCAAAGTCACCCCATATACGGGTGTCCACAGCATCGTCGGGGTTAAGCCACTTAGCCATGGAGGCAAGTGAATGCGCAACAAGGGATTTCTAACCTTCAAACCGTTTGGGGAAGAATACTCTATGATATGATTAAGAATCTCTGGCCAAAGTATGAATGAGATTTAGGAAATCGTTCCAAATCACATTCAAGGTAATCATATAAGCACACGAATCACATTGGATAGTAGACATGAATAAACTATCAATCCAAACAATGTGATCAAGAGTATTGTATTAGAGAAAGACCGTATTGCATTGTAATCCTAAACCGAATCGGTTCTCCACCTCTTCTGATTAGCTTGGGTAACCATGATATGCTGCTAGGTGTCACTCATGGTTTGTGGAAGCCCTAAACGTGTATAATCACTAAAGGGAGAATTGAAAGTAAGTTTCAATTCACAATCGATTTGAAATGGTTTTAATCGCCCACTGCCTCGCTAAAAGGAACCTAATGGATCGTACACCGTGTAAGGTGGAGATTGAAGAAACAATGGAGATGAGTAAGAATAATTAAATGGTTTAATTATTTATGGCAAGGATTAATTAATATGTTAATTAATCAAACGAATCAAGTTCGTTAAAAGACCACGGGTTAGTTTTGGGCCTCAAGGCCCAATGGGCTTCGAACGTCAAGCCCATTGACTTAAGTTGTATGACAACTTAATGACAAATAATTCACAAAGGCCTTAAAAGCCCAATGAAACCCTATGGCCGGCCATTTTGTTAAAGGAGTGAGTTTTGGACTTATTTACAAGTTTGCCACTCCAATGAATTAAGGTATAAATATGACTTTATAGCCAAAATTCATTTAGGGTTTTCTTTTTGAGGAAAGGATGAGAACATAAGCTCTCCTTTCTCTCTAAAGTGGCCGGCCTCCTTGGAGGGTTTAGCTAGCAATCCTACTACTCCAAGGTCACTCATTTCTTCTCCAATCTAACCTTGGTGAAGAGACTTAGAGGTTCTCAATTTTGGGAACTTGGAGAACCATTTCATCCATCCAAATCCATAGATCTAAGATGCAAGGAATGAAGGCCCTCTCTTTGTTTGATTAGCCTTTGTTTATGCAAAGAGGAATCTACAAAGGTATAATTTCTCAACTAACAAATGTTGTTTTAAGTTGAGTCAAGGTTCACCAATCTACTAGGTTTTGAATTTCATGGTTAATGTTTTGTTTTGAGTGCATGCAAGCATGATTCCGCCTTTTAATTGTTAATTGCATGCTATAGATGTTGCTCAAATGAACATGTTTTTCACAATATTTCCTTCATACTCGGCCTGCGTGCCACGTAGGCTTGGTAGTTTTTAAGGTCAACAGTCACACTACTATATAATCCAACAACAAAGAAATTCTCTTAAATGCTTGGAAATAAACAAATTGTAGGTAAACCAAAGTTTCAAAGCACTAACAGACTGTTGAAAAACATTTCTTTTGTTATAAGAACAACAGAACCATTATTGTTTAAAGAAAAATAGTACAACTAATCATAAACATGTTCTTTTATCCCAAACAAGTGACTAGCAAATTGGAAAGAATCGTAAAATACACGGCCAATATACATATCACACATATTTATCACATTGATAACTCATTCTTGCAGGCCACATATGTATCTTTCCCCAGGGAACATTGGGTCATTGTGCCCATAATCTAACAATTTCACAGGTCATTGTGCCTATTCATACATTTCTCAACATTCACAATCGCACATGTATTATACTACTTTCCATCTACTTTCACAATTAAACGTTCATCTCAACAAGCTTCAAAATCTCATATTGAGTAAAATAAAAGGCATGCACGTTAAAAACACAATCTTGAAAAACCTTTGAAATTACTTTAAACTCACCAAAGTTGTAGAAAAAAAAAATTAAAATCATTAGAATCAAACCATAGAGAACATTTTCTTCACTTCTTTCACATAATCGAAAACGAAAAACATTTGAAGTAAGGTTGAAATAGTGCTCAAATGCCAACAACCATTTATCAAGTAAAAATGAAAAATGAAAAAAAATTTATGGTTAAAACTCCCCTACCTCAAGACAATTTGTTGATGTTCAACTCCCACGGTGTTCGTCAACTTGTTCCATAGTCACCTTGTCCTTCTCTACCTTTTCTATAAGTAAGAAAAATCATCACACATTGCTTGTACAAAAGAATAGACAACATACCCTAATTCAAGGTTAATTGGGAACTTTAATCAAGCACTTGGTGCTCATCTTTAAAACTATAACATGGAGTATGATACTATCAATTTGACTACTCCCACCCAATCTAATTCATGGTTATCAAACCAAATAATAATTAGATTCCAAAAGAATCTCACTCTTCCTAATCTTCACAAGCAAAGGAAAAGAAAACTAAGTTACTCCCTTAAATAATTTTTTTTTTGATAAATTAAGAGCTAAAAGAAAAAAGAACCTCTTCATTTCCTTCGGCTGGAGAGGAGAGTAGCAAGAAGAGAGAGTTTTCTAGAAAGCCCCTTCCCTTTTTCTCCCTACTTATTAACGTATGCATCCTTTTTTTTTTTTAATCTTTTTCTTTTCCTTTTCTTTACTTAGCTTGGCCTCAATAGTAAAACTCTTTTAATGGGCCAAGGGCCAATTGATTCAAACCTCAAATAAGGCAAATTAATTTTGCTAACAAGTGTCATAAGTAATCGACTCTTAATCACCACTTCAAATTTTTGGGACATTACACGCGAGCAAGGCACATCAAGCAAAAGCTTGCTGCAGGTGGGCACTTGGATTGAGCCTAGGAAGCATCAGGTATGCTGGCATTGGGCCAGGCTGCATGGGGACAAACCCAGCAAGGTTGCACTTTGGGCTTCAGACCCGTGAGGGAACCCAACCTAGGCCCAAGGCCTGGTTGTCAACCCAGATAGCGAGGCTAGCTATAGGAGATCCATGGCCTCAATATGACGTCGTCCAAGGTTAGGGCGTGGCTGCAGGCCAGCCAGATTGGCTCGGCGGCGTTGTATGGAACCGCGACTCAGGTGCAAAAATCTTTTTTTTTTGTTGTTTTTTTTTTCTCTTCCGAATTCTAGGGTTAAAAACCCTAATTGTCGATGTTTTGACTCACAAATTCCACATAGCATAATTGCATATTGCATGAATGTGTATATATATATATATATATATATATATATATAGAACTTCGAAATAAATAGGATTTGAGGTTTGGGGGTCCCGAGACATACCATGGCCTAGCTTCGTGAGTTCGCTAGAAAACATGTCGTCAGTGCTCGTTCTAGGGCTTGAGAAAAAGCATGTGAGACATGGTGGCGATGATATGATAGTGTGATTTGGCTCACCAAAATGGCCATCGCCATGAGTGGCTGGTGGTGGTGTTAGCCACTACAACTTTTGGTGTTTCACTGAGAGAAAAAAAAGTTAAGGGGAGAGGTCAAGAAAGAGAGAGAGACAATGGTAGTATGCTGGTGGTGTGTGGCTGGTGACATTGATGGCGTACGGGTCATTCTTTGCACTTGCAGAGAGAGGGTTTGAAATTAGAGGTAAGGAATGAGAGATAAGAGGGAGAAGAGTGAGAGTTGAAATTCAAGTGTCCTTTGGAACGTAATGCGTGCCTCTATAAAAATCAGCACTCGATGGAGCTTCAGAAATCGAAAAGACACCTGCTTTCTCAAAAGCTGGGTTGCTCAGAAACCACGGGCCGATCTCAGAAATCGAAGAGGCGCTTGCTTTTCCAGACGTGTCAGCACCTGTCAGATGCACACTCAGCTTTGCGAAAATCACGGGCAATTTGTCGAAGCGCCGATTTCAGATATCGAAGAGGCACCTGCTTTTCCAGACGTGTCAGCACCTGTCACATGCACACTCAGCTTTACGGAAATTACAGGCAATCTGTCAAAGATTTCTGGTGAAGTAGAAAGCACGTGAATCTTACTGTTCAATCATCCAACGGTTGCCGACATGAGTAAAAGAACAGTGCCTCTACCAACTATTAAGAAATTCCTATAAATGTTAACCTTCACCCTCCATAGCAAGGCAGTCTCACTCAACCTTTCTTCATCTCCGAGAATGCATTCCTAATGAAGCCTCTCGAGTCACTCAGTGTTCCTCATCCCCTGGGGTACCTTTGCAACCAAGTCATCAAGAGTAAAAGTATTTCATATCATGAAGGTTGAAAGCAAGAGTATCTCATATCATCATTTCTCCCTGTCATTTTCCTTGTCTTTGTGACAAGGAGAAAGCAAGCAATCAGCCAACACTTGGTGTCAATCTTCCGATCTAAGAATTGACTGCCTGGAACTCCTTCCTGATTACTTACCTAACATTGCTCTCGAGTGCTCATCTTCAACTGCCGATATACTTTCGAAGAAGATGCCACATCTGCCTGGAGAACAGATAAGGCAAGTGAAAATGATACCTTGAAGCATGTGGAGACAACGTGCTAATTCATCTTCAAGATCAAGTCTCATTTTCCTTGCTAAGAAGTTCCCCAGCCCAGTTCAAGAATAAATATGTGGAAAGATACTTCTTCAAAAGCAAAAAGTATCTCATATCATCAGAGTCGAAGGCAAAGATATCTCATGGCATGCTTTTCCTTTACCCTTACTCTTGCGTGCGAGACAAGGAGAAAGAAAGCAATTGGTCGGCACTTGGACAGATTGAATAAAGAAACAGACCATCACCTCTACCTCGTGCCTACCTGCTGTGCAGAAGAAACAAGCAGAGAAGAATGCTGCCTGCACACTCAATCAACCCAGCAGAAGGGGTTTGAGTTGAAACCAAGAGCTCGAGAAGCTTCAACAACATATGGACGCATTAGTCGCCAAAGAGCAAAGCCTCACCATACAAGGCCATCAAATCACCACCACCAAGGAATTCTCTTCTTCGTTCCAATCCAGTTCAAGATCAAAGTTGTGGAAAGTCAACAAGCATGACAAAATACGTGCCGATTCATTCACTACCGAGGTCAACAAGATCATCTACCTCCATAACCAGATTTGTATTCCTAAACTCTACTCTTTCTTGTTTTTACTTTGCCATACTTGTCATGTTTTATTAATTATGTTGTTTGCTTGTTTGAGTGTAAGTCTATGTTTGAAACATTGAGGACAATGTTTGATTTAAGTGTGGGGGGGGGGGGTAAACAAGTTGTTTTGCATGGTTTTATTCACCTATCACTTACAATGTTGTTTTTCACTATTTTTAAGTGTTTGTAGTGTGTTTTGACTTAAAAATCCGAAAATTTGATAAAAATTTGAAAAATTGTTTTGAAAAAGCCAAAAAGAGTTGTTTTTGTGCGTTGTTTGTGTCTTAGGATACCTTCCAACACAATGATGAGGATTTGGTTTTTAATTGCATGAGTGTTAAAGAAAGTTACAAACATGGGTGGAAGTTTGATATGCTCTTTGGTTAATACTTGGTTGTAGTTGACATTAACGAATTCAGATGTAATCACAAAGGAGAAAATCAGTTTTTGTAACATGCTTGAAGGAAGGAACTCAAACTAACGCTACATCCCTGAGAGACTTGAGCCTAAATGTTTATTTGGAGAGTTATTAATCTATGCATTCTTGTTTTCTAATGTCGTTGCATGATCTCATTATTCTTTGCTTGGTTGCTACTTAGAATGCGTTTCATCATTATAGATCTAAATACTAGAACTCATTGAAGGGAAAATTATGAGATTCTAGAATGGGATTTCAAATAGACTATCATGCATATACAAATCATATTGAATATACGAAAGCAGCGGAAGCATTTATAACATATTATCAAAGCTATAGTCATGCAAATCCCCTTCAAGGTTCATAGGTTTATATATAATGCATCAAAACATTTTAAAGAATCAAGAACAAAGTGAAGGTTAGTCTTATACCTCTTGATCTAGACTTGAGACCAAGGATGGACCACCTCCAAGCCCTTTGCTCCTTGAAATCCTTGAGCCTAGCTTCCCTCCTTGCCTCCTCCACTTTGATAGAATGAGTGCTTGATGTGAGAATTACTTGACACACAAATTAAACCCTCTTTTTTACAATTGTAGTATAGATGTAAGTAGGGTATCGTTCTAGGCCGGGGATTAGGAGGGATTGCTAATCTATTCTAAATTAATTTAAAAATATTAAACAAGACTTAAGGACACAAAACTAGGCTAAAAACTCTAATAACTCGAAACACACTTAGAATGACTCAAAATAATGAAAACAATCAATTTAGACACTAGGAACTGAAATGGACGGAAATTGAATTAAAAGACTAACAACAATGAAAACTAACTAAATAATATAATTTAATAATGGGGGGTAGTTTGGTTTTAACGAGAAGTAAATTAAACTTAAATAAATTACAGAATTGACAAAAGCATGAAATTAAGGTGAAAGGATAGGTGACGGACTAGCTAGAGGGTTCTTCTCCACACATGACACATATGCAACCTAAATTGATTTTTCAGTTGTTCTTTCAATAAATTGTAAATCTCAACGCCCCAAATTAACCGTGAATTGCACTAATTAACCCTCAGTTTTTCCACAAGTTATTGGGTTGGATGATTGCATACGACAACCCAAAACATTCCCTACAAGTTCCCTACATGAATTGCATAATAGAGATACAAGCAAGAATCATTAAGTTCTATGAAAAACATAAGCATTGACGAGGCACTCGTTACTATGATTTGCATGAAACTTATGCCAAGAATTTACTTAACGTGATTGTGACTAGCAACCTTCACTACTTGTGAATATAAGTTCATAACGATTAGGTGAAACTCCCTTATATTCTAGTGTCAAATTCATGCATGTAAATTAAGTATGCATTCTTAATCGACATACAAAAATAAGTTATCAATCAAGCAGTTAAGCAAATTAAATCACAACTCAGAAATCACAACTGAAGGTAATCAATTCATATTACAAATATATTCATGGCTTTGAATTAACCTCTAGCCAAAATAAATTTAGTTACACATTATTAAAACAGAAATAAAATAGAAGTTTGGAAAGATTTAACCGAGAGAGGAGAGTGCTTGCTGCTTCTGTCTGTCTTCCTCTCCGAGGCTCACTGCCCTCCCCTGTCACGCTGCGCAAAGCAGTTTTTTATATGTTCTTTCCTCTGAGCTCTCTTGGCTGTCCTCACCTCCCTCTCTTCCTCTGACTTGCCCCTCCTATTTTTCCGTTTTTGCTGCTGTCCAGTCCTCCCTATTATTTTTCTGTCCGTTCCCTTCTCCCACCTACTGTCTCCCCGTACTGCCTTTCCTTTCTCCCTTCTGACACGCTGCCTAGGGCAGCTCTCTTTTCTGACCTGCCCTTTCAACCCCCGCGTCAGTCTCTTCTCTCCCCCAATTATTTTTCTGTTCCGCGCCTGACCTTCTCACGCTGCCCAAAGGCAGCCCTTCTTATTTCCCCCTTGACCTCCTTCCGTGCTGCTCTCTATAACCTCCTCCTTTCACTTCTTATTTTATTTCTATCCTCCCGCTGCCAGCCTTCTCACCTGCCTTCCACTCCCTTTTGTCTGCCCGTTTCTATATCTCTTTCCTTAATGCCATGTCCACTCCCTCTGCGTTTTCTTTTTTTTTTTTATCTTTCAACTCTACCATTCCGTGTCTCTATTCCCTCTCCACTTTCCATGCTTTTCTTTCTTTTCTTTATTTTTCTCTATCAGTCCATTATTTCTGTGAAAACAATGCTAACACAAAATTAATTATACATTAACACAAAGTATAGTAAATTGCTACAATTTTAATATAAAAACATCACAAAAACTCTAGAAATGGATGGTATAAATGCATGAAATATATGAGTGATCAAATACCCCCAAACTTACATTTTTGCTAGTCCTCGAGCAAAACAAAGAAAATATGAAAAAGTAATAACATGAAAAACATTAGCTTCCCTCTATGTGACCCTCATAGAATTTCATTCAAGAAAACAAATCATCAAGAACCATAGCTAGCATCAAGGAACTAATCCAAGTTCATCTTCCTTATTCAAATATTAGCAGTAATCTTTGAATCATCATTGAAGTGTAGTGTGTGAGATAGCCATGCTAATGCAATTTCAAAATTTTTATATTTTTAAAATCATCATATGCAAACTAGCAACCTTCTCACGGGATATGCACTCAATCACACATGTGTTTAGTTTTAATGTGTTTCGCTCAAAGAATCAAATGTGAAATTTCTACCATAAGCTTGCATAAAGATCACTTCTCCACAGTCATAATTGCAAAACTTAAATCAAGAGGACTTTTATTGGATGTAATGAGGTTTAGGAAGAGGGTTATTGAAATGAAAGAATAGGTAAACACAAGTTCCAAGCTGCATTGCAAGCAATTCTTTTCTTTAGATTTATAAGAACTCAATCTTTCCAGCGATTCTTCTAGCACCTCCAACCACACCCTTAACTGAAACTTGAAAAACTTTTTATTTTCTTTGTATACAATCTTTCTTTTTCTTTTCTCTTTTTTTTTTTTTTTTTTTTTTAAATCAAACATGAAATACCCCCACACTTATTCTTTTGCCAAACACCTTCAAAGTACTTCACAAACATTTCTCATAAGACATTCTCACATTGCTCACTAGCTTGCT
This sequence comes from Malus sylvestris, assembly GCF_916048215.2. Taxonomy (NCBI): domain Eukaryota; kingdom Viridiplantae; phylum Streptophyta; class Magnoliopsida; order Rosales; family Rosaceae; genus Malus; species Malus sylvestris. The sequence goes on from NC_062270.1 coordinate 20,927,400, forward strand.
TGGAAAGGGTAAGGAAAAATGTTTCAGGCATAAGGGTAGACATATCTGGTGATAAGAAATAAAAGGCTCAACATACACGGCTCAAATTGGCAATCTAATGATATCATTTTTCTTTGGGAAACATGGTTATTTGGGCCATAGTGGTAAACCTAATGCCTCTATCATTTCCAAGTTCATGCAATCAATGACAAACATTTCGAAAGATCGTTACGCAAGTTCTAGAGATGTATCTCACATAAGTTCATCACACATGAAAGAATAGGAGTGTATGAAAAATGCACACACTTTCAATCGGCTCAAAAACTCACATAGGATGTATATGATCACTAAATTCACATATGAAGCTTTAAGTCATGCTTTAGTTTCACATTAACAAGGCTATGTGCATTTGGTTTTTCAAAGATGGTCAAACATGTACAAAACTAACAAGAGAATTAGGAATTTCACAAAACACATGTTAACTAAGTTCTTGATAATCATGATTCAAATTTGATCCAATTATATCATTGGGTCGGGAAGCTAACAAAAATCTAATTCAAAACAATAAGGGAAACAAGACAATATTTTTGGATTTTTAAATTTTCCAATTTTTTTTTTTTTTTTTTTTTTTTTTTTCGCAGAAAACAAAACTAATTAAGAAAACAAAAAGCAACAACACAGAAACAAATGAAACCAGTTTGTAGTCGAAGGTACAAAAAATTTCAAGTTGGTCATTTTTTTATACTCTTTACCCCTAAACTTAAACTGGACATTGTCCCCAATGTCAGAAAACACTATAATGCAAATAAAAATAAAATAAATAAATAATAAGAAACAAAATAAAGCAATTGGACTGAAAACTTTCCTAGTTTGCAGTAAAACCAAGCGATGACCCCCAAGCTAAAATTCTGCAATCAACTTCAAGGGTGGAAATAACCAAAAGTTCCTGCAAAGAAAAGAAATAATTCAGTTAAGTAACACAAGGAAATATAAAAAAATTGCAAACGAAAAATTGAAAATCACGATAAAAGACAATGAATAGAACTAATAAGTGATCATTGGTCGTGCTTGTTGACTTTCCACAGCTTTCCTCTTGAACAGGGTGACACTTAGCTTTTTACTTGCAAGTGATGATTTGATGATATTGTACGGCGAAGCTTTGCTCTTTGGTGATGTTGCAGTTCCTTATTTGTTCTCCAAGCAGATGTGGCAGCTTCTCTAGTTCTTCAACTCAGACTCCTTGTGCTGGGTTGATTGTGCAAGCTGCATTCTTCTCTGCTTGTTTCTTCTGCATGACGGGCGGGCACGAGGGAGAGGTGTTGGTCTGTTTCTTTCTTCAATCTTTCCAAGTGCCCACCTCTTGCTCTCTTTCTCCTTGTCCTTAGTTGAGGATGAATCAGCACGTTGTCTCCACATGCTTCGAGGTATCATCTTCACTTCCCTTATAAGTGAGAAACAAAGCGAAAGCACAAGATGATGAGTACTCGAGAGCAAGGGCTGGCTGGAGAAAGGACAGGGAGAAAGCATGATATGAGATACTCTTGCTTTCAACCTTCATGATATGAAATACTTTTGCTTTGGATGGGTTGTTTGCAGGGGTATCCCAGGGGATGAAAAATACAGAGTGACTTGAGAGGGTTTGTTGGAAAGCCATTTCAGAGATGAAGGAGTGCTGAGAGGGTGTGCCTTTGCGGTGGAAGGCGAAGGTAGATACTTATAGGACTTTTCTTCATAACCGGAACTATTCTCTCACTCATTGTCGGCAGCCGGTGGATGGATGAATAGTACATATTACGCGCTTTCTGACAAAGCTGCCCGTAATTTCCGCAAAGCTGCCAGTTGCATGTGACGAGTGACAACACGTCTGGACAAATTGATCTTTTGAAATCCGGGGTTCGGCTCGTGGTTTCTGAGCAAGCCCAGCCTTTAAGAAATGAAACGCCTCTTTTGAGAAAAGAATCCGGCTTTTGAGAAAGGAAACTCCTCTTTTGAGAAAAGAATCAGGCGTTTGAGAACGGAGCCCCGACTCTTCGATTTGTGAGAGGACGCCTCTTCAATTTCTGAGGAGCGCCTCTTTGATTTCTTCTTTTTATAGAGGCGCTAATTTTGTTCCACAACACACTTGAGCTCCCTCCTGTAAACACTCCCTTCTTGCACTTGTTTAATCTTGATCAGTCATCCTCTCTTCTTTCTTCACCACCTTTGAAAATGTCTGGCCCTTCCGATCGTCGTTTTGACTTGAACCTTGGTGAAGAGGCAGCTCCGCCTTCACCAGACAACATATGGCGCCCATCCTTCATATCCCCTACCGGTCCCCTTACCGTGGGGGATTCGGTGATGAAAAATGATATGACAGCTGCGGTGGTGGCCCGGAACCTTGTCACCCCAAGAGATAACAGACTGCTCGCTAGACGGTCTGATGAATTGGCGGTTAAGGAGTCTCTGGCTCTTAGCGTGCAGTGTGCGGGTTCTGTGTCCAACATGGCCCAACGCCTATTTGCTCGAACCCGTCACGTTGAATCGTTGGTGGCTGAAATACAGAGTCTCAAAGAGGAGATTAGAGGACTCAAGCATGAAAATAAACAATTGCATAAGCTTGCACACAGTTATGCCACAAACATGAAGAGGAAAATTGACCAGCTGCAGGAAAATGATGGTCAGATTTTACTTGATCACCGAAGGTTTGTGGGTTTGTTCCAACCGCATCTGCCTTCGTCTTCTGGGGCGGCACCGCGTAGTGAAGCTCTAACTGATCAACCTCCGATACCTCCTCCTTCCGTGGCCCCGCCGACTGCTGAAACTCCGCCGACTACTGAAGCACCACCTGACCAATGAATGCTATTAGTTTACACATCATTGTAAAATATTTTTACTTTAATGTTTTTGTTTTTTTTTTTTAAGTGTTTTTTTTTTTTTTTTTTTTGTTTTAAATGTAAATTAATGTAAAAAGACTTTGGTTAACCTTCCCCCACACTTAAACTAAATAACACAAACTCACAGAAATCAACCAAATAACACAACTAACTAAACAAAACAAAATGAAAGCAGTAAAGATAAGGGTGTAAGAATGCAAATCTGATTGGGTTAGCGATTCCAAAGTCTCCCTTCGTTGAATGCTTGGGTTGCCTCCCAAGAAGCGCTTGATTTAACGTCTTTAGCCGGACGAATCTTTCCTTTAAATTCCCCTCGGCTCCAAAGCATGGAATTTATCTTTTAATGGGAGGTGATACTTGAAATGATTCGGCAATGGTTTAAATTCAAGAGTGGGTGCCTGAATCATCAAAATCAGAAACATGTTAGTATAAATTAAAATTAAAATTGGAGAAGATGGCTTACTTTCTTTTTCCGACACAAACTCAATGACAAACACCACATTTTTGAACATTTCCGGGACTTTGAACTTGGCCAGGTTTACTATGATGGTTGTGGCTTGTCCCGTGTCATCAAACTCAACTGCTTTGGGCTTGATTGTCTCATGCACAGCCTCTTGGATGTATTCTTGATATGCTTCAACCACTTCATTTTCTTGAATCCCTTTTCTTGGTGTGCAAGGTTCTTTGAACGTTTCAATACCATCGGGAACTTGTTTTGGTGCACCAAGAATTGGGATATCACTTTGCACCTTTGGAAGAGCTTCCACAATGTCTTTTTCACTCTCTTTGATATTTGGAATCAAAAACCTGCAAGGACAAAGGACATTCGGTGGAATAATGTTAGAATGAAGTGAATTTAGAACTTCCTCACCTGAGTTGGATGACATAGGGATTTGAGGAGCTTGCAGCAAGAATTCTTCTAAACTGCCCAGGTCGTCCTCCTCCTCTTCTGCTTGCAGCAGCAATTCATCCATGTTCGGACTGTGTTTGGATGGTTCTGGGACAGCTTCATCCTTCATGTCACCTTCCAAAGTGATAGCATCGTGGATTTCAAAATCTTCCATCGAATTTTCAACAGTTAAGCTGGAGAGTTCACTTTGCTCTTGAATTTGTACCATGAATTCCATAATCTCTCCCATTTGACTCATCAATTTATCCAACTTCTTGTCTTGATTTTGTTGGTCCTGCGTCAAAGAGGTTAGTACTTGAAGAATTTGATCACTATCCATGGATATACTTGAATTTGATTGGAATTGTTGTGGGGTATGCGGTGGTGGCTGCATAGGCGTTAAATAAAACTCCTCACATTGCTGCCAATATCCATCTTGTTGAGCCTCCTTGGCTTGATTTTGTGAGCCCTGCACCAAAGAATTTAATTCATTAAGAATTTGATTATAATTTATTGACGAACCTGAGTTTGATTGAGCATATTGCATAGGTTTTGAATAGAAATCCTCCTCTTGCTGCCAATATCCCTCTTGTTGGAATTGTTGAGGTTCCCCCCACATATAATTTGAATGATCTCTCCAAGCCGAATTGTAAGCGTTGGAAAACATGTTGTTGCTTGGTTGATCATAGCCTTGATAACCCCAAGCATCTTCATTGGCAGAAAATTGAGGACTTTGATATCCTTGCCCATAGGGCACATCAAGTGTAGGGACACTTGGCATTGTGGTCCGTTCGGCATTATGAGTCAATTGAGCAGTGAGCTGTGCCAATTGAGCTTGAATGGTCGCAAGTGCCATGTCTTGCTCCATTTGTACCTAAAATCAAAGAAAGAAAAATAAATCAAATATCAAAAGTAAAATACACAAACACCAATATAAACATAAACAAAAACAAAAATAAAGGGATTAGCAAAGTTGCTAATCCCCGGCAACGGCGCCAAAATTTGATGTGAGAATTACTTGACACACAAATTAAACCCTCTTTTTGACAATTGTAGTATAGATGTAAGTAGGGTATCGTTCTAGGCCGGGGATTAGGAGGGATTGCTAATCTATTCTAAATTAATTTAAAAATATTAAACAAGACTCAAGGACACAAAACTAGGCTAAAAACTCTAATAACTCGAAACACACTTAGAATGACTCAAAATAATGAAAACAATCAATTTAGACACTAGGAATTGAAATGGACGGAAATTGAATTAAAAGACTAACAACATTGAAAACTAACTAAATAATATAATTTAATAATGGGGGGTAGTTTGGTTTTAACGAGAAGTAAATTAAACTTAAATAAATTACAGAATTGACAAAAGCATGAAATTAAGGTGAAAGGATAGGTGACGGACTAGCTAGAGGGTTCTTCTCCACACATGACACATATGCAACCTAAATTGATTTTTCAGTTGTTCTTTCAATAAATTGTAAATCTCAACGCCCCAAATTAACCGTGAATTGCACTAATTAACCCTCAGTTTTTCCACAAGTTATTGGGTTGGATGATTGCATACGACAACCCAAAACATTCCCTACAAGTTCCCTACATGAATTGCATAATAGAGATACAAGCAAGAATCATTAAGTTCTATGAAAAACATAAGCATTGACGAGGCACTCGTTACTATGATTTGCATGAAACTTATGCCAAGAATTTACTTAACGTGATTGTGACTAGCAACCTTCACTACTTGTGAATATAAGTTCATAACGATTAGGTGAAACTCCCTTATATTCTAGCGTCAAATTCATGCATGTAAATTAAGTATGCATTCTTAATCGACATACAAAAATAAGTTATCAATCAAGCAGTTAAGCAAATTAAATCACAACTCAGAAATCACAACTGAAGGTAATCAATTCATATTACAAATATATTCATGGCTTTGAATTAACCTCTAGCCAAAATAAATTTAGTTACACATTATTAAAACAGAAATAAAATAGAAGTTTGGAAAGATTTAACCGAGAGAGGAGAGTGCTTGCTGCTTCTGTCTGTCTTCCTCCCCGAGGCTCACTGCCCTCCCCTGTCACGCTGCGCAAAACAGTTTTTTATATGTTCTTTCCTCTGAGCTCTCTTGGCTGTCCTCACCTCCCTCTCTTCCTCTGACTTGCCCCTCCTATTTTTCCGTTTTTGCTGCTGTCCAGTCCTCCCTATTATTTTTCTGTCCGTTCCTTCTCCCACCTACTGTCTCCCCGTACTACCTTTCCTTTCTCCCTTCTGACACGCTGCCTAGGGCAGCTCTCTTTTCTGACCTGCCCTTTCAACCCCCGCGTCAGTCTCTTCTCTCCCCCAATTATTTTTCTGTTCCGCGCCTGACCTTCTCACGCTGCCCAAAGGCAGCCCTTCTTATTTCCCCCTTGACCTCCTTCCGTGCTGCTCTCAATAACCTCCTCCTTTCACTTCTTATTTTATTTCTATCCTCCCGCTGCCAGCCTTCTCACCTGCCTTCCACTCCCTTTTGTCTGCCCGTTTCTATATCTCTTTCCTTAATGCCATGTCCACTCCCTCTGCCTTTTTTTTTTTTTTTTATCTTTCAACTCTACCATTCCGTGTCTCTATTCCCTCTCCACTTTCCATGCTTTTCTTTCTTTTCTTTATTTTTCTCTATCAGTCCATTATTTCTGTGAAAACAATGCTAACACAAAATTAATTATACATTAACACAAAGCATAGTTAATTGCTACAATTTTAATATAAAAACATCACAAAAACTCTAGAAATGGATGGTATAAATGCATGAAATATATGAGTGATCAGTGCTCCTAGGTTCTCTTCAAGTTTCCAAAGTAGGAAACCTCTAAAGATCCCCACCCACTAGTGTAGTGAGAAGGATGAAGGAATAACCAAAAGGGTGTAAGAGATGTTAGTAAAAAACCCCTTTGGTGGCCGGCCTTTGTGTAGTTAGAGAGCTATTTTCTTTTGCCTCTTTGTTGTTCAAAACTCACAAAAAACCCTAATGAACTTTATCTCTATAAAGTTGCTTATATAGACAAAAGAAACCTAGTCAACAACTTGACTAAATATCTCAACTTTCCTTACTTAAAGTGGCCGGCCCCTTTGTGTTGTTTTTGGGCTTTGGGCTTTTATTATTTCAAGTCATCCAATGCTTGAATAAAAGCCCAATGGGTTTAGGCCCAATGGGCCTAATTAAACCCGAACGTTTCTTTAAGCCCAAAACGATCTTTATCGCTTTTATGATTTCTTTAGACTTTTCTAAATTAATCAAAACACATAATTAATCCAATTAATTGTTTCCATCATCCATTAATTACTCACCACAATAGTGTTTTGGTGAACAATCTTTTAGGTTCTAATTAGCAAGGCAGTGAGGTGATTGGCATCAATCCAATTGCTTCAATCACTTAGTGAATTGAAACTTCATTTGAATTCACCTTTCTTCTTTGACGACAACATTTAATCATCTAGAAGAACTCACAAGCTATGAGTGACATCTAACCATATGTCATAGCTACCCAAGCTAATGTAGAAGTTTATTCGAAGAACCTAGTCAGTTGGAATTACAATGTAATTCAATCCTTCTCTAATACAATACTCTCAATCACATCATTAGGGTATGGATATATCATGTCAAACCCCTAATGTGATTATTCCTTCTTATATGATCCAATTGAGTCGTACAGGAACGCTTTCCTTTATTACGCTCGATACTTCGGCCGAAGATTCCCGAATCATATCTTAGAGTATTCTTCCTCTCTTATCGAGGATTAGAGATTCCTTGTTGCGCATACACTTGCCTTCATGACTAAGTGGCTTAACCCCAACTATGCCGTTGACATTCTGATAGAGTGACGTTGACATAATCAAAGATTAAGTACTTAACCACAAGACAACGACGATGCCTCAGGTCAAAGGACTACTTACATTATTCCAACCATTAGAGTTACTTGCTTGACATGTGAGTAGACCTCCATGCAAGTACTCTCTTTCGATTGTGTTCAGTGAACTCATTCCCTTAATGAGCACCTACATACTTGTCTTAGTGTCACAACACGAATGGGATGAGACTTTCCATCATTCCAATTGAAGCAGACACAGTATGTACCGGTCTAAGCATTGTCAGTATCCCTCCGACAATCCAACGACCAGGAACCTTTTGGACATAATGGTTATGTGAAGAAGGTCTTTGTAGTCTAACTTCATTAGATTACTTCTTCAATCGATCCATTGTCCATGGATTCACTATTTAGGACATATATCGTTTATTAAGATAGTCCTAATTAGTATCTTTGCCATTTGATGTATAAGAATCATCCATACATCGATTCATTTGTCCTGAAAGATTTCTTCCAAAGATTGACTTTCAGGGCATATTTCCAACACTCATGCCCATTCCATTCAAAGCATAACATTGATTTGCATAACACATATTCAAGATGAAGTTGTTTAGTGAACCAAAGCCAAATGGCCGAACCCACCTTTGTCATTTGTTTTGTAGGTTTAAACCCCGTTAAGCCTTGTTTAGCCTATTTTCTTTGTTAAACCACATCATCTCTACCTAACCTAGAATAGGACTATCCATACCCTTGTTCTTGAAGTATAGTGGAGCATAACTTGGAAAGAATTCATTTTGATCAACATTATTGCAGAAAACAAGTGTGGGGGAATTTAGATTTCAAATTTGTGTTTTTGTGTGCCAAAGAAATTGGGCACAGCATAGAGAAAAATTCGTGGAAAAAGAAAAAGAAAAGAAAAATAAATGCATGAGTTGCATGAATCTTCCCTTGTGTTTAAAAGTAGATTTCTGCATTCTAAAGAGAATTCTAAGTGCCTAAATCATTACTTTGCTCACTATTGCTTTAAGAACGTTTGTTTACCTTTACCTTTCTTTCTTAGCCAACACCCTTAACCCCGTTACAACCCTTGACTTCTATCTTGAGTGTTGTGTGTTTCAATATGTGGAGTTTGAAATTGGTATGAGCATATGATATCACTGGTTCTCGCTTCTAAGTAGTAGCATTCCATTCATGAGATCATATATATACATTAATTAATAATTCAAAAATTTTCTTCTTTGTTGAAAAACATATGTGAGTACTAGTTTTCATATTTACACCAATCTTCTCACATATACCTAGTATAGGGAGTGTAGTAAAAAATTCTTGTGTGAAAATAAGAGTGTATCTAGTAAGGAATTGAGGGAATTCTCTAACGCATGTTACTACATTCAAAATGTTGTTTTAATTAATTAAATGTGAGCTAGTGAATGGTGACTATGATTAAGGATGCTCGAGGGTAAGGATTGCTTAAATCTATGTGAGTGGTGATTTTTGGCATGTCATGTTTCATTGAAAATCCCTCAGGCAAATGTTGGAAGGTTTAGGTTATGTTTTGTTATGTTTTGTTTGTTTTGTTTTGCTCGAGGACTAGCAAAAGCTAAGTGTGGGGGAATTTGATAGAAGCATATTTATGTGACTTAGTTAACATGTTTTCTTGCATTTACTTAGCTAGTTATTGCTTATAAGAATGTTTTAAGCTATTTTTGTGTGTTTGTAGGTCCTAATAACAAAGTTGGCAAGAAAGTGCTATTTGGAGCATTTTGGAGCATTTTTGGGCCAAGATTAGATAGTGCAAGCATGGAGACATGAGGATGGACGTTTTTGAAGATTAGAAGGCTGGAAATCAGCATGTGTGTGTGCAAGTGTAACAGCTGGTACAATGTGGAAATGATGATTACATGGCAGCACACACACATGCAAAGACAGAGAGACAACATTCATACACGGCACATGGGAAAGAAAGAAGAGGACAGCACACACACATGCAAAGGGGAGATACACGGACAGGAAAGGAAATGAGAGACACGACATGGGCAGAAAGTGTGTGATTGCTAGCTGAAATGATGTTATGTGGAAATGATGATTACATGACAGCACACACACATGAAAAGAGTGAAGGAAAAAATTTGTCCTAGCTAAGAACAAGTAAGAACATTTGAATACATATGCATACTATTAACACTTTAAAGTAGGCATGCATTAAAAAACAATTCATAAAACCCATGACTTTCAAAGCCTAGTATATGGTGAACCAAAAGACTCTTTAACAACATTAAAGAGAAGTAAAGATTTAGAGTTTCTTTACCCTTGAAGCTCATCCTTGTTTACACAAGGGATTCACCCAAGTGGAGGGCCTTCAAGTCACCTCCAAGCTCCTTGAATCTTGCTTGTGATTTTCCCCTTTTAATGCTCCTTTGCTCCTTGAGGATGTGAGGAAAGGATCTCCAAAAACACCAAAGGTTTGGTGTCTCTAAGTCTCCACACCAAGGGTGAGGTGTGAAGATGAAATGGATGACTTAGAGAAGAAAAGATTGCTAGCTAAATCTTCCCAAAGTGGCCGGCCTCTTTGTAGAGAGAAAGAGAGAAAATATTTCACCTCTTTGCCTCAAAGAAAACCCTAATGAAAATAAAGCTATAAAGTTGCTTTTATACTTCATTACATTTGGTGAGTGGCAAACTTGCAATTAAGCAAAGTCTCACACTCACCTCTTATGGCCGGCCCCTTGTAAGTGATTGGGCTTATTGCCCATTTTGTTTTAGTTGTCATACAACTTAAACATAATGGGCCTTGTGGACCAAAACGCTTTTGGGCCCCGAAACCCAAAACCAACTTAAAAGCCCAATACGAACCTTTCGTAAAATTAATTAACTAATTAATTAATCTTGACCATTCTTCAATTAAACCATTTAATTGCATATCCATTTCATTTAATTTCTTCACTATCACCCTTACTCGTTGTACGATCCATTAGGTTCCATTTAGCGAGGTAGTGGGTGATTGTTACTCATAACGATCGATTGTGAATTGAAACCACATTTCAATTCTCCCTTTATTGATTAGTGTTGCCTATTCATTAGGGCTTCCACAAACCATGAGTGACACCTAGCAGTATGTCATGGTTACCCAAGCTAAGTAGAATTGGTTGGAGAACCTATCCAGTTACAACTACAATGCAATACGGTCATTCTCTAATACAATACTCTTAATCACATTGTTTAAGTGATAGTTTGTTTCATGTCTACTATCCAATGTGATACACATCTATATGATTCCCTTGAATATGATTTGGAACAAACTACCTAAGTCATATTCATATGCTTTGGCCAAAGACTTTAGAATCATATCTTAGAGTATTCTCCTTCCACCATGGAAGGTTAGAGATCCCTTGTTGTGCATTCATATGCCTACACGACTAGATAGCTTGACCCCAACAATGCCGTGGACACTCCGATGGAATGCCGTTGACATGATCAAAGATCAAGGACCTAACCATTAGACATCTATGATACCTCAGGTCAAAGGACTACTTTGCATATTGCAACTATTGAGTTCATACATGACATGTATGTTCGAACTCTCTTTCGATCGTTGTTCAGTGTACTCAATTACTCTTTCGAGCACCTATGTGTTTGTCTTAGTGTCCAACACCAAATGACTTGAGACTAGTCATACTCATGCTTGAGTCAACATAACACATACTAACCTTAGTGGATTGTCAATACCCAATTGGCAATCCTATGACTAGGAACGTTTTAGGAATGAACATAAGAGAATGGTCTCGATAATCTAACTCACTTAGATCACTTGTCTCTTAGATCAAATACATCCCTTGGATTCCCTTATTACTTAAACACATGATACAATAAATAGTGATTAACAATAAGCTTTGCCCTTCATTAAACATATAAAAGTTTAATACATTAAGTATTCCAAAAAGCTATTACATCAAATGAGTGGCTTTGTGAGCATACTTCCAACAATCTCCCACTTGCACTCAAAGCCATCTTCCCATGTATCTAATGCCCATCTTTTCCATATGACGGTCAAGCTGGATTTGAGACATTGGCTTTGTCAGTGGATCTGCTACGTTATCGGCTGAAGCAACTTTGAGGATGTTGACTTTCCCCTCGGCAGCATATCTTCTAATGATATTAAAGCGCCTGTCAAAATGCTTGTTCTTTTGATGTGCCCTGGGTTCCTTGGCTTGAGCTATCGCCCCACTATTATCACAGTACAAAGTTACTGGTGATGTAATGGTTGGAACCACTCCAAGTTCAGTGATGAACTTCTTCATCCAGAACGCTTCTTTGCCGGCTTCAGCTGCAGCGACATATTCAGCCTCTGTCGTGGAATCAGCAATTACACTTTGTTTCTTGCTTTTCCAACTGACAGCCCCACCATTCAGAGTGAATACATATCTGGAGTTGGAACTCCTATCATCGACGTCAGATTGGAAATCTGCGTCTGTATAAGCTTCCACTCACAACTCTGTTGCTCCTCCATAAACGAGGAACATGTCCTTAGTTCTACTTAAGTACTTAAAGACCGTCTTGACAGCTGCCCTGTGTTCTGATCCTGGGTTAGATTGATATCGACTAGTAATGCTCACAGCATATGCGATATCAGGCCTTGTGCATATCATGGCATACATGAGACTCCCTATGGCGGAAGCATAAGTAATAGCATTCATTTGCCGTATCTCTTCAGGAGTCTTAGGTTCCATGGATTTAGAAAGGTGAATTCCATGTCTAACAGGAAGAAAACCTTTCTTAGACTGTTCCATCTGGAACCTACTTAGCACCTTATCAATGTACATAGATTGGGATAATCCAATTAATTTTCTTGATCTATCACGAAAGAGCTTTATCCCAAGTACATAAGATGCATCTTCTAAATCTTTCATGTGGAAGGTTTTGGACAACCACACTTTTACAGAAGAAAGTACTGCAATGTTATTCCCGAATAGTAATATGTCATCTACATATAACACTAGGAATACAACTGCATCCCCAACGACCTTTTGATAAACACAATTGTCGTCTTCGTTTTGAGTAAAACCAAACGATTTGATTTCAGTATCAAAATTAATGTTCCAGCTCCTGGAGGCTTGCTTCAGTCCATAAATGGACCTCTGAAGCTTGCATACTTTAGTCTTTTCAGACTTGGACACGAAACCTTCGGGTTGAGCCATGTAAAGCTCTTCCTCTAGGTAGCCGTTCAGAAAAGGCCGTTTTCACGTCCATTTGCCAGATTTCATAATCATAGTACACAGCTATAGCAAGCAAAATCCGAATGGACTTAATCATGGCTACAGGAGAGAAAGTTTCTTCATAGTCAATCCCTTCTCTTTGCCTGTAACCCTTGGCTACGAGTCTAGCCTTATAAGTCTCCACGTTCCCATCAACGCCTATCTTCCTCTTGAAGACCCATTTGTTTCCAACAGGTACAATACCTTCTGGAGGGTCTACAAGAGTCCAGACCTGATTTTGATACATGGAATCCATCTCGGATTTCATGGCCTCTTGCCATCTCTTTGAATCAATGTCGGACATTGCTTCAGTGTAGTCCTTAGGGTCCTCCTTTGTGTCATTGTCACCTAGAAGGTGCAATTCCGCAAAGTCATTGTCTAACCCATACCTCTTAGGTGGCTTACTAACCCGTTCAGATCTACGTGGAGCTAGGGGTTCAGGAACAGGGTTGTCATCTTGTTGAGTGCTTGTTTGTGGTTCATCATTAATCTCATTAATTTCCTTCAATTCTATCGTTTTCTCGCTACTTCCATTGAGAACGAATTCGTCCTCGAGGAACATAGCAGTTCTGGCGACAAAGACTTTCTTGTCGTCAGGGTTTAGAATTCGTATCCCAAAGTCTATTTGGAATACCCCATAAAGTAGCACTTAACAGATCTTGCTTCAAGCTTGTCAGCTTAAAGCCTTTTAACGTAAGCCGGACAACCCCAAATCCTAATATGATTAAGATTTGTGCTTTTGCCATGCTATATCTCATATGGCATTTGTGAAAATGACTTGGAAGGTACTCTATTAAGCAAGTAAGCTGCTGTATATAGAGCGTATCCCCAGAATGTTACTGGTAGATTAGCAGAACTCATCATAGAACGAACCATGTTCATCAAGGTTTGATTTCTCCGTTCAAAAACTCCGTTATGTTGAGGAGTTCCTGGTGGAGTCCACTGTGATACAATTCCACACTCTTTGAGATAATCTAGGAACTCGTTACTCAGATATTCACCACTTCGATCTGATCTTAGGGTCTTTATCTGTTTCCCAGTTTGCTTCTCAACTTCATTCTTGAATTCTTTGAACCTTTCAAAGGATTCTGACTTGTACTTCATAAGATACATATAGCCAAACCGATAGTGATCGTCGGTGAATGTGATATAGTAGGAGAAGCCTCCTCTCGACGTAGTAGACATAGGTCCACATACGTCAGTGTGGATTAACCTTAGAATTTCAGTGGCACGCTCTCCTTTCCCAACGAATGGAGATTTGGTCATCTTCCCTTTCAAGCAACATTCACAAGTACCCATCTGGTCATTACCTAATGGGCGGATATATCCGTCTTTCGACATCTTGCGAATCTTTTCAAGGTTCACATGTCCAAGTTTAAGATGCCACATCATTTCTTGGATAACTTCTTCTCTAGCCCTTTTGGGTTTTGAGGTATTCCCGCTTTCAATACAGTGCATCCCACTATTCGTCTCTAGGTGAAAAAGTCCCTCTATCATATTACCATGAGAGATAATACGACCATTCAAGTATAAAGTGCAACTCATTTTGTCAAACAATACTGAGTGCCCATCTCGTAAAAGCTTAGAGATAGAAATCAAATTCTTTATACATGAAGGAAAATATAAACAATTTTTAAGTTCCAGGACTTCCCCAGAGGGTAGGTTAAGCATGTAGGTGCCTATTGCTTTTGCAGAGATTTTAGTGTCATTCCCAACTCGCACAACCATCTCCCCATTGCGCAGTGACCTGCTCCCTGCTAGTCCCTGCAACGTATTGCATATATGTTGACTAGTGCCTGAATCAAATATCCAGGAATTGGAGCTCACTGTAAAAGCACTCTCTATGATAGAAATAGTCTCTTCAAAAGTTCGTGTCATAAGGCTCGCAATGCGCACCCTGTATTTCTTCTTCCAACGTTCATCCTTTCCATAATGAAAGCATGTTCCTTTGGATTTCTTTGCCTTCTTCTTATGCAACCTTTTCCTTGTGATTGCATTCTCACTCCCACTGTCCCTTTTGAAACCTTTTTCAAACTTACAGCACATGTCAATCATCTCATTTAAAGCATGATCGAATCTATTCACTTTATAGTTTACAATAAACTTAGTGAAATCATCCGAGAGAGATGCAAGGAAAAAGTCTTGGGCCATTTTCCCATCGATGGAAGTTCCTAAACTTTTAAGATCATTAAATATCTTTTCCATCTTTTGTCCATGTTTATGGACCGATGTCCCCTTTGCCATTTTGGCATTCATTAGACTACAAACATTTGAGAATCGTACATTACTAGTCTCAATGTCATGCATCTTATGCAAACTTTCAACCATGGCACAAGAAGTGTCCATGTGCTCATGTAGCTTCATAAGTTCCTCACTAAATGAAGTGAGGATTAAGCATTTGGCTTGTAAGTCATCCTCATAGTGTCTAACATAATTTTGACACTCCTCCTTTGAAGCTAGTTTCGTAGGAGGTGCATGAGGAGGGGATTGCTTAAGCACATACAATATGTCTTTCACCTTTGAGACATTCTCAATGTGGCGATACCAAGCAAGGAAACGTTGGCCCTTAAGGCCCTTTTTGTCAAGTATAATGGTGGGTATAATTTTAGGCATGTCGTTAACTACATAACATAACAGAAATCGTATTAGATTGTTTGTTTAAAACTATTTGATTGGGTCTTTGAATCAAATAGTACCACCCACTATTTTTGGCAAATTCCACATCCCTCAATAGAATTCGAGAGTTATTTTGAACTCTTAGCGGGGTATGGGAGACTCACCATTACCAAGCCCACCTCAGAAGAATATCATATTGGCTAGCAACAATAATGATGAGAGGATAACGCTTTAGCCATTTACAACTTTTGTAATTACCCATGTAGTTTGGCCTCTAGAGAATGATGCCTCAGAAGAATATCATATTGGCACCATTGCACTTAGTTAAGTCATTCCCACCATGCTAGTTCAAGTAGGGGTTCAAGAATGGCCTCAGAAGAATATCATATTGGCCATACTCATTGCCTACTTTCACTTCATCATATGTTTATGGGCTTCTCCTGAATGTAAGCACATACTTTGCATACCCTAGAACTGGACGAATACGGTGTATGAGTCACAAACGATTGAAGCCCACCACGGTGGAAGGCCTATGAAGAGATGTTCAAAACATCTCTCGCTTATCAACTTAATATTCGTTTTGTTGAGGGAGTAGTGTTGGGCTACATCAAAATCATTTTAATCATATTAAAAGAACATGGGCCTATCACAACTATTGGTCCAAGTTAATATGATTTTAGTAGTTTATAATACTCCCACTATTTCGAAGAAATAAATGAGACTATATGGAACTACTAACGAATGCATTGCATCCTCATATGGACTATATAGTCATATTAGGTCTTAGGATGATTATGAACCGATTAATTTGATCCAACACGAGCCTTGTGTTGGACCTTGGGTTTAAGGTAGATAGTTGTTGATTTTAGTTACGCGTTTAATCCAATTAAACCGTTATTTCCTATTGGGCGTTGGACCCAACTATTCCATTTTGCATACAATTAAACAAAAGGAATACATGAAATAATAAGAAGGGCTTATGCCTTTTTACAACACAAATGATGGACTTATGTCCATTTACAACAAATTGAATTAATCAAATTAACTAAGAAAGCAACTTAAACAATTGGTTTTTTTGGATCCATAGAATTGATTTAAATGGAACTAAATGAAATGAAAATCCAATTCTCATTAAAGAGACAAAACAATTTTGTTCTCATTTTATTTGGGCCAAAAGGAAACTATGACCACAACAATTGGGCCATAATGCAAATACAAAAACTTTTGGGGTCACTTTGTAAAAACACAATAGTCCACAACTTCATGTAATTACAACTAGATCCCAAAATTTTATTAATGTAAAAACATCATTAAAGGATCAAAACAATTCGTCCTTTAGAGTTTTTGGGCCTTAACGTAAAAACGTAAACTTTTGGGCCAAAATGCAAATACACAAAAATATCTCAAACTTTATGTAATTGCACAAAAGGCCCCAAAAGTACCCCAACTAGGGGGTGGCCGGTTTTGGAGTGTGAATGAGTGTGAAGGGGATTTTATGCAACTTGATTTTGGTGGGTGAGGTAAAGGTGAAATTGATGGTTTGTAAGAAAAAGTTTTGTAAAACATTAATTAGTTTTGTCAAACATTAAAGCCAAAATTAATGTTTCACCAATAACTATCACCCATCAAAATTAAACCAAAACTTTATGAAAAAACATAAAACTTATGAATCAAAACTTCAAACCTTTTTGTTCTTGGCAAGAACTTCAAGAACATTGAAGAACACCATGAAAACTCATAATAGCTTCATGAATGTTTTCATTCACCAAAACTCAATTTTTCACCACTCAAAAGAGGGCTAATATCCTAGGGTACTTAGGGGTTCCAAAAGTCACCTTAAAAACATTTTAACAAGACAAACATGAACCCAAAAAATCACCCTTTGGATTTGGCCGAATTTCCCAAAATACATGGCACCAAATTTTAGTTCCAATATTCATGCTTAAATGAAATACATCTACAACATTTGAGATGCTAAATTTTCTAGCAAAATTTATATATTCAAAAGCAAGAACAAAGCTTGTAACATTTACAACATTTAAATCACAAATCATGAAAATCACAAAACCCAAAAGGATTCACCATAAACTAGGCCTAGGCTCTGATACCACTTGAAGGAAACTTTTTGTCCTAGCTAAGAACAAGTAAGAACATTTGAATACATATGCATACTATTAACACTTTAAAGTAGGCATGCATTAAAAAACAATTCATAAAACCCATGACTTTCAAAGCCTAGTATATGGTGAACCAAAAGACTCTTTAACAACATTAAAGAGAAGTAAAGATTTAGAGTTTCTTTACCCTTGAAGCTTATCCTTGTTTACACAAGGGATTCACCCAAGTGGAGGGCCTTCAAGTCACCTCCAAGCTCCTTGAATCTTGCTTGTGATTTTCCCCTTTTAGTGCTCCTTTGCTCCTTGAGGATGTGAGGAAAGGATCTCCAAAAACACCAAAGGTTTGGTGTCTCTAAGTCTCCACACCAAGGGTGAGGTGTGAAGATGAAATGGATGACTTAGAGAAGAAAAGATTGCTAGCTAAATCTTCCCATAGTGGCCGGCCTCTTTGTAGAGAGAAAGAGAGAAAATATTTCACCTCTTTGCCTCAAAGAAAACCCTAATGAAAATAAAGCTATAAAGTTGCTTTTATACTTCATTACATTTGGTGAGTGGCAAACTTGCAATTAAGCAAAGTCTCACACTCACCCCTTATGGCCGGCCCCTTGTAAGTGATTGGGCTTATTGCCCATTTTGTTTTAGTTGTCATAGTACTTAAACATAATGGGTCTTGTGGACCAAAACGCTTTTGGGCCCCGAAACCCAAAACCAACTTAAAAGCCCAATACGAACCTTCCGTAAAATTAATTAACTAATTAATTAATCTTGACCATTCTTCAATTAAACCATTTAATTTCATATCCATTTCATTTAATTTCTTCACTATCACCCTTACTCGGTGTATGATCCATTAGGTTCCATTTAGCGAGGTAGTGGGCGATTGTTACTCATAACGATCGATTGTGAATTGAAACCACATTTCAATTCTCCCTTTATTGATTAGTGTTGCCTAATCATTAGGGCTTCCACAAACCATGAGTGACACCTAGCAGTATGTCATGGTTACCCAAGCTAAGTAGAATTGGTTGGAGAACATATCCAGTTACAACTACAATGCAATACGGTCATTCTCTAATACAATATTCTTAATCACATTGTTTAAGTGATAGTTTGTTTCATGTCTACTATCCAATGTGATACACATCTATATGATTCCCTTGAATATGATTTGGAACAAACTACCTAATTCATATTCATATGCTTTGGCCAAAGACTTTAGAATCATATCTTAGAGTATTCTCCTTCCACCATGGAAGGTTAGAGATCCCTTGTTGTGCATTCATATGCCTACACGAGTAGATAGCTTGACCCCAACAATGCCGTGGACACTCCGATGGAATGTCGTTGACATGATCAAAGATCAAGGACCTAACCATTAGACATCTATGATGCCTCAGGTCAAAGGACTACTTTGCATATTGCAACTATTGAGTTCTTACATGACATGTATGTTCGAACTCTCTTTCGATCGTTGTTCAGTGTACTCGATTACTCTTTCGAGCACCTATGTGTTTGTCTTAGTGTCCAACACCAAATGACTTGAGACTAGTCATACTCACGCTTGAGTCAACATAACACATACTAACCTTAGCGGATTGTCAATACCCAATTGGCAATCCTATGGCTAGGAACGTTTTAGGAATGAACATAAGAGAATGGTCTCGATAATCTAACTCACTTAGATCACTTGTCTCTTAGATCAAATACATCCCTTGGATTCCCTTATTACTTAAACACATGATACAATAAATAGTGATTAACAATAAGCTTTGCCCTTCATTAAACATATAAAAGTTTAATACATTAAGTATTCCAAAAAGCTATTACCTCAAATGAGTGGCTTTGTGGGCATACTTCCAACAAAGAGGAGCTGGCACATGGAAGAAGGAGGATAGACGGATAGTTTGGAAGAAAAGAAAGTGGAGACATCATTCACACATGACACATGCAAAGAGTGGAGACATCACTCATACACACACATGGAAACTGCACGGACAGCTTGGAGGGCAGAGAGACACATTCTGTACGGACAGCTTGGAGGGCAGAAAGACACATTCTAGACAGACAGGTTTTAGAAAGGGGGGAGGGTCTTTTCTCACGAACCATAAAACACACCACACACATAGAAATTGAGAGAGCCGAACCATTCTACGCATTCCCACATCCTAAAACACAATTCCATGCACTTTCATTTCCCTTTCCTTGCCATGACCTCCATCCAACCTAAACACATTCAGCCATTCCCTTCCATATATCCATACACATCCTTAGACACTTTAGCCGCAACAAGGTGGTGAAAAAGAAAGTCCTTGGCGTTTCAAGCTTGAAGATTGGAGCGTTTTAGGTGTAACTCGTTCTTTATTTACTATGTTTAAATTCATTATCTTTCGTTTTGTTGTGAACATGAGTGGCTAAACCCCTCTTGGCTACGGGTGATTTCAAAGCCATGATTATGTGTGCAATTTGAGTTGATAAATTCCAGTTATGAGTTCTTGAATCGTGAATGCAATTAGCTTAACTATTTGATTGATAACTTATTTGTATTTGTTGATTAAGGGTCGACACTTAATTGGCATGCATAAATCCGTTGCTAGAATATAAGAAAGTTTCACATAATCGTTACAAGCTTATATTTACAAGTAGTGGAGGTCTTTTATAAACGATCGCGTTAAGTTTGATTCCTAGCATGAGTGACATGATGTCATAGTTGCAAGTGCTTTGTCAATGCTTATGATTTTCATTAAACGTAATGATCTTTGATTGTATCTCTATTATGATGTCATGTAGGGAACTTTTGAAGAATGTTTTGGGTTGTCGAATGATGTCATCCAATCCAATAATACAAGGAAAATCTGAGGGTTAACTAGTGATGTCACGGTTAATTTGGGGCATTGTCATTTATAATTCAATGAAGGAGTAACTAGAAATTGATTCATTTGCATACATGTCATGTGTGGAGAAAGAGCATCTAGCTAGCTTATCATCCATCTAATTCAACCAAATTCATCCAAAATCTATCTTAAGTTTTAGTTACTTGGTTTATTCTAAATTCGTCCAAAACTCAATCCCCCTTTACTTTAGTGTGTCTATTTAGTTAGAATCTGTTTTAGTTTGTGTTTTTAAGTGTTTTGATTCAAGTAAAAGTCAATTTTCGTCCAAAGTCATTCCTAGTGTCTAGTTTAAGTTTAATTTGTTGTTTTAAGCTGTTTAGAGTATTTTAAGTTTGCTTTGAGTCTTGTGAGTCTTGTTAAGTGTTTTTAAGTTTAGTTTTATGTTTTTAAGTCAGTTTAGAGGTTATTAGCAAGCCCTCCTAATCCCTGGTCCAGAACGATCCATACTTATACATATACTACAATTGTCAAAAGAGGGTTTTAATTTGTGTGTTAAGTTAATTTTCGCATCAAGTCCATCAACCACCTTGACAATCTCCAAGCATGGAATTCCTAGAGTTTTGATGTCTCCTTTTCCAACTATCATTGCTCTTTTTCCGTCTCCAAAAGTGATTGCTCCATTTTTGCAATCCTCGGTGAATGTTGTGAACCATCTTTTGTCTCTAGTCATATGCCTCATCCATTCACTATCAAGATACCATGTATCTAACTGACAAGCTAAGAAAGCAGTGAACGCCACTAAACATGTAAGATTGTCTTCCTCGAATAATGGTGACATCTTATCCAATAAGCAAATTTGAGTCTTATTTCTTCTTCACACTTGCTTTAAGTTGGAGCAATAGAATTTCAAATGGGCTTGATTTTTTAAATTCTATTCATTTTTTTTAGGTGAGGAACAAATCTCTTTGTATGACTCATTTTTTAAAGGGAATTTTAACGAAAAGCACCCGGTACTATTCACTTTAACGAAAAACCACATTTTTACACTAAAAAGTCAATCCTGGTACTATTCACTTTACCCTTTATTTTGTCCTTATCATTAAAACTCAAAGTTTTCAAGCCCTTTTCATTAGTTTTCTTTTTTTTAAAAGATCCAAGAAATAATGTTTCGAGTTCTATTACCCTCTCGAGGTTTGTTGAACCTAGGTCTAATATGTCCTATTTTTCCACAAAAGTGGCAAGTAGGAACAAATTTGTTTGACCTAATCAAATTCTTTGGATCAATGAAGTTCTAACAAGATTTGACTCACTAGTAATGATATTAGTTTTTCCAAAACCTTGATTATTGTTTGCCTTCCTGCTCGGTCTTTGAGAAGCCTTGACAAACTTTGTAACAGAAGAGGAAGAACTTCCAGTCACACTAGATTCAAAACCTAAACCCCTGCTATCTCCAAAGTTTTTTCCATAGCTCAACATTTTGTTAATTTTTCCTGACCAATACTTAACTCTTCAACTTTTTTCTTCATTTCAATCAGTTCATCTTCAAGAGACTTTTGGTTTGTTGTGAGCATATGTAGTTTCTCCAACATTTGACTCTCGTAGCTTTTCTTCATTTTCCATTTGAGATTGATGCTCAGCCTCAACTTCATTCTTCTCGCTTTCAATCAGTCAAGTTTCTTTTTCAGCTCATTTTTCTCTTTCTTCACGTTCAAGGTAATATCATAAAACGTAGTGTACTTTTCCAAGACTTGTAACATCCCACATCACCCAGGGGAGTGGATCCTGTAAGCCTTATATGTATATTCCCATCTCTACCTAGCACAAGGCCTTTTGGGAGCTCACTGGAGTCGGGTTCCATCGGAACTTTGAAGTTAAGCGAGTTCGCTCTAAGAGCATTCTCAGAATGGGTGACCCACTGGGAAGTTCTCGTGTAAGTTCCCAGAAACAAAACCGTGAGGGCGTGGTGGGGGCCCAAAGTGGACAATATCATGCTACGGCGGAGTCGAGCCCAGGATGTTGTGGGGGCCCGAGCTGGGATGTGACAAGACTTCCACTGAATCAGGTTCTTCAACTTTTGAGTCATCGTTCTCATATCCATCAATGGTTCCAACGAATGCAACTACTTCATCATCATATTTAGATGCCGTGTCATCTTTTGAGTCACTGTCACTCCAAGTGGTGTTTAACGTCTTGTTCTTTTCATTCTTTTGTCTTTTTAGAGTATTGGCACATTTATGAGCATGATGTGCAAACCCTTGACACTCGAAACATTTGTCGCTATCATTTGAAATTCTCTTCTCACCAATTTCGATAGACTTAGAAGATTTTCCATGAGTGACATCTCGAGAATGAGGAATTTTTGAATTTAAACCAGCACTGGTTCGTTGTTCATGCACTTTGGAATTTCTAAGCTTCAAGAATTTTCTTGCTTATTGGTGAGAAGAGTAAATTCATCTTAAGTTGATATTTAATTGAGTCCAAATTCACTTCTTTATTGTTGACTTTGAAAGCAACACATTCTCATTTCTTGACTTTAGTGAAATCCGACTCATATGTTTGAAGTGAATCGATCAACTGTTCCAGCTTTGAAGTGTTCAAGTCTTTTGATTCCTCTATAGTTGTCCTTTTTGTATGAAACCTAGTAGGAAGAGATCTCAAGAGTTTTTAAACAATCCTATGTTCTGGAATGCTATCACCAAGATTGTGACAACCATTGACAATTAAACTAAGCTTAGCATAAAAGTCAAAGAAATTCTCACCATCCAACATTTTGATATTTTCAAATTCTATGATGAGATTCTAAAACTTGGATTCTTTGACAGTTGAGTTACCTTCGTTGGTAACTTCAAGAATATCCCAAGCTTCTTTCGCCGTTGTGCACTTACTGATGAAGTTGAATTGATCAAGCGATGATGTGAAAATTACTTGACACACAAATTAAACCCTCTTTTTGACAATTGTAGTATAGATGTAAGTAGGGTATCGTTCTAGGCCGGGGATTAGGAGGGATTGCTAATCTATTCTAAATTAATTTAAAAATATTAAACAAGACTCAAGGACACAAAACTAGGCTAAAAACTCTAATAACTTGAAACACACTTAAAATGACTCAAAATAATGAAAACAATTAAATTAAACACTAGGAACTGAAATGGATGGAAATTAAATTAAAAGACTAACAATAAAGAAAACTAAATAAATAATATAATTTAATAATGGATGGGTGTTTGGTTTTGATGAAAAGTAAATTAAACTTATTTAAATTACAGAATTGACAAAACCATGAAATTAAAATGAAAGGATAAATGACGGACTAGCTAGAGGGTTCTTCTCCACACATGACACATATGCAACCTAAATTGATTTTCAGTTGTTCTTTCAATAAATTGTAAATCTCAATACTCCAGATTAACCGTGAACAGCACTTTTTTAATCTTCAAGTTTTCCTTAAGTTATTGAATTGGACGGAAAAACGCATACAACAATTCAAAACATTCTTCAAAAGTCCCCTACGTGAAAAGCACAATAGTGATACAATCAAAGATCATTAAACTTTGTGAAAACTATAAGCATTGACGAGGCATTCGTAACTATGAAAAGCATGATACTCTTGCCAAGAATTTACTTAACGTGATTGTGACTAGCAACCTTTACTACTTGTGAAAATAAGTTCATAACGATTAGGTGAAATTCACTTATATTCTAGCATCAAATTCATGCATGTAAATTAAGCGTGCACTCTCAACCAACATACACAAATCAGTTTTTATACGAACGGATAAGTAAATTGAAATCACAACTTATGAAATCACAACCGAAGGTAATCAATTCATATTACAAATATATTCATGGTTTCGAATTAACCTCTAGCCAAAATAAGTTTAATTACACATTATTAAAAATAGAAATAAAAGAGAAGTTTGGAAAAATTAAACCGAAAGAGAGAGTGCTTCAGTGTTCTGTCTGTCCCTGCGCACTGCTTCTGCTCTGCTGCCGCGCCTCTGACCTGCCCTCTGACTTCCGTCAGTCTCTCCTATCTCTCTCCCCTTTCGATTCCTCTCTCTAACCTTATTCTTCCGTCTGACCTTCTGTTTCTTTTTTTTTTCTTTTTTTCCGCACAGTTTTCTGTGCTCTCTCTCTCTCCCCACGCCTTCTTCCACGCTGCCAAAGGCAGCTTCTATCTCTCTGCCCTGCCTTCCAATCCCGTGCCTTCCTCTATTTCTATTTTTCTGCGCCTGTTTTCTGACCTCTCTCCCCTCACTGCTCTCTGCGAGCTGCCCAAAGGGCAGCGCCCTTCTCCCGCGCCTCCTCTCTCCTCGCTCTCCTCTCTATCTTATTATTTTATTTCCCACTTTTTCAAGTCTTCTCTGTCTCCCGCCTCTATCCCTTTCACGCCTTGGATTCTCCTTTTTCTTCTTCTTTCGTATATCTTTCTTTGGATCCCTCCTTTCCTGATTATTTCTCCCCCGTATGCCTTTGCTTTCCATACTTTTATTCCCCTTTTTTTTTTTTTCTTCTTCTCCATCCGTTCCTTTCTTTTCTTCTACAAAACAAAACCATCATGATGATGTTTCAAACATCATCATGACTTATCATTATTATATTTTCTTTTTAATTTAATTTAAAAGCTGATCTACACAGACAGTTTTGACGAATTCATTACATAAAATTTCACTTGTTCTATTTTTATTTTCTTTGCATAACAAATCCTATAAACACAAAAATAACGTAAATAGCTCAAAAATATAAGGAACTAACCAAGAAAAGACGAGTGAATTTAAAGTAAAAATATATATAAATATGATCCGATCAAATACCCCCACACTTAACTTTTGCTAGTCCTCGAGCAAAACAAAGAAAACAAGAACAAGAAGTAACAAGAAAAAAAAAAACATTAGCTTCCCTCTATGTGACCCTCATAGAATTTCATTTAAGAAAACAAATCATCAAGAACCATAGCTAGCACCAAACATGTTAATCCAAGTTCATCTTCCTAATTCAAATATTAGCAGTAATCTTTAAATCATCCTTGAAGTGTAGTGTGTGAGATAGCCATGCTAATGCAATTTCAAAATTTTTATATTTTTAAAATCATCATATGCAAACTAGCAACCTTCTCACGGGATATACACTCAATCACACATGTGTTTAGTTTAAATGTGTTTCGCTCAAAGAATCAAATGTGAAATTTCTACCATAAGCTTGCATAAAGATCTCATCTCCACAATCATAATTGCAAAACTTAAATCAAGAGGACTTTTATTGGATGTAATGAGGTTTAGGGAGAGGGTTATTGAAATGAAAGAATAGGTAAACACAAGTTCCAAGCTACATTGCAAGCAATTCTTTTCTTTAGATTTATAAGAACTCAAGCTCTCCAGCAATTCTTCTAGCACCTCCAACCATACTCTTAAACTGAAACTTTAAAAACTTTTTATTTTCTTTTTATACAATCTTTCTTTTTTTTTTTCTCTTTTTTTTTTTTTTTTTTTTCTTTTTTTTGTTTTAATTCATAAACATGAAATACCCCCACACTTATTCTTTTGCCAAACATCTTCACAGTATTTCACAAACGTTTCTCATAAGACAATCTCGCATTGCTCGCTTGGAAATGGTAAGGAAAAATGTTTCAGGTATAAGGGTAGACATATCTGGTGATAAGAAATAAAAGGCTCAACAAACACGGCTCAAATTGGCAAACTAATGATATCATTTTTCTTTGGGAAACATGGTTATTTGGGCCATAGTGGTAAACCTAATGCCTCTATCATTTCCAAGTTCAAGCAATCAATGACAAACATTTCGAAAGATCGTTACGCAAGTTCTAGAGATGTATCTCACATAAGTTCATCACACATGAAAGAATAGGAGTGTATGAAAAATGCACACACTTTCAATAGGCTCAAAAACTCACATAGGATGTATATGGTCACTAAATTCACATATAAAGCTTTAAGTCATGCTTTAGTTTCACATTAACAAGGCTATGTGCATTTGGTTTTTCAAGGATGGTCAAACATGTACAAAACTAACAAGAGAATTAGGAATTTCACAAAACACATGTTAACTAAGTTCTTGATGATCATGGTTCAAATTTTATCCAATTATATCATTGGGTCGGGAAACTAACAAAAATCTAATTCAAAACAATAAGGGAAACAAGACAATTTTTTTGGATTTTTAAATTTTCCGATTTTTTTTTTTTTTTTTTTTTTTTTTTAAGAAAACAAAAAGCAAAAACATAGAAACAATAGAAATTCTAGAGATTTCTACCCCCACACTTAAACTTGACATTGTCCCCAATGTCAGAAAACACTATAATGCAAATAAAAAATAAAATAAAATAAATAAATAATAAGAAACAAAATAAAACAATTGGACTGAAAACTTCCCTAATTTGCAGTAAAATCAAGCGATGACCCCCAAGCTAAAATTCTGCAATCAACTTCAAGGGTGGAAATAACCAAAAGTTCCTGCAAAGAAAAGGAAAAATTCAGTTAAGTACGCAAGAAAATTAATTAAAAAAAAATTGCAAACGAAAAATTGAAAATTACGATAAAAGATAATGAATAAAACTAATAAGTAATCATTGGTCGTGCTTGTTGACTTTCCACAGCTTTCCTCTTGAACAGGGTGACACTTAGCTTTTCACTTGCAAGTGATGATTTTATGCTATTGTACTGCAAGGCTTTGCTCTTTGGGAATGTTGCAGTTCCTTATTTGTTCTCCAAGCAGATGTGGCAGCTTCTCTTGTTCTTCATCTCAGACTCCTTACGCTGGGATGATTGCGCAAGCTGCATTCTTCTCTGCTTGTTTCCTCTGCATGGCGGGCAGGCACGAGGTAGAGGTGTTGGTCTGTTTCTTTCTTCAATCTTTCCAAGTGCCCACCTCTTGCTCTCTTTCTCCTTGTCCTTAGTTGAGGATGAATCAGCACGTTGTCTCCACATGCTTCGAGGTATCATCTTCACTTCCCTTATAAGTGAGAAACAAAGCGAAAGCACAAGATGATGAGTACTCGAGAGCAGGTGCTGGCTGGAGAAAGGACAGGGAGAAAGCATGATATGAGATACTCTTGCTTTCAACCTTCATGATATGAAATACTTTTGCTTTGAATGGGTTGTTCGCAGGAGTATCCCAAGGAATGAGGAACACAGAGTAACTTAGGAGGATTCTTTGGGAATGCATTTTCGGAGATGAAGAAGTGTTGAGAGGGTGTGCTGAGAGAGTGTGCTTTTGCTGTGGAAGGCGAAGGTAGAAACTTATAGGACTTGTCTTCACAACCGGAACTATTCTCTCACTCATTGTCGGCAGCCGGTAGATGGATGAATAGTACAAATTACGCGCTTTCTGACAAAGCTGCCCGTAATTTCCGCAAAGCAGATTCCTCATTGATATCTGGAATCGGCGCTTCGAGCTCTGAGCATCGTCGATTGTAGAGGTAGCATGTGACACGTGCGGATAAATCTGGAAAAGAAGATTTGCCCGTGGGTTGAAGCCCAGCTTTTGAGAAAGCTAGCGTGTCTTTGACTATTGAATTTCCCTCTTCGATTTCTGAATTGGTGCTTCGACAAACTGCCCGAGAATTTCGCAAAGCAATTTTGCGTGTGACAAGTGACGACACGTCTGGACAAATTGATCTTTTGAAATCCGGGGTTCGGCTCGTGGTTTCTGAGCAAGCCCAGCCTTTAAGAAATGAAACGCCTCTTTTGAGAAAAGAATCCGGCTTTTGAGAAAGGAGCCCCGACTCTTCGATTTGCGAGAGGACGCTTCTCTGAGGAGCGCCTCTTTGATTTCTTCTTTTTATAGAGGCGTTAATTTTGTTCCACAACACACTTGAGCACCCTCCTGTAAACACTCCCTTCTTGCACTTGTTTAATCTTGATCATTCCGACTCTCTTCTTTCTTCACCACCTCTTAAAAATGTCTGGCCCTTCTGATCGTCGTTTTGACTTGAACATTGGTGAAGAGGCAGCTCCGCCTTCACCAGACAACATATGGCGGCCAACCTTCATATCCCCTACCGGTCCTCTTACCGTGGGGGATTCGGTGATAAAAAATGACATGACCGCTGCGGTGGTGGCCCGAAACCTTGTCACTCCCAGAGATAACAGACTGCTCGCTAGACGGTCCGATGAATTGGCGGTTAAGGAGTCTCTGGCTCTTAGCGTGCAGTGTGCGGGTTCTGTATCCAACATGGCCCAACGCCTATATGCTCGAACCCGTCACGTTGAATCGTTGGTGGCTGAAATACAGAGTCTCAAAGAGGAGATTAGAGGACTCAAGCATGAAAATAAACAATTGCACAAGCTTGCACACAACTATGCCACAACCATGAAGAGGAAGATTGACCAGATGCAGGACACCGATGGTCAAATTTTACTTGATCATCGGAGGTTTGTGGGTTTGTTCCAACAACATCTGCCTTCGTCTTCTGGAGCGGCACCGCGTAGTGAAGCTCCAACTGATCAACCTCTGCCGCCTCCTCCTTCTGTGGCCCCGCCGACTGCTGAAGCCCCGCCTACTACTGAAGCACCACCCGACCAATGAATACTATTAGTTTACATTATTGTAAAATATTTGTACTTTTTTTTTTTTTTTTTTTTTTTTTATGTATTTTTTTTTTTCATTAATTTTAAATTTTATCTTTTTTTTTTTTTTTTTTTTTAATGTAAATTAATGTAAAGAGACTTTGGTTAATCTTCCCCCACACTTAAACTAAATAACACAAACTCACAGAAATCAACCAAATAACACAACTAACTAAACAAAACAAAATGAAAGCAGCAAAGATAAGGTTGGAAGAATGCAAAGCTGATTGGGTTAGCGATTCCAAAGTCTCCCTTCGTTGAATGCTTGGGTTGCCTCCCAAGAAGCGCTTGATTTAACGTCTTTAGCCGGACGCATCTTTCCTTTAAATTTCCCTCGGCTCCATTTGAACCTAAAATCAAAGAAAGAAAAATAAATCAAATATCAAAAGTAAAATATACAAACACCAATATAAACATAAACAAAAATAAAAATAAAGGGATTAGCAAAGTTACTAATCCCCGGCAACGGCGCCAAAATTTGATGCGAAAATTACTCGACACACAAATTAAACCCTCTTTTTGACAATTGTAGTATAGATGTAAGTAGGGTATCGTTCTAGGCCGGGGATTAGGAGGGATTGCTAATCTATTCTAAATTAATTTAAAAATATTAAACAAGACTCAAGGACACAAAACTAGGCTAAAAACTCTAATAACTTGAAACACACTTAAAATGACTCAAAATAATGAAAACAATTAAATTAAACACTAGGAACTGAAATGGATGGAAATTAAATTAAAAGACTAACAATAAAGAAAACTAAATAAATAATATAATTTAATAATGGATGGGTGTTTGGTTTTGATGAAAAGTAAATTAAACTTAATTAAATTACAGAATTGACAAAACCATGAAATTAAAATGAAAGGATAAATGACGGACTAGCTAGAGGGTTCTTCTCCACACATGACACATATGCAACCTAAATTGATTTTCAGTTGTTCTTTCAATAAATTGTAAATCTCAATACTCCAGATTAACCGTGAACAGCACTTTTTTAATCTTCAAGTTTTCCTTAAGTTATTGAATTGGACGGAAAAACGCATACAACAATTCAAAACATTCTTCAAAAGTCCCCTACGTGAAAAGCACAATAGTGATACAATCAAAGATCATTAAACTTTGTGAAAACTATAAGCATTGACGAGGCATTCGTAACTATGAAAAGCATGATACTCTTGCCAAGAATTTACTTAACGTGATTGTGACTAGCAACCTTTACTACTTGTGAAAATAAGTTCATAACGATTAGGTGAAATTCACTTATATTCTAGCATCAAATTCATGCATGTAAATTAAGCGTGCACTCTCAACCAACATACACAAATCAGTTTTTATACGAACGGATAAGTAAATTGAAATCACAACTTATGAAATCACAACCGAAGGTAATCAATTCATATTACAAATATATTCATGGTTTCGAATTAACCTCTAGCCAAAATAAGTTTAATTACACATTATTAAAAATAGAAATAAAAGAGAAGTTTGGAAAAATTAAACCGAAAGAGAGAGTGCTTCAGTGTTCTGTCTGTCCCTGCGCACTGCTTCTGCTCTGCTGCCGCGCCTCTGACCTGCCCTCTGACTTCCGTCAGTCTCTCCTATCTCTCTCCCCTTTCGATTCCTCTCTCTAACCTTATTCTTCCGTCTGACCTTCTGTTTCTTTTTTTTTTCTTTTTTTCCGCACAGTTTTCTGTGCTCTCTCTCTCTCCCCACGCCTTCTTCCACGCTGCCAAAGGCAGCTTCTATCTCTCTGCCCTGCCTTCCAATCCCGTGCCTTCCTCTATTTCTATTTTTCTGCGCCTGTTTTCTGACCTCTCTCCCCTCACTGCTCTCTGCGAGCTGCCCAAAGGGCAGCGCCCTTCTCCCGCGCCTCCTCTCTCCTCGCTCTCCTCTCTATCTTATTATTTTATTTCCCACTTTTTCAAGTCTTCTCTGTCTCCCGCCTCTATCCCTTTCACGCCTTGGATTCTCCTTTTTCTTCTTCTTTCGTATATCTTTCTTTGGATCCCTCCTTTCCTGATTATTTCTCCCCCGTATGCCTTTGCTTTCCATACTTTTATTCCCCTTTTTTTTTTTTTCTTCTTCTCCATCCGTTCCTTTCTTTTCTTCTACAAAACAAAACCATCATGATGATGTTTCAAACATCATCATGACTTATCATTATTATATTTTCTTTTTAATTTAATTTAAAAGCTGATCTACACAGACAGTTTTGACGAATTCATTACATAAAATTTCACTTGTTCTATTTTTATTTTCTTTGCATAACAAATCCTATAAACACAAAAATAACGTAAATAGCTCAAAAATATAAGGAACTAACCAAGAAAAGACGAGTGAATTTAAAGTAAAAATATATATAAATATGATCCGATCAAGCGAAACAATAGTGAATAAGGCATTCAAAGCTCTTTGGTTGAAAATGCTAGAGCTGCACTTATCTTCGCTCCATTCTTTCCTAGGCTTAAGTTTAGATATAGTCACAGAAGACTCTCCTTCACCTTTAGTTTCTTCAGTTGTCAAAGGTTGCCAGCCTTCTTCAACCGCTAGCCACACCTTGTCATCAAGTACCCAAAGAAAAGATTTCATCTTTGCCTTCCATGCAGCATAGTTGTCACCCTCAAAGTGTGGTGGATGGGAAATCGATCAATAGCACGACTTATCCTAGCAGTCCTATAGATATCACTAATTATGTCTAGTGACCCGCTTTGGTGCCAATTAAAAGTTCTAGGATAGATACTAGTTTAACCTAAAGGGGGTGAATAGGTTTCAACTTAAAATCTAATTCAAATTATGGTCTAAATTATACAGTTATGCAAATTAAATCCTACACAATAATATTTAACATAAATATTGACACGCCTCGACCCTAATGTCCCTATATACCAGGGTAGGCATGTGCTGGCCGACACTTTAGGGTGACGAAGCCATTTTAAACATGCATACAAATAAAATACTTAATTAGAAAGAAATATGCCAATGCGGAAACATGTCCAGAGCATACAACTAATCAAGAATAATGTGAAAGAATTATTATAAAAAGATACAAACAAAGGAATGGGTCCTACACAGAGAATACTTCAAGAACATCGTAAAACATAATTCGATAAATCATAAATAATGCATAAAAGCAATTTTAATAATCATAAATGTAAAAATCCGTAAATCATATCATAAAACATAATCAATTCATGAAATATGAAATGCATGCAAGCCTAATGTTTTATAAAAACATGCAATTTAACAAGGGGTTCGCTCACATATATTCCATTGCCGGGGAGCCTCTCGAACTAGGGAGGACGGGTCACTTCCAACGGATTTGGGAAAACGGACAACATATTCGGATTCGGCATGTCGAAAAACCTAAGGAGGGACCTTGAGTTCCCCAACGTGCCACCACAGGGCGCAACCTAGGAGGCCACACGCCATAACATGCATTGATATGGATCACTTGAAAAGCCGTCAGAAAAATCTCTGACGCCTCCATGGATGGTGGAGCACATCACCTCTTGCGAAGGCGCATACACTCCACACGCGGGCTAGGAAAGTCCCCTAGGCACACCCACGGACAGCCTACTTGCTGACCATGGAAGCTGGGTATTGGGTCAGGGTCGGATTTGGGTTAAGATCGAGTTAGGGTTAATGGGCCAAGGGTTTTGGTTACATGGCCCAAAAGTTTGGGCTAGGTTATTGGACTGGGCTTGGTTATTGGGTTGGGCCTGATTATGGGTTTTAGATCTAGTTGGCCAGATTTTGGAAAAATGGTCGGGAAACTCCTGAGCTCCAATTAGGTTCAAATCTCAACTAAAATTAGAAACCCAATATATCAAACTGAAGCTCGAGAGACAAGGAATTAAAATATACCTTTGGTTTTCTCGGCTGTGGCCGAAGTTGGCTAGAAAAGGGCTCGAAAGCCGCCGGATTCTTCGCCAGAAACTGAGTTCTTTACTCTCGCTGTTTCTGTGCAATTTCGTCATTCAAATTACATAACCTAGGTCAGAATTAAACCACAAGGACAAAATGAAGGGATTTCAAGTATCCCAAGGCTTACCCTAATCGGGAAAACAAGGAATCTCGCCGGAGTTCCTCATCCGCATTGTGGCTCGGTGCTTCGTGCATCTCCGTTCAAGTTTCGAGGATGCAGGAGAGGGCTAGAGAAGGGTGGTTGGTTTGTGGTGCTCGCCGGAAAGAATGGCGAGAAGGTGGTCTGTGGGTGTGCTTGGGGGAGGAAGAAATGACAGAGAGATGAGGGAGAGGATTCGAGAGGGTCCGAGAGATTGGGGGAAGGTAGGACAAGAGGAAGAAGAGTGGGGTGTGGGCCCCATGTGACAGAAAATTATAAAATAATAAAATATCCAACCTTAATATCTAGAATAATGAATTGACTACTTTACCCCTCAACTTCGTAATTCTGTAAAATGTTCATCGTAAGTCCGAATTCGATTCTACTTAGGCCCACACGTCTGTAACACTGAGTACTACAAGAATACACCAAGGAAACAAATCTTACGTGACACAACAAGGCCGTCAACAAAAGTTAATGTGTAAGGAAGGTTGCTCGGGCCTTTGCTGATTCTAAGGACAATACATAGCCTTATGCCCCATTTGACCACAAGTATAGCATCCACTACTGCCTCGCCTACACTCCCCAAAGTGCCGATTATTACACCTACGACATAAAGGTGCACCTGTGCCACCAGAATATCTTTGCCTCTGAAAACGAGGACCTCCAGAAAATCTACCACCTCTCCTCTGACTAGTGGAACCCCAAGTCCCACTGGAAGAACTAGAACTAGCTCCACCTCTCTTAAAGCTCTAAGTCTTGTGAGGTCCCAAAGATGATTGACCTTTACCTTTATCATATTTCTTCTGATTTCCATCCTTTTCTTCCTCTTCACTCTCACTAGGCATATTCTCTGAATCTTCAATTCTCAATAGGAAGTTGTGGTTGCCATAGACCGCCACTTCTTTCCAGTACCCAACCTAAAATGACGAAGTATCTCAATTGGATTAGCAGCAACCTCCGGGTGACCGTGAGATAAATTAGTAAACCTCCTGTAGTACTCATTAGCTGTCATCTTTCCCTATTTTAGGTGCATGAATTCTTGCTTCTTGCAATCTATATATTCTGGAGGAAAGAATCTCTTTTGAAATAATTGCTTAAAAACTTCCCAATCAGCAGCTTCCTCTGGTGATAACTAATAAGACTCCTGTCTCCACCAGGATGCAAGCTGCTCACCTAAAAACCATGTAGTTGTCTCAACCCACCTATTCTCCGGAAGATATCCTGGTTTATGCATCAAACAGAAAGTCTTCTCAAGATGATTAATCCATTTCTCTACTCCTTTAGACCCTTCATTACCCATGAAATGATTCAACTTAAAATTATACACAGTTTCCGGGGGAGTCCTCTGGGGAGGGTGAAATGATGACTGAATAGCATTAGATATAGCTTCCCCTAATTGAGCTATATTAGGGAAACCAAACTAATATGAATGACGTAGCTCTCTACGAGGCGGCATAGTTCTGACAGAAGACACCTATATAATTAGAACATTCATCAGATATGCAGGACTGCAAAACTTAGGCTCTGATACCAAACTGACACACCCCGACCTAGATCGAGGCATGCTGGCCGTCACGTGAGGGTGACGTAGTCATGTTCATAGTGCGAAAGCAATAATAATATAAGGAATGCGAATAAACAAAAAAATACCAAACCAACTAGAGCATTAGATAAGATAAGGTGCAAGTGCAATATAAAATGTGATTACACAACCAGAGCATAAGTAGCCTAAGTGGAGTCCAGCAAGACGAATACTAATTATACAACACCTAAAGGTGATCCTACATTGGTGATAATCTGTTAGAGCTGCGGTGAATTCCTCATAAACCACCAACAAGCACTCCTAACTAGAACCTGGAGGGGTGCAAAACAGAAAGTGTGAGTGGGCAAAAACAAGCTTTTCAAAACCATTTCATTTATCAAAAGTTCTAACCCCTCGCCGTGAAACCTGTATAATTTCCCAGAAAATAGAATATATATACGTATCTCAAAACCATGCACATAAAATGATATTCATAAGTATGCCAGGCCAAATATCTCAAAATAACAGAAGAAGTAACTCAGGTGAAATAACTCATGAGAAATAACATATCAGCCGGATCCACCTAAAGTGGTCTGTATGGCTGAATCTATAGCTCAACAAGTATGCATGCATACGAGTCGGAACCATCTATAGTGGTCTGTACGACAGGACTAGGTGTAAATAAATATGCTCTAGTGCTACGATCACGTGAAGACTGTGCGAATAATCGCGGGTCACCTACGAGTCAGAATCGCCTATAGTGGTCTGTATGACAGGACTGTGCTCCTAACTTGGATCCAAGGTGAGCGTATGGTGGAAGAGGTGAACATCACGTGAAGGACTGTGCCCTAACCATAGGCGGGAGCACTAACACCGAGGTGGAGGTTTATGAGCTCTCAACACATCTCACATAATCATCAATTCACATAAACAATCTACAACTCACCTGGTACTTACCTGAGCATCCACAACGTCAAATTAGATTTATGCATACTATATTAAATCATAGTCTAAGCATAATTCAATAGGCATGGCATTTCAAGGCATACTTTCATTTAAACACATTTTTTTAGGAAAAATACCAAGTATATAAGTATATACTGAAAACCAAAAGCCCACTCACTAATATGTGGAAGGGTTGTAGCCCCCGAGTCTCGCTTGATTACGCTCGTCATCAGGATATGTTGATGTGGTAAAAACTAACACACAAATTAAACCCTATTAAGATAGTTGTAGTATGTGAAAGTAGGGATCGTTCTAGGCTGGGGGTTAATTAGGGATGCTAATCAATGCAAATTAAACTTAAAAACTGAAACTAGACTCAAACAACTCAAAACAGGCTAAATTGACTCAAATAACACAAAACTAAATCAAATTGACTCAAAACAATACTAGAATGTAATTTGGACGAAAATTGAACTAGGAAGACTCAAAACACTAAAAAGAACCCAGTTTGGACAGATTCTAACCTAAAGACATGAAATATAAAGGGGAATTGATTTTTGATGAATTTGAAGTAAAAACAAACAGATTTCAGACTCTAAATAACTTTGAACGAAATTGGTGATTTAAAGGGGTGAATGGCTAGCTAGAGGGCCCTTCTCCACACATGACACATATGCATCCAAATCGATTTCAAGTTATTCTTCCAATAAACCATGAATGACAATGCCCCAAATTAATTATGAGAAGCACAAATTAACTTTCAGATTTTCCTAAATTCATTGAATTGGACTCAGCGACGCAACCAAATTATTCTTATCAAGTTCCCTATATGAACAACATGATAGAGATACATATCATTAAGTTCCACGAAAATCATAAGCATTGACAAGGCATTCGTAACTATGAATTACATGATACTCCTACCAAGAATTCACTTAACACAATCATGACTAGTGACTATTACTACTTGTGAATATAAGTTCATAACGATTAGGTGAAATTCCCTTATATCCTAGCATCAAATTCATGCATACAAACTAAGTAGGCCTCCTTAATCAACACACAAGAACAAGTTATCAATCAAACAGATAAGTAAATTGCATTCACGATTTATGAAATCATAACTGGATGTAATCAATTCATATCACATATATGTTCATGGCTTTGAATTCACCTCTAACTAAATCGAAATTAGTTCCACATGGGTGCAATTAAACAAAAACAATCTAATTTAAACATTGAACTAAAACTAAGGATATAACACACCTAGGAACGTTCCAGCAATCAAAAGCCTTGAATGGCAGGCACGGCTCCAAGGGTCTCCTCTCTTTCCTTCCTTGCAAAGCTGAGCACAATTGTATTTTTCTCATGTTTTGGCTCTTGTGTTTGTGGTGCGCGAAATTGTGGTGATAAATATGTATTTATAGGCCTAGGGTTTGCACAATTTCTGAAGGAAAAAGGATTGCACAATCCTAGGAGGAAAAGGACTAGGGAATTCGGCACAAAGCTTCTAGAAAAGAAGGGATTAAATTCGTCAGATTTCTAGGCGAAAAAGGGATTAGGTTATTTGCATTGTTTCAGGGCTTCTAGAATAAGATATTAGGTATTCTAATGTGATAAGGAGTCCCCCTTGCAGCTGGAATTAAGATAGAATAGGATTAGGATAGGATAAGATAAGATAAGGTTAGTTTGGATAATGTTGGATAAGATAAGGTTGGTTAAGATAATGTTCCTTCCTTTTAGCTAATTCCTTATCTTCTTTGTCTTGACTTTATTTTCTTCATCTCATCAACACATTCCTAGCCTCTTGAACTCCAAAAACGTCCATCCACCTTGCTTCATACATGTGCTATCCATTCTTGGCCCAAAACTGCTCCAAATTGCACTTTCTTGCCAACTTTGTCATTTGAACCTGAAAACACACGAAAACAGCTTAAAACACTCTAATAAGTAGAAACTAGCTATGAAAATGCAAGAAAACAAACTAACTAAGTCGTATAAATATGCTCCTATCATAGGTCTCACCTATATGCGAAACAACTATATAAACGTTATTTTAAAGCACATACACAAAACTAGGTAATAACTTCTCATACATTGCTCAATTGGTGTGTTTGAATATACTCTACTCAACTCCACGAACAACCTCATAATTTTAGAAAAATTTTCGATCACCCACGCGCCCTAACACGAGGGCCAAGGCACCTGCCTGGCACACCAAACGGAATCCCTAATTGCGTTAGGGAATATTCCATCAAAAATCAGCATATACCATTATATATACTTAACGCCGTTAGCATATTTCGTCAACTTTGATGGAATATTCTCCTCCTTCAACCTTGGTTTGCCAGATTCTGGTGCCGGTGACCACTACGATTGCCGGATTCTGGGAAATTTTTAAATCTTAATATCTCAACCAATTCTCAACAAAAATTCATGAAATTTATACCAAAATGAAGCTTAGGACTAGAGGAACACATCCTTACCACTTTTAGGTCCTAAATCCAATGAAATCTCGTCGGAAAAATTCGAGGAAACCGGTTGCAACTATAAAAACCCTAGTGTTCCTATGTCAAAACCACTCCAAAATGATCCAACGAGCTAAAAAAGCAAGAATAATACCTTCTTAGGTCTCGAAACAACCTAAAACCTTCGCGATCACGTCGGAGGAATTTCCATTCCTTATCGGAGCTCGGGTAACTCAGGTTCTACAAGTCCTCACCTCCAACCAAGGGTATAGATCGACTCCTGAGCTTGCAAGGAGTCCAAAGATAGCATTCACTACCTCGATCCGTGCCTGAAAGGGTTGGTTCATGAGTTGATCGTACAATTGTACTGAAAATGGAAGAAATCCGAGAGGGAAGGAGAGAGAGGGTCTAAGGGTTAGTGTGTGTGTGTGAAAATGTGTGGTCCAGGTCTAGGCAACCAAATAAAACAAATAAAACTTAAAATCTAATTAGGTCCAAGAGCTAAGGAAGAAAATGAATTGATCCAAAACCTTAGCCCATTCACACACACATAACTCAACACTCAAGGGTATAAAAGTCATTTCACACTATCGACAATATATTTCGAGACGGGCTATCATGGCCTGCCTTCACATCAAAACGTAAAATAGACTCCTTAAATGTAAACGCAGCTTTGCACCCCCTATAATTTAGAGTTAAAGCGCGGTGCATTTGTGTACATTCGAAGAGAGCTTATTGTCGATGCAAGTCCACGTGTCGCCTCTAGGATTTTTGGGATTATTTTTAGCTCCACACTTACCATGGCAGAAGGCACAAAAAAGTGTTCAGGACACCCTTTCGCTTGTTAACTTAATATTTGATTGGTTGAGGGTTTTTGATCTCATCATATAAGCATGTATTTTAATTACATTAAAACAATTTGGTCCTATTACAACTTTTGGTCCATGTGATTGATTTAGTGGCATATGATACTCCCACTATGCTTGTAAAATGGTTTTAAAGTAAGAGTATAGGGTTCTATGAACATTAGGTTTGCATTCTTTGATGGATAGTTGCCTTAGGGCCTTAGGATGACTATGAACCTTCAATTCGATCCAACACCAAGCCTAGTGTTGGATCTCCGTTTAGGGATGGTGATTGATTTTAGTTACGCATTTAATCATATCAAGGCGCATTTTCCTACTGGGCGTTGGACCCAACGACTCCAATTTCATGCATATCATATAAAACATAAGAAGAGTACATTACCAAAATCTAATTTACACATTCCCATGGTTCAAACAAATTTGAGAGATGGCCTATCACATAGCTCAATTATCGTAGGCTTAGGTTCATAATCACCCTTTTTTTTATTTAATTAACACTTTAACTAGCTAAACTACAATGCAACAATGTCATTTGTTTTTTGCATCCACAAAATTGATTTAAATGGAGCTAAATGAAATGAAAATCCAATTCTCGTTAAAGAGACAAAATTGTTTTGTTCTCAACCTAATTTGGGCCAAAATGCAACAACCTCAATAATTGGGCTATTATGCTAAACACAAACTTCTGGGGTCACTTTGTAAAAATACAAAAGTCTACTACTTCATGTAATTACAACTAGAACCCAAAACTTTCTACAATTACAAAAACTTCATTAAAAGAGCAAAACAATTTGTCCTTTAGTGATTTTGGGCCTTTACGTAAAATCGTAAACTTTTGGGTCAAAATGCAAATACACAAAAGTATCAAAACTTTAATTGCACAAAAATCTTAAAAGTACCCCCATTAAGGGGTGGCTAGTATTGGTGAGTAGTGATGGTGTGTGTGAGTTGATTTGTGCGTTTGAAAAAGTGATTGGTATAGTGTGAATAGTAAAATTGATTAGTATGGGTTTGATAGGAAAGTACAAATCATGCATGTACCCCAACCATGACTAACAAAAATTTTAAATAAACAACCAAACACTTTTGAATCAAAACAACAAACATTTTGTTCTTGGTATGAACATCGAGAACAAAGTAAGAACATTGAAGAACATCCATGAAAACCCATAAGAGCTTCATGAATGTTTTCACTCAATAAAAAAGAGGGTTAACATATGGGTACTTAGGGGTTCCTAATGTTACTCTAAAACTCTTTTAACAAGACAAACATGAACCCAAAATCCATCCATGGATTTGGCAGAATTTCCCCATACACATGGTACCAAATTTTAGCTCCAAAATTCATGGTTAAATGAACTACATCTACAACTTTTGAGATGACAAATTTTCAAACAAAATCTACATTCAAAGAAGCAAGAACATGCTTGTAACCATTACAACATTCAAACCCAAAAGGGTTCACCAACTACTAGACCTAGGCTCTTGATACCACTTGAAGGAAAATATTTGATTTTACTAAGTTCATTTGAGCAACATCTACACATGCAATTGTCAATTAAAGGAGGAATCATGCTTGTATGTACTCAAATCAAAACTTTACCCATTAAATTCAAAGCCTAGTACTTGTGGTGAACCAAGATTCAACTCAAATCAAAGAGAAAGGAGTTGATATTTCTTATACCTTTCTACTATCCAATGTGAAAGTGAAGGTAATGATCAGGAACCAATGTGGGAATTAAAAATGAGGCTGAAAGTGAAAGTGAAGGATATGATTAGGAAGATGAGGTAAGTGATTCTCATAAAAGATTGGGTTTGGGAGCACTTCAAACTGTATTAGGTTTGAAGAGGTAAAACTTAGATCTAAATGTACCTATTGCCCAAAAGATAAGAAACTTTGGTGACTATACGGCATATCTAATTGTAAATGGGACGTACGACATGAGAGCACATCTTAAAAGACAAAGTAAATATTATCCCACAAACA
Source organism: Malus sylvestris (assembly GCF_916048215.2). Classification (NCBI taxonomy): domain Eukaryota; kingdom Viridiplantae; phylum Streptophyta; class Magnoliopsida; order Rosales; family Rosaceae; genus Malus; species Malus sylvestris. The sequence continues at coordinate 20,968,256 of NC_062270.1, forward strand.
TGAAGAAAAAAAAAATTTCCTTACGGGAATAAGAAGGGGGTAAAAACTTTGTTGCTAGGGTGTTTAAACAATATGATTGTTTGCAAGCATGTGTAGAGATAATTATTATTGATGAGAAACCCTTTAGTACCATTGATAAAATGGGGTTCAAAAGGTTTTGTAGTGTTGCAATTCCATTTTTTTGTGTGCCTTCTAGGAGGACTCTTGTTAGAACTTTTCTTACAATGTATGACAAATCCAAGGCTAATTTGAAAAAAAAATTGAATGCACACCAAATTTCTCTTATCACTAACACTTGCAGAAGCACTCAAAGCATGAATTATATGGTCTTTACCGCACACTTTATTAATGATGTATGGAATATGCACAAGAGGATCATTAATTATTGTGTTATTCCTAACAACTTCGAAACCATAATAACTAAGTTGATTGAAACTCGTTTATTGGAATGCGGCATAGGTAAAGTACTCACCATCACAGTGGACAATGCTTCTGCAAAAAAAGTTGCACTTGATTAACTTAGGTCGAAGATGAATAGGTGGAAGAATTCACAAGCCATTTTGAGTGAGGAGTATTTACATATGAGATGTATCGCTCACATAACCAACTGAATTGTGCGTCAAGGGATGAAGAGGCTAACCAAGGGTGTTTTAACCATAAGAAGTTGTGCGACGTTTATAAAGAGCTCTCCACAAAGATTATTAGAGTATTTCAACAAGTCGTGCATATGGAGAAATTAACAAGCAAATCAAGGTGGAATTCAACATTTATTATGTTGGAAGTAGCCATAAAGTTTAAGAAGGCCTATCATAGGATTGTTGATGCAGATCAGTTGGCCAACGCATTTAATGAATCATTGGAATAAAATGAATTACTATAACTAATCAGAATAACTTAATAACAGCCATTAGTAGCTCCTTGATGTGGTAAAAACTAACACACAAATTAAACCCTCTTTTAGATAATTAGAGTATGTGTAAGTAGGGATCGTTCAAGGCCGGGGATTAGGAGGGATGCTAATCTACACTAACTTGACTCAAAAACTGAAAACTCAACTCAAATACACAAAACTAAGCTAAACTAACTCCAAACAACACAAAACAAACAAATTGACTCAAAACAGGAACTAAAGGGTGATTTGGACGAATTTTAAACTTAACTTGACTCAAAATACCAACAGGGGGCAGGTTTGAATGAAATTTAAAACTAAAACTAAGTGATAGGAGCATATTTATGCAACTTAGTTAGCTTGTTTTCTTGCATTTTCATAGCGAGTTTGTGTTTATTATAGTGATTTAAGATATTTTCGTGTGTTTGTAGGTCTAATTGGCAAAGTTGGCAAGAAAGTGCATTTTGAAGCATTTTAGAGCACTTTTGGGCTGAATTGGATTGCATGCATATGGAGCACAAGGAATGGATGTTTTTGAAGATCAAATGAAGCAAGGAATGTGCTAAAGAGATGGAGAAATTAATTCAAGACTTGGAAGATGAATAATTAGCTGCAAGGGGACCTAAAACCCTTGTAGAAGGCCTATATCTTCCCTTATAGAAGCCTTAGAAAGGTGGTGCCCCAAACCCTTCTAGAAGTTCCAATTTCTGCCAGAAAACATGTTCTTTCTAGAAGCCTACAAAAGTGGCACCCCAACCCCTTCTAGAAACCCTAAAAATATGCCAGAAACCCTAGTTATTTTCCGCCTTGGATTGGGCCAAGCCTTGTGCCGCTAAACTGATAAGAGCATATTTATGCGACTTAGTTAGCTTGTTCCTGTGCATTTATGTTGTTATTCCTTAGTTATTTTAGTGTTTAAAGTCATTTTCGTGCAATTTCAGGTTTATATGGCTAATGTGGCAAAGAAGTGCATTTGGAGCCTTTTGGGAGCAAAATTGGGTTTGGAATGGATGACACAAGCTTGGAGCTAAAGGAATGGGTGAAATTGAAGACCTAAAGATGTGAGGATTCCTAATTGAAAGAGGATTCCTAGAAGAATGGGGATTCCTACTTGAAGTAGGAAAGTTAAGCCAAGGTTTCCTATTTTGGTTTGACCTTTCCTAATCCTAAATGGCCCTAAGTTCCTGCAACATTGAAGGTTCCTATGCATTGAGGACACAAACCAAAGGTTCCTTGGACCATTCAAGGCCTTGCCGCAGGTTCTAACCCTTTCCTTTTTCCCTAAACCTTTGTCGTGGCCTTCCTTGTCTTTTTCTCTTCCTTGCCGTGCAAGGAAGAGCCTTTCTTTCCTATTTCCTGCACCAAATTACATTCCCTTTTAATAAAAAGCCTTGCCGCACCTACATTCCCTTTTCCTTAGGATTATGATTTTAATTCCTATTTCCCTTTAAGTTTTGGTTTAATTTCTGTTACCTAAATTGTTTTCCTAGCCTTAAACACCCTAAAGTCTTTAAATAAACACCCTAGCTGCATTCTCTAGGGATCATTCACCACTCTACATAATCAACCATGTCCATACACATCTAGCCGTAACCCCATTCACCTTAAAACACATTCCTGAACCCTAAACACATCTCATACACTCCATCCACCTTTGTGCCACAGCAAGAAGAAAGAAGGAAAGACTCTTGGATGTTCGAGCTGGATTGTTGGAGCATTCTAGGTGTAATTCGTTCTATATTTTCAATGTTTAATTTCTTTTCCTTTCGTTTTGCTGTAAACATGAGTGGCTAAACCCCTACTTAGCTAGGGGGAATTTCGAAACCATGACTATACTTGCAATATGATTTGATTACATCCAATTGTGATTTGATAAGTTGTGAATGCAATTCAATTAACTGTTTTCTTTAAAACTGATTCTTGTATGTTGATTAAGGATGCATACTTAGTTCTCATGCATGAATTTGATGCTAGAATATAAATGAATTTCACCTAATCGTTCCAAATTTATATTCAAGAGTAGTGAAGGTTGCTAGTCACAATCGCGTTAATTGAATTCTTGGCAAATGTAGCATGCATTCATAGTTACAAATGTCTCGTCAACACTTATGATTTTCATGGAACGTAATGATCTCTGATTGTATCTCTATTATGCATTCATGTAGGGGACTTTTGTAGAATGATTTGGGTTGTCACGTTCATTCATCCAATCCAATAAGTAAAGGAAAATCTGAGGGTTAATTAGTGCATCACTGTTAATCTGGGGTGTTGAAAAGCAATTGGAAATCGATTGGAAATCAATTCATGTGCAAGTGTGTCATGTGCGGAGAAAGACCTTCTACCTAGCCCATCATCCATCTAATTCAACCAAATTCGTCCAAAATCTGTCTTAAGTTTTAGTTACTTGTTTTAATTTTAAATTCGTCCAAAACCAAATCCCCCTTTACTTTAGAGTGTCTAATTAGTTAGAATCTGTTTTAGTTTGTGTTTTAAGTGTTTTGAGTCAAGTTTAATTCAATTTTCGTCCTAACTCATTCCTAGTGTTTAGTTTGAGTCTATTTAGTTGTTTCAAGCTGTTTTGAGTCATTCTAGTTAGTTTTGAGTCTTTTCAGTTTGTGTTGAGTTCTTTGAGTCTAGTTAAGTGTTTTAAAGCCTAGTTTTATATATTTGAGTCAGTTTAGAGTGTTTAGCAATCCCTTCTAATCCCCAGTCCAGAACGATCCTTACTTACATCTTACTACAATTGTCAAAAAGAAGGTTTAATTTCTGTGCTTATATATTTTCACATCAAAAACCCTAGCCTTTTCCCATCAGAATTTGTGAAAACCCTAGCCTATAAATATATGTTTTCAGCCACAATTTCAGATTACCACCCCCATATAATTCTAAAACACATTCAGCCACATAACCCACATCATTCTACAAGCTTTGCCGCAACTTTGGGAGAAGAAGAGAAGCTTGCCGTGGTTTCCATTGGAGCAAGGACCTTGTGCGCAAGTCACCTGCAAGCATTGGAGTTCTAAGAGTTCTTTCTTCCCTCGTTTTAGTTTCAATGTTTATTTCAGTTTGCTTTTCAATTGTTATGAACATGTGTAACTAAGATTTTCATAGTTAGAGGTGAATTCGAAGCCATGGACATATGTTTAATATGAATTGATTACTTTCAGTTTTTGTTTCGTAAAACATGAATGTGATTTACTTATCTGTTTGATTGAGAACTTATTCTTGTGTGTTGATTAAGAATGCATACTTAGTTTGCATACATGAATCTGATGCTAAATTATAAGGGACTTTCACCTAATCGTTAGGAACTTATAATTAAAAGTAGTGAAGATTGCTAGTCACAATCGTGTTCAGTAGATTCTTGGCTGGAGTATCATGAAGTTCATAGTTACGATAGCCTTGTCAATGCTTATGATTTCCATGGAACTTAAGGATCTTTGAATGTATCTCTATTATGCTGTTCATATAGGGAACTTGAGAAGAATAATTTGGTTGTGATGCGTATCCCGTCTAATTCAATGGATTTAGGGAAATCTGAGAGTTAATTTGTGCTTTCACGATTCATTTGGGGCATGTCATTCATGGTTTAAAGAAACAATACTGGAAATCGATTTATGCCACAAAACACATTGTTTCTAGGATCCCTACAAAAGTGGCGCCTATTCCCTTCTAGAAGGTTTTTGCCTTGCCTTGCACTCAACTCCCTTTCCCTCCAATTTTTGCCGCACCTCTTCTCACCCAATTCCCTATGGATTCTGATTTAATTAGCCTTTTTCCTTATGGATTTAGGTTATGCAAATCCTTTTAAGAAATTAATTGGGCCAAACTTTTTTCCTGGTGGATTTAAACCTTTGTGCCGCACCCTAGGGCCCTAATTCTCTATTTATGCTTATTTCTAACCCTAGTTTGATTCTCCCTAGGGTTTGCTGTGCCTATATATACTTATTTTCAGCCAATTTTCATTCACCACCCCTATATAATTCTAAAACCCTCTTAGCCGCAATCCACACCATTCTACAAACCTTTGCTGCAACTTTGGAGAATAATGAGCCTTTGCCGTGCATTCCATTGGAGCAAGGACCTTGTGCGCAAGCCATCTGCAACCATTGGAGTTCTAAGAGTTCTTTCTTCCCTTGTCTTAGTTTTAATGTTTATTTCAGTTTGCTTTTCAATTGCTATGAACATGTGTAACTAAGTTTTTCTTAGTTAGAGGTGAATTCAAAGCCATGGACATATGTTTAATATGAATTGATTACCTTCAGTTATTGTTTCGTAAAACTTGAATGTGATTTACTTATCTGTTTGATTGATAACTTATTCTTGTGTGTTGATTAAGGATGCATACTTAGTTTGCGTACATGAATCTGATGCTAAATTATAAGGGACTTTCACCTAATCGTTAGGAACTTATAATTAAAAGTAGTGGAGATTGCTAGTCATAATCGTGTTAAGTAGATTCTTGGCTGGAGTATCATGCAGTTCATAGTTATGATAGCCTTGTTAATGCTTATGATTTCCATGGAACTTAATGATCTTTGAATGTATCTCTATCATGTTGTTCATATAGAGAACTTGAGAAGAATAATTTGGTTGAGATGCGTTGTCCATTCAATTCAATGAATTTAGGGAAATCTGAGAGTTAATTAGTGCATTTACGATTAATTTGGGGCATTGTCATTCATGGTTTAAAGAAACAATACTGGAAATTGATTTATGTTGCATATGAGAAGGACCCTCTAACTAGCCTATTTCACCATTCAATTCACCTGATTTCGTACCTAGTTTGATTTAGTTTTGCAATCTGTTCAATTTAATTAATTTTGTCCAAATCAATCCCCATTTAATTAAGTGTGTTAGATTAGTTAGAAAAGTGTTGAAATATGTCCAATTTAGTGTTTTGAGTCTTAGTAGTCTTAAATTCGTCCAATTAACTCCCTAGAGTCAGTTTTGAGTCAATTTCACTTATTTGTGTTGTTTTGAGTAGTTTGAGTCAGTTTTAAGTCTTAAGTGTTTAGTTTTGTGTTTCTAAGTCTAGTTTTGTGTTTTTGAGTCATATTTGTGTTGATTAGCAGCCCTAGTTAATCCCCGGTTTAGAATGATCCCTACCTGCTTAATACTACAATTACATGTTTAATAGGGTTTAATTTGAGTGTTAGTTAAATTTCACATCATTAAGTAACTTGCAGAAAACAAACTAATTGGTATGAAATTGGGGTGAATGAAGGGGGTGAAAGACTAGCTAGAGGATTCTTCTCCACACATGAACCATATGCATACAAATCAATTTCTAGTTATTATTCCTATAAACCATGAATGCCAATGCCCCAAATTAATCGTGAAATGCACAAATTAACTCTCAGATTTTCCTAAGTTCATTGAATTGGACTTAGCGACGCAATCAAATTATTCTTATCAAGTTCCCTATATGAACAACATGATAGAGATACATATCAAATATTATTAAGTTCTATGAAAATCATAAGCATTGACAAGACATTCATAACTATGAACTGCATGATACTCTTGCCAGGAACTTACTTAACACAATCATGACTAGTGATTTTTACTACTTGTGAATATAAGTTCATAACAATTAGGTGAAATTCCCTTATATTCTAGCATCAAATCCCTGCATGCAAACTAAGTAGGCCTCCTTGATCAACACACAAGAATAAGTTATCAATCAAACAGATAAGTAAATTACGTTCACGATTTATGAAACAATAACTGGATGTAAACAATTCATATCACACATATGTTCATGGCTTTGAATTCACCTCTAGCTAAAACGGAATTAGTTCCACATGTCTATCATAACTGAAAACCAAATTAAAACAAACATTCCAGCAATCCAAAGGCATTGGATAGCAGACACGGCACCAAGCTATCCTTCCTTGCAAGATACGACATTGCAGGGAAATAATGAGATTTAAGTGGGATTTCTAGTGACTAGCATGCATATACAAATCAAAATTTATATACATTAGCAACGGAAGCATGTTATCATATAATATCAAAGCTATAGTCATGCAAATCCCCTTCAAGAAGCATAGGTTCATATATGAGGCATCTAAGAAAATATTGAAGAACAAAGCGAAGGTATAGTTTTGTACCTCTTGATCTAGACTTGAGACCAAGGATGGACCACCTCCAAGCTCTTTGTTCTTGGAACTCCTTGAGTCTAGCCTCCCTCCTAGCTTCCTCCACCTTGAAAGATTTAGAGCTCCTTTCTCTTTTAGTCTCCAAAGTAGAAGACCTCTAAAGATCCACACCCACTAATGTAGTGAGATGGATAATGGAATAACCAAAGGGAGAGATGATGATTAGCTAAATCCCCTTTGGTGGCCGGCTTTGTGTGAGTGCAGAGAGAGAGAGATGTTTTTCTTCTTTTGTGAAAAGAACACACAAAACCCTAATGAAACTATTTCACTAAACTTCCTTTATAAATGTCTAAGAAGTGAGTCAACAACTTGACTCTCTCTCTCTCTCTTCAATGGCCGGCCCCTTTTGTGTTGTTTGGGCTTTGGGCTTTTATCATTTCAAGTCATCCTATGCTTAAATAAAAGTCCAATGGGTTTGGGCTTAATGGGCCCAAATGAACCGAACTTTTTCTTTAAGTCCAAAACGATCTTTCATCGCTTCTATGATTTCTTTAGACTTTCTAATTAATCATAACACTTAATTAATCCAATTAATTTATTCCATCATCCTTTAGTTGTCTCACTACAAGAGTGTTTCGGTGTACAATCATTTTAGGTTCTAATTAACAAGGCAGTGAGGTGATTGGCACCAATCCAATTGATTTGTATTAATCCAATCACCTAGTGAATTAAAACCTACTTTCAATTCTCCTTCTTCTTTGATGACTACTTATTTAATCATCTAGAAGAACCCACAAGCCATGAGTGACATCTAACCATATATCATGGCTACCCAAGCTAATGAAGAATTTGTTCGGAGAACCTATTCAGTTGGAATTACAATGTAATTCGATCCTTCTCTAATACAATACTCACAATCATATTACTAGGGTATGGATATTTAATGTCAAACCCTTAATGTGATTATATAAAGTTATATGATTCTATTGAGTCGTACAGGAACGCTTTCCATCATTACGCTCGATACTTTGGCCGAAGATTCCTGAATCATATCTTAGAGTATTCATCCTCTCATAACGAGGATTAGAGATCCCTTGTTGATCATTCACATGCCTCTAGGAATAAATCACTGACCCTAACAATGCATAAAACACATCCAAGATGAGATGTGATCACGTCTCATTATCAAATGATTAGCAACGTATCCCCAAGACAACTATGATGTCTCAGGTCAAAGGATTAGTTACATTATTCCAACCAGTAGAGTCACTTGCTTGACATGTGAGTAGACCTCCATGCAAGTACTCTCGTTTGATTGTGTTCAGTGAACTTATTCCCATAATGAGCACCTACATACTTGTCTTAGTGTCACTACACGAATGGCATGAGACTTTCCATCCTTCCCATTAAAAGGGGACATAGTATGTACTAGTCTATGTATTGTCAGTGTCCCTCCGACAATCCTATGACCAGGAACCTTTTTGGACATCATGGTTATGTGAAGAAGGTCTCTGCAGTCTAACATCATTAGATTACTTCTTCCATCGATCAATTGTCCATAGATTCACTCTTTAGGACGTATATCGTTTATTGAGATAGTCCTAATGAGTGACTTTCCCTTTTAATGTATTAGAGTTTTTCCATACATATAGACATTGTGCTGAAAGGTTTCTTCCAAAGATTGACTTTCAGGGCATATCTCCAACAGGCACTATGTTTTTATTCTCTGAAAATCAAGCTCTTGTGTGTGGTGCTCCATTTATGCGGCACCTTTGATTGTATTTATAGGCTGAGGGCATAGCATAAAAGTTATTTGGGAGAAGGATTTGACACCCCAATCCCATAAGGAAAAGGCTAATTATATGGCAGAAATCAAGGAGGATAAGGACTAGAATAATCGGCAGGTTCCTAAAAGAAAGGATAAGGGCCTATGCGGCACCTTTTAAGGAAAAGGGTGTGGCTTCTAGAACCAGGTTTTTAGATGTCCTAATCTGAATAATTCCCCCTTGCAGCTGGAATTTAGGTAACATAGGATTAGGATGAGGTAAGATAAGATAAAGTTAGTTTGGATAATGTTTGGATAAGGTTTTGGATATTGTTCCTTCCTTTTAGCTGATTCCTCATCTTCTATGTCTTGAATTAATTTCTCCATCTCTTTAGCACATTCCTAGCCTCTTTTGAACTTCAAAAACGTCCATCCACCTCGCTCCATGCATGTGTTATCCATTTTAAGCCCAAAACTTCTCTAAAACGCTTCAAAATGCCCTTCCTTACCAACTTTACCATTTATACCTATAAACACACGAAAATAGCTTAAAACACTATAATAAATAGAAATTAACTTACTAAATGCAAAGAAACAAGCTAACTAAGTCGCATAATTATGCTCCTATCACTCCTAATAATAGCCAAGGCGTTTTGGACGTTTTTTGGCTGATTAGATTACTTGGTTTATGTAGTTTTCAGGTTTAGGTGTTTTTATATTTATTGCCTTTTTAATTTCTGAATGTATGTTACAAAATGGTTATAAAAACTATTTCTTTCTGTAAGATGGGGGAGTTGAATGTTTTTGTTGGTGAATGAAATATTCAGAGAGATTTTGATAGGAGTGATGTGAGAATTACTTGACACACAAATTAAACCCTCTTTTTGACAATTGTAGTATAGATGTAAGTAGGGTATCGTTCTAGGCCGGGGATTAGGAGGGATTGCTAATCTATTCTAAATTAATTTAAAAATATTAAACAAGACTCAAGGACACAAAACTAGGCTAAAAACTCTAATAACTCGAAACACACTTAGAATGACTCAAAATAATGAAAACAATCAAATTAGACACTAGGAACTGAAATGGACGGAAACTGAATTAAAAGACTAACAACAATGAAAACTAACTAAAAAATATAATTTAATAATGGAAGGGGTTTGGTTTTGACGAGAAGTAAATTAAACTTAAATAAATTACAGAATTGACAAAAGCATGAAATTAAGGTGAAAGGATAAGTGATAGACTAGCTAGAGGGTTCTTCTCCACACATGACACATATGCAACCTAAATTGATTTTCAGTTGTTCTTTCAATAAATTGTGAATGACAATGTTCCAAGTTAATTAGGTCCGCTTAAATTAACTCTTAGATTTCCCTAGATTCATTGGATTGAATGGAATACGCATTACAACCAAATTATTCCTCATCAAAGTCCCTAACTATGGAATACGCATGATAGAGACATTCAACAAAGATCATTAAGTTCAACGGAAATCATAAACATTGACTAGACATTCATAACTATGGAATACGCATGTTAATCCAGCCTAGAATTTACTTAACGTGATTGTGACTAGCAACCTTCACTACTTATGAATATAAGTTCATAACGATTAGGTGAAATTCACTTATATTCTAGCATCAAATTCATGCATGTAAATTAAGCATGCATTCTTAATCGACATACAAAAATAAGTTATCAATCAAGCAGTTAAGCAAATTAAATCACAACTTATAAATCACAACTGAAGGTAATCAATTCATATTACAAATATATTCATGGCTTCGAATTAACCTCTAGCCAAGTAGGGGATTAGTTCCTCATACTTGCAATTAAACAAAAACAATTGATATTAAACATAGAAAAACAAAGTAGAATACACCTAGAATGCTCCAACAACTCCAATGGAATGGCTAGCACAACTCCAAGCACTCCTCCTTCTTTGCAAGCCTTGGAACTAATGTAAATGTGTATGAATTTCTGTGTGTTTTCAATGAGGTTGCTGCCATGGTATTTATAGGAAAAGGATGGACTTGTTTAACACAAAATTCTGGTGGAATTGAGTAGGTGAGCAAGGCAAAGAGTGGGAATTGTTGGTGGGTTAGGTATTGAGTCATCCATTCACATGTCATGGTGAGTTAAGCATTGCATCATCCACTCACATGTCATGGTGATTTAAGCATTGCATCATCCACTCGCATGTCATGGTGATTTAAGCATTGCATCATCACTCAAATTTCTGGTGAAAGTGAATCAATGCCCACGGCATTGAAGAATTTCTTGGTTTTGAATGAAGTTTTGGTCAATCCTTCTAGAAATTTATCCCTTCTTGCAACTTGTATTTGTTTCACCAGATTTTTAGCATGTTCATAGCCTCTTTTGTCTTCAAATTCGTCCATCCTCATGCCTCCATGCTTGCACAATCCAATCTTGGCCCAAAAATGCTCTAGAATGTTCCAATTTGCTTCTTTTGCATACTTTGACACTAAAACCTGAAATTGCACGAAAATAACTTTAAACACTATAATTATCATAGTTTAGCTAATTAAAAGCAAGAAAACAAGCTAACTAAGTCGTATAAATATGCTCCTATCAAGGAGCATATTTATGTGACTTTGTTAGCTTATTTCTTTGCATTTAGTAAGTTAGTTTCTATTTATTATAGTGATTTAAGCTATTTTCGTATGTTTGTAGGTCCAATTGGCAAAGATGACAATAAATGCCTAAATGGAGCAATTTGGAGCAGTTTTGGACTTGGATTGGATAACATTAGTGGGGAGTACTATGGATGGACGTTTTTGGTGTTTAAATAATGCTAGAAATGTGCTACAATCTGGAGCAATTAAGAGTGAGGCTTGGGAGACAAGGAATCAGAAACTAAAGGGAAACATTATCCTTAACAAACCTTATCTAATCATATCATATCCTTATCCAAACTTACCTTATCTTATCCAGTCCTGTTTTATCTCAACCTTATTTTATCTTATCTTATCTTATCATATCCTTATCCTATCTTACCTAATCTCCAACTGCAAGGGGGATTCGTTATCACATTCAACCACTTCTAATCTAATTTAAGGAGTCCTAAAACACTACAAACAACTCAATCCTTTTCCACCATAAAGTAGGTCGTGCCCTAGTCCTATAAATACAAGTTATTGCCGCAGCTTCCAGCGATTGTTTTAGAGAGAAAATTGGTGAGAGTTCCGCAGGTTTTTGGATGAGAGAAGGAGATTTTGAGTCGTATATCGTTCCATCGATCCATTGTCCATGGATTCACTCTTTAGGACGTATATCGTTTATTGAGATAGTCCTAATGAGTGACTTTCCCTTTTGATGTATTAGAGTTTTTCCATACATATAGACATTGACCTGAAAGGTTTCTTCCAAAGATTGACTTTCTGGGCATATCTCCAACAATCTCCCACTTGCATTAAAGTCAATCAGTATTGCATCTTATAGATGCTAGTCGAGTGAACTTGAGCTCGTAGGTTAACTAAGTTATGCATTAATCCTTTTAACTTAAAAGGATTTACTTATTAAATGTTTCCAAAACATTTAATGTTGTCTCTTCTTTGTGTTCAAATACTGTGATGAGACCTTGATTCCATGGCTTGATCTATCGCCCCATTACGTCATAGTATCCTACTAACGACCTTATGGTTTGAATTCAATCATTGGTTCATTATGAACCTTGTCTATTCGAAACACCTTTTGAAGCAGTTTCTAAAACTTTAATATATATCAACATATATTTCGTTTGTATACTTTATACAAACTTTGCTCCAACCTCGAGACCATTGTAGTACCATACTAACAATACTTTCATATGATTAGTACTTCATCCACCATGAAGTTCTATTTGTTAAAATGGGTTATTGTCACTTTGGTTTATAACCTAAGTGAATGCACGCTTCCAGAGTCTCACTTTGATGTTCCTTTCTCAAAGATAATAATTTTCTATCAGTTGCTATGATTCTGATCCTGGGCCATAGTAATATCTTAAAGTGACAACCCTTATGGTTTTTTTTACTTTTGGATATCAACTCACAAGTCCATACATGTGTCCCTTTTGTGATTTTGTGACATATTCTTTATAAGTGTCATGAAAGCAATTTCTCTAAAATATGTAGAAATACTTTCTCAAATCTTCAACGTTTGAGATTCAATCTCCTTATACAACTTTCTTGAGACAGCCTTGCTGTATCAATAAGTCCATTTTAAGTCCGTACTTCAAAATTAACCTTGTCACAATTTGTCATTTTGAGTAACATCAATATTTATTACGTCTATCAAATAGAGTTCATTCATAATATGTTGCTCAAAAGTATGACATCACTCCCACTGACCTTGTTGTAACTAAGCATTCAATTGAAACCTTAGGAAAAACATAACACTTATATTTTCTTGATTTGAATGCATATAGCTCCCACTAACTTGTCTTGGATCCATTGACAATCTTTAAGATCCATTAGCTTATTGATGATGTCTCAACAATTTTGGACAATCAACAACTCTAGCTAACACAAGTTATTTAAACGAACATACACAAAAGAATTCCTTCTCAAGTAATTTCATTTGAAATGTGTGACTTGTTTTATCAAGTCCATTCATTTAAATTATATGGTGTCAAACATCATATTTCAAGTTTTATTCATACTACAACCTTTTAAAGTAGTCATATAAGAATTATCCAAATCATTAGTGGAAGCATGGCTCCTACTAATGATATAGGAGTTCAACCATTCTGACTAGGCGGTTGATTTAATTCCTTGTTAAAACTACATAGAGCATTATAGTTACATGAGGTGTTGAAATCGGATTGTCTTGTTGTTAAACTATATGTTGTGACTCATTTTGAAACTATTCCCTTTTGTTTCATCAACTTGTCCATTTGCTTTGTACTTAGCATTTTCTCATAAAAGAGAATGATGGACAATTCCCAACACATAATGATTTTGTGCTAGGTTGGTGAAACCAACATTCATAGGTTATTCTTAGAATGTTACACAACATAGAACTTTGACGCTTCAAAGAGCTTGAGACCTTTTAACAATTAAAATTACAAGCTCATTAATAGTAGTAAAGTACTATTAATTTTAGACAACTATAAACCAATCATATTCAAGTTTATATCCTTTTCTCACCTCCCACTGTTTCTCATGACCTTAATGAGAAATCGCATTATACATTCATAGTGTATAATTATGAAGTATACGGGTAGAGGACATTGTGGAGTAGCTTAGAACCTTTTAAGCTTATTATTCCAACTCCACTAAGTTCATGTCTTGTTATTAAGTGACTAAAGTCTTTAAACCGTTTATAGATTTAGACACTTCATCATTGGTTTGATCACTAACATATTTGACATTTCTTAAAACAATTTAAGAATGTCCAATTAGTTGTTCGAAACTTACTAATTGAACCAAGAGTGATCTTGGTTATTGTGGTTAAGTAAGTGATAACCATATAAGAAACGATTTTCTTATGTATTACTTATGTCATTATAATGTGATCTTCCTTTTCTTCAAGAAAGGAATCTCTAGACTTTCTCAATTCATATAGAACTCATATGTAGGCAATTGGAACCAAATCTAAAGATTCATTGTATCCATCTATGGCCAACATGTAAGATCTATCCTTAATTGATAAATCCAAGGTTTGGATATCGCATTATATAAGTGATACATTTCTTGTATCTCAACTAGAATACAACAAGACAATTTTCAATTCATAATACTACTTTGAGGAACAAATTTAGTAGAAGGCATTCATCACATTACATTGATATGATAAGTTAAACATTCATAATGTTTTAATACAAAAGAATTAGCTCCTACATTAGAGAATAATTATATACCTTCATATAGGCACCAAAAGTGGGTCTTCCATCATATGAAGCCACATAATAAGTTCTTAGCAAAATAAGAAAGTTTAAAGACTATCTTTAATGTGCCTAACAAACTTCCTAAGTAGTTAGCAAAAAAATAATGGCCGAACCCTTCATTCCATTCTTTTCTTTGCTCGTCCATCTTCTACTTGGCTCCATCACCTACATACAATTGCATAAGTGATTAGCATTTTATATCAAATATAAAGATTAGAAGATCTAACAATTAAAATTGAAGATAAGAACAAAAGCCATACCTTGTGGCTTGTCCTTCAGAGATGCTAGGTATAACCTGCAATTCCTCTTCCAATGCCCGTCGTTTCCACAGTGGTGGCAAGTCCCCTTAGGCTCCTTTGCCTTCTTTTTCTTCACTCCTCCTTATGCCTTATGAGTGGGTGACTTCTTCTCATTTGCTTTGCCTTTGCCTTTTGGTTTAGCTTTGGAAGTGGACGGCTTGGTGTAGGCTACTGCAGCAGTCCCCACAATGTTCTCTTTCTTCATAGTCTTTTCAGCGGTTACTAACATGTTTAGTAACTCAGAGAGAGTGATATCCATCTTGTTCATATTGTAGTTCATAACGAACTGCGGAACGAATCAGAAAGAGAAGCCAAGATGAAGTCCTGGGCCAATTCCCCGTCAAGTGGAGTACCTAGGTTCTCCAATTGTTCAATGAGTCTAATCATCTTCAATACATGTTGATGTATTGGGGCTCCCTTGACCATTTTGGTGTTCACAAGTTCATTGACAGTGCTGAAGCGACGGTTGCGCGTCCCTTCACCATATAACTCCGTAAGATGGAGTATGATAGAGGATGCACTGTCCATACCCTCGTGCTGTCTCTGTAACTCCTCATTCATGGAAACCAACATATAGCACTTGGCTTGTGTATCATCCTCAACGTGCTTGTCATACTTAGCATGTTCATCCTCAGTGGCCTCAGGGCCAAGAGGTATGTGAGGTGGAGCCTTGTCTAGTACGTAAACAATTTTCTCCAAGGTTAGGAGAATCTTGACATTACGATACCAAGATGGGAAATTGTGCCCCTCAAGGCAATGCTTGTCGAGTATCTTTGCAAGTGTGCTTCCAAACATATCTAAATACATAACAATAAAATAAATTAGTTTGATTGTTGATTAAGTTAAACGATTTAGGTCTTTAAACCGAATGACACCACCCACTATTTTTGGCAAATTCCATATCCCTCAAGATGGAATCAGGGAGATTTCAATGAAAACTCCTAGCGGATTATGGGAGGCTCACTATTACCAAGCCCACCTCACGATGATACGATGTTGGCTAGCAAAAATAATAATGAGAGGTTAGAACTACCCATTCACAACAACCTCTTGTGATTACCCATCTAGTTGGCCTCTAGAGAATAATGCCTCACAATGATATGATGTTGGCACCATTTCTCTTAGTTAAGTTTTGACCCACCATGCCGGTTTAGATAGGGGTTCAAGTACGACTTCACGATGATACGATGTTGGCCATACTCGTTGCCTACCTTCACCACATCAAATGTTTGAAATAGACTCCTCCTGAGTATAAGCACATACTTTGAACTCCCCCATGATAGGGTGAAGGCGGTGTATGAGTCATAAACGATTGGAGCCTACCATGGTGGAAGGCCACGAAGAAGTGTTCAAAGCACCTCTCTGCTTTCAACTTAATATTGGATGTTGGTTGAGGGATTTTAAGGTCTCATCATTTTATTTATTTAATCACATTAAAATAAATTGTGTCCTATTATAACTACTAGTCCAAAGTAAATGAAATTAGTAGCATATGATATCTCCACTATTCGTTTTGGCAAAACAAATCAATATCAAAACAATTCTCAAAATATTGGAAATATATATTACTACTAATTGTGTTCATTTTAGTTTAGTAGCGTATGATACTCCCACTATTTGTTTTTGAGAAAAACAAATCAATATCAAAAACGAATTTTTCAAATATTGGAAGTAACTACTACTACCAAGGTTTTTGCATTCCTTTAAATTTGGACTTTATAGTTATCTTAGGCTCTTTGGATGACTATGGACTTATTAGGTTGATTCAACAACGAGCCAACATTGTTGAATAAGATCTAGGGAGGAATGTAACGTTTTAATTACGCGCTTTCAATCCAATTAAAACATTTTTCATTGAGCCATTAGAAACGAAAGGCAATCATTCATTGCTAATTAGGGCGTTGGACCCAACAAATCTTTAATCTCATGAAAAACCCCTTTTAATATGTCTCTTTACCAATAGTTAAAGAAACTCTAGTCTAGTACTAGAGGGAATCAATTAATTGAAAGAGATAAAGAAGTAATAAGAATTACAAACCGATTTGTACAAATTCCTACAAATTACGTATACTAAGAGGGAGAGAAAGATTAATGTCTAACATGTTGCGGCACCTTTTTAGGAAAAGGGTGTGGCTTTTAGAACCAGGTTTTTAGGTGTCCTAATCTGAATAATTCCCCCTTGCAGCTGGAATTTAGGTAACATAGGATTAGGATGAGGTAAGATAAGATAAAGTTAGTTTGGATAAGGTTTTGGATATTGTTCCTTCCTTTTAGCTAATTCCTCATCTTCTATGTCTTGAATTAATTTCTCCATCTCTTTAGCACATTCCTAGCCTCTTTTGAACTTCAAAAACGTCCATCCACCTCGCTCCATGCATGTGTTATCCATTTTAAGCCCAAAACTGCTCTAAAACGCTTCAAAATGCCCTTCCTTGCCAACTTTACCATTTAGACCTATAAACACACGAAAATAGCTTAAAACACTCTAATAAATAGAAATTAACTTACTAAATGCAAAGAAACAAGCTAACTAAGTCGCATAATTATGCTCCCATCACTCTTAATCATAGCCAAGGCGTTTTGGACGTTTTTTGGCTAATTGGATTACTTGGTTTATGTAGTTTTCAGGTTTAGGTGTTTTTATATTTATTGCCTTTTTAATTTCTGAATGTATGTTACAAAATGGTTATAAAAACTATTTCTTTCTGTAAGATGGGGGAGTTGAATGTTTTTGTTGGTGAATGAAATATTCAGAGAGATTTTGATAGGAGCATATTTATGCGACTTTGTTAGCTTATTTCTTTGCATTTAGTAAGTTAGTTTCTATTTATTATAGTGATTTAAGCTATTTTCGTATGTTTGTAGGTCCAATTGGCAAAGATGAAAATAAATGCCTAAATGGAGCAATTTGGAGCAGTTTTGGACTTGGATTGGATAACATGCGTGGGGAATACTTTGGATGGGCGTTTTTGGTGTTTAAATAATGCTAGAAATGTGCTACAATCTGGAGCAATTAAGAGTGAGGCTTAGGAGACAAGGAATCAGAAACTAAAGGGAAACATTATCCTTAACAAACCTTATCTAATCATATCCTATCCTTATCCAAACTTACCTTATCTTATCCAGTCCTGTTTTATCTCAACCTTATTTTATCTTATCTTATCATATCCTTATCCTATCTTACCTAATCTCCAGCTGCAAGGGGGATTCGTTATCACATTCAACCACTTCTAATCTAATTTAAGGAGTCCTAAAACACTACAAACAACTCAATCCTTTTCCACCATAAAGTAGGTCGTGCCCTAGTTCTATAAATACAAGTTATTGCCGCAGCTTCCAGGGAGAGTTTTAGAGAGAAAATTGGTGAGAGTGCTGCAGGTTTTTGGAGGAGAGAAGGAGATTTTGAGCCGTGCTTGCAAGGAAAAGAGAAGCCAATTTTGCCATTGATGGAGTGTCTCGGAGTTCTTTCTATCCTTATTTGATTTCAATGTTTAATTTAGATTGCTTTTATTTAGTTATGATGAACATGTGGAACTAATTTCGTTTTAGCTAGAGGTGAATTCAAAGCTATGATCATATGTTTTATATGAATTGATTACATCCAGTTATTATTTCATAAATCATGAATGCAGTTTACTTATCTGTTTTATTGAGAACTTGTTCTTGTGTGTTGATTAAGGATGCATACTTAGTTTGCATATAAGGATTTGATGCTAGAATATAAGGGAATTTCACCTAATCGTTATGTTACAATTTTTAAGTCCAATTTGTGTTGATTAGCATCCCTTCTAATCCCCAGCCTAGAATGATCCCTACTTACTCATACTACAATCATCTAAATCATTGGGTTTAATTTGTGTGTTAGTTTCTACCACATCAAATTTTGGCGCCGTTGCCGGGGATTAGTAAAATTGCTAATACCTCTATTTTTTGTTTATTTTTCTTTTGATATTTGATTAAGTTTTATTTCTTTGATTTCAGGTGCTAGAGAAGCAAAACATGGCAATTGCTAATCTTCAAGATCAAATGGCGAATCTTACTTCTCTTTTGTCGTAGTATATCGAAAGGACTGCAATCCAAAGTGTGGCTACATTTGGTGTGTCTTCCAGGCAAGGATATCAAACTAATCAACATCCTCAATTAATTGAGAATGGATATTGGGATAGTGTCAATGCTTGGGGTTATCAAGGCCATAATCAATCAAGGAACAACTTGTTTTCCACTTACAACCCAGGTGGGAGAGATCATTCAAATTTTATATGGAGAGAACCTCAACAAGTTCAACAAGAAAAATATTGGCAGCAACATGAGGAGTCCTATTCAAGGCCATTCGTACCCCCACAACCTCCTCCACAATCTGCCCAACCAAATTCAAGTTCGTTAATGGATAACGATAAAATTCTTCAAGTACTAACTTCATTAATGCAGGGCCTACAAAATCAAGCCAAAGAGATGGGGGATGTGAAGAATCAAATTGGACAAATCACAGAATTCATGGGAGAAATTTGAGAACAAAGTGAACTTTCTAGCTCAACTATTGTCAATTCAATGGGAGATTTTGAAATCGCTGAAGATAGCACTTTGGGAAGTGGTATGAAGGTTGGAACTGAACCATAGATGTCCAAACATAGCCTAGAAGTGGACTCAGCCAAGGCAAGCTTACAAGAAGCCTTGCCCTAGCACCCAAACATCTCTGATCCTAGTGCCGCAGCCACCCTAGCTCCACGACAAGCGAATTCAGGTAAGGTTGTTCCAAATTCAAGTCTTTCTAACCCCATTCCACTAAATGTACCTTTTCCTTGCAGGTTTTGCAATCCAAGAAAGAAGAGAGAAAGAAAGACATCTTCAAAACCTTTCCAAAGATTCAAGAGAAAGAAGTTGCTAGGGAATATCTAGAATTCATCAAAGAGGATGTACTTGAGACAACCATCCCCAAAGAAATTAGATTTTATGACACGGGACAAGTCACTGCCCTCACACCAAATCTAGCCGAGTGCAACATTCCTGAAACTTTCGAAGTAGTGTTTGTTCTTAAGTTCTTGTCGCAACATACAAGTAAGCCACCTCCTCAAATTTCAAATTCGTTTTCTACTAACATGTTGTTTATTTCAATGATTCAGGCACCCACTCTAGAATTTAAACCATTACCAGATCATTTCAATTATCACCTTCCATTCAAAGATCAACTCCATATTGCTGGTCTTAGTGAGGATTAAATGGAGGTATCGTCCGGCTGGAAGATTAAGCACTTCTTGGGAGGCAACCCATATGTTCAAATAAAGAAACAATGGACTCTCCAGCTCCTACAACCAGATTTGCGTTCTTTTACCCTTCTCTTTATTGTTTTTACTTTGCCATGCTTGTCTTGTTTGCTAGTCATCTTTTGCTTCTTTCTTGTTTAAGTTTTATTTTGAAACATTGAGGACAATGTTTGGTTTAAGTGTGGGGGGTAAATAGATTGCTTTTCATGACTTATCTTTGAATTACATCACCTATCACTTCTAATGTTGTTACTCACTATTTTTAAGTGTTTTATTGTGTTTTAAAGTTAAAATTCGAAAATTTTGGAAAACAATTGAAAAAAAATCGAAAATTTTGAGAAATATACCAAAAAGAGTCGTTTTTGTTGTTTGTTTGTGTCTTAGGGTACCTTCCAACACAATGATGAGGATTTGGTTTTTAATTGCATGACTATTAAAGAAAGTTACAAACATGGGTGGAAGTTTGATATGCTCTTTGGTTAATACTTAGTTGTAGTTGTCATTTACGAATTCACATGTAATCACAAAGAGGAAAAAATCAGTTTCTGTAACATGCTTGAAGGAAGAAACTCAAACGAACGCTACAACCCTAAGAGACTTGAGACTATTCTTTGTTTGGAGAGTTATTAATCTGTGATTTCTTGTTTTCTAAAGTCGTCGCATGATCTCATTATTTCGTTGCTTGGTTGCTACTTAGAATGCGTTTTCATCGTTTTAGATCCAAATACTAGAACTCATGCCCGTTTCATGCAAAGCTTAAAATTGAATGCATAACAAAGAAAAGAAAAAAGTTGTTTAGTTACCACCAGAGCCAAAAAGCCTTATCCCTTGCATATGTATTGTAGGTTTAACCCCTTTGAGCCTTATTTAGCCTATTTTCTTTGTTAGCCTGCATTATCCCTACCTAGCCTAGAATAGGACTATCCATACCCTTATTCTTAAAGAATAGTGAAGCATGACTCATTGTGAATCCCTTTTGATCTACGATTTGCAGAGAAATAAGTGTGGGGGAAGGATTTGTTCTTTTGAATCTAGTGACGTGTAGTGTGTATGTTTTATGTTTCGAAAAAACAAAGAAAAAAAAAAGGAGAAAAATGTAGAAGAAGAAAAAAAGTTGAGAAAAGAAAAAAAAGAAGTTGAAAAGAAGTGAGAATGAGTTCCTAAGTGTTGGTTGTTGAAGAAGGGTCCAAAAATGTGAATCTAACCCTAAAGTTGTACAAATCTTCCCTTTGTGTTTAAAGTTGGGTGCTGCAATCAAAAGTTGAATTCTAAGTGTTGATTTGATTACTTTGCTTACTATCACTTTAAGAACCTTTGTTCATCCTTGACCTTTCTTTGTTAGCCAATACCTCAGCCCCATTACAACCTTAGACTTTTATCTTGATTGTTATGTTATTCAATATGTGGAGTTTGAAATTGGTACAAGCATATGGAATCCCTGGTTCTTGCTTCTAAGTAGTGGCATTCCGTTCATGAGATCATATACATGTTTGCATTAATAATTCCAGAAAGTGCCTTCTTGGTTATAACATATGTGAGTGCTAGTCTACATGTTTGCATCAATCTTTGCTAGGAGCATATGTATGCAACTTAGTTAGCTTGTTCTTGTGGAATTATGTTGTTATTTCTTAGTTAATTTAGTATTTCAAGCCATTTTCGTGTGTTTGTAGGTCCAAAGGGCTAAAGTAGCAAGAAAGTGCATTTTGGAGCTTTTTGGAGCAGTTTTGGGCTTGGAATGGATAGCACATGCTTGGAGCAAGGTGGATGGACGAAATTGAAGATCAAATGAGGCTAGGAATGAATAATGAGATGAAAGAAATGAACAAATGAAAATGAAGAACAAAGAGTTCAGAATTGGAAGCCAAAGTGTCTAAAGTTGGAAGTTTATATTCTTGGAGGTTTCCATTATTGAAAGTTTCTATTCTTGGCTTGGAAGTTTCCTAATCCTTCCTCACCTATGTTCCAACCACAAAAGGATTCCAAAATATGTTAGGACATTTAATTACATATTCTAGAAGCCCTAAACCTTCCCTAAAGTCCATGCCGCACCAAATCTGCAAGGATCATTCCTTGCCGCAATTCCCTTTCCCTTTCTCTCCAAAATCTACCACATATCTTTCTTTCCCCTTCTCTGCCGCACATCCCTTTCCTATTTCCTATTAATTTCTGATTGTTACTTATCGTTTTTGATTGTGAAACTAAAATAGATAAGTTTTAATTCTTTCTTAAACCAAGCCATGTCCATTCACCCTATAAATATAATCCCTTTCTTTGCCGCAAGCATCTATCATTCACTACCATAAATCAGCCATTCCATCCACTTATCCACCTATCCATCCTCTATCACCCATCACTACAGATTCTCTATACATTCCTGACCCCTAAACACATCTCATACACTTCATCCACCTTTGTGCTGCAACAAGAAGAAATAAGGGATGACTCTTGGATGTTCAAGCTTGATTGTTGGAGCATTCTAGGTGTAATTCGTTCTATATTTACAATGTGTAATTTCTTGTTCTTTCATTTTGTTGTGAACATGAGTGGCTAAACCCCTACTTAGCTAGGGGGAATTTCGAAACCATGACTATACTTGCAATATGAATTTATTACTTCTAATTGTGATTTGATAAGTTGTGAATGCAATTCAATTAACTGTTTGATTCAAAACTTATTCTTGTATGTTGATTGAGGGTCGACACTTAGTTTGCATGCATGATTTTGATGCTAGGATATAAGGGAGTTTCACCTAATCGTTATGAACTTATATTCAAGAGTAGTGAAGGTTGCTAGTCACAATCGCGTTAATTGAATTCTTGGGAAATGTATCATGCATTCATAGTTACAAATGTCTCGTTAACACTTATGATTTTCATGGAACGTAATGATCTCTGATTGTATCTCTATTATGCATTCATGTAAAGGACCTTTGGAGAATGATTTGGGTTGTCGCACGCATTCATCCAATCCAATGAGTAAAGGAAAATCTGAGGGTTAATTAGTGCATCACGGTTAATCTGGGGTGTTGAGCTTCATAGTTTATTGAAAAGCAATTGGAAACTGATTCATGTACAAGTGTGTCATGTGTGGAGAAGGACCCTCTAGCTATCCCATCATCCATTCAAATCCCCAATTTCGTGCAAATTTGTCTAGTTCTAGTTTCTGTTTTGTTTTTACTTTATTTTCGTCCAAAACCCAATCCCCCTTTACTTTAGTGTGTCTAATTAGTTAGAATCTATTTTAGTTTGTGTTTTTAAGTGTTTTGAGTCAAGTTTCAATCAATTTTCGTCCAAAGTCATTCCTAGTGTCTAGTTTGATTCCAATTAGTTGTTTTAAGCTGTTTTGAGTCTTTTAAGTTTGTTTTGAGTCTTGTGAGTCTTGTTAAGTGTTTTCAAGTTTATTTTTGTGTTTTTAAGTCAATTTAGAATAGGTTAGCAATCCCTCATAATCCCCGGTCCAGAACGATCCTTACTTATCCATACTACAATTGTCAACAAGAGGGTTTAATTTGTGTGTTAAGTTAATTTTCGCATCAATCTTCTCACATATACTTAGTAAAGGGAGTGTAGTCATAAAATCTACGTGAAAATAGAGAGTATATCCGGTGATGAATTGAGTGAATTCTCTAAGGCATGTTACTACTTTCAAATGTTGTTTTAATTGATTAAATGCGAGCTAGTGAGTGGTTACTGTGGTTAAGTATATGCTCAAGAGTAAGGATGGCTAAAATCTATGTGAGTAGTGATTTTTAATATGTCATGTTTCATTTGAAATCCCTGAGGCAATTGTTAGAAGGTTTAGGTTGTGTTTTGTTTTCTTTGTTTTGCTCGAGGAGTAGCAAAAGCTAAGAGTGGGGGAATTTGATAGGAGCATATTTATGCGACTTTGTTAGCTTGTTTCTTTGCATTTAGTGAGTTAGTTTCTATTTATTATAATGATTTAAGCTATTTTAGTATGTTTGTAGGTCCAATTGGCAAAGATGACAATAAATGGCTAAATGGAGCAATTTGGAGCAGTTTTGGACTTGGATTGGATAGCATGCGTGGGGAGCACTTTGGATGGACGTTTTTGGTGTTTAAATAATGCTAGAAATGTGCTACAATCTGGAGGAATTAAGAGTGAGGCTTGGGAGACAAGGAATCAGAAATTAAAGGGCAACCTTATCTAATCATATCCTATCATTATCCAAACTTACCTTATCTTATCCAGTCCTATTTTATCTCAACCTTATCTTATCTTATCTTATCTTATGATATCCTTGTCCTATCTTACCTTATCTCCAGCTACAAGGGGGATTCCTTATCACATTCAACCACTTCTAATCTGATTTAAGGAGTCCTAAAACACTGCAAACAACTCAATCCTTTTCCACCACAAAGTAGGTCGTGCCCTAGCCTTATAAATACAAGTTATTGTCGCAACTTCCATGGAGAATTTTAGAGAGAAAATTGGTGAGAGTGCCTATCACATCTCGGGCCCGTTCCACCACCGTAGCACGATATTGTCCGCTTTGGACTTACCATTCCCTTACGATTTTTGTTTTTGGGAACTCACGAGCAACTTCCCAGTGGGTCACCCATCCTGGGAGTGCTCTGGCCTCCTTCTCGCTTAACTTCGGAGTTTCTACGAAACTCGAAGCCAGTGAGCTCCCAAAAGGCCTCGTGCTAGGTAGGGATGAGAATATACATTTAAGGATCACTCTCCAGGGCGATGTGGGATGTTACAGTGTTGCAGGTTTTTGGAGGAGAGAATGAGATTTTGAGCCGTGCTTGCAAGGAGAAGAGGAGCCAATTCTGCCATCTAAAGGAGGAGCCGAATCTGCCATTGTTAGAGTGTCTTAGAGTTCTTTCTATCCTTATTTGATTTCAATGTTTAATTTAGATTGTTTTTATTTAGTTATGATGAACATGTGGAACTAATTTCATTTTAGCTAAAGGTGAATTCGAAACATTGATCATATGTTTTATATGAATTGATTACATCCAATTATTGTTTCATAAATCGTGAATGCAATTTACTTATTTGTTTTATTAAGAACTTGTTCTTGTGTGTTGATTAAGGATGCATACTTAGTTTGCATGCAGGTATTTGATGCTGGAATATAAGGGAATTTCACCTAATCGTTATGAACTTATATTTACAAGTAGTAAAAGTCACTAGTCATGATTGTGTTAAGTAAATTCCTGGCAGGTGTATCATGTAGTTCATAGTTATGAATGCCTTGTCAATGCTTATGATTTTGCCTTGTCAATGCTTATGATTTTCACAAAACTCAGTGATCTTTGATATGTGTTTCTATCATACTGTTCATATAGGGAACTTGATAAGAATAATTTGGTTGCGTCGCTGAGTCCAATCCAATGAATCTACAAAAATCTGAGAGTTAATTTGTGCAGTTCACAATTAATTTGGGGCATTATCGTTCATGGTTTATAGGAATAATAACTGGAAATTGATTTGTATGCATATGTGTTATGTGTGAAGAAGGATCCTCTAGCTAGCCTTTCATCCAATTCTTGTCCTAACCTACTTTGTTTCTGCAATTTACTTGTTTTAAATCAAAATTCATCGGAAAAAACCCCTTAGTTCTTATTTTGTGTTAGTTGAGTCTAGTTTACAGTTTTTAAGTCCAGTTTGTGTTGATTAGCATCCCTTCTAATCCCCAGCCTAGAACAATCCCTACTTACTCATACTACAATCATCTAAATCATAGGGTTTAATTTGTGTGTTAGTTTCTACCACATTAGATTTCTATCCCATATTTGTGCCTTTCTCTTTGTAAGAGTATGCTACTTTGTTCTTTCTAGTGTCAACATTGTAGGCTGGTACTAGAACCAAAGTTTATAGGGTTTTCAGGCCTTTCCTTGCATTGGGAGATAGTGGACTCTACCTATCAATCCTATCTATCATTTTATTTCGTTTCTATTCGATGTGCCCTGCATCAATTGTGGAGGAGGATGATCGTCCCTTTTCGGCATACTTCAATGAAATTGAAGAAGAAAATGATGAAGATGGAGTGGTAATTGCTTATCTTACTGGAGGGAAGAAAAGGATTGGACCATCAACCAAAGAAGATTGGGAAAAGGCAAAGGTGTTTGTGAGGTTTTTATAGGTTTTCTATGAGGTGACATAGTGGGTGAGTCATTCTTTGGTCTCCACGTTTCATACTACCTTTTATGCTATCATCAAGTTAGAGACCACAATCAAGAATTGGGTTCCCCCGGGTTCACCAGTGGAGGTATTATTGAAGCAAATGACAATCAACATGACAGCAAAATATGACAAATATTTTGATTCTTCCGTTCAATTGAACCTATTACTAATGATTGCCCTTGTTTTAGATCCAATGTTCAAGTTAAGGCATGCCACTCATCTCCTTAGAAAGCAAGTATCAGAAGTTGAGGCCTAAGAGATGTGTCACCATTTATGAAGAATACCCCACAAGGGTTGATGGGGGCACGCACATGAAGAGGTCCACACCTCCCCCAATGCCTTCTTCTACTTCGTCAATTGTTGAATTGTTGAGAGATGATTGTGGAGATGATTGAATTGATTATGTGCAAGAGAATGAGGAACAAGTAGTGGGAGATGAGTTGGATTCATATTTGTTGTATTCTTTGGAGAAAGTTGAAAAAGAAACCAAGGGCAATTTTAAAATTCTCTCATGGTGGAAGATTAATGGTAGCAAGTATCCTATATTGGCAAGCGTTGCAAAAGACATACTTGCTATTCAAGTCTCTATAGTGGCATCAGAGAGTGCTTTTAGCACCAAAAAGTGAGTAATTTCATATTTTAGGAGTTCTTTAACTAATAAGTCAGTGGAGGCATTAATTTGCATGAAACATTGGTGGAGGGGTGATGATATAATTACTTTAGATGTTGATACACCTTCATTGGATCACTTAGAGTTCTATGAAAGTATTGAATTGGGTAAGTTTCTTATTTCTCTTGTTATTAGTTATAATTTTATTTATTTATACGTTGTGTATACTTTTGTATGATGTAGGGTTGTTCAATCCGGGTTCAAGCATCCCTTCTCTTTCTATTAATCAACAACCACAACAAGAAGCATCGCCTTCACAAGCAACCTAGGCTTTTCAAGCATCGATTCTACACAACTATTTGAAGATTACACTCAACTCTAATAATACCATCGTAACTAATTTAGGCAAACCGCACGTATTGCAAGCGGGAGCACAATTCTAAAAATCCCCGCCTAGCGCTGCCTAGGCGCTAGGCGGCTGGCCACCCCTTCGATTAATGCCTAGGCATTTGAAAATTAAGAAAGGGCGCCTAGACCTGATAAGGCACCCGCTTAGCCCACCCAGACCAGCCTAGGCACCCGCTTAGGTTGCGACTCACTCAGACAAAAAATAGATAACTTTCATTTTGTATTTTATTTATTTCAATAAATTGTAAAAGACTTGTTGAATAGTTAAATGAACACACATTATATGCTTGTTCCTCATGTTTTCATTATGTTCTAATACTTCATAATATATATGTCATTCTATTTTGTAGTTTATGATGAAATTATATATATTTTAAGTATAAACAGACACTTATTTACACGAAATATAATAGATTTACTTAAATCCAACTAATCTACCTAGGCGCCTGCTAAGACCCCGTCTAGCCGCCTAGGCGCTAGGCCCTATCCCGTCTCCCGCCTAGGCGCTAGGCCCTATCCCGTCTAGCGCCTAGCGTCTTTTAGAACCTTTAGTGGGAGTAACTGAGGCATTAAAACATGATAATCTTGGCTTTTCAACCCATGTATTTTTCGTCCATTCCCGTGAACACATTGTGACAAATTTGATGAATATCCATCAGGGACCCGAATAACAGACAACATTTTGCCAAATGCAGTTTTTTCTTTTCTTTTTAACGTGAACAATGCTAGAGGTCGAAATGTTCTATTTCCTTCCCTACGTGGGTGTTCACTATGTCCTATGTTCAAGACTTCAAGATCTGCACGTGCAACCAATCCATCTTTAGACTTTTTATCTATATCTAGCAATGTTCACACCATATGATGCGAAAATTAACTTAACACACAAATTAAACCCTCTTGTTGTCAAATTGTAGTATAAATGCAAGTAGGGATCGTTCTAAACCAGAGATTATGAGGGCTTGCTAAAACCTCTAAACTAACTTAAAAACATATAAACAAAGTTAAAAACACTAAACTAGACTCAAAGAACTTAAAACAAACTCGAAGGACTAAAAACAAGCTAAAAACACTCAAATC
Organism: Malus sylvestris; assembly: GCF_916048215.2. Taxonomy (NCBI): domain Eukaryota; kingdom Viridiplantae; phylum Streptophyta; class Magnoliopsida; order Rosales; family Rosaceae; genus Malus; species Malus sylvestris. The sequence goes on from NC_062270.1 coordinate 20,996,712, forward strand.
TGCCTAAAAACACAAACTGGGCAGATTTGGACTCTAAACACACTTTTGGAAGAATTTTGGTTTCAACTTGGTTCAAAATACTTAAAAGCACAAACTAAATCAGTTTCTAACTAATATGACTCAACAAGGTAAAGGGGGTTTCGGTTTTGATGAATTTGAAAACAAAACAAGTAAATTAAAGAACTAATGAAATATGCACGAATTTGAGTAAATTGAATGGATGGAAGGCTATCTAGGAGGTTCTTCTCCACACATGACATACTTGCACATAAACCAATTTTCAATTGTTCTTTCAATCAATCATGAAACTCAACACCCAAGGTTAATTAAGTCCGCTTAAATTAACCTTCAAGTTCTCCTTAAGTTATTGAATTGGATGGGAAAGCGCATACAACAATTCAAGCATTCTTCAAAAGTTCTTTACGTGAACAGCACAATAAAGATACAATCAAAGATCATTAAGCATTATGAAAACTATAAGTATTGACAAGGCATTCGTTACTATAATGAGCATGAAACTCCTGCCCAGAATTTATTTAACGCGATCGTTTATAAGCGACCTCCACTACTTGTGAATATAAGTTTGTAACTATTAGGTGAAACTCCCTTATACTTTAGCATCATATTCATGCATGCAAACTAAGTGTGCACTCTTAATAAACATACACGAATAAGTTATCAATCAAGCAGTTAAACAAATTGAATTCACAACTTATGAAATCACAACTGAAGGTAATCAAATCATATTGCAAGCATGAACATGGTTTCGAATTCCCCCTAGCTAAGGGGGGTTTAGTTCCTCATACTCACAAAGCAAAGATAAACAAATTTAGACATTGAAAACAAAAGAATGAAAACACCTAAAAACGCTCCAACAATCCAACTTGAATGGCAAGCACGTCCAAGGGTCCTCCTTCTTCTCTTTGTTGTGGCACAAGGTGTGGTTTGATGGATGAGTGGTAAATTATGGTGGTGGATGGATATAGGTGAGTTATGGTGAAGGGTGGATGGGTGGATTGTGTTCTCCCAGCCAAGGAATGAAAGTGTAAGTGTATGGAGTTGTGAGATGTGAATGTAGTGTATTTTGATGGATGTTTTCTCCTCCCCCCTTGTTATGGTGAAGGGTGGATGTATTTATAGGCTAGGGAGAGGACCACCATCTAATTAAGGTGGTAGTGGTGTATGTTGTGGTAATGAGTGGATGTAATGGGTGTAGTGGGTGAATGTTTGGTAATGAGTGGATGTAATGGGTGTAGTGGATGGATGTTTGGTAATGAGTGGATGTAATGGGTGTAGTGGGTGAGTGTTTGGTAATGAGTGGATGTAATGGGTGTAGTGGGTGAGTGTTGTGGTAATGAGTGAATGTAATGGGTGTAGTAGGTGAGTGTTTGGTAATGAGTGGATGTCATGGGTGTAGTGGATGGATGTTTGGTAATTGTAGGTCAACACACTTGCACACAAACATGCTGATTTCTAGCCTTCAAATCTTCACAAACGTCCATCCTCATGTCTCCATGCTTGCACTATTCAATTTTGGCCCAAAAATGCTCCAAAATGCTCTAAATAGCACTTTGTTGCTAACTTTGTTATTTGAACTTACAAACACACGAAAATAGCTTAAAGTACTAAAATAACTAGAATTAAACTAAGTAAATGCCAAGAAACAGGCTAACTAAGTTGCATAAATATGCTCCTATCAAATTCCCCCACACTTAGCTTTTGCTAGTCCTTGAGCAAAACAAAAGAAACAAAACGAAACAAAACAAACAAAACACAACCTAACCTTCGAACATTTGCCTCAGGGATTTCCAATGCACATGACATGTTAAAAATCATCATTCCCACAGATTTTGGTTATCTTCACACTTGAGCACAAACTTAATCACAGTCACTACTTACTAGTTCACAATTAACCAATTAAAACAATGTTTTGAAAGTAGTAACATGCCTTAGAGAATTTGCTCAATTCCTTACAAGATACTCTCTATTTTCACACACATTTTCTGACTGCACACCCTACATTAGAGACTGGGACTCACATATGTTATAACAAAGGAAACAATTTTTCTGGAGTTATTAAGCATGTTTAGATATAATCTCATGAATGGTATGCTACTACTTAGATGCGAGAACCAGTGACACCATATGCTCATACCAATTTCAAACTCCACAAATTGAAACGCACAACACTCAAGATTGAAGTCAAGGGTTGTAACAAGGCTTGAGGGTAATGGCTAACAAAGAAAGGATAGGAATAACAAAAGTTCTTAAAGCGATAGCAAGAAAAGCAATGAAATAGACACTTGGAATTCACTTTAGAATGCAGAATCAACTTTTACACACAAAGGGAAGATTCATGCAACACTTAGGGCCGAATTCAATGTTTTGGACCCTTTTTTAACAAACAACACTTTAGAGCTCTTTTTCATACTTTTTTTTTCTTTTCTCTACCCGTGCCTTATAAGGACTTTGGCACACACAGACACAAGAATCACTTCCCCCCACACTTGCTTTCTACAATACATTGATAAAAAAAAAGAGTTCATATGATCCTAAAACTAGGCTAGGATGATCCTAAAACTAGGCTAGGTAAGGATAGTGTGGGTTAACAAAGAACATAGGCTTAACAAGGCTCAACGGGGTTAAACTTAAACACATAATGAAATAGGGGCACGGTAATTTGGCTTTGGTGGTCACTACACAACTTCATCTTGAATATGTGTTATGCAAATCAATATCATGCTTTGAATGAAATAGGCATGAGTTCTAGCATTTGGAACTAAATGATGAAACACCTTCTAAGTAGCAACCAAGCAAAGAATAATGAGATCATGCAACGACTTTAGAAAACAATGATGCACAGATTATTAACTCTCCGAATAAACGTTTAGGCTCAAGTCTCACAAGGTTGTAGCGTTCATTTGAGTTCCTTCCTTCAAGCATGTTACAAAAACTGATTTTTCCTTTATGATTGCATGTGAATTCATAAATTATAACCACAACCAAGCATACACCAAAGAGTAAATCAAATTTTCATCCATGTTTATAACTCTCTTTAACAGTCATGCAATTAAAAACCAAATCCTCATCATTGTGTTGGAAGGTACCCTAAGACACAAATAAACATACAAAAACAACTCTTTTTGAGTTTTTCAAAACAATTTTTCAAATTTTTATGAGATTTTCGGATTTTTATGTCAAAACACACTGAAACACTCCAAAACAGCTTAAAAACACTTAAAACAGCAAGGAACTACACTAGAAGTAATGGATAATAAACTCCTACGAATTTCATGCAAAGAATTTCATGCAAAACAATGGTTACCCCCCCCCCCCCCCACACTTAAATCAAACATTGTCCTCAATGTTTCAAGCATAAACTCACACAAACAAACAAGGAATAAACATGACAAGTATAGCAAAGTAAAAACCAAACAGAGTAGAGTTTAAGAACGCAAATCTGGTTTTGGAGATAGGTGATCTTGTTGTCTTTCCACAGCTTTGATCTCAAACTGGTTCGGAATTCTAAGCGAGAGTTCCTTGGTTTCAAATCAGACTCCTTCTGCTGGGTTGATTTAATTGTGCAGTCTGCAATCTTCTCTGCTTATTTCTTCTGCACGGCTGGCAGGCACAAGGTAGAGGTGATGGTCTGTTTCTTTCTTCAATCTTTCCAAGTGCCCACATCTTGCTTTCTTTCTCCTTGTCCCTAGCTAAGGATGAATTAGTACCTTGTCTCCACATGCTTTGAGATATCATTTTCACTTCCCTTACCTGTTCCCCAGGCAGATGTGGTAGACGAAGAGGAAGCATAAGATGTTGAAGATGAGTACTCGAGAGCAGGGCTAGGTAAGCAATCAGGAAGGGGTTACAGGTAGTCGGTTGTATATCGGAAGATTGATACCAAGTGCTGGCTGATTGCTCTCTTTCTCCTTGTCCCGCAAATGAAAATAACGACAAGGAAAAGGACAGGGAGAAAGCATGATATGAGATACTCTTGCTTTCAATCTTCATGATATGAAATACTTTTTCTTTGGATGAGTTGTCTGCAGAGGTACCCCAAGGAATAAGGAACACCGAGTGACTCGAGAGGCTTCGTTGGGAAGGCATTCTCGGAGATGACGGAAGGTTATGTATGTCTGCCTTGTTATGGAGGGTGAAGGTCGACATTTATAGGAAATAATAACCGGTACTATTTTTTCACTCTTGTCGGCAACCGTTGGATGATTGAACAGTAAACTTCATGTGCTTTCTACTTCACCAGAAATCTTCGACAGATTACCTGTGATTTCCGTAAAGCTGAGCATGCATGTGACAGATGTTAATACGTCTGGATAAAGCAGATGCCTCTTCGATATCTGGAATTGGCGCTTCGACAAACTGCCCCTGATTTCCGCAAAGCTGAGCGTGCATGTGAGAGATGCTGACATGTCTGGAAAAGCGGCTAGCTCTCCGATTTCTGAGCTTGCCTTTTCGAGTTCTGAGCTTACCTCTTCGAGTTCTGAGCTCCGTCGAGTGCAGAGGTTGCATGTGACAAGTGCGGACAAATCTGGAACAGAGGATGGCCCGTGGATTCTGAGCAAGCCCAACTTTTGAGAAAGCTAGCGCCTCTTCAATTTTTGAATTGGCCTCTTTGAATTCTGAGCTCGCCTCTTCGATATCTGAAATCTCGTCGAGTGTTGATTTTTATAGAGGCACACAGTTCATTTCAAAGCACACTTGAATTTGCGCTTGTATAAACTCTCTTCTTGCACTTCAAATATCTTGACTTATCCGACCTCTTCTTTCTTCAACACCTTAGAAAATGTCTGGCCCTTCCGACCGTCGTTTTGACTTAAACCTTGGTGAAGAGGCTGCCATACCTTTTCCGAACAACATATGGCGCACATCCTTCATATCTCTTACTGGTCCTCTTACCGTTGGGGATTTGGTGATGAAGAATGACATGACTGCTGCGGTGGTGGCCCAGAACCTTGTCACTCCTAAAGATAACAAATTGATTTCCAAACGGTCTGATGAGTTGGCTGTTAAGGATTCTCTAGCTCTCAGTGTGCAGTGCGCAGGTTTCGTGTCTAATATGGCCCAACGCCTATTTGCTCGAACCCGTCAAGTTGAATCATTGGTGGCTGAAGTGATGAGTCTCAAGCAGGAGATTAGAGGGCTTAAGCATGAGAATATACAGTTGCACAAGCTCGCACATAACTATGCTACAAACATGAAGAGGAAGATTGACCAGATGTAGGAATCTGATGGTCAAATTTTACTTGATCATCAGAGGTTTGTGGGTTTGTTCCAACAGCATTTGCCTTCGTCTTCTGGGGCTGTACCGCATAATGAAGCTCCAAATGATTAACCTCCGATGCCTCCTCCTTCTGGGGCTCCGCCGACTGCTGAGGCTCTGCCGACTACTGATACTTCTCCTAAGCAGCCTTTGTGAAGGCTCTCTTTTGTATTTATCTGCTTAATGTTCCTTTCTTTTTTATGAATGTAAAAATACCTTGAATAACTGTCAGTGTTTCAAAAATAAACCCACACCAAAAACAATTAAACAAGCAACAAATAAAAATGACAATCATGGCAAAATAAAACTATAGAAAATGGAAGGTTTTTAGAAACGCAAAACTGATTGTGGAGCAATTCAAAAATCTTCCTCATTTGAATATATGGGTTGCCTCCGCTTGCTTTAACGTCTTTCAGCTAGATGATACCTCCATTTAAGCTTGTACAGGGCCCATGACATGGAGTTGATCCTTGAATGGAAGGTCATACTTGACGTGATCCGGCAATGGTTTAAATTCTAGTGTAGGTGCCTGAATCATCAAAATCAGCAAGTTAGTATATAATAAAATCGAAGTTGGAGAAGATGGCTTACTTGCTTGCTCCAACACAAACTCAATTACAAACACCACATCTTTGAAGGTTGCTGATAGGAGCATTTTTATGCGACTTAATTGGCTTGTTCTCATGCATTTATGTTGTTTTTCCTTAGTTAGTTTAGTGTTTAAAGTCATTTTCGTGCAATTTCAGGTTTTATTGTCAAACTATGCAAAAATGAGCATTTTGGAGCTTTTAGGAGCAAAAATTGGGCTTGGAATGAAGTGCATATGCATGGAGCAAGGAGTTTGGACGAATTTGAAGTCAAAAGAGGCTAGGAACATGCTAAAAATCTGGTGAAACAAATACAAGTTGCAAGAAGGGATAGGTTTCTAGAAGGATTGACCAAAATTTCACTCAAAACCATGCCTACCTCAGAAATTCATCAATGCCGTGGGTATTGACTCACTTCCACCAGAAATTTGAGTGATTGTTCAATACCTAACCCACTAGGAAATTGAGTAGATGATTCATCCCTCAAATCACAGAAATTCACATCCTTGCCGTGCATCCTTGTTGCTTTCCACCAAAAATTTGAGTGATGATGCAATGCCTAACTCACCATGACATTTGAGTGGATGATTCAACCCCAACTCAACAGAAAATGAGTGGATGATTCAAGACCTAACCCACCATTATTCTCCACAGCAAAGAAGAAGAGGAAAGTTCTTGTACGTGCTTGCTATTCAACATGGATCGTTGGAACGTTTAGGTGTTTTCTTTCTTTTGTTTTCAATGTATAATTCTGTTTATCTTTGTTTTGTGAACATGAGGAACTAAACCCCTATTTAGTTAGGGGGAAGTTTGAAGCCATGAACATGCTTGTGATATGAATTGATTTCTTCCAATTGTGATTTGATAAGTTGTGATTGCAATTCAATTATCTATTTTCTTCATAACTGAGTCTTGTATGTTTATTAAGGATGCATACTTAGTTTTCATACATAAATTAGATGCTAGAATATAAATGAGTTTCACCTAATTGTTACAAGTTTATATTCATGAGTAGTGAAGGTTGCTTGTCACAATCGCGTTAATTGAATTCTTGGCAAACGTATCATGCATTCATAGTTACAATTGCCTCGTCAACACTTATGATTTTCATTGAACGTAATGATCTCTGATTGTATCTCTATTATGCATTCATATAGGGGACTTTTAGAGAATAATTTGGATTGTCGCATGCATTCATCCAATTCAATAAGTAAAGGAAAATCTGAGGGTTAATTTGTGCATCACGGTCAATCTGGGGTGTTGAGCATCATAGTTTATTGAAAAGCAATTGGAAATCGATTCATGTACAAGTGTGTCATGTGTGAAGAACGGACCTCTAACTAATCCATCCATCATCTTATTTCTCAAATTTGTTTTACAATCTGCCTAGCTAAAAATCTATTTAAGATTTAGTTTATTTGTTTTACTTTCAACTTCACCAAACCCAAATCCCCCTTTTACTTTCTTGTTTTAAAGTCTTTTGTTTACATTTTTAACTTTGTTTTTTTTGTTTTTGAGTCAGTTTAGAGGTTTTAGCAAGCCCTCTTAATCCCCGGTTTAGAACGATCCCTACTTACATCCTTTGCTACAATTATCAAAAGAGGGTTTAATTTGTGTGCTTATATTATTCGCATTAAAATTTTGGCGCCGTTGCCGGGGATTAGCAACTTTGCTAAATCCCCATTGTTTCTTTTTATTTCTTTTTTTTTTTTTTTTTTTGTGTGTTTTAATTTTAGTTTTAATTTTATTTGATTTTGTTTATTTCAGGTACTAGTTTATGACTCGTAGTTCTCAACCAGTTCGTGCACATATATCGGAGTTTGACGACAATTTTGAACGAACTTTGAGAAGGAAAAGGAAAGTACCAGAACCTAGTCCACCTAGTTCTAGTTCTGAATCCGTATTTGAAGAAAAGGAGGAGGCAGAAAAAGACATGGAGGTGGACAATCGAACAATCAAAGAACTTTAAGCCTCGGGATTGGACAATGCCGCGCCTCTATGCATCCAATACCCCGCAGCAGCCTGAGGAAAGACAGAAGAATTTGAATTGAAGTCAAGCTTGTTACACCACATTCCGAAGTACCATGGGTTGTCCATGGAAGATCCTAACAAACACTTGAAAGAATTCGAGGTGGTGTGTTCGAGCATGACCCCCGTCAATGTCGATGGGAGTATTTTGAAGATGAAAGCCTTCCCTTTTTCTCTCTTGGAAAAGGCGAAGGATTGGTTGTACGAATTGGCGCCCGGAACCGTCACATCATGGGAAAGCATGAAACGGGCCTTCTTGGAGAAGTTTTTCCCAACTTCTCGAGTCATCCTCCTACGGAAAAGGATAAGTGGAATTCAACAAGAGGAAGGTGAATCTTTTCCTACTTATTATGAACGTTTTAAATCTCTTGTTGCTTCTTGTCCACAACATCAGATGAAGGAGGAACTTCTTTTGCAATACTTCTACGAGGGGCTACTACCTATCGAACGTCAAATGCTAGATGCCTCGGCGGGAGGAGCCTTGGTGGACAAGACCCCCACGGCAGCAAAGACTTTAATTTCCAACTGTGCGTTGAATGCTCAACAATACAAAGGCGTTGGACAAAGGAGTAACCCACGACCACATCAAGTCAATGAGGTAAGTGCCATAACCGAACTTCAAAATCAAATGGCTAACCTTACTACTTTGCTTTCTCAGGTGGTGGAAGGTCCAAAAGTGCAAAACGTGGCAGCTTGTGGCGTGTGTTCCATGCAAGGCCACCTTACGGACAAGTGCCCACAGTTGATAGAAAATGGAGGGTAGGAGACCCTCAATGCCGTGGGATTTGGCAACCAATACCAACCAAGGAATGACCCATTTTCCAATACTTACAATCCCGGTTGGCGTGATCATCCAAATTTCAAATGGCGAGAACCCCAACAAGGCCAACAACAAAGCGGATTTAGGCAACAACCCCCGGGTTTCTATCAAAAGCCGTTTGCACCAACTCAACCCCAAACACAACCTGCCCAAAAGTCAGGTACTTCTATTGATAATGATCAGATTTTGAATTTACTAACTTCTATGGCGCATAGCATGCAAACTAGGGACAAGAAGGTGGATGAGTTGGAGAAGCAAGTGGGACAAATTGCCGAGTTTATGGGGCAGTTTCGTGAGCAAGGCAAGTTGCCTAGCTCAACCGTAGTGAATCCAAAGGGAGGTTTCGAATCTGCAAAAGCCATAACTTTGCGGAGTGGGAAGCAAGTAGGATCTGACCCCCAACCTTCCAAATCACGTTCTAATGAGGTGGAGGAGTTGATAATTGAAGAGGAGGAACAAGGGAAGGCCACGGCAAGGGTGGACACACCAATGCCGCAAGCTTTAAGTGGGCCTAAACTATCCAATTCGTCCAAGGAAGGTAAGAACGTGTCAAATTCAGTTCCTACTAACGTTTTTCCTTCGAATGCTCCTTTTCCAAATAGGTTTAAGCAAACAAAGAAAGAACCAGCTGAAAAGGACATTCTAGAGACATTCCGAAAAGTTCAAGTCAACATTCCCCTTTTGGACGCAATCAAGCAAGTCCCGAGGTACGCCAAGTTCTTAAAGGAACTTTGCACCACAAGAAAGAGGATTTCGACCAAGGAAGTTGTGAAAGTAGGTGAGAATGTGTCGGCCATTTTGCAACGCAAACTGCCCCCCAAATGCAAAGATCCGGGTAGTTTTACAATTCCTTGTGTCATTGGTAATACTAGGTTTGAATCTGCCATGCTAGACTTAGGTGCATCAATAAATGTTATGCCATATTCAATTTATGCATCTATGAACCTAGGAGAGTTGAAAAACAATGGGGTAATCATACAATTGGCCGATAGATCTAATGCCTATCCAAAGGGAGTTTTGGAAGATGTTTTGGTGCAAGTTAATCATTTGATCTTCCCGGCGGATTTCTATGTACTTGAGATGGACGAATCGGACCATGCCCCGTCATTGCCCATCCTCCTTGGAAGGCCATTTATGAAAACTGCTCGTACGAAGATTGACGTATTTAATGGCACTTTGACGATGGAATTTGATGGGGAAGTTATCAATTTCAATCTCTCTGATTCTATGAAGTTTCCTAATGAAAATCATTCATGTTTTGCTATTGACGTAATTGATTCTTTGGCGCAGGACCATTTTGACAATTTGAAGGACGATGCACTTGAATTGGTCATTGCACAAGGAATGGACATGAAAAACATTGAAACAGCCACCAAGGAACCCCACGGCAAGAATGAGGAGTCCATTGTTGTGCCCCCTAGTGAGGAAGTCATTGCGATGGTGGCTGCCCTTGAGTCATTGCCATCACAATCCGGTAAGTTTTTGAAACCCATTTTAAGTTCAGTTTCGACTAATAAACTGCTTCCCTCAGTTGTGTAGCCACCTACACTTGAACTTAAGCCGTTGCCTAGTCACTTGAAATACGTTTTCTTGGGAGAAGATGAGACATTGCCCGTCATTATCTCATCCTCACTCACGGCACTAGAAGAGAGCAAGTTAGTGAGGGTGCTAAAGGAGTACAAAACGGCCATTGGATGGACATTGGCCGACATCAAGGGAATTAGCCCAACAACGTGCATGCATCGCATACTTTTGGAGGAGGGGTCTAAAACATCTCGAGAGGCTCAACGCCGTCTTAACCCTCCTATGATGGAAGTTGTGAAAAAGGAGATCATAAAGCTTCTAGATTGTGGAGTTATCTATCCAATCTCGGATAGTAGGTGGGTTTCACCCGTGCAATGCGTACCAAAGAAATCCGGAGTGACAGTGGTAACTAATGCCGAGAATGAGCTTGTTCCTCAACGCATTCAAACCGGTTGGAGGGTGTGCATCGACTATAGGAAGCTAAACGCCACCACGAGGAAGGACCACTTCCCATTGCCATTCATTGACCAAATGCTTGAGAGGTTAGCGGGTTATGCTTTCTATTGTTTTCTTGATGGTTATTCTGGTTATAATCAAATTGTCATTGCACCCGAGGACCAAGAAAAAACCACTTTTACATGTCCATTTGGTACATTTGCATATCGTCGCATGCCTTTTGGTTTATGTAATGCACCTGCTACATTTCAAAGATGCATGATGAGCATATTTTCCGATTATGTAGAGAAAATAATTGAAGTTTTTATGGATGATTTTAGCGTCTTTGGTGATTGTTTTGATGGTTGCTTGCATAATCTAAGTTTGATCTTAAAACGTTGCGTTGAAACTAACCTTGTTCTTAATTGGGAAAAGTGTCATTTCATGGTTAAACAAGTCATAGTTTTAGGACATATTATCTCTGAAAACGGCATTGAGGTGGATAAGTCCAAAATAGATCTAGTACGTCACTTACCCTCTCCGACTTCGGTTAGAGAGGTTCGTTCGTTTCTTGGTCATGCAGGATTTTATCGTAGGTTTATCAAAGATTTTTCGAATATAGCACAACCTCTTTGCCGTCTCCTACAAAAAGAAGTGGCATTTGAATTCACCAAGGAGTGCACGGCATCATTCAATCAACTCAAGGAGTTGTTGACCACGGCACCCATCATTGTTCCACCAGATTGGAGCCTACCTTTCGAGCTTATGTGCGATGCGTCCGACTACGCTTTAGAGGCTGTTTTGGGACAAAGGAAGGACAAAAAGCCACACGTCATCTACTATGCCTCACGGACGTTGAATGATGCACAATTGAACTATTCCACTATAGAAAAAGAACTTCTTGCCGTTGTTTTTGCTTTAGATAAGTTTAGATCATATCTAATTGGTACTAAAGTAATTGTTTTCACTGACCATGCAGCATTGAAGTACTTGCTCACCAAAAAGGAGGCCAAGCCACGGCTAATTCGGTGGATGTTGCTACTTCAAGAGTTCGACATAGAGATTCGTGACAAGAAGGGAAGTGAGAACGTAGTGGCTGACCACCTGAGCTGAATGGTGCATAATGAGGAGGCTTTGCCGATTTTGGAGACATTCCCCGATGAACAATTGCTGTCCATAAAGGTTAGTGAGCCTTGGTATGCTGATTTGGTGAACTTTTTGGTGACAAAACGAATTCCAAGCACTTACACTAGGCACCAACGTGATAAACTTAGGCATGATGCACGGTTTTATGTGTGGGATGATCCATATTTGTGGAAATTTTGCCCGGATCAAATTGTTCGTCGTTGTGTGCATGATTCTGAATTTCGTTCAATTCTAAGTTTTTGTCACACATATGCATGTGGTGGGCACTTTGGCACACAAAGAACTGCCCTTAAGGTATTACAATGTGGATTTTATTGGCCTAGTATTTTTAAGGATGCTAGAACTTTTTGCTTAACATGTGATAAATGCCAACGAATGGGTAACATTGGTGTTAGGGACCAAATGCCGCAGGTTTCTATCCTAAATGTTGAAATTTTCGATGTTTGGGGTATTGATTTTATGGGTCCCTTTCCTTCTTCGTATGGTTTTATATATATTTTGCTTGCGGTTGATTATGTGTCAAAGTGGGTGGAAGCAAAGGCCACCCGAACTAATGATTCTAAAGTGGTTGCAGATTTTATTAGAACTAACATTTTTGCAAGGTTTGGCATGCCACGAGTGATCATTAGTGATGGAGGGTCACACTTTTGCAACCGGACCATTGAGGCGTTATTGAGGAAATACAATGTCAATCATAAGGTTTCTATGCCTTATCATCCTCAAACTAATGGCCAAGCCGAGGTTTCCAACCGTGAGATCAAGCAAATCCTAGAGAAGACCGTTGGGCCAACGAGGAAGGATTGGAGTTTACGGTTAGATGATGCACTTTGGGCGTATCGTACGGCGTACAAGACACCCATTGGAATGTCCCCCTTTCGGCTTGTCTATGGCAAACCGTGCCATCTCCCCGTTGAGTTGGAGCACAAAGCTTATTGGGCCGTCAAGAAGTTTAACATGAACCTTGATGAAGCGGGAAGTCACCGGAAGTTCCAATTGAATGAGCTTGATGAGATACGGCACGAGGCATACCAGAACGCAAGCATTTACAAGGAAAAGACCAAGGCGTTCCATGATAAGATGATTAGAGGCAAAATGTTCGCAATTGGGCAGAAAGTGCTATTGTTCAATTCCCGTTTACGTTTGTTTCCCGGTAAGTTACGTTCCAAGTGGATTGGACCTTTTGTTATTACTAATGTTTTTGTTCATGGTGCAGTCCAAATCCAAAGCTTGAAAATGGGACATGAATTCAAGGTGAACGGGCATCGTTTGAAGCCGTACTACGAGAACTTTGAGGAGCATACCGTGGATGACATTCCCTTGCATGCCGTGGACTCCATTGAGGAGTGAATGGGTTCTTCGTCCGGCTGTACGACGTTAAAGCAAGCGCTTCTTGGGAGGCAACCCATGTATTCAAATAAGGAAGATTTATGAATCGCTTCACAATCGGTTTTGCGTTTCTAAAAACCTTCCATTTACTTTTGTCATTTTGAGTTGTTGCTTGTTTAATTATTTTTGGTTATGATTTTCTATTTTGAAACATTAACAAATATGCAAGGGATTTTTGACATTAAACTTCATGGAAATAAACAGGAAACTGGGAAATAAATAAACATAGCATAATACAAGAGGGAGCCTTCACAAAGGCTGCTTGGGAGAGGTCGCAGTAGTCGGCGGAATCTCAACAGTAGGTGGGGCCATGGAAGGAGGAGGTATCGAAGGTTGATCAGTTGGAGCTTCACTACGCGGTGCCGCCCCAGAAGACGAGGGCAGATGCTGTTGGAACAAACCCACAAACCTCTGATGATCAAGTAAGATCTGACCATCAGATTCCTGCATCTGGTCAATTTTCCTCTTCATGTTTGTGGCATAGTTGTGTGCGAGCTTGTGCAGCTGTTTATTCTCATGCTTGAGCCCTCTAATCTCCTCTTTGAGACTCATTACTTCAGTCGCCAACGATTCAACTTGACGGGTTCGAGCAAATAGGCGTTGGGCCATGTTGGACACAGAACCCGCACATTGCATGCTAAGAGCCAGAGACTCCTTCACAGCCAACTCATCAGATCGTCTAGAGAGCAGTCTGTTATCTCTAGGGGTGACAAGGTTCCGGGCCACCACCGCAGCGGTCATGTCATTTTTCATCACCGAATCCCTAACGGTAAGAGGACCAGTAGGGGATATGAAGGATGGGCGCCATATGTTGTCTGGAGAAGGCGGAGCTGCCTCTTCACCAAGGTTCAAGTCAAATCGACGGTCGGAAGGGCCAGACATTTTCAGAGGTGTTAAAGAAAGAAGAGGTCGGACAAGTCAAGATCGTAGAAGTGCAAGAAGGGAGTTTTTACAGGCAGAAATTCAAGTGTGCTTTGAACGTCCTGCATACCTCTATAAAAAATAGCACGCGATGGGATTTCAGAGATCGAAGAGGCCAACTCAAAGATCGAAGAGGCGCCAGCTTTTCTCAAAAGTTGGGCTTGCTCACAAACCACCGATTCCAGATATCAAAGAGTGTCAGCTTTCTCAGCCTCGTCACATGCAAACTCAGCTTTACGAAAATCACGGGCAGTCTGTCGTAGCGCCGATTCCAACCATCTGTCTCTTTCAGCCTCGTCAGCACTTGTCACATGCAATCTCTACCCTCAATGAAGCTCAGAACTCGAAGCGCAAATTCTGGATATTAAAGAGGCCTCTACTTTATCGAGACGTGTCAGTATCTGTCAAACTGCACATCTGCGTTGCGTAAATCACACGCAATCTGTTGAATATTTCTGGAGAAGTAGAATGCACGTGAAAACTACTGTTAAATTATCCCAGACTTGTCGACACGAGTAATGGAACAATGCCTTCCCAGCCATTAAGAAAATTCTATAAATGTTGAACTTCAAAGTGAGGCAGCCTCACCCAACTTTCAGCCGCACTTAACCTTTCATCCTCTCTGAAATGGCTTTCCAACAAACCCTCTCGAGTCACTCAGTGTTCCTCATCCCCTGGGATACCTCTGCAAACAAATCTTCAAGAGCAAAAGTATTTCATATCATGAAGGTAGAGAGCAAGAGTATCTCATATCATGCATTCTCCATGTCCTTTTCCTTGTCTTTGTTCTAACCTGCAGGACATGGAGAAATTGCTCTCGAGTACTCGTCTTCCACTGCTGATGTACTTCCAAAAAAGCTGCCACATCTACCTGAAGAACAGATAAGGCAAGCGAAAATGATACCAGCAGCATGTGGAGACAACGTGCAGAAGAAACAAGCAGAGAAGAATGCAGCTTGCTCATTCAACACAGCACAAGGAGTCTGAGTTGAAGAACTAAAGAAGCTACCACATCTGCTTGGAGAACAAATAAGGAATTGCGCCTGCACAATCAACTCGAGAGCAGAAGGAGTCTGAGTTGAAGAACTCAAGAAACTTCAACAACATCGCCAAAGAACAAAGCTTCGCCGTACAATTCCAATCCAGTTCAAGATCAAAGCTGTGGAAAGGCAACAAGATCATCTACCTCCATAACCAGATTTGCATTCCTAAACTCTACTCTGTTTAATTTTTACTTTGCCATACTTGTCATGTTTATTCGTTGTTTGTTTGTGTGAATTTATGCTTGAAACATTGAGGACAATGTTTGATTTAAGTGTGGGGGGGTAACCATTGTTTTGCATGAAGAAATTCTTTGCATGAAATTCGTAGGAATTTATCACCCATTACTTCTAGTGTTGTTCCTTGCTGTTTTAAGTGTTTTTAAGCTATTTTGGAATGTTTTAGTGTGTTTTGACACAAAAATCCGAAAATGTCATAAAAATTTGAAAAATTATTGTGAAAAGCCTAAAAAGAGTGTTTTGAGTCGTTTTTGTTTATTTTGTGTCTTAGGGTACCTTCCAACACAATGATGAGGATTTGGTTTTTAATTACATGACTGTTAAAGAGAGTTATAAACATGGATGAACATTTGATTTACTCTTTGGTGTATGCTTGGTTGTGGTTATAATTTATGACTTCACATGCAATCATAAAGGAAAAATTAGTTTTTGTTACATGCTTGAAGGAATGAACTCAAACAAACGCTACAACCTTGTGAGACTTGAGCCTAAACGTTATTTAGAGAGTTGATAATCTGTGCATTATTGTTTTCTAAGTCGTTGCATTATCTCATTATTCTTTGCTTGGTTACTACTTAGAAGGCGTTTCATCATTTAGTTCCAAATGCTAGAACTCATGCCCATTTCATTCAAAGCATGTTATTGATTAGCATAACACATATTCAAGATAAAGTTGTGTAGTGACGACCACCTTAGCCAAAAAGCCGTGAATCCCTATGTCATTATGTTTTGTAGGTGTTAACCCCATTGAGCCTTGTTTAGCCTTTTCTTTGTTAACCCACATTACCCTCACCTAGCCTAGATTAGGACTATCCATACCCTCGTTCTTAAAGTATAGTAAGCATGATTCAAATTGAATTCCTTTGTGGCAGAAACCAAGTGTGGGGGAAGTTTTTATTTTGTCAATTGTGTGCCATAGGCACAGGTAGAAAGAAAAGGAAAGAAAAAAAAAATATTCGTGGAAAAAGAAAAAAAATAATAAAGAAAAAAGTATGAAAAGTATGAAAAAAAAGAGTTGAAAAGATGTGAAAAAGTGTTCCAAAGTATTGTTTGTTGAAGTAAGGGTCCAAAACAATGAATTCGACCCTAAGGAGTTGTCTAAGTCTTCCCCTTGTGTTTTAAAGTTAATTTCTACAATCTAAGTGAATTCTAAGTCTTAATTTCATTACTTTGCATACTAATGCTTGAAGAACGTTTGTTTTCCCTATCCTTTCTTTGTTAACCAATACCCCAAGCCCCGTTGCAACCTTTAACTTCTATCTTGAGTGTTATGTGTTTCAATTTGTGGAGTTTGAATTTGGTATGAGCATATGGTGTCACTGGTTCTCGCATCTAAGTAATAGCATTCCATTCATGAGATCATATCTAAACATGCTTGTTAACTCCGGAAATTGCGTTCTTTGTGATACATATATGTGAGCATTCGTTTTTATATCTACATCAATTCTCTCACATATAACTAGTATAGGGTGTGTAGTTAGAAAATCTGAGTGAAAATAGAGTGCATATCTTGTAAGGATTGAG
This sequence comes from Malus sylvestris, assembly GCF_916048215.2. Lineage (NCBI taxonomy): Eukaryota > Viridiplantae > Streptophyta > Magnoliopsida > Rosales > Rosaceae > Malus > Malus sylvestris. The sequence goes on from NC_062270.1 coordinate 21,013,641, forward strand.
GGAATTCTCTAAGGCATGTTACTACATTCAAAACATTGTTTTAATTGGTTAATTGTGAACTAGTAAGTAGTGACTATGATTAAGTATGTGCTTAAGTGTTAAATTCACTCAAATCTGTGGGAATGATAATCTTTAACATGTCATGTGCATTGGAAATCCCTGAGGCAAACGTTGGAAGGTTTAGGTTATGTTTGTTGGTTTTGTTTTGTTTTATTTCTTTGTTTTGCTCAAGGACTAGCAAAAGCTAAGTGTGGGGGAATTTGATAGGAGAATTTTTATGCGACTTAATTGGCTTGTTCTCATGCATTTATGTTGTTTTTCCTTAGTTAGTTTAGTGTTTAAAGTCATTTTCGTGCAATTTCAGGTTTTATTGTCAAAGTATGCAAAAAGGAGCATTTTGGAGCTTTTAGGAGCAAAAATTGGGCTTGGAATGAAGTGCATATGCATGGAGCAAGGAGTTTGGACGAATTTGAAGTCAAAAGAGGCTAGGAACATGCTAAAAATCTGGTGAAACAAATACAAGTTGCAAGAAGGGATAGGTTTCTAGAAGGATTGACCAAAATTTCACTCAAAACCATGCCTACCCCAGAAATTCATCAATGCCGTGGGTATTGACTCACTTCCACCAGAAATTTGAGTGATTGTTCAATACCTAACCCACTAGGAAATTGAGTAGATGATTCATCCCTAAAATCACAGAAATTCACATCCTTGCCGTGCATCCTTGTTGCTTTCCACCAGAAATTTGAGTGATGATGCAATGCCTAACTCACCATGACATTTGAGTGGATGATTCATCCCCAACTCAACAGAAAATGAGTAGATTGTGCACAGAAATTAAGTGGATGATTCAAGACCTAACCCACCATTATTCTCCACATCAATGTCGTGCGTCACCTACTTGTTTTCCACCAGAAAATTGAATTAAACAAGTCCATCCTCTCCCTATAAATACCCATGGCAGCAGCCTCATTAAGGGCATCCAGAAATTAACCATTCTCCAAGCCTTGCCTTGCCTCTCCCTACATATCTAAACTCCTTCCCATCCATTCCTCCACATAACCAACCCTTCAAAACATCACTCCAACCTTGTGTTGCAGCAAAGAAGAAGAGGAAAGTTCTTGTACGTGCTTGCTTTCCAACATGGATCGTTGGAACGTTTAGGTGTTTTCTTTCTTTTGTTTTCAATGTATAATTCTGTTTATCTTTGTTTTGTGAACATGAGGAACTAAACCCCTATTTAGTTAGGGGGAAGTTTGAAGCCATGAACATGCTTGTGATATGAATTGATTTCTTCCAATTGTGATTTGATAAGTTGTGATTGCAATTCAATTATCTATTTTCTTCATAACTGATTCTTGTATGTTTATTAAGGATGCATACTTAGTTTTCATACATAAATTAGATGCTAGAATATAAATGAGTTTCACCTAATTGTTACAAGTTTATATTCATGAGTAGTGAAGGTTGCTTGTCACAATCGCGTTAATTGAATTCTTGGCAAACGTATCATGCATTCATAGTTACAATTGCCTCGTCAACACTTATGATTTTCATTGAACGTAATGATCTCTGATTGTATCTCTATTATGCATTCATATAGGGGACTTTTAGAGAATAATTTGGATTGTCGCATGCATTCATCCAATTCAATAAGTAAAGGAAAATCTGAGGGTTAATTTGTGCATCACGGTCAATCTGGGGTGTTGAGCATCATAGTTTATTGAAAAGCAATTGGAAATCGATTCATGTACAAGTGTGTCATGTGTGAAGAGCGGACCTCTAACTAATCCATCCATCATCTTATTTCTCAAATTTGTTTTACAATCTGCCTAGCTAAAAATCTATTTAAGATTTAGTTTATTTGTTTTACTTTCAACTTCACCAAACCCAAATCCCCCTTTTACTTTCTTGTTTTAAATTCTTTTGTTTACATTTTTAACTTTGTTTTTTTTGTTTTTGAGTCAGTTTAGAGGTTTTAGCAAGCCCTCCTAATCCCCGGTTTAGAACGATCCCTACTTACATACTTTGCTACAATTATCAAAAGAGGGTTTAATTTGTGTGCTTATATTATTCGCATTAGTTGCAGGGATATGGAACTTGGCCAGATTTGGTGTTTTAAGAGTTATGACTTGTCCCGTGTCATAAAATCCAACTTCTTTGAGAATTTTTGTCTCAAGTGTATCTTCTTTGATGAATTCTAGACATAATCATCCATTTTTTACTCTTGATTCGTTGGAAAGGTTTCGAAGATGCCTTTCTCACCCTCTTCTTTCTTAGATTGCATGATCCTGCATGGAATAAGGACATTTGGTGAAACGGGGTCAGGACAAATTGAATTTAGGCTTACCTTGGTTGTAGTGGACGACATAGATGGCATATAGGGCTGCGGCAAGGGTGGTTATTCCCTTGCCGTGGCCTTGTTATTCTCCTCTTCTTCGAGCAGCAGTTGTTCATCCATGTTTTGGCTTGGTTTGGATGTCTTGGGTTCACCTCCAACCTCCATAGCACTTCCCAAAGTGATAGCATCATGGATTTCAAAATCTTCTTTCAAATTTTCAACAGTTGAGTTGGAGAATTTACTTTGCTCTTGAATTTGTGCCGTGAACTCCATAATCTGCCCAAATTGCTTTTCCAATTCGCCCGTCTTCTTGGCTTGATTTTGCACCTCTTTGTTTTGGTTTTCTACATCCTGGTTCAAAGAGGTGAGTAACTTATTAAACATATCATTATCCAAAGATGTACCTGAATTGAATTGGGCAGATTGTTGTGGTGGCTGTGATGGTTTATATGGCCAGTGATATAACTCCTTTTTTTGCTGCTAATATCCATCTTGTTGGAATTGTTGCAGTTCTCCACACATGTAATCTGAAGAATCTCTCCAATCCGAATTGTAAGTGTTGGAAAACATGTTGTCCCATGATTGGCTATGGCTTTGATAACCCCAAGCATCTTCATTCGCAGTGAATTGAGAACATTGATGAGTTGGATATCCTTGTGCATAGGACACACCACATGTAGGGACACTTTGCATTGTGGTCCTTTCGGCATATTGTGACAATTGAGAAGTAAGTTTCGCCAATTGAGCTTGAATGGTAGCAAAATCCATGTCTTACTTCTCTAGTCCCTAAAATCAAGGAAACAAAACTAAATCAAATATCACAAGTAAAAATAAAAGACATAAATATAAACAAAGTCATTAACTAAAACAAAAAACATGAAAAAGAAACAACGGGGGATTAGCAAAGTTGCTAATCCCCGACAACGGCGCCAAAATTTTTTTGCGATGAATTAACTTAACACACAAATTAAACCCTCTTGTTGTCAAATTGTAGTATAAATGCAAGTAGGGATCGTTCTAAACCGGGGATTAGGAGGGCTTGCTAAAACCTCTAAACTAACTTAAAAACATATAAACAAAGTTAAAAACACTAAACTAGACTTAAAGAACTTAAAACAAACTCAAAGGACTCAAAACAAGCTAAAAACACTCAAATCTACCTAAAAACACAAACCGGGCAGATTTGGACTCTAAACACACTTTTGGAAGAATTTTGGTTTCAACTTGGTTCGAAATACTTAAAAGCACAAACTAAATCAGTTTCTAACTAATATGACTCAACAAGGTAAAGGGGGTTTTGGTTTTGATGAATTTGAAAACAAAACAAGTAAATTAAAGAACTAATGAAATATGCACGAATTTGAGTAAATTGAATGGATGGAAGGCTAGCTAGGAGGTTCTTCTCCACACATGACATATTTGCACATAAACCAATTTTCAGTTGTTCTTTCGATCAATAATGAAACTCAACACCCCAGGTTAATTAAGTCCGCTTAAATTAACCTTCAAGTTCTCCTTAAGTTATTGAATTGGATGGGAAAGCACATACAACAATTCAAGCATTCTTCAAAAGTTCTTTACGTGAACAGCACAATAAAGATACAATCAAAGATCATTAAGCATTATGGAAACTATAAGTATTGATGAGGCATTCGTTACTATGATGAGCATGAAACTCCTGCCAAAAATTTATTTAACATGACCGTTTATAAGCGACCTCCACTACTTGTGAATATAAGTTTGTAACTATTAGGTGAAACTCCCTTATACTCTAGCATCATATTCATGCATGCAAACTAAGTGTGCACTCTTAATAAACATACACGAATAAGTTATCAATCAAGCAGTTAAACAAATTGAATTCACAACTTATGAAATCACAACTGAAGGTAATCAAATCATATTGCAAGCATGAACATGGTTTCGAATTCCCCCCTAGCTAAGGGGGGTTTAGTTCCTCATACTCACAAAGCAAAGATAAACAAATTTAGACATTGAAAACAAAAGAATGAAAACACCTAAAAACGCTCCAACAATCCAACTTGAATGGCAAGCACTTCCAAAGGTCCTCCTTCTTCTCTTTGTTGCAGCAGAATGTGTGGTTTGATGGATGGGTGGTAAATTATGGTGGTGGATGGATATAGGTGAGTTATGGTGAAGGGTGGATGGGTGGATTGTGTTCTCCCGGCCAAGGAATGAAAGTGTAAGTGTATGGAGTTGTGAGATGTGAATGTAGTGTCTTTTGATGGATCTTTTCTCCTCCCCCCACCCCTGTTATGGTGAAGGTGTTGGAAATGTGCCCTAAAACCAATCATATGATGATACTTTACGGACATTTCAAATGTTAAACTAATCTAGTTTAACATATAAAGGGCAAAGATTATTGTTTGAGCCGTCTCATATAAATGTTATATGCTTAAACGATAAAGTCCAAGGAATATGTGATTGGGAGAATGCAATCTAATGAAGTTAGATTAATGAGACCATTCTTTCGTAAACACATCCTAAATGTTCCTGATCATAGGATTACCAATTGGGCATTGACAGTCCGTTAAGATCAGTACGTACTGTGTCTTCTCTCAGGGAGAGTGACTAGTCTCGAGTCATTGGTGTGTGTGACATCAAGACAAGTACGTAGGTGCTCAATAAGAGAATGAGTTCACTGAACGTGATCAACGAAGAGTTCTTATATTCCATGTCACATGAGAACTCATGGTTGGGATAATGCAAAGTAGTCCTTTGACCTGAGGCATCACAGTTGTCTTGTGGTTAAGTCCTTAATCTTTGATTATGTCTAATTCACCCCCTAGGGGTGTCACGGCATCGTTGGGGTTAAGCCACTTAGCTATGGAGACAAGTAAATGCGCAACAAGGGATCTCTAACCTTCAAACAGTTGAGGGAGAATACTCTATGATATGATTTGGAATCTCTGGCCAGAGTATGAATGAGATTGGGGAATGCGTTCCAAATCACATTCAAGGAAATCATATAAGCAAACGATTCACATTGGATAGTAGACATGAGTAAATAAACTATCATACCAAACAATGTGGTCAAGAGTATTAGATTAGAGAAGGACCGTATTGCATTTGTAATCCAGAACTGAATAGGTTCTCTAACCTCTTCTGATTAGCTTGGGTAACCATGACATGCTGCTAGGCGTCAACCATGGTTTGTGGAAGCCCTATACGTGTATAACCACTAAAGGGAGAATTGAAAATTGTTTCAATTCACAATCGATGTAAAATTGTTTTAATCGCCCACTGCCTCGCTAAAAGGAACCTAATGGATCGCACACCATAAAAGGTAGAGATTGAAGATTAAACGGAAATGAGTAAGAATGATTAAATGGCTTAATCATTTATTTATGGCAAGGATTAATTAATATGTTAATTAATCAAACGAATAAGTTCGTTAAAGACTTCGGGATAGTTTTGGACCTTAAGGCCCAATGGGCTTCGAACGTCAAGCCCATTAACTTAAGTTGTATGACAATTTAATGAATAAAGATTCATTAAGGCCCAAAAGCCCAAAACTCCCTAAATGGCCGGCCATATGTGTATGAATTAGGGTTTTGGTTGTTTAGGTCACTTAAAGAAGTGACTATATAAATGACTTTATAGCCAAATATTCATTAATGTGATTAAGGGTTTATTTTGGGTGAAAATGGGTGAGAATTGTCTCTCCATTTTCTCTCTAAAGAGGCCAACACCTTGGAGGGTACATCTAGCAATCCTACTACTCCAAGGTCACTCATTTCTTCTACAATCTAACCTTGGTGAAGAGACTTAGAGGTTCTCAATTTTGGGAACTTGGAGAACCTATTCTTCCATCCAAATCCATGGATCTAAGAAGCAAGGAATGAAGGCCCTATCTCTTTGGGTGATTAGCCTTTGCTTATGCAAAGAGGAATCTACAAAGGTATTAATTTCAACTCACTTTGTTTTGAGTTGATTATTGGTTCACCAAACTACTAGGCTTTGAATTTCATGGTAATGTTTTGTTTTTGAGTGCATGCAAGCATGATTCCGCCTTTAATTGTTAATTGCATGCTATATGATGTTGCTCAAATGAACATGTTTTTCAAAATAAATCCTTCAAGTGGTATCAGAGCCTAGGTCTAGTAGTTGGTGAATCCTTTTGGGTTTTGTAGTTCATAAGTTTATGATTTAAAAGTTGTAATTGTTACAAGCTTTATTCTTGCTTCTTTGAATGTAAATTTTGTTTGAAAATTTGCCATCTCAAATGTTGTAGATGTAGTTCATATGAGCATGAATATTGGAGCTAAAATTTGGTGCCATGATTTTAGGGATTTTCGGCCAAATCCAAAGGGTGATTTTTTGGGTTCATGTTTGTCTTGTTAAAATGGTTTTAAGGTGACTTTTGGAACCCCTAAGTACCCTAGGATGTTAGCCTCATTTTGAATGATAAAAATTTGAGTTTTATTGCATGAAAACATTCATGGAGCTCTTATGGGTTTTCATGGATGTTCTTCATATGTTCTTGATGTTCTTGCCAAGAACACAAAGGTTTGTGTTTTGATTCAAAGTTTTGATTTATTTCATAAAGTTTATGATATATGTTTTTCAAATGATTTATCATGTATTTAAAGTGTTAAATATTTGTATAAATGATGATGGAAACATCAATCATCAAAACATATATTAATTTTATGAAAGTATTTAAAGTGTTAAATATTTGTATAAATGATGATGGAAACATCAATCATCAAAACATATATTATTTTTATGAAAGATGAAAGCACTACTTGATTGTTTTTGACAAAACTAATAAATCAAAACACCCACCACTCCTTTTTATCCCTAAAAACCGGCCACCCTAATAAAATAGGGTATTTTTGGAGCTTTTATGCAATTACATAAAGTTTTGATACTTTTGTGTATTTGTACTTTGACCCGAAAGTTTACGTTTTGACGTTAAGGCCTAAAAACGCTAAAGGACAAATTGTTTTGCTCCTTTAATGAAGTTTTGAATTTATTTAAATTTTGGGTTCTAGTTGTATTTACATGAAGTAGTGACTTTTGTGTTTTTACAAAGTGACCCCAAAAGTTTATGTTTTCGCAATATGGCCCAAAAAGTTGTGGTTATTGCATGATGGCCCAAATAGGATGAGAACAAAATTGTTTTGTCTCTTTAAATGAGAATTGGATTTTCATTTTGTTTAGCTCCACTTAAATCAATTTTATGGATACAAAAACCAAATGAAAATGTTGCATTCAATTAATTAGTTAAAGCGTTAATTAATTAAAGGAAGATTATGAACCTAAGCCTAATATAATTGAGCTATGTGAAAGGCGTTTCAAATTTGTTTGAACCATGGGAATGTGTAGATTAGATTTTGGTTGTAATTTGATTTGATCAAATGTTGTAAAAGGGCATAAGTCCTTCTTTACTTTAAGGTAATTTGTTTTATGCAAATGTTGTAATGAGCATAAGCTCATCCTTTACTTTGAAGTATTTCTTTCTTGCTTTATATGATATGCATGAAAATGAAGTAATTGGGTCCAACGCCCCTAAGACAACACGCCTTAATGTGATTAAACGCGTAACTAAAATCAATCTCCATCCCTAGACCGAGATTCAACACAAGGCTCGTGTTGAATCTAAACAAAGGTTCATAGTCATCCTAAGGCCCTAAGGCAACTATATAGTCCATCAAATGAATGCAAACCTTATGTTAGTAGTAACATATACTCTTGCTTTAAAAACCGTTTTTAAAAGCATAGTGGGAGTATTATGTACAACTAAAACAATCATATGGACCAATAGTTGTAATAGGACCAAATTGTTTTAATAGAGATTAAAATGTATATTGATATGTGATGAGACCTAAAACCCTCAACCAAACCAATATTAAGTTGATAAGCGGAGAGTGCTTAGAACACTCTTTCGTGGCCTTCCACCGTGGTAGGCTCCGATCGTTTGTGACTCGTACACCGGCTTCACCCTATAATGGGGGAGTACAAAGTGCGTGCTTACACTCAGGAGGAGTTCTATATACATACATGATGAAGTGAGGTAGGCAACGAGTTTAGCCAACATGATATAATTCTGAGGCTATGCTTGAACACCTACACGAACTAGGCATGGTGGGAATGACTTAACTAAGTACAATGACGCCAACATGATATAATTCTGAGGCATCATTTTCTAGAGGCCAAACTAGATGGGTACTTGCAAGAGGTTGTTGCAAATGAGTAAGCGTACTCTCTCATTATTATTAACGCTAGCCAACATGATATAATTCTGAGGTGGGCTTGGTAGTAGTGAGTCTCCCATAACCTACTAAGAGTTTCATCCAAAACTCTCGAATTCCAATGAGGGATATGGAATTTGCCAAAAATAGTGGGTGGTGCTATTTTGATTTAAAGACCCGAATCAAATGGCTTAAAATCAATCAATCTATATCCGTTATGTATTTGATTACCAATATATTTGCAAACGCTATCCAACACTTGACAAATAAAAGCCGAACGTTTAGTTTACGGACTTGGTACTACAAAACCATAGATTGTCTTTAATGGCTTGTAAATGTACCTAAGTAGTCTCATCCTCACAATCTTCCTATTGATAATGTATCATTAGAAGAATATGTTAGAAAAGGTCTATCATAGAGAGGACAACACTTTTAATGTCATAATTCTTCAATTACAAATTGTTGTATGAAGAAATAAGAGTTGCTTTGAACAACCCTTAGTCAATACAAACACTTAGTGCTTATTTCTTTGTTAATTGAACAAAGAACTTGAGAAGTAAGCACAAGGGCATGGACACTTTATGTGCCATGATTCTTCACTTACAATTTGTTGTGTGAAGAAATAAGAGTTGCCTTGTACAACTCTTTAAAGTTTGTAATTATGTTTAGAACATAATGGTTGGTTGACAAAAATAGTCCATTAACATGGACTTATGATGATTTTGAATCATTGAGTGTTGAAGTGTTAAACCACTTAACGAGACGGAAACTAGGCAAGGACTTCACCTTTGTTTCCCTATCCTAATGGTTCACTAAGTTTATGGTAAACTATGTAGTGAACAATAACCACATACTCTCCAAATTGTTTGATGTGTATAACACAATTGAAAAAAGGTTTCAAGAGAGATAGTGGGAGTTTAGGGACCATGACTAATGTAGTCAAAGGTGAAAGTCAAATAAAGAAGATAGATAACTCCAAGGGAACAAACTTTCTTTATGAAATGATGGACATTGGAAGGGGTATTTGCAAGAAATGTCTTGCAAGTGTCAAGAACACACCTTTCGAAGGTGTTGTAAATTGTTCTTGAATAGTTCAAAACAGTTGGTTCTTCTACTTGAATGTATGATTCCGTATTAGTAACTATGTTTTACAAATCGTTGTAAAAGTGTGACTAATAAGAAGTAGAAGATATATGAGAGAAGAAAAGGTGCTTCACATACGGAACGTGAATAAGATATAGATCTCTGCGAAAGCAGATAGTACTTACTTCCTCATATGAACTACCAAAGAAATTGGATTATAGTAATCTAATTGATTGTCTCTATAGTAGAGATGATATGGTAGTGTTAACTGTTTAGAATATAATGATGCTTAAAACCCAAAAGGTTGCAAGGTAGTGACTAATCCCAACTAAATTGTGATACCTCTAAAACATAAGTTACGAGTTGGTGAAACAAAGATGTTTTGGATCGTTAGATCCGGATCCAATACCTTCTTGTTAAAATTGTATAGAGGCGAAATGTTCGAATCTTTATTCTTTTGGAAAGAAGAAAGAATCACAAAGTTGTTGAGGTTAATTCACTTAGATGTTAATGGCACTTGTCCACAACATAATACTACTCATGTTATATGACATTCACCGAAGATCACTCTCGGTTGGACTATAGTTTATTTTGAATAAACACAAGTCCGAATACTTTGCAAAAGGTTTCAAAGAATTCAAGAAATGTAAATAGATGAGTAAGATATCTAAAGTATTTACCTCCTTAGATTTGATCCAAGGAAAGGTAACACTTTAGATGAGTTTCCTTGAAAGATATCAAGGAAAATAGCATCATAAGATAATGTATTTCTCCATTAGGAGAAGAACGAACTTGAATAAGATTTAGTTCGTTAAATGTTATCTATTACCCATATATAGGATATATACTTCTAAAACAATATGATTGTCGATGAGAAGATCTTCCAATATTTTCATGACTCCATAAGATGTAGTTGGAAAAGAAAGACAAATCTTAAGCATGTTAAAGATTTGGGGTTGTGTGCTAATAAGCAATATTCGTTTGATAACAATCTTGTAGGATATCCTTAAAATAACTTTTGGATATCGCTTCTATAACCCAACTAACAAATGTTGTTTTGTTGGGAAGTTCATTGTAATCCTACAATGTGATTTGCCTAAGAGCAAATGAACGAGAGATAGAACTCAAAGAATGGGTTCTTTGAGAGACAAGGAAGTAATCAACAAATATAACAACCTAGTTCCTATACCACAAGCTCCAAGGTAGTCGATAAGAATGAAAATCCTTATGACTACATTGAGTGCATATACGATATATACTCAAGGAAATGGTAAAGTACCATTTGACTCGAAATAATGAAACCTTCATAGCTAATTGGTAGCTTAAGGTAACTACAATCAAAGAGAATGGTTGACTTTGAAGAAACCATCTTTGAGGTAGGCTTGGTTTCAATTAATTCGAAGATTGCTAGCTACAACTAAAATGGTGATTCAATGTTTTGACATAATATGGGTTTCCGAAACCATTATTAAGATAGTCTTGATAATATATGTCCAAAACTATAAATCACAAGACATGTAAGTTGTAGAGATCCATCCATCATGGATCTTAGCAAGTTAGTGGGAGCTATTTGCATTTTATGAGGAAAAAGGATCAAATCGTTTGATTTCTCATCAAGATGTAAATGAATCTTTTGTTTACGAGTTTTACAAAAGATTAGTGGGAGTTAATCATGTTCCTAAAATTTAAGTATATATGATATATTAATTTTGGAAATGAAAAGAATACTTCTTCGTTAAAGTTATGACTTTAATACATTATATGAAGATAGAATGTATATGGGAGATATAGTCTATATACATGGGATGGAAATCTATAATGATATATTTCATGATATAATTGGATTATATCAATCCCTAATAATAGACAATGGATGCTAGGAAGTTTCTCATATGATGATAAACTTCAATAAGAAGGACGATTCTAGTGAGACTAGCAAGTTGCCCTTCTCAAAGGGAACGTACCCTTTGACTCCCATAAAAATAATGCGTAAATTGAATCCTTTATGCATAAGCAGAAAGGTGATTTATGTATTTCATATTGTATGAAAAACATTGATATGAGTTGTACCTAGAACGGTACAAGACGATATCAGTGCAAGCCCAGGATCAGAACCGTGGCAACTGTCAAGTGAGTCCTTAAGTATTTAAGAAATACTTAAGGATAGATTCCTCAAAGAATGAGGAAGAATTAGAGTAACGTAATGGAAGCGTAAATGTATTAGATTATGAATCTAATTCATCATTGGATGTTTCTTCATTATGAATGAAGAGATAAACAAATATCTCTTTATTATGACTAAAGAGATATTTGGATGGAAACATTAAAGTAATGACTTTAGTGTGTTCCATTATGAATGCAAGATATATTGCCATATAGAAGTTTACAACAATGTTGTTTGGATGGGAAAGTTCATTTATGAACTCTCTATTCGATTCCAACCAGAAAGTGTATGACACTAATGGGGCGATAGCTCAAGCCTGGGAATCAAGGTCTCATCAAGATCCGAACACAAATGAGAGACTGAACCACATGATTGAGAATCATGTATAATGGTGACGTCGTTATTCTCAAGGTTGCTTCTGTGGATAACACATATAGATATCCACTGTCTAGGCCTACTATTCAGCCATTTATGAAATGACTACAGAAGAGGTATCATCAAGATGACCTAGCTGATTGGCTCTAGTGCAAGTGGGAGATTGTTGGAAATGTGCCCTAAAACCAATCATATGATGATACTTTACGGACATTTCAAATGTTAAACTAATCTAGTTTAACATATAAAGGGCAAAGATTATTGTTTGAGCCGTCTCATATAAATGTTATATGCTTAAACGATAAAGTCCAAGGAATATGTGATTGGGAGAATGCAATCTAATGAAGTTAGATTAATGAGACCATTCTTTCGTAGACACATCCTAAATGTTCCTGATCATAGGATTACCAATTGGGCATTGACAGTCCGTTAAGATCAGTACGTACTGTGTCTTCTCTCAGGGAGAGTGACTAGTCTCGAGTCATTGGTGTGTGTGACATCAAGACAAGTACGTAGGTGCTCAATAAGAGAATGAGTTCACTGAACGTGATCAACGAAGAGTTCTTATATTCCATGTCACATGAGAACTCATGGTTGGGATAATGCAAAGTAGTCCTTTGACCTGAGGCATCACAGTTGTCTTGTGGTTAAGTCCTTAATCTTTGATTATGTCTAATTCACCCCCTAGGGGTGTCACGGCATCGTTGGGGTTAAGCCACTTAGCTATGGAGACAAGTAAATGCGCAACAAGGGATCTCTAACCTTCAAACCGTTGAGGGAGAATACTCTATGATATGATTTGGAATCTCTGGCCAGAGTATGAATGAGATTGGGGAATGCGTTCCAAATCACATTCAAGGAAATCATATAAGCAAACGATTCACATTGGATAGTAGACATGAGTAAATAAACTATCATACCAAACAATGTGGTCAAGAGTATTAGATTAGAGAATGACCGTATTGCATTTGTAATCCCGAACTGAATAGGTTCTCTAACCTCTTCTGATTAGCTTGGGTAACCATGACATGCTGCTAGGCGTCAACCATGGTTTGTGGAAGCCCTATACGTGTATAACCACTAAAGGGAGAATTGAAAATTGTTTCAATTCACAATCGATGTAAAATTGTTTTAATCGCCCACTGCCTCGCTAAAAGGAACCTAATGGATCGCACACCATAAAAGGTAGAGATTGAAGATTAAACGGAAATGAGTAAGAATGATTAAATGGTTTAATCAGTTATTTATGGCAAGGATTAATTAATATGTTAATTAATCAAACGAATAAGTTCGTTAAAGACTTCGGGATAGTTTTGGACCTTAAGGCCCAATGGGCTTCGAACGTCAAGCCCATTAACTTAAGTTGTATGACAATTTAATGAATAAAGATTCATTAAGGCCCAAAAGCCCAAAACTCCCTAAATGGCCGGCCATATGTGTATGAATTAGGGTTTTGGTTGTTTAGGTCACTTAAAGAAGTGACTATATAAATGACTTTATAGCCAAATATTCATTAATGTGATTAAGGGTTTATTTTGGGTGAAAATGGGTGAGAATTGTCTCTCCATTTTCTCTCTAAAGAGGCCAACACCTTGGAGGGTACATCTAGCAATCCTACTACTCCAAGGTCACTCATTTCTTCTACAATCTAACCTTGGTGAAGAGACTTAGAGGTTCTCAATTTTGGGAACTTGGAGAACCTATTCTTCCATCCAAATCCATGGATCTAAGAAGCAAGGAATGAAGGCCCTATCTCTTTGGGTGATTAGCCTTTGCTTATGCAAAGAGGAATCTACAAAGGTATTAATTTCAACTCACTTTGTTTTGAGTTGATTATTGGTTCACCAAACTACTAGGCTTTGAATTTCATGGTAATGTTTTGTTTTTGAGTGCATGCAAGCATGATTCCGCCTTTAATTGTTAATTGCATGCTATATGATGTTGCTCAAATGAACATGTTTTTCAAAATAAATCCTTCAGAAGGGTGGATGTATTTATAGGCTAGGGAGAGGACCACCATCTAATTAAGGTGGTAGTGGTGTATGTTGTGGTAATGAGTGGATGTAATGGCTGTAGTGGGTGAATGTTTGGTAATGAGTGGATGTAATGGGTGTAGTGGATGGATGTTTGGTAATGAGTGGATGTAATGGGTGTAGTGGGTGAGTGTTGTGGTAATGAGTGGATGTAATGGGTGTAGTAGGTGAGTGTTTAGTAATAAGTGGATGTAATGGGTGTAGTGGATGGATGTTTGGTAATTGTAGGTCAACACACTTGCACACAAACATGCTGATTTCTAGCCTTCAAATCTTCAAAAACGTCCATCCTCATGTCTCCATGCTTGTACTATTCAATTTTCGCCCAAAAATGCTCCAAAATGCTCTAAATAGCACTTTGTTGCTAACTTTGTTATTTGAACCTACAAACACACGAAAATAGCTTAAAGTATTAAAATAACTAGAATTAAACTAAGTAAATGCCAAGAAACAGGCTAACTAAGTTGCATAAATATGCTCCTATCACCACATTGTCGCAAGTATTCTTCTCGATATGCATAGCATCAAGATTGTGTCTAATCAACAGATGCCTCCAATAAGGTAGTTCATAAAAATTAAATTTCTTTTCCACTAACTCTTACTACTTCTACTTGAAATTGGTACCAAGTGGAATAACCTGCAATTTAAAATCTATATATGTGCTTGTCTGACTAGTCAGCAACACTCACCAACTAAGATCAGATATGTTAGTTTACTCATAACGGAAGTAGTCAAATTAAAGCTCAGTTTACTAAAATGTTCCTAGTTAACTAAGATCCATTTTAGTGCACATTGTAACTCTGACAATCTTGGTTGCATGGATTTATCTCTTTGCAAATAATGATGAACATTTAACACAAGCCAAGGGTGAGATAAGTAAACTAGAAAAACGATCAATTGCACGGGATGTTTTTGGCCGAAAATACGCACCTATGGGTTAAAAAACAAATGACTCTCTTCTGAGTCCAATCCACTAGTGAAAACAAGATTCTTACAAAGTAACCACATAAGCTCAATTCCTAGATCCTAATCTATGGAGCAGCTTGTACCTTTGTGCAACCTTGCCTTTCACGAGATGGACTTCTTCAATCTTCACGAAGTGGTAGCTCCTCCTGAGCTCTTCACCTTGTGGCACCGAAATCAAATCAATTTATGCAAATTATGATGAAGTTGATGCAAATCAAGATTCAATGTCTAGTCAGTTTCATTAGTCAAACACTTGAAAGATGAAACTGACGTGAATCCAACAAGAGGTCAACTCAAAGATTTGAAACTAGAAAAGCTTGACCTAAAACAAAGTTGAAAATCATGAAAACAACGCTACCCTAATATGCAATGATCTGTGTGATTTTGTGGCTAGGGTTTCAAGTAAGAACTAGGGATGGGCAACGGTTATGGCGGGCGAGTAACCGCGGTTATTTATCCATAACCGTTTATTCTCATACTCGCATAACCGTTTACCTGTTGGGTAATTTTCTAAACGGTTATACCCATACCCATAACCGTTTATAAACGGTTAACCATACCCATAACCGTGTAACCATTTAACCGTAACCGTTTACCCATTTATCATTTTTAAACCCGTTATCCTTTCTTTTTTACCATTTACTCCTTTTTCACCCGTCTATGTGTTTTTTTAACAACTTGAAAATTAAAAAAGAAAAATTTGTCATAATTTTGTTTTTATAACAATTAAACACCGTTATAGGTACATTGATCATACATTTCAGCATTTTAATTTTTTAAGTCCATATACCATTCCAACAATTGAAATAATAGTTTACAGACGAAATTTTTAACTGTTAGCAATGAAGGTAATATAAAATTTGCTAAGTATTCTTGGGTTACGAAAACTGTTAAAAGACAGTATTCTTGGGTTATTTGACTCGGAATGTAAAATATTAACATAATATATATAATGGACCATGAAATTTAAAGTGGTTTAAGGAAAACTATATTATATTAGCTATAGAAATCATGCACTATAGTCAATAGCATTGATCTAAGTTTTGTCCGATAGGGAACATGGTTTATGTTAATTTTACATATATAAAATAAATGGGTAAATGGTTACCCGTTTATAACCGCGGTTAATACCCATAACCGCCCATTTAAATTTCGCAGGTAAACGGTTATACCCATAACCGTTTATTTATCTAAACGGTTACCCATAACCGTAACCATGAAATTTAAATGGGTGGGTAACCGCGGTTACCTATAACTGATGGGTATTTGCCCATCCATAGTAAGAACCAAGGGGCAGCTTGATAGGAGCAGATTTATGCGACTTAGTGGGCTTGTTCTTGTGCATTTATGTTGTTTTTCTTTAGTTATTTCAGTGTTTAAAGTCATTTTCATGCCATTTCAGGTTTTAGAGACAAAGTATGCAAAGAAGTGCAAAATGGATCATTTTAGAGCAAAATTAAGCTGGAATGTTGTGTATGCTTATGGAGCATAAGGAATGGACGAGTTTGAAGGTCAAAGGAGCTTAAGAAATGAAGAAATGAAAGTGAAGAACAAAGAATTCGGAATGGGAAACCAAAGTTTCTAAAGTTGGAAGTTTCTATTCTTGGAGGTTTCCATTTTCGAGAGTTTCTATTCTTGGCTTTGGGCTTTTGGATGACCTATCCTTACCTCTTAGACTTGAGCCACACCTTCCTAGCCCATTCTCTCTTGAATTCTGACTTATTAGGCCCTTTCCTTGTGGATTTGGGTTATACAAATCCCTTTCTAAAACTAAGTGGACCTAAACCCTAATTCTTTGTGGATCTTCACCCTTTGCCGCACCTAAACCCTAGCCCATTGCCTAATCTGATCACCCTAATCCTTGCCGCACCTAGGGTTCTAGAATACCTAATTTCCTTGCCTTGCAAGGCATTCTAGAAGGCCCATCTTTAACCCTAGCAAACCAGCCGCACCTTAGGCTTTATTCCCATTAAAAATCTGATTGTTTTAACCTAATTTCTGGTGGATTAGGGTTTCTAGAAACCCTAATCTGATTGCTAGGGTTTTGAAGTGCCTATATATACTCATTAAACCCTTTTGGCCGAAGTACCACCTCCGATATACATCATTCACGTCAGAAACAAAGAGGCTCTCTTTGCCGTACCTTTCCACCACCATATTCCATATTTTCTGCCAAAAAATCATCCCTAGCCTCACCACCCATCAACCCTAAACACCACCATACATCCCCCATCCATTCTACACCATTTAATAACCCAAAGAACCTGTTCAAAGTCCAAGTGCCGCAGCAAGGAGGAAGGAGGATTTCGTGGATGCACTTGCTGTCCAAGTTGGAGCATCTAGGTGTTTTCTTTCTTTTGTTCTCAATGTCTAAATTTATTTATCTTTGTTTTGTGTGTATGAGGAACTAAACCCCCCCTTGGCTAGGGGGGGATTCGAAATACATGTTTATGCTTGCGATATGATTTGATTACTTCTAATTGCGTTTCATAAGTTGTGAATTCAATTTACTTATCTATGTGAATTGCATTGATTTGTGTGTGTTGGTTGAGAGTGCACGCTTAATTATCATGCATAAATTGAATGCTAGGATATAAGGAAATTTCACCTAATCGTTATGGACTTATATTCATAAGTAGTAAAGGTTGATGATCTCAATCGCGTTAAGTAAATTCTTGGCATAAGTTTCATGCAATCATAGTAACAAGTGCTTCGTCAATGCTTATGGTTTTCATAGAACTTAATGATTCTTGCTTGTATCTCTATTATGCAATCATGTAGGGGACTTGTGGGGAATGCTTTGGGTTGTCGTATGCAATCATCCAATTCAATAACGTTAGGAAAATCTGAAGGTTAATTTAAGCGGACCTAATTAACTTGGGGCGTTGAGAATTCATGGGTTATTGAAAAGCAATTGGAAATCGTTTTGAATGCAAGTATAACATGTGTGGAGATGAACCCCTTAGCTAGCCTTCCATCCATTCACTTTCACCAAATTCGTTTTAAAATCTGTTCTAGTTTACAAAGTTTTGTTTTGTTTTTAAATTCGTCCAAAATCAATCCCCCTTTACTTTGTTGAGTCATATTAGTTAGAAATCAATTTAGTTTGTGTTTTTAAGTGTCTTGAGTCAAGTTAAAACCAATTTTCGTCCAATTTCTTCCTTAGTGTTCAAAACTGCCCTGAAAGTGTTTTTAAGACAGTTTTGAGTGTTTAATTGCTGTTTTGAGTCTTTTGGTTTGTTTTAGTGTTTCAAAGTATAGTTTTGCATTCTTTGGGTCTAGTTTAGTGTTTTAAACTTGTTTTTACGTATTTGAGTCAGTTTTCAAGTGATTTAGCAATCCTTCCTAATCCCCGGCCTAGAACGATCCCTACTTATCCATACTACAATTGTCAACAAGAGGGTTTAATTTGTGTGTCAACATAATTTTCACATCACAGCTCATAACTGAAACAACCTTTATCAGAAAATATAAATCTCCTAGCCAAGTTGAAATGAAACCCTAGATTATGCTTTATAGTGGGTTGATGCTTCAGACAAAGTGAGATGATGGAAAGGCTACGCGTCATGTGCAAAAGTAATCAGAAAAGATCTAGGGTTGAAAAACACCCTTGGGGAAAAAGCTGTCAGAAAGCCCATGTGGGTTGTCTTAAAGTGTGTGCCTTGCTTACATGAAAGTAGCAAGAAGATTTGACTAGGCAGAACCATTAGACAGAATGTACTAGAAATAATGACATGAAGTGCATATGAATGAACAAAAATGATTTAGCAATTAAGCTCATAAAAGTAATATCCATCCACAAACAAAGTAAACAACAAAGACATAACAACAATGAAGTTTAAGCACGAGATACAATTCTCGGTACCAAAATAATAAAAACATAAGAGCATTTCAATGTAATTAGTTCAACTTACCCATTTGTAAGCACAACTAAGAGTACCGCAACCACATATAATAAAAAATGGACTTTCAAATTACAACTTAAGCACAAAAGTCTAATAACTTAGCAAATGAAATTGAACTCCCCAATAAAATGTGCTCTCCTAAAAACCTACACTCATAAACTACACTCCCCATAACCTAGAACTCCTGAGAATGAGATGATGCGTCCGAACGCAGAGGAGAGCCAAAGGCATCAGTTTCAACAACCACATCTTCATTTGCAACATTACTATCTTCATCCTCATCATCAGAGTACGTGAACCTGATATGTTTGGCCTTAGGAACCGGAGCAGAATGCAAGGGTTGATCATCATAAGAAGAGACTCATTTCTTTTTTGCAACATAGATAACTGCCATTTTAGCTGCCACAGCACCAAAGTGACCAGACGAACTAGCAGCAAAGTATGAGGAAGATGATGGTGCCACAGAATGGTGGGGGACCAACTTTGGAGGATGCACAGAGGGTTCAGGTACAAATGATGATGGATTTAAGGAGGACTGGCTTAATGACTGGGTAAGAGGGGAATGACTGATGTGAGGTGAAGACGCCGTTTGACTGATTGGTGATTGAAGCAACACGAATTATTTCCGAAGAGAATTAAGTTCAGACTCAAGGTAAGTAATCTTTCTTTCATGAGATCCATTAGGAGAAAGAGGCGGACGACGATCACCATGAGCAACGACAGACAACACTTGCTCAGGTTCATGAGGCCTTTATCCAATTCCTAGGTGGACCTAAGACAAACATCATCTAGATGAAATGGCACACCAGCATGCTGACAAATAAGGGTTATAAGACAAGGATAAACAGATGAACCACGCTGTTGTTTGCCTGGACGCTTGGTTTTAGACATAATTGAACGGAAAATCAGGAAACCAAAAGGCATATTGGATAGACTCATCATAGCATAGAGAACCCTAGCAACTTCTAAAGTAGGATTTCCATTGTTTGAAGATACTAGAACATTTCTACGTAGAAAATCTAAGAAGGGCTTAAGGCGAGACTTTGACACTTGATTCTTAACCAAAGGTATAGAAGAGTCTAAGTAAGCTTGACGATGGTAGGCATGAATATCATAATGACAAGTGATTAAATCAAAGGATTGCATGCTAGATGCGTTGGAGAGATCGAAACCTAAGATATCACAGAAGAACACTGGAATGAAAAAGAACATATACACCACGGACATAAACTTAACCCCCATAATCTGGAAATTTGGAGGGGACATTTGCATAGATCTCTTGAACCACTAACAAATTAAAAGTGGGAGGAGAAGAATTCATCTTATGTAACTTGTAACGGTCTATAAGGTCATCAGCAATTATGGCATGTCCAACGGGATGAGCATCCTAAACAACCCGAAGCTTTGGAACAACACCCCTAGCAACCACCACCTTATAGACTTTTGCAGCCTGAGTTGGTGAAAAAGCTAGAGCAACAGAAGTTTCAGAAGCGGTGGCTGCAACCTTTGTGAATTAAGATCGGTTTCGTCAACGAGGAATAAAAGATTAAGAACTGGAGTGACAGAGTGATTTCTGACTTCAAGACATGATCGGCAAGAATTTCGGGTGATAGTTGATTGGAGTATGAGGAATGGTAGGGTGCACGGACGAAAACCAACAGCACAAATGAGTAAAGAACCTAGTGAGGTTAGAGAGGGTAGATGCCTAGGATAATGTGAAACAATCTGAACTCTAGAGAAGTTACCAACGATTGAGATTAGGAAGGTTAAAACATAAAGTACAAAGTCAAAAATACCCTTAATAAACTTCACTTTTCTGATGAGTACCAACGACTGGACAAAACCAAGCAAACACCCATTTTGAGAACAATTTTGGACCAAAAGCAATGATCCCTAGAGAATACCACGCTCAAGACCAAAAAATAACACAAAAAATAAGCACAATCTTGGTACCATTAAGCTACAGCTAAATAGCAAATTTTCATAGAGAACACAGAAGAAACAGCTCTAACATCTAAGCTTCTAACCAAACGAGCTAAATTTAATTAGAGACTTGAAAGGAAATATGATATGCAGTGCTATACACATAGGTTTTCAAAGTCATACATGAACAATAAAACATAGATTAACACAAGTTTATACAGCAACCATGATGTGTCAAGGTATGGGAATGGGATTGGAGATAGCCATCTTTAAATCATAACTTCATTCCATTAAGCTCAAAGGGGGTCTGTCACTCGCCACTTGACCATGTCCTTTTTGATGCTACAGTAGCCTAAAGTCAGCGCTGTCTTTCCTTGCTATAGTGACTTGTCGCATTACCCACGTGGTTTATTCTGGTCAGGTTTCCGTGTGGCAAAGAACAAGGAGTTTGGACTGGACAAGGTTGGCATGAGAAAGGAGATACAATTGGATTGAACATGGAGTGCTTACGATACCCACTTTAGTCAAAATGGGTACACAGGATTGTATTGGGAACCACGAAAAGTGCTAGTAAGTATGGTGAAAATTAGGACCCCACAAATGCCATAAGGAATTTACTTAAACATTATTCTTCCATTTGGGTTGTACTAATGTCATAAGATATTTCGCTTAATAATGCTTGGTTGTGAATGTTTAATTGAATGTTTATGTTGTTGGATTGAAAAAATAAAAGAAATCCCAATATTTGAATTGCATATGCATGTGTAAGTATTTTTAATTAGTAAGAACATTTTTTGGATGAAATGGAAATTATTATGGCACTAGTAAGAACATTTTTGGGATTGAAAAAAGTGAGAATTGGGTTCAATTCAATCATACATGATCAGCCCATGATTGAAAAAAAAAAAAGAAAAAGGAGTTGGGGCTATTTTTTTGAAAGAAAAAAAAGTGGGCCAGTAACTGAAGCCCAAAACCAAACCAGGATCCGTTCCTACAGATACCGAACTCTACCGAATTTGTTTTTCAATTTCGGTTTTTATACCGTGTCCAGACCTACCATGATATACTGAAACGTAGGTTTTCGTAGCGAAATTATATTAGAGGAAAGGCTGCTGTCTACACGCTTTAAAACCAGGACGTGACGACGACGCAGATAAAGACGCACACAAGAACAACAGACGTACGCTTGGCCTTGTTTTCAGAGATCGATCGAGGAGCATTCAAATTTGACGCATTCCCTCTCTCTCTCTCTCTCTCTCTAAATCTCTTTTCTTCTCTCTCTGTTTCCTGTGTGAATTGTGAGTATGGATATGGTCACCATATGGATATTTGGTATGTGTTTGCTTGCTTTGCTTCAAGGAATACGTAAGAATTAACATCTAATATCATAATTAAGTACCAAATCCTTCTTACTCAGTCAATCTCCTAATTAATCTTCTTACTCGGTCTATCTATCTCCTGATTAATTCCCACCTGATCTAATCTCATCAGTCACAAATATTAGACTCTTTCAGCTCCCAATCGTAATCGCAATTGCATACTCCGTCGCCACTCAGGCATCTGCTAAGACTGCTATCTACAATAATACCTAATCCATTTTTAAATTTTAATTTTTATATGTTCTTAAACCATTTACAAATTCAGTTTATGATTGATTATTCCAAGAGACCGGGTCATATATAGTTTGTTTTACTAGCTCTGAGCTTGACATATATACATACGCACATTACACACTCGATCGGGTAACTCGGTTGAAACTTTTAGGTAATTAAAGGAGGTGTATCAGGACCGGTCTTGAGATTTTTTGACACACCCCGACCTAGAGGATCAAGGCGTGCTGGCCGTCACGTGAGCGTGACGTAACCAAAAGTACGACACGGAAGCAAGATATAACAGAATATGAAGGAATTCAAACCAATCTCTAGTAGAACCACCTACTAGAATAAAAGGATGAGTTATAAAGTAAACACATAAATTCAGAGCATAGGTTTAAGTGCAGTCAAGTAGGACCAAAATAAAAGTACAACACCCGCAGGTGAGTCCTACATGTAGAGCGTCTGTCAGAATGCCGGAAAAAGACCTCTAGAGTCACCAACCGCTAACTAGAACCTGGAGGGGCGCAAAACAAAGATGAGTGGGTCAGTAAAATCAAAGATTTTCCAAAACATTTCATTTAAAACATTTCTAACCCCTCACCGTAAAACCTGTATACTTTCCCAGAAAAATAGTATATACACATATCATCAAAACTCAGCTCATATCCATCAGCATAACATCGCAGAAATAATATGCCACGCCATGCCAAATATAATCAGAAATGCATCAATATCAATCAGGTGAAATAATAAATCAACCGGAGACCCTACAATGGTCCTGTACGGCTGATTCTAAAGCTCAATATCCCACTCAGCCGGAGTCACCACAGTGACCTATACGGCCCTGCCGGAGTCACCAACTGTGACCTGTACGGCATTACACTGCACATCACTCGGAACTACGTATAGTAGTCTGTACGATGAAAGGTGTATAAATACGCTCTAGTGCTTCTCTCATCAATCATCAGCGCGCATAACTAAGGTCACCCACTAGTCGGAATCACATCTAGTGATCTATACGACTAGCATGTCGGAACCCTCACATGGTCTGTACGACATCCACCTACTTGGATCCAAGACGAGCATGCGGTGTGGTAAATAATAATATAAGCACTAACACCTAGGGTGCAGGTTATGAGCTTTCAATGCAATTCTCATAAAATAACTCATCTGAATAATATAAAAACTCACCTGTGCGTCCACCGCGTCAATTAACATATATATGCATCCATTATCAAACTAAATATCTCAACATTTGCATGCATGGCAATTTAAATCATAATTTTCATATAAACGCATTTTCTGAGAAAAACAGTTGTATATAGGTAATACGAAAACAAAACTGCCCACTCACTGATAAGTCGATGGGTCGTAACCCCCGTGACGTCCCTGGATGCGCTTGTCCTCGGGATAAGTGTCACCTATATGCGAAACAACTATAAACACGTTAATTTAAACACATAACCAACAATTCAAAATAACTTCTCATACGATGCTCAATTTGGGTATATGAATATACAACATCGACCTACTCGACGTCACGGACGTCGAGAAATTTTTAAATAAATTTTTGGAGGCCGCACGCGCCCCCACGCGCCAGGACAGGAACGGGGACACGCGCCCCCACGCGCATCATCCCCAACCTTGGTTCGCTGGACTGGTTTTTCCGGCGGCCGGTTTCCGGCCAAACTTTAAACGCCTTGTTCTCCTTCGTTTCTCAATCATTTTCTTCGTATTTTATACCAAAATGAAGCCCCAAACATGTAGAATCACGATACACTATTTTTAAGCTCCAAAAACAACTAAATCTCACCGGAAAAATCCAAGCAAAACCGGCCAAACTCAACCCTCGTGATCCCGACGTCCAAATCCTTCAAACGAAGCACTTCGAGCTTCCTTGGGACCTCACTAAGCTCACTATAAGCTTAGAATTCCCTGAAACACAACATTTCACGTGTGAATGAACAGTGACCAAAAATGGGGGGTTCGGGTTCACGTGAAATCGAAGGTTCCACGTCCTAAAACTAGCACCAATCAACTCAAAACATCACGAGGATGAAGATTCTTACCTTGTTTACTTCGATCCGCTGAGTTTTGGGGGGTTTTGGGTGTGGCCGTACAATATGGGTGTGAGAGAGAGAGAGTCGAGATGGAGGAGAGAGAGAGAGCTACGGGATAGAGAGAGAGTAAGGGTTTAGATGGTCCCTTCAATCCACACCATCCATCATCTAAATCCCTAACCAAAAATTAACAAAAACCAAATTTAATAATCCAACTCATCTTATTTATTTTCTTCCAAAACATATCTACGGTTAAACCAAATAATGTCACACACATACCTTAATACCTGCTAAGGGTAAATCCGTCATTTCACGTCCATAATAAGAAAATCCCGGGATGGGCTGTGACAATCTCCCCTCCTTATAGAATTTCATCCCCGAAATTCCCATAACCTGTCACAGCCCGTCCCGAGATTTTCATATCGAGAGTATGAAATGACGAAAATACCCTTGTCGTTACTAAGGTGTGTGTGTGACATGTTTTAGATATTTCATATTTTTCCTAACCTATTGGAAATATTATTTAAGTTAGATAAGAATATTGAAAGGTTGGATTGTTGTTTGGTTAGGGAATTAGAAATGGATGGTGTGGATTGACTTTGGACCCCTACACCCTCACATTTCCTTCTCTCTATTCCATGGCTCTCTCTCTCTCCTCCATCCCGACTCCCTCTCTCTCTCTACACACCCACACGTACGGACACCCCCAAAAATCCCCAAAACTCGACGGATCAAGGCAACCAAGGTATGCGTCTTCATCCTTGAGTCATTTTAAGTTGAATGGTACTAGTTTTAGGAAGTGAAACCCTCGGAATCACGTGAAACCCGAACCTCCATTTTTGGTCACTATTCATGCTAACGTAAAATGTTGATTTTCAGGGAATTCTAAGCTTGTAGTGAGCTTAGTGAGGTCCCAAGGAGGCTCGGAGTACTTCGTTTGAAGGATTTGGACGTCGGGATCACGTGGTTCAAGTTTGACCGAATTTCTTGGAATTTTCCCGGTGAGAATTCTTGATTTTTAGAGCCTTAAACTAGTCTATCGTGATTCTACATGTTTGGGGCTTCAATTGGATATAAAATACGAAGAAAATGGGTGAAAAACGAAGGAGAACGAAGAGTTTTAAAACTCGCCGGAAACCGGCCGCCGGAAAAACCAGTCCGGCGAGCCAAGGAGGAAGAAGATGCGCGTGGGACCTCCAAAAATTTTTCTAAACATTACTCGACGTCCGTGACGTCGAGTAGGTCGATGTGGTATATTCATATACCCAAATTGAGCATCGTATGAGAAGTTATTTCGAAATATTGGTGATGTGTTTAAAATTAACGTTTTTATAGTTGTTTCGCATATAGGTGACACGTATCCCGAGGACGAGCGCATCCTGGGACGCCACGGGGGTTACAACCCCTCGACTTATCAGTGAGTGGGCAGTTTTGATTTCGTATTTACCTATATACAACTGTTTTTCCCAGAAAATCCGTTTATGTGAAAATTTTGAATCTATTTGCCATGCATGAAACTATTGAGATATTTAGTTTGATAATTAACATTTATATATGTGAAATGACGCGGTGGACGCTCATGTGAGTTTATTTATTTTCAGCTGAGTTATTTATCATGGATTACATTGAAAGCTCATGACCTGCACCTAGGTGATAGTGCTTATTGTTATTCACCACACCGCACGCTCGTCTTGGATCCAAGTAAGTGGATGTCGTACAGACCATGTGAGGGTTCCGACATGCTAGTCGTACAGATCACTAGATCTGATTCCGACTAGTGGGTGACCTTAGTTATGCGCGCTGATGATTGATGAGATAAGCACTAGAGCGTATTTATACACCTGTCATCGTACAGACTACTATATGTAGTTCCAAGTGACGTGCAGAGTTGAACCGTACAGGTCACCGAGGTGACTCCGGTTGGATTGGATGTTGAGCTTTAGAATCAGCCGTACAGGACCATTGTAGGGTCTCCGGTTGATTTATCATTCACCTGATTGATATTGATGTATTCTGATCATATTTTGGGCATGGCATGTCATTATTGAGATATTATGTTGATGAAATTGAGTTGAGTTTGATGTTGCGTATATATATATGTATATATACTATTTTCTGGGAAAGTATACAGGTTTTTGCTGTGAGGGGTTAGAATTGTTTTTAATGAACTGTTTTGGAAAACTATTTGATTTTACTGACCCACTCATTTTGTTTTGCGCCCCTCCAGGTTCTAGTTAGCTGTTGGTGGCTCTCGAGGTCTTTTTCCAGCATTCTGACAGACACTTGACATGTAGCACTCACCTGAGGGTGATGTACTTTTATTTTTGTCCTACTTGACTGCACTTAAACCTATGCTTTGAATTTATGTGTTTATCTTAACTCGTCCTATCATTCTAGTAGGTTGTTCTGCTAGAGTTGGTTTGAATTCCTTCTTATGTATGCTGTTGTTTCGCTTCCGTGTCGCACTTATGGTTACGTCACGCTCTCGTGATAGCCAGCACGCCTGGATCCTCTGAATTGGGGTGTGTCAGTTTGGTATCAGAGCTTAGGTTGCAGTTCTGTATAATTGTTAATGCTTTAATGATCTTTTGATGTTTTCTGTCAGAATTATGCCGCCTCGTAGAGAGCGTAGGGAGTCCCGTCGTACTCCTGATCCTAATTTTCCTGATATTGTTCAGTTAGGGGAAGCAATGACTCAGGCTTTTCAAAATATGATTTGTCCTCCTCCCCCACCTTAGAGGACACCTTTGGAGACCATGTATAATTTGAAATTGGATCGCTTTATGGGTGATGAAGGTCACTAGGGGGCAGAGAAATGGCTAGATCATATTGAAAAGACGTTTCAGGTGATGCAAAGTCAGGGGAATTTTCCGACTGATAGGTGGGTTGAGACCACTACCTGGTTTTTGGGTCGAGAGCCGGCAGGTTGGTGGAGGAATCAGACGCAGTTTATGTCCCCAGCTATGGCATCTGATTGGGAAGTATTTAAAGATAATTTCAAGAAAAGATTTGTCCCCCCAGAGTATATCGATCGCAAGAAACAGGAATTCACTCGATTGAAACAGAAGAATATGACAGCTCATGAGTACTACAGAAAGTTTACTGATTTGTCTCGTTATGACCCTGATACAGCTGGTAATCAGGGAGAGATGCTTCGACGTTTCAAGTTGGGATCTAAGAAGAAATGGCGTACCTTTGCCAGTGCACTTCCCTGTGCCGACTACCATGAGTTTTTCGAGATTTTGGTCAGGATGGAGGACTCTGATAATCTTCCCAGTGAGAGTGACGATGACGAGGATAAGAATGACGGTCAGAAAAATGATGATAAAGGTAAGGGTATTACTATTCCGGGACCTCGCAAGACTCAGAATTTTAAGAAGAGTGGAGCAAGTTCGAGTTCTTCTAGTGGTGGATTTAGTGTTACTGGCCCGAGGAGAGGTGGTGGTAGATTTTCTGGTGGGCCTAGATTTCAGAGGCAGAGGGATTCTGGTGGTGCTGGTGGTGCTGGTGGTTCTGGCGCTCCATGGTGCCGCCGTTGTAATTTCCGTCATCATGGTGAGTGTAGGAGAGGTAGTGGTGCATGTTTTACTTGTGGGCAAATGAGACATCGGGCTTCTCAGTGTTCGTAGGGTCAGCAGAGACCGCAGCAGACCACTATGCCACCTCCAGCGCCGATTCAGCAGAGCTTTGGATCAGGCGGTTATGGCCAGTCGAGTCGTGGTGGTGCCTACCACTACTAGGGGGATGCTGCTCCATATGCTCCCGGACCTTATCAGTATCCCCAGGAACCTTATCCTCAGGCAGGGTATTCTCAGGATTTTGGAGGTTATTCTTCTTATTCATCTATGCCAGCTGGTGGATCTCAGTGGCATCAGGGAGGTCAGCCCCGTCAGGGGGAAGTTGCCACTGGTGGTGCAGGATCATCTAGGCAGCCTAGTCAGTCAGGCCAGGGACGTGCTCCCCAGGGGCGAAGTAATCAAGGCAGTAGAGGTCGTGGTGGACGACAGCAAGCTCAGGGGCGTGTTAATCACATCTCACTGCAAGAGGCTCAGAACCATCCGGACTTGATCATGGGTACATTAAATGTTCTTGGTCATTTTGCTAAGGTTTTGATTGATTGTGGTGCTACGCATTCTGTGATTTCTCATACGTTTGCTCAAATGACTCAACCTCACCCTTCACCTCTAGGATTTGATTTAGATTTTGCCATGCCTAGAGGAGATAAATGTTATGTTGATAGTGTGTATCTTGGGTGTCCAGTGATGGTAGAGGGCATAGTTATGCCAGCTGATCTTATTCCGTTAGATATTGTGGATTTTGATGTGATTCTAGGAGCTGATTGGTTGCATTATAATCGTGCCCATATTGATTGTTATGGTAAATCAGTTACTTTTTATCGCCCTGGACTACCCGAGGTTACTTTTGTGGGCGAAAGAGGTGGGGTGAGATATGGTGTTATTTCTGCCATAAGAGCAAGGAAATTATTATCGAAGGGTTGTCAGGGATATTTGGCACATGTGGTATTAAATGATGTTGTTCCTACTAGTATAGAAGAAGTTGGTGTGGTCAGACATTATCCGGATGTATTTCCAGATGATTTTGCCGGGGTTGCCGCCAGGCAGAAAGGTGGAATTCTCTATTGATTTGCTTCCAGGTACTAACCCTATATTTCTAACTCCTTATAAAATGGCTCCTGCTGAGTTGAGAGAATTGAAAATCCAGTTGCAAGAATTACTTGATAAAGGTTTCATTCAACCTAGTTCGTCACCTTGGGGTTGTTGGAAGTATGCCCACAAAGCCACTCATTTGATGTAATAGCTTTTGGAATACTTATTGTATTAAACTTTTATATGTTTAATGAAGGGCAAAGCTTATTGTTAATCACTATTTATTGTATCATGTGTTTAAGCAATAAGGGAATCCAAGGGATGTATTTGATCTAAGAGACAAGTGATCTAAGTGAGTTAGATTATCGAGACCATTCTCTTATGTTCATTCCTAAAAGGTTCCTAGCCATAGGATTGCCAATTGGGCATTGACAATCCGCTAAGGTTAGTGTGTGTTATGTTGACTCAAACGTGAGTATGAACTAGTCTCAAGTCATTTGGTGTTGGACACTAAGACAAACACATAGGTGCTCGAAAAAGGTAATCGAGTACACTGAACGACGATCAAAAGAGAGTTCGAACATACATGTCATGTATGAACTCTAAAGTTGCAATATGCAAAGTAGTCCTTTGACCTGAGGCATCATAGATGTCTAATGGTTAGGTCCTTGATCTTTGATCATGTCAACGGCATTCCTTCGGATTGTCCACGGCATTGTTGAGGTCAAGCTATCTAGTCATGTAGGCATATGAATGCACAACAAGGGATCTCTAACCTTCCATGGTGGAAGGAGAATACTCTAAGATATGATTCTAAAGTCTTTGCCTAAAGCATATGAATATGACTTAGGAAGTTTGTTCCAAATCATACTCAAAGGAATCATATAGGAAAGTATCACATTGGATAGTAGACATGAAACAAACTATCACTTAAACAATGTGATTAAGAGTATTGTATTAGAGAATGACCGTATTGCATTGTAGTTGTAATTGGATAGGTTCTCCAACCAATTCTACTTAGCTTGGGTAACCATGATATGCTGCTAGGTGTCACTCATGGTTTGTGGAAGCCCTGAAGATTAGCAAACACTAATCTTAAGGGAGAATTGAAATGTTGTTTCAATTCACAATCGATCGTTAAGAGTAACGTCGCCCACTGCCTCGCTAATTGGAACCTAATGGATCGCACACCACATAAGGATGTTAGTGAAGAAATTATATGAAATGGATAAGCAATTAAATGGTTTAATTGAAGAATGGTCAAAGTGTTGGAAATGTGCCCTAAAGCCAATCATGTGATGATACTTTACGGACATTTCACATGTTAAACTAATCCAGTTTAACATATAAAGGGCATACATTATTGTTTGAGCCGTCTCATATAAATGTTATATGCTTAAACAATAAAGTCCAAGGAATATGTGATTGGGAGAATGTAATCTAATGAAGTTAGATTCTTGAGACCATTCTTTCGTAGACACATCCTAAACGTTCCTGATCATAGGATTGCCAATTGGGCATTGACAGTCCGTCAAGATCGGTACGTACTATGTCTTCTCTCAGGGAGAGTGATTAGTCTCTAGTCATTGGTGTGTGTGACATCAAGACAAGTACGGTAGGTGCTCAATAGAGAATGAGTTCACTGAACGCGATCAACGAAGAGTTCTCATATTCCATGTCACATGAGAACTCATGGTTGGGATAATGCAAAGTAGTCCTTTGACCTGAGGCATCATAGTTGTCTTGTGGTTAAGACCTTGATCTTTGATTATGTCAAAGTCATCCCACCAGGAGGGTGTCCACGGCATCGTTGGGGTCAAGCCGCTTAGCTATGGAGACAAGTGAATGCGCAACAAGGGATCTCTAACCTTCAAACCGTTTGAAGGAGAATACTCTCTGATATGATTTGAATCTCTGGCCAGAGTATGAATGAGATTTGGGAATGCGTTCCTAATCACATTCAAGGTAATCATATAAGCACAAGACACACATTGGATAGTAGACATGAGAAAATAAACTATCAAACCAAACAATGTGGTCAAGAGTATTAGATTAGAGAAGGACCGTATTGCATTTGTAATCCCAGACTGAATAGGTTATCCACCTCTTCTGATTAGCTTGGGTAACCATGACATACGGCTAGGTGTCACTCATGGTTTGTGGAAGCCCTAAACGTGTGTAATCACTAAAGGGAGAATTGAAAATAGTTTCAATTCACAATCGATGTAAAATGGTTTTAATCGCCCACTACCTCGCTAAAAGGAACCTAATGGATCGTACACCGTGTAAGGTAGAGATGGACGAAATAAATGAAATGAGTAAGATTAATTGAATGGTTTAATTATTTATGGCAAGGATTAATTAATATGTTAATTAATCAAACGAATAAGTTCGTTAAAGACCACGGGATAGTTTTGGACCTTAAGGCCCAATGGGCTTCGAACGTCAAGCCCATTAACTTAAGTTGTATGACAATTTAATGAATAAAGATTCATTAAAGCCCAAAAGCCCAAAAATCCCTAAATGGCCGGCCATAAGGCATGAATTAGGGTTGTTTGGTTATTTAGGTCACTTAAAGAAGTGACTATATAAATGACTTTATAACTAAATATTCATTAAGTGAAATAAGGGTTTATTTTTGGGGAAAATGGGTGAGAATTGTCTCTCCATTTTCTCTCTAAAGAGGCCAACACCTTGGAGGTGATTAGCTAGTCATCTAATCCTCCAAGGTCACTCATTCATCATCCAATCTCTCCTTGGTGTAGAGACTTAGAGGTTCTCAATTTTGGGAACTTGGAGAACCTATTCTTCCATCCAAATCCATGGATCTAAGAAGCAAGGAATGAAGGCCCTATCTCTTTGGGTGATTAGCCTTTGCTTATGCAAAGAGGAATCTACAAAGGTATTAATTTCAACTCACATATTTTTGAGTTGATTATTGGTTCACCAATCTACTAGGCTTTGAATTTCATGGGTAAATGTTTTGTATTTGAGTGCATGTAAGCATGATTCCGCCTTTAATTGTTAATTGCATGCTATATGATGTTGCTCAAATGAACATGTTTTACAAAATAATTCCTTCAAGTGGTATCAGAGCCTAGGTCTAGTAGTTGGTGAATCCTTTTGTGTTTTGTAGTTCATAAGTTTGTGATCTAAAAGTTGTAATTGTTACAAGCTTTATTCTTGCTTCTTTGAAAGTAAATTTTGTTGGAAAATTTGCTATCTCAAATGTTGTAGATGTTGTTCATATGAGCATGAATATTGGAGCTAAAATTTGGTGCCATGCTTTTGGGAAAATTCGGCCAAAATCAAAGGGTGAATTTTTGGGTTCTTGTTTGACTTGTTAAAAGTGTTTTAATGTGTTCTTTGGAACCCCTAAGTACCCTAGTTTGGTTAGATGTTATTTCCCTTAAGTAAGAATGGTTTTGGAATGTTTTTGGGTGGAAAAAGTTCATGGAAAAATTTGGGTTTTTCATGGATGTTCTTCATTGTTCTTGATGTTCTTGCCAAGAACAAAAAGGTTTGGTGTATTGATTCAAAGTTTTGATTTATTTCATAAAGTATATGTGATATGTTTTTAAATGATTTATTATGTATTTAAAGTGTTAGATATTTGTATAAATGATGATTGAAATAATTGTGATTGAATTATTTCAAAAACTTATCTTACATACACTTGCATGATTGTTTTTGACAAAACTCACAAATCAACACACACTCCCACCTTATCTTCCCTAAAACCGGCCACTCCCTCAAAGGGAGTACTTTTGGGGCTTTTATGCAATTACATAAAGTTTTGATACTTTTGTGTATTTGCACTTTGGCCCAAAAGTTTACGTTTTTACGTTTAGGTCCAAAAACGCTAAAGGACAAATTGTTTTGATCCTTTAATGATGTTTTTGCATTATTAAAAGTTTGGGTTCTAGTTGTATTTACATGAAGTTGTGACTTTTGTGTATTATACAAAGTGACCCCAAAAGTTTTTGTTATTGCAATATGGCCCAAAAGTTGAGGTTAATTGCATGATGGCCCAAATAGGATGAGAACAAAATTGTTTTGTTTCTTTAAATGAGAATTGGATTTTCATTTTGTTTAGCTCCATTTAAATCAATTTTATGGATACAAAAACCAAATGAAAATGTTGCATTCATTAATTAGTTAAAGTGTTAATTAATTAAAGGGTGATTATGAACCTAAGCCTAATATAATTGAGCTATGTGAAAGGCGTTTCAAATTTGTTTGAACCATGGGAATGTGTAGATTAAATTTTGGTTGTAATTTGATTTGATCAAATGTTGTAAAAGGGCTTAAGCTCTTCTTTACTTTAAAGTAATTTGTTAAATGCAAATGTTGTAATGAGCATAAGCTCACCTTTACTTTGAAGTACTTCATTCTTGCTTTATACGATATGCATGAAAATGAAGTAGTTGGGTCCAACGCCCATAAGACAACACGCCTTAATGTGATTAAACGCGTAACTAAAATCAATCTTCATTCCTAGACCGAGGTTCAACACAAGGCTCGTGTTGAATCTAAACAAAGGTTCATAATCATCCTTAGGCCCTAAGGCAACTATGTAGTCCATCAAATGAATGCAAAGTTTATGTTAGTAGTATCATATACTCTTGCTTTAAAAATCGTTTTAAAAGCATAGTGGGAGTATTATGTACAACTAAAACAAAGGGATGGACCAATAGTTGTAATAGGACCAATATTGTTTTAATAGAGATTAAAATGTATGTTTATATGTGATGAGACCTAAAACCCTCAACCAAACCAATATTAAGTTGATAAGCGAGAGATGTTTAGAATATCTCTTCGTGGCCTTCCACCGTGGTGGGATCCAATCGTTTATGACTTGTACACCGGCTTCACCCTATCATGGGGGAGTACAAAGTGCATGCTTATACTCAGGAGGAATCCATATACATATGATGAGGTGAGTGTAGGCAACGATGATAGCTATACATCGTATCATCGTGAGGCTATTCTTGAACCCCTTCACACACTAAGCATGGTGGGAAGAACTTAACTAAGTGAAATGGAGCCAACATCATATCATTGTGAGGTGACATTCTCTAGAGGCCAAATAAGATGGGTACTTGCATTAGTTGCAAATGAGTAAGCGTACTCTCTCATTATTATTGTTGCTAGCCATACATCGTATCATCGTGAGGTGGGCTTGGTAATAGTGAGCCTCCCATAACCTACTAGGAGTTTCATCCAAAACTCTCGAATTCCTATGAGGGATATGGAATTTGCCAAAAATAGTGGGTGGTGCTATTTTGATTTAAAGACCCGAATCAAATGGCTTAAAATCAATCAATTTATATTCGTTATGTATTTGTTTACCAATATATTTGCAAACACTATCCAACACTTGACAAAACCGAACGTTTAGTTTACGGACTTGGTACTACAAAACCATAGATTGTCTTTAATGGCTTGTAAAAGTACCAAAGTAGTCTCATCCTCACAATCTTACTATTGATAATGTATCATTAGAAGAATATGTTAGAAAAGGTCTATCATAAAGAGGACAACACTTTTAATGTCATAATTCTTCAATTACAATTTGTTGTATGAAGAAATAGGAGTTGCTTTGAACAACTCTTAGTCAATGCAAACACTTAGTGCTTGTTTCTTTGTTAAATGAACAAAGAACTTGAGAAGAAAGCACAAAGGCATGAACACTTAAATGTGCCATGATTCTTCATTTACAATTGTTGTATGAAGAAATGAGAGTTGCCTTGTACAACTCTTGAAGGTTTGTAATTATGTTTAGAACATAATGGTTGGTTGACAAAAATAGTCCATTAACATGGACTTATGATGATTTTGAATCATTAAGTGTTGAAGTGATAAACCACTTAACGAGACGGAAACTAGGCAAGGACTTCACCTTTGTTTCCCTATCCTAATCGTTCACTAAGTTTATTGTAAACTATGTAGTGAACAAAAACCACATGCTCTCCAAAATTGTTTGATGTGTATAACACAATTGAAAAAGGTTTCAAGAGAGATAGTGGGAGTTTAGGGACCATGACTAATGTAGTCAAAGGTGAAAGTCAAATAAAGAAGATAAATAACTCCAAGGGAACAAACTTTCTTTATGAAAGGATGGACATTGGAAGGGGTATTTGCAAGAAATGTCTTGCAAGTGTCAAGAACACACCTTTCGAAGGTGTTGTAAATTGTTCTTGAAAAATTCAAAACAGTTGGTTCTTCTACTTGAATGCATGATTCCGTATTAGCAACTATGTTTTACAATCGTTGTAAAAGTGTGGCTAATAAGAAGTAGAAGATTAATGAGAGAAGAGAAAGTACTTCACATTCGAAGCGTGAATCAAATGTAGATCTCTGCGAAAGCAGATGGTACTTACTTCCTCATATGAACTACCAAAGAAATTGGAAAAACATAGATTGTCTTTGTATTCCAATTTTAAGGAACTAAATTCCGTCACTATGTGAAATGGATAAATGTTTTGTTTGACAAAACAATGTTCTTTATTAATCAATGATTAGATTATGGTAATCTAATTAATTATCTCTATAGTAGAGATAATATGGTAGTGTTAACTGTTTAGAAAATAATGATGCTTAAAACCCAAAAGGTTGCAAGGTAGTGACTAATCTCAACTAAAGTTGTGATACCTCTAAAACATAAATTACGAGTTGGTCATAAATGGACGCTTTGGATCGTTAGATCCGGATCCAATACCTTCTTGTTAAAATTGTATGGAGGCGAAATGTTTGAATCTTTATTCTTTTGGAAAGAAGAAAGAATCACAAAGTTGTTGAGGTTAATTCACTTAAATGTTAGTGGCACTTGTCCACAAACATAATATTACTCATGTTGAATAACATTCACCGAAGATCACTCTTGGTTGGACTATAGTTTATTTTGAATAAACACAAGTCCGAATACTTTGCAAAATGTTTCAAAGAATTCAAGTAATGTAAGTTGATGAGTAAGACGTCTAAAGTATTTACCTCCTTAGATTTGATCCAAGGAAAGGTAACACTTTAGATGAGTTTCCTTGAAAGATATCAAGGAAAATAGCATCATAAGATAATGTATTTCTCCATTAGGAGAAGAACGAACTCGAATAAGATTTAGTTCGTTAGATGTTATCTATTACCCATATATAGGATATATACTTCTAAAACAATATGATTGTCAATGAGAAGATCTTCCAGTATTTTCATGACTCCATAAGATGTAGTTGGAAAGAAAGACAAATCTTAAGCATGTTAAAGATTTGGGGTTGTGTGCTAACAAGCAATATTTGTTTGATAACAATCTTGTAGGATATCCTTAAAATAACTTTTGGATATCGCTTCTATAAACCAACTAACAAATGTTGTTTTGTTGGGTAGTTCATTGTAATTCTACAATGTGATTTGCCTAAAAGCAAATGAACGAGAGATAGAACTCGAAGAATGGGTTCTTTGAGAGACAAGAAAGTAATCAACAAATATAACAACCTAGTTCCTATACCACAAGCTCCAAGGTAGTCGATAAGGATTTATAATCCATCTCAGTTGAATGGTTTTGAACTTTATGACTATGTCATAGAGTTGCACCTCTTAATTCGAAAGAAATAAGAATGAAAATCCTTATGACTACATTGAGTGCATATACGATATATACTCAAGAAAATGGTAAAGTACCATTTGACTCGAAATAATGAAACCTTCAAAGCTAATTGGTAGCTTAAGGTGACTACAATCAAATAGAATGGTTGACTTTAAAGGAACCATTTTTGACGTAGTCTTAGTTTCAATAAATTCGAAGATTGCTAGCTACAACTAAATGGTGATTCAATGTTTTGACATAATATGGGTTTCTGAAACCATTATTAAGATAGTCTTGATAATATATGTCTAAAACTATAAATCACAAGACATGTAAGTTGTAGAGATCCATCCATCATGGATCTTAGCAAGTTAGTGGGAGCTATTTGCATTTTATGAGAAAAAGGATCAAATCGTTTGATTTCTCATAAAGATGTAAATGAATCTTTTGTTTACTAGTTTTACAAAAGATTAGTGGGAGTTAATCATGTTCCTAAAATTTAAATATATATGATATATTAATTTTGGAAATGAAAAGAATACTTCTTCGTTAAAGTTATGACTTGAATACATTATATGAAGATAGAATGTATATGGGAGATATAGTCTATATACATGGGATGGAAATCTATAATGATATATTTCATGATATAATTGGATTATATCAATCCCTAATAATAGACAATGGATGCTAGGAAGTTTCTCATATGATGATAAACTTCAATTAGAAGGACGATTCTAGTGAGACTAGTAAGTTGCCCTTCTCAAAGGGAACGTGCCCCTTTGACTCCCATAGAAATAATGCGTAAATAGAATCCTTTATGCATATGCACAAAGGTGATTTATGTATTTCATATTGTATGAAAAACATTGATATGAGTTGTACCTAGAACGGTACAAGACGATATCAGTGCAAGCCCAGGATCAGAACCATGGCAACTGACAAGTGAGTCCTTAAGTATTTAAGAAATACTAAAGGATAAATTCCTCAAAGATCAAGGAAGAATCAAAGTAACGTAAAGGAAGCGTAAATGTATTAGATTATGAATCTAATCCATCATTGGATGTTTCTTCATTATGAATGAAGAGATAAACGAATATCTCTTTATTATGACTAAAGAGATATTTGGATGGACATATTAAAGTAATGACTTTAGTGTGTTCCATTATGAATGCAAGATATATTGCCATATAGAAGTTTACAACAATGTTGTTTGGATGGGAAAGTTCATTTATGAACTCTCTATTCGGTTCCAACCAGAAAGTGTATGACACTAATGGGGCGATAGCTCAAGCCTGGGAATCAAGGTCTCATCAAGATCCGAACACAAATGAGAGACTGAACCACATGATTGAGAATCATGTATAATGGTGACGTCGTTATTCTCAAGGTTGCTTCTGTGGATAACACATATAGATATCCACTGCCTAGGCCTACTATTCAGCCATTTATGAAATGACTACAGAAGAGATATCATCATTGATGATCAAGCTGATTGGCTCTAGTGCAAGTGGGAGTTTGTTGGAAATGTGCCCTAAAGCCAATCATGTGATGATACTTTACGGACATTTCACATGTTAAACTAATCCAGTTTAACATATAAAGGGCATACATTATTGTTTGAGCCGTCTCATATAAATGTTATATGCTTAAACAATAAAGTCCAAGGAATATGTGATTGGGAGAATGTAATCTAATGAAGTTAGATTCTTGAGACCATTCTTTCGTAGACACATCCTAAACGTTCCTGATCATAGGATTGCCAATTGGGCATTGACAGTCCGTCAAGATCGGTACGTACTATGTCTTCTCTCAGGGAGAGTGATTAGTCTCTAGTCATTGGTGTGTGTGACATCAAGACAAGTACGGTAGGTGCTCAATAGAGAATGAGTTCACTGAACGCGATCAACGAAGAGTTCTCATATTCCATGTCACATGAGAACTCATGGTTGGGATAATGCAAAGTAGTCCTTTGACCTGAGGCATCATAGTTGTCTTGTGGTTAAGACCTTGATCTTTGATTATGTCAAAGTCATCCCACCAGGAGGGTGTCCACGGCATCGTTGGGGTCAAGCCGCTTAGCTATGGAGACAAGTGAATGCGCAACAAGGGATCTCTAACCTTCAAACCGTTTGAAGGAGAATACTCTCTGATATGATTTGAATCTCTGGCCAGAGTATGAATGAGATTTGGGAATGCGTTCCTAATCACATTCAAGGTAATCATATAAGCACAAGACACACATTGGATAGTAGACATGAGAAAATAAACTATCAAACCAAACAATGTGGTCAAGAGTATTAGATTAGAGAAGGACCGTATTGCATTTGTAATCCCAGACTGAATAGGTTCTCCACCTCTTCTGATTAGCTTGGGTAACCATGACATACGGCTAGGTGTCACTCATGGTTTGTGGAAGCCCTAAACGTGTGTAATCACTAAAGGGAGAATTGAAAATAGTTTCAATTCACAATCGATGTAAAATGGTTTTAATCGCCCACTACCTCGCTAAAAGGAACCTAATGGATCGTACACCGTGTAAGGTAGAGATGGACGAAATAAATGAAATGAGTAAGATTAATTGAATGGTTTAATTATTTATGGCAAGGATTAATTAATATGTTAATTAATCAAACGAATAAGTTCGTTAAAGACCACGGGATAGTTTTGGACCTTAAGGCCCAATGGGCTTCGAACGTCAAGCCCATTAACTTAAGTTGTATGACAATTTAATGAATAAAGATTCATTAAAGCCCAAAAGCCCAAAAATCCCTAAATGGCCGGCCATAAGGCATGAATTAGGGTTGTTTGGTTATTTAGGTCACTTAAAGAAGTGACTATATAAATGACTTTATAACTAAATATTCATTAAGTGAAATAAGGGTTTATTTTTGGGGAAAATGGGTGAGAATTGTCTCTCCATTTTCTCTCTAAAGAGGCCAACACCTTGGAGGTGATTAGCTAGTCATCTAATCCTCCAAGGTCACTCATTCATCATCCAATCTCTCCTTGGTGTAGAGACTTAGAGGTTCTCAATTTTGGGAACTTGGAGAACCTATTCTTCCATCCAAATCCATGGATCTAAGAAGCAAGGAATGAAGGCCCTATCTCTTTGGGTGATTAGCCTTTGCTTATGCAAAGAGGAATCTACAAAGGTATTAATTTCAACTCACTTATTTTTGAGTTGATTATTGGTTCACCAATCTACTAGGCTTTGAATTTCATGGGTAAATGTTTTGTATTTGAGTGCATGTAAGCATGATTCCGCCTTTAATTGTTAATTGCATGCTATATGATGTTGCTCAAATGAACATGTTTTACAAAATAATTCCTTCACAAAGTTAATTAATTAGTTAATTAATTATACGAAAGGTTCGTATTGGGCTTTTAAGTTAGTTTGGGCTTCGGGGTCCAAAATTGTTTTTGGTCCACTAGGCCCATTATGTTTAAGTTGTATGACAACTAAAACAAATATGGGTGTTTAGCCAAATAACAAAAGGAGGCCGGCCATAGCAAGGGTAGTGGGAATTTTTGCTTAATTGCAAGTTTGCCACTAACCTAAGAGATGAAGTATAAAGTCATCTTTATAGCTTTGTTTCTCAAAAGGGTTTTCTAATAGAAATTGGGTGAAACATTTTCTCTCATTTTTCTACATAGAGGCCGGCCACTTAGAAGATTTTTACTAGCATCTAAAATCTCTCTAAGTCATCCATATCATCTTCACAATATACATCTTTGGTGAAGAGACTTAGAGACATCAAGCTTTTGATGTTTTTGGAGAACAAATCCTTATTTCCTCAAATCATCAAAGGAGCACTAAAGGGAGGAAAACACAAGGAGGATTCAAAGAGCTTGGAGGTGACTTGAAGGCCCTCCACTTGGGTGAATCCCTTGAGTAATCAAGGATGAGCTTCAAGGGTAAAGAATCACTAAATCTTTACTTCTCTTTAATGTTGTTAAAGAGTTTATTTTGGTTCGTCATATACTAGGCTTTGAAAGTCATGGGTTTTATGAATTGTTTTTTAATGCATGCCTACTTTAAAGTGTTAATAGCGTGCATGAGTATTCAAATGTTCATACTTGTTCTTAGCTAGGACAATTTTTTTCCTTCCGGGTTGCCCCAGTATTATTTGTAAGGAAGAAAGATGGAACTCTGAGATTATGTATTGACTATAGGCAATTGAATCGGGTAACGATTAAAAACCGTTATCCATTGCCTCGCATTGATGATTTGTTTGATCAGCTGAAAGGTGCGTGTGTATTTTCTAAGATTGATTTGAGATCCGGTTATTATCAGTTGAAAATTAAAGAGGAAGATGTACCTAATACGGCTTTCCGAACTCGTTACGGACATTATGAATTTCGGGTTATGCCATTTGGGTTGACTAATGCACCTGCAGCTTTCATGAGGTTGATGAATGAGGTATTCCAGCAATATCTTGATAAATTTTTTATTGTTTTTATTGATGATATTCTGGTATATTCTAAATCTAAAGCAGATCATATTCGACATCTGAACTTGGTATTAAAGAAATTGAGGGAGCATTAGTTGTATGCTAAGTTCAGTAAATGTCAGTTTTGGTTGACTGAAGTGGCATTTTTGGGGCATGTTGTATCGGCTCAAGGAATCCAAGTTGATCCTCAAAAGATAGCGGCAGTGGAGAATTGGGAGCAACCTCGAACCGTCACTGAGGTACGAAGTTTTCTTGGTTTAACAGGTTATTATCGACGGTTTGTTCAGGATTTCTGTGAGCGGCATTTTTGGGGCATGTTGTATCGGCTCAAGGAATCCACATGTGCCTTTAACGAAGTTGACCAGGAAGGATGTTAAATTCGAGTGGGATGAAAACTGTGAGCGGAGTTTCCAGCAATTGAAATATTGCCTCACTCATGCCCCAGTATTGGTACTTCCTGATGATAGCGGTAATTTTGAGATTTATAGTGATGCTTCATTGAATGGTTTGGGATGTGTTTT
This sequence comes from Malus sylvestris, assembly GCF_916048215.2. Lineage (NCBI taxonomy): Eukaryota > Viridiplantae > Streptophyta > Magnoliopsida > Rosales > Rosaceae > Malus > Malus sylvestris. The sequence continues at coordinate 21,055,465 of NC_062270.1, forward strand.
GATGCAGCATAATAGAGTGATTGCCTATGCCTCTCGACAGTTGAAAAATCATGAAAGGAATTATCCTACTCACGATCTTGAATTGGCAGCAATTGTTTTTGCCTTGAAGATTTGGAGGCATTATTTGTATGGTGAGAAGTGTAAGATCTTCACTGATCACAAGAGTCTTCAGTATTTGTTTACTCAGCATGATCTTAATCTTCGTCAGCGAAGGTGGATGGAATTGCTAAGTGATTACGATTGTACTATTGAGTATCATCCGGGTCGTGCTAATGTGGTAGCTCATGCACTGAGTAGGAAACCTCAAGGCAGACTCAATGCCTTATATGCTAGCCGTGCTCCTCTTCTTGCTGAGCTAAGGGCAACTGGAGTAAGGTTGGAGTTGGAAGATCGAAGTGGAGCCTTTCTTGCTAGTTTTCAAGTCAGGCCAGTTTTGATTGATCGCATACTCGAAGCTCAGATGGTGGATGAGGAAATTCAGGAAATGGTTCAATTAAGAAGTGAAGGGAAAAAGAAAGACCTCAGAATTCGGGAATCAGATGGTATGCTTATGCAGGAAAATAGAATGTATGTTCCGAATGATGAAGAATTAAAGAAGGAAATTTTGGATGAAGTGCATTGTTCAGCTTATGTGATGCACCCGGGAGGAACTAAAATGTATCATACCATTCGACCATTTTATTATTGGCCGGGTATGAAAAGGGAAACTGCAAATTATGTGAGTAGATGTATTACTTGCCAGCAAGTTAAAGCTGAAAGGAAGAAGCCATTTGGGCGAATGTAGCCACTTCCCGTTCCCCAGTGGAAATGGGAAAATATAACCATAGATTTCGTGTATAAACTTCCTCGTACACGAAATGGATTCGATGGTATTTGGGTGATTGTGGATCAACTTACCAAGTCAGCGCATTTCATTCCAGTGAGGGAAAAGTATCATCTGAATAAATTGGCTAAACTGTTCCTTACGAAGTTTGTGAAGTATCATGGAGTTCCGATGAACATTATTTTTGATCGAGACCCATTCTGGGTGGCTTTTTAGGAAGCTCTTGGTACGCAATTGCTTTATAGCACAGCTTATCATCCTCAAACTGATGGGAAATCAGAGAGGACTATTCAGACGTTGGAGGATATGTTGAGATCTTCAGTATTACAATTTGGTGATTCCTGGCATGATCGTCTGGACTTGATGGAGTTTGCTTACAATAACAGTTTTCACTCGAGCATTGGTATGTCACCATTTGAGGCACTTTATGGTCGGGCATGTCGAACGCCATTATGTTGGTCTGAGGTTGGTGAAAGAGTGTTAGAAGGCCCAGAGATTGTAGATGAGACTACTCAAAATGTTCAGGTAATTAAGTCTAACCTGAAAGCAGCCCAGGATCGACAGAAGAGTTTAGCGGATCGACATACTACTGATCGAGTGTATAATGTGGGCGATTGGGTGTTTTTGAAATTGTCACCTTGGAGAGGTGTGGTATGGGAAAAGAGGGAAGCTAAGTCCAAGATATATTGGACCTTATGTGATCACTGAAAGAGTTGGTGAAGTTGCCTACCAGTTGGAGTTGCCCCCGGAGTTATCTAAGGTCCATAATGTGTTTCACGTCTCTATGCTTCAACATTATATTTCTGATCCTTCTCATGTGATCCCTCCTCAACCGTTAGAGATTAATCCGGATTTGACATATGATGAGGAACCAGACACGATCTTGGATTGGAAAGATAAGGTTCTAAGGAACAAGACGGTGAGTTTGGTGAAGGTATTGTGGAGGAACCATTCTGTAGAGGAAGCTACCTGGGAGACAGAAGATCGAATGAGAGAGATGTACCCAAGGTTATTCTATGGATATTAAGTGGGTTATTTGGTTATGGGAATTTCGGGGACGCACGTACCCCCACGCGCCAGGACAGGAACGGGGACACGCGCCCCCACGCGCATCATCCCCAACCTTGGTTCGTTGGACTGGTTTTTCCGGCGGTCGGTTTCCGGCCAAACTTTAAACGCCTTGTTCTCCTTCGTTTCTCAACCATTTTCTTCGTATTTTATACCAAAATGAAGCCCCAAACATGTAGAATCACGATACACTATTTTTAAGCTCCAAAAACAACTAAATCTCACCAAAAAAATCCAAGCAAAACCGGCCAAACTCAACCCTCGTGATCCCGACGTCCAAATCCTTCAAACGAAGCACTCCGAGCTTCCTTGGGACCTCACTAAGCTCACTATAAGCTTAGAATTCCCTGAAACACAACATTTCACGTGTGCGTGAACAGTGACCAAAAATGGGGGGTTCGGGTTCACGTGAAATCGAAGGTTCCACGTCCTAAAACTAGCACCAATCAACTCAAAACATCACGAGGATGAAGATTCTTACCTTGTTTACTTCGATCCGCTGAGTTTTGGGGGGTTTTGGGTGTGGTCGTACAGTATGGGTGTGAGAGAGAGAGAGTCGAGATGGAGGAGAGAGAGAGAGCTACGGGATAGAGAAAGAGTAAGGGTTTAGATGGTCTCTTCAATCCACACCATCTATCATCTAAATCCCTAACCAAAAATTAACAAAAACCAAATTTAATAATCCAACTCATCTTATTTATTTTCTTCCAAAATATATCTAAGGTTAAACCAAATAATGTCACACACATACCTTAATACCCGCTAAGGGTAAATCCGTCATTTCACGTCCATAATAAGAAAATCCCGGGACGGGCTGTGACAATCTCCCCTCCTTATAGAATTTCGTCCCCGAAATTCCCATAACTTGTCACAGCCCGTCCTGAGATTTTCATATCGAGAGTATGAAATGACGAAAATACCTTTGTCGTTACTAAGGTGTGTGTGTGACATGTTTTAGATATTTCATATTTTTCCTAACCTATTGGAAATATTATTTAAGTTAGATAAGAATATTGAAAGGTTGGATTGTTGTTTGGTTAGGGAATTAGAAATGGATGGTGTGGATTGACTTTGGACCCCTACACCCTCACATTTCCTTCTCTCTATTCCGTGGCTCTCTCTCTCTCCTCCATCCCGACTCCCTCTCTCTCTCTACACACCCACACGTACGGACACCCCCAAAAATCCCCAAAACTCGACGGATCGAGGCAACCAAGGTATGCGTCTTCATCCTTGAGTCATTTTAAGTTGAATGGTACTAGTTTTAGGAAGTGAAACCCTCGGAATCACGTGAAACCCGAACCTCCATTTTTGGTCACTGTTCATGCGAACGTAAAATGTTGATTTTCAGGGAATTCTAAGCTTGTAGTGAGCTTAGTGAGGTCCCAAGGAGGCTCGGAGTACTTCGTTTGAAGGATTTGGACGTCGGGATCACGTGGTTCAAGTTTGACCGAATTTCTTGGAATTTTCCCGATAAGAATTCTTGATTTTTAGAGCCTTAAACTAGTATATCGTGATTCTACATGTTTGGGGCTTCAATTTGATATAAAATACGAAGAAAATGGGTGAAAAACGAAGGAGAACGAAGAGTTTTAAAACTTGCCGGAAACCGGCCGCCGGAAAAACCAGTTCGGCGAGCCAAGGAGGAAGAAGATGCGCGTGGGGGGCGCGTGGACCCGTGCCACCCACGGCGCGGGGGGGCGCGTGGGACCTCCAAAAAATTTTCTAAAAATTACTCGACGTCCGTGACGTCGAGTAGGTCGATGTGGTATCTTCATATACCCAAATTGAGCATCGTATGAGAAGTTATTTCGAAATATTGGTGATGTGTTTAAAATTAATGTTTTTATAGTTGTTTCGCATATAGGTGACACGTATCCCGAGGACGAGCGCATCCTGGGACGCCATGGGGGTTACGACCCCTCGACTTATCAGTGAGTGGGCAGTTTTGATTTCGTATTTACCTATATACAACTGTTTTTCCCAGAAAATCCGTTTATGTGAAAATTTTGAATCTATTTGCCATGCATGAAACTGTTGAGATATTTAGTTTGATAATTAACATTTATATATGTGAAATGACGCGGTGGATGCTCAGGTGAGTTTATTTATTTTCAGCTGAGTTATTTATCATGGATTACATTGAAAGTTCATGACCTGCACCTAGGTGATAGTGCTTATTGTTATTCACCACACCGCACGCTCGTCTTGGATCCAAGTAGGTGGATGTCGTACAGACCATGTGAGGGTTCCGACATGCTAGTCGTACAAATCACTAGATGTGATTCCGACTAGTGGGTGACCTTAGTTATGCGCGCTGATGATTGATGAAAGAAGCACTAGAGCGTATTTATACACCTGTCATCGTACAGACTACTATATGTAGTTCTGAGTGACGTGCAGAGTTGAAACGTATAGGTAACCGAGGTGACTCTGGTTGGATTGGATGTTAAGCTTTAGAATCAGCCGTACAGGACCATTGTAGGATCTCCGGTTGATTTATCAGTCACCTGATTGATATTGATGTATTCTGATCATATTTTGGGCATGGCATGTCATTATTGAGATATTATGTTGATGAAATTGAGTTGAGTTTGATGTTGCGTATATATATATGTATATATACTATTTTCTGGGAAAGTATACAGGTTTTTACGGTGAGGGGTTAGAATTGTTTTTAATGAACTGTTTCGGAAAACTATTTGATTTTACTGACCCACTCATTTTGTTTTGTGCCCCTCCAGGTTCTAGTTAGCAGTTGGTGGCTCTCGAGGTCTTTTTCCGGCATTCTGATAGACACTTGACATGTAGGACTCACCTGAGGGTGATGTACTTTTATTTTTGTCTTACTTGACTGCACTTAAACCTATGCTCTGAATTTATGTGTTTATCTTAACTCGTCCTGTCATTCTAGTAGGTTGTTCTGCTAGAGTTGGTTTGAATTCCTTCTTATGTATGCTGTTTTTTCGCTTCCGTTTCGCACTTATGGTTACGTCACGCTCTCATGACGGCCAGCACGCCTGGATCCTCTGAATCGGGGTGTGTCATAACCAATTAAACCATTTAATACCCATAGAATAATCTTGGGTACATCTCTCTCATACGATCTTCTGTCTCCCAGGTAGCTTCTTTTACGGAATGGTTCCTCATCAAACTCACCGTCTTATTTCTTAAAACCTTATCTTTCCAATCCAAGATTGTGACTGGCTCCTCATCATATGACAAATTCGGATTAATCTCTAGCGGTTGAGGAGGGATCACATGAGAAGGATCAGAAATATAATGTCGAAGCATAGAGACGTGGAACACATTATGGACCTTAGATAACTTTGGAGGCAACTCCAACCGGTAGGCAACTTCACCAACTCTTTCAGTGATCACATAAGGTCCAATGTATCTCGGACTTAGCTTCCCTCTTTTTCCAAATCGTACCACACCTCTCCAAGGTGACAATTTCAAAAATACCCAATCGCCCACATTATATACTCGATCAGTGGCATGTCGATCTGCTAAACTCTTCTGTCGATCCTGGGCTGCTTTCAGATTAGACTTAATCACCTGGATATTTTGAGTAGTCTCATCCACAATCTCTGGGCCTTCTAACACTCTTTCACCAACCTCAGACCAACATAATGAAGGATGATTTTGTGAAAACATGTTCATTTGAATAACATCTATAGCATGCATTTAACAATTAAAAGGCGGAATCATGCTTGCATGCATTCAAAAACAAAACATTAACCATGAAATTCAAAGCCTAGTAGATTGGTGAACCAAGACTCAACTCAAATCAAAGTGAGTTTAGAAATTTATACCTTTGTAGATTCCTCTTTGCATAAGCAAAGACTAATCACCCAAAGAGAGGGCCTTCATTCCTTGCATCTAAAATCTATGGATTTGGATGGATGAAAAGGTTTCTCCAAGTTCCCAAAATTGAGAACCTCTAAGTATCCACACCAAGGTTAGATTGGAAAAGAAAATGAGTGACCTTGGAGGAGTAGTATGGCTAGATACACCCTCCAAGGGGGCCGGCCTCCTAGAGAGAAAAGGAGAGACAAGTTCTCACCAATTTTTTCCAAAAGAAACCCTTAATGAATTTAGGCTATAAAGTCCTTTATATAGTCACTTCAAATAAGTGACCTAAAGAACCAAAAGGCCATTCTCTCACCTGAGGGAATTTGGGCTTTTGGGCCTTTGTGAATCTTTATTCATTAAATTGTCATACAACTTAAGTCAATGGGCTTGACGTTTGAAGCCCATTGGGCTTTAAGTTCCAAAACTATCCCGAGGTCTTTAACGAACTTATTCGTTTGATTAATTAACATATTAATTAATCCTTGCCATAAACAATTAAACCATTTAATTATTCTTACTCATCTCCATTGTTTCTTCAATCTCCACCTTACACGGTGTACGATCCATTAGGTTCCTTTTAGCGAGGCAGTGGGCGATTAGAACTCTTTCAAATCGATTGTCAATTGAAACTTACTTTCAATTCTCCCTTTAGTGATTATACACGTTTAGGGCTTCCACAAACCATGAGTGACACTTAGCAGCATATCATGGTTACCCAAGCTAATCAGAAGAGGTGGAGAACCTATTCAGTTTAGGATTACAAATGCAATACGGACTTTCTCTAATACAATACTCTTGACCACATTGTTTGGTTTGATAGTTTATTTATTCATGTCTACTATCCAATGTGATTCGTGTGCTTATATGATTACCTTGAATGTGATTTGGAACGACTTCCTAAATCTCATTCATACTTTGGCCAGAGATTCCAAATCATATCATAGAGTATTCTCCCTCAAACGGTTTGAAGGTTAGAGATCCCTTGTTGCGCATTCACTTGCCTCCATAGCTAAGTGGCTTAACCCCAACGATGCCGTGGACACCCGCGGATGGGGTGACTTTGACATAATCAAAGATCAAAGACTTAACCACAAGACAGCTGTGATGCCTCAGGTCAAATGACTACTTTGCATTATCCCAACCATGAGTTCTCATGTGACATGAATATGAGAACTCTTCGTTGATCGTGTTCAGTGAACTCATTCTCTATTGAGCACCTACGTACTTGCCTTGATGTCACACACACCAATGACTCGAGACTAGTCACTCTCCCTGAGAGAAGACACAGTACGTACTGATCTTAACGGACTGTCAATGCCCAATTGGCAATCCTATGATCAGGAACGTTTAGGATGTGTCTACGAAAGAATGGTCTCATGAATCTAACTTCTTTAGATTGCATTCTCCCAATCACATATTCCTTGGTCTTATCGTTTAAGCATATAACATTTATATGAGACGGCTCAAACAATAATATTTGCCCTTGATATTAAACTAGATTAGTTTAACATGTGAAATGTCCGTAAAGTATCATCATATGATTGGTTTTAGGGCACATTTCCAACACACAATGGCGTACGACACGCCCTACCATAAAGTGCCTCAAATGGTGACATACCAATGCTCGAGTGAAAACTATTATTGTAGGCAAATTCCATCAAGTCCCGCCGATCATGCCAGGAATCACCGAATTGTAATACTGAAGATCTCAACATATCCTCCAACGTCTGAATAGTTCTCTCCGATTGCCCATCAGTTTGAGGATGATAAGCAGTGCTATAAAGCAATTACGTACCAAGAGCTTCCTGAAAAGCTACCCAAAATTTAGAAGTAAATCTTGGGTCTCGATCAGAAATAATATTCACTAGAACTCCATGATACATCACAATCTTCGTAATGAACAACTTAGCCAATTTATTCAGAGGATACTTCTCCCTCACTGGAATGAAATGCGCTGACTTGGTAAGTCGATCCACAATCACCCAAATACCATCAAATCCGTTTCGTGTACGAGGAAGTTTATACACGAAGTCCATGGTTATATTTTCTCATTTCCACTAGGGAACGGGAAGTGGCTGCATTCGCCCAAAAGGCTTCTTTCTTTCTGCTTTAACTTGCTGGCAAATAATACATCTACTCACATACTCAGCAATTTCCTTTTTCATACTCGGCCAATAATAAAATGGTCGAATGGTATGATACATCTTAGTGCCTCCCGGGTGCATCGCATAAGCTGAACAATGCGCTTCATCCAATATTTCCTTCTTTAATTCCTCATCATTCGGAACATACATTCTATTTTCCTGCATAAGCATACCATCTGATTCCCGAATCCTGAGGTCTTTCTTTTTCCCTTCACTTCTTAATTGAACCATTTCTTGAATTTCTTCATCCACCATCTGAGCTTCGAGTATACGATCAACCAAAACTGGCCTGACTTGAAAACTAGCAAGAAAGGCTCCACTTCGATCTTCCAACTCCAACTTTACTCCAGTTGTCCTTAGTTCAGCAAGAAGAGGAACACGGCTAGCATATAAGGCATTGAGTCTACCTTGAGGTTTCCTACTCAGTGCATCAGCTACCACATTAGCACGACCCGGATGATACTTGATAGTACAGTTATAATCACTTAACAATTCCATCCACCTTCGCTGACGAAGATTAAGATCATGCTGACTAAACAGATACTGAAGACTCTTGTGATAAGTGAAGATCTTACACTTCTCACCATATAAATAATGCCTCCAAATCTTCAAAGCGAAAACAATGGCTGCCAATTCAAGATCGTGAGTAGGATAATTCCTTTCATGATTTTTCAACTGTCGAGAAGCATAAGCTCACTCTATTATGCTGCATCAAAACACATCCCAAACCATTCAAGGAAGCATCACTATAAATCTCAAAATTACCGCTATCATCAGGAAGTACCAATACTGGAGCATGAGTGAGGCAATATTTCAATTGTTGGAAACTCCGCTCACAATTCTCATCCCACTCAAATTTAACATCCTTCCTGGTCAACTTCGTTAACGGCAAGGCAATCATAGAAAAATCCTGAACAAACCGTCGATAATAATCGGCTAAACCAAGAAAACTTCGTACTTCAGTGACGGTTCGAGGTTGCTCTCAATTCTCCACCGCTGTTATCTTTTGAGGATCAACTTGGATTCCTTGAGCCGATACAACATGCCCCAAAAATGCCACTTCAGTCAACCAAAACTGACATTTACTGAACTTAGCATACAACTGATGCTCCCTCAATTTCTTTAGTACCAAGTTAAGATGTCGGATATGATCTGCTTTAGATTTAGAGTATACAAGAATATCATCAATAAAAAAAATAACAAATTTATCAAGATATTGCTGGAATACCTCATTCATCAACCTCATGAAAGCTGCAGGTGCATTAGTCAACCCAAATGGCATAACCAGAAATTCATAATGTCCGTAACGGGTTCGGAAAACTGTCTTAGGTACATCTTCCTCTTTAATCTTCAACTGATAATAACCGGATCTCAAATCAATCTTAGAAAATACACACGCACCTTTCAGCTGATCAAACAAATCGTCGATGCGAGGCAATGGTAACGGTTTTTAATCGTTACCCGATTCAATTGCCTATAATCAATGCATAATCTCAGAGTTCCATCTTTCTTCCTCACAAATAATACTGGAGCTCCCCAAGGTGACGAACTAGGTTGAATGAAACCTTTATCAAGTAATTCTTGCAACTGAATTTTCAATTCTCTCAACTCAGCAGGGGCCATTCTATAAGGAGTTAGAGATATAGGGTCAGTACCTGGAAGCAAATCAATAGAGAATTCCACCTCTCTGTCTGGCGGCAACCCCGACAAATCATCAGGAAATACATCAGGATAATGCCTGACCACACCAACTTCCTCTATACTGGTAGAAACAACATCATTTAACACCACATGTGCCAAATATCCCTGACAACCCTTCGATAATAATTTCCTTGCTCTTATGGAAGAAATAACACCATGTCTCACCCCACTTCTTTCGCCCACAAAAGTAACCTCGGGTAGTCAAGGACGATAAAAAGTAACTGATTTACCATAACAATCAATATGGGCACGATTATAATGCAACTAATCAGCCCCTAGAATCACATCAAAATCCACAATATCTAACGGAATAAGATCAGCTGGCATAACTATGCCCTCAACCATCACTGGACACCCAAGATACACACTATCAACATAACATTTATCTCCTCTAGGCATGGCAAAATCTAAATCAAATCCTAGAGGTGAAGGGTGAGGTTGAGTCATTTGAGCAAACGTATGAGAAATCACAGAATGCGTAGCACCACAATCAATCAAAACCTTAGCAAAATGACCAAGAACATTTAACGTACCCATGATCAAGTCCGGATGGTTCTGAGCCTCTTGCAGTGAGATGTGATTAACACGCCCCTGAGCTTGCTGTCGTCCACCATGACCTCTACTGCCTTGATTACTTCGCCCCTGGGGAGCACGTCCCTGGCCTGACTGACTAGGCTGCCTAGATGATCCTGCACCACCAGTGGCAACTTCCCCCTGACGGGGCTGACCTCCCTGATGCCACTGAGATCCACCAGCTGGCATAGATGAATAAGAAGAATAACCCCCAAAGTCTTGAGAATACCTTGCCTGAGGATAAGGCTCCTGGGAATATTGATAAGGTCCGGAAGCGTACGGAGCAGCATCCCCCTGGTAGTGGTAGGCACCACCACGACTCGACTGGCCATAACTGCCTGGTCCAAAACTCTGCTGAATCGGCGCTGGAGGTGGCATAGTGGTCTGCTGCGGTCTCTGCTGACCCTGGGGACACTGAGAAGCCCGATGTCCCATTTGCCCACAAGTAAAACAAGCACCACTACCTCTCCTACACTCACCATGATGACGAAAATTACAACAGCGGCACCACGGAGCGCCAGAACCATCAGAACCACCAGAATCCCTCTACCTCTGAAATCTAGGCCCACCCGAAAATCTACCACCACCTCTCCTCGGGCCAGTAATACTATATCCACCTCTAGAAGAACTCGAACTTGCCCCACTCTTCTTAAAATTCTGCGTCTTGCGAGGTCCCGGAATAGAGATACCCTTACCTTTATCATCCTTCTTCTGACCATCATTCTTGTCCTCGTCATCCTCACTCTCACTGGGAAGATTATCAGAGTCCTCCATCCTAACCAAAATCTCGAAAAACTCATGATAATTGGCGTAGGGAAGTGCACTGGCAAAAGTCCGCCACTTTTTCTTAGAACCCAACTTGAAACGTCGAAGCATCTCTCCCTGATTACCAGCTGTATCAGGGTCATAACGAGACAAATCAGTAAACTTTCTGTAGTACTCATGAGCTGTCATATTCTTCTGTTTCAATCGAGTAAATTCTTGTTTCTTGTGATCAATATACTCTGGGGGGACAAATCTTTTCTTGAAATTATCTTTAAATGCTTCCCAATCAGATGCCATAGTTGGGGACATAAACTGCGTCTGATTCCTCCACCAACCTGCCGGCTCTCGACCCAAAAACCAGGTAGTGGTCTCAACCCATCTATCAGCCGGAAAGTTCCCCTGACTTTGCATCACCTGAAATGTCTTTTCAATATGATCTAGCCATTTCTCTGCCCTCTCGTGACCTTCATTACCCATAAAACGATCCAGTTTCAAATTGTCCATGGTCTCCAGGGGTGTTCTCTGAGGTGGGGGAGGAGGACAAATTACATTCTGAAAAGCCTGAGCCATTGCTTCCCCCAACTGAACGATATCTGGGAAATTAGGGTCAGGAGTACGGCGGGACTCCCTACGCTCTCTACGGGGCGGCATAATTCTGACAGAAAACATCAAAAGATCATTAAAGCATTAACAATTATTCAGGACTGCAACCTAGGCTCTGATACCAAACTGACACACCCCGACCCAGAGGATCAAGACGTGCTAGCCGTCACGTGAGCGTGACGTAACCAAAAGTGCGACACGGAAGCAAGATATAACAGAATATGAAGGAATTCAAACCAATCTCTAGTAGAACCACCTACTAGAATAAAAGGATGAGTTATAAAGTAAACACATAAATTCAGAGCATAGGTTTAAGTGCAATCAAGTAGGACCAAAATAAAAGTACAACACCCGCAGGTGAGTCCTACATGTAGAGCGTCTGTCAGAATGCCGAAAAAAGACCTCGAGAGTCACCAACCGCTAACTAGAACCTGGAGGGGCGCAAAACAAAGATGAGTGGGTCAGTAAAATCAAAGATTTTTCAAAACATTTCATTTAAAACATTTCTAACCCCTCACCGTAAAACCTGTATACTTTCCCAGAAAAATAGTATATACACATATCATCAAAACTCAGCTCATATCCATCAGCATAACATCTCAGAAATAATATGCCACGCCATGCCAAATATAACCAGAAATGCATCATTATCAATCAAGTGAAATAATAAATCAACCGGAGACCCTACAATGGTCCTGTACGGCTGATTCTAAAGCTCAACATCCCACTCAGCCGGAGTCACCACAGTGACCTATACGGCCCTGCCAGAGTCACCAACTGTGACCTGTACGGCACTACACTGCACATCACTCGGAACTACGTATAGTAGTCTGTACGATGAAAGGTGTATAAATACGCTTTAGTGCTTCTCTCATCAATCATCAGCGCGCATAACTAAGGTCACCCACTAGTCGGAATCACATCTAGTGATCTATACGACTAGCATGACGGAACCCTCACATGGTCTGTACGACATCCACCTACTTGGATCCAAGACGAGCGTGCGGTGTGGTGAATAATAATATAAGCACTAACACCTAGGGTGCAGGTTATGAGCTTTCAATGCAATTCTCATAAAATAACTCATCTGAATAATATAAAAACTCACCTGTGCGTCCACCGTGTCAATTAACATATATATGCATCCATTATCAAACTAAATATCTCAACATTTGCATGCATGGCAATTTAAATCATAATTTTCATATAAACGCATTTTCTTGGAAAAACAGTTGTATATAGGTAATACGAAAACAAAACTGCCCACTCACTGATAAGTCGATGGGTCGTAACCCCCGTGACGTCCCTGGATGCGCTCGTCCTCGGGATAAGTGTCACCTATATGCGAAACAACTATAAAAACGTTAATTTAAACACATAACCAACAATTCGAAATAACTTCTCATACGATGCTCAATTTAGGTATATGAATATACCACATCGACCTACTCGACGTCACGGACGTCGAGAAATTTTTAAATAAATTTTTGGAGGCCGCACGCGCCCCCACGCGTCAGGACAGGCACGGGGACACGCGCCCCCACGCGCATCATCCCCAACCTTGGTTCGCCGGACTGGTTTTTCCGGCGGCCGATTTCCGGCCAAACTTTAAACGCCTTGTTCTCCTTCGTTTCTCAACCATTTTCTTCGTATTTTATACCAAAATGAAGCCCCAAACATGTAGAATCACGATACACTATTTTTAAGCTCCAAAAACAACTAAATCTCACTGGAAAAATCCAAGCAAAACCGGCCAAACTCAACCCTCGTGATCCCGACATCCAAATCCTTCAAACGAAGCACTCCGAGCTTCCTTGGGACCTCACTAAGCTCACTATAAGCTTAGAATTCCCTGAAACACAACATTTCACGTGTGAATGAACAGTGACCAAAAATGGGGGGTTCGGGTTCACGTGAAATCGAAGGTTCCACGTCCTAAAACTAGCACCAATCAACTCAAAACATCACGAGGATGAAGATTCTTACCTTGTTTACTTCGATCCGCTGAGTTTTGGGGGGTTTTAGGTGTGGCCGTACAATATGGGTGTGAGAGAGAGAGAGTCGAGATGGAGGAGAGAGAGAGAGCTACGGGATAGAGAGAGAGAGTAAGGGTTTAGATGGTCCCTTCAATCCACACCATCCATCATTTAAATCCCTAACCAAAAATTAACAAAAACCAAATTTAATAATCCAACTCATCTTATTTATTTTCTTCCAAAACATATCTAAGGTTAAACCAAATAATGTCACACACATACCTTAATACCCGCTAAGGGTAAATCCGTCATTTCACGTCCATAATAAGAAAATCCCGGGACGGGCTGTGACATTTTTGAGGCCCAGGACGACGCTAAAAAATATGCCCTAACTTCATATAAGAAAATTATTTATTTTCACACGTAAGACCTTGATAAAATTATACTTAGAAAAGTACTTCAAACTGAATAATTTAGAAATATAGAAAAACTAATTTGTTTTGAATCAAAGGAAGGGAACCAAAAAAACTCTGGGCTTACAAGTAGATAGATGATGAGTTTGGGTTTCCTTTTATCTAAACTTTTAAAGTGTTTTGTATAACTCGTGATATGTTTTTTCTTATTTACTAACCTTGTCAATATGAGACTAAAAATAAAGATGTTTTGGAGTCTTTAATTGATATGTATAAGTAATGAATGAGCACTTAATTAAACCTTTTGATGACACATTTTTAAACAACATAAACCATCACTTCTAGTCAAACTTTTTTATCATTAGGCTAAATTTTTATAAATTTGTACTCTTATGAAAAGAAATTTGTAAAAATCGAAGAGTAAACAAGCACATATGGAGTTTTGAACCCAAGACCTCCTCATTCTAGTTAAATCACTCTTATGAAAACATAAATGAAAATACTACCCAAATAATTTTTGTGCCCCCAATTTTTTGGGGCCCCGAACAGTCGCCTCGCTTGCACTGTGCCTAGGCCGACCCTAGTGTATTGAGTTTGATAGACTTTGTTTGACTCTTAATCCAAGTTTATTCGATATAAGTTTTTACGAAGTCTACAAAAGCTACAGTATATTGAATAAATACTTTATATGATTTCTAAAATGTCTATGAAAATCTTTAGTATTCAATTATGACTTTCATGTAAGTCTACGAAAGTCCAGGAGTATTTAAAATTTTATCTATTTTAACGGATTTTAAAATGTCATTGACTTCGATAGACTTTGAATGCTTTTATAGTAAGTTTTTGTCATAGCAAATCCAACCTCTCCCCTTAAGATTTTGATGGATTTCATTTTCTCCACTCCACCACCCACCATAATGCAATGACTATCATTATCACAACTTTCACCACCTTGTCGCCACCACCACCTTATTATGACAAAATCTCCTCCACCCTCATTGCCACCATTGTCGCCATCATTGTTGGAACTAAATTTGCACACAGCCACAAATAGAGGAGTTAAGCAAATACAACTTCCTGTAAAAGAGAAAACAAACACGATTAACCTTGGGTACGGGTGGGGCATCGGTGGGTATTGGCCAAAAGTTCTTCAACAATCAAGTTAGTAAGCATTATATGACTCAAACAATGGGTAAGAGAGTAATGCATGCAATAATTGTAGATGAATCATAGATAAGGGTATTTATACTAGATGAAGGTATATATACTAGTCGAGAAAGACCTTTTAGGATATGGAATCTGTATTAATATGGGAGAATCCAAGAGGATATCTAGGATTAGATTTGTGTCCTCCCCAGGGTGTGATTACTTGCGGTGTACGCCAATCTCTAGATTGTGGGAATCTTCAAAAATATAGGAAACCTTTCTGATCCCCAATCGAATCAGGTTTCCATATCTTGCAAAACAAGAATGGTTGATCTTAGCGAAGTCTACAAACTTCGCCTACCTTTCTAGAGCACAGCAGGATGTGGTGGCACCATTGGTTTCCAATTGAGAAGCTCAATCTGATCAGAGTTATTGAGTCTATGACCAAACGTTTTAGGTATAGTATTGTGATCCGTATTACTATGGCCCCTTAAAAATCATGGTCTTGCAATTGCTCCTAACTATATTATCTAAAATGCATTCCTCTTAAGGATGGATTTTATCCAAAGACCATGTCTTTCGAAGTATATCAAAATACATTTTGTTTAAGATTCTTTTGACATGTGGCAACTCGCCTCATTACCATTGCTACATAGTAGAGACATTTCGGATGTAGACGAATTATCTTAACAAATTGTGTTGTAAAGACAACATTTATGAAAGACGTCACTTCGCATGTGCGCGAAAAAAAAAAGAACTGTTTTTTACGTTACCAAGTGATTCATGCTATCAGATGCACAAATCTCGAAGCGAGATGTTTCGGATTCAATGACGAGACGACTTTGATAGAACCCTTATAAATATCTCAAATTTTCCTCCACATCCTCCTTATGCTTTCGAATTTCAAATCTCTACTTCTTCTACCAAAAGCTCTGAGAACTTTTAGCCTTTTCTTCGTAATCTTCAAATTTCTGACTTTCTTCTCCACCTTTCCGATTAAGAAAATGGCATCTTCAAGTACTTTCCTAACACCAGCAACTAACCTCAACACCCTATTTTGAGTCTCCAATGGTCAGGTACGCAACAAGAAAGACTGTGACATATTTATTCACCTTTGCCAGCCAGGATCTATTGAATGGATTCAAGGTTTGGTGGGAAGTCAGCCAAGATATTACAACACCATTAATAGAATCTGCAAACCCTAACCGTCCATGCACCAGGGTTCACTCCTGTTACTTAGATTTGGATATGAAATTCCCTATTTCAGGTCTTATGAAGGAAATTCTGGTCTGCTACAATGTTGCCCTCTACAACCTCACTCATGTCTCGTATAAGATCATCACCTACTTCAAGTTGCTAAACGAATAATATGGTGTGGAGCTCGAACTTCAAGAGTTTCGAATAATGTAAAACAGGTGAAAGAGTTCCAGCACCCATTACTTTTTCCATTCCAGACCAAGCCTGTTCTGGGACACCTATATCACCAACCTACCCAAACACAACAAGACTAGGTACAAAGATAGTCTCATGGTAGACAGAGATTAGGAGGGTGACATTCTCGAAATTAGAGTTAGGAACATTCCCTCGTTTGATTTGAGGTGCGACAATGACGTTTAGGATATGGAATCCATATTAACCCAAGAGAATCCAAGCGGATATCTAAACAATGGAGACACCCACTATAAAACACAATTTCAGAAAACCACATAAAAAGAAATCAAAATGAAAAAGTCACAATCCCTAAAAATTCAAAATTAAAAAATCGGAAAACCTAAAACCCTAATCAAATTTGAAAAGATAGGATTCTTACAATATTCCGGTGTTTCAGCAACTTCTATATTTCTTTTTTGGCACCCCATCGCCTCTGATGGCTTGAAGGATTGTTTTTCCATAAACGGCGCAACCTTCTTCTAGGTGCTCAACCATGCGACGGTGTGCGAGCGATAGAGAATTAGGCCACGGTGAGCAAGAGCGGTGGCGAGCAAGAATGACAGTGTATGGCAGGGATCTGGTAGGGTTTCAAAGGATTCTATAGGATCATGTTTTGTGGGGGTGTGGAGTTTTGGTAAAAAGTGGTTTTTACTTTTAGGCTTCTAACTTTTAACTGTTTAGGTTTTAAAAATTTTAAATTTCAAATGTTAAAATTTTTTTAAGAATCTTTTTAAATTTTTTAATATCCACTGGGCCCCATATTGACACGTGCGCCAAGTCATTGTTCATGTGGGTGCCAAGTCACATCTTAACGAGGTTTTAACAGCAATCGTAACAAATGTATAAAAGTGTCCTATAATTATGACTTTAGGTATCATTCTGGGACGAAAAAAAACTTTATGTATCAAATGTTGAAAACCAAGAAACTTTAAGATAATAAATTAAGATTAACCCATATTTTTTTTTAATCAAGATGAAAATGAAAAGGGTAGTGCTATCCACACATTCATTTTTTCTTCTAACACACCCTCTTAATTTTCGACCGTTGGGTCGAATGAATTGAAGATGATCAATGACTAAAAATTAACATGAACGTGAGGAAGATAAAAATGGGTGTGTGAAGAGTATTATCCAAATGAAAAATATTGTCATAGGAGTACTATGTATATAAGCATATATATGAATTAATTTTGTTTTCATTGTTATTGAAATTCCAAAACAATGTATTGTTAAGGAAACAATAAGTGTGTTGATTGATAGGAGCATATTTATGCGACTTAATTGGCTTGTTCTCGTGCTTTTACGTTGTATTTCTTTAGTTATTTTAGTGTTTAAAGTCACTTTTGTGTGTTTTCAGATTCTAAGGCCAAAGTGTGCAAAATGATGTAATTTGGAGCTTTTGAGCAAAAGGAATGGATGAATTGAAGACTTGAAGAAATTAGGATTCCTAATTAACGAAGGATTCCTAATTGAAGATGGATTCCTACTCACATGAGGATTCCTAGAAGAACAAGGATTCCTACTCCAACAAGGATTCCTACTTGAAATAGGAAAGTTAAGCCAAGGTTTCCTACTTTGGTTTGACCTTTCCTAAATGTTCCTAAGTTTTATCAACTTCGAAGGCATCCTAAGCATTCTAGGACATCAAATACACATCTCTTGCACATTGTGAACCCTTGCCGCACCCCCTTGACATTTCCTCTTCCTTGCCGTGCAAGGGAGAGAGTTATTTCCTGATTCTATACTTTAAAACACATTCCTAATGTGTTTTAGGACCTTGCAGCATATCCCCTTGCCTTTTCCTTTAATTTTCTGATTGTGTTTCCTATTTCTAGAAGCCTTAGACTTAATTTCTGATTACCTAAAATAACCTAGGGTTTTAATTCCTGAAATCCTTTAAATAAACTCCCTTTGTGCAGCCACAAAGGATCCCCAATCAACCCCATTCACGCCAGAAACCAGCCACCACTCGTAGACGCGTCCATCCTTCACTATTCTCCATAGTTTCTGCCCAAAAACACTCCTCGCGGCACCATACATCCATCCAAAACACCATTCCACCCTTCTACACCATCCATAATGTTGGAAATGTGCCCTAAAACCAATCATATGATGATACTTTACGGACATTTCACATGTTAAACTAATCTAGTTTAACTATAAAGGGCAAAGATTATTGTTTGAGCCGTCTCATATAAATGTTATATGCTTAAACGATAAAGTCCAAGGAATTCATGAGACCATTCTTTCGTAGACACATCCTAAACGTTCCTGATCATAGGATTGCCAATTGGGCATTGACAGTCCGTTAAGATCAGTACGTACTGTGTCTTCTCTCAGGGAGAGTGACTAGTCTCGAGTCATTGGTGTGTGTGACATCAAGACAAGTATGTAGGTGCTCAATAGAGAATGAGTTCACTGAACACGATCAACGAAGAGTTCTCATATTCATGTCACATGAGAACTCATGGTTGGGATAATGCAAAGTAGTCCTTTGACCTGAGGCATCACAGCTGTCTTGTGGTTAAGTCCTTGATCTTTGATTATGTCAAAAGTCACTCCAAAAGGAGGGTGTCCACGGCATCGTTAGGGTTAAGCCACTTAGTCATGGAGGCAAGTGAATGCGCAACAAGGGATCTCTAACCTTCAAACCGTTTGAGGGAGAATACTCTATGATATGATTAAGAATCTTTGGCCAAAGTATGAATGAGATTTAGGAAAGCGTTCCAAATCACATTCAAGGTAATCATATAAGCACACGAATCACATTGGATAGTAGACATGAATAAATAAACTATCAAACCAAACAATGTGGTCAAGAGTATTGTATTAGAGAAAGACCGTATTGCATTTGTAATCCTAAACTGAATAGGTTCTCCACCTCTTCTGATTAGCTTAGGTAACCATGATATGCTGCTAGGTGTCACTCATGGTTTGTGGAAGCCCTAAACGTGTGTAATCACTAAAGGGAGAATTGAAAGTAAGTTTCAATTCACAATCGATGTGAAATGGTTTTAATCGCCCACTGCCTCGCTAAAAGGAACCTAATGGATCGTACACCGTGTAAGGTGAAGATTGAAGAAACAATGGAGATGAGTAAGAATGATTAAATGGTTTAATTATTTATTAATGGCAAGGATTAATTAATATGTTAATTAATCAAACGAATAAGTTCGTTAAAGACCTCGGGATAGTTTTTGGACCTTAAGGCCCAATGGGCTTCGAACGTCAAGCCCATTGACTTAAGTTGTATGACAACTTAATGACTAAATATTCACAAAGGCCCAAACAACCCAAATACACCCTAAGGCCGGCCATATTGTTAAGGGTAGTGAACTTGGACTTATTTACAAGTTTGCCACTCAAATGAATAAAGCTATAAATATGACTTTATAGCCAAAATTCATTTAGGGTTTGTTTTGGAGAAAATTGGAGAGAACATGTCTTTCCATTTCTCTCTAAAGAGGCCGGCCCCTTGGAGGGTGCATCTAGCAATCCCACTACTCCAAGGTCACTCATTTCTTCTCCAATCTAACCTTGGTGAAGAGACTTAGAGGTTCTCAATTTTGGGAACTTAGAGAAACCTTTTCATCCATCCAAATCCATAGATTTAAGATGCAAGGAATGAAGGCCCTCTCTTTGGGTGATTAGCCTTTGCTTATACAAAGAGGAATCTACAAAGGTATAAATCTCAACTCACTTTGTTTTGAGTTGATTAATGGTTCACCAATCTACTAGGCTTTGAATTTCATGGTTAATGTTTTGTTTTTGAATGCATGCAAGCATGATTCCGCCTTATAATTGTTAAATGCATGCTATAGATGTTATTCAAATGAACATGTTTTCACAAAATCATCCTTCACATAACCCCCAAAACCCAATCCATACACTCACCCACTTGTGTGCCGTAGCAAGAAGGAAGAAGGAAGGATCCTTGGATGTTCAAGCTTCATTATTGGTGCATTCTAGGTGTAATTCGTTACATGATTTCATTGTGTAATTTCTTTTCCTTTCGTTTTGCTATGAACATGAGTGGCTAAACCCCTATTGGTTAGGGGTGATTTCAAAGCCATGACTATGTGTGCAATTTGATTTGATAAATTCCAATTATGAGTTCTTGAATCGTGAATGCAATTGGCTTAACTATTTGATTAATAACGTATTTGTGTTTGTTAATTAGGGGTCGACACTTAATTGGCATGCATAAATATGATGCAAGAGTATAAGGATGTTTCACATAATCGTTGCAAACTTATGTTCATATGTAGTGAAGGTTGCTAGTCACAATCGCGTTAAGTTCAATTCCTAGCATGAGTAACATGATGTCATAGTTACAAGTGCTTTATCATTGCTCATGGTTTTCATTGAACGTAATGATCTTTGATCGTATCTCTATTATGATGTCATGTAGGGGACTTTTGAAGAATGTTTTGGGTTGTCGAATGATGTCATCCAATCCAATAATGCAAGGAAAATCTGAGAGTTAGCTAGTGATGTCACGGTTAATTTGGGGCAATGTCGTTCATAATTCTATGAAGGAATAATTGGAAATCGAATCGTTTGCATATATGTCATGTGTGGAGAAAGAGCCTCTAACTAATCAATCATCCATTTAAACTCTCAAATTGTTTTACGATCTGTTTTAATTACAAAGTTTGTGTTTTGTTTCAATTTCGTCAAAACCAATCTCCCCTTTATTTTGAAGTCCTAGATTAGTTAGAAAGTGTTTTGGTTTGTGTTTTTAAGTGTTTTGATTCAAGTTAAAACTCAAATTCGTCCAGATTTGTGTTAGAGTTCAAAACTGCCCAGAAAGTGTTTTTAAGGCAGTTTTGAGTCTTTTAGTTGCTGTTTTGAGTTTTTGGTTTGTTTTAGTGTTTTAAATTGTAGTTTTGCATTCCTTGAGTCTAGTTTAGTGTTTTAAACTTTGTTTTTACGTTTTTAAGTCAGTTTTCAAGTGTTTAGCAATCCCTCCTAATCCCCGGTTTAGAACGATCCCTACTTACATACTTTGCTACAATTGATAAAAAGAGGGTTTAATTTGTGTGCTTATATATTTCGCATCATTGAAGGTTATTTTAGAGCACTGATATTAATTCTCATCCTTTAACAAATCAATTATCATGTAATGTAATCAGGTGATATATAATCGTATTAAAACTTTAACATTGTTATTAATTTTGCATCACCATTTTCAGTTTCAACCTTCAAACTTTAACATTTATTATTAACTAAATAATATGCATTCACTTCATTTGCAAGACAAGAAACGAAAAGATTTAGAGACATCGAACAACAATGTTGTGATACAAGTTGAAATACATATTAACCCAAGAGAATCTGAGAGGATATCTAGGATTAGATATTGTGTCCTCTTAAGAGTGATATTACTTGAGGTGCATGCCAATCTCTAGATTGTAGAAATCTCCAAGAATATAGGAAACCTATATGATCCCAATTGGCGGACTTCGCCTATCCTTTCGGAACACTTCAGAATGTGGTGGTCGGTGCTTCATTTGAGCAGCTCAATTCGATTAAAGCTCTTGAGTCCGTGACCAGACTTCTGAGGTATACATGTTCTGCCCTGAAAATTTGTGGTCCCACATTCGCCACCACCGCCATTGCCATAAGCATCATCATCACCTCTACTATGACCACCATCGACACCACCAATACCATGATCACCACCTCTGGCACCATCATCACCACCGCCCCCATTGCTACTCCTCAACTACCTAAACACCATTCAGTCACCATAATCACTAAAGACTCCAACTTTACCACCACCATCTTACCAACAATCACCACGTGACATATCCACCACCATCGTTGCCACAACTATTTCATAAGACAACTTTGTCATGGTCATGATCATTATTTCAATAATGAAAAAGCCTAAATGTGAAAATGATGCCTATCTTACAGCCAAATGGCCAATTTAGTTCCTGTATTTTCAATTTGGCCAATTTAATCCTCGTGTTTATCTCCGTTAGCCAATTAAGAACATTTCATCCAGTTTCTATTGAAAAATTCAAAAATATATTATAATGTTGTGACCTATATTTAACTGACAGGGAGAGGGGGAAGGTGGCACAAAGAAAATATATAGAGAAAGATGTGTTTGTAGGGTTGTGTAGAGGATGTGTTATTCCCCCTACGCATTGCCTTTATTTATAGTAATAAGGGAGGGAAGAAATCCTTCTCCTCCGAGGAATACAAGTCCTAATAGGGAAGAATAACTAGAATCAAATCTAATATAGGATTTGCACAATCATACTTAAATAAGAAGTTTATAACACTCCCTCTTGAGTGTAAATACTCAAGTAGATTCGGCATCATGTAGAGTTAAGGAAGCCGACTCGTCATCACTGATTCTAGGAACACGCTATTCTCAAATATGGTAGGAACTTGCATATGGAACTAAATCTCACAAAAAAACCCTATGGCTATGGTAAAAACCCGAGTAAGAACAAAATCCCTAGTCTAGGGAAAAATGTGTGAGAAATGCAATGTCAAATGAAACGTCGACGAGACGTCATCAGGGATATGATCAACCTAAGGTGGGTTCCTCGTCAAAACCTTGTTAGGTAGCAAAAACCCAGTGGGAAAAATGCTCCTAATTGTAGGGAAAAAGAGTACATTAAGATCAAGCAAATATACTTCAGGATACTCCTCCTGAGTTTGACATAATTCCAAAGAGAACTAGCAATGTTACAACTCATAAAATTTACGCATACCTATTCCTTGAACAAGCTTCTAAAACGTCACCTTCAATAGTGACTTGGTGAAGAGGCCGGCCAGATTGTCTTGTTAACAAATTTGCGTGACTTCAATCTTCTGATGCTCTTATTGTTGATGTGAGAAGAAGAACTTCAGAGTAATGTGCTTGGTGTTGTCTGCTTTGATGTAACCCTTCTTGAGCTATTCGATGAATGCTGCGCTATCTTCATAGATCGTCGTCGGGACATCAACGATGGGGTAAAGATCACAAAAGCTTCGAATATGGGCCACAACTGCTCACAACTAGAAGCATTCCCAAGTTACTTCGTGTAAGGTGAGAATTTCATCATGGTTAGACGAAGTGGAAATTAAGGTCTATTTAGTTGACCTCCAAGAGATTGCGGTGCCTCAAACAGTAAAGACAAAACCTATTTGAGAATCGACTCGAGATAAGGGGGTGCGGCATCACTCAAGGATTTATAAGGATAAAACATGCCCAGATCCATAGTACCCTTAAAGTAACGAAAGATGTCTTTCACACCAGTCCAGTGTCTTTTTTGTTAGTGCATTATTATATCATGCCAAAAGAGTAACATCAAAGGAGATGTCAAGTCTAGTGCATTGAATTAAGTACAATAAAGCATCTATCGCACTTAGATAAGGAACTTCAGGCTCCAAAATCTCTTCATCATTCTCATTCGGATGGAAGGGATCTCGTTTTACATCTAGCGATCGAACGACCATAAGAGTACTCTAAGGCTTCACTTTATCCTCGTTAAAGTGGCGCAACACCTTCTGGGTGTAGTTCGATTGATGTACTAAGATTCCATCTCAACGGTGCTCTATCTCGAAACCGAGACAATATCGAGTTTTTCCTAGATCTTTCATCTCAAATTCTGACTTAAGGTGCACGGCAGTTATGTCGAGCTCTTTAGGAGTTCCGATGAGGTTCATGTCATCGACATAAACTGCAACAATCGTAAAATCAGAATGTGACTTCTTAATGAACACACAAGGGCATAGTTTGCTATTCACATATCCCTGACTAGTCAAATATTCACTTAGATGGTTATACCACATTCTTCTAGATTGCTTAAAACCGTAGAGTAAACGCCTCAGCTGAATTGAGAGCATGTTTCAAGGTTTGGAAATATTTAATCCAATCAATGTAAGTCCTTCAGGAACTTTCATATAGATTTCCGTATCAAGATCCCCATAGAGATACGCAATTACTATGTCCATCAGCTACATACTCAGTTTTTCGGAAACTACCAAACTAATAAGGTAGCGAAAAGTAATCACATCCATAACGGGTGAATAAGTTTCTTTATAGTCAATCCTGGGGTTTTGTGAGAAGCCTTACGCAACAAGATGAGCTTTGTAATGCACAATTTTGTTTTTCTCATTATGCTTCTAACCAAAAACCCATTTGTAGCCAACGGGCCTCACATGTGGATAAGTAGGAGCTGCAGGTCCAAACATCTTTGGTTTCGCAAGCGAATCAAGTTCAACTTGGATTACTTGTTTCCAGTTTGACCAATCAGTTCTACATCGACATTCATCAATGGAACAGGGTTCAATGTCATTGCTTAACATGATCTCAGTAGCGCTAATGCATCATCGATGATCATCTCATTTGTACACCAAACATCATCCAAGTTGCATAATGGACTGAAATCTCACAATTCTCAGAAGGTCGATTCGTCTCTTCAAGGACACTTCCATAATCTAGAATTTCCTTATGAGTTGGATATAATGAGTAGGCGATTAGTCGGATTCACAATAAGCTCAAGAGGAGCCTGTGTCATGGGTTTCCTCTTCTGGGGGTGTGAATCCTTTGAACCAAGAGGTCTGCCATGCTTTTATGTAGGGACAGATGATTGGCTAGCCGCTAATGTACGTGGATCGGCCAAAGTGGCGTCCCAAGCCTCCAGGAGGAAAATCCGTTGTACATTTGGTACATCCATCTTTGCAGGCATATTCATAGCTGGAATATGTGATATTGTCACTTGTGCTAGATTGGTGAAAGCATCTGGCATGCTCTAAGCTATGCTCTAGAGATCTAATATGCGCTGCACTTCAGTTTCAGACTCAGCGGTACGGGGATCTAAATGAGACAAAGTTCCATGATAATTCGCGTCATTCTTCAGGAACGTTGACGTTCTTATCTCTCCCTAACGACGAGAAGACTTTCTCATAGAAGTGACAATCCGCAAAACAAGTGGTAAACAAATCGCCTGTCAAAGGTTCTAAGTAACGAATGATTGAAGGAGAATCATATGCAATTTATGGCAAATATCAAATTCACATAGTTCAACAATTATGGATATAATGCATACACAATTTATGTAGAATCTAAAATTCGAAAAACGTAAAGTTTGTTCATGCATTATGGTGAATGTGCATTCTATCAAGGCTGCAAAAATATCAAGATAAAAACCGTTGTTTTGAAAGAACCTGATTGCATTATGATATTGATGAATTGGTTTGATGCAGAAAACTTCTACGTCATATTCCTAAAAGCAGCGATAAGAGCGTGTTAATAACGTGTTATGGCCTATATTAAAATGATAGGGAGAGGGGCCGGCGGCACAGAGAAAATATAAAGAGAGATATGTGTTTGTAGGGTTGTGTAGAGGATGTGTTATTCCCCCTATGCAATGTCTTTATTTATAGTAACAAGGGAGGGAAGAAATCCTTCTCCTCCAAGGAATACAAGTTCTAATAGGGAAGAATAACTAGAATCAAATCTAATCTAGGATTTACACAATCACACTTAAATAAGAAGTTTATAACATATAACCTATTATAGAAAAATAATTTTCAATTACAATAGAAAGAAATATAATTTTAAAATGAAAAAAAAAATTAAACAGACCAACCGTGCCATTCGCCTTATTGATATGAGCATATTTATGCGACTTAGTTAGCTTGTTTCTTGGCATTTATGTTGTTAGTTCGTAGTTATTTTAGTATTTTTAAGCTATTTTCGTGTGTTTGTAGGTCCAAAGGGTTAATGTGGCAAAAAAATGCATTTTGGAGCATTTTGGAGCATTTTTGGGCATGGAATGGATAGCACATGCTTGGAGCAAAAGGAATGGACGAAATTTGAAGTTTGTGCATCATCCTCTCCCTATAAATAACCATTTTAGCACACTCATTTCACCCAACACATCCATTCACCTACCACTACATCCACTCATTTCACCCAACACATCCACTCATTACAACCACCCAACACATTCACCTACCACTACATCCACTCATTTCACCCAACACATCCATTCACCTACCACTACATCCACTCATTTCACCCAACACATCCACTCATTATAACCACCCAACACATTCACCTACCACTACATCCACTCATTACCACCACCCACTACATCCTCTCCCTAGCCTATAAATACATCCATCCACCCTTCACCATAAGAGACATATATCAATCCAAAACACACATCATCTACACAATTCTCCACTCTTTGCCACATTCATGACATCCTTCATCCAAACACATCCATTCATCTTCACATCCATTCCTCCATACAAACAAACCTTCAAACAGTCACCAACACCTTGTGCCGTAGCAAAGGAAGGGAAGGAAAGTGCTTGGACGTGCTTGCTGTCCAACTTGGATCGTTAGAGCGTTTAGGTGTTTTCTTTCTTTTGTTTCCAATGTTTAAATTCATTTTCTTTTGTTTTGTTGTGAATATGAGTGGCTAAACCCCTCTTGGCTAGGAGTGATTTCAAAGCCATGATTATATGTGTAATATGATTTGATAAATTCCAGTTATGAACTCTTGAATCGTAAATGCAATTGGCTTAACTATTTGATTGATAACTTATTTGTATTTGTTGATTAAGGGTCGACACTTAATTGGCATGCATAAATCCGATGCTAGAATATAAGAAAGTTTCACATAATCGTTACAAACTTATATTCATAAGTAGTGGAGGCCGCTTATAAACGATCGCATTAAGTTTAATTCTAGCATGAGTAACATGATTTCATAGTTGCAAGTGCTTTGTCAATGCTTATGATTTTCATTAAACGTAATGATCTTTGATTGTATCTCTATTATGATGTCATGTAGAGAACTTTTGAAGAATGTTTTGGGTTGTCGAATGATGTCATCCAATCCAATAATACAAGGAAAATCTAAGGGTTAACTAGTGATGTCACGGTTAATTTGGGGCATTGTCGTTTATAATTCAATGAAGCAATAACTGGAAATCGAGTTGTTTGCATACATGTCATGTGTGGAGAAAAAGCCTCTAGCTATCTCATCCATCATCTTATTTCTCAAATTTGTTTTACAATCTGTCTAGTTTTTCATACTTGTTTGATTGTTTCAACTTCATCCAAATCAAAACCCCCCCTTTTAGTTTCTTGTTTCAAAGTGTTTCAAATCTGTTTTAGTTTGTGTTTTTAAGTGTTTTGATTCAAGTAAAAGTCAATTTTCGTCCAAAGTCATTCCTAGTGTCTAGTTTAAGTTTATTTGGTTGTTTTAAGCTATTTTGAGTATTTTAAGTTTGCTTTGAGTCATGTGAGTCTTGTTAAGTGTTTTAAGTTTAGTTTTATGTTTTTGAGTCAGTTTAGAGGTTATTAGCAAGCCCTCCTAATCCCCCGTCCAGAACGATCCCTACTTGTACTTATACTACAATTGTCAAAAGAGGGTTAAATTTGTGTGTTAAGTTAATTTTCGCCTCACTTATCCTTGACCAAAACCCTAATCCTAACTACACACGCAAGCAACTCGACAAATGCGTCTCTAGATCCACCTCGACTCGACTTGTCACTGCGCGAGTTCCAACATCGTAGTCCCAAGAAAATTAAGCCCAACCACCTCGACTCTGACTGTTTAATCGAGAATGATACTGTAATTAAGAGAGCCATATATTACTTATTCTCTTTATTTAAATTTAAATTTATAGAATGAAAATCAATGAGAAATAACACATAGAAGAGTAGAAATTTTATAAATTATTAAGGTTGTGACATAGAAAAGAGGTTGGGGGGAATTAGGAAAAAAGAGAGTGTTAGGGAGGAAGTTAGAGAGTTGGGAGGAGAGTAATTTTTCATTTTATTTCATTTTGAAATCAAATAGATAACTTTAAAATAATTTATGAATTTTTAACAAATATTGAATGAAATATTCTTGATTTGCTAACAAAGACACCAAATTGCCCAAATTGAAAATATGGGGACTAAATTGACCCAATGACTAGAACACATGAACCATTATGACATTTAAGCCTAATGAAACTTAAAATAATAATGCTTACTAATAAATTGTCCCTTAAAAATTTAATTGTCACATCCCAACCCGGGCTCCACCACATCCCGGGCCCCGCCTCCGCCGTAACACGATATTATCCGCTTTGGGCCCTAACCACGCCCTCACGGTTTTGTTTCTGGGAACTCACACGAGAACTTCCCAGTGGGTCACCCATCATGGGATTACTCTCGCGCGAACTCGCTTAGCTTCGAAGTTCTGATGGAACCCGAAGCTAGTGAGCTCCCAAAAGGCCTCATGCTAGGAAGAGATGGGAATATACATATAAGGCTTACAGGATCCTCACCCCTGGGCGATGTGGGATGTTACATAATGGCAATCCACAAAATGCTAAAAATTTATATCCTTGAACTCTCTAAAATTCAACAAAAGTCTATCATTTAACTCATTCTTTTCCTTAAAAATATATCATTAAAAGTGTATAGAATTTTATGCAGTTTATAATAGTTAGTAAAGCATACTAAATTGTCACAGCCCGTCCCGAGGTTCTATATATCGAGGTTGTGAAATGACAAAATTACCCTTGACGGTTACTAAGGTATATGTGTGACATGTTATTGATTATGCATATTTCCTAAGTTTTGGAAATTTTAATTGGATTAAAAGTTATATGTATTTTTGTGGTTAGGGAGTTAAGAAAAATGGATGGTGATGGTTTTGGGATGGACCACACACACATACACACGGGTCAAACCTCTCTCTCTCCTTCCCCGTGCTCTCTCTCTCTTCTCTTCTCAGTTCACTCTCTCCCTCTCGAAAACGTACGGACGAGACCAAATTCCCTCTAAACATCGCGGATCGACGCCAAAAAGGTAGGGTTCTTCATCCTTTCAACCTCCTGATTCGTTTGGTACTAGTTTTAGAATGAGAAACCTTAGAAATCACGTTGAAAACCCGAGGTCCGATTTGAGTACTGTTCATGCATTCGTGATGTGTTGATTTTCAGGGAATTCTAAGCTTATAGTGAGCTTAGTGAGGTCTTAAGGAAGCTTGGAGTGCTTAGTTTGAAGGTTTTGGACGTCGGGATCGTTGAGTTTGAAGTTGGCCGGTTTTCTTGGAATTTCTCCGATGAGATTTCGTAGTTTTTAGAGCCTTAAAGTAGTGTAACGTGAATCTACATGCTTAGGGCTTCATTTTGATATAAAATGCGTGAAAAATGGTTGAGAAATGACGGAGAACAAGGAGATTGAAAAATCTCCAGTTTTCCGGCGACCGGCGAACCAGTCCGGCGACTGGAGGTTAGGGGTGATGCGCGTGGGGGCGTGTGGACCTGTGCCCATCCAGGCGCGTGGGGGCGTGTGCGGCCTCGGAAAATTTTTCTAAAAATATGTCGACGTCCGTGACGTCGAGTAGGTCATTGTGGTATATTCATATTCCCAAATAGAGCACCGTATGAGAAGTTATTACGAATTGTCGGTTATGTGCTTTAAATAACGTTATTTTAGTTGTTTCGCATAGAGGTGATACCTATCCCGAGGACGAGCGCATCCAGGGACGTCACGGGGGTTACGACCCTTCGACTTATCAGTGAGTAGGTAGTATTTCTGTTTATACCTATATACTATTGATATTTTTCCCAGAAATTGAGTTTAAATGAAAGTACGTTTTAAAATGCCATGCATGCATATTATGAGATATATGAATTGATAATTGATGCATATATATATGAATTGGTGCTGTGGATGCACAGGTGAGTATCAGGTGAGTTTTATGTTAATTATGTGAATTATTGATGATGTGAATTATGTTGAGAGCTCATAACATGCACCCCTGGTGTTAGTGCTTATAGTATTCACCGCACCACACGCTCACCTTGGATCCAAGTAGGTGCATGTCGTATAGACCATGAGAGGGTTCCGACATGCTAGTCGTACAGATCACTAGAGGTGGTTCCGACTGGTAGGTGACCTTAGATTATGTGCACAGATAATTGATGAGAGAAGCACTAGAGCGTATTATTACACCATTCTTGTTGTACAGACTACTTCAGGTAGTTCCGACTTATGTGCAGAGTAGTGCTATACAGGTCACCGTGGTGACTCCAGTTGGTTTGGATATTGAGCTATGGAATTAACCGTACAGGATCAACTGCAGGGTCTTCGGTTGATTCATTATGTCACCTGTTATATTGATGCATTCATAATCTGTTATTGACATTTATGGCATGGCATATTTTCTGGAATTGATAAAGATTCGTGATTTGAGTTATATGAATAGTTATATGCATATTATGTTAATTTCTGGGAAAGTATACAGGTTTTACAGCGAGGGGTTAGAATTGTTTTTGATGAAATGTTTTCGAAAAGCTTTGGTTTTACTGACCCACTCAATTTTGTTTTGCGCCCCTCCAGATTCTAGTTAGCAGCGTTGGTGGCCCACGAGGATCCCCACGGCGTACTGACAGACTACATAAATGTATGACCCACCTGCGGGTGTTGTAATTTAGTTATAGTCCTACTTGACTGCACCTAGTTATTATGCTCTGAAATTGTGTGTTTCGCACTTAAACTTACTCTAGCACGTTACTTGGTTATTATTGCTAGTAGTTGGTTTTTATTCCTTCGTATTTCGCGTCGCACTTTTGGTTATGTCACACTCACGCGACGGCCAGCACGTCTTGATTCTAGGATCGGGGTGTGTCAAAATACGTGAATTTCTATTACTTGAAAAAACTCAACACTACACCCTCTATAATTAGGTTTCCAATTCCTTTTTTATTCCTTGTTAATTTTTTTTTATTTATATTTTGTTGTTCGTCCTTGGTATATAATAAGGGATGTGATATTTACAAAGCTATTTTTACTTCTTCAACACCTTTTTAATTTTCGATTATCAGATCAGATGAATTAAAAAATATCAAATAATATAAATTAACAAAAAATGTGCAGATAGCACACCCTCATAATAATTATCATCTTTACCAAGAAATGAAGTCATATGCTTGCTTATTGGTTCTTTTCCTTTTTTATTTGTCGGAAAAAAAATAATTATAACTAGTTTACTGCTGAGGAGTCTGAAATTGTAAATTTATAATTTTTGACCATAAACATGTCCCTCCCTCGCTAATTTGTCATTTGATGAATATAAATGCCGATATTCATCCTTTTCCTTTCTTTCCCTCATTAAAAAGACAAAGTCCCGCATTTTCCCATCTTCTGCGGATGAAATTGGAATATTCTTCACAAACGTGCGCCCACTATTTCATCGTAAACCATTTTCAATTGCAGGTGGGTGGGCCACAGTTTTGTACTCCTTCTTTCTTTCCCCGTCAATTTATAAAAAAGAAAAATGCAGGGGATTTTCACACGTAATGGTGACTTTTTCTATATTAGAGAGTGAGCTAACAAGTTGCCTTGGTGCTGCAATTTTGAATTATTCTTTTTCTTTTACTTTTAACACCATATTTTGGCTTTAGATTCGGTTTCTTTTGTTTCTTAAGCAAAGCAAAACCTTAATTACTTTGTTCGTTTTAAGAATAAGGTTAGGATTTAATACTTAAATAATAATCTAATTAACAATAAACACGTAATTATCATTTTTCATTCTTTTACAAAAGAGATTAACGGATAACAAACTTTTACCATAATCCTACCACTCACGCTAAACTAGGTGGCATGTTTTAATTTCATTTCGATTATCAAAAATGGTATTGAATCTTAATTGGATAATTCCTAATATACTATGGCTAATGTCACATCTTGACCCGGGCCCCCACCACATCCTAGGCTCGACAATGTCGTAACACAATATTGTCCGCTTTGGGCCCCGACCATGCCCTCACAGTTTTGTTTCTGAAAACTCACACGAGAACTTCTCAATGGGTCACCCATCATGGGATTGCTCTCGGGCGAACTCGCTTAACTCCAGAGTTTAGATGGAACCCAAAGACAGTGAGCTCCCAAAAGGTCTCGTGCTAGGTAGAGATGAGAATATACATATAAGGTTTATAAGATCCACTCCCCTGGGTGATGTGGGATGTTATAATCCACCCCCCTTAGGGGCTCGACGTCCTCCCCGGCACACTTCCGACCAGGGATTGACTCTGATACCAAATTGTCACATCCCAACCCAAACCCCCACCACATCCCAGGTGACACACCACGACCCGAAATGTCCACTAGGACTTCGAATCAAGCTGCGTTGGCCGACACCTGAGAGGTGACGAAGCCATACAGTGTGATGATGTGGAAAAATGTGAATAAATTTAAACATAAAAGTGCCTAAATGCTAGAGTACACTAGTGAGTGGGAATGAACCCACTTCACACGTGACATTAGAGTATAAGTAAGTACCGTAGAGTGAATTAAGAATCATACCCTCAGAAGAATCTCCAATACTAAGAATTTCCACGAATCTTTGACGATAAGAAAGCTCAGTTAATAAAACCTGGAAGGTGAAAACAAAACAAAGGTGAGTGGCCCTAGAAATAAAATTTTAATAGAAACCATATAAAACATTATAACCCCTCATTATGACACTTTTATAGTTTCCAGAAAAATCCTAAATATACCACAACACAACATCTCTTCAGCAATATCAATAATCATGTGATTTATAACCCATACTAGCACGCAAGTCGGAGTCACCTATGGTGACCTGTACGACTGCAACCATATCTCATAACATATGCTAGCTCATCACATATTTCATCACATATGCTAACTCATCACATATCTCATCACATATGCTAGCTCATAAGCCGGAGTCACCGATAGTGACATGTACGACTTATCCATAGCTCATCATATATCCCTGCACACAAGTCGGAACCACCTGTAGTGGTCTGTACGACAAGACTGTGTGTAAATAAGTACGCTCAAGTGCTACGATCACGTGAAGACTGTGCGAATAATCGTGGGTCACCTACAAGTCAGAACCACCTATAGTGGCCTGTACGACAGGCTTGTGCACCTACCTTGGATCCAAGGTGAGCGTAAGGTGCGGGAGGTGAACATCACGTGAAGGACTGTGCCCTGGTCATGGGCAGGAGCATTAACACCGGGGTGCAGGTTTACGAGCTCTAAATGCATCTCATTTGACATAAACAACTCATAGGCAACTTGTACGACAATGTCGGAGTTGCCTAAAACATAATGTGATCATGCCATAACTCAATCATTTCAACTAATACCATAACTCACCTAAACTTACCTATGTGTTCCATGTTCATCTTCGCACTTCAAAGCATTCATAATAATTTTGTGCAGGTAGTATACACATGGATATGCCATAATGGAAATCTAAAACTCAACCATATCATAGTATTTTTCCAATATATACATATATATATATATATATATATATAATGTGGCGTAAAATGCACAATATATAACGCCCTACTCCCAAATTATTTATTTTCGGAAATAATTATCTGGGATAAGTCCAACTAAACACTAGTTTAATTAACTATCATTATTTACGTTTCCTTATTTCAGTTTCTTGAGTCCTTCCACATTAATTTATGACCAACATCCAATCACTAAAAATATAAGGTTAAATCTCATATTTTCACCTATTTCCTTCACATTGCTCAATTCCCAAACAAGGTTTTTGTTTCAAATATTGTATGGCTGCATCTAACGTCTCGTTAGACTGCCTACGTACCCTAAACAGGGATCAAGCCATTCGTATTTCACATTAGTACTTCAAAGCATACACAATAATTATATGCAATAATCAATTTATAACCGTTTGTGGAATTATCAATCATATATATATATATACACACACGATAGAAAGGAAAAGACCCACTTACCTAAGGTCCGCGCTACGACTCCCTAGCATGCATATCGAGACATCACAAACCATCGTCGCCTTTGACCAATTATCAAATTACATCTCAGAGTTCGTACCGATAAAATACACAATTTATATAAAACACATCCCTACGTAATTCAATTTGGAAGATCTGCATCAGGGATTTCCGATCTGTTGCTTCTAAAGATCCACATTATACCTCTAGAACAACATCCTAAAGTCCCATTACGATCCAACGGTTAGATCTCCGCCAATTGCCAAAATTAAGTGACGATTAACCTTTTATTTCATGAACTCACAAATTCAATTCGGGAAGATCCATATATCAGATTCCCGATCCATAAGTTCCTATGGTCTTCAAATATTACGTACTAAAATATATTAAAGTTTGGTGACGATCCAACGGTTGGATTGTCGATTCATATTTTTACCAAGTAACATATCCTAATGAGTTTAGGTCCAAACGATCAACCTACGATATAAAATTGCCAAAATTGAACTCAAAACATCTAATTTAGCCTAAGGATAACATCGACAGTCCCCTGGCCACGTGCCACCGTGGGTGGGGGCCGGCCGCCCTGACTCGCCGGAAAATTCAACTATCTCCAAATTCTCAAATTTCACATAAATGAAGATCTCAATGACAGGAACAACTTTCATACTTGCCACGAAGTCCAAAAGTGGACAGAAGATGGTTAATTTTGCCCACGAAGCCGGCGGATGCTTAAAGCTTCCCGGTGTCGATTTGTCGTCTACGGTGGTCCAACGGGGTCAAGGTTGGTTGGGTTTTGCTCCTGGGATGATGTGCTACAAAGCCCAAGTGGTGGCATCAGCCATCGCTTTTCCGATTTGCCCGAAAATCATAAAGGGTGGTCGGAACACCGTGAGAACCGTCAACTTTCATGGCCTCAAACCGCCACATACAAAGGTTAATCAAGGTGGTTCTTGGGTGGATTTTGTTGAGGGGAATGAGAGATTCAAGATGGAGGTGGTGGCGTCAAAAAATTTCACCGTAGTTGGCCAGAATCGACTTTGGAAGTTGGGTGGTCAGGGTGGTGGCGTACACGGGAAAGCTGGGAGCTTTCTCCCTTTTTTTTTTTTTTTTTTTTTTTTTTTCTTCTTCTTCTTCTTCTTCTTTTCTGATTTTCTGATTGGGCTGCTGCCCTTTTTCTACCTTTTATCTAATTGGTCCTCCTTAACCAATTGACTAACTTTAAATAATCAACTTTAAACGTTCGTAATTATACCGTCCAGACTCGCAAACGGCTTTTGCCTATGTGTTCGTACCAACGAGTACTACTTAAATACGCCAAAAGAATAAGTCATACATTCCTCTAGATGATGGTCAACAGAAATCAAAATCCTTGCCTCTAGGCATTTTCGTCAATTCCCTTGATTAAAATAAATAAAAAAAATGAAATTTTAGGGACGGGTTCTCACACCGGGCTCGACTCCGCTATAGCACAATATTGTCTGCTTTGGGCCCCTACCACGTCCTCACGGTTTTGTTTCTAGGAACTCACACGAGAACTTCCCAGTGGGTCACCCATCATGGGATTGCTCTCGCGCGAACTCGCTTAACTTCGGAGTTCCGATGGAACCCGAAGCCAGTGACCTCCCGAAAGGCCTTATGCTAGGTAGAGATGAGAATATAGATATAAAGCTTACATGATCCACTTCCTTGGGCGATATGAGATGTTACAGCTAATCAAAGAATGTCACGTGTTTTTTGTTTTTTAAAGTAAGAAAAAAATTAACATGTCTCATTTTTTAAAACAATAAAACATATGCCAAAGAATCATTGGACCAAAATAAAAACGTGAGTATAGATAGGGTACTAACCAGTGAGTACCTAAGTATTTTTCATCCTAATTCTTACCTTATTTATTGCAATTTTTTCCCTCTTGTTCTAATTATCAAATGAATTATTTTAGGATAATGCTATCTGTGCACCTTTTTCCGCAACTTTTTTACCTCTCATATACTTTTTTCAATTTTCGACTGTCGGATCAAATGACAAAAATTAACAATAAATGTGTAGAAGGTAAAACAGTTATGTTGATAGTACCACTCTTATTTTACTCTTTAACTTACTGTGTTCCTCATTCAAACTTCCGCTCCTCAACCCCCCACCTTCTTTTGTAGCATATTGCTTATAATAAAAAATAAATAAATTATTTCCTTTTAAGTTTAGTCGGTTGACTTTTGTAGTGTCCATTCCACGTTGAATTTGAACGATTCGAGCTGTTTATTTTGTAAGTATTGATTCATAGATCATCTTTACCAAAATTCAATTTAATCCAAAACTACTTGCCAATTTAATTATCACGGTATGAACTTTCATTGTTTCTTGTAGAACAAAGTATTCGTCAATTTCTTTAAACTCACTTAGATGTCTCAAATATTTCCAATTTGGCTAATATTTTATGAGGATGATCTATGAGGTCCAACTTGAAAAATAAACGGTTTAAATCGTTGAAGTTCGATATGGTATGGACACCATAACTAATCATCATTTAAAAAAAATGGAGATTTTCCCTTAAAGGCCTCCTTAGAATAACATTGTAGTAAAGATTGCTAATTATCACCCTAAAATTTCGGTACGAGTCTCCACATTTGATTTCATTTCATATTTACCTAAAATTTTGATTGAAAAAGAATTTTAGTTTGAATTTCCATATATACCCTTCTTGTACGCGGTTCTGGACTTCAGGGTTCAGAATGTTTCGTTCTGTAGATATAAACCCAAATGTCACCTCCACAAACTCTCTCTCTCTCTCTAACTTTCTCTCAGAGGCCTGCAGTGGTGTGCAGTCTGCTTGGTTTATTAGACAAAGCTCCGCTGGCCGACTCCT
Organism: Malus sylvestris; assembly: GCF_916048215.2. Taxonomy (NCBI): domain Eukaryota; kingdom Viridiplantae; phylum Streptophyta; class Magnoliopsida; order Rosales; family Rosaceae; genus Malus; species Malus sylvestris. The sequence continues at coordinate 21,092,592 of NC_062270.1, forward strand.
CAGTTTCCAATTCTACTGCAGTCCACAATGGCCGACCGAGTCCACCCGCGCGGCTCGCCCTCACACAACGAAACCACGCAGTTTCCGCACACCTCCTCGCCACAATCCACCCGAACACCCTCCCCTCCGGAGTCCGAGAAACTAGTCCCTCCGCCTGGCACCTACGTCATCCAGATCCCCAAGGACCAAGTCTACCGCGTCCCGCCGCCAGAGAATGCAACCCGCTACAAGAACTACAGTCGCCAGAACCCTCGCCGGAGCTCCTGCCGCTGCTGCTTCTGCTGGCTTTTCGGCCTCGTTGCCGCCCTCATCCTCCTCTCCGCTGCCGCCGCCGGCATCTTCTACCTCGTGGTCCGCCCCGAGTCCCCCAACTACTCAATTGAAAGCATCGCGTTCAAAGGATTCCACTTGACAACGCCATCTCCCTCCTCCACCATCTCGCCGGAGATCCAGGTCACCGTTCGAGTCCAAAACCCTAACAAGAAGATCGGGATCTACTACGGGAAAAAGAACTCCGTCAAACTCTTCTACTCCGATATCAAATTGTGTGACGGCGCTCTGCCGGCGTTTTACCAGCCGTCGAAGAACGTAACTGAGTTTCGAACGGCGTTGAAGGGGTCCGGGATCAAGCTGACGAGCACGGTGCAGCAGGGGTTAGTGGATGCGCAGAGGCAGGGGAAGGTACCGTTGAAATTGGACCTAAGAATGCCCGTTAGAATTAAAGTGGGGGCCATTAAGACGTGGACGATTACTGTGAAGGTTGGGTGTGATCTAACGGTGGATAAGCTGACGACGGAGGCCAAGATTGTGTCAAAGGACTGCGATTACAGTGTGGATCCTTGGTAGAAGATCAACGGATTAAGAAAGGAAAGGCATATATGAGTATATGATTAGTTTTGTTAATTGCTTTAATTTGTTAACTAAATTTGTTTCAGATTTATACGATTACGTTTATAAAAGAAAATAATTTCTTCTTCCATTCTTTGAATGTTGATTTTTCGGCCGGATCAGACATACATATTTCCAATTTCAAAACTGAAATTTTAGAATTTCATAAACTCATGCCGAATTCGGTATTTTTAGAATCAGATTATTTCAGCATTTCAAAATTGCGAGAGTTTTATGACTTCATCTATACCAAGATAAAAAGTATGTCATATGACTCATATCCATGGCTCTCTCTACCTAATATAAAAATTTATAGTTCTCAATTTTTTTTTATTTTTTTTATGTAATATGTTTAAGGGAAGGCTTATTAGTCGAAATGCCTAATGAAACTATCATTGAGTCTCAATTTACCCTTTGAAATTGGTTTTGTCTCATTTTGCCCCTTAAAATTAACATTTTCAACTCTTTTGTCTTACTTTATCCAGTTCTGTTAATGGACACCTAAATTTAAGGGTATTTTAGATATTTGAACTTTTACACATTTATTTACATCTAGCTCCCACACTAAATGTAAGATCCAACATCGCCCAGAGGTGATGATCTTGTAAGCTTTATATGTATATTCTCCCATCTCTACCTAGCATGAAGCCTTTTGGGAGCTCACTGGCTTCGAGTTCTATCGGAACTCCGAAGTTAAGCGAGTTCGCGCGAGAGCAATCCTATGATGGGTGACCCACTGGGAAGTTCTCGTGTAAATTCCCAGAAACAAAACCCACCGAGCGTGGTAGGGGCCCAAAGCGGACAATATTGTGCTACGGTAGAGTCGAGTCCAGGATGTGGTGGGGGTTGAGGTCGGGTTGTGACACTAAACAAGTCTCAATTTTATTTTTGACAACTCTAATTCAAACGCATAAATTTTGGGCATATTTAAAAATAAATTTTCAATCAATATAAAATTTTCGAGCAACAAAATCATTGTATCAACGAAAATAAGGGTTACATTTGTTCATAAAGTCATTTTACTTACAAGACATCCATGTATTGGCTTGAAACTTTGCAATTGAAAAATATTCATTACAACAAAATCATTATACCATTAAGTTATCCTATTCAAAATACTTCCCAAACCAAAAAAAAATCATTTAAAGCAAATGTGCATAGTTTGAAACAAAACATTTCACATAATTGAGCACTGATTCCACTAGGCACGAGCTTGTTCAAACTGTGTACATTTGCTTTAAATGAGTTTTTTGGTTTGGGAAGTATTTAATTGGAGAGGATAGCTTAATGGTATAATGATTTTGTTGTAATGAACAATTTTAATTGCAAAATTTCGAGCCAATACATGGATGTCTTGCAAGTGAAATGACTTTACGAACAAATGTAACCTTTATTTTGGTTGATGCAATGATTTTGTTGCTCAAAATTTTGAATAATTTATTTATAAAAAGGCCCAAAATTTATGAGTTTGAATTAGAGTTGTCAAAAATAAAATTAAGACTTGTTTAGTGTAGGCTAGAGGTAAATAAATTTGTAAAAACTGAAATGTCTAAATACCCTTAAATTTAACACTCCATTAAGGGAAGTGGATAAGGTGAGACAAAAGAGTTGAAAATGTCAGTTTTAGAGGGGCAAAGTGAGACAAAACCAGTTTCAGGGGGTAAACTAAGACTCAATGGCAGTTTCAGGGGCAATTTCGACTAATAAGCCTTAAGGGGATTGTAATTAAAAACAAAAAGATTTTATCACAATAATCCTTGAAATCGTCTCATCCCATCAAGATGGTTTCTAAAATTGAAAATCAATTAATGTAATTCCTGAATGTGTGTCGCAAATCAATGTGATACTCCTGTCATAATTCTATCCAAAATTTTTCATATGTGCTAGTGTCACATAATAAGGTCCCACAAGTCTAATTAAATATTGTCATAAGATTAAAAATATTAAAATGATGTAAAAAAATATTTTGGTATAATTAAATACTTTAAAAAAAAAAAGAAAAAAAAAGAAGAAGATGATGATCTGTTCATCTTCTTGTTCCCCTCCCACCTGAGAGACCAAACCAACACCTTGTTGGCATCCGATGAGAAATCCAAAACTATGAGAAATCCAAAACCTTTTCTGGCTTTTCCTTATGAAGAAGTGACTTGTAATTTTGGAAATGCAATTTTGTACAGGCACTAAGTGTATATAGGGTTATTTTCTGCTTGTTCTTTCTATTTTCGCACTTGGGTTATGTATGTAGGGCTACTTGCAAGAGTTGTCAGGAGTTGGGGCAAAGCAGATGTACGAGAAGGAAAGATATATGCTGCTTGTGACCACCCCATGACCCTCCAACCCTCTTCCAACAAGAAGCTACAGATCAATACAATCATAATTATTGTTCCCATAGGTCCGTCGTATAAAATCCACATGATCCATATCCATAATTAGTCAAAGGAGGAGTGAACTTTAGGGATGACCATTGATAAATATTACTTTTTCATTATTTAAATATATTTTAATATACATGGTAATATTTAATTAGATTGTGGTAGCCTATTATGTGGTACATAATTATAACAGAATGACCACATTGATTTGCGATACAAATTTTCCTGGACTACATTAATCGATTTTCAATTTCAATGACCATCTTGATGGGGTGGGTCAATTTCAAGGACCATTTGAGATAATAAACCTTAAAAAATAGTTACATATATGTGTAATCGTGTGGTTCCTGATGAGTTTGGATGAATGCTTGAAGTCTACTCATTGCTTTGTGATTAGTGATGCTTTATTGTATTGTTTTTAGATCTAGTTTGCAAGGACCTTTTAAGGGTTGAGTTCTTCATGATATGTATTTGTAATGCATTTTTCTCAATGAATGAAATATCATACTATTCTTTAAAAAAATAAGTATATAATTAAGTGTACGTAATAGAGTTATGTAAGTTTTGAAATTTTGATTCATATTCAGAATATTAAATACTTTCCAATTCCTATCAAACTTTTTTCAGGATTATTTCAGATATCGGAATTTCGTTTTCGAATTTGAATCAGTTGGAATAAAAAATTTTCAAATATTTCGGTTTGGAATCGGTCAGAAGATATTTTATCCAAATTGCATACCCCTAATGTTGGTGCAGTCTAAATGCATGTCTAATACTACTTCTGAAAACTAAAAGCGCTTATGGGTAAATTTTGCATAAACATTCTAAAATATTTGTCATTTATAAGAAATAGTGGCAGTAGTACTCCTTCAAAGGGAGAAAATGACCACAATTGTTTTTTTTTTTCTTCTATTCATAGCACTAATTGTTCGAAGTCCTTGCCAAACTGGTGTTGTGTGAGTTAAGGTCCCCCGATGCTTTATTAGACTTCGTGGTAGCAAAACTTCGTCATCTTCAGTCTTAAAGAATTTGTATCTACAATACAATAAACACATTTGATCAAGGCCAAATCCTCAAATGCCCAAGAGGTAGGGGAGGGGGTTAGCCAATGAATTTATGATGCCTAATTAGTAGATAATGGTGGAGATGAGTGCTTAGGGCTTAAGTGTCTAGCAAAAGCTTACCAGAGAATGGTGGAGATGAGGTATTTATAGGGAGTTGGCCAACCTAGGTATAGAGTTTTACCCTACACATGACGCCTTTCCATTGGCTAGGTTGTATCATTCGTATGATGAGTAAGGAAAAAATTCTCCCAATATATTAATCAGAAGATCATATCTTGATGATGATGGAAGCATCCCTAATTGACTATGATGAGGATTCCTTACTTGTTTATTTGGTCTACAGTTCAGAATGTATTACAGGTGGGATTTGGTAATTATCTTTAATACCTTTGACTTTTCATGCCACGAGTAGAGGAGCTTGGAGCAGTCGTTGTTAGTTGCTTGGGCCTCTAGGGATGTTGAGCTGTGCATGGAAATATTTGTGTGCCCTGCCCATTGAATGAGGGCAATCTTGTCTTCTTCGGAAGAAAAAAAAATCCATGTGTCTTCTCCATGATTTTTGGAATAATTTTTTGCTCCACAGATGCTCCACACTTGCTGGGTTGCAAGTAGGCCTAGCAAATGGGTCATGTCTGTCGTGTTCGTGTAACACCTGTTATCTTAACAGGTCGTGTCGTGTCACACCCGTTATCTTAACGGGGTCCTTAACAGGTTGGGTCACTTTACCCAATGGGTAAAGTGACCCGACCCATTATGACCCATTAAGAAAAATATTTTTTTTTCTCAAATTTGCACATACCACACATTGCCACATAAATATTACTTCAAATATTAAATCACATTTGTCGTTTAAGTACTACATCTACACTAAAAAATAAGAGCCTAATAAACAAACATCCATACATTACTAGTCTATTACAAAATATTAAATGTGCTAGAATATGCAAAATGAAAGAGTTTTTGTTTTCAAGGTTATGAAGCCCTTCCCAAAAGTTTAAACCTTGCCAATGGAACTCAAAGCTAGCATGTTATTCCTTTTACAAAATGCTCAATTTTCATTGATCATCATGACATAAGATTTTGTGGTATCCACTAGTGTAAATATTTTAAATTGATGATCGAATTCATTCATTGTATTCATATAGGATCAAGGAGTGTAGTTGTAAAAAATCATCAAAATTGGAGTTAAAATAACCATTAAATCGTGATTTTTTGTTGATAACCCTCGAAAAGTTTTGTCCCGTTACTTGATCTCTAAATATTTGTTTTTTGCGATTTTTGGCTTATGCGATCTTGAAGCATATACAAACAAGTTTGATAGTTGGATTGTTGAAATTAGTTTCGTAGAATGTGTATCTCATCAAAACGATAGATGCACTAACACTTAAGAGTTTATTCATACTTTCATTAAGTATAACATAAGATTTTGTGGTATCCACTACTGTAAATATTTTTCGTTGATAACCATCGAAACGTTTTGTCCCGTTACTTGATCTCTAAATGTTTGTTTTTTGCAATTTTGGCGTATGCGATCTTGAAGCATATACAAATAAGTTTGACGATTAGATCATTGAAATTAGTTTCGTAGAATGCGTATCTCATCAAAATGATAGATTCACTAACATTTAGAGTTTATTTATACTTTCATTAAGTAAAACATAAGATTTTGTGGCATCCACTAGTGTAAATATTTTAAATTGAAGATCTAATTCATTCATTGTATTCATATAGGGTCAAGGAGTGTAACTGTAAAAAATCATCAAAATCAGAGTTAAAATAACTGTTAAATCGTGATTTTTCATTTATAACAGTCAAAATGTTTTGTCCCATTACTTGATATATGAATGTTTGTTTTTTGCAATTTTTGGCGTATGCAATCTCGAAGTATATACAAACATGTTTGATAGTTGAAACTAGTTTCGTAGAATGCATATCCCATCAAAACAATAGATTCACTAACACTTACGAGTTTATTCATACTTTCATTAAGTATAACATAAGATTTTGTGGTATCCACTAGTATAAATATTTTAAATTGAAGATCGAGTTCATTCATTGTATTCGTATAGGGTCAAGGAGTGTAGCTGTAAAAAATCATCAAAATCGGAGTTAAAATATCCGTTAAATCGTGATTTTTCGTTGATAACCATCGAAAAGTTTTGTCCAGTTACTTGATCTCTGAATGTTTGTTTTTTGCGATTTTTTGCTGATGTGATCTCGAAGCATATACAAACAAGTTTAACAGTTGGATCGTTGAAATTAGTTTTGTAGAATTCATATCCCAACAAGTTCAATGGTATATATATTTATTAAGTAGATTCAAATTTATTTATTTTGTACATATAACACTTAAGAAATTGAATGGTATGTATATTTAAGCCGATCCAATGGTCACCAATTTTTAATATTTAATTTAATATATATATATAATTATTATAGTTTTTAGGGGTATAAAATTGTTAAATTAATATATATATATATATATATAATTATTATAGTATTTTTTTAGGGTTATAAAATTATAAAATTAATATTTTGCTTATTGTGTATCGTGTTATCCACGTGTATACCCGAACCAACCCGTTATTTTAACAGGTGCTTATCGGGTTACCCGATAACAACCTGATTTGTTATCGTGTCGACCCGAGCACTTATTAATTTCGTGTCATGTCGTGTCGGGTTATCAGCTCGTGTCAAGAATTGTCAGGCCTAGCTGCAAGTAGAAAAGGGAAGTAGATGTAGGAAACCCCAAGCTGGGTAGGCCAGCTGAAAGTTGTTTCTTGATTTGTTGTAAATTCTCCACTTTGATTTGGAGTTAGTCTTCTAGGATAGGGGAACAAACTTCTCCAAAACCTATTTAAGTCTACCTTAAGTAGAAGATTAAATAAATCCGCACGGCAACTATTATCCGAACAAGAATTAAAGAAAAGTAGAAGATATGTCACATCCCGGCCCGGGTCCAACACATCCAGAGCCCGTTCCACAACCATAGCACGATATTGTCCGCTTTGGGCTTACCATTCCCTCACGGTTTTGTTTTTGGGAACTCATGAGCAACTTCCCAGTGGGTCACCCATCATGGGATTGCTTTCGCACGCTACTCGCTTAAATTCAGAGTTCCGATGGAACCTGAAGCCAATGAGCTCCCAAAAAGCCTCGTGCTAAGTAGGGATGAGAATATACATTTAAGGATCACTCCCCTGGGCGATGTGAGATGTTATAGGATATTTTGCCCCTTCCCCAAGTTCTCTTCTTTGCTTGCCCCTATGGAGAGTTGATCGTCGTTGTTCTTCTTTTTCGTGTCGTTCCAAGGTAAGAAAAAATTAAATTTTTTCTGCTTTTTCTTCGGAAAGCCGCAGTTGGCTCGGCATCATAGTGGATTAGCTTGACAAGGAGTCGAGGAGCTCAGAAGCTAGGGCTAGAAGCTAAAGAGTCGTGGCTTGTGAAGGAATTATTTTGAAAAACATGTTCATTTGAGCAACATCATATAGCATGCAATTAACAATTAAAGGCGGAATCATGCTTACATGCACTCAAATACAAAACATTTACCCATGAAATTCAAAGCCTAGTAGATTGGTGAACCAATAATCAACTCAAAAATAAGTGAGTTGAAATTAATACCTTTGTAGATTCCTCTTTGCATAAGCAAAGGCTAATCACCCAAAGAGATAGGGCCTTCATTCCTTGCTTCTTAGATCCATAGATTTGGATGGAAGAATAGGTTCTCCAAGTTCCCAAAATTGAGAACCTCTAAGTCTCTACACCAAGGAGAGATTGGATGATGAATGAGTGACCTTGGAGGATTAGATGACTAGCTAATCACCTCCAAGGTGTTGGCCTCTTTAGAGAGAAAATGGAGAGACAATTCTCACCCATTTTCCCCAAAAATAATCCCTTATTTCACTTAATGAATATTTGGCTATAAAGTCATTTATATAGTCACTTCTTTAAGTGACCTAAATAACCAAAACCCTAATTCATTCCTTATGGCCGGCCATTTAGGGATTTTTGGGCTTTTGGGCTTTAATGAATCTTTATTCATTAAATTGTCATACAACTTAAGTTAATGGGCTTGACGTTCGAAGCCCATTGGGCCTTAAGGTCCAAAACTATCCCGTGGTCTTTAACGAACTTATTCGTTTGATTAATTAACATATTAATTAATCCTTACCATAAATAATTAAACCATTCAATTAATCTTACTCATTTCATTTATTTCGTCCATCTCTACCTTACACGGTGTACGATCCATTAGGTTCCTTTTAGCGAGGTAGTGGGCGATTAAAACCATTTTACATCGATTGTGAATTGAAACTATTTTCAATTCTCCCTTTAGTGATTACACACGTTTAGGGCTTCCACAAACCATGAGTGACACCTAGCCGTATGTCATGGTTACCCAAGCTAATCAGAAGAGGTGGATAACCTATTCAGTCTGGGATTACAAATGCAATACGGTCCTTCTCTAATCTAATACTCTTGACCACATTGTTTGGTTTGATAGTCTATTTTCTCATGTCTACTATCCAATGTGTGTCTTGTGCTTATATGATTACCTTGAATGTGATTAGGAACGCATTCCCAAATCTCATTCATACTCTGGCCAGAGATTCAAATCATATCAGAGAGTATTCTCCTTCAAACGGTTTGAAGGTTAGAGATCCCTTGTTGCGCATTCACTTGTCTCCATAGCTAAGCGGCTTGACCCCAACGATGCCGTGGACACCCTCCTGGTGGGATGACTTTGACATAATCAAAGATCAAGGTCTTAACCACAAGACAACTATGATGCCTCAGGTCAAAGGACTACTTTGCATTATCCCAACCATGAGTTCTCATGTGACATGGAATATGAGAACTCTTCGTTGATCGCGTTCAGTGAACTCATTCTCTATTGAGCACCTACCGCACTTGTCTTGATGTCACACACACCAATGATTCGAGACTAATCACTCTCCCTGAGAGAAGACATAGTACGTACTGATCTTAACGGACTGTCAACGCCCAATTGGCAATCCTATGATCAGGAACGTTTAGGATGTGTCTACGAAAGAATGGTCTCATGAATCTAACTTCATTAGATTACATTCTCCCAATCACATATTCCTTGGACTTTATCGTTTAAGCATATAACATTTATATGAGACGGCTCAAACAATAATTTATGCCCTTTATATGTTAAACTAGATTAGTTTAACATGTGAAATGTCCGTAAAGTATCATCACATGATTGGCTTTAGGGCACATTTCCAACAATCTCCCACTTGCACTAGAGCCAATCAGCTTGATCATCAATGATGATATCTCTTCTGTATTCATTTCATAAATGGCTGAATAGTAGGCCTAGACAGTGGATATCTATATGTGTTATCCACAGAAGCAACCTTGAGAATAACGACGTCACCATTATACATGATTCTCAATCATGTGGTTCAGTCTCTCATTTGTGTTCGGATCTTGATGAGACCTTGATTCCCAGGCTTGAGCTATCGCCCCATTAGTGTCAAACACTTTCTGGTTGGAACCGAATAGAGAGTTCATAAATGAACTTTCCCATCCAAACAACATTGTTGTAAACTTCTATATGGCAATATATCTTGCATTCATAATGGAACACACTAAAGTCATTACTTTAATGTTTCCATCCAAATATCTCTTTAGTCATAATAAAGAGATATTCGTTTATCTCTTCATTCATAATGAAGAAACATCCAATGATGGATTAGATTCATAATCTAATACATTTACGCTTCCATTACGTTACTTTGATTCTTCCTCATTCTTTGAGGAATTTATCCTTTAGTATTTCTCAAATACTTAAGGACTAACTTGACAGTTGCCATGGTTCTGATCCTGGGCTTGCACTGATATCATCTTATACCGTTCTAGGTACAACTCATATCAATGTTTTTCATACAATACATAAATCACCTTTCTGCGTATGCATAAAGGATTCAATTTACGCATTATTTCTTTGGGAGTCAAAGGGGCACATTCCCTTTGAGAAGGGCAACTTGCTAGTCTTACTAGAGTCATCCTTCTAATTGAAGTTTATCATCATATGAGAAACTTCCTAGCATCCATTGTCTATTATTAGGGATTGATATAATCCAATTATATCATGAAATATATCATTATAGATTTCCATCCCATGTATATAGACTATATCTCCCATATACATTCTATCGTTTATAGAATGCTTAAAGTCATAACTTTAACGAAGAAGTATTCTTTTCATTTCCAAAATTAATATATCATATATATTTAAATTTTTAGGAACATGATTAACTCCCACTAATCTTTTGTAAAACTAGTAAACAAAAGATTCATTTACATCTTTATGAGAAATCAAACGATTTGATCCTTTTTCTCATAAAATGCAAATAGCTCCCACTAACTTGCTAAGATCCATGATGGATGGATCTCTACAACTTACATGTCTTGTGATTCATAGTTTTAGACATATATTATCAAGACTATCTTAATAATGGTTTCGGAAACCCATATTATGTCAAAACATTGAATCACCATTTAGTTGTAGCTAACAATCTTCGAATTAATTGAAACTAAGACTACGTCAAAAATGGTTCCTTTAAAGTCAACCATTCTCTTTGATTGTAGTCACCTTAAGCTACCAATTAGCTATGAAGGTTTCATTATTTCGAGTCAAATGGTACTTTACCATTTCCTTGAGTATATATCGTATATGCACTCAATGTAGTCATAAGGATTTTCATTCTTACTTCTTTCGAATTAAGAGGTGCAACTCTATGACATAGTCATAAAGTTCAAAACCATTCAACTGAGACGGTTTATAAATCCTTATCGACTACCTTGGAGCTTGAGGTATAGGAACTAGGTTGTTATATTTTTTTTTTTGATTACTTTCTTGTCTCTCAAAGAACCCATTCTTCGAGTTCTATCTCTCGTTCATTTGCTTTTAGGCAAATCACATTGTAGAATTACAATGAACTACCCAACAAAACAACATTTGTTAGTTGGTTTATAGAAGCAATATCCAAAAGTTATTTTAAGGATATCCTACAAGATTGTTATCAAACAAATATTGCTTGTTAGCACACAACCCCAAATCTTTAACATGCTTAAGATTTGTCTTTCTTTCCAACTACATCTTATGGAGTCATGAAAATATTGGAAGATCTTCTCATTGACAATCATATTGTTTTAGAAGTATATATCCTATATATGGGTAATAGATAACATCTAACGAACTAAATCTTATTCGAGTTCGATCTTCTCCTAATGGAGAAATATATTATCTTATGATGCTATTTTCCTTGATATCTTTCAAAGAAACTCATCTAAAGTGTTACCTTTTCCTTGGATCAAATCTAAGGAGGTAAATACTTTAGATGTCTTACTCATCAACTTACATTACTTGAATTCTTTGAAACATTTTGCAAAGTATTCGGACTTGTGTTTATTCAAAATAAACTATAGTCCAACCGAGAGTTATCTTCGGTGAATGTTATTCAACATGAGTAGTATTATGTTTGTGGACAAGTGCCACTAACATTTAAGTGAATTAACCTCAACAACTTTGTGATTCTTTCTTCTTTCCAAAAGAATAAAGATTCAAACATTTCGCCTCTATACAATTTTAACAAGAAGGTATTGGATCCGGATCTAACGATCCAAAGCGTCCATTTATGACCAACTCGTAATTTATGTTTTAGAGGTATCACAACTTTAGTTGAGATTAGTCACTACCTTGCAACCTTTTGGGTTTTAAGCATCATTATTTTCTAAACAGTTAACACTACCATATTATCTCTACTATAGAGACAATTAATTAGATTACCATAATCCAATCATTGATTAATAAAGAACATTGTTTTGTCAAACAAAACATTTATCCATTTCACATAGTGACGGAATTTAGTTCCTTAAAATTGGAATACAAAGACAATCTATGTTTTTCCAATTTCTTTGGTAGTTCATATGAGGAAGTAAGTACCATCTGCTTTCGCAGAGATCTACATTTGATTCACGTTCCGAATGTGAAGTACTTTCTCTTCTCTCATTAATCTTCTACTTCTTATTAGTCACACTTTTACAACGATTGTAAAACATAGTCACTAATACGTAATCATGCATTCAAGTAGAAGAACCAACTGTTTTGAACTATTCAAGAACAATTTTACAACACCTTCGAAAGGTGTGTCCTTGACACTTGCAAGACATTTCTTGCAAATACCCTTTCCAATATCCATCCTTTCATAAAGAAAGTTTGTTCCCTTGGAGTTATTTATCTTCTTTATTTGACTTTCACCTTTGACTACATTAGTCATGGTCCCTAAACTCCCACTATCTCTCTTGAAACCTTTTTCAATTGTGTTATACACATCAAACATTTTGGAGAGCATGTGGTTATTTTTCACTACACAGTTTACAATAAACTTAGTGAACGATTAGGATAGGGAAACAAAGGTGAAGTCCTTGCCTAGTTTCCGTCTCGTTAAGTGGTTTATCACTTCAACATTCAATGATTCAAAATCATCATAAGTCCATGTTAATGGACTATTTTTGTCAACCAACCATTATGTTCTAAACATAATTACAAACCTTCAAGAGTTGTTCAAGGCAACTCTCATTTCTTCATACAACAATTTGTAAGTGAAGAAACATGGCACATAAAGTGTTCATGCCTTTGTGCTTTCTTCTCAAGTTCTTTGTTCATTTAACAAAGAAATAAGCACTAGTGTTTGCATTGAGTAAGAGTTGTTCAAAGCAACTCCTATTTCTTCATACAACAAATTGTAATTGAAGAATTATGACATTAAAAGTGTTGTCCTCTTTATGATAGACCTTTTCTAACATATTCTTCTAATGATACATTATCAATAGTAAGATTGTGAGGATGAGACTACTTTGGTACTTTTACAAGCCATTAAAGACAATCTATGGTTTTGTAGTACCAAGTCCGGAAACTAAAACATTCGGTTTTGTCAAGTGTTGGATAGCGTTTGCAAATATATTGGTAATCAAATACATAACGAATATAGATTGATTGATTTTAAGCCATTTGATTCGGGTCTTTAAATCAAAATAGCACCACCCACTATTTTTGGCAAATTCCATATCCCTCATTGGAATTCGAGAGTTTTGGATGAAACTCCTAGTAGGTTATGGGAGACTCACTATTACCAAGCCCACCTCACGATGATACGATGTATGGCTAGCAATAATAATAATGAGAGAGTACACTTACTCATTTGCAACTAATGCAAGTACCCATCTTATTTGGCCTCTAGAGAATGTCACCTCACAATGATATGATGTTGGCTCCATTTCACTTAGTTAAGTTCTTCCCACCATGCTTAGTGTGTGAAGGGGTTCAAGAATAGCCTCACGATGATACGATGTATAGCTATCCTCGTTGCCTACACTCACCTCATCATATGTATATGGATTCCTCCTGAGTATAAGCATGCACTTTGTACTCCCCCATGATAGGGTGAAGCCGGTGTACAAGTCATAAACGATTGGATCCCACCACGGTGGAAGGCCACGAAGAGATATTCTAAACATCTCTCGCTTATCAACTTAATATTGGTTTGGTTGAGGGTTTTAGGTCTCATCACATATAAACATACATTTTAATCTCTATTAAAACTATTTTGGTCCTATTACAACTATTGGTCCATCCCTTTGTTTTAGTTGTACATAATACTCCCACTATGCTTTTAAAACGATTTTTAAAGCAAGAGTATATGATACTACTAACATAAACTTTGCATTCATTTGATGGACTACATAGTTGTCTTAGGGCCTAAGGATGATTATGAACCTTTGTTTAGATTCAACACGAGCCTTGTGTTGAATCTCGGTCTAGGAATGAAGATTGATTTTAGTTACGCGTTTAATCACATTAAGGCGTGTTGTCTTATGGGCGTTGGACCCAACTACTTCATTTTCATGCATATCGTATAAAGCAAGAAAGAAGTACTTCAAAGTAAAGGTGAGCTTATGCTCATTACAACATTTGCATATAACAAATTACTTTAAAGTAAAGAAGAGCTTAAGCCATTTTACAACATTTGATCAAATCAAATTACAACCAAAATCTAATCTACACATTCCCATGGTTCAAACAAATTTGAAACGCCTTTTACATAGCTCAATTATATTAGGCTTAGGTTCATAATCACCCTTTAATTAATTAACACTTTAACTAATTAATGAATGCAACATTTTCATTTGGTTTTTGTATCCATAAAATTGATTTAAATGGAGCTAAACAAAATGAAAATCCAATTCTCATTTAAAGAGACAAAACAATTTTGTTCTCATCCTATTTGGGCCATCATGCAATTAACCTCAACTTTTGGGCCATATTGCAATAACAAAAACTTTTGGGGTCACTTTGTATAATACACAAAAGTCACAACTTCATGTAAATACAACTAGAACCCAAACTTTTAATAATGCAAAAACAACATTAAAGGATCAAAACAATTTGTCCTTTAGCGTTTTTGGACCTAAACGTAAAAACGTAAACTTTTGGGCCAAAGTGCAAATACACAAAAGTATCAAAACTTTATGTAATTGCATAAAAGCCCCAAAAGTACTCCCTTTGAGGGAGTGGCCGGTTTTAGGGGAAGATAAGGTGGGTGTGTGTGTTGATTTGTGAGTTTTGTCAAAATCAATCATGCAAGTGTATGTAAGATAAGTTTTTGAAATAATTCAATCACAATTATTTCAATCATCATTTATACAAATATCTAACATTTTAAATACATAATAAACCATTTAAAAACATATCACATATACTTTATGAAATAATTCAAAACTTTGAATCAATACACCAAACCTTTTTGTTCTTGGCAAGAACATCAAGAACAATGAAGAACATCCATGAAAAACCCAAATTTTTCCATGAACTTTTTCCACCCAAAAACATTCCAAAACCATTCTTACTTAAGGGAAATAACATCTAACCAAACTAGGGTACTTAGGGGTTCCAAAGAACACATTAAAACACTTTTAACAAGTCAAACAAGAACCCAAAAATTCACCCTTTGATTTTGGCCGAATTTTCCCAAAAGCATGGCACCAAATTTTTGAAGGAATTATTTTGAAAAACATGTTCATTTGAGCAACATCATATAGCATGCAATTAACAATTAAAAGGCGGAATCATGCTTGTATGTACTCAAAAACAAAACATGACCATGAAATTCAAAGCCTAGTAGATTGGTGAACCAATAATCAACTCAAAAATAAGTGAGTTGAAATTAATACCTTTGTAGATTCCTCTTTGCATAAGCAAAGGCTAATCACCCAAAGAGATAGGGCCTTCATTCCTTGCTTCTTAGATCCATGGATTTGGATGGAAGAATAGGTTCTCCAAGTTCCCAAAATTGAGAACCTCTAAGTCTCTACACCAAGGAGAGATTGGATGATGAATGAGTGACCTTGGAGGATTAGATGACTAGCTAATCACCTCCAAGGTGTTGGCCTCTTTAGAGAGAAAATGGAGAGACAATTCTCACCCATTTTCCCCAAAAATAAACCCTTATTTCACTTAATGAATATTTGGCTATAAAGTCATTTATATAGTCACTTCTTTAAGTGACCTAAATAACCAAAACCCTAATTCATTCCTTATGGCCGGCCATTTAGGGATTTTTGGGCTTTTGGGCTTTAATGAATCTTTATTCATTAAATTGTCATACAACTTAAGTTAATGGGCTTGACGTTCGAAGCCCATTGGGCCTTAAGGTCCAAAACTATCCCGTGGTCTTTAACGAACTTATTCGTTTGATTAATTAACATATTAATTAATCCTTGCCATAAATAATTAAACCATTCAATTAATCTTACTCATTTCATTTATTTCGTCCATCTCTACCTTACACGGTGTACGATCCATTAGGTTCCTTTTAACGAGGTAGTGGGCGATTAAAACCATTTTACATCGATTGTGAATTGAAACTATTTTCAATTCTCCCTTTAGTGATTACACACGTTTAGGGCTTCCACAAACCATGAGTGACACCTAGCCGTATGTCATGGTTACCCAAGCTAATCAGAAGAGGTGGAGAACCTATTCAGTCTGGGATTACAAATGCAATACGGTCTTTCTCTAATCTAATACTCTTGACCACATTGTTTGGTTTGATAGTTTATTTTCTCATGTCTACTATCCAATGTGTGTCTTGTGCTTATATGATTACCTTGAATGTGATTAGGAACACATTCCCAAATCTCATTCATACTCTGGCCAGAGATTCAAATCATATCAGAGAGTATTCTCCCTCAAACAGTTTGAAGGTTAGAGATCCCTTGTTGCGCATTCACTTGTCTCCATAGCTAAGCGGCTTGACCCCAACGATGCCGTGGACACCCTCCTGGTGGGATGACTTTGACATAATCAAAGATCAAGGTCTTAACCACAAGACAACTATGATGCCTCAGGTCAAAGGACTACTTTGCATTATCCCAACCATGAGTTCTCATGTGACATGGAATATGAGAACTCTTCGTTGATCGCGTTCAGTGAACTCATTCTCTATTGAGCACCTACCGCACTTGTCTTGATGTCACACACACCAATGATTCGAGACTAATCACTCTCCCTGAGAGAAGACATAGTACGTACCGATCTTGACGGACTGTCAATGCCCAATTGGCAATCCTATGATCAGGAACGTTTAGGATGTGTCTACGAAAGAATGGTCTCAAGAATCTAACTTCATTAGATTACATTCTCCCAATCACAAATTCCTTGGACTTTATTGTTTAAGCATATAACATTTATATGAGACGGCTCAAAACAATAATGTATGCCCTTTATATGTAAAACTAGATTAGTTTAACATGTGAAATGTCCGTAAAGTATCATCACATGATTGGCTTTAGGGCACATTTCCAACAATCTCCCACTTGCACTAGAGCCAATCAGCTTGATCATCAATGATGATATCTCTTCTGTAGTCATTTCATAAATGGCTGAATAGTAGGCCTAGGCAGTGGATATCTATATGTGTTATCCACAGAAGCAACCTTGAGAATAACGACGTCACCATTATACATGATTCTCAATCATGTGGTTCAGTCTCTCATTTGTGTTCGGATCTTGATGAGACCTTGATTCCCAGGCTTGAGCTATCGCCCCATTAGTGTCAAACACTTTCTGGTTGGAACCGAATAGAGAGTTCATAAATGAACTTTCCCATCCAAACAACATTGTTGTAAACTTCTATATGGCAATATATCTTGCATTCATAATGGAACACACTAAAGTCATTACTTTAATGTTTCCATCCAAATATCTCTTTAGTCATAATAAAGAGATATTCGTTTATCTCTTCATTCATAATGAAGAAACATCCAATGATGGATTAGATTCATAATCTAATACATTTACGCTTCCCTTACGTTACTCTAATTCTTCCTCAATCTTTGAGGAATCTATCCTTAGTATTTCTTAAATACTTAAGGACTCACTTGACAGTTGCCATGGTTCTGATCCTGGGCTTGCACTGATATCATCTTGTACCGTTCTAGGTACAACTCATATCAATGTTTTTCATACAATATGAAATACATAAATCACCTTTCTACGTATGCATAAAGGATTCAATTTACGCATTATTTCTTTGGGAGTCAAAGGGGTACATTCCCTTTGAGAAGGGCAACTTGCTAGTCTCACTAGAATCGTCCTTCTAATTGAAGTTTATCATCATATGAGAAACTTCCTAGCATCCATTGTCTATTATTAGGCATTGATATAATCCAATTATATCATGAAATATATCATTATAGATTTCCATCCCATGTATATAGACTATATCTCCCAAATACATTCTATCGATTATAGAATGCTTAAAGTCATAACTTTAACGAAGAAGTATTCTTTTCATTTCCAAAATTAATATATCATATATATTTAAATTTTTAGGAACATGATTAACTCCCACTAATCTTTTGTAAAACTAGTAAACAAAAGATTCATTTACATCTTTATGAGAAATCAAACGATTTGATCATTTTTCTCATAAAATGCAAATAGCTCCCACTAACTTGCTAAGATCCATGATGGATGGATCTCTACAACTTACATGTCTTGTGATTAGTAGTTTTACACATATATTATCAAGACTATCTTAATAATGGTTTCGGAAACCCATATTATGTCAAAACATTGAATCACCATTTAGTTGTAGCTAGCAATCTTCGAATTAATTGAAACTAAGACTACGTAAAAAATGGTTCCTTTAAAGTCAACCATTCTCTTTGATTGTAGTCACCTTAAGCTACCAATTAGCTTTGAAGGTTTCATTATTTCGAGTCAAATGGTACTTTACCATTTCCTTGAGTATATATCGTATATGCACTCAATGTAGTCATAAGGATTTTCATTCTTATTTCTTTCGAATTAAGAGGTGCAACTCTATGACATAGTCATAAAGTTCAAAACCATTCAACTGAGACGGTTTATAAATCCTTATCGACTACCTTGGAGCTTGTGGTATAGGAACTAGGTTGTTATATTTGTTGATTACTTTCTTGTCTCTCAAAGAACCCATTCTTTGAGTTCTATCTCTCGTTCATTTGCTTTTAGGCAAATCACATTGTAGAATTACAACGAACTACCCAACAAAACAACATTTGTTAGTTGGTTTATAGAAGCGATATCCAAAAGTTATTTTAAGGATATCCTACAAGATTATTATCAAACAAATATTGCTTGTTAGCACACAACCCCAAATCTTTAACATGCTTAAGATTTGTCTTTCTTTCCAACTACATCTTATGGAGTCATGAAAATATTGGAAGATCTTCTCATTGACAATCATATTGTTTTTAGAAGTATATATCATATATATGTAACATCTAACGAACTAAATCTTATTCAAGTTCGTTCTTCTCCTAATGGAGAAATACATTATCTTATGATGCTATTTTCCTTGATATCTTTCAAGGAAACTTATCTAAAGTGTTACCTTTCCTTGGATCAAATCTAAGGAGGTAAATACTTTAGATGTCTTACTCATCAACTTACATTACTTGAATTCTTTGAAACATTTTGCAAAGTATTCGGACTTGTGTTTATTCAAAATAAACTATAGTCCAACCGAGAGTGATCTTCGGTGAATGTTATCCAACATGAGTAGTATTATGTTTGTGGACAAGTGCCACTAACATCTAAGTGAATTAACCTCAACAACTTTGTGATTCTTTCTTCTTCCAAAAGAATAAAGATTCGAACATTTCGCCTCCATACAATTTTAACAAGAAGGTATTGGATCCGGACCTTACGATCCAAAGCGTCCATCTATGACCAACTCGTAATTTATGTTTTAGAGGTATCACAACTTTAGTTGGGATTAGTCACTACCTTGCAACCTTTTGGGTTTTAAGCATCATTATTTTCTAAACAGTTAACACTACCATATCATCTCTACTATAGAGATAATTAATTAGATTACCATAATCCAATCATTGATTAATAAAGAACATTGTTTTGTCAAACAAAACATTTATCCATTTCACATAGTGACGGAATTTAGTTCCTTAAAATTGGAATATAAAGACAATCTATGTTTTTCCAATTTCTTTGGTAGTTCATATGAGGAAGTAAGTACCATCTGCTTTCGCAGAGATCTACATTTGATTCACGCTTCGAATGTGAAGTACTTTCTCTTCTCTCATTAATCTTCTACTTCTTATTAGCCACACTTTTACAACGATTGTAAAACATAGTCACTAATACGGAATCATGCATTCAAGTAGAAGAACCAACTGTTTTGAACTATTCAAGAACAATTTACAACACCTTCGAAAGGTGTGTCCTTGACACTTGCAAGACATTTCTTGCAAATACCCCTTCCAATATCCATCCTTTCATAAAGAAAGTTTGTTCCTTTGGAGTTATTTATCTTCTTTATTTGACTTTCACCTTTGACTACATTAGTCATGGTCCCTAAACTCCCACTATCTCTCTTGAAACCTTTTTCAATTGTGTTATACACATCAAACAATTTTGGAGAGCATGTGGTTTTTTTTTTTTGTTCACTACATAGTTTACAATAAACTTAGTGAACGATTAGGATAGGGAAACAAAGGTGAAGTCCTTGCCTAGTTTCCGTCTCGTTAAGTGGTTTATCACTTCAACACTTAATGATTCAAAATCATCATAAGTCCATGTTAATGGACTATTTTTGTCATCCAACCATTATGTTCTAAACATAATTACAAACTTTAAAGAGTTGTACAAGGCAACTCTCATTTCTTCATACAACAATTGTAAATGAAGAATCATGGCACATTTAAGTGTTCATGGCTTTGTGCTTTCTTCTCAAGTTCCTTGTTCATTTAACAAAGAAACAAGCACTAAGTGTTTGCATTGACTAAGGGTTGTTCAAAGCAACTCCTATTTCTTCATACAACAATTTGTAATTGAAGAATTATGACATTAAAAGTGTTGTCCTCTTTATGATAGACCTTTTCTAACATATTCTTCTAATGATACATTATCATTAGGAAGATTGTGAGGATGAGACTACTTTGGTACTTTTACAAGCCATTAAAGACAATCTATGGTTTTGTAGTACCAAGTCCGTAAACTAAACGTTCGGTTTTGTCAAGTGTTGGATAGCGTTTGCAAATATATTGGTAAACAAATACATAACGAATATAAATTGATTGATTTTAAGCCATTTGATTCGGGTCTTTAAATCAAAATAGCACCACCCACTATTTTTGGCAAATTCCATATCCCTCATAGGAATTCGAGAGTTTTGGATGAAACTCCTAGTAGGTTATGGGAGGCTCACTATTACCAAGCCCACCTCACGATGATACGATATATGGCTAGCAACAATAATAATGAGAGAGTACGCTTACTCATTTGCAACTCATGCAAGTACCCATCTTATTTGGCCTCTAGAGAATGTAACCTCACAATGATATGATATTGGTTCCATTGCACTTAGTTAAGTTCTTCCCACCATGCTTAGTGTGTGAAGGGGTTCAAGAATAGCCTCACGATGATACGATATATAGCTATCCTCGTTGCCTACACTCACCTCATCATATGTATATGGATTCCTCCTGAGTATAAGCATGCACTGTGTACTCCCCCATGATAGGGTGAAGCCGGTGTACAAGTCATAAACGATTGGATCCCACCACGGTGGAAGGCCACGAAGAGATATTCTAAACATCTCTCGCTTATCAACTTAATATTGGTTTGGTTGAGGGTTTTAGGTCTCATCACATATAAACATACATTTTAATCTCTATTAAAACTATTTTGGTCCTATAACAACTATTGGTCCATCTCATTGTTTTAGTTGTACATAATACTCCCACTATGCTTTTAAAACGATTTTTAAAGCAAGAGTATATGATACTACTAACATAAACTTTGCATTCATTTGATGGACTACATAGTTGCCTTAGGGCCTAAGGATGATTATGAACCTTTGTTTAGATTCAACACGAGCCTTGTGTTGAACCTCAGTCTAGGAATGAAGATTGATTTTAGTTACGCGTTTAATCACATTAAGGCGTGTTGTCTTATGGGCGTTGGACCCAACTACTTCATTTTCATGCATATCGTATAAAGCAAGAAAGAAGTACTTCAAAGTAAAGGTGAGCTTATGCTCATTACAACATTTGCATATAACAAATTACTTTAAAGTAAAGAAGAGCTTAAGCCCTTTTACAACATTTGATCAAATCAAATTACAACCAAAATCTAATCTACACATTCCCATGGTTCAAACAAATTTGAAACGCCTTTCACATAGCTCAATTATATTAGGCTTAGGTTCACAATCACCCTTTAATTAATTAACACTTTAACTAATTAATGAATGCAACATTTTCATTTGGTTTTTGTATCCATAAGATTGATTTAAATGGAGCTAAACAAAATGAAAATCCAATTCTCATTTAAAGAGACAAAACAATTTTGTTCCCATCCTATTTGGGCCATCATGCAATTAACCTCAACTTTTGGGCCATATTGCAATAACAAAAACTTTTGGGGTCACTTTGTATAATACACAAAAGTCACAACTTCATGTAAATACAACTAGAACCCAAACTTTTAATAATGCAAAAACATCATTAAAGGATCAAAACAATTTGTCCTTTAGCGTTTTTGGACCTAAACGTAAAAACGTAAACTTTTAGGCCAAAGTGCAAATACACAAAAGTATCAAAACTTTATGTAATTGCATAAAAGCCCCAAAAGTACTCCCTTTGAGGGAGTGGCCGGTTTTAGGGGAAGATAAGGTGGGAGTGTGTGTTGATTTGTGAGTTTTGTAAAAAACAATCATGCAAGTATATGTAAGATAAGTTTTTGAAATAATTCAATCACAATTATTTCAATCATCATTTATACAAATATCTAACACTTTAAATACATAATAAATCATTTAAAAACATATCACATATACTTTATGAAATAAATCAAAACTTTGAATCAAAACACCAAACCTTTTTGTTCTTGACAAGAACATCAAGAACAATGAAGAACATCCATGAAAAACCCAAATTTTTCCATGAACTTTTTCCACCCAAAAACATTCCAAAACCATTCTTACTTAAGGGAAATAACATCTAACCAAACTAGGGTACTTAGGGGTTCCAAAGAACACATTAAAACACTTTTAACAAGTCAAACAAGAACCCAAAAATTCACCCTTTGATTTTGGCCGAATTTTCCCAAAAGCATGGCACCAAATTTTAGCTCCAATATTCATGCTCATATGAACAACATCTACAACATTTGAGATAGCAAATTTTCCAACAAAATTTACTTTCAAAGAAGCAAGAATAAAGCTTGTAACAATTACAACTTTTAGATCACATATTATGAACTACAAAACCCAAAAGGATTCACCAACTACTAGACCTAGGCTCTGATACCACTTGAAGGAATTATTTTGAAAAACATGTTCATTTGAGCAACATCATATAGCATGCAATTAACAATTAAAAGGCGGAATCATGCTTGTATGTACTCAAAAACAAAACATGACCATGAAATTCAAAGCCTAGTAGATTGGTGAACCAATAATCAACTCAAAAATAAGTGAGTTGAAATTAATACCTTTGTAGATTCCTCTTTGCATAAGCAAAGGCTAATCACCCAAAGAGATAGGGCCTTCATTCCTTGCTTCTTAGATCCATGGATTTGGATGGAAGAATAGGTTCTCCAAGTTCCCAAAATTGAGAACCTCTAAGTCTCTACACCAAGGAGAGATTGGATGATGAATGAGTGACCTTGGAGGATTAGATGACTAGCTAATCACCTCCAAGGTGTTGGCCTCTTTAGAGAGAAAATGGAGAGACAATTCTCACCCATTTTCCCCAAAAATAAACCCTTATTTCACTTAATGAATATTTGGCTATAAAGTCATTTATATAGTCACTTCTTTAAGTGACCTAAATAACCAAAACCCTAATTCATTCCTTATGGCCGGCCATTTAGGGATTTTTGGGCTTTTGGGCTTTAATGAATCTTTATTCATTAAATTGTCATACAACTTAAGTTAATGGGCTTGACGTTCGAAGCCCATTGGGCCTTAAGGTCCAAAACTATCCCGTGGTCTTTAACGAACTTATTCGTTTGATTAATTAACATATTAATTAATCCTTGCCATAAATAATTAAACCATTCAATTAATCTTACTCATTTCATTTATTTCGTCCATCTCTACCTTACACGGTGTACGATCCATTAGGTTCCTTTTAACGAGGTAGTGGGCGATTAAAACCATTTTACATCGATTGTGAATTGAAACTATTTTCAATTCTCCCTTTAGTGATTACACACGTTTAGGGCTTCCACAAACCATGAGTGACACCTAGCCGTATGTCATGGTTACCCAAGCTAATCAGAAGAGGTGGAGAACCTATTCAGTCTGGGATTACAAATGCAATACGGTCTTTCTCTAATCTAATACTCTTGACCACATTGTTTGGTTTGATAGTTTATTTTCTCATGTCTACTATCCAATGTGTGTCTTGTGCTTATATGATTACCTTGAATGTGATTAGGAACACATTCCCAAATCTCATTCATACTCTGGCCAGAGATTCAAATCATATCAGAGAGTATTCTCCCTCAAACAGTTTGAAGGTTAGAGATCCCTTGTTGCGCATTCACTTGTCTCCATAGCTAAGCGGCTTGACCCCAACGATGCCGTGGACACCCTCCTGGTGGGATGACTTTGACATAATCAAAGATCAAGGTCTTAACCACAAGACAACTATGATGCCTCAGGTCAAAGGACTACTTTGCATTATCCCAACCATGAGTTCTCATGTGACATGGAATATGAGAACTCTTCGTTGATCGCGTTCAGTGAACTCATTCTCTATTGAGCACCTACCGCACTTGTCTTGATGTCACACACACCAATGATTCGAGACTAATCACTCTCCCTGAGAGAAGACATAGTACGTACCGATCTTGACGGACTGTCAATGCCCAATTGGCAATCCTATGATCAGGAACGTTTAGGATGTGTCTACGAAAGAATGGTCTCAAGAATCTAACTTCATTAGATTACATTCTCCCAATCACAAATTCCTTGGACTTTATTGTTTAAGCATATAACATTTATATGAGACGGCTCAAACAATAATGTATGCCCTTTATATGTAAAACTAGATTAGTTTAACATGTGAAATGTCCGTAAAGTATCATCACATGATTGGCTTTAGGGCACATTTCCAACAATTTTAGCTCCAATATTCATGCTCATATGAACAACATCTACAACATTTGAGATAGCAAATTTTCCAACAAAATTTACTTTCAAAGAAGCAAGAATAAAGCTTGTAACAATTACAACTTTTAGATCACAAACTTATGAACTACAAAACACAAAAGGATTCACCAACTACTAGACCTAGGCTCTGATACCACTTGAAGGAATTATTTTGAAAAACATGTTCATTTGAGCAACATCATATAGCATGCAATTAACAATTAAAGGCGGAATCATGCTTACATGCACTCAAATACAAAACATTTACCCATGAAATTCAAAGCCTAGTAGATTGGTGAACCAATAATCAACTCAAAAATAAGTGAGTTGAAATTAATACCTTTGTAGATTCCTCTTTGCATAAGCAAAGGCTAATCACCCAAAGAGATAGGGCCTTCATTCCTTGCTTCTTAGATCCATAGATTTGGATGGAAGAATAGGTTCTCCAAGTTCCCAAAATTGAGAACCTCTAAGTCTCTACACCAAGGAGAGATTGGATGATGAATGAGTGACCTTGGAGGATTAGATGACTAGCTAATCACCTCCAAGGTGTTGGCCTCTTTAGAGAGAAAATGGAGAGACAATTCTCACCCATTTTCCCCAAAAATAATCCCTTATTTCACTTAATGAATATTTGGCTATAAAGTCATTTATATAGTCACTTCTTTAAGTGACCTAAATAACCAAAACCCTAATTCATTCCTTATGGCCAGCCATTTAGGGATTTTTGGGCTTTTGGGCTTTAATGAATCTTTATTCATTAAATTGTCATACAACTTAAGTTAATGGGCTTGACGTTCGAAGCCCATTGGGCCTTAAGGTCCAAAACTATCCCGTGGTCTTTAACGAACTTATTCGTTTGATTAATTAACATATTAATTAATCCTTGCCATAAATAATTAAACCATTCAATTAATCTTACTCATTTCATTTATTTCGTCCATCTCTACCTTACACGGTGTACGATCCATTAGGTTCCTTTTAGCGAGGTAGTGGGCGATTAAAACCATTTTACATCGATTGTGAATTGAAACTATTTTCAATTCTCCCTTTAGTGATTACACACGTTTAGGGCTTCCACAAACCATGAGTGACACCTAGCCGTATGTCATGGTTACCCAAGCTAATCAGAAGAGGTGGATAACCTATTCAGTCTGGGATTACAAATGCAATACGGTCCTTCTCTAATCTAATACTCTTGACCACATTGTTTGGTTTGATAGTCTATTTTCTCATGTCTACTATCCAATGTGTGTCTTGTGCTTATATGATTACCTTGAATGTGATTAGGAACGCATTCCCAAATCTCATTCATACTCTGGCCAGAGATTCAAATCATATCAGAGAGTATTCTCCTTCAAACGGTTTGAAGGTTAGAGATCCCTTGTTGCGCATTCACTTGTCTCCATAGCTAAGCGGCTTGACCCCAACGATGCCGTGGACACCCTCCTGGTGGGATGACTTTGACATAATCAAAGATCAAGGTCTTAACCACAAGACAACTATGATGCCTCAGGTCAAAGGACTACTTTGCATTATCCCAACCATGAGTTCTCATGTGACATGGAATATGAGAACTCTTCGTTGATCGCGTTCAGTGAACTCATTCTCTATTGAGCACCTACCGCACTTGTCTTGATGTCACACACACCAATGATTCGAGACTAATCACTCTCTGATGTGTAAAATAAGTTAACACACAAAATTAAACCCTCTTTTTGACAATTGTAGTATAGATGTAAGTAGGGTATCGTTCTAGGCCGGGGATTAGGAGGGATTGCTAATCTATTGTAAATTAATTTAAAAATATTAAATAAGACTCAAGGACACAAAACTAGGCTAAAAACTCTAATAACTCGAAACACACTTAAAATGACTCAAAATAATGAAAACAATTAAATTAAACACTAGGAACTGAAATGGACGGAAATTAAATTAAAAGACTAACAATAAAGAAAACTAACTAAATAATATAATTTAATAATGGGTGTTTGGTTTTGATGAAAAGTAAATTAAACTTAATTAAATTACAGAATTGACAAAAACATAAAATTAAGGTAAAATGATAAATGACGGACTAGCTAGGGGGTTCTTCTCCACACATGACACACTTGTACATGAATTGATTTCCAATTGCTTTTCAATAGATTATGAAACTCAACACCCCAGATTAACCGTGATGCACTAATTAATCCTCAGATTTTCCTTGATTTATTGAATTGGATGAATGCATACGACAATTCAAATTATTCTCCAAAAGTCCTCTACATGAATGCATAATAGAGATACAATCAAAGATCATTACGTTCTATGAAAATCATAAGTGTTAACGAGGCATTCGTAACTATGAATGCATGATACGTTTGCCAAGAATTCAATTAACGCGATTGTGACTAGCAACCTTCACTACCAATGAATATAAACTTGTAACGATTAGGTGAAACTCATTTATATCCTAGCATCAAATTCATGCATGAAAATTAAGTATGCATCCTTAATCAACATACAAGAATTAGTTTTGAAGAAAGTAGTTAATTGAATTGCATTCACAACTTATTAAATCACAACTGAAGGTAATCAATTCATATTACAAATATATTCATGGTTTCGAATTAACCTCTAGCCAAAATAAAATTAATTACACATTATTAAAACACAAATAAAATATGAGTTCGGAAAGATTAAACCGAAAGAGGATCTGCTGCGTTCGTGCCCACTTCTCTCTCCCCCTGCTCGCGTCAGACTTCCTTGCGTCAGTCTCAGCTGCAAGGGCAGCTTCCCCCGTGCTCACCTCTCTCCATACTCACCATGCCGTGCTCTCCTTTGGACTCTCCCCGCTTCACTCTTCTGACCGTCCTTCCTTCACGCTGCCCAAAGGCAGCTCTCTGCCTCCTGCTCTATTTGCGCTGCCTTGTTTCCGCTCCAAGACCTGCGTCTCTGCGAGCTGCCCAAAGGGCAGCTCCCCCCCGCTCAGCTGCCTGTCTTTCCTTCTGCTTTTATTCTTTTTTCTACGCCAGGCAGCCAAATGCTGCTTTTCCTCCACTAGCTGCTGCGCTGGCCTGACTTCTTCTTTCCCGCAGCTTCACGCTGCTCCCGTCTCACCCCTTCTGCTTTCCACGCTAGTCCCCACCTGCCTTCAATTTCCTTTCCGCCTTTTCTATTCTTTTATTCTTTCTTTTCTGCTGTCCTCCTGCCTTTCTTCTTATTTTATATTTTCTTTTCCTTGCTGGTTTCATGCTTTGCAAACATCATAATAATGAGAGGGACAAACATTGTTTATAAAATGTAAATTAGTATTATCATGTGACAATAAAAGGTAAATTTGCATAACAGATCCTATAAACACAAAAATAACGTAAATAGCTCAAAAATATAAGGAACTAACTAAGAAAAGACGAGTGAATTCAAAGTAAAAATATATATAAATATGATCCGATCACTCTCCCTGAGAGAAGACATAGTACGTACTGATCTTAACGGACTGTCAACGCCCAATTGGCAATCCTATGATCAGGAACGTTTAGGATGTGTCTACGAAAGAATGGTCTCATGAATCTAACTTCATTAGATTACATTCTCCCAATCACATATTCCTTGGACTTTATCGTTTAAGCATATAACATTTATATGAGACGGCTCAAACAATAATTTATGCCCTTTATATGTTAAACTAGATTAGTTTAACATGTGAAATGTCCGTAAAGTATCATCACATGATTGGCTTTAGGGCACATTTCCAACAGCTTGACCCGTGAAGAGGAAGGTTGGAGCGGGCTATTTGGTGAACATGTCTCTCTTTTACATATGAAATCATTGCAGTATCGTTCCTAAAGAGTATTATGTCATCTACATACAATACAAAGAACATCACTGCACTCCTGACGACCTTTTGATAAACACAATTATCGTCTTCATTTTCTGTGAAACCAAATGCTTTGATTTCAGTGTCAAAATGAATATTCCAATTCCTAGAAGCTTGCTTAATAAATGGATATCTGAAGCTTGAACACCTTAGTCTTTTCAAACTTGGACACGAAGCCTTCGGGGTTAAGCCATATCAAGCTTTTCTTCTATGTGGCCATTTAGAAAGGTTGTCTTCACATCCATTTGCCAAATCTCAAAATCAATAGTACGCAGCTATATCAAGCAAAATCCTAATGGACTTAACCATGGCTACATGAAAAAAGGTTTCTTCATAGTCAATCCCTTCTCGTTGTCTATTACCATTGGCTACTAATCTAGCCTTTTAAGTTTCCACGTTTCCATTAGCACATATCTTTCTCTTAAAAACCAATTTGTTCCCACTAGTACTATACCATCTGGAGGGTCTACAAAAGTCTATACTTGATTTTCATACATGGAATCCATCTTGGATTTCATGGCTTCTTACCATTTCTTTGAATCAATGTCTGACATTGCTTCATTGTAGCTCGCAAGGTCGTCTTTTGTGTCATTGTCAGCTAGAATGTGAATTATCCAAATTTGTCATCCATGGCATACCTCTGAGGTCCCTTGTTGACCTTTTCAGATCTACGTGGAGCTTGGGGCTCAAGTTGTCTATCTATTGAGTACTGGTTTATGGTTCATCAAGGATTTCCTTGAGTTCTATCGTCTTTTCATTTATAACATCTAGAATGAACTCTTCTTCTAGAAATGTTGCATTTCTGGTAATAAAAACTTTCTGGTCATCAGGGTAATAGAAATAGTATCACAAACTTTCTTTGGGATACCCCACAAAGTAGCAGTTTACAGATCTCGCATCAAGCTTGTTGCTTTCAAGCTTCTTAACATATGTTGGACAACCTCGAATCTTAAGATAATTAAGACTTGTCTTTCTATTGTTCTTTATCTCATATGGTGTTTTCGTAACAGATTTGGAAGACACTCTGTTTAGTATATAAACAGTGGTAAGAAGTGCATATCCCCAAAAAGATATAGGTAAATCAGCGAAACTCATCATAGAACAAACCACGTTCATTAAGGTTTGGTTCCTCATCTCTGAAACTTCATTAAGTTGAAGAGTTCCAGGTAGAATCCATTGTGACACAATTCTACACTCCTTGAGGTAATCTACAAACTCGTTACTGATAGTAACCGCTCAATCTGATCTTAGAATCTTTATCTATTTTCCAATTTGTTTCTCTACTTCATTGTTAAATTTTTTGAGCTTTTCAAATGACTCAGACTTGTATTTCATTAAATACACATAGCCTAACCAAGAGTGATCATCGATGAATGTGATAAAGTAGGAGAAGCCTCTTCTCGACATAGTGGACATGGGTCCCCATACATCAGTGTGGATTAACCCTAGTAACTTCGTGATAAGGCTCGTTCTCCTTTCCCAGCAAATGAAATTTAGACATCTTACCCTTTAGATGAGGCTTGCATGTAAGCATTAGGTCATTACCTAATGACTCAAAGTATCCATCTTTGGACATCTTATGAATCTTATCTTGGTTTATATGTCCAAGTTTAAGGTGACATAGTGTTACTTTGTTAACACTTCCTTGTAACCTTTTGGGTTTTAAGGTACCTCCGCTAGTCATATAGTTTAAACTACCATTCATATTGAGATGAAAAAGTCTTTTGATCATACTACCATAAGATATAACATGACTGTTCAAAGATAAAGTACAACTCAGGTTGTCAAACAAGGCTGAGTGTCCATCTCTCAAAAGCTTAGAGATGGTGATTAAGTTCTTTATGCATGAAGGAAAGTAAAGACAATCTTTAAGTTCCAAGATTTCTCCATAGGTGCCTATTACTTTTGCAAAGATCATTGTGCCATTTCTAACTGCACAACCATCTTTCTCTTGAGTAGTGTCCTCCTTTTTAGTATTCCCTGTAATGAATTGCAGATATGTTGACTAGCGCTGAAATAAAAAATATCCAGGCTAAAGAGCTAATTGTAAAAGCACTCTCAGAAATAATTCCTTCATAAGTTAAATTTGCAAAGCTTGCAAGGCTACCCTGTATTTTCTCTTCCAATGATCATCCATTCGACAATGAAAGCATGTCCTTTTGGAGTATCTTGCTTTTTTATCATGCGACCTTTTCCTTACTATTTCATTCTCGCTCCCACTGTTTCTTTTGAAAACTTTGTTCAAACTCATAGCACATATCAATCATCTCTAAAAGAGTATGATTGAATTTATTCATTTTATAATTTACTATAGACGAATTGAAATCATCCGAGATAGATGCAAGAAAAAAGTCTCAGGCTATTTTCCCATCGATGACTGATGCGCAAATTAACTTAACACACAAATTAAACCCTCTTGTTGACAATTGTAGTATGGATAAGTAAGGATCGTTCTGGACCGGGGATTAGGAGGGCTTGCTAATAACCTCTAAACTGACTCAAAAACACTTAAAAACACTTAACTAGACTCTAATGACTCAAAACAAACTTAAAAGACTCAAAACAACTAAATAGACTCAAACTAGACACTAGGAATGACTTTGGATGAAAATTGATTTTAACTTGACTCAAAACACTTAAAAACACAAACTAAGACATATTCTAACCTAATTAACACTTAAAACAAAGGGGGGGGGGGTTTTGGTTTTGATGAATTTGAACTAAAACAAGACAGAAACTAAACTAGATAAAGTTTGGTACGAATTTGGTGATTTGAATGGATGATGGGCTAGCTAGAGGATTCTTCTCCACACATGACACACTTGTACATGAATTGATTTCCAATTGCTTTTCAATAAATTATGAAGCTCAACACCCCAGATTAACGGTGATGCACAAATTAACCCTAAGATTTTCCTTTACTCATTGAATTGGATGAATGCATGCAACAACCCAAATCATTCTCCAAAGGTCCTCTACATGAATGCATAATAGAGATACAATCAGAGATCATTACGTTCCATGAAAATCATAAGTGTTGACGAGACATTTGTAACTATGAATGCATGATACGTTTGACAAGAATTCAATTAACGTGATTGTGACTAGCAACCTTCACTACTCATGAATATAAATTTGTAACGATTAGGTGAAACTCATTTATATTCTAGCATCAAATTCATGCATGAAAACTAAGTATGCATCCTTAATCAACATACAAGAATCAGTTTTGAAGAAAACAGTTAATTGAATTGCATTCACAACTTATCAAATCACAATTGGAAGAAATCAATTCATATTGCAAATATGATCATGGTTTCGAATTTCCCCCTAGCTAAAAGGGGTTTAGTTCCTCATGTTCGCAAAACAAAGATACATAAACTTAAACATTGAAAACAAAGAATGAAAACACCTAAGAATGCTCCAGCAATCCAACTTGAATGGCAAGTTCAACTCCAAGCAATCCTCCTTCTTCTTCTTTGTAGCGGCACAAGGTGTGGGATGATGGATGAGTGGTAAGTTATGGTGGTGGATGGATATAGGTGAGTTATGGTGAAGGGTGGATGGGTATCTGGCAAGGAAAGAAGAATGGCTGGAATTGTGTATGGGAGTGAATGGATGTGTAGAATGGTGAATGATCAATGAAATGCATGGCAATGGTATTTATAGGGAAAGGATGGATTAGGTGAGTTAGGTGAGTGCACATTCCATTCAATTTAGGTGGGTTAAATGAGTGCACCAACAACTCAAATTTTGGTAGGTTAAATGAGTGCACCATCCATTCAATTTCTGGTAGGTTAAATGAGTGCACCAACAACTCAAATTTTGGTAAGTTAAATAAGTGCACCATCCATTCAATTTCTGGTAGGTTAAATGAGTGCACCAACAATTCAATTTCTGGTAGGTTAGATGAGTGCACCAACCATTCTTGCAACTTGCATTTGTTTCTCCAGATTTTTAGCATGTTCCTAGCCTCATTTAAACACCAAAAACGTCCATCCAACTTTCTCCATATGCATGCACTCCAATTCAGCCCAAAACTGCACTAAAATGCACCAAAATGCACTTTCTTGCCAACTTTGTCATTTGAACCTATAAACACACAAATTTAGCTTAAATCACCATAATAAGTAGAAACTAACTAAATAAATGCCAAGAAACAAGCTAACTAAGTCGCATAAATATGCTCCTATCAATGACATGTGGCACAAATCAAGCAAAGGAAGCTTAAAACTTCCCAAAATTCAGCCAAAGAGAGAACACCTCACTTTAAGAAAATGGCAAGGGTTCAAAGTGTTCTCAAAATTGGAAAGAAAGTTAAGGCATCTTCATAAAACAAGCAAGAATTGAAGATTGCTCACAAAATAGGCAACAAAGGCCCTATAATTCAACCAAGGGAGTAAAGATGGCTGAAATTAACACACAAAACATCCCTAAATTCTCCCATGGACGAATTAGAACATAAATCAAAGACAAATCCACCCAAAGGCAAGCTTTGAAAAGCCTATAAATACAAGGTCCTCCCGCAGGTATAGGGGTGGGAAAATCTCTACGCAGAAGAACCTCTGCCAAACCTTTGAAGACTAATACGCTACCAAAGCTCTCTTCGAAGAACATTCAACCAAAGCCAAAGCTTTCTCTCGACCAAAGCGAAAGCACTCCTTTGAAAAATCAACAAGCGCTCGTACCGACTCCTTCAAGACTTTGTTGCAAACTTATAAACTTGTAGCAACGTTTGTTTCAAGATCAAGTTGCCAAGACCCTTGAAGCAACGAAATCCTGCATCAAACACTACCTTTGCCGCACCCTTGAGGTGAAGATCTTCCACGCGTTCTTTTCCAGCTCAAAACTTGAAGCAATCGTTCAACCATTCGTCCAAGATCAAGTCATCGCGACCCTTGAATCAACAATCACACATCTACATCAAATTTGAAGACTAAATCAAAGGGAAAGTTGTAAACAGAGATTGTAACCTACAAATTCAAATCAATACAAATCTACTTTGTACACGTATATTGTTTCATTCGATATAGAATTTTCGTGTTTACAAATTTGGCATACCTAGTGGGACATCTTTGTCTTTAAATCCACGCAAAAAAACAAATGGCACCAAGAAATGATCAAGCTGTTCCCTGCTACCAATGCGAAGGACAAGGGCCTCCTTGCAGCAAGTGGTGACACTTTGGGCGTCACAACCAGAAGCAAGGCAAAAACTATCTCTATCGTGCCTTCCACCCCTCCATCAACTCTGCCGAAGGAGCATGAGCACCTCAGGCACGAACCTGTGATCACCCTGGCCTCACTAAGGGCGCCAAGGGAAGAAAGTTCGAGGAAATACTTTGAGTCTTTGCCCCAAAATTTGATGTGAAATATTCTAACACACAAATTAAGCCCTCTTATTAATAATTGTAGTATATATGCAAGTAGGGATCGTTCTAGGCCAGGGATTAGGAGGGATTGCTAATCTACTCTAAACTGACTCAAAAACTCAAAAACAAACTTAAAAACACTTAACTAGACTCAAAGAACTCAAAACAAACTGAAAATACTCAAAACTAACTAGAATGACTCAAAACAGCTTAAAACAACTAAATAGACTCGAATTAGACACTAGGGATTACTTTGAACGAATTCTAAGTTTAATTTGACTCAAAACAATAAAAAACACAAACTAAGACAAATTTTAACTAATTTGACACTCTAAAGTAAAGGGGATTGGGTTTTGGACGAATTTTAAGTAAAACCAAGTAATAAAAGACTTTAACAAAGTTGAACGAATTTGGTGAATTAAATGGATGATGGGCTAGCTAGAGGGTCCTTCTCCACACATGACACACTTGCATACAAACCAATTTCCAGTTATTATTCCTTTAAACCATGAATGACAACACCCCAAGTTAACCGTGACAACACAAATTAACCATCAGATTTTCCTTATTTCATTGAATTGGACAGGATACGCATCACAACCAAATTAACCTTCTCAAGTCCCCTAACTATGAAAAGCAA
Source organism: Malus sylvestris (assembly GCF_916048215.2). Lineage (NCBI taxonomy): Eukaryota > Viridiplantae > Streptophyta > Magnoliopsida > Rosales > Rosaceae > Malus > Malus sylvestris. The sequence goes on from NC_062270.1 coordinate 21,127,549, forward strand.
GATTGAAAACATATCAAAGGTCATTAAGTTCTTTGAAAATCATAAGCATTGACGAGGCATTCGTAACTATGAAAAGCATGATACTTCTGCCAAGGATTTACTTAACACGATCGTGACTAGCAGCCTTCACTACTTGTGAATATAAGTTCATAACGATTAGGTGAAACTCCCTTATACTCTAGCATCAAGTTCATGCATGCAAACTAAGTATGCATCCTCAATCAACACACATAAACAAGTTTTGATAACTCAGATAAGCAAATCACATTCAAGACTCAAGAAACAATAACTGGATGTAATCAATTCATATAAAACATATAATCATGGCTTCGAATTCACCTCTAACCAAAAATAAATTAGTTCCTTATGTCTTTGAAAACATAAAACCAAATTAAAAGCAACATTGAAACAAATCTAAGGATAAAATGCACCTAGAAACGCTCCAGCAATGGCAGATTCGACTCCAAGGGTCTCCTCTCCTTTCTTCCTTGCAAATCTGCGCACAAGTATGTATTTTCTGATGTTTTGGCTCTTGTATGTGTGGTGCACGAAATTGAGGTGGATGGTGTGGTGATTTGATGGTAGATGATAGAAGCATATTTATGCGACTGAGTTAGCTTGTTCTCATGCATTTATGTTGTTATTTCTTAGTTAATTATGTATTTTAAGCTATTTTCGTGTGTTTGTAGGTCCAAAGGGTTAATGTGGCAAAGAAGTGCATTTTGGAGCATTTTGGAGCATTTTTGGGCATGGAATGGATAACTTATGCTCGGAGCAAAAGGAATGGATGAAATTTGAAGTTTGTGCATCATCATCTCCCTATAAATAACCATTTTAGCACACTCATTTCACCCAACACATCCACTCATTTCTACCACCCAACACATTCACCTACCACTACATCCACTCATTTCACCCAACACATTCACCTACCACTACATCCACTCATTTCACCCAACACATCCACTCATTTCAACCACCCAACACATTCACCTACCACTACATCCACTCATTACCACCACCCACTACATCCTCTTCCTAGTTTATAAATACATTCATCCACCCTTCATCAAAGAGGGAGATCAATCCAAAACACACACACATCATCTACATAATTCTCCACTCTTTGCCGCATTCAATACAACCTTCATCTAAACACATCCATTCATCTTCACATCCATTCCTCCATACAAACAAACCTTCAAACACTTACCAACACCTTGTGTTGTAGCAAAGGAAGGGAAGGAAAGTGCTTGGACGTACTTGCTGTCCAACTTGATCGTTGGAGCGTTTAGGTGTTTTCTTTTTTTTGTTTCTAATGTTTAAATTCATTTCCTTTTGTTTTGTTGTAAATATGAGTGGCTAAAACCCTCTTGGCTAGGGGTGATTTCAAAGCCTTGATTATGTGTGCAATATAATTTGATAAATTCCAGTTATGAACTCTTGAATCGTGAATGCAATTGGCTTAACTATTTGATTGATAACTTATTTGTATTTGTTAATTAAGGGCCGACACTTAATTGGCATGCATAAATCCGTTGCTAGAATATAAGGAAGTTTCACATAATCGTTACAAAGTTATATTCACATGTAGTGAAGGTCGCTTATAAACGATCGCGTTAAGTTCAATTCCTAGCATGAGTGACATGATGTCATAGTTGCAAGTGCTTTGTCAATGCTTATGATTTTCATTAAACGTAATGATCTTTGATTGTATCTCTATTATGATGTCATGTAGGGAACTTTTGAAGAATGTTTTGGGTTGTCGAATGATGTCATCCAATCCAATAAAACAAGGAAAATCTGAGAGTTAATTAGTGATGTCACGGTTAATTTGGAGCATTGTCATTCATAATTCAATGAAGTAGTAACTGGAAATTAAGTTATTTGCATACATGTCATGTGTGGAGAAAAAGCCTCTAGCTATCCCATCCATCATCTTATTTCTCAAATTTGTTTTACAATCTGTCTAGTTTTTCGTACTTACTTGTTTGTTTGTTTCAACTTCATCCAAAACTCAATCCCCCTTTACTTTATTGTGTCTAATTAGTTAGAATCTGTTTTAATTTGTGTTTTTAAATGTTTTGATTCAAGTAAAAGTCAATTTTCGTCCAAAGTCATTCCTAGTGTCTAGTTTAAGTTTATTTAGTTGTTTTAAGCTGTTTTGAGTATTTTAAGTTTTCTTTGAGTCTTGTGAGTCTTGTTAAGTATTTTTAAGTTTAGTTTTATGTTTATGAGTCAGCGTAGAGGTTATTAGCAAGCCCTCCTAATCCCCAGTCCAGAACGATCCCTACTTACATTCTTTACTACAATTGATAAAAAAGGGTTAAATTTGTGTGTTAAGATAATTTTCGCATCAAGTTTTTGGCGCCGTTGCTGGGGATTAGCAAATTTGCTAATCCTTTATTATTTCTTTTTGTTTATTTTCATGTGTTTTTGTTCCTAGTTGCTGATTTTACTTGTTTTCTTGTTTTTGGTGGTTTATGACTTGAAGTTCTCAACCTGTTCATAAGAACATCTTTGACTTTGACGACGATTTTGAACGAACTTTGAGACGAGCAAGGAATCAACAAGATCCTCAACCATCTCAACCTGCACCAGATCTTGAAGAAGACAAAGTAGAAGAGCAAGAGGAGGCCACGGCAAGGACTTTTGAAGAAGTCCAAGATATGGCAGTAGACAATCGAACAATCAAGGAGCTTTCCGCTTCGGGATTGGACAATGCTCTGCCTTTATGCATTCAATATCCAAGGGCGGCCCAAAACAAGACCGAGGAGTTCGAATTAAAGTCCAGTTTATTGCATCATATTCCTAAGTTCCATGGGTTGTCCATGGAAGATCCTAATAAACATTTGAAGGAGTTCGAGGTTGTTTGTTCGAGCATGACCCCTGTGAATGTTGATGGGAGCATTCTGAAAATGAAGGCTTTTCCCTTTTCTCTCTTGGAAAAGGCTAAAGATTGGTTGTACGAGCTAGCCCCCGGAACTGTCACATCATGGGAGAGTATGAAACGGGCATTTTTGGAGAAGTTTTTCCCAACTTCTCGAGTCATTCTACTACGCAAAAGGATTAGTGGCATTCAACAAAACCAAGGTGAATCCTTTCCCACTTACTATGAGTATTTTAAAACCCTTGTTGCTTCATGTCCACAGCACCAGATGAAGGAAGAGCTTATTCTTCAATATTTCTACAAAGGGCTTCTACCAATTGAACGCCAAATGTTAGACGCCTTAGCGGGAGGAGCTTTGGTGGACAAAACACCCATGGATGCCAAGACCTTAATTGCTAATCGAGCATTGAATGCCCAACAATATGAAGGCGTTGGTCAAAGAGACAACCCACGGCAGCAACAAGTTAATGAGGTAAGTGCTATTTCCGAACTTCAAAATCAAATGGCTAATCTTACTACTCTTCTTTCACAGGTGGTTGAAAAACCAAAAGAACAAAGTGTAGCTGCTTGTGGCGTGTGCTCAATGAATGGACATCTTACGGATAAGTGCCCTCAATTGATTGAGAACGGAGGGTGGGAATCTGCCAATGCCGTGGGTTGTGGGAGTTAAAACTAACCAAGGAATGATCCGTTCTCGAATACATACAATCCAGGTTGGAGAGATCATCCAAATTTCAAATGGAGGGAGCCCCAACAAACCCAACAACAAAGTGCATTCAGACAACAACCTCCGGGATTCTATCAAAAGCCGTATGCACTCACACAACCCCAAACACAACCTGCCCAAAATAACTCAGGTTCATCTTTTGATAATGCTCAAGTTATTCAGTTACTAACTACGTTGGCAAAGGGTCAAGAAAATCAAGCCAAAGATATGCATAATTACACCAAGGAAGTGCAAAATTAAGCTCGAGAGGTGACTGAATTGAAGAGACAGATGGGACAAATGGCTGAGTTCATGGGGCAATTTAGTAGAGAGCCAGGTAAGTTACCTAGTTCGACGAATGTGAATCCAAAGGGAGGCTTCGAATCTGCCAAAGCCATCACCTTGCGAAGTGGACAAGAAGTTGGATCTGATCCCAGCCCATCTAAATCCAATCAAAAGAAGGATGAAAAGATGCAATCTGAGGAGAAAGAGCAAGGCCTGCCCTAGACAAAGATTGAGAAATCTTTGCCGCAACCACTTACACACCCTAATTCGACCACCAAAGGTAAGTTGGGTTCAAATTCAATGACTTCTAATTCCATTCCAACCAATGCACCCTTTCCTAGCAGGCTTATGCAATCAAAGAAGGATGAGAGTGACAAAGACATCCTTGGCACATTTAGAAAGGTGCAAGTCAACATTCCACTTCTAGAAGCAATTAAACAAGTCCCCAAGTATGCTAAGTTCCTGAAGGAGTTGTGCACTACAAGGAAGAGGGCTTCAAACAAAGAGGTGGTAAGGGTAAGTGAGAATGTCTCAGCTGTGTTGTAATGAAAACTACCTCCCAAGTGCAAAGATCCAGGCAATTTTACAATTCCTTGTGTTATAGGAAATACTCGTTTTGAATTTGCCATGTTAGATCTAGGTGCATCAATAAATGTCATGCCTTATTCAATATATGCATCTATGAACTTGGGAGAATTAAAAAATGATGGAGTGATCATTCAACTGGCTGATAGATCTAATGCGTATCCAAAAGGTGTTTTGGAAGATGTTTTAGTGCAGGTGAATCACCTAGTCTTTCCGGCGGACTTCTACGTGCTTGAAATGGAAGACTCGAACCATTCCTCTCAATTACCAATATTACTTGGCCGACCATTCATGAAGACTACCCGTACAAAGATAGATGTATTCAAGGGAACATTGACCATGGAATTTGATGGGGAAGTTATTGATTTCAATATTACTGATGCTATGAGATATCCTCATGATGGTCACTCTTGTTTCTCTATTAATGTGATTGACTCTTGGGCGCAGGAATTCCTTGATGATTTGAATGAGGATGCACTTGAAAAGACTCTCACATAAAGCATTGGACTAAAAAACGAAGGGTTAGCACTTAGGCATGCACACGGCAACAACAAGGAACATATTACCGTGCCTATTCAAGAAGAATTGGTGGAGATGGTTGCTGCCCTAAAGTCAAATCCAAGGCATATTGGTAAGTCTCCTAACCTAATTTCAATTCCCATTTCGACTAACAAGTTGCTTCCTTCTGTAATCCAGCCCCCTTCCCTAGAGCTTAAACCATTGCCTAGCCATTTGAAATATGTGTTTTTGGGAGAGCAAGAGACGCTGCCCGTCATCATCTCTTCTTCACTCACTGCACAAGAGGAGGACAAGTTGGTGAGGGTGCTTCGGGAATACAGAACTGCCATTGGGTGGACATTGGCCGATATCAAGGGAATTAGCCCTACCACTTGCATGCATCGAATACTCTTGGAAGAAGGAGCCAAACCATCTAGAAAAGCACAACGCCGGCTCAATCCACCTATGATGGACGTTGTGAAGAAGGAAATCATCAAGCTACTAGATTGTAGAGTGATTTACCCAATTTCTGATAGACATTGGGTCTTGCCGGTCCAAGTTGTTCCTAAGAAGTCTGGAGTCACTGTGGTAAAAAATGAAGATAATGAGCTTGTGCCCACCCGAATCCAAACCGGATGGAGAGTTTGTATTGACTATCGGAAGCTCAACGCTACGATAAGAAAAATCACTTCCCGCTGCCCTTTATTGATCAAATGTTGGAAAGGTTAGTCGGTCATTCATTTTATTATTTTCTTGATGGCTATTCGGGTTATAATCAGATTGTGATAGCTCCCGATGACCAAGAAAAGACTACCTTCACATGTCCCTTTGGTTCCTTTGCTTATCGACGAATGCCATTTGGGCTATGCAACGCACCAGCCACATTTCAAAGGTGTATGGTAAGTATTTTCTCAGAATTTGTGGAAAAGATCATTGAAGTGTTTATGGATGACTTTAGTGTCTTTGGTGACTCATTTGATGCATGCTTGAATAATCTTACTTTGATCTTACAACGATGCATCGAAACTAATCTTGTCTTGAATTGGGAAAAGTGCCATTTTATGGTAAAACAAGGTATAGTTTTGGGGCATATCATATTAGAAAAAGGGATTGAGGTTGATAAATCTAAAATAGATCTTGTACGTCACTTACCCTCTCCCACTTCGGTGAGGGAGGTTCGTTCTTTTCTCGGCCATGCAGGATTTTATAGGAGATTCATCAAGGATTTCTCAAAAATCGCCCAACCCCTTTGCCGTTTACTCCAAAAGGAAGTAGCCTTCGAGTTCAATGATAGGAGCATATTTATGCGACTTAATTGGCTTGTTCTCGTGCATATATGTTATGTTTCGTTAGCTATTTTAGTGTTTAAAGTTACTTTTGTGTGTTTTCAGATTCTAAAGGCAAAGTATGCATTTTGGAGCCTTTTGGAGCAAAATGGAGCTTGGAATGATTATCACATGCTTGGAGCAAAATGAATGGATGAATTGAAGACTTGAAGAAATTAGGATTCCTAATCAACGAAGGATTCCTAATTGACGAAGGATTCCTAATTGAAGAAGGATTCCTAATTAAAGATGGATTCCTAATCACATGAGGATTCCTACTCCAACACGGATTCCTACTTGAAGTAGGAAAGTTAAGCCAAGGTTTCTTATTTTGGTTTGACCTTTCCTAATCCTAATTATCCCTATGTTCCAGCAACTTTGAAGGCCTTTTAAGCATTCTAGGACACAAATTACACATTCCTTGCATAGTCCTCATTCTTGCCGCACCTTTCCCACCTTCCCTCTTCCTTGCCGTGCAAGGGAGGGAGTTATTTCCTATTTCCTTGCTTGTAAACACCTTCCTAATCTGTTTTAGGTTAGTGCCGCACCTTTTGGCTAATTTCCCTTAAGTTTCTGATTTAATTTCTTATTTCTAGAAGCTTTTGACTTAATTTCTGTTTACCAAAATAGTCTAGGGTTTTTAATTTCCTAATCCCTTTAAATAAACATCCTTGTGCAGCCACAAACATCCCCATTCATCCAGAAAATAACCATTCACGCCAGAAACCATTCTCCATCTTCAACAGCCCCATTCCTTCATCATTCACCCAAATTTCTGCCACAAAACCACCCTAGCGGCACCACCCATCAACCCTAAACACTTCCATACATCCTCCATCCATTCTACATCATTCAAATACCCAAGAACCTACCCATAGTCCCTGTGCCGCAGCAAAGGAGAGGAAGAAGAAGTACTTGAAGTTTTTAGCCGTTCAACATCGAATCATTGGAATATTTAGGTGTTCTCTTTCTTATATTTAGAATGTATGAATATGTTTTCCTTTGTTTTGTGAACATGAGGAACTAAGCCTTTTGGCTAGGGGGTTATTCAATACCATGATTATGCTTGCAAGATGAATTGATTACGTCTAATTGTTATTTCATGAATTGTGAATGCAATTTGCTTAACCGATTGATTGATGACTTATTTTTGTGTGTTAATTAAGATGGCCAACTTAGTTTTCATGCAGGAATTTGAAGCAAAAACATAAGGAAGTTTCACCTAATAGTTACAACTTTATGTTTGCAAGTAGTGAAGGTCGCTTATAAAAGATCGTGTTAAGTGAATTCTTGGCGAACGTTTCATGCTTTTCATAGTAACAATTGCCTCGTCAATGCTTATAGTTTTCATGAAGCTTAATGATCTTTGATTGTATCTTTATTGTGCTTTTTACGTAAGGAACTTTTAGAGAATGTTTTGAGTTGTTGCATGTGCATTCCCATCCAATTCACTAATTTTAGGAAAACTTGAAGGTTAAAAAAGTGCTATCACAGTTAACCTAGGGCGTTGAGATTCATAATTCATTGAAAGAAACAATTGGAAATCAAAGTTGAATGCAAGTATATCATGTGTGGAGAAGAACCCTCTAGTTAATCTATCACCCATCAATTTACTTAACTTTGTCTTAAAATCTGTTTACTTTGTTCTTTCTTTGTTTTAATTAATTTCGTCCAAAATCAAACCCACCTTATTTCTTTGAGTCATATTACTTAGAACTTGTCTTAGAATATGTTTTTAGGTGTTTTAGGTCATTAGGAAACCAAAATTCGTCCAAGTTGTGGTAGAGTCCCAAAACTGCCCAGAAAGTGGTTTTTAGGCAGTTTTGAGTGTTTGGTTGCTGTTTTGATTCTTTTGGTTCGTTTTAGTGTTTTAGAGTTTAGTTTTGCATTCTTTGAGTCTAGTTTCGTATTTTAAACTTTGTTTTACAGATTTGAGTCAGTTTAGAGTGTTTTAGCAATCCCTCCTAATCCCCGGTTTAAGAACGATCCCTACTTATCCATACTACAATTGTCAACAAGAGGGTTAATTTGTGTGTTTAGTTAATTTACGTATCATTCAACAAGGAGTGTGAGACCACTTTCAAAACCCTCAAGGACATGTTTACTTCGGCCCCCATCATCATGTCACCAGATTAGAGTCTTCCATTTGAGCTAATGTGTGATGCATCCGATTATGCCATTGGTGCTGTTTTAGGCCAAATAAGGAACAAACAGCCCCACGTCATCCACTACGCTTCCCGGACACTAAATGATGCTCAATTGAATTATTCTACCACTGAAAAAGAACTTCTTGCAGTTGTATTTGCTTTAGATAAATTTCGTTCATACTTACTTGGCACTAACGTGATTGTATATTCTGACCATGCAGCGTTGAAGTACCTCCTCAACAAGAAGGAGGCCAAACCAAGGCTGATTCGTTGGATGCTCTTACTTCAAGAGTTCAACATTGAAATAAAAGACAAAAAGGGGAGTGAAAACGTGGTGGCTGACCACCTCAGCCGTTTGGTGCATGAGGAGGACTCCTTACCCATTCTAGAGACCTTCCCTGACGAGCAATTGATGTCCCTAGAGGTAAGTGAGCCCTGGTATGCTGATTTGGTCAATTATTTGGTCACAAAACAAGTTCTTAGCACTCTAGATAAGTATAGGCATGATAAACTTAGAAATGATGCACGATTTTATGTGTGGGATGATCCATATTTGTAGAAGCATTGTCCTAATCAGATTATTCGTAGATGTGTGCACAATTCTGAGTTTAATTCAATTCTTTCATTTTTCCATAGTTATGTATGTAGGGGTCATTTTAGCACCCAAAGGACAACCCTTAAGGTTTTAGAGAGTGGTTTCTATTGGCCTACATTGTTTAAGGATGCTAGAACATTTTGTATAATTTGTGATAGATGCCAAAGAACAGGTACAATCGGTGCCAAAGACCAAATGCCGCAAATCCCTATCTTTAATGTGGAGATCTTTGATGTATGGGGTATGGATTTCATGGGACCCTTTCCGCCCTCATATGGTTTTACTTATATTTTGCTAGCCGTTGATTATGTGTCGAAATGGGTGGAAGCCAAAGCCACCCATACTAACGATTCTAGAGTGGTGGCAGATTTTATCAAGGCTAACATCTTTTCCAGATTTGGCATGCCGAGGGTGTTCATAAGCGATGGAAGCTCCCACTTTTGCAATCGCACCATTGAGGCGCTGTTTAAAAAGTACAATGTGAAGCATCGGGTTTCCATGCCATACCACCCTCAAACAAGTGGCCAAGCTGAAGTCTCGAATAGAGAAATCAAGCAAATCTTGGAAAAGATTGTTAGGCCAAACCGGAAGGATTGGAGCTTGCGTTTAGATGATGCACTATGGGCATATCGCATTGCCTACAAAACACCTCTAGGGATGTCTCCATTTCGACTAATCTACAGCAAGCCATGTCACCTACCTGTGGAACTGGAGCACAAAGCGCACTGGGCTGTGAAAACATTCAATTTGGACTTAGATGCTGCTGGAATGAATATGAAGCTTCAACTGAATGAACTTGAGGAGATACGGAATGAAGCCTATGAGAATGCACGAATTTACAAGGAGAAAACAAAGGCGTTTCATGACAAAATGATTCGGGGAAAAACATTCTCAATTGGACAGAAAGTGCTACTATTCAATTCTCATCTACGATTGTTCCCTGGTAAGTTACGGTCTAAGTGGATTGGGCTATTTGTTGTCACTAATGTTTTTCCCCATGGTGCAGTCCAAGTTAAAAGCCTAAGGAATGGCGATGAATTCAAAGTGAACGGGCATCGTCTGAAGCTATACTGTGAGAGTGATTTGGGGCAGACTGTGGAAGAAATCCCACTCAGTGCCGTGGGCCCTATTCAAGCTTAGAAGGAAGTTTCATCCGGTTGCAAGACGTTAAAGCAAGCGCTTCTTGGGAGGCAACCCATGTTTTGCATTCCTAAAAACCTTCCCTTTTCTGCAATTTTATTTTGCCATAATTGTCATTTTTATTTGTTGCTTGTTTAATTGTTTTTGGTGTGAGTTTATTTTTGAAACATTGACAGATATGCAAGGTATTTTACATTAAAATTCGTTGAAAATGAACAGGAGGTAGAAAAATACAAGAGGGAGCCTTTACAAAGGCTGCTTAAGAGAAGTCTCAGTAGTCGACGGAGCATCAGCAGTCGTCAGAGCCACAGAAGGAGGAGGTATCAGAGGTTGATCATTTGGAGCTTCACTACGTGGTACAGCCTCAGAAGACGAAGGCAAATGTTGTTGGAACAAACCCACAAACCTCTGATGATCAAGTAAAATCTGACCATCAGATTCCTGCATCTGGTCAATCTTCCTCTTCATGTTTGTAGCATAGTTATGTGCAAGCTTGTGCAACTGTTTATTCTCATGCTTGAGCCCTCTAATCTCCTGTTTGAGACTCATCACTTCAGCCGCCAATGATTCAACTTGACGGGTTCGAGCAAATAGACGTTGGGCCATATTGGACACAGAACCTACACACTGCACACTGAGAGCCAAAGAATCCTTAACAGCCAACTCATCAAATCGTTTGGAAAAAAGTCTGTTATCTTTGGGAGTGACAAGGTTCCGGGCGACCATCGCGGCGGTCATATCATTTTTCATCACCGAATCCCCAACGGTAAGAGGACCAGTAAGGGATATGAAGGATGGGCGCCATATGTTGTCTAGAAAAGGCGGGACTGCCTCTTCACCAAGGTTCAAGTCAAAACGACGGTCGGAAGGGCAAGACATTTTTAGAGGTGTTAAAGAAAGAAGAGGTCGGACAAGTCAAGATCGTAGAAGTGCAAGAAGGGAGTTTCTACAGGCAAAAATTCAAGTGTGCTTTGAACATCCTGCATACCTCTATAAAAATCAGCACTCGACGGGATTTCAAAGATCGAAGAGGCGAGCTTAGAAATCGAAGAGGCCAACTCAAAAATCAAAGAGGCGCTAGCTTTCTCAAAAGCTAGGCTTGCTCAGATATCGAAGAGGCATCTGCTTTTCCAGACGTGTCAGTATCTGTCACATGCAGAGTCAGCTTTGCAGAAATCACGGGCAATTTGTCAAAGCGCCGATTCCAGATATCGAAGAGGCACTTGCTTTTCCAGACATGTCAGCGCCTGTCACATGCACACTTAGCCTTGCAAAAATTACAGGCAATCTGTTGAAGATTTCTGGTGACGTAGAAAGCACGTGAAGAATTACTATTCAATCATCCAACGGTTGCCGACAAGAGTGAAAGAATAATACCGGTTATTAATTCATATAAATGTTAACCTTCACCCTCCCTTGCAATGCAGACATACATAACCCTTCTTCTCCGAGAATGCCTTCCCAACAAAGCCTCTCGAGTCACTCAGTGTTCCTTATTCCCTCGGATACCTCTGCAAACAACTCATTCAAAGCAAAAGTATTTCATATCATGAAGGTTGAAAGCAAGAGTATCTCATATCATGCTTTCTCCTTGTCCTTCTCCTTGTCGTTGTTTTGGGACAAGGAGAAAGAGAGCAATCAGCCATCACTTGGTATCAATCTTCCGATCTGGAACTGACTGCCTGGAACCCCTTCCTGATTGCTTACCTAGCCTTGCTCTCGAGTACTCATCTTCATCATTTTATGCTTCCTCTTCGTCTACCACATCTGCCTGGGGAACAGATAAGGGAAGTGAAAATGATACCTCGAAGCATGTGGAGACAATTTGCCAATTCATCCTCAGCTAGGGACAAGGAGAAAGAAAGCAAGAGGTGGGCACTTGGAAAGATTGAAGAAAGAAACAGACCATCACCTCTACCTCGTGCCTACCTGCCGTGCAGAAGAAACAGCAGAGAAGAATGCAGACTGCACAACCAAGGAACTCTAATATTCCTTGCTCAGAATTCCAAACCAGTTCAAGATCAACGCTGTGGAAAGTCAACAAGATCATCTATCTCCAAAACCAGATTTGCGTTCTTAAACTCTACTCTGTCTGGTTTTTACTTTGCTATACTTGCAATGTTTATTCGTTGTTTGTTTGTTTGCTTGTTTTTGTGTGAGTTTATGCTTAAAACATTGATGACAATGTTTGATTTAAGTGTGGGGGGGGGGGGGTAGCTATTGTTTTGCATGAAATTCGTAGGAGTTTATCACCCATTACTTCTAGTGTTGTTCCTTGCTATTTTTAAGTGTTTTTAAATTGTTTTGGAGTGTTTTACTGTGTTTTGACATAAAAATCCGAAAATCTCATAAAAATTTGAAAAATTGTTTTGAAAAACCTAAAAAGAGTTGTTTTTGTGTGTCTATTTGTGTCTTAGGGTACCTTCCAACACAATGATGAGGATTTGGTTTTTAATTACATGACTGTTAAAGAGAATTATAAACATGGATAAAAATTTGATTTACTCTTTGGTGTATGCTTGGTTGTGGTTATAATTTATGAATTCACATGCAATCATAAAGAAAAAAAAAATCAGTTTTTGTAACATGCTTGAAAGAAGGAACTTAAATGAACGCTACAACCTTGTGAGACTTGAGCCTAAACGTTTATTTGGAGAGTTAATAATCTGTGCATCATTGTTTTCTAAAGTCATTGCATGATCTCATTATTCTTTGCTTGGTTGCTACTTAGAAGGCGTTTCATCATTTAGTTCCAAATGCTAGAACTCATGCCTATTTCATTCAAAGCATGCTATTGATTTGCATAACACATATTCAAGATGAAGTTGTGTAGTGACCACCAAAGCCAAATTGCCGTGCCCTTATTTCTTTATGTGTTTAAGTTTAACCCCGTTGAGCCTTGTTAAGCCTATGTTCTTTGTTAATCCACACTATCATCCATACCCTTGTTCTAGGACCATCCATACCCTTGTTCTTAAAGCATAGTAAAGCATGACTTAAAATGAACTTTTTATTTTTAATTTTTTTTTATTTTTTTTATCAATGTATTGCAGAAAGCAAGTGTGGGGGAAGTGATTCTTGTGTGTGTATGTGTGTGCCAAAGTCCTTAATAAGGCACGGGTAAAAAAAAAAAAAAAAAAAAGAGTGAAAAAAAAAAAAAAAGTTTGTTAAAAAAAAAAGGGGTCCAAAACATTGAATTTGGACCTAAGTGTTGCATGAATCTTCCCTTTGTATTTAAAAGTTGATTTCTGCATTCTAAAGTGAATTCTAAGTTTCAATTTCATTACTTTGCTTGCTATTGCTTTAAGAACGTTTGTTATCCCTATCATTTCTTTGTTAGCCATTACCTTTAGCCCCGTTACAACCTTTGACTTCTATCTTGAGTGTTATGTGTTTCAATTTGTGGAGTTTGAAGTTGGTATGAGCATATGGTGTCACTGGTTCTCGCATCTAAGTAGTAGCATTCCATTCATGAGATCATTACTAAACATGCTTAATAACTCCAAAAAATTGCTTTCTTTGTTTTAACACATGTGAGTCCTAGTCTTTCATGTTTACATTAATCTTCTCACATGTGTAGGGTGTGTAGTCAGAAAATGTGTGAGAAAATAGAGAGTATCTTGTAAGAAATTGAGCAAATTCTCTAAGGCATGTTACTACATTCAAAACATCGTTTTAATTGGTTAATTGTGAACTAGTAAGTGGTGACTGTGATTAAGTATGTGCTCAAGTGTAAAGATGACCAAAATCTGTGGGAATGATGATTTTTAACATGCATGTTTCATTAAAAATCCCTGAGTCAAATGTTGGAAGGTCTAGGTTGTGTTTTGTTTGTTTCGTTTGTTTTTTTTTGCTCGAGGACTAGCAAAAGTTAAGTGTGGGGGAATTTGATAGAAGCATATTTATGCGACTGAGTTAGCTTGTTCTCATGCATTTATGTTGTTATTTCTTAGTTAATTATGTATTTTAAGCTATTTTCGTGTGTTTGTAGGTCCAAAGGGTTAATGTGGCAAAGAAGTGCATTTTGGAGCATTTTTGGGCATGGAATGGATAGCTTATGCTTGGAGCAAAAGGAATGGATGAAATTTGAAGTTTGTGCATCATCATCTCCCTATAAATAACCATTTTAGCACACTCATTTCACCCAACACATCCACTCATTTCTACCACCCAACACATTCACCTACCACTACATCCACTCATCTCACCCAACACATTCACCTACCACTACATCCACTCATTTCACCCAACACATCCACTCATTTCAACCACCCAACACATTCACCTACCACTACATCCACTCATTACCACCACCCACTACATCCTCTTCCTAGTCTATAAATACATTCATCCACCCTTCATCAAAGAGGGAGATCAATCCAAAACACACACACATCATCTACATAATTCTCCACTCTTTGCCGCATTCAATACAACCTTCATCTAAACACATCCATTCATCTTCACATTCATTCCTCTATACAAACAAACCTTCAAACACTTACCAACACCTTGTGTTGTAGCAAAGGAAGGGAAGGAAAGTGCTTGGACGTACTTGCTGTCCAACTTGATCGTTGGAGCGTTTAGGTGTTTTCTTTCTTTTGTTTCTAATGTTTAAATTCATTTCCTTTTGTTTTGTTGTAAATATGAGTGGCTAAACCCCTCTTGGCTAGGGGGGATTTCAAAGCCATGATTATGTGTGCAATATAATTTGATAAATTCCAGTTATGAACTCTTGAATCGTGAATGCAATTGGCTTAACTATTTGATTGATAACTTATTTGTATTTGTTAATTAAGGGTCGACACTTAATTGGCATGCATAAATCCGTTGCTAGAATATAAGGAAGTTTCACATAATTGTTACAAAGTTATATTCACATGTAGTGAAGGTCGCTTATAAACGATCGCGTTAAGTTCAATTCCTAGCATGAGTGACATGATGTCATAGTTGCAAGTGCTTTGTCAATGCTTATGATTTTCATTAAACGTAATGATCTTTGATTGTATCTCTATTATGATGTCATGTAGGGAACTTTTGAAGAATGTTTTGGGTTGTCGAATGATGTCATCCAATCCAATAAAACAAGGAAAATCTGAGAGTTAATTAGTGATGTCACGGTTAATTTGGAGCATTGTCATTCATAATTCAATGAAGTAGTAACTGGAAATTAAGTTATTTGCATACATGTCATGTGTGGAGAAAAAGCCTCTAGCTATCCCATCCATTATCTTATTTCTCAAATTTGTTTTACAATCTGTCTAGTTTTTCATACTTACTTGTTTGTTTGTTTCAACTTCATCCAAAACTCAGTCCCCCTTTACTTTATTGTGTCTAATTAGTTAGAATCTGTTTTTATTTGTGTTTTTAAATGTTTTGATTCAAGTAAAAGTCAATTTTCGTCCAAAGTCATTCCTAGTGTCTAGTTTAAGTTTATTTAGTTGTTTTAAGCTATTTTGAGTATTTTAAGTTTGCTTTGAGTTTTGTGTGTCTTGTTAAGTATTTTTAAGTTTAGTTTTATGTTTATGAGTCAGCGTAGAGGTTATTAGCAAGCCCTCCTAATCCTCGGTCCAGAACGATCCCTACTTACATTCTTTACTACAATTGATAAAAGAAGTTAAATTTGTGTGTTAAGATAATTTTCGCATCAGTAGAGGGCGGTGGATCTGAAATAGGCGCATAATGATGTATTTATAGGGCTAGGTGAAGGAAAAATTTTGTCCTAGCTAAGAACATGTGAGAATATTTGAACACATATGCAAACTATTAACACATTAAAGTAGGCATGCATTCAAAAACAATTCTAAAACCCATGACTTTCAAAGCTTAGTGAATGGTGAACCACAAGACTCTTTAACAACATTAAAGAGAAAGAAGGTTTTAGAGATTCATTACCCTTGAAGCTCATCCTTGTTTACACAAGGGATTCACCCAAGTGGAGGGCCTTCAAGTCACCTCCTAGCTCCTTGGATCTTCCTTGTGATTTTCTTCCTTTTGATGCTCCTTTGCTCCTTGAGGATGTGAGGAAAGGATCTCCAAAAACACCAAGGATTTGGTGTCTCTAAGTCTCCACACCAAGGATGAGGTGTGAAGATGAAATGGATGACTTAGAGAAGAAAAGATTGCTAGCTATATCTTCTCTAAGTGGCCGGCCTCCTTTAGAGAAAAAGAGAGAAAATGTTTCTCATCTTTGCCTCAAGAAAACCCTAATGAGGTAAAAGCTATAAAGATGCTTTTATATCTCTTTTCTTAGGTGAGTGGCAAACTTGCAATTAAGCAAAAGTTACCACTCCCTCACTATGGCCGGCCTCTTTTAAGTGATTGGGCTATTTGCCCATATTTGTTTTAGTTGTCATACAACTTAAACATAATGGGCCTAGTGGACCAAACCCGTTTGGACCCCGAAGCCCAAAGCTAACTTAAAAGCCCAATACGAACCTTTCGTATAATTAATCAACTAATTAATTAACCTTGACCATATTTCAATTAAACCATTTAATTACTTATCCATTTCATTTATATTTCTTCACTTTCATCCTTACTCGGTGTACGATCCATTAGGTTCTAATTAGCGAGGCAGTGGGCGATTGTTACTCTTAACGATCGATTGTGAATTGAAACTACATTTCAATTCTCCCTTTGATTAAGATTAGTGTTTGTTAATTTTCAGGGCTTCCACAAACCTTGAGTGACACCTAGCAGCATGTCATGGCTACCCAAGCTAAATAGAATTGGTTGGAGAACCTATCCAGTTACAATTACAATGCAATACGGTCCTTCTTTAATACAATACTCTTAATCACATTGTTTGAGTGATAGTTTGTATCATGTCTACTATCCAATGTGATACTTCTCTATATGATTCAATTGAATATGATTTGGAACATACTTCCTAAGTCATATTTGTATGCTTTGGCCAAAGACTCCCGAATCATATCTTAGAGTATTCTCCTTCCACCATGGAAGGTTAGAGATTCCTTGTTGTGCATTCATATGCCTACATGACTAGATAGCTTGACCCCAACAATGCCGTGGACACTCTCGATGGAATGCCTTTGACATGATCAAAGATCAAGGACCTAACCATTAGACATTTATGATACCTCAGGTCAAAGGACTACTTTGTATATTGCAACTTACGAGTTCTTACATGACATGTATGTTCGAACTCTCTTTTGATCGTTGTTCAGTGTACTCAATTACTCTTTCAATCACCTATGTGTTTGTCTTAGTGTCCAACACTAAATGACTTGAGACTAGTCATACTCACGCTTGAGTTGACATAACACATACTAACCTTACCGGATTGTCAATGCCCAATTGGCAATCCTATGGCTAGGAACGTTTTAGGAATGAACATAAGAGAAAGGTCTCGTTAATCTAACTTAAATAAATCACTTCTCTCTTAGATCAAATACATTCCTTGGATTCCCTTATTGCTTAAACACATGATACAATAAATAGTGATTAACAATAAGCTTTGCCCTTCATTAAACATATAATAGTTTAATATAATAAGTATTCCAAAAGCTATTACATCAAATGAGTGGCTTTGTGGGCATACTTCCAACACTAGGTGCGGCACAATCCCTAAGGATTAGGATAGGTTCCTGAAATCAAAGTGGGACAAGGTTTATGTAACCAAAACCCAAGTGGAATGGGTTAAAACAATCAGAAACCAAAAAGGATTAGGTTAGAAAGGTGCGGCACAAATTCCTGCAAGGAAAGGCATAAATTTGGCCTAATTCAAGAGGGAAAAGGATTAGGGTTGTAGGTTCTAGAGCTTCTAGAAGAGGGGGAGGCGCCAGATTTGTAGGGACTTCTAGAAAGGATGTTTCAGCACCAATTTAGGGGTTCTAGAAGGATAAGGGTGCAGCATAAATGTAGGGAAAGGATAAGCCTTCTAGAAATCAGATATTTAGGTCATCTTGCAGCTAGATTTAAGGCACAAACTGATTTAGATAAGATAAGATAGGATAAGACTAGATTAGGAGAGGATAAGATAAGATTGGATAAGGTTTTGGATAATGTTCCTTCTTTTTAGCTGATTCCTTATCTTCTTTGTCTTGGAATTATTTTCTTCATATTTTCAGCACATTCCTAGCCTCTTGAACTTCAAATTCGTCCATCCATCTTGCTCTATTCATAAGCTATCCATTTGATGCCCAAAACTGCCTCAAAATGCTCCAAATTGCACTTTCTTGCCAACTTTGTCAATTGGACCTACAAACACACGAAATTAGCTTAAAACACTATAATAAGTACAAACTAATTATGAAAATGCAAGAAAACAAGCTAACTAAGTCGCATAAATATGCTCCTATCAACTTCTAATGCCAACTCAAGCAACTCATGTCCCGCAGCCATGTAAGTCATGACTACTGGCTCGACTTCCAATGAAGAGCAGCTGGCTCAAATAAGTGAAGCAATTGCAAGGCTAACAAGAATTGTTGAAGAAAAGGACTTGCAAATTGTTACGCTCGTTAATCGTCTGAAGATGCAACATGATGACAAAGCTGACCCAAAGGTTGATCCACCAAAGGAGGAAACCGACGAAAAGGAAGAACCTCTGGTGGAGAAAGCGGAGAAGAAGCTGGACTAAGTAACAACGCTCATGGGATCTCTCTCTATCCAGCAGCTACAGGAGATAATCACTAGCACTATCAAGGCGCAATACCAAGAAAGCCCGCATGACTCCGTGCTGCACTCAAAGCCCTACTTCAAGAAGATTGACACCTTGAGGATGCCAAGGGGTTATCAGCCACCAAAGTTTATGCAATTCGATAGAAAGGGCAATCTAAAACAACATATTGCTTATTTCATCGAAACTTACAACAACGCTGGGACAGAGGGAGACTACCTCGTCAAGCAGTTCATGCACTCGCTGAAAGGTAATGCCTTTGACTGGTACACCGACCTTGAGCTCGAATCTATCAACAGTTGGGATTAGCTTGAAAAGGAATTCCTTAACCGCTTCTACAGCACTTACTGCACCGTAAGCATGCTGGAGTTGATAAGTACAAAGCAATGGAAGGATGAACCTATCGTCGACTATATCAATAGATGGCGTTCATTAAATCTGGACTGTAAGGATCAACTTTCTAAAACCTCCGCCATTGAGATGTGCGTTCAAGACATGCACTGGGGGCTACACTACATCCTCCAAGGCATAAAGCCAAGGACATTTGAGGAACTGGTGACTTGTTCTCATGACATGGAGCTGAGTATCGCCAACCATGGAAAAAATGAGCCAATCACTGACTTCAAGAAGGACAAGGTGTTCACTTCGAATATAGATAAAACTGGGAAGAAGCCAGCCAATGAAGCTTTCGCCATTAACACTACCCCCATCAAGATCTCCACTGGGCCCGTAAAGATCTCCTCCAAGAATAAAGCGAAGGAGATAAAAAGAAGTGAGCATTCTCGCACCCAAGATAGGTACAAAAACACCTTAAGGGAGCTGGAGCAAAAGACGTACCCTTTTCTGGACTCTAAAATAGCCGCAATGCTAGACGACCTGTTAGAGAAAAAGGTGGTCGAGCTACCTAAGTGCAAACTCCCCGAAGAGATGAATCGAGTTAATGATCCTATATATTGTAAATACCATCGTATCGTAAGCTATCATATTGGCAAGTGCTTCATCCTCAAGGAGCTCATCATAAAGCTGGTAAAACAAGGGCAAATTGAACTTAACCTTGAAGACACAACCACAACACACCCTCTCTAAGTGACGCATGGCAACTCCTCTCCCTGCTCAAGCTGCACCACACCTTCTACACAGCCATCGCTGGGGGCAAGTGACCAAAATGCACTTACCGATGATGAAGAAAGATGGACACTGGTGACCTATAAAAAGACAAGGAAGCCAAGACCCCAAGCCACAAAGCCAAGGGTGGAACAAGGGAGAAAGCACCACCGCCACAACAATAGGAAGCTTAAAAGAAACGTAAGAGCAGCTAAGCCGACGCATGCTAGGGAACCTATGGAGCAAGAACTGCGCATTCCGTTTCCTTGCACGAGTACTTCCCTAAGGATTTCTTCCAACAGTGCACTATTATTGCCAATCATATGCTTGAAGCAGAGATAGAAGAGCCTTCAAAAGGCAAAGCTATCGCCGTCAAGGAAGAGAAAACTCCTACGCCTAAAGAAAGCTTGGCATCATATTTTAGAATCGAAAAGGCACTGCAATTGCCCAAAGAGATGTGAAGAGCACTAATAGCAGTCTTAGCGAGTCTCGACGTCCACGAAGCGCAAGAAAGCAAGGATGAAACCTTGAAGCTTCAGCCACATGAATACGCCATATGATGTGCCGCCCATGACGTAACTACCTTCATTGACAAAGACTTGCTGCTAGGGTCAAAGCCTCACAACTGTTATCTCTTCATCTCTGTGTATGTGAGGGAGCACAAAGTAAACTGCATGATTGTGGATGGATGTTCAGCCATAAACATCATGCCAAAGTCAACAATGACTACAATCGGCATCAAGGTAGATGAACCATCCCGAAGCCGTCTTTTAATCCAAGGTTTTAACCAAGGAGGACAAAAAGCGATGTGCATGGTCCGAGTCGAAATGACCATTGGCAAACTCAAGTCAAGCACGCTATTCCACGTGATTGATGCGAGAACTTCCTACAGCTTGCTCTTGGGAAGGCATTGGATCCACAAGAATGGGGTAGTACCATCAACCCTCCACCAATGCCTAAAGTTCTACCGAGAAGGAATGAAGGTGATACAAGGCGACACCAAGCCGTTCATTGAAGCCGAATCACACTTCGCAGATGCTAAGTTCTACATGGATGAAGAAATGATGCCCAAAGCTTTTCTAAAAGAAATCAAATCCATAAGCAAAGCCGCACCTAAGAAAAAAGAATGGCAAGCTATGCCCAAGAAATGAGAAGGGGAAGTCGTGCCATCTTCAAGCAAAAATGACGATGAGCCTGCTAAGCCCACAACAATCAAATGGAGTGTGACGCCCTCAAATGAACCAAACACACATGTATTCCAATACATCCCAATGTCAAGAAGAAGGAATGGGCAATCCTTATTAGAAAATGGAACAAGCAAAGCCGACACACAACTGCACAAAGACAATGTAAAACTACTCAAGACGAATGTCGTTTTACCCCTGACCCAGCTAGGCGATGCTAAAGTTTCAAAACCACAGCAAGGTTTCGTAAAACCCCTGCGAAAGGGGGCGGGACCTATCTCTCTTCCAACCAAGAGGACTGAAGAAGGTTTCGACCCAAACGCCTACAAACTCATGTCAAAGGCCAGGTATGATTTCACCTCATCTTCAAATCTTGGAAAGAAGGAATGTAACACCATTAACGACAAAGAACGTGACCTCATGGAAACTCAAAAGAAGTTGAAGGAGCATGGTTAGGGAGTTGACAACAACAAAGCTGGACTTAGCTTCACACCAAATACACCCATGAAGATTTCAAGAAAAGAGAAAAACCCCAGCACTTAACACATCAGCGTGAACGTTGAAAAAACTCAAGGTGAGCCTAAAACCGCCCCTCAAACGTCAGTCTTCGATCGACTAAACCGTTCAAAACCTAGAATTTCAGCACTTGATCGCATTGATGGTTAAGATCGAACCTCCGTCTTCAAAATGATTAACACGCTAACACCCCAAAGCTCTATTTTTTAAAGGTTGTCAAAACCCAAGAAATAACGTAACACGGCTAGCTTCCCTCTAGGACGATCGGCCTTAGAAAGACTCGAAGAAACCAAGAAGCCTTCTAGAAAGAATAAGACAATGCCAAACGAAGAAAAGCTCGACGGTCTAGCAGAAAAAGAAGATGTTCGAAGCTCGATTCCTTCAAGGATGAAACGCCAAGCAACCTTGGAGGTGGACACAAAAGGACCACTGACGATAAGGAGGCGCACCACGATCCAAACCAGCCAATCTTCACGCCAACAATCCTAAGAGAACGGCATTGAAGAGGAAGTCCAAGACATCTTCCACATCACAATTCAAGAATATGAAGAAGATGAAATTCGTGAGGAAGACGTCACTACTGCATCATCACAACTCGAGGATGGGGGGTAAGCCACGATTGATGACCTCAAGGAGCTCAACTTAGGCACAAGCGAAGAGTGATAGGAGCATATTTATGAGACTTAGTTAGCTTGTTTTGTGCATTTATGTTGTTATTTCTTAGTTAATTTAGTATTTCAAGCTATTTTCGTGTGTTTGTAGGTTCAAATGGTCAAAGTAGCAAGAAAGTGCATTTTAGAGCATTTTGGAGCAGTTTTGGGCATGGAATGGATATCACATGCTTGGAGCAAGGGAGATGGAAGAAATTGAAGACCTAAATATGCAAGGAATCCTAATTGAAGATGGATTCCTAGAAGAATGAGGATTCCTACTTACACAAGGATTCCCACAAGAAGAATGAATGTTAAGCCAAGGTTTCCTACTTTGGTTTTAACCTTTCCTAATCCTAAAAGTCCCTAAAGTTCCAGCAACAAAGAAGACTCCTAATCATATTAAGACACTAAATAAGAACTTCTAGAAGACCTAAATCCTAGCCCTATGCCGCACCTCTCATTTCCCTTTCTTTTCCTTGCTGTGCAAGGGAGAGCTTTTCTTTCCAATTTCCTGCACCAAATCACATTCCCTTTTCAATTAAATGCCTTTCCCTTTCCTTGCCGCATATCCCTTTCCTTTTCTCTTTAATTTCTGACTTTTAATTCTTGTAGGACAAATTAGCTAAGTTCTAAACCTTTCCTATTATTTTCTGAGTACCCTAGCCCTATAAATAAAACACCCAGCCGCACCGTTATAGAGGATACCATCTACCATTCAATCCATCACGTCATACACCAACCATTCATCCATACATCCATCTCTACACATCCAGCTGCATCCATCCTACACTATTCTTACCATCCAACACACATCTATAGATCAACCTAAGTCTCTGCCGTACCTTCTACACAACCTTAAGCCATTCTTCCGTACAAATAACCATCCAAACCATCACCCATCCCTTGTGCCGCAGTAAAGGAGAAGGAAGGAGACTCTTGGACGTGCTTGCTATTCAAGTTGGATCACTGGAACGTTTCTTAGGTGTTTTCAATGTTTATGTTTAATAATCTTTGTTCTGTGAACATGAGTGGCTAAACCCGTTTTTGCTAGAGGGAATTCAAAGCCATGAACATATTTACAATATGAATTTATTACTTTCAGTTGTGATTTCATAAACCTTGAATGCAATTTACTTAACAGTTTGATTGATAACTTATTCTTGTATGTTGATTGAGGGTCGACACTTAGTTTGCATGCATGAATTTGATGCTAGAATATAAGGGAGTTTTACCTAATCGTTATGAACTTATATTCACGAGTAGTGGAGATTGTTGGTCACAATCGTGTTAAGTAAATTCTTGGCAGAAGTATCATGCAATTCATAGTTACAAGTGCCTTGTCAATACTTATGATTTTCATAGAACTTAATGATCTTTGCTCGTATCTCTATTATGCAATTCATGTAGGGAACTTGTGAGGAATAATTTGGTTGTCGGCGCAAAGTCCAATTCAATGAAACTAGGAAAATCTAAAGGTTAATTAGTGCAATTCATGGTTAATCTGGGGCTTTGAGGTTTATGGTTTATCGAAAGAACAACTGAACATCAATTTGTATGCAAGTATGTCACGTGCGAGGAATAATTTACTTGTTTTACTTTCAGTTTCGTCAAAACCAATTCCCCCTTTACTTTTTTGAGTCATATTAGTTAGAAACTATTTTAGTTTGTGTTTTTAAGTGTTTTAAGTCAAGTTAAATCCAATTTTCGTCCAAATTCACTCTTAGTGTCTGTTTTGAGTCAATTAACGTGTTTTGTGTTGTTTTGAGTTATTTGAGTTGTTTTAGTGTATTAGAGTCTAGTTTTGCATTCTTTGAGTCTAGTTTAGTGTTTCAAACTTAGTTTTACGTTTTCGAGTCAGTTTCAAGTGTTTAGCAATCCCTCCTAATCCCCGGTCTAGAACGATCCCTACTTATACATATACTACATTTGTCAAAAGAGGGTTTAATTTGTGTGCTTATATATTTCGCATCAAGGAGCTGAAGCCTATCTTTGTAAGCGCACTACTAAGCACGGACGAGGTCGAAGAGTACTACCAACTACTTTTGGAGTACAAAGACGTCTTTGCTTGGACTTACAAAGAAATGCCCGGCCTTGACCCTATCATTGTCATGCATCGCCTTGCAGTCAAGCCCGAAACGTGGCCGATAAATCAAACTCAAAGACGCTATCGATCCGAGCTCATCCCATAAATTGAGGTTGAGATTGATAAGTTGATCGAAACAAACTTCATTCGAGAGGTGCAATATCCTAAATGGATCTCCAACATCGTCATTATCCTTAACGATGCTTGCTCGAAAGATGACTTTCCCTTGCCAATCATCAAAATCATGGTGGACGCAACCATTGGCCATGAGGCACTATCATTCATGGACGGCTCCTCTAGGTACAATCAAATCCGCATGGCTCCCGAAGATGGGGAATTAACAACCTTCCGCACTCCAAAAAGTATCTATTGTTACAAGGTAATGCCCTTTGGCTTGAAGAATACTAGAGCTACATATCAACGCGCAATGCAGAAGATCTTCAACGACAAGCTACACAAAAACATAGAATATTACGTAGATGATGTAGTTGTCAAGACCAAGAAGAGATCCGATCACTTAAAGGATTTGTGAATAGTGTTCGACAAACTACGACACTACAACCTCAAAATGAACCCGTTGAAGTGAGCATTTGGTGTCACTTCTAGGAAGTTCCTCGGCTTCATTTTCAAGCACCATGGCATTGAAGTGGACTAATTAAAGATCAAGGCCATTCAAAGCATGCCCGAGCCAAGGAATCTACATGAGCTAAAAAGTCTATAAGGATGGCTAACCATTATCAGGTGCTTCATCTCTAACCTTGCTGGACGTTATCAACTCTTCAATCGACTCTTGAAGAAAGACGCTCTATTTATATGGGATGACGTCTGCCGCAATGCCTTTGAAAGCATAGAAAGGTACCTGGCAAGACCACCTGTCTTAGGAGTTCGCCTGGAAAGCCGCTCATCCTATACATTGTTGCATAAAAAGGTTCCATTGGAGCACTCTTAGCATAAGAAAATAAAAACCATAAGGAAATAGCCTTCTACTACCTAAGTAGAACTCTCACTAGTGCCGAGCTCAACTACTCACCAATCGAGAAAAGGTGCCTTGCCTTAGTCTTTGTTGTCCAAAAGCTAAGACACTACAGGCATGCTTACACCATCCACTTGGTTGCTAAAGCCAACCCAGTCAAGTACATTATGTCCAAACCCGTTCTTACAGGACGACTAGCTAAATGGGCATTGCTTCTCAATCAATATGAGATCATTTACATCCCAGACAAAGCCTTAATGGGACAAGCCCTAGCAGACTTCCTTGCCGCATATCCCAGTCGATTAGAAAATCTTAGATGACATGCTTGACGATGAGGTGTTCTACATCGACATCTTCCCGACATGGACAATGTTCTTCAACGGATCTGCATGAGCAGACGGAGTGGGGGTAAGAGTAGTATTCATGTCACCACAATGACAAGCACTACCCTATTCCTTCTGACTAAGCGAGCTATGCTCCAACAATGTCGCTGAGTACCAAACACTAATTATCGGACTCTAAATGCCGATCAACATGGAAATTACAACGTTAGAAATGTATGGTGACTCTAAGCTCATAATCAATCAACTCTTGACTGAATATGATGTGAGGAAAGATGATCTCGTCCCATACTTCTGGCTAGCAACTCAACTGTTACGAATGTTCAAGGCCGTGACGCTAGAACATGTGCCAAGAAAAGAAAATCAAATGGTAGACGCTCTCGTTAACTTAGCCACAAGTATGGTGCTAAGAGAAGACGAAGTTGCAGACGTGCCAATTTGCCAAAGATAGGTGGTCCTGCTCATCACTGAAACGCTACTAGATGATACAAACGTCATCTCATTACTTGCAATCCACACTGAAGAGTGGAGATAGCCGTTGATCGACTACTTGGAGTATGGAAAACTTCCGAATGATCCTAGACGCCATTCTGAAGTACGTCGACAAGCACCTTGCTTCCTCTACTACAAATGAACACTCTACCGACGCTCTTTTGAATGAGTACTTCTAAGATGCCTAGGTGAGGAAGAAGCCAATTAAGCCATGGAAGAATCACACTCAGACATATGCGGAGCGCACTAGTCTGGTCCAAAGCTGGACTTCCAGCTCAAAAAGATGGGTTACTACTGGCCAAACATGGTAAAGGATTGCCTGGAATACACCAAAAGGTGCCAAGACTGCCAGTTCCACGCTAACTTCATACATCAATTGTCTGAGCCATTACACCCTACGGTTGCTTCATGGCCATTTGATGCATGGAGATTGGACGTCGTGGGACTAGTCGCACCAAAATCATCTGCTAGAGAGGCCTATATCCTAGCCGCAACAGATTACTTCTCCAAGTGAGCTGAAGCCGTACCCTTAAGGGAAGTTAAGAAGGAAACTATCATCCGCTTCATCAAGGAGCATATCATCTATTAATATGGTGTACCTCGCTGCATCATCACTTACAATGAAAAACAATTCTCCAACCGACTTGTTGACGAGCTCTGCGAAAAATACAAGTTGAAGTTGCACAGATCTTCTATGTATCATGTTCGAGCCAACGGTCTTGCAGAAGCATTCAACAAAACATTGTGCAAGCTCTTGAATAACGTGATCGGTCGAACAAAGAGAGACTGGCATGAAAGAATAAACGAAGCACTATGGGCATATAGGACAACACATATAACTCCTACCCAAGCTACACCTTATTCTCTCGTATATGGCATGGAAGCTATTATGCCACTCGAAAGTCAAATTTCCTCACTAAGAATGGCTATACAATAAGACTTGACTGAAGAGGAAAACGCAAAGCTACAACTTCAAAAGTTGGAAGCACTTGACGAAAGGAGGCTCAAAGCTTAACAACACTTGGAATGCTACCAAGCACGGCTATCTAAGGCATTCAACAAGAAGGTCTACCCAAGGTCTTTCCAAACTAGAGATCTTGTCTTGGCATTACGAAGGCCCATCATCATAACTCACAAAACAAAAGGCAAGTTCACATTAAAGTGGGATGGACCTTACGTAATACAAGACGTCTACACCAACGGTGCCTACCTAATCATGGCAGAAAATGACTTGAAGATTGGCCCTATCAATGACAGATTCTTGAAGCACTATTACCCCTAAAACAAACACTCAATGCTATTTGCCTGCATGAGCCTAAACTGCACACGACACAATGCTCCTCACTTGCATGAGCCTAAAATGCACACCGCACAAAGCTCCTCACCTGCACGAGCCTAAACTGCACACGGCAACAATGCTCCTTCTTCGCATGAGCATAAAAGGCAACACCTAATGCTCATTCTTCACACGAGCTTAAAAGGCGACACTCAACACTCCTGTCCCGCAAGAGCATAAACTGTGTACAACAAAATCACCATAAAAAAAACCCAGCACTCCCCTGAACTACATGATGAACAAAAACATAAACACTTTGAAGACTGAGCAAATTCAAGAATGTGAATACTTTATTTATTTAAAGGAAGAATTCAGCTACAAGGCCGTATTACAAAATGAGCAAAAAACCAAAGGCGGCTTCTCCAGTAGTTGACAATGTGCTATTCCAAGTGTTGGAAATGTGCCATAAAGCCAATCATATGATGATACTTTACAGACATTTCACATGTTAAACTAATCTAGTTTAATATAAATGACAAAGATTATTGTTTAAAGTCGTCTCATATAAATATTATATGTTTAAACGATAAGTCCAAGGAATATGTAATTGGGAGAATGTGATCTAAAAAAGTTAGATTCATGAGATCATTCTCTTTCGTATAAATCCTAAACGCTCTTGATCATAGGATTGCCAATTGGGCATTGAAAGTTGGTGAAGATCTTAGAAAGAGTGACTGGTCTTGAGTCATTGGTGTGACTGACACCAAGACAAGCATGTAGGTGCTTAATAAATAATGAGTCCACTGAACGCAATCAACAAGGAGTTCTCATACTCAGGTCACATGAAAACTCATGGTTAGGATAATGCAAAGTAGTTCTTTGACCTGAGGCATCATAGTTGTCTTATGGTTAGGTCCTTGTTCTTTGACTATGTCAAAGTCACTTCGTCAAAAGGTGTCCACGATATAGTTGGGGTTAAGCTACTTAGCCATGGAGGCAAATGAATGCACAACAAGGGATCTCTAACCTTCAAACCGTTTGAGGGAGAATACTCTATGATATGATTAAGAATCTTTGGCCAGAATATGAATGAGATTTAGGAATTCGTTCCAAATCACATTCCAAGTAATCATATAAGTAAGAGAATCACACTGGATAGTAGACATGAATAAACTATCAAATCAAACAATGCGGTCTATTAGAGAAATGTCGTATTAAATTGTAATCCCAAACTAAATAGGTTCTCTACTTCTTCTGTTAGCTTGGGTAGCCATGACATACTGCTAGGTGTCACTCATGGTTTGTGGAAACCTGAAAGGTGTATAATCACTAAAGGGAGAATTGAAAAGTAAGTTTCAATTCATAATCGATTTGAAGAGTTCTAATCGCCCATTGCCTCGCTAAAAGGAACCTAATGGATCGTACACCGTGTAAGGTAGAGATTGAAGAAACAACAGAGATGAGTAAGGATAATTAAAGGTTTAATTATTTATGGCTATGATTAATTAATATGTTAATTAATCAAACGAATAAGTTCGTTTTAGACCTCGGATTAGTTTTGGGCCTCAAGGCCCAATGGGCTTGGAATGCCAAGTCTAATAACTCCAGTTGTATGACAACTTGAAAACACAAAGGACATGAAAGCCCAATGAACACACATGGCCGGCCATAGAGAGTGTGAGGGAGAATTCGTTTTAATTTCAATTATGCCACTCAATGTAAGTGGCTATGGAAAGGAAATTATAACCCATGCCCTCATTATGGGGTTTTCTAGAGAGAAAGGAGAAATACACAAAAAGCTCTCCCTTTTCTTAGGAGGTTGGCCACCCTAGGAAGAATGGACTAGCATCCATCTCTTCCTAGGTCACTCATCTCTTCCTCAATGCTTTCCTTGGTGTGGAAACTTAGAGGATCCCTTTCTTGGGAACTTGGAGAATCCATTCCTTCATCCAAATCCAAGAAGTCATGGAGCCTAGAAGCAAAGTTCCTCCATCCGCATCCATGGAGCCAAGGAGCAAGGAGACTAAGGAAAGAAAGCCCTTACATAGGTGAATATCCTTTGCTAAGCAAAGAGGTGCTTCAAAGGTATAAAAGTTTCTCAACTCTTTTCTTTAAGGTTTGAGTTGAGTCTTGGTTCACCACAACTACCAGGCCTTGAATTTCATGGGTAAAGTTTTGTTTTTGAATGCATACAAGCATGATTCCGCCTTTAATTGTTAATTGCATGTATAGCTCAAATGAACTTGTTTTCACAAATTTTTCCTTCCCCAAGTCATAGCTCCGCTACGGATGTGATCACCAAGAAGCTAAAACAAAGCCGGTGGATTGTCACGAACATGGTACGAAGGATTCAAAATAAGAATCCTCGACATGCACGCCTTCTTCTTCGTATCCGAACAACCAAAATATGTCATCTCCCAAGACACTTCAGAAGACCACGACTTGATATGCATCAAGTTCTCTTTTGCAAGAAGAACAAGCGCCTTAGGGCCAGTCAACGACACGCTACAGTAGCAAAGAAAACCAAAACACCACTTAATCGCACTATGTAACCCTACAGCGATTACACAAATAGTTTCTTGCACTGCTCGGTGAAGAGGGCAACTATAGGAAAGAAAACCAAAACACCACGCAATCGCACTATGTAACCCCGCAGTGATTACGCAAGCAGTTTCTTGCACTGCACGACAACGTCACCACTGAGGAAAACTGTGACTAAAAAACACTACACAGCATAAACTCGCTGCAGTCTTTTGCATAGCTCCGCACGGTAAAAGTGTTGCACCGCAACAAGCTTGAAGCAACTGCAACTTGCACCAAACAGCAGCAAAAAGGGCACAGCAGCAGCATCAACAAATGCACACGGCAACATCACTACCAAGGGAATACTATGACCAAAAGGCATTACACAGCATAAACACACTGCAGTCTTTTGCACAGCACCATGTGGTAAGCAATAAAGATTCTAGACGAATTAGCTTGTTAAAATAACTTAACACACAAATTAAACCCTCTTGTTGACAATTGTAGTATATGTATAAGTAGGGATCGTTCTGGACCAGGGATTAGGAGGGCTTGCTAAAACCTCTAAACTGACTTAGATAGATAAAACTAAGCTTTAAAACACTTAACTAGACTCAAAAGACTCAAAACAAACTCAAGAGACTTAAAACAAGCTAAAAACACTTAAAACTACCTAAAAACACAAACTGGGCAGTTTTTGAACTCTAACACTAATTTGGACGAAATTGAGTTATAACTTGAACCAAAACACTTAAAAACACAAACTAAAGTAATTTCTAACTAATAAGACTCAATAAAGTCAAGAGGGTTTTGATTTTGGACGAAATTAAACTTGCAAAACAGATTGTAAATTGAAAACAGATTCTAGACGAATTTGGATCAAACTATGGATGATGGGCTAGCTAGAGGGTTCTTCTCCACACATGACACACTTGCATACAAACCAATTTTTAGTTGTTCGTTCAATAAATCATGAAACTCAACACCCCAGGTTAATTAGGTCCGCTTAAATTAACCTTCAAGTTCTCCTTAAGTTATTGAATTGGATGGGAAAGCGCATACAACAACTCAACACATTCTTCAAAAGTCCTTTACGTGAAAAGCACAATAAAGATACAATCAAAGATCATTAAGCAACATGAGAACTATAAGTATTGACGAGGCACTCGTTACTATGATGAGCATGAAACTTATGCCAAGAATTCATTTAACACGATCGTTTATAAGCGACCTCCACTACTTGTGAATATAAGTTTGTAACTATTAGGTGAAACTCCCTTATATTCTAGCATCATATTCATGCATGAAAACTAAGCGTGCACTCTTAACAAACATACACGAATACATTATCAATCAAGCAGTTAAACGAATTGAATTCATAACTTATGAAATCACAACCAAAAGTAATCAATTCATATTGCAAGCATGAACATGGTTTTGAATTACCCCCTAACTAAGAAGGGCTTAGTTCCTCATAAACGCAAAACAAAGATACATAAATTTAGACATTGAAAACAAAGAATGAAAACACCTAGAAACGCTCCAACAATCCAACGTCTTGAATGGCAAGCACGTCCAAGGGTCTCCTTCTTTCTTCTTTGCTGCGACACAAGGGTGTTTGGTGATGATTTGTGGTGAATTATGGTGGTGGATGGATGTAGGTAGGTTATGGTGAAGGGTGGAGTGCTTAGAATGGTCAGAAAGGGGTCTTATTTATAGGGAAAGGAAGGGCTACGAATTTATTAAATTTGGAATCAGAAATCAATGGAAAATAGGCAAGAAAGGTGTAGGAATTAAAGAGAATAGGAAAGGAAATTCGGAAGAGAGTGTAGGGCAGATTTTAGGAATGTGTTTTGGGTCAGAAAATAGGCAAGAAAGGATATAAGGTGCGGCATAGGTTAAGGGAGAAAGGGAAAGGAGATTTGGGACACAAAATAGGGAAGAAAACAATCCCCTTGCACGGCAAGGCATTGGACAAAAATAGGAATGTGTTTAATTGCAGGAACTAGGAAAACAAGAAAGGGAAACAAGGAAGGTAAAGTAGGAAAAAAGGAAGGTGGGTGCGGCAAAGATATTTAGGTCATCTAAGAGCATTTATTTAGTGTCCTAAGATGTTTAGGAAACTCCTTTGTAGCTGAAATATAGGTGAATTAGGATTAGGAAAGTTTAGAGCCAAAGATGGAAACCTTCACAAATGGAAACCTCCAAGAATAGAAACTTCCAACTTTAGAAACTTTGGCTTCCAATTCTGAACTCTTTGTTCTTCATTTCATTATTCATTCCTAGCCTCCTTTGATCTTCAATTTCGTCCATCCACCTTGCTCCAAGCATAAGCTATCCATTCCATGCCCAAAACTTCTCCAAAAGGCTCCAAAATGCACATGTTTGCATACTTTGTCCTTAAAACCTGAAATTGCACGAAAATAGCTTAAAATACTAAAATTACTAAGTACTAGCAACGTAAATGCAAGGAAACAAGCTAATTAAGTTGCATAAATATGCTCCTATCAACAGCACCATGTGTTAAGCAATGACACATTGCAACAAGCTCCAAGTAGCAGTAACAAGCAAAACCTACGGCAAAAGCTCCAAGCAAGCCCACGGCAAGAATTGTGCGTTGTGAAAAAAATGCACACCCAATTGTCCTATAAATAGGGGTCAATTACTTCCTAATGCTATAAGGGAAATACATACCCAAATAGCAAAAGAATAATCAAAACAAGGAAGCACATTCCAACCAAAAGAATGAAGCAAATTAAAAAAAAATGGCAAGTTTAAGCCAATCTGCGCAAGCAAGACGTTTTTGGTGATAATTCAACTTTCCAAAGGAGTTTTGATGCAAGGCCAATTGGAGAAGAAGCTAAGTGGCTGAGGATCATTGTGTCCAAATTTCATAATTTTCCCTAAAGCCAAATGTTCCAGTTTTCAAAGTTATTCCCGCAGAAGTTGTTTTCCCATCAGGACTGCGCAGCTATAAGAAAATGCAAAGTTCAAGGCTTTCCTGATTTTTCATAGTGGCATGCGATATATGCCCGAAAAGATAAGGGATAAGGCTACGTTTCCCATATTTTTACAAAATTGTCCAGAAGAAAAATCAACCTCAAACTGGGCGTGCAATTCAGATGACATGTTTCCCAAAAAAACAAAAAACAAAAACAAAAACAAGGAAAGGAAAAATACCTCCTTGTCGTGAGGAATCAAAAGACAAAAAAAATACCCCTCCTTGCTATAGCAAATCAAAAGGGAAAGAAGAACTCATTTCTTTTTATGGGAATAAAAAAGAGGAAATAAAGTTGTCCTTCTTGCCATGGAAATCAAAACAAGAAACAAACAAAACACCCTCCTTGCTGTAGGAAATCAAAAGGGGAAAGAAAAACTCCTCATTGCTGGGGGAAAAGAAAAAAAAAAGGAAAGTGAAAAAAATGCACATCCTACTTACCTTTCCAAAACCTTGAAGGAAGTCACAAAAGTTTTCCAACACTTTGAAGGAAGTCATTCTTGTTCCCAAAATTGAAGAGGATTCCAACCACAAGGAAAAACAGTTGTTTCCTACACCCACAAGGAAAAGAAAATCAAGTCCCAAAATACACCAAATGTATTTTGCCAAAGATTATGGGAAATCAAATACACACAATAAGTATGTGCCGATTCATCCATTTTCAAAATTTCTTTCAAGATTGAGCCTTTACGGCCCTTGAAAAAAAGAAATTTTCATTTCATTCAAGATCAAGCCTTACGGCCCTTGAGGAAAATTTCCGTTTAATTCAAAACCAAGCCTCAATGGCCCTTGAAGAAATATTTCGTTCAAGAAATACACCTTAACGGCCCTTGACGAAATTCATCACTTCATTCAAGATCAAGCCTCTACCTTGAAGAAAACTTTCATTTCAACTCAAGACCAAGCCTCAACGGCCCTTGAAGAAATGTTTCGTTCAAGAAATACGCCTCAACAGCCTTTGACAAAATTCATCACCCCAATTAAAGACCAAGCCTTAACGGCCCTAAAAGAAATGTTTGGTTCAAGAAATACGCCTCAATGGCCCTTGACGAAATTCATCATGTCAATTCAAGAAATACGCCTCTATGGCCCTTAAAGAAGCAAACGAATTCAAGATTAAGTCTCGACAACCCTTGAGTTAGAACATTCACATTGCAGGACTTCAAAACACGTTTCCTACATGTGGCAAGCACATGCCTACAACGCGTCTTGAAGTTGGGGCATTTGAAGACATGTAAATTTCATTGCATACAAATGATGTATCGCAAGCTCCACGAGGCATATGACTTATCACAAATGGACAAGTCATCAATGACATGTGGCACAATCAAGCAAAGGAAGCTTAAAACTTCCCAAAATTCGGCCAAAGAGAGAAAACCTCTCTTAAAGAAAACGGCAAGGGTTCAAAGTGTTCTCAAAACTTCAAAGAAAGTTAAGGCATCTTCATAAAACAAGCAAGAATTGAAGATTGCTCAAAAAATAGGCAACAAAGGCCCTATGATTCGGCCAAGGGAGTAAAGATGGCTGAAATTAAGACACAAAACATCCCTAAATTCTCCCATGGATGAATTAAGACATAAATCAAAGTCAAATCCACCCAAAGGCAAGCTTTTAAAAAGCTTATAAATACAAGGTCCTCCCACAAGCATAGGGGTGGGAAAATCTCTACACAAAAGAACCTCTGCCAAACCTTTGAAGACTAATACACTGCCAAAGCTCTCTTCGAAGAACATTCAACCAAAGCCGAAGTTTTCTCTCAACCAAAGTTGAAGCACTCCCTTGAAGAATCAACAAGCGCTCGTGCCGATTCCTTCAAGACTTTGTTGCAAGCTTATAAACCTGTAGCAATGTTAGTTTCAAGATCAAGTCGCCAAGACCCTTGAAGCAATGAAATCCCACATCAAACACTACCTTTGCCGTACCTTTGAGGTGAAGATCATCCATGCGTTGTTTTCAAGCTCAAAACTTGAAGCAATTGTTTAACCGTTCATCCAAGATCAAGTCATCGCGACCCTTGGATCAATAATCACGCATCTACATCAAATTTGAAGACTGAATCAGAGGAAAAGTTGTACACAGAGATTGTAACCTACAAATTCAAATCAATACAAATCCACTTTGTACACGTGTTCTCGTTTCATTCAATACAAAAATTTTGTGTTTACAGTGGGTTATTAGACATGTCAATATCTACATAACATAACATAAATCAAATTACATTGTTTGGTAAAACTAATTAATTTAGTGTCTTTAAATCAAATAGTATCCCCACTATTTTTGGCAAATTCCAAATCTCTCAATGGAATCCGAGAGTTATATATGGAACTCTTAGCGGAGTATGGAATGCTCATTATTACCAAGCCCACTGATGTGAAAATTAATTTGACACACAAATTAAACCCTATTGATGACAATTGTAGTAAAGATGTAAGTAGGGATCGTTCTAAACCGAGGACTAACTAGGGATGCTAATCAACATAAATAAGACTTTAAAACACTAAACTAGATTAAAAACACTCAAAACAGCAAAACTAGGTTAAAAAGACTCAAAACAGGTTCTAGGGACTATTTGGACGAATTTAACACTAGTGGGTCTTAAAACACTAAGTTAGACAGATTGAAACACCTTTTCAACTAATCTAAGACACTTAATTAAAAGGGGGATTGATTTGGACGAAAATTAACTCAACAAAACAAATTACAAAACAAAGTAAATTAGGTGATTTGAATGATGAAAACTTAGCCAGAGGATCCTTCTCCACACATGACATATGCATATAAACCAATTTCCAGTATTGTTCCCTTAAACCACGAATGACAACACTCTAAGTTAACCGTGACAGCACAAATGAACCATTAGATTTTCCTTATTTCGTTGAATTGGACGGGATACGCATCACCACCAAATTATCCTTCTCAAGTTCCCTAACTATGAAAAGCATGATAGAAAACATATCAAAGGTCATTAAGTTCTTTGAAAATCATAAGCATTGACGAGGCATTCATAACTATGAAAAGCATGATACTCCTGCCTAGGATTTACTTAACACGATTGTGACTAGCAACCTTTACTATTTGTGAATATAAGTTCATAACGATTAGGTGAAACTCCCTTATACTCTAGCATCAAATTCATGCATGCAAATGAACTGTCGACCCTCAATTAACACACATAAACAAGTTTTAATAACTCAGATAAGCAAACCACATTCAAGACTCAAGAAACAATAACTGAATGTAATCAATTCATATAAAACATATAATCATGGTTCGAATTCACCTCCAACTAAAAAGAGATTAGTTCCTCATGTCTTTAAAAACATAAAACCAAATTAAAAGCAACATTGAAACAAATCTAAGGATAGAAAGAACCAAGAACGTCCTAGCAGCTCCAATGGCAGATTTCGAACTCTCCCTTGGATTGCAAGCCACGGCACAAGCTTCTCCTCCTCCTTCCTCCACGCAAGTACACCTTTTGAACTCTCTGAAATCCTCTCAATTTTTCTTTGAATATATGTGGGTGCGTGAGTGATTTATTTGTGCAACAAAGATATGTATTTATAGGGCTGAGATGCGGCACAAAGGTAGCATAGAAGGATTGCACAATCCTTGAGGAAAAGGACTTGGGATTGGCAGAAATCCAAAAGGAAAATGATTAAAGGTTCCAGCAGATTCTAAGGCTTCTAGAACAAGGAAAAACGCCAGATTTATAGGGTCTTCTAGAAAGGTTGACACGGCACCAATTTAGGGGTGCGACATATATGTAGGGAAAGGATAAGCTTTCAAGAAATCAGATATTTAGGTCCTCTTGCAGCTGGATTTAAGGCACAAACTGATTTGGATAAGATAAGATAGGATAAAGCTAGATTAGGCAAGGATAAGATAAGATAAGGGTTGTTTGGATAAGATAAGGTTAGATAAGGTTTTGGATAATGTTTCTTCTTTTGAGCTAATTCGTTATCTTCTTTGTCTTGGATTTATTTTCTTCATCTTTTCAGCACATTCCTAGCCTCTTGAACTTCAAATTTGTCCATCCATCTTGCTCCCCTCATAAGCTATCCATTTGGTGCCCAAAATTGCTCCAAATTGCTCCAAATTGTACTTTCTTGCTAACTTTGTCAATTGAACCTACAAACATACGAAAATAGCTTAAAACACTATAATAAGTAGAAACTAGCTATGAAAATGCAAGAAAACAAGCTAACTAAGTTGCATAAACATGCTCCTATGACCCAACACATCATGTTTGATCATTGGCTAGCTAAAATAATAATTAGCAGAACAACTTTTTGCATCAACCCGTTCACATTTGATGTGATTACCCATCTAGTTTAGCATCTAGAGAATCTTTGCCTCAAAATATCTTCTTATTGGTACTTCATTCCCTTAGTTAAGTTATACCCATCATGCTTATTTGTATAGGGGTTCAAAATATCTTCTAATCGCCCACTGCCTCGCTAAAAGGAACCTAATGGATCGTACACCGTGTAAGGTAGAGATTGAAGAAACAATGGAGATGAGTAAGGATAATTAAATGGTTTAATTATTTATGGCTAGGATTAATTAATCAAACGAATAAGTTCGTATTAGACCTCGGGTCAGTTTTGGGCCTCAAGGTCCAATGGAATTTGAATGTTAAGTCCAATAATTCAAGTTGTATAACAACTTGAAAACACAAGGGGCTTGAAAGCCCAATAAACCCATCAGGGCTGGCAATAAGAGTGAGGGGTAGTTAACTTGGCTTAATTGCAAGTTTGCCACTCAAATGTGAGGTGGTAGAAATGCATCTTTATAGCCATTTCATCATTAGGGTTTTCTTTGAGGAAATTGGAGAGAACACAAGCTCTCCTTTTCTCTTTAAGAGGCCAGCCACCCTAGGGAGAAATTACTAGCATCTATTTCTTCCTAGGTCACTCATCTCTTCCTCAATGCTTTGCTTGGTGTGGAGACTCAGAGGTTCCCTATTTTAGGAACTTGGAGAATCCATTCGTCATCCATTCAAGAAGTCATAGAGCCAAGAAGAAAAGTTCCTACATCCACATCTACGGAGTCAAGTAGCAAGGAGACTAAGGAAAGAAGGCCCTCACATGGGTGAATATCCTTTGCTAAGCAAAGAGGTGCTTCAAAGGTATAAAAGTTTCTCTACTCCTTTCTTTAAGATTTGAGTTGAGTCTTGGTTCACCACAATTACTTGGCCTTGAATTTCATGGGTAAAGTTTTGTTTTTGAGTGCATACAAGCATGATTCTGCCTTTTAATTGTTAATTGCATGCATAGATGTTACTCAAATGAACTAGTTTTCACAAATATTTCACTTCAAGTGGTATTAGAGCCTAGGTCTAGTAGTTGGTGAATCCTTTTGGGTTGTGTAGTTCATAGTCTTTGATTTGAATGTTTTAATTGTTACAAGCTTTATTCCTGCTTTTTTTAATGTAAATTTTGCTTGAAAATTTGCCATCTCAAATGTTGTAGATGTAGTTCATATGAGCATGAATTTTGGAGCTAAAATTTGGTGCCATGTTTATGGGGAAATTTTGCCAAATCCAAGTGGTGGATTTTTGGGTTCATGTTTGTCTTGTTAAAAGTGTTTTAAAGTGACTTTTGTAACCCCCAAGTACCCTAGGATGTTAACCCTCTTTTGAGTAGTCAAAATTTGAGTTTTATTGAGTAAAAACATTCATGGAGCTCTTATGGGTTTTCATGGATGTTCTTCAATGTTCTTGCTTTGTTCTTGTTGTTCATACCAAGAACAAAAAGGTTTGTTGTTTTGATTCAAAAAGGTGTTTGGTTGTTTATTTGTTTTTGTTAGTGATGGATCGTATGAATTTTTTAAACATCACCCATACCTATTTTACTATTCACACCATACCAATCACTTACAACTTTCAATCACCCTTCAAACAAAAAAATCAACTCACACACATCATCACTCACACTACCTTGACCGGCCACCCCTATAATGGGGGTACTTTTGGGGATTTTATGCAATTACATAAAGTTTTGATATTTTTATGTATTTGCACTTTGGCCAGAAAGTTTACGTTTTTACGTAAAGGCCTAAAATCACTAAAGGACAAATTGTTTTGCTCCTTTAATGAAGTTTTTGCATTTGTTGAAATTTTTGGGTTCTAGTTGTAATTACATGAAGTAGTGGACTTTTGTGTTTTTACAAAGTGACCTCAAAAGTTTATGTTTGGCAATATACCCCAATAGTTGAGGTTACTGCATTTTGGCCCAAATTAGTTGAGAACAAAATAATTTTCTATCTTTAAATGAGAATTGGATTTTCATTTCATTTAGCTCCATCTAAATCAATTCTATGGATACAAAAACCAAATGACAATGTTGCATTCAAGTTTAATTAGTTAAAGCGTTAATTAATTAAAGAAAGGGTGATCATGAACCTAAGCCTACAATAATTGAGCTATGTGAAAAGCCATCTCTCAAATTTGTTTGAACCATGGGAATGTGTAGATTAGATTTTGGTTGTAATTTGATATGATCAAATGTTGTAAAAGAGCATAAGCTCTTCTTTACTTTAAAGTAATTTGTTTTGATCAAATGTTATAAAAGAGCATAAGCTCTTCTTTACTTTGAAGTACTCCTTTTTTGTTTTATTTGATATGCATGAAATTGGAGTAGTATGGTCTAACGCCCAATAAGAAAACACACCTTAATGTGATTAAATGTGTAACTAAAATCAATCACCATCCCTAGATCGAGATCCAACACTAGGATTATAATATCCCACATCGTCCAGGGGAATGGATCATTTAAGCCTTATATGTATATTCTCATCTCTACCTAGCACGAGGCCTTTTGGGAGCTCACTGGCTTTGGGTTCCATCGAAACTCCGAAGTTAAGTGAGTTCACATCCTAAGGCCCCAAAGTGAACAATATCGTTCTATGGCTGAGTCGAGCCCGGGATGTGGTGGGGGGCCTGGACCGGGATGTGATAATTTAGTATCTGAGCCAATCCCTGGTCGGAAGTGTGCTGACGAGGACGTCGGGCCCCTAAGGGGGGTGGATTGTAACATCCCACATCGCCCAGGGGAGTGGATCTTGTAATATATTCCCATCTCTACCTAGCACGAGGCTTTTTGGGAGCTCACTGGCTTTAGGTTCCATCGGAACTCCAAAGTTAAGTGAGTTCACATGAGAGCAATCCCATGATGGGTGACCCACTGGGAAGTTCTCGTGTGTGTTCCCAGAAACAAAACCGTGAGGATGTGGTCGGGGCCCAAAGCAGACAATATCATGCTACGACAAAGTTGAGCCTGGGATGGGGTGGGGGCCCGAGCCGGGATGTGACAAAGCTCATGTTGGATCAAACTAAAGGTTCATAGTATCCTAAGGCCCTAAGGCAACTA
This sequence comes from Malus sylvestris, assembly GCF_916048215.2. Lineage (NCBI taxonomy): Eukaryota > Viridiplantae > Streptophyta > Magnoliopsida > Rosales > Rosaceae > Malus > Malus sylvestris. The sequence goes on from NC_062270.1 coordinate 21,167,874, forward strand.
TATAATCCATCAACGAATGCAAAGCTTATGTTAGTAGTACCATATACTCTTGCTTTAAAAACCGTTTTACAAGCATAATGAGAGTATCATATACTACTAAATCAATCACATGGACCAATAGTTGTAATAGAACCAAATTGTTTTAATAAGATAAAAATGCATGCTTATATATGATGAGACCTAAAAACCCTCAACCAAACCATTATTAAGTTGACAAGCGTCAAAGTGTTTTGAACACTCTTTTGTGGCCTTCCACCATAGTAAGCTCCAATCGTTTGTGACTCATACACCGAATTCCTATCATAAGGGAGTACAAAGTATGTGCTTACACTCAGGATGAGTTCTATATGCATACATGATGTTTTGAAGGTAGGCAACAAGAATGACCAACATCATATCATTGTGATCTTGTTCTTGAACCCCTACCTGAACTTGCATGGTGGGAATGACTTAACTAAGTGCAATGGAGCCAACATCATATCATTGTGAGGCATCATTCTCTAGAGGCCAAATAAGATGGATACTTACATAAGATGTAAATGAGTAAGCGTACGTTCTCATTATTATTGATGCTAGCCAACATCATTGTGAGGTGGGCTTGGTAATAGTGAACCTCCCATACCCTACTAAGAGTTTCCTCCAAAACTCTCGAATTCCAATGAGGGATTTGGAATTTGCCAAAAATAGTGGGTGCACTATTTGATTTAGAGACCCAGATCAAATAACTTAAAATCAATCAATTTATATTCGTTATGTATTTATTTACTAATATATTTGCAAACGCTATCCAAAACTTGACAAAGAAAATCCGAAGGCTTTAGTTTCCGGACTTGGTACCACAATCCCATAGATTGTCTTGAATGGATTGTATATGTACCTAAGTAGTCTCATCCTCACAATCTTCCTATTGACAATGTATCAATGGAAGGACATGTTAGATAAGTCTATCATAAAGAGGGCAACACAAACAACAAGTGCTTATTCCTTTGTCGCATGAACAAAGGAACTTGAGAAGATTAGCACAAAGACATGGACACTTTTAGTGTCATAATTCTTCCATTACAAATTGTTGTATGAAGAAATAAGAGTTTCTTTGAACAACTCTTAGTTAACGCAAACACCAGTGCTTGTTTCTTTGTTACATGAACAAGGAACTTGAGAAGTAAGCACAAGGGCATGGACACTTTATGTGCCATGATTCTTCATTTACAAATTGTTGTATGAAGAAATGAGAGTTGCTTTGAACAACTCTTGAAAATTTGTAATCATATTTAGAACATAATGGTTGATTGACAAAAATAGTCCATCAACATGGACTTATGATGATTTTGAATCATTGAGTGTAAACTATATAGTGAGCAAGGACTTCACCTTTGAGTCCCAATCCAAATGGTTCACTAAGTTTATTGTAAACTATATAGTGAACAATAACCGCACGCTCTCCAAATCGTTTGATCTGTATAATGCAATTGAAATAAGTTTCAAGAGAGATAGTGAGAGTTTAGGGACCAAGACTATTGTAGTCAAGGGAGAAATCAAATAAATAAAGCAAAATAACTCCAAGGGAATAAACTTTCTTTATGAAAGGATGGACATTGGAAGGGGTATTTGCAAGAAATGTCTTGCAAGTGTCAAGAACACACTTTTCAAAGGTGTTGTAAATTGTTCTTGAATAGTTCAAAATAGTTGGTTCTTCTACTTGAATGCTTGATTCTGTATTAGTAACTATGTTTTACAATCGTTGTAAAAGTGTGGCTAATCAGAAGTAGAAGATTAATAAGAGAAGAAAAAGTACTTCACATTTGGAACGTGAATAAAATATAGATCTTCTGTGAAAGCAGATAGTACTTATTTCCTCATATGAACTACCAAAGAAATTTGAAAAGGAAAGATTGTCTTTGCATTCCAATTTGAATAAGGAACTTAATTCCGTCACTATAATTTTAGAGATGATGAATGTTTTGTTTGACAAAACATTGTTCTTTATTAATAAATGATTGGATTATTGTAATCTAATTGATTGTCTCAATAGTAGAGATGATATGGTAGTGTTAACTGTTTAGAATATGACGATGCTTAAAACCCAAAAGCTTGCAAGGTAATGACTAATCCCACTGAGTTGTGACACCTCTAAAACATAAATTACAAGTTGGTCATAGATGGATGTTATGGATCATAAGATCCGGATCCAATGCCTTCTTGTTAAAATTGTATAGAGGTGAAATGTTCGAATCTTTATTCTTTTGAAAAGAAGAAAGAATCACAAAGTTGTTGAGGTTAATTCACTTAGATGTTAGTGGCACTTGTCCATAACATAATACTATTCATGTTGTATGACATTCACCGAAGATCACTCTCAGTTGGACTATCATTTATTTTGAATAAACACAAGTCCGAATACTTTGCAAAAGTTTTCAAAGAATTCAAGAATGTAAGTTGATGAGTAAGACGTCTAAAGTATTTACCTCCTTAGATTTGATCCAAGGAAAGATAACACTTTGGAAGAGTTTCCTTGAAAGATATCAAGGAAAGTAGCATCAAATACCCATATATAGGATATATACTTCTAAGACAATATGATTGTCAATTAGAAGATCTTCCAAAATTTCCATGACTCCATAGGATGTAGTTGGAAAGAAAGACAAGTCTTAAGTGTGTTAAGATTTGGGGTTGTGTGCTAATAAGCAATATTTGTTTGAGAACAATCTTGTCGGATATCCTTAAATTAACCTTTGGATATCACTTCTATAAACCAACTAACAAATGTTCTTTGTTGGGTAGTTCATTGTAATCCTACAATAGGATTTGCCTAAGATAGAGCAAATGAACGAGAGATAGAACTCAAAGAATGGGTTCTTTGAGAGACAAGATGATAATCAATAAATATAACAAGCTAGTTCCTACACCACTAGCTCCAAGGTAGTCGAGAAGGATCTATAAACCGTCTCAGTTGAATGGTTTGAACTTTATGACTATGTCACAAAGTTACACCTCTTAATTCAAAAGAAATAAGAATGAAAATCCTTATGACTACATCGAGTGTATATACGACATATACTCAAGTTAATGGTATAGTACCATTTGACCCGAAATAGTGAAACCTTCATAGCCAATTGATAGCTTAAGGTGACTACAATCAACGAGATTGGTTGACTTGGAAGAAACCATCTTTGATATAGTCTTGGTTTCTATTAATTTGAAGATTACTAGCTACAACTAAATGGTGATTCAATGTTTGGACATTATATGGGTTTCTGAAACCATTATCAAGATAGTCTTGATAAAATATGTCTAAGACTAGGAATCACAAGACGTGTAAGTTGTAGAGATCCATCCATCATGAATCTTAGCAAGCTAGTGGGAGCTATAAGCGTCTTATGAGAGAAAGATCAAATTGTTTGATTTCTCATAAAGATGTAAATGAATATTTTGTTAACTAGGTTTACAAAAAATTAGTGGGAGTTAATCGTATTCCTAAATTTGAACATATATATGATATATTAATTTTGGAAATGAAAGGAATTCTTCTTCGTTAAAGTTATGACTTTAAACATTCTATAACGATAGAATGTATATGGGAGACATAGTCTATATACATAGGAGGGAAATCTATAATGATAGATTTCAAGATATAATTGGATTATCTCAATCCCTATTGATAGATGATAGATGTAGGAAGTTTCTCGAATGATAAACTTCAAATGAAAGGACAATTCCAGTCAGATTGGGAGTTGCTCTTCTAAAAGGGAATGTACCTTTTGATACCCAAAGAAGCATAATGTGGAAATAGAATCCTTTATGCATACACAAAAAGGTGATTTACGTATTTCATATTGTATGAAAAATGTTGATATGAGATGTACCAAGATCGGTACAAGACGATATCAGTGCAGGCCCAGGATCAGAACCACGGCAACTGTTAAGTGAGTCCTTAAGTATTTAAGAAATACTAAAGGATAGATTCCTCAAGAATGAGGAAGAATTAGAGTAACGCAATGGAAGCGTAAAAGTATTAGATTATGAATCTAATATCGTATTGATAGGAGCATATTTATGCAACTTAGTTAGTTTGTTTCTTAGCATTTACTTAGTTTAATTCTAGTTATTTTAGTACTTTAAGCTATTTTCGTGTGTTTGTAGGTTCAAATAACAAAGTTAGCAACAAAGTGCTAGCATTTTGGAGCATTTTTGGGCCAAGATTGGATAATGCATGCATGGAGACATGAGGATGGACATTTTTGAAGATTTGAAGGCTAGAAATCAACATGTGTGTGTGCAAGTGTGTTGACCTACAACTCCAAACATTCATCCACTACACCCATTACATCCACTCATTACCAAACACTCATCCACTACACCCGTTACATCCACTCATTACCAAACATCCATCCACTACACCCATTACATCTACTCATTACCAAACACTCATCCACTACACCCATTACATCCACTCATTACCAAACATCAATCCACTACACCCATTACATCTACTCATTACTGATGCGAAATATATAAGCACACAAATTAAACCCTCTTTTTATCAATTGTAGTAAAGTATGTAAGTAGGGATCGTTCTAGGCCGGGGATTAGGAGGGATTGCTAAATCACTTGGAAACTGACTTGAAAACGTAAAAACAAAGTTTAAAACACTAACTAGACTCAAAGAATGCAAAACTATACTTTAAAACATTAAAACGAACCAAAAGACTCAAAACAGCCCCTAAACACTCAAAACTACCTTAAACACACAATCTGGGCAGTTTTGGGACTCTAACACAAAGAATGCAAAACTAAAGGTTAAAACACTTAAACAAACCTAAAACTCAAAACAGCAACCTAATGACTCAAAACTGCCTAAAAACCACTTTCTGGGCAGTTTTGAGAACCTAACAAGAACTTGGACGAATTTGAGTGAAAACTTGAATCAAAACACTTAGAAACACAAATCAAAACACTTTCTAACTAATCTAAGACTTCAAAATAAAGGGGGATTTGTTTTGGACGAAAATTGAAAACAAAACAGAAACTTAAAACTAAACAGATTGTAAAACGTTTTTGGATGAAAAGGATGGATAAAAGGCTAGTTAGGAGGTTCTTCTCCACACATGTCACACTTGCAAACAAAACGATTTTCAGTTGTTCTTTCAATAAATTATGAATACTCAACGCCCCAAATTAACCATGAATTGCACTAATTAACCCTCAGTTTTTCCACGAGTTATTGAGTTGGATGATTGCATACGACAACCCAAAACATTCCCTACAAGTTCCCTACATGAATTGCATAATAGAGATACAAGCAAGAATCATTACGTTCTATGAAAAACATAAGCATTGACGAAGCATTTGTTACTATGAATTGCATGAAACTTATGCCAAGAATTCATTCAACACGATCATTTTCAAGCGATCTTCACTACTTGTGATTATAAGATTGTAACTATTAGGTGAAACTCCCTCATAATCTAGCATCATATTCATGCATGAAAACTAAGCGTGCACTCTCAATCAACATACACAAATAAGTTATCAATCAAATAGATGAACGAATTGAATCCACAACTCATGAAATAACAACTGAATGTAATCAAATCATATTGCAAGCATGTACATGGTTTCGAATTACCCCCCAACTAAGGGGGTTTAGTTCCTCATACTCACAACACAAAGTTTATTGAATTGAAACATCGAAGACATAAGAAAGATTACACCTAAAACGCCCAACAATTCCACTTTGAATTTCTGCACGTCAAGCTCCTCTTTTCTTCTTCTCCTTGCTGCGGCATAGAGGATTTAGGGGATTTTTGGATGTGATTTTGGTTTAGGAAGGGAGTTAGGATGGTATGGTGGTGCAGCAAGGGGTATAGGTGGTGTATGGAGGTGTAGAATGGTGTATGGAGGTGTAGAATGGTGGCTGGAGTTGTAGAATGGCTGCGGCAAAGTGGGAAGTAGGGTTGGACAAATTTCTGAATTATGGAGAGGGTGATCCCCGCGGCATGGTGGTAAAACACATATATATAGGCAGCCAAACCCTAAAGAAATCAGGTTAGGCAAATAGGCTAGGGTTTGGGTGCGGCAAGGGGTTGGAAATCCACCAGAAAATAGGGTTTCTAGAACATTAGGTGCGGCATGGGCTTAGGGTAGATAGATTAGGGTTTAACTTGGCAGAAATTAAATGATTAGGCCCTAGGGTGTGGCTGATTAAGTGGGCTAGGATTAGGGTTTAGGTGCGGCATAGGCTTAGGGTCCACAAGGAGTTTAGGGTTTATGTCATCTAAAAGCCCAAAGCCAAGAATAGAAACTCACGAAAATGGAAACCTCCAAGAATAGAAACTTCCAACTTTAGAAACTTTGGTTGCCAATTCCGACTTCTTTGTTCTTCACTTCCATTTCTTCATTTCTTAAGCTCCTTTGACCTTCAAACTCGTCCATTCCTTGTGCTCCATTAGCATACACTCCATTCCAGCTCAATTTTGCTCTAAAATGCTCCATTTCGCACCTCTTTGCATACTTTGCCCTTAGAACCTGAAAACACATAAAACTAGCTTAAAAGACTACTTTACTAAGTAAAAACACTATAAATGCACAAGAACAAGCTAAACTAAGGCGCATAAATATGCTCCTATCAAATTCCCCCACACTTAGCTTTTGCTAGTCCTCGAGCAAAACAAAGAAACAAAACAAAACAAAAACACAATCTAAACCTTCCAACAATTGCCTCAGGGATTTCCAATGCACATGACGTATTAAAGATTGTTATCCCCACGGATTTGAGTCATCTTTACACATAAGCACATACTTTATTAAAGCCACAACTTACTAGTTCACAAGTAATCAATTAAAACAATGTTTTGAATGTAGTAACCTGCCTTAGAGAATTCCCTCAATTCCTTACAAGATATACACTCTATTTTCACTCAGATTTTCTAACTCCACACCCTATACTAGTCATATGTGAGAAGATTGATGTAGATATGAAAACTAATGCTCACATATATGTTTCACAAAGAACGCAATTTCTAGAGTTAAGAAGCATATTTCGATATGATCTCATGAATGGAATGCTACTACTTAGATGCGAGAACCAGTGACACCATATGCTCATACCAAATTCAAACTCCACAAATTGAAATACACAACACTCAAGATAGAAGTTAAGGGTTGTAACGGGGCTTGGGGTTTTGGTTAACAAAGAAAGGGTAGGGAAAACAAACGTTCTTCAAGCAATAGTAAGCAAAGCAATGAAATTGAGACTTAGAATTCACTTAGAGTGCAGAAGTTAACTTTAACACACAAGGGGGAGAATTGAACAACTCCTTAGGGCCGAATTCATTGTTTTGGACCCTCACTTCAACAAACAATACTTTGGAACTCTTTTTCTCAACTTTTCAACTCTTTTTCATACTTTTCATATTTTTTTCTTCATTTTTTCTTTTTCCACGAATTTTTTTTTTTATTTTATTTTCTTTTCTTTGCCGTGCTTATGGCACACAAAATCTCCAAAAGAAATACTTCCCCCACACTTGTTTTCTGCCAAGATAAACTAAAAGGAATTCAATTTGAATCATACTTTACTATGCTTTAAGAACAAGGGTATGGATGGTCCTAATCTAGGCTAGGTGAGGAAAACATGGGTTAACAAAGAATAGGCTAAACAAGGCTCAACGGGGTTAAAACCTACAAAACATAATGACATAGGGGATTCATGGTTTTTTTTGCTAAGGTGGTGGTAACTACACAACTTCATCTTGAATATGTGTTATGCAAATCAATAACATGCTTTGAATGAAACGGGCATGAGTTCTAGCATTTGGAACTAAATGATGAAACGCCTTCTAAATAGTAACCAAGCAAGGAATAATGAGATCATGCAACGACTTAGAAAACAAAGAATGCACAGATTTTAACTCTCCAAATAAACGTTTAGGCTCAAGTCTCACAAGGTTGTAGCGTTAGTTTGAGTTCCTTCCTTCAAGCATGTTACAAAAACTGATTTTTTCTTTTATGATTGCATGTGAATTCATAAGTTATAACCACAACCAAGCATAAACAAAGAGTAAATCAAACTTTCATCCATGTTAATCACTCTCTTTAACAGTCATGCAATTGAAAACCAAATCCTCATCATTGTGTTGGAAGGTACCCTAAGACACAACAAACACACAAAAACAACTCTTTTTGGGTTTTTAAAACAAATTTTTCAAATTTTTATGTGATTTTCGGATTTTTACTTCAAAACACACCAAAACTGCTCAAAAACACTTAAAAACAGCAAGGAACAAGTCTCCAAGTTAAGGGTGATAAAATCCCACGAATTTGCATCTAAAACACTTAGTTACCCCCCCACACTTAAATCAAACATTGTCCTCAATGTTTCAAGCATAAAATCACACTAAACAAAAAGAAACACACAAACAGCAACTAAAACAACTAAATAGGCAGATTCGAAATAAACAACAAAGTGAAGAGTTTAGGAACGCAAATCTGGAATTGGAGTAATTCTTTGGTCTTCCTTTGTTGAATTGCATGGGTTGCCTCCCAAGTAGCGCTTTCTTTTACGTCGTACAGCCGGACGAAAAGCCCATTCATTCTCCATTTGTGCACACGGCACCCAAAGAAATATCATCCACGGTTTGTTCAACAAAGTTCTCATAATATGGCTTCAAACGGTGTCCGTTCACTTGGAATTCATGACCTGTTTTGAGACTTTGAATATGGATGGCACCATAAGAAGATACGTTAATAATAACAAACGGTCCAATCCACTTAGAACGTAACTTACCGGGAAACAAACGTAAACGGGAATTGAACAATAGCACTTTCTGCCCAATTGAGAATGATTTCCCACGGATCATGTTGTCATGGAAAGCTTTGGTCTTTTGCTTGTAAATGCTTGCATTATCGTACGCCTCGTGCCGTATCTCATCAAGCTCATTCAATTGCAATCTCCTTTGACTTCCTGCTTCCTCGAGGTTCATGTTAAACTTCTTGATGGCCCAAAGTGCTTTGTGCTCCAATTCAACAGGAAGATGGCACGCCTTGCCATATACAAGTCGGAAGGGGGACATCCCAATGGGTGTTTTGTACGCCGTACGATACGCCCAAAGTGCGTCATCAAGTCATAGACTCCAATCCTTCCTCGTTGGCCCAACGGTCTTCTCTAAGATTTGCTTGATCTCACGGTTGGAAACCTCGGCTTGCCCATTAGTTTGAGGATGGTAAGGTGTAGAAACCTTATGGGTGACACTGTATTTCCTCAATAACGCTTCAATGGTCCGATTGCAAAAGTGTGACCCTCCGTCACTAATGATCACTCGTGGCATTCCGAACCTCGCAAAAATGTTAGTTCTAATAAAATCTGCAACCACTTTAGAATCATTAGTTCGGGTGGCTTTTGCTTCCACCCACTTCGACACATAATCAACCGCAAGCAAATTATATGGAAAACCATACGAAGAAGGAAAAGGACCCATAAAATCAATACCCCAAACATAAAAAATTTCAACATTTAGGACAGAAACCTGCGGCATTTGGTCCCTAGCACTAATACCACCCATTCGTTGGCATTTATCACATGTTAAGCAAAAAGTTTTAGCATCTTTGAAAATACTAGGCCAATAAAATCCACATTGTAACACCTTAAGGGCTGTGCGTTGTGTGCCAAAGTGCCCTCCACATGCATATGTGTGACAAAAACTCAAAATTGAATGACATTCAGAATCGTGCACACAACGACGTATAATCTGATCGGGGCAAAATTTCCATAAGTACGGATCATCCCACACATAAAACCGTGCATCATGCCTAAGTTTATCACGTTGGTGCCTAGTGAACTCACTTGGAATACGTTTTGACACCAAAAAATTAACAATATCGGCATACCAAGGTGCACTAACCTTAATGGACAGCAATTGTTCATCGGGGAATGTCTCCAAAATCGGCAAAGACTCCTCATTATGCACCATTCGGCTTAGGTGGTCAGCCACCACGTTTTCACTTCCCTTCTTGTCCCGAATCTCTATGTCGAACTCTTGAAGTAGCAATATCCATCGAATAAGCCGTGGCTTGGCCTCCTTTTTTGTGAGCAAATACTTCAGAGCTGCATGATCAGTGAAAACAATTACTTTAGTTCCAATTAGATATGATCGAAATTTATCTAAAGCAAAGACAACGGCAAGGAGTTCTTTTTCCGTAGTGGAGTAGTTCAATTGTGCATCGTTCAACGTCCGGGAGGCGTAGTAAATGACATGCGGCCTCTTGTCCTTTCTTTGTCCTAAAATAGCTCCTAAAGCATAGTCGGACGCGTCACACATGAGCTCGAAAGGTAGACTCCAATCCGGTGGAACAATGATGGGTGCCGTGGTCAACAACTCCTTGAGTTGGTTGAATGATGCTGTGCACTCCTTGGTGAATTCAAATGCCACTTCTTTTTGTAGGAGTCGGCAAAGAGGTTGTGCTATCTTCGAGAAATCTTTGATAAACCTACGATAAAATCCTGCATGGCCAAGAAACGAACGAACCTCTCTAACCGAAGTCGGAGAGGGTAAGTGACGTACAAGATCTATTTTCGACTTATCAACCTCAATACCCTTTTCAGAGATTATATGTCCTAAAACGATGCCTTGTTTAACCATAAAATGACACTTTTCCCAATTAAGAACAAGGTTAGTTTCAACGCAACGTTTTAAGATCAAACTTAGATTATGCAAGCAACTATCAAACGAATCACCAAAGACGCTAAAATCATCCATAAACACTTCAATTATCTTCTCTACATAATCAGAAAATATGCTCATCATGCATCTTTGAAATGTAGCAGGTGCATTACATAAACCAAAAGGCATGCGACGATATGCAAATGTACCAAACGGGCATGTAAAAGTGGTTTTTTCTTGGTCCTCGGGTGAAATGACAATTTGATTATAACCAGAATAACCGTCAAGAAAACAATAGAAAGCATAACCCGCTAACCTCTCAAGCATTTGGTCAATGAACGGCAATGGGAAGTGGTCCTTCCTCGTGGTGGTGTTTAGCTTCCTATAGTCAATGCACACCCTCCAACCGGTTTGAATACGTTGAGGGACAAGCTCATTCTCGGCATTAGCTACCACTGTCACTCCGGATTTCTTTGGTACGCATTGAACGGGCGAAACCCACCTACTATCCGAGATTGGATAGATAACCCCACAATCTAAAAGCTTTATGATCTCCTTTTTCACTACTTCCATCATCGGAGGGTTGAGACGGCGTTGAGCCTCTCTAGTTGGTTTGGCCCCCTCCTCAAGAAATATGTGATGCATACAAGTCGTAGGGCTTATACCTTTAATATCGGCCAATGTCCAACCTAGGGCAGATTTGAACTCCTTCAAAACTCGAAGCAATTTCTCCTCCTCTTGTGCCGTGAGGGACGAGGAAATGATGGCAGGTAGTGTTTCATTTTCTCCGAAGAAAATGTACTTCAAATGGCTTGGCAAAGGCTTGAGTTCAAGGATAGGTGCCTGAATTATGGATGGAAGCAATTTGTTAGTCGAAATGGGAATGGACTCACGGGTAGTATACTTACCATCAAGCTTAGGTGAGGACTCAAGGGCAGCCACAACTTCAATTAGATCCTCACTAGGGGGCACGACATGGCTTAGTCCATGTATGCCGTGGGTTACACTATAATCTGCCCCCTTGGTTTTGAATTCCATGCCTCGTGTAATGACTTTTTCAAGCACATCGTCATTCAAATCGTCGAGATATCCCTGCGCCAAAGAGTCAATTATATCAATAGAAAAGCATGAATGGTCCTCACTAGGGTATTTAATGGAATCAGAAAGATTAAAATTAACAACTTCCCCATCGAATTCCATGGACAAAGTTCCACTATACACGTCAATCTTCGTCCGGGCCGTCTTCATGAATGGCCTTCCAAGTAGAATGGGCAGCGAAGGAGCATGGTCCGATTCATCCATTTCGAGGACATAGAAATCCGCCGGGAAAACTAAATGATTAACCTGCACAAGAACATCTTCCAAAACTCCCTTTGGATAGGCGTTAGATCTATCGGCCAATTGTATTATTACCCCATCATTTTTCAATGCTCCTAAGTTCATAGATGCATAAATGGAATATGGCATAACATTTATAGAAGCACCTAAATCAAGCATGGCAGATTCAAATCTAATATTCCCAATGACACAAGGAATGGTAAAGCTACCTGGATCTTTGCATTTGGGAGGTAGTTTGCGTTGCAAGATGGCGGACACATTCTCACCTACCTTTACCACTTCCTTAGTTGACATCCTCTTCCTAGTGGTACACAACTCCTTCAAGAACTTAGCATACCTCGGAACTTGCTTGATTGCATCTAACAAAGGTATGTTAACTTGAACTTTCCTAAAGGTTTCAAGGATATCCTTTTCTGCCTCTTCTTTCTTCATTTGCATGAACCTACTAGGAAAAGGCACATTTGAAGGGAAAACATTAGTATGAACCGAATTTGACACATTCGTACCTTTGTGGGACAAATTGGGCAGATTTGGGGCCTTAGGGACTTGCGGCAAAGGTGGAACCACCTTTGCCGTGGGCAACCTTGATTCCTCCTCTTCCATTTGCAAAATTTCATCCTCGTTATGACCTGTTTTTGATGTAGGATCTGCCCCAACTTCCTTACCACTTCTTAGGGTGATTGCTTTTGCACTTTCGAAACCTCCCTTCGGATTTGGAATGGTGGAACTAGGAAGTTGTCCGGGATCTCGAAACTTACCTACAAACTCGGCAATCTGCCCAATTTGTTTCTCAAGTTGATCCACCCTTTTATCTTGGTTTTGCATAGCCTTAGCTTGATCTTCCTGCCCATTAGACAACTTAGTTAGTATCTTAAGAAGTGCATCATTGTCAAGAGACGTACCTGAGGCACTTGGGCCGGATTGGGCTTGATTTTGGGGTGGGCCGTAGGTTTTGGGAAAGAACCCCGGGGGTTATTGCCTAAAGCCTCCTTGGTTTTGAGGTTGTTGGGGATCCCTCCACTTGAAATTTGGGTGGTCTCGCCACCCCGGATTATGCGTGTTGGAGTATGGATCATGTCTTGACTGATTTTGGCTTTGAAACCCAATGGCATTCGCACTCTCCCATCCGCCATTCTCGATGAGTTGAGGACATTTTTCGGAGACATGTCCTTGGATAGAACATACGCCACATACCACAGGTCCTTGCATCTTCATTCCCTCGGCCATCTGTGAAACAATAGAAGTAAGGTTAGCCAATTGTGAATGAAGATCGGAAGTTGAACTTACCTCATGTACTTGGTGCCGTGAGGGTCCTCTTTGGCCTACACCCTCGTACTGTTGAGTGTTCAACGCTCTATTAGCAATCAAGACCTTGGCAGCCATGGGTGTTTTATCCACCAATGCTCCCCCCGCCGAAGCATCAAGCATTTGATGTTCTAGAGGTAGGAGGCCCTCGTAGAAATATTGTGAAGGGAAAATTATGAGATTCTAGAATGGGATTTCATAATGACTATCATGCATATACAAATCAAAATTTTAAATACGAAAGCAGCGGAAGCATTTATAACATATTATCAAAGCTATAGTCATGGAAATCCCCTTCAAGGTTCATAGGTTTATATATAATGCATCAAAACAATTTTTAGAATCAAGAACAAAGTGAAGGTTAGTCTTATACCTCTTGATCTAGACTTAAGACCAAGGATGGACCACCTCCAAGGCCTTTGCTCCTTGAAATCCTTGAGCCTAGCTTCCCTCCTTGCCTCCTCCACTTTGTTACAATGAGTGCTCCTAGGTTCTCTTCAAGTTCCCAAAGTAGGAAACCTCTAAAGATCCTCACCCACTAGTGTAGTGAGAAGGATGAAGGAATAACCAAAAGGGTGTAAGAGATGTTAGTAAAAACTCCCCTTTGGTGGCCGGCTTTTGTGGTTCAAGAGAGCTATTTTCTTTTGCCTCTTTTGTTGTTCAAAACTCACAAAAAACCCTAATGAACAATATCTTATAAAGTTCCTTATATAGACAAAAGAAACCTAGTCAACACTTGACTAAATATCTCTCCTTTCTTCACCTAAAGTGGCCGGCCCCTTTGTGTTGTTTTTGGGCTTTGGGCTTTTATTATTTCAAGTCATCCAATGCTTGAATAAAAGCCCAATGGGTTTAGGCCCAATGGGCCTAATTAAACCCGAACGTTTCTTTAAGCCCAAAACGATCTTTATCGCTTTTATGATTTCTTTAGACTTTTCTAAATTAATCACAACACATAATTAATCCAATTAATTGTTTCCATCATCCATTAGTTACTCACTACAATAGTGTATTGGTGAACAACCTTTTAGGTTCTAATTAGCAAGGCAGTGAGGTGATTGGCATCAATCCAATTGCTCATATTTAATTCAATCACTTAGTGAATTAAAACTTCATTTTAATTCACCTTTCTTCTTTGACGACTACATTTAATCATCTAGAAGAACTCACAAGCTATGAGTGACATCTAACCATATGTCATAGCTACCCAAGCTAATGTAGAAGTTTATTCGGAGAACCTAGTCAGTTGGAATTACAATGTAATTCAATCCTTCTCTAATACAATACTCTCAATCACATCATTAGGGTATGGATATATCATGTCAAACCCCTAATGTGATTATTCCTTCTTATATGATCCAATTGAGTCGTATAGGAACGCTTTCCTTTATTACGCTCGATACTTCGGCCGAAGATTCCCGAATCATATCTTAGAGTATTCTTCCTCTCTTATCGAGGATTAGAGATTCCTTGTTGCGCATACACTTGCCTTCATGACTAAGTGGCTTAACCCCAATTATGCTGTGGACACCCTCGAATGGGGAGACTTTGACATAATCAAAGATTAAGTACTTAACCACAAGACAACGACGATGCCTCAGGTTTAAGGATTACTTACATCTTTCCAACCATTAGAGTTACTTGCTTGACATGTGAGTAGACCTCCATGCAAGTACTCCCGTTTGATTGTGTTCAGTGAACTCATTCCCTTAATGAGCACCTACATACTTGTCTTAGTGTCACAACACGAATGGGATGAGACTTTCCATCCTTCCAATTGAAGTAGACATAGTATGTACCGGTCTCCGCATTGTCAGTATCCCTCCGACAATCCAACGATCAGGAACCTTTTTGGACATCTGGTTATATGAAGAAGGTCTCGGTAGTCTAACATCATTAGATTACTTCTTCAATCGATCCATTGTCCATGGATACACTATTTAGGACATATATCGTTTATTGAGATAGTCCTAATTCGTGTCTTTGCCATTTGATGTATAAGATTCATCCATACATCCATATATTTGTCCTGAAAGATTTCTTCCAAAGATTGACTTTCAGGGCATATTTCCAACATATTGCAAGAGCAACTCCTCCTTCATCTGATGTTGTGGACAAGAAGCAACAAGTGATTTAAATCGTTCATAATATGTAGGAAAAGACTCACCTTCTTCTTGCTGAATTCCGCTTATCTTTTTGCGTAGGAGGATGATGCGAGAAGTTGGAAAGAACTTCTCCAAGTACGCTCTCTTCATACTCTCCCAAGAAGTGACAGTGCCGGGAGCTAACTCGTATAACCAATCCTTGGCTTTATCCATCAAAGAGAATGGAAAAGCCTTCATCTTCAAGATATTTCCGTCAACATTGACGGGAGTCATACTAGAGCAAACTACTTCAAATTCTTTCAAATGTTTGTTAGGATCTTCCATGGACAAGCCATGGTATTTAGGAATATGATGAAGCAAACTTGACTTTAATTCAAACTCGTCCGTCTTACCTTGGGCAGCCATGGGGTATTGAATGCATAAGGGTGCGGCATTATCCAAACCTGAGGCGGAGAGCTCCTTGAGTGTACGGTTGTCCACCGCCATGCCTTGGACTTCTTCAAATATCCCTGCCGTGGCTTCCTCCTCCTCTTCTTGGACGTTTTCTTCAAGGTCAGATTCGGAATTGGGTGGATGATGTTCTTGCTGGTTTCTAACTCTTCTCAACTTCCTCTCAAAATCGTCGTAAAAATCCAAGATGTTCGCACGAATCGTTTGAGAGCTTCTAGTCATACATTAGTACCTAAGAAACAAGAAACAAAATTAGGTCAGAAACTTACACAAAGTCAGAAACAAAGTGAAATAAAAGGAACAAAAACAATCCAAGGGATTAGCAAAATTGCTAATCCCCGGCAACGGCGCCAAAAATTTGATGCGAAATAGATAAGCACACAAATTAAACCCTCTTTTTGTCAAATCGTAGCAAAGATGTAAGTAGGGATCGTTCTAAACCGGGGATTAGGAGGGATTGCTAAACACTTGGAAACTGACTTAAAAACTCAAAAACAAAGTTTAAAACACTAAACTAGACTCAAAGAATGCAAAACTAAAGGTTAAAACACTTAAACAAACCTAAAACTCAAAACAGCAACCTAATGACTCAAAACTGCCTAAAAACCACTTTCTGGGCAGTTTTGAGAACCTAACAAGAACTTGGACGAATTTGAGTGAAAACTTGAATCAAAACACTTAGAAACACAAATCAAAACACTTTCTAACTAATCTAAGACTTCAAAATAAAGGGGGATTTGTTTTGGACGAAAATTGAAAACAAAACAAAAACTTAAAACTAAACAGATTGTAAAACGTTTTTGGATGAAAATGATGGATAAAAGGCTAGTTAGGAGGTTCTTCTCCACACATGTCACACTTGCAAACAAAATGATTTTCAGTTGTTCTTTCAATAAATTATGAATACTCAACGCCCCAAATTAACCGTGAATTGCACTAATTAACCCTCAGTTTTTCCACGAGTTATTGAGTTGGATGATTGCATACGACAACCCAAAACATTCCCTACAAGTTCCCTACATGAATTGCATAATAGAGATACAAGCAAGAATCATTACGTTCTATGAAAAACATAAGCATTGACGAAGCATTTGTTACTATGAATTGCATGAAACTTATGCCAAGAATTCATTCAACACGATCATTTTCAAGCGATCTTCACTACTTGTGATTATAAGATTGTAACTATTAGGTGAAACTCCCTCATAATCTAGCATCATATTCATGCATGAAAACTAAGCGTGCACTCTCAATCAACATACACAAATAAGTTATCAATCAAATAGATGAACGAATTGAATCCACAACTCATGAAATAACAACTGAATGTAATCAAATCATATTGCAAGCATGTACATGGTTTCGAATTACCCCCCAACTAAGGGGGTTTAGTTCCTCATACTCACAACACAAAGTTTATTGAATTGAAACATCGAAGACATAAGAAAGATTACACCTAAAACGCCCAACAATTCCACTTTGAATTTCTGCACGTCAAGCTCCTCTTTTCTTCTTCTCCTTGCTGCGGCAGAGAGGATTTAGGGGATTTTTGGATGTGATTTTGGTTTAGGAAGGGAGTTAGGATGGTATGGTGGTGCGGCAAGGGGTATGGGTGGTGTATGGAGGTGTAGAATGGTGGCTGGAGTTGTAGAATGGCTGCGGCAAAGTGGGAAGTAGGGTTGGACGAATTTCTGAATTATGGAGAGGGTGATCCCCGCGGCATGGTGGTAAAACACATATATATAGGCAGCCAAACCCTAAAGAAATCAGGTTAGGCAAATAGGCTAGGGTTTGGGTGCGGCAAGGGGTTGGAAATCCACCAGAAAATAGGGTTTCTAGAACATTAGGTGCGGCATGGGCTTAGGGTAGATAGATTAGGGTTTAACTTGGCAGAAATTAAATGATTAGGCCCTAGGGTGTGGCTGATTAAGTGGGCTAGGATTAGGGTTTAGGTGCGGCATAGGCTTAGGGTCCACAAGGAGTTTAGGGTTTATGTCATCTAAAAGCCCAAAGCCAAGAATAGAAACTCACGAAAATGGAAACCTCCAAGAATAGAAACTTCCAACTTTAGAAACTTTGGTTGCCAATTCCGACTTCTTTGTTCTTCACTTCCATTTCTTCATTTCTTAAGCTCCTTTGACCTTCAAACTCGTCCATTCCTTGTGCTCCATTAGCATACACTCCATTCCAGCTCAATTTTGCTCTAAAATGCTCCATTTCGCACCTCTTTGCATACTTTGCCCTTAGAACCTGAAAACACATAAAACTAGCTTAAAAGACTACTTTACTAAGTAAAAACACTATAAATGCACAAGAACAAGCTAAACTAAGGCGCATAAATATGCTCCTATCAATTGCATACGACAACCCAAAACATTCCCTACAAGTTCCCTACATGAATTGCATAATATAGATACAAGCAAGAATCATTAAGTTCTATGAAAAACATAAGCATTGACGAGGCACTCGTTACTATGATTTGCATGAAACTTATGCCAAGAATTTACTTAACGTGATTGTGACTAGCAACCTTCACTACTTGTGAATATAAGTTCATAACGATTAGGTGAAACTCCCTTATATTCTAGCGTTAAATTCATGCATGAAAATTAAGCGTGCACTCTCAACCAACATACACAAATCATTTCTTATACGATCGGATAAGTAAATTGAATTTACAACTTATGAATCACAACTGGATGTAATCAAATCATATTGCAAGTATGAACATGGTTTCGAATCACCCCCTAACTAAGAGGGATTTAGTTCCTCATACTCACAAAGCAAAGATACATAAAATTAGACATTAAAATCAAAGGAAAGAAAACACCTAAAATGCTCCAACTTGGGTAGCAAGTGCATCCAAGAATTCTCCTTTGCTTGCTTGCGGCAGATTGCTTTGTGGACGGATTTTTGGGTAGTTTTATGATGTAGAATGGATGGGGAATGGTATGGAAAGGTTTAGGGTAAGTGTGGAGGAGTGTTTGAGGGTTGGAGGGTGGTGGAGAGCTAGGCAAAGAGGGTGGAAGAAGGTGGAGTGGCTGTTATGTTTTCTAGGCACTAGAATGGTGTTTTTGGGGTGTTTTGCTACCTAGGGTGAGTATGGACGAATTTCTGTGATGAATGGTGAATATGAGAGTGTGAACCCTTTGCCAAGGGGTGTAAACATGTATATATAGGCCCCAAAAACCTTAGAGAATCAGGTTAGGCTAGGGAGAATGCATGGCAAAGAGTGTATGTGGTGTGCAATGGTCCAAGGGTGAAAATGAAGTGATGATGCAAAGTGTGAAGGGTAAAATGGAGTGGTCTTGAAGCTAGGGAGCATGAATGATTGTGTACATTGCATAGAGATGGAAAGGGAGGTGAAAATGTGTCAATAAATGGGTCAAAGGTGCAGCAACATGTGGTACCCAAGGCATGGGATTCCAAATGTGAATGATGGAGCATCAATTGGTGCATGTTATGGTTGTGAAAGTTGTCTAAAATTTTGTGGGTGAAGGGAACAAGAGGTATCAAGCAATTAAGTGTAATAATTAAATGAATTGAAGCATGAAATCAGAAATTATGTAGGGGACAAGAGTGATCAAGCATGGCATGGGAATCCAAAGGGAATTCTATGTTGTTTTGCATGGCAATGAAGGCAAGTTGGGGTGACAAATTTTTGGGCTGAGTTCTTCATCTTTTGGACCATAATTTTTCACATTCTTGGCCTCTTTAGTTCTCAAATTCGTCCATCCACTTTGGCCCAAATATGTGACATGCATTCCAAGCTCCATTTTGCTCCAAAATGCTCCAAAATGCATCTTCTTGCCTACTTTGTCCATAAAATCTGAAAACACACGAAAATGACTTTAAACATTAAAATAACTAAGGAAACACGACATAAATGCACAAGAACAAGCCAACTAAGTCGCATAAATATGCTCCTATCAATTACCAAACCCATTACATCCAGCCATTACCAAACACTCACCCACTACACCCATTACATCCACTCATTACCAAACACTCATCCACTACACCCATTACATCCACTCATTACCAAACATCCACCCACTACAACCATTACATCCACTCATTACACCCATTACATCCACTCATTACCAAACATCCACCCACTACAACCATTACATCCACTCATTACCAAACATCCACCCACTACAACCATTACAACCACTCATTACCAAACATTCATCCACCACACCCATTACATCCACTCATTACCACAACACTCATCACTACCACCTTAATTAGATGGTGGTCCCCCCCCTAGCCTATAAATACATCCACCCTTCACCATAACAAAGAAAAGAACACAATCCACCCATCCACCCTTCACCATAACTCATCTATATCCATCCACCACCATAATTTACCACTCATCCATCAAACCACACCTTGTGCCACAACAAAGAGAAGAAGGAGGACCCTTGGACGTGCTTGCCATTCAAGTTGGATTGTTGGAGTGTTTTTAGGTGTTTTCTTTCTTTTGTTTTCAATGTCTAAATTTGTTTATCTTTACTTTGTAAGTATGAGGAACTAAACCCCCCTTAGCTAGGGGGAATTAGAAACCATGTTCATGCTTGCAATATGATTTGATTACTTTTAGTTGTGATTCATAAGTTGTGAATTCAATTTACTTATCCATTTGAATTAAAACTGATTTGTGATGTTGGTTGAGAGTGCACGCTTAATTTTCATGCATAAATATGATGCTAGGATATAAAGGAGTTTCACCCAATCGTTATGAACTTATATTCACAAGTAGTGAAGGTTGCTCGTCACAACCGTGTTAACTAAATTCTTGGCATAAGTTTCATGCAATTCATAGTTACAAGTGTTTCGTCAATGCTTATGATTTTCATAGAATTTAATGATTCTTGCTTGTATCTCTATTATGCAATTCATGTAGGGAACTTGTGAGGAATGGTTTGGGTTGTTGTATGCAATCATCCAATTCAATGAAATTAGGAAAATCTGAGGGTTAATTAGTGCAATTTACAGTTAATTTGGGGCGTTGAGAATTTGTAGTTTTTTTTTAAAAGCAACTGGAAATCGTTTTGTTTGCAAGTGTGTCATGTGTGGAGAAGAACCTCCTAGCTAGCCTTCCATCCATTCAATTTACTCAAATTCGTGCAAATTTAATTAGTTCTTTAATTTACTTGTTTTGTTTTCAAATTCATCAAAACCAAAACCCCCTTTACCTTGTTGAGTCATATTAGTTAGAAACTGATTTAGTTTGTGCTTTTAAGTATTTCGAACCAAGTAGAAACCAAAATTCGTCCAAAAGTGTGTTTAGAGTCCAAATCTGCCCAGTTTGTGTTTTTAGGTAGATTTGAGTGTTTTTAGCTTGTTTTGAGTTCTTTGAGTTTGTTTTGAATTCTTTGAGTCTAGTTTAGTGTTTTTAACTTTGTTTATATATTTTTAAGTCAGTTTAGAGGTTATTAGCATGCCCTCCTAATCCTCGGTCCAGAACGATCCCTACTTATACTTATACTACAATTGTCAAAAGAGGGTTAAATTTGAGTGCTTCACTTTCATTGCATCAAATTTGGCGCCGTTGCCGGGGATTAGCAACTTTGCTAATCCCCCGTTGTTTCTTTTTCATGTTTTTTTGTTTTAGTTACTAACTTTGTTTCTATTTGTGTCTTTTATTTTTGTGATATTTGATTTAGTTTTGTTTCCTTGATTTTAGGGACTAGAGAAGTAAGACATGGATTTTGCTACCATTCAAGCTAAATTGGCGAAACTTACTTCTCAATTGTCATAATATGCGGAAAGGATCACAATGCAAAATGTCCCTACATGTGGTGTGTCCTATGGGCAAGGATATCCAACTCATCAATGTTCTCAATTCACTGCGAATGAAGATGCTTGGGGTTATCAAAGCCATAGCCAATCATGGGACAACATGTTTTCAAACGCTTACAATTCGGATTGGAGAGATTATTCAGATTACATGTGTGGAGAACCACAACAATTCCAACAAGATGGATATTGGCAGCAACAAGAGGAGTTCTGTCACTGGCCATATGAACCATCATAGCCACGACCACAATCTGCCCAATTCAATTCAGGTGCATCTTTGGATAATGATATGTTTAATAAGTTACTCACATATTTGAACCAAGATGTAGAAAATTGAAACAAAGAGGTGCAAAATCAAGCCAAGAAGACGGGCGAATTGGAAAAGCAATTTGGGCAGATTATGGAGTTCACGGCACAAATTTAAGACCAAAGTGAATTCTCCAACTCAACTGTTGAAAATTTGAAGGAAGATTATGAAATCCATGATGCTATCACTTTGGGAAGTGCTATGAAGGTTGGAGGTGAACCCAAGACATCCAAACCAAGCCAAAACATGGATGAACAGCTGCTGCTCGAAGAAGAGGAGAATAACAAGGCCATGGCAAGGGAAGAACCACCCTTGCCGCAACCCCATATGCCATCTATGCCGTCCACTACAACCAAGGTAAGCCTAAATTCAATTTGTCCTGACCCCGTTTCACCACATGTCCTTATTCCTTGCAGGATCATACAATCCAAGAAAGAAGAGGGTGAGAAAGGCATCTTCGAAACCTTTCCAACGAATCAAGAGCAAAAAGTGGATGGGGAATGTATAGAATTCATCAAAGAAGATACACTTGAGACAAAAATTCTCAAAGAAGTTGGATTTTATGACACGGGACAAGTCATAACTCTTAAAACATCAAATCTAGCCAAGTCCCATATCCCTGCAACCTTCAAAGATGTGGTGTTCGTAATTGAGTTTGTATTGGAGCAAGCAAGTAAGCCATCTTCTCCAACTTCGATTTTATTATATACTAACTTGCTGATTTTAATGATTCAGGCACCTACACTAGAATTTAAACCATTGCCGGATCATGTCAACTATCACCTTCCATTCAAGGATCAACTCCATGTCGTGGGCCCTGTACAAGCTTAAATGGAGGTATCGTCCAGCTGGAAGACGTTAAAGCAAGCGCTTCTTGGGAGGCAACCCATGTATTCAAATAAGGAAGATTTTTGAATTGCTCCACAATCAGTTTTGCGTTTCTAAAAACCTTCCCTTTTCTGGAGTTTTATTTTGCCATGATTGTCATTTTTATTTGTTGCTTGTTTAATTGTTTTTTATGTGGGTTTATTTTTGAAACACTGATAGTTATGCAAGGTATTTTTACATTCATAAAAAAGAAAGGAACATTAAGCAGATAAATACAAGAGGGAGCCTTCACAAAGGCTGCTTAGAAGAAGTCTCAGTAGTCGGCAGAGCCCCAGAAGGAGGAGGCATCGGAGGTTGATCATTTGGAGCTTCATTACGCGGTACAGCCCCAGAAGACGAAGGCAAATGCTGTTGGAACAAACCCACAAACCTCTGATGATCAAGTAAAATCCGACCATCTGATTCCTGCATCTGGTCAATCTTCCTCTTCATGTTTGTAGCATAGTTATGTACGAGCTTGTACAATTGTTTATTCTCATGCTTAAGCCCTCTAATCTCCTGCTTGAGACTCATCACTTCAGCCGCCAATGATTCAACTTGACGGGTTCGGGCAAATAGGCGTTGGGCCATATTAGACACGGAACCTGCGCACTGCACACTAAGAGCCAGAGAATCCTTAATAGCCAACTCATCAGACTGTTTGGCAAGTAGTCTGTTATCTTTGGGAGTGACAAGGTTCCTGGCCACCACCGCAGCTGTCATATCATTCTTCATCATCGATTCCCCAACGGTAAAGGAACCAGTAAGGGATATGAATGATGGGCGCCATATGTTGTCTGGAGAAGGCGAGACTGCCTCTTCACCAAGGTTCAAGTCAAAACGACGGTCGGAGGGGCCAGACATTTTCAGAGGTGTTAAAGAAAGAAGAGGTCGGACAAGTCAAGATCACAGAAGTGCAAGAAGGGAGTTTTTACAGGCGGAAATTCAAGTGTGCTTTGAACATCCTGCGTACTGTTGGAAATATGCCCTGAAAGTCAATCTTTGGAAGAAACCTTTCAGGACAAATGAATCGATGTATGGATGACTCTTATACATCAAATGGCAAAGACACGAATTAGGACTATCTCAATAAATGATATATGTCCTAAATAGTGTATCCATGGACAATGGATCGATTGAAGAAGTAATCCAATGATGTTAGACTACAAAGACCTTCTTCACATAACCATTATGTCCAAAAGGTTCCTAGTCATTGGATTGTTGGAGGGAAACTGACAATGCTTAGACCGGTACATACTGTGTCCGCTTCAAATGGAAGGATGGAAAGTCTCATCTCATTTGTGTTGTGACACTAAGACAAGTATGTAGGTGCTCATTAAGAGAATGAGTTCACTGAACACAATCGAACGAGAGTACTTGCATGGAGGTCTACTCACATGTCAAGCAAGTAACTCTAATGGTTGGAATAATGTAAGTAGTCCTTTGACCTGAGGCATCGTCGTTGTTTTGTGGCTAAGTACTTAATCTTTGATTATGTCAAATCACCCCATTCGCGGATGTCCACGGCATAATTGGGGTTAAGCCACTTAGTCATGAAGGCAAGTGAATGCGTAACAAGGAATCTCTAATCCTCGGTAAGAGAGGAAGAATACTCTAAGATATGATTCAGGAATCTTCGGCCGAAATATCAAGCGTAATAAAGGAAAGCGTTCCTATACGACTCAATAGAATCATATAAGAAGGAATAATCACATTAGGGGTTTGACATAATATATCCATACCCTAGTAATGTGATTGAGAGTATTGTTTTAGAGAAGGATCGAATTGCATTGTAATTCCAACTGAATAGGTTCTCCGAACAACTTCTACATTAGCTTGGGTAGCTATGACATATGGTTAGATGTCACTCATAGCTTGTGAGTTCTTCTAGATGATTAAATGTAGTCATCAAAGAAGAAAGGTGAATTAAAATGAAGTTTTAATTCACTAAGTGATTGGATTAAATATAATCAATTGAATTGATGTCAATCACCTCACTGCCTTGCTAATTAGAACCTAAAATGATTGTACACCGATACACTCTTGTAGTGAGTAATTAATGGATGATGGAAATAATTAATTGGATTAATTAAGTGTTGTGATTAATTTAGAAAGTCTAAAGAAATCATAATAGCGATAAAAGATCGTTTTGGGCTTAAAGAAATGTTCGGGTTTAATTGGGCCCATTGGGCCTAAACCCATTGGGCTTTTATTCAAGCATTGGATGACTAGAAATAAATAAAAGCCCAAAGCCCAAACCAACACAAAGGGGCCGGCCCTAGCAAGTGGAGAGGGAGAGATATTTAGTCAAGTTGTTGACTAGGTTTCTTTTTGTCTATATAAGGAACTTTATAGAGTTTTAATCCTTAGGGTTTTTGTGTGTTTTTGAACAACAAAGAGGCAAAAGAATATATCTCTCTAAAACCACAAAGGCCGGCCACCTAGAGGGTGTTTTAACTAACAATCTTTCACCCTTTTCGTTATTCCTCCATCCATCTCACTACACTAGTGGGTGTGGATATTTAGAGGTCTTCTCCTTTGGAGACTAAAGGAGAACCTTGGAGCACTCTTACTAACAAAGTGGAGGAGGCAAGGAGGGAGGCTAGGCTCAAGGACTTCAAGGAACAAAGGGCTTGGAGGTGGTCCATCCTTGGTCTCAAGTCTAGATCAAGAGGTATAGATCTATACCTTCACTTTATTCTTAACTTATATGTTTTAGATGCATTATATATAAACCTATGAACCTTGAAGGGGATTTGCATGACTATAGCTTTGATATTATTTGGTAAATCGCTTCCGTTGCTCATGTATATAAATTTTGAATTGTATATGCATGCTAGTCATTTAGAAATCCCATGTGTTAATCTCATAATTTTCCCTTCAAGTGGTATCAGAGCCAAAGGTTTATGTATAATGTGTCCTTTTAGATTTTATGCATATGGGTGTTAATATTATGTATGACATAATTATTGCTTCATTCAAAATATGTTTATCTTTTGTTTTTCAATAGTTGAAAAATGTTAGTCAATAGTTGAGAAAGATATGTATACAAAAGATGTTTTGTATGCATGAATGAAAATTGAGTTTTGA
Organism: Malus sylvestris; assembly: GCF_916048215.2. Taxonomy (NCBI): domain Eukaryota; kingdom Viridiplantae; phylum Streptophyta; class Magnoliopsida; order Rosales; family Rosaceae; genus Malus; species Malus sylvestris. The sequence goes on from NC_062270.1 coordinate 21,193,799, forward strand.
ACTAGTTTGACATATTATTTCTTCATTTAAAGTATGTTTATCTTTTGTTTTTCAATGGTTGAAAAATATAAATCAAGAGTTGAAAAAGATATGCATGTAAAAGTTGTTTTGTATGCATGAATGAAGAATAAGTCATGAACAAAATTTTGGGGTTTTGTTCTTTGTGGTTGGCACGGTTTTGGGGTTTTTTGGGCATGTGTTTGTGTTTTATTGTAAGACACTCACACATCATTTTAAAGCTAGAAAGTAGAAACCTTGTCACTTTAGTTTTTGGGTTTGAAAAATCACCAAGAATAAACAAATCTTGAAAAAGTGTTCATGGTTTTGTTCTTGGTGTTCATAGTTTGGTTTTGGGTGAAAATGGTTTTATTTGGTTTTCATGCATAGTTTTATGGTTTTGGATGATGTTCTTACCATCCATAACCATATTAAAACTTTTAAAACCCCTAGACTTGTCTAGGAGATTTCCATCACCTTTTTTCATTAAAGCCTTTTAAGCCAAAACCAAGTGACATGCAAATTTGGATTTTTCTACCTTGCATTGAATTAAAGCAAGATGGGTGAGACTTCCCATCTCCCCTTAATGTGGCCGGCCACCCTAGTGGATTTATCCACTTGGGGGGTCTTTTGTAATTTGGAAAAAGATATTTTATACTTTTGAGTATTTACGGTTTGACCCCTAACTTTTTCTTATTTGCATTTAGGCCCCCCTACTAACTAGAAAGTTAAAATATTTGATTTTAATTTTGTTAGTTGTTTAAACTTATAATTCTATTATGCCCATATGCACTAAATCTAAATGTTCTTGTTGCATTCCATTTTGATTATTTAATGTGATTAAGTAGTTAGAAAAAGGGTGACTACGGACTTATGCCTTAAACGATAATTGAGCTATGAGATAAGGCGCTAAAATCAAATTGTTTGAACCTTGGGAATGTGTTTTAATTACTGTTTTTGTTGGACCTTGTCACATTTGACATTAATCTATCTCTCCCTCTTAGTATGTGTAATTTGTAGGAATTTGTACAAATGGGTTTGTAATTCTTATTATTTCTTAATCTCTTTTAGTTAGTTGATTCCTTCTAGTGCTAGACTAGAGTTTCTTTAACTATTGGTAAGGAGACATAACTAAAAGAGGGTTTTGACATGAGATTAAAGATTAAATGGGTCCAATGCCCTAATTAGCAATGAATGATTGTCTTTCATTTCTAATGGCTCAATGAAAATGTTTTAATTGGATTGATGATGTGAAAATTAACTAGCACTCAAATTAAACCCTCTTTTTATCAATTGTAGCAATGTATGTAAGTAGGGATCGTTCTAGACCGGGGATTAGGAGGGATTGCAAAATCACTTAGAATTGACTCAAAAACGTAAAAACAAGTTTAAAATACTAAAATAGACTCAAAGAATGCAAAACTAAACTTTAAAACACCAAAACAAACCAAAGGACTCAAAACAGCACCAAAACACTCAAAACTGCCTTAAAAACACAATCTGGGCAGTTTTGGACACTAAGCACCAAATTGGACAAATTTGGGTTTTAACTTGAATCAAAACACTTAAAAACACAAAGTAAAACACTTACTAACTAATTTGACACTTTAAAACAAAGGGGGATTGGTTTTGGACGAATTTAAAAACAAAACAAACTTTGTAAATTAGAACAGATTGTAAAAACGAATTTGATTTAAATGGGTGAATGGAAGGCTAGCTAAGGGGTTCATCTCCACACATGTTATACTTGCATACCAAACGATTTCCAATTGCTTTTCAATAAACCATGAATTCTCAATGCCCCAAGTTAATTAGGTTCGCTTAAATTAACCTTCAGATTTTCCTAACGTTATTGAATTGGATGATTGCATACGACAACCCAAACATTCCCCACAAGTCCCCTACATGATTGCATAATAGAGATACAAGCAAGAATCATTAAGTTCTATGAAAACCATAAGCATTGACGAAGCACTTGTTACTATGATTGCATGAAACTTATGCCAAGAATTTACTTAACGCGATTGAGATCATCAACCTTTACTACTTGTGAATATAATTTCATAACGATTAGGTGAAATTTCCTTATATCCTAGCATTCAATTCATGTATGATAATTAAGTGTGCACTCTCAACCAACACACACAAATCAATGTAATTCACATAGATAAGTAAATTGAATTCACAACTTATGAAACGCAATTAGAAGTAATCAAACCATAACGCAAGCACAAACATGTATTTCGAATCCCCCCTAGCCAAGGGGAGGTTTAGTTACTCATACGCACAAAACAAAGAGAATTGAATTTAAACATTGAAATCAAAGGAAAAGAAACACCTAGAAATTCCAGCAACGCGAACTTGAATTGCATGAACTTCCGAGCTTCCTTCTCCTCCTCCTTGGTGCGGCAAGGGTCTAGGGACAGGTTTAGGACCTTAGGTGTATGGATGCATGGTTATGGAGGGATGTAGTAGTGTTTAGGGGAAGGGAATGGTGCGGCAAAGGTGTGGAAAGAGTTTGGACGAATTTCTGGAGTGAATTGTGAATTGTGGTGAGTGGTGATCTGATTTAGGGGTTAATAGGAGTATATATAGGCACTTAAAACCCTAGGGTAATCAGATATGGACTTGGATAACCCAAATCCACAAGGAAATAGGTCTAAACAATCAGATTTTGCAAGGGAAAAGGGGTCCTAGGTGCGGCAGGGATAGGATAAGGTGGATAAGGCTTCTAGAAAGCCTTGCAAGGCAAGGAATTAGGGTATCTAGAAGCTAGGGTGCGGCACCAATGTAGGGATTAAGGATAGGGCTTCTAGAAAGCCCCAAAACTGATAGGAATTGCATGAAACCCACGGCAAGGATGGAAACTTTCTAGAAACTTCTCATTTGTGTCCTACAACACTTAGGAGTCCTTCTAGCATTAGGAAAACATGTCTCAATCCTCTCTTGACTTGGAATTCTTCTCCTACTTCATCTTGGAAACCTTTCCTTCTTGGACTTGGAAATCTTCTTTGTAGCTTCAACTTGATGCCATTTAGATTTAACTTTCCTACTTCGAGTAGGAAACCTTGTTTGAGTAGGAATCTTCATTCTTCTAGGAATCCATCTTCAACTAGGAATCCCTCGTGGATTAGGAATCCTTCTTCAATTAGGAATCCTTTGTTGATTAGGATTTCATCTTTTAATTAGGCGCTTTCCTACTTTGACTAGGAAACCTTTTTCAAGTAGGAAACATCATCTTCAAATCTTCAATTTCGTCCATCCTCTTGGCTCCAAGCATATGTTGTCCATTCCAAGCTCTAAATTGCTCCAAAAGGCTCCAAAATGCATCCTTTTGCATACTTTGCCCTTAGAACCTGAAAACACATAAAACTAGCTTAAAAGACTACTTTACTAAGGAAAAACACTATAAATGCACAAGAACAAGCTAAACTAAGGCACATAAATATGCTCCTATCAAATTCCCCCACACTTAGCTTTTGCTAGTCCTCGAGCAAAACAAAACGAAACAAAGTTAAACAAACGAAACAAAACGAGTAAAACACAACCTAAACCTTCCAACGATTGCCTCAGGGATTTCCAATGCACATGACATGTTAAAAATCATCATTCCCACAGATTTTAGTCATCTTCACACTTAAGCATATACTTAATCATAGTCACCACGTACTAGTTCACATTTAACCAATTAAAACGATGTTTTGAATGTAGTAACATGCCTTAGAGAATTTCCTCAATTCCTTACTAGATATGCACTCAATTTTCACACAGATTTTCTGACTACACACCCTATACTAGTTATATGTGAGAAGATTGATGTAAATATGAAAACGAACGCTCACATATATGTATAACAAAGAAAGCAATTTCTGGAGTTAATAACATGTTTATAATTATGATCTCATGAATGGAATGCTACTACTTAGATGCGAGAACCAGTGACACCATATGCTCATACCAAATTCAAACTCCACAAATTGAAACACACAACACTCAAGATTAAAGTCAAGGGTTGTGACGGGGCTTGGGGTATTGGATAACAAAAAAACGGATATGGAAAACAAACGTTCTTTAAAACAATAGTAGCAAAGTATGGAAATCGAAACTTAGAATTCACTTTAGTATGCCGAAATCAATTTCAAAACAGAAGGGAAGACTCAAACAATCAATTAGGGCCGAATGCAACTCCTTGGACCCTTCCTGCAACAAACAATACTTAAGAACTCTTTTTCACATCTTTTCAACTCCTTTTCATTCTTTTCACAACTTTTTCTTTTTTTCTTTTTCTTTTCCACGAAATTTTTTTTTTCTTTTCTTTTTCGTGCCTCATTCAAGACTTTGGCACACCCACAACAAAACTCTCTTCCCCCACACTTGTTTTCTGCCAACATTGATCAAAAGGAATTCATTTTGCGTTATACTTTACTACGTTTTAAGAACAAGGGTGTGGATGGTCCTAATCTAGGCTAGGTGAGGCTAATGTGGTTAACAAAGAAAATAGGCTAAACAAGGCTCAACGGGGTTAAAACCTACAAAACATAATGGAATAGGGATATACGGCTTTTTGGCCATGGTGGACACTACACAACTTAATCTTGAATATGTGTTATGCAAATCAATGACATGTTTTGAATGAAATGGGCATGAGTTCTAGTGTTTGGTTCTAAGTGATGAAACGCCTTCTAAGTAGCAACCAAGCAAAGAATAATGAGATCATGCAACGACTTTAGACAACAAAGAATGCACAGATTTTAACTCTCCAAATAAACGTTTAGGCTCAAGTCTCACAAGGTTGTAGCGTTAGTTTGAGTTACTTCCTTCAAGCATGTTACAAAAACGGATTTTTACTTTATGATTACATGTGAATTCATAAGTTATAACCACAACCAAGCATAAACCAAAGAGTAAATCAAACTTTTATCCATGTTTATAACTCTCTTTAACCGTCATGCAATTACAAACCGAATCCTCATCATTGTGTTGGAAGGTACCCTAAGACACAAACAAACACACAAAAATGACTCTTTTTGGGTTTTTAGAACAAATTTTTCAAATTTTTATGGGATTTTCGGATTTCTGACTCAAAATACACTAAAACACACCAAAACAACCTAAAAACACATAAAAACAGCAAGGAACAATATTTGAAATTATGGGTGATAAAACCCTACGAATTTGTATGAAAACACTTTGGTTACCCCCCCACACTTAAATCAAACATTGTCCTCAATGTTTCAAGCATAAACTAACACAATTAACAAACAAACACACAAAACAGCAACTAAACAACCTAACATGGCAAAAACGAAATAACAACAAAGAGAAGGGTTTAGGAACGCAAATCTGGAATTGGAGTGCTCTCTAGGTCTTCCTTTGTTGAATGCATGGGTTGCCTCCCAAGTAGCGCTTTCTTTAACGTCGTACAGCCGGACGAAGACCTCATTCACTCCTTACTAAGGCCCACGGCATCCAAGGGTATGTCATCCAAGGCATGCTCCACAAAGGTGTCATAATAGGGCTTCAAACGATGCCCGTTCACTTTGAATTCTTGTCCCGTTTTCAAGCTTTGGATTTGGACTGCACCATGAACAAAAACATTAGTAATAACAAACGGTCCAATCCACTTAGAACGTAATTTACCGGGAAACAAACGTAAACGGGAATTGAACAATAGCACTTTCTGCCCAATTGAGAATGATTTCCCACGGATCATGTTGTCATGGAAAGCTTTGGTCTTTTGCTTGTAAATGCTTGCATTATCGTACGCTTCGTGCCGTATCTCATCAAGCTCATTCAATTGCAATCGCCTTTGACTTCCCGCTTCATCGAGGTTCATGTTAAACTTTTTGATGGCCCAAAGTGCTTTGTGCTCCAATTCAACGGGAAGATGGCACGCCTTGCCATAGACAAGTCAGAAGGGGGACATCCCAATGGGGGTTTTGTACACCGTACGATACGCCCAAAGTGCATCATCTAACCGTAAGCTCCAATCCTTCCGTGTTGGCCCAACGGTCTTCTCAAGTATTTGCTTGATCTCTCGGTTGGAAACCTCGGCTTGGCCATTCGTTTGAGGATGGTAAGGTGTAGAAACCTTATGGGTGACACTGTATTTCCTCAATAACGCTTCAATGGTCCGATTGCAAAAATGTGACCCTCCATCACTAATGATCACCCGTGGCATTCCAAACCTTGCAAAAATGTTAGTTCTAATAAAATCTGCAACCACTTTAGAATCATTAGTCCGGGTGGCCTTGGCTTCCACCCATTTTGACACATAATCAACCGCAAGCAAAATATACATGAAACCATACGATGAAGGGAAGGGACCCATAAAATCAATACCCCAAACATAAAAAATTTCAACATTTAAGATAGAAACATGCGGCATTTGGTCCCTTGCACTAATACCACCCATTCGTTGGCATTTATCACATGTTAAGCAAAAAGTTTTAGCATCTTTAAAAATACTAGGCCAATAGAATCCACATTGTAACACCTTGAGGGTTGTGCATTGTGTGCCAAAGTGCCCTCCACATGCATATGTGTGACAAAAACTCAAAATTGAATGACATTCAGAATCATGCACACAACGACGTATAATCTGATCGGGGCAAAATTTCCATAAGTACGGATCATCCCACACATAAAACCGTGCATCATGCCTAAGTTTATCACGTTGGTGCCTAGTGAACTCACTTGGAATACGTTTTGACACCAAAAAATTAACAATATCGGCATACCAAGGTGCACTAACCTTAATGGACAGCAATTGTTCATCGGGGAATGTCTCCAAAATCGGCAAAGACTCCTCATTATGCACCATTCGGCTTAGGTGGTCAGCCACCACGTTTTCACTTCCCTTCTTGTCCCGAATCTCTATGTCGAACTCTTGAAGTAGCAACATCCATCGAATTAGCCGTGGCTTGGCTTCCTTTTTGGTGAGCAAGTACTTCAGAGCTGCATGATCAGTGAAAACAATTACTTTAGTACCAATTAGATATGATCGAAATTTATCTAAAGCAAAGACAACGGCAAGAAGTTCTTTTTCCGTAGTGGAGTAGTTCAATTGTGCATCATTCAACGTCCGTGAGGCGTAGTAGATGACATGCGGCCTCTTGTCCTTTCTTTGTCCTAAAACAGCTCCTAAAGCATAGTCGGACGCATCACACATGAGCTCGAAAGGTAGACTCCAATCCGGTGGAACAATGATGGGTGCCGTGGTCAACAACTCCTTAAGTTGGTTGAATGATGCCGTGCACTCCTTGGTGAATTCAAACGTCACGTCTTTTTGTAGGAGACGGCAAAGAGGTTGTGCAACCTTCGAGAAATCCTTGATAAACCTACGATAGAAACCTGCGTGGCCAAGAAAAGAACGAACCTCTCTAACCGAAGTTGGAGAGGGTAAGTGACGTACAAGATCTATTTTCGACTTATCAACCTCAATACCGTTTTCAGAGACTATATGACCTAAAACTATGCCTTGTTTAACCATGAAATGGCATTTTTCCCAATTAAGAACAAGGTTAGTTTCAACGCAACGTTTTAAGATTAAACTAAGATTATGCAAGCAACCATAAAAAGAATCACCAAACACGCTAAAATCATCCATAAACACTTCAATGATTTTCTCAACATAATCAGAAAATATGCTCATCATGAATCTTTGAAATGTAGCAGGTGCATTACATAAACCAAAAGGCATGCGACGATATGCAAAAGTACCAAAGGGGCATGTAAAAGTGGTTTTTTCTTGATCTTCGGGTGTTATGACAATTTGATTATAACCAGGATAACCATCAAGAAAACAATAAAAAGCATAATCGGCTAACCTCTCAAGCATTTGGTCGATGAACGGTAATGGGAAGTGATCCTTCCTCGTGGCGGCGTTAAGCTTCCTATAATCGATGCACACCCTCCAACCGGTTTGAATGCTTTGAGGAACAAGTTCATTCTCGGCATTTGCAACCACAGTCACTCCAGATTTCTTCGGAACGCATTGAACGGGTGAGACCCACTTACTATCCGAGATTGGATAGATTACTCCACAATCCAAAAGCTTGATTACCTCATTTTTCACAACTTCCATCATCGGAGGGTTGAGACGGCGTTGAGCCTCTCGGGATGTTTTGGACCCCTCCTCTAGAAGTATGCGATGCATGCATGTAGTAGGGCTAATTCCCTTTATGTCGGCCAAGGTCCATCCTATTGCCGTTTTGTACTCCTTAAGCACTCGCACCAATTTGCTCTCTTCTTGTGCCGTGAGTGAGGATGAAATAATGACGGGCAACGTGTCATCCTCGCTCAAGAAAACGTACTTCAAGTGACTAGGCAACGGCTTAAGTTCAAGTGTAGGTGGCTGCATAACTAAGGGAAGCATTTTATTAGCCGAAACTGAACTTAAAATAGGGTCCGAATACTTACCTGATTGTGATGGCAATGACTCGAGGGCAGCCACCATCTCAATGACCTCATCATTAGGGGGCACGGCAAAAGAATGACCATGCATGCCGTGGGTTCCCATGGTTGTGGCTTCAATGTTTTGCTTGTTCATGCCTTGCGCAATGACCAATTCAAGTGCATCGTCGTTCAATTTGTCAAAATGGTCCTGCGACAAAGAGTCAATTACATCAATAGCAAAACATGAATGATTCTCACTAGGGTACTTCATGGAATCAGAAAGATTAAAATTAATAACTTCCCCATCAAATTCCATCGTCAATGAGCCATTATAGACGTCAATCTTCGTCCGAGCAGTTTTCATGAATGGCCTTCCAAGGAGGATGGGCAATGAAGGGGCATGGTCCGATTCATCCATCTCAAGTACGTAGAAGTCCGCCGGGAAGATTAAATGATTAACCTGCACTAACACATCTTCCAAAACTCCCTTTGGATAGGTATTAGATCTATCGGCTAATTGTATGATCACACCATCGTTTTTCAACGCTCCTAGGTTCATAGATGCATAAATTGAATATGGCATGACATTTATAGATGCACCTAAGTCTAGCATGGCAGATTCAAACCTAGAATTACCAATAACACACAGAATTGTAAAACTACCCGGATCTTTGCATTTTGGGGGCAGCTTGCGTTGTAAGATGGCTGAGGCGTTTTCACCTACTTTGACCACCTCCTTGGTCGAAATCCTCCTCCTATTGGTGCAAAGTTCCTTCAAAAACTTGGCGTACCTCGGGACTTGCTTGATTGCATCCAAAAGGGGGATATTGACTTGAACTTTCCGAAACGTCTCCAAAATGTCCTTTTCCGCTTCTTCTTTCTTTGTTTGCTTAAACCTACTAGGAAAAGGAACATTCGCAGGAAAATCATTAGTAGGAACTGAACTTGACACGTTTTTACCTTTATTGGACGAATTGGACGAATTGGGGTCACTTGGAACTTGCGGCAAGGTTGGTTCCACCTTGGCCGTGAGTGGTCTTTGCTCCTCCTCTTCAATTCTCAACTCGTCCTCCTCGTTGGAACGTGACTTGGATGGTTTGAGGTCAGATCCGACTTGCTTTCCACTTCGCAAATGCATAGCTTTTGCAGATTCGAATCCACCTTTTGGATTAACCACCGTTGAGCTAGGCAACCTTCCTTGCTCACGAAATTGCCCCATGAACTCGGCAATTTGTCCCACTTGCTTCTCCAAGTTGTCCACCCTCTTGTCTTGGATTTGCCTCTCTTTGTTTTGAGTTTGGACTTCCTGCGTCAAAGTAGTAAGTAATTGAAAAATCTTATCATTATCACTTGAATTACCTACATTGCTTTGGGCAGGTTGTGCTTGGGCTTGTGGTGGTGCCAACGGCTTTTGATAGAAACCCAGGGGTTGTTGCCTAAATCCGCTTTGTTGTTGGCCTTGTTGGGGGTCTCGCCATTTGAAATTCGGATGATCACGCCAACCGGGATTGTAAGTATTGGAAAACGGATCACCACGTGATTGGTATTGGTTGCCATATCCCATGGCATTGAGTGTTTCCCACCCTCCATTCTCGATCAATTATGGGCACTTGTCCGTAGGGTGTCCTTGCATGGAGCATACGCCACAGGAAGCTACGGTTTTGACTTTTGGACCTTCCACCACCTGAGAAAGCAACGTAGTAAGGTTAGCCATTTGATTTTGAAGTTCAGTTATGGCACTTACCTCATTGACTTGTTGTTGCCATGGCATGCTCCTTTGTCCAACACCTTCGTATTGTTGAGCGTTCAACGCTCGATTAGCAATCAACATCTTTGCAGCTGTAGGGGTCTTATCCACCAATGCTCCTCCCGCTGAGGCATCTAGCATTTGACGTTCAATTGGTAGAAGTCCCTCGTAGAAGTATTGTAGAAGTAGTTCCTCCTTCATTTGATGCTGTGGACATGAAGCAACAAGAGATTTCAAACGTTCATAATAAGTAGGAAAGGATTCACCTTCATCTTGTTGAATGCCACTTATCCTTTTGCGTAGGAGGATGACTCGAGAAGTTGGGAAAAACTTCTCCAAGAAAGCTCGTTTCATGCTCTCCCATGATGTGACAGTTCCGGGAGCCAATTCGTACAACCAATCTTTCGCCTTCTCTAGGAGAGAAAAGGGAAAGGCCTTCATCATCAAGATGCTCTCATCCACGTTCACTGGAGTCATGCTTGAGCAAACGACTTCAAACTCCTTCAAATGCTTGTTCTGATCTTCCATGGACAGCCCATGGTACTTCGGAATGTGATGTAACAAGCTTGACTTCAATTCGAACTCGGCAGTTTTGTCCAGAGCCGTCCTAGGGTATTGGATACATAGAGGTGCGGCATTATCCAATCCCGAAGCGGAAAGCTCCTTGATCGTTCGGTTGTCCGCTGCCATGTCTTCCACTTCCTCTTCAACTTCAGAAACGGACTCGGAACTTGCACTTGATTCACTAGGTTCCGGGTTCTTCCTCTTTCGTCTCAACTCACGCCCAAAATCGTCGTCAAAGTCTAAAATATGTTCATGAACCGGATTAGAACTCCGAGTCATAAACAAGTACCTAAAACAAGAAACAAAATAACATAAGAATCTGATCTAATAAGAAAAACGAAAATAACAATCCAAGGGATTAGCAAAGTTGCTAATCCCCGGCAACGGCACCAAAATTTGATGTGAAAATTAACTAGCACTCAAATTAAACCCTCTTTTTATCAATTGTAGCAATGTATGTAAGTAGGGATCGTTCTAGACCGGGGATTAGGAGGGATTGCAAAATCACTTGGAATTGACTCAAATACGTAAAAACAAGTTTAAAAAACTAAACTAGACTCAAAGAATGCAAAACTAAACTCTAAAACACTAAAACAAACCAAAAGACTCAAAACAGCAAACAAACACTCAAAACTGCCTTAAAACCACTTTCTAGGCAGTTTTGAGCACTAGGGAAGAATTTGGACGAAAATTTATTTTAACTTGACTCAAGACACCTAAAAACACAAACTAAATGGATTTCTAACTAATTTGACACTTGAAACTAAAGGGGGATTGATTTTGGACGAATTTTGAAAACAAAACAAAACTTTGTAAATTGAAAAGACTCTAAAACGAATTTGGTTTAAATGGATGGATGGAAGGCTAGCTAAGGGGTTCATCTCCACACATATCACACTTGCATATAAAACGATTTCCAATTGCTTTTTAATAAACCACGAATTCTCAATGCCCCAAGTTAATTAGGTCCGCTTAAATTAACCTTCAGATTTTCCTAACGTTATTGAATTGGATGATTGCATACGACAACCCAAAACATTCCCCACAAGTCCCCTACATGATTGCATAATAGAGATACAAGCAAGAATCATTAAGTTCTATGAAAACCATAAGCATTGACGAAGCACTTGTTACTATGATTGCATGAAACTTATGCCAAGAATTTACTTAACGTGATTGAGATCATCAACCTTTACTACTTGTGAATATAATTCCATAACGATTAGGTGAAATTTCCTTATATCCTAGCATTCAATTTATGCATGATAATTAAGCGTGCACTCTCAACCAACACACACAAATCAATGTAATTCACATAGATAAGTAAATTGAATTCACAACTTATGAAACGCAATTAGAAGTAATCAAATCATAACGCAAGCAAAAACATGTATTTCGAATCCCCCCCCTAGCCAAGGGGGGTTTAGTTCCTCATACGCACAAAACAAAGAGAATTGAATTTAAACATTGAAATCAAAGGAAAAGAAACACCTAGAAATTCCAGCGACGCGAACTTGAATTGCATGAACTTCCGAGCTTCCTTCTCCTCCTCCTTGGTGCGGCAAAGGGTCTAGGGACAGGTTTAGGACCTTAGGTGTATGGATGCATGGTAATGGATGGATGTAGTAGTGTTTAGGGGATGGGGATGGTGCGGCAAAGGTTAAAAACTAGGGAGAAAGGTGTTTGATGGCTGCGGCACGAGTGTGGAGAGGGCTGGATGAATTTCTGGAGTGAATTGTGAATTGTGGTGAGTGGTAATCTGATTTAGGGGTTAATATGAGTATATATAGGCACTTAAAACCCTAGGGTAATCAGATATGGACTTGGATAACCTAAATCCACAAGGAAATAGGTCTAAACAATCAGATTTTGCAAAGGAAAAGGGATAAGGGTGCGGCAGCAATGGGATAAGGTGATAAGGTTTCTAGAATGCCTTGCAAGGCAAGGAATTAGGGTATCTAGAAGCTAGGGTGCGGCACCAATGTAGGGATTAAGGATAGGGCTTCTAGAAAGCCCCAAAAATGATAGGAATTGCATGAAACCCACGGCAAGGATGGAAACTTTCTAGAAACTTCTCATTTGTGTCCTACAACACTTAGGAGTCCTTCTAGCATTAGGAAAACATGTCTCAATCCTCTCTTGACTTGGAATTCTTCTCCTACTTCATCTTGGAAACCTTTCCTTCTTGGACTTGGAAATCTTCTTTGTAGCTGCAACTTGATGCCATTTGGATTTAACTTTCCTACTTCGAGTAGGAAACCTTGTTTGAGTAGGAATCTTCATTCTTCTAGGAATCCATCTTCAACTAGGAATCCCTCGTGGATTAGGAATCCTTCTTCAATTAGGAATCCTTTGTTGATTAGGATTTCATCTTTTAATTAGGCGCTTTCCGACTAGGAAACCTCTTTCAAGTAGGAAACATCATCTTGAAATCTTCAATTTCGTCCATCCTCTTGGCTCCAAGCATATGTTGTCCATTCCAAGCTCTAAATTGCTCCAAAAGGCTCCAAAATGCATCCTTTTGCATACTTTGCCCTTAGAACCTGAAAACACATAAAACTAGCTTAAAAGACTACTTTACTAAGGAAAAACACTATAAATGCACAAGAACAAGCTAAACTAAGGCGCATAAATATGCTCCTATCAGTCAGGCCCGGGATGTGGTGGACCCGGGCCGGGATGTGACATGAAAGCCCCATAAACCCATCATGGTCGGCCATAAGAGTGAGGGGTAGTGAACTTGGCTTAATTGCAAGTTTGCCACTCAAATGTGAGGTGGTATAAATGCATCTTTATAGCCATTTCATCATTAGGGTTTTCTTTGAGGAAATTGGAGAGAACACAAGCTCTTATTTTCTCTCTAAGAGGCCGCCACCCTAGGGGGAAATTACTAGCATCTATTTCTTCCTAGGTCACTCATCTCTTCCTCAATGCTCTCCTTGGTGTGGAGACTTAAAGGTTCCCTATTTTGGGAACTTGGAGAATCCATTCCTTCATCCATCCAAGAAGTCATGGAGCCAAGAAGCAAAGTTCCTTCATCCACATCCATGGAGTCAAGGAGTAAGGAGACTAAGGAAAGAAGGCCCTAACATGGGTGAATATCCTTTGCCAAGCAAAGAGGCGCTTCAAAGGTATAAAAGTTTCTCAACTCCTTTCTTTAAGATTTGAGTTGAGTCTTGGTTCACCACAATTACTAGGCCTTAAATTTCATGGGTAAAGTTTTGTTTAAGAGTGCATACAAGCATGATTCCGCTTTTTAATTGTTAATTGCATGCATAGATGTTGTTCAAATGAACTAGTTTTCACAAATATTTCACTTCATGCTTGGCATTCTCATATGGACTATATAGTTATCTTAGGTCTTAAGATGATTATGAACCATTTGAATTGATCCAACACAAGCCTTGTGTTGGACCTTTGGTTTAGGGAGGGTAGTTGATTTTAATTACACGTTTAATTCAAGTACACCGTTATTTTCTATTGGGCGTTGGACCGAACTATTCCAATTTGCATACAAATAAAAAACATAAAGGAATTCATGGAATAAAGAGAAGGGCTTATGCCCTTTTAGATCACATTTGATCTAATCAAATTACATTCAAATCTAATCTACACATCTCATTCATTCATAATGTAAAGCGGCAAATCACATAACTCAATTATCGTAGGTCTTTGGTTCATAATCATCCCGTATCAAAACTAATCACATTAACTAAGAAAGCAACTTAAACAATTGGTTCTTAAATCTATAGAGTTTATTTAAATGGAGTTAAATGAAATGAAAATCAAATTTTCATTAAAGAGACAAAAATATTTTGTGCTCTAGCTAATTTGGGCCTAAATGTAATAACCTCAACTATTGGGTATTATGCAAAATACCAACTTTTGAGGTCACTTTGTAAAACGGAAGAGTCCACAACTTCATGTAATTACAATTAGAACCCAAAAATTTCAATAGTTACCAAACCTCCATTAAAGGCACAAAACAATTTGTCCTTTAGTGATTTTAGGCCTTCATGTAAAAACATAGAATTTTGGGTCAAAGTGCAAATACACAAAAGTATCAAAACATTATGTAATTGCAAAAAATATCCAAAAGTACCCTATTTTATAAGGTGGCCCAGTTTTTGGTAGTGTAAAGGAGGGGTTGGCTTTTGGTGAAAATTCAAAATTTTAAAGTGTGTTGAAAAAGTGATAGGTATGGTGTTGATTGAAAAGTACAAATCAAGTCACACCAACCATGACAAACAATACTTTAGGTAACAACCAAAAGCTTTAAATCAAAACACCAAACTTTTGGTTCTTGGTATGAACATCAAGAACAAAGTAAGGATATTAAAGAACGTCCGTGAAAACCAGAAGAGCTCCATGAATGCTTTCACTCAACAAAACTCAAAATTACATTACTTAAAAGAGGGTTAACATAGTAGGTTACTTCCTAATGTCACTTTCAAACTCTTTTAGCAAGACAAACATGAACCCAAAAATCCACACATGGATTTGGTCGAATTTCCCCATAAATAGGGCACCCAATTTTAGCTCCAAAATTCATGCTTAAATGAACTACATCTACAACTTTTGAGATAACAAATTTTCAAACAAAATTTACATTCAAAGAAGCAGGAACAAAATTTGTAACAATTACAACATTCAAATCATAAACTATGAAAATACAAAATACAAATGGATTCACCAAACCCTAGATCTAGGCCTCTGATACCACTTGAAGACAAATTATTGACTATGTAGAGATTGTTGTAGTAACACATGCATTTATTAACAATTAAAAGTAAAGCATGAACTCAATAACAAATCTGAGTCCCATGAAATTCAAGGCCTAGTGAATGGTGAAGAACCAAGACTCTTTCCATAAAAGGAAAGAAGAAAGATTGAGCATTCATACCCTTGAAGCCCTTCCTTCTTTTCAGAAGGTTATCACCCATGTGAAGGCTTTCATTCCTCTTCATATGCTCCATGGATTTGGCTCATAGAATCCTTGGAACTTTGCTTCTTGCTTGCTCCTTTGCTTCTCGAAGATTTAGTGAAAGGATTCTCCAAGCACTAAAAGGATGGAACCTCTAAGTCTCCACACCAAGGTAGATATGTGAAGAAAAGATGGAAGACTCAAGGGAAGCTTTAGATACTAGAAAAAGTTCCCCTATACAACCGACTATTTAAAAGAGAAAGAAGAGAGAAACCGCCTCCAAATTTTGCCCTCAAAGAACCCTAATGAGTTTTTGTCTATAAAGTCACTTTTATACCACCTCACAAATGAATGGCATGAAATTAAGTACAAAACCCTCCAAGGATGGCTCCCTATAGTCATTGGGTTGTTTGCCCCATTTTGTTTAAGTTGTCATACAACTTAAGCCTAATGGGCCTTTGGACAAAAGCCCACTGGGCCTCGAAAGCTGAAACTAATTTAAAACCTAATATGAACCTTTCTTATGATTAATTAACTATTTAATCAATATTGACTATTATCAATTAAACAATTTAAATGAACTTATCCATCTCATTAATAGTTCTTCAAGCTCATACACGGTGTACGATCTATTAGGTTCCAATTAGCGAGGCGGTGGATGATTGTACTCTTACTAATCGATTATGAATTGAAACTTACTTTCAATTCTCCATGTGATGAAGATTAGTGATCGTTAATCTTCAAGGCTTCCACAAACCATGAGTAACACCTAGCAGTATGTCATGGTTACCCAAGCTAAGTAGAAGTGGTTGGAGAACTTATTCAGTTACAACTACAATGCAATACGGTCCTTCTCAAATGTCTGTAGCCTATTAAAGACCAAAATGTCTAAGGGGACATCATTTGAACATCATGGACTGAAGATGATCGGGATCTTTTGAGATCTTGAGAATTTAGGAACTCCGTTCAAATGGGAAATTGGGCCAGGACATTTTCCTCGCAGCTCTCTCGCCTTCCTTCAACAGATTTATAGTAAACTACAAGGTGAATAGATTCAACCATACACTTCCTGAGTTATTAGACATGTGCGTTAATTTCAACAAAGTTTCAAAATAAACAGTAGGAGCGAGAATGCAGTAATGAGGAAAAGGTTACATAAGAAAAAAGTGAAATACTCCAAAGGGACATGCTTTCATTGCGAAAATGATGATCGTTGGAAGAGGAAATATAGGGTGCATCTTGCGAGCCTCGTAAACAAAATTTATGAATGGACAATTTCTGTTGTAGAAAGTGCTTTCACAATTAAGCTCTTTTGCTTGGATATTTGATTTAGGTGCTAATCAACATGATTGGAATTCGTTATAAGGGTTAGTAAAGAGCAGGACACTAGGCAAGAAGGTTGTGCGTCTTCCTTCATGTATATAGAACTTAATTTTCATTTCTATGGTTTTAAGAGATGGACACTCGATCTTGTTTGACAACCTGAGTTGTGCCTTATATTTGAATCGTCGGTCATGTTATCTTCCATGGTAGCACTGATGCAAAAATTAACTTAACACACAAATTAAACCCTCTTATTGACAATTGTAGTAAAGATGTAAGTAGGGATCATTCTGGACCGGGCATTAGGAGGGATTGCTAACCTACTCTAAACTGACTAAAAAACACAAAAATAAACTTAAAAACACTTAACTAGACTCTAATGACTCAAAACAGGCTTAAAAGACTCAAAACAGCTTAAAACAACTAAATAAACTCAAACTAGACACTAGGAATGACTTTGGACTAAAATTAATTTTAGCTTGACTCAAAACACTTAAAAACACAAACCGAGACAGATTCTAACTAATTTGACACACTAAAGTAAAGGGGATTGGGTTTTGGACGAAATTAAAGTGAAAACAAGTGAATTAAAGACTTAAACAAAGTTGAACGAATTTGGTGAATTAAATGGATGATGGGCTAGCTAGAGGGTCCTTCTCCACACATGACACACTTATATACAAATCAATCTCCAGTTGCTTTTTCGATAAACCATGAATGACAATGCCCCATATGAAGGAAAATTTTTGTCCTAGCTAAGAACAAGTATGAACATTTGAATACATATGCAAGCTATTAACACTTTAAGGTAGGCATGCATGCAAAAACAATTCATAAAACCCATGACTTTCAAAGCTTAGTATATGGTGAACCAAAAGACTCTTTAACAACATTAAAGAGAAGTAAAGATTTAGAGTTTCTTTACCCTTGAAGCTCATCCTTGTTTACACAAGGGATTCACCCAAGTGGAGGGCCTTCAAGTCACCTCCAAGCTCCTTGAATCTTGCTTGTGATTTTCCCCTTTTAGTGCTCCTTTGCTCCTTGAGGATGTGAGGAAAGGATCTCCAAAAACACCAAAGGTTTGGTGTCTCTAAGTCTCCACACAAAGGGTGAGGTGTGAAGATGAAATGGATGACTTAGAGAAGAAAAGATTGCTAGCTAAATCTTCCCAAAGTGGCCGGCCTCTTTGTAGAGAGAAAGAGAGAAAATATTTCACCTCTTTGCCTCAAAGAAAACCCTAATGAAAATAAAGCTATAAAGTTGCTTTTATACTTGCAATTAAGCAAACTTGCAATTAAGCAAAGTCTCACACTCACCCCTTATGGCCGGCCCCTTGTAAGTGATTGGGCTTATTGCCCATTTTGTTTTAGTTGTCATACAACTTAAACATAATGGGCCTTATGGACCAAAACACTTTTGGGCCCCGAAACCCAAAACCAACTTAAAAGCCCAATATGAACCTTTCGTAAAATTAATATACTAATGAATTAATCTTGACCATTCTTCAATTAAACCATTTAATTGCATATCCATATCATTTAATTTCTTCACTATCACCCTTACTCGGTGTACGATCCATTAGGTTCCATTTAGCGAGGTAGTGGGCGATTGTTACTCATAACGATCGATTGTGAATTGAAACCACATTTCAATTCTCCCTTTATTGATTAGTGTTGCCTAATCATTAGGGCTTCCACAAACCATGAGTGACACCTAGCAGTATGTCATGGTTACCCAAGCTAAGTAGAATTGGTTGGAGAACCTATCTAGTTACAACTACAATGCAATACGGTCCTTCTCTAATACAATACTCTTAATCACATTGTTTAAGTGATAGTTTGTTTCATGTCTACTATCCAATGTGATACACATCTATATGATTCCCTTGAATATGATTTGGAACAAACTTCCTAAGTCATATTCATATGCTTTGGCCAAAGACTTTAGAATCATATCTTAGAGTATTCTCCTTCCACCATGGAAGGTTAGAGATCCCTTGTTGTGTGATGCGAAATAGATAAGCACACAAATTAAACCCTCTTTTTGTCAAATTGTAGTAAAGATGTAAGTAGGGATCGTTCTAGACCGGGGATTAGGAGGGATTACTAAACACTTGAAAACTGACTTAAAAACATAAAAACAAAGTTTAAAACACTAAACTAGACTCAAAGAATGCAAAACTAAAGTTTAAAACACTTGAACAAAAGCAACTCCTCCTTCATCTGATGCTGTGGACAAGAAGCAACAAGTGATTTAAATCGTTCATAATATGTAGGAAAAGACTCACCTTCTTCTTGCTGAATTCCGCTTATCTTTTTGCGTAGGAGGATGATGCGAGAAGTTGGAAAGAACTTCTCCAAGAACGCTCTCTTCATACTCTCCCAAGAAGTGACAGTGCCGGGAGCTAACTCGTATAACCAATCCTTGGCTTTATCCATCAAAGAGAATGGAAAAGCCTTCATCTTCAAGATACTTCCGTCAACATTGATGGGAGTCATACTAGAGCAAACTACTTCAAATTCTTTCAAATGTTTGTTAGGATCTTCCATGGACAAGCCATGGTATTTAGGAATATGATGAAGCAAACTTGACTTTAATTCAAACTCGTCCGTCTTAACTTGGGCAGCCATGGGGTATTGAATGCACAAGGGTGCGGCATTATCCAAACCTGAGTACGGTTGTGAAAGCTCCTTGAGTGTACGGTTGTCCACCGCCATGCCTTGGACTTCTTCAAATATCCCTGCCATGGCTTCCTCCTCCTCTTCTTGGACGTTTTCTTCAAGGTCAGATTCGGAATTGGGTGGATGATGTTCTTGCTGGTTTCTAGCTCTTCTTAACTTCCTCTCAAAATCGTCGTCAAAATCCAAGATGTTTGCATGAATAGGTTGAGAGCTTCTAGTCATACATTAGTACCTAAGAAACAAGAAACAAAATTAGGTCAGAAACTTAAACAAAGTCAGAAACAAAGTGAAATAAAAGAAACAAAAACAATCCAAGGGATTAGCAAAATTGCTAGTCCCCGGCAACGGCGCCAAAAATTTGATGCGAAATAGATAAGCACACAAATTAAACCCTCTTTTTGTCAAATTGTAGTAAAGATGTAAGTAGGGATCGTTCTAGACCGGGGATTAGGAGGGATTGCTAAACACTTAGAAATAAAGAGGGATTTGTTTTGGACGAAAATTGAAAACAAAACAGAGACTTAAAACTAAACAGATTGTAAAACGTTTTTGGATGAAAAGGATGGATAAAAGGCTAGTTAGGAGGTTCTTCTCCACACATGTCACACTTGCACACAAAACGATTTTCAGTTGTTCTTCCAATAAATTATGAATACTCAACGCCCCGAATTAACCGTGAATTGCACTAATTAACCCTCAGTTTTTCCACAAGTTATTAGGTTGGATGATTGCATACGACAACCCAAAACATTCCCTACAAGTTCCCTACATGAATTGCATAATAGAGATACAAGCACAAATCATTACGTTCTATGAAAAACATAAGCATTGACGAAGCATTTGTTACTATGAATTGCATGAAACTTATGCTAAGAATTCATTCAACGCGATCGTTTTCAAGCGACCTTCACTACTTGTGATTATAAGATTGTAACTATTAGGTGAAACTCCCTCATAATCTAGCATCATATTCATGCATGAAAACTAAGCGTGCACTCTCAATCAACATACACAAATAAATTATCAATCAAATAGATGAACGAATTAAATCCACAACTTATGAAATAACAACTGAATGTAATCAAATCATATTGCAAGCATGTACATGGTTTCGAATTACCCCCCAACTAAGGGGGTTTAGTTTCTCATACTCACAACACAAAATTTATTGAATTGAAACATTGAAGACATAAGAAAGATTACACCTAAAACGCCCAACAATTCCACTTTGAATTTCTGACTTCAAGCTCCTCTTTCTTCTTCTCCTTGCTGCGGCAGAGAGGGTTTAGGGTGTTTTTGGATGTGATTTTGGTTTTAGAAGGGAGTTAGGATGGTATGGTGGTGCGGCAAGGGGTATGGGTGGTGTATGGAGGTGTAGAATGGTGTATGGAGGTGTAGAATGGTGGCTGGAGTTGTAGAATGGCTGCGGCACAGAGTGGGAAGTGGCTGGACGAATTTCTGAATTATGGAGAGGGTGCTCCCTGCGGCAAGGAGTAAAACACATATATATAGGCACCTAAAACCCTAAAGAAATCAGATTAGACCATGGGATAGGGTTTAGGTGCGGCAAAGGCTTAAAGTCCATCAGAAACATAGGTTAAACAATCAGAAATTTGGTGAGAAAAAGGGCCTAGGGTGCGGCAAGGAGTGGGCTAGGGTTAGGGCTTCTAGAAAGCCTTGCAAGGCAAGGAAATTGGTGTTCTAGAAGGGGAGAGGTGCGGCCCAAACCCTAGGGGAGATAGATTAGGCTTTAACTTGGCAGAAATTAAATGAAAAAGGGCTTAGGGTGCGGCATAGGCTTAGGATCCACAAGGAATTAGGGTTTAGGTCATCTCAAAGCCCAAAGCCAAGAATAGAAACTCACGAAAATGGAAACCTCCAAGAATAGGAACTTCCAACTTTAGAAACTTTGGTTGCCAATTCCGACTTCTTTGTTCTTCACTTTTATTTCTTCATTTCTTAAGCTCCTTTGACCTTCAAACTTGTCCATTCCTCGTGCTCCATTAGCATACACAACATTCCGGCTCAATTTTGCTCCAAAAAGCTCCAAATTGCATCATTTCATGTAATATGTCCTTTAAACCTGAAAACACATGAAAGTAGCTTAAAAGACTACTTTAACGAAGAGAACATAACGAAAATGCATAAAAACTAGCTAACTAGGGCACATAAATATGCTCATATCATTGTGCATTCATATGCCTACACGACTAGATAGCTTGACCCCAACAATGCCGTGGACACTCCGATGGAATGCCGTTGACATGATCAAAGATCAAGGACCTAACCATTAGACATCTATGATGCCTCAGGTCAAAGGACTACTTTGCATATTGCAACTATTGAGTTCTTACATGACATGTATGTTCGAACTCTCTTTCGATCGTTGTTCAATGTACTCGATTACTTTTTCGAGCACCTATGTGTTTGTCTTAGTGTCCAACACCAAATGACTTGAGTCTAGTCATACTCACGCTTAAGTCAACATAACACATACTAACCTTAGCGGATTGTCAATACCCAATTGGCAATCCTATGGCTAGGAACGTTTTAGGAATGAACATAAGAGAATGGTCTCGATAATCTAACTCACTTAGATCACTTGTCTCTTAGATCAAATACATCCCTTGGATTCCCTTATTACTTAAACACATGATACAATAAATAGTGATTAACAATAAGCTTTGCCCTTCATTAAACATATAAAAGTTTAATACATTAAGTATTCCAAAAAGCTATTACATCAAATGAGTGGCTTTGTGGGCATACTTCCAACACCATATTAACCGTGTCATCACTAATTAACCCTCAGATTTTCCTTAAGACATTGAATTGGATGGAATACGCATCATCAACCCAAATTATTCTTCAATAGTCCCCTACATGCACATCATAATAGAGATACAATCAAAGATCATTAAGTTTTATGAAAATCATAAGCATTGACAAAGCATTCGTAACTATGACATCATGATACTCATCCTAGGAATTTAACTTAACGCGATCGTGACCAGCGACCTTCACTACTTGTGAATATAAGTTTGCAACGATTATGTGAAACTCCCTTATATCCTAGCATCAGATTCAAGCATGCAAACTAAGTAGGCCTCCTTAATCAACATACAAGAATAAGTTTTGAATAAAACAGTTAAGCAAATTGCATTAACACTTTATGAAATCACAACTGGAATTAGTCAATTCATACTGCAAATATAATCATGGTTTCGAAATTCACTTTTAACTAAAAAGAAATTAGTTCTTCATGTCTTTAAAAACATAAAACCACATTAAAACAAACATTGAACTAAAACTTAGGATAGAATACACCTAGGAATGTCCAGCAATCCAAGCTTGAATGGCAGGGCACGACTCCAATGGTCTCATCTCCTTCCTTCCTTGCAAATTTGCGCACAAGTATGTATTTTCTAATGTTTTGGCTCTTGTATGTGTGGTGCACGAAATTGTGGTGGATGGTGTAGTGATTTGATGGTAAAGGGTGGTGAATCTGAAATAGGCGCATAATGATGTATTTATAAGGCTAGGTGCGGCACAATCCTTAAGGATTAGGATAGGTTTCTGAAATCAAAGTGGGACAATGTTGGAAATGTGCCCTAAAACCAATCACATGATAATACTTTACGGACATTTCACATATTAAACTAATCTAGTTTAATATCAAGGGCATAGATTATTGTTTTAAGCCGTCTCATATAAATGTTATATGCTTAAACGATGAGTCCAAGGAATATGTAATTAGAAGAATGTAATTTAAAGAAGTTAGATTTATGAGACCATTCTCTTTCGTATACATATCCTACACGCTCCTGATCATAGGATTGCCAATTGGGCATTGACAGTCCGTTAAGATCAGTATGTGTTATGTCTTCTCTTAGTGAGAGTGACTGGTCTCGAGTCATTGGTGTGACTGACACCAAGACAAGTACGTAGGTGCTCAATAAGGAATGAGTTCACTGAACATAATTGTAAACACGGAAATTCCTGAAACGAAAGAGACAAGAACACGTGTACAAAATAATATTTGTATTAATGATTTAGGGGTTACAATCTCTTCTACAAATTTATCCTCTGATTCTATCTTTGAAACGTGTAGATGTAGTGTTGTTGATCCAAGGGCCGTCGAGGCTTGATCTTGGACGAACAGTTGATGAATGATGAACACCTTCTTCAAGGGCCGTCGGGGCTTGATCTTGAATTGGTGGAAGTTCTTCAAGGGGCGTTGGGGCTTGATCTTGAAGGAGGATTTCACGAAGAACAAAGAGGGCTTTCTTGATCCTTCGGGATTTGCTTGAGAGCTTCAAAGTTTCGAGGCTTCAAGGCTTTGGTGTGGTGCGACTTCTCTTCCAATTTGGGAGTAGAGAAAGTGTATGTAAAAATCCTCCCTTGATTCTTTGATGGAGGAGCCTATTTATAGGCTTTGGGAATGAATCACCACCATCCATTTGTTTTGGTGGATGTTGTAGGTGAATTTTGGTGGGTGTTGTAGGTGAAACTTGGGTGGATGTTGTAGGTGAAACTTGGGTGGATGTTGTAGGTGAAGTGAATGAAGGTTGTAATTTTAATACAATGGTCAACATTTATTACACTAAAATTTCAATGTTTACAAATGTAATCTTAATGCAATGGCTAACATCTATGCCACCGAAATTTCAATGTCTACAAATGCCCCCACTTCAAGGCCCGTTGTATACATATGCTTTGTTGCATGTAGAAGATGCGTTTTGAAGTCCCTTAATGCAGTTGTCGACCCAAGGGCCGTTGAGGCTTGATCTTGAACTGGTCTGGGAGTTTCTTCAAGTGCCGTTAAGGCTTGTTCTTGAATTTTGTTTGAAATTTCTTCAAGGGCCGTTGAGGCTTGATCTTGGATGAAATTGGATCGCAAGGAGCTTCGTGTAGTAGACGATCCTTGGCTTTGATAACGGATGAATCGGCACGTATTTTGTTGTGCTTGTTGATTTTCCACAGCTTTGATCTTGAACTAGGCTGGAGGAGTTTTTTCTGGTTTCCTCCAAAGGACTTTCCACAGACTTAATCTTGAACTGGATTTGACTCAAGGGTGGTGGACACTTGATCTTGAGTCAGGGTCGTTGAGGCTTGATTTCGAACTTAAACATGACCACGAGCAGTTTCAGGACATGCATGCTTTGAAAGATCAAGGAAGTTCGCAGCATTTTCATATGAACCCTGAGCAGTTTGGTCAACAGTATGATCTTCAAGACCGATGGGCTCTTCTTCCAGTTGGTGACTTGATCTTTAAGGATTATCGAGGCTTTGCTCTTCGGTGACGGTGCCAGCGAAAGGTTGTTAAAGCGTCTCGAGCCTTTTGGTTAGAGCAACGGTGTCCAGCTTGGATCTTTACTTGAACTCCTCTGTCTGGATTATGTGGTCATGCAGGGAAGGCTTCGTGCTTCATGATTTGTTCCAGCTCGTTGTGTTGCATTCTTCTCTGCTTGTTTCTTTTGCATAGCTGAAGCGGTGTGCAACCTTTTGCCTTTAAATGGTTCTTCGGAGCACCATCTCTCAGCGACTCACCCATGCTTGGCAGCTTCAGTGCAAAGCGCCGATGTTAACAGATCCACACTCCTGAAGCATTTGCTGAGGGAATTCGAGACATATCAGCAGTTGAAGATGAGCACTCGAGAGCAACGCTAGGTAAGTAACCAGGCAAAGGTTCCGGGCAATCAGTTCCTGGTCGGACATTTAATTTCAGGTTCCGACTGATTGCATCCTTTCTCCTTGTTCAGCAGGCAAGAGCAAGGGCGAAGGAAAAGATGGGGGAAGAGCATGATATGAGATACCTTTGCTTTCGACCCCAGTGATATGAGATACTTTTGCTTTTGAAGAAGTAGCGGACGATCAGCACATGCATTCGTCGTGCTTGTCTCCATATGCTTCGATGCATCATCTTCATCTGCATCATCTTCACCTGCATCATCTGTTTTCCAGGCAGACGTGGTAGACGAAGAGGAAGCAAAAGATGTTGAGGATGAGTATCCGAGAGCACGGCTAGGTGAGCAATCAGGCAAGGCTCCAAGCAGTCGGTTCCTTACCAGGAGCTTGAGTGGAGGTTCCGACATATTGCTTTCTTTATCCTTGTCTTCGCAGTGAAGGGGGAGGACAAAGAAAAGGATAGGGAGAAAGCATGCTATGAGATACTCTTGCTCTCAACCCCAATGATATGAGATACCTTTACTCTGGTATGGCTTGGTTGAAGAGGCGCTTCCAGGGAGGAAGAAAACTGAGTTTTGGTTGCAGATGCCCTCGGCGAGGAAGAAAGGTCAGGCTGGATGTGTTTTCAGGGAGGAAGAAAACTGAGTTTTGGTTGCAGATGTCTTCGGCAAGGAAGAAAGGTCAGGCTGGATGTGTTTTCAGGGAGGAAGAAAACTGAGTTTTGGTTGCAGATGCCTTAGGCAAGGGAGAGGGGTCAGGCTGGATGTGTGTCTTACTATAGGATGGAGGTCGAATTATATGGTGAGCTCTCAACATCAAGTGGCAGGGTGAGCGTGGCCTTGTCACCCACGCTTGTCGCCAGAAGTGCGGTAGTTGGCATAATGGACCTCACGCGTTTTCAAATTTTTCAGTGATATCTGACAAAGTTGCACGTGATAGCCGAAAGCTGAGATTGTGTCTGACAAGTGTCGACGGACTTTACGCAGGAAAATCTGGGTTTTGAAATTCGGAGAGTGGTGTCTCTTCGATTTATGAACGAATGGTTGTGCTGCCTCTCATTTTAAAGAGGTGTCAATTGTATTCAACACGCACAATTTGAAGATTGCCTGCCCGTGAAAAATTATCTCTGCTACTCTTTGCTTCATCCAACCTTTTTCTTTTAGTATTTTTGAAAATGGCTTCCCCTTTTAACATTTGCTTAGATTTGAGTCTTAGCAGTGACACAGGTGCACCGCGTCAGGGTAATGTATGGCGCCCGTCTTTTTTTTCTTCTAATGGCCCTCTTACAGTTGAGGACTCTGTGATGAGGGATGCAACCACGGCTACGGTTGTAGCTAGAAACCTCATCACTCCTAAAGATAATAGGATACTTTCACGACGGTCCGATGAGTTAGCTGTTCAAGAGTCCCAGGCTCTCAGTGTCCAGTGTGCGAACTCTGTTTCCAACATGGGCCAACGCTTACTTGCTCGAACTCGCCAGGTTGAATCATTGACAGCCGAGGTGGCGGCTCTTAGTCAAGAGATTAGGCAGCTCAAGCGTGAGAATAGAGAGTTACATGTGCTTGCAAATAGTTATTCGACGGGCATGAAGAGGAAGCTTGATCAGCTGATGGACTCCGAAGGTCGAATTCAAAGTGACCATCGGAAGTTTGTGGATGTATTCCAGAGGCACTTTTTGCCTTCGTCATCTGGAATTCGACCAAGTATTGAGGCTCCGAGTACCGAGGCTTCACGCAAGTGACATTCGTGAAGGCTTTTTCTACTTTCTTTCTCTTTTTTTTTTTTTTTTTTTTTTTTTTTTTTTTTGTTTTTTGTTTGTAATTTCTCGGAGATATTAATGGACATGCCTTATTTTATTCCGTGCATCTACTCGGACGAACGTGTGGGAGTTAGAGTGTTGGGACTTATAATGTGCATGGCACGTATATACACCCACACAACAATTATTTTTTCAAGTAATGATGCCCATTTTGAAACCTTTATTTTCTTTGCCCTCCGCATGATGCTGATATATAATTCCTTTTTTTTTTTTTTTTTTTTTTTTCAAAATGGCGCCATGCACCAAGATTTCACTATTTGTATACATATGTTTTGATGGGTGTTGCCTGACGCACCAAACACCTTTCATCATTTTTTCTTTTTTCTTTTTTATTTTTTTATTATATATACTTAAGAAACTAGGAACATGATTCTTCAAAGGGGAAGCGAAGTGGAGAGCATGGGTCTTCCTTGTTGCATCGTATTCTTCTCCGTACCATTTTTTTTATTTGCACAGTCACCGCAACATTTTTCTATGTGTTCTTCTCTGCACATGGATCACTGTTTGAACAGCTGCTATACTACATTCTGCTCTGCACTCTTCTCTTCACGCGGATCACTGTTTGCACAGCTACTGTACTGAATTATTCTCTACACTCATCTTCACGCGGATCACTGTTTACGACAGTCACCGTGCTGCATTATTCTCTACACTCCTCTTCACGCGGATCACTGTTTGCGACAGTCACTGTACTGCATTCTTCTCTGTACCCCTCTCTTCACGCGGATCATTGTTCGTGACAGTCACCATTATTTGCACAATCACCGCACTTCTTTTACTCCTCTGAGTCTCTTCTGCATATATATACATATGTATACTTATACATGGGATCGCACCGTCACTGCACAACCATTGCACAACCACTGTATTTGCTTGCTATCTTGCATCCCGATTGCCTTGTTTTGTAATCCTGCGCTACTGTTGATTGCACACACTGCTTCCTCGCCGCACTGCGTTCTCCGTGTTTGTTGCCTTCTAAATTTGGTGCTAGACAAAACCGCAAGGGTGAGTTGCTTTGGACGGGGAGAAGAGAAAGCAGTCATCCAGTAAGTTCCTTCACGCAGCCTTTACTTTGTGAGGTATTTATTTTAAACCGAGCACGATTTTGACATGTACATGTTCATATGTATACATATATAGGCGTCGATTGTCCTGTCACCATCACTGGGCGCATATTGTTTATATTTATACATGGAAGTTGGATGTTCCATCTAGTCGTTTCATCACCCTCACTGCACTGCTTTTTTTTTTTCTTTTTTTTTTTTTTTTTTTTTTGTGTGCCCGTTGAACTCAGACATGTTGCTGCAGCTGTTCTTTTGAAGGAATAAAGCAGATCAAGGTCTTTCTCATCCATGACCTCGACATCCCCCATCGGCTCCCGAGTACTTGTCGACCACGCTCTGGGACTGCACGAAGAAGAAGGAGAAGAGAAGAGGGTAGTCGCCTGCAAATCCCCTGGTGAAGCCTTTCTGTGGTGAGCCTTCTTTAAGCCGAGGATGGCTTTGATTCTCTGGGCTGCATGCCTTCATATATATATATATATATATATATATATTCCTTGACTTTGACGTTTCTGGGTCGTGCACGCATTCGTGTATATATGTATATATATATGGAACCTGGTTATCCATCACGGTTTGCGTACATATATATAACAGGTGGTTGTCTCTTCGTTCTGCATGCGCATGTACGGTTTGATATATATATATATATATATATATATATATATATATATACATATATATATTGCAGGTTGTTGTCTCTTCGTTCTGCATGCATATGTACGGTTTGCATATATATATATATATATATACATTGCAGGTTGTTGTCCCTTCGTTCTGCATGCATATGTACATGTGTGGAAGTTGATTTGTCCCGTCATTATCACTGTGTACGCATATATGTTTTATATATGGGATTTCGTTGCTGTGCCTTATACACACACACAGAAACTTTGACTTTTATTTCACATACATACATACACACAGACTTTGTTTGCATGGCTTTGTCATGTGTATATATACACACACACGTTCACACACTGACCTTGCTTTTGTTCCATCACCGCACGCGCACATATATGAAGATTGCTGATTTGTCTCATCACACCAGCCGTGCACACGTACACACACACGTATATATGTAATGTGTCCATATATATATATAATATGGGTGTACTTGTTGTTTTGACAAAGGTTCTTTTGCCCGTGGTTGCAGTTAGTGGCGGGGTGAGCAGGACGTGGGTGTTCTTGTACAAGAGACTGCAACGAAGTTTTGCCGTGTAGTGTCTTTTGATTACAGTTTTCCCTCGGTGGTGTGCTGCCGTGTGGGGCTGTGCAAGAGACTGCAACGAAGTTTTGCCGTGTAGTGTCTTTTGATTACAGTTTTCCCTCGGTGGTGCGCTGCCGTGTGGGGCTGTGCAAGAGACTGCAGCGGGGCTCCGCTGCGGGTTTACGTAGCATTTTGGTCTCCTCTGCCACTGTAGCGTGCTTTGAAGGGTCGTTCTGTAGCTACCATCTTTGTCGTGCTAGTCGAGTTTTGTGGCTGACTTTTTTGTTGCAGTCATGGTGTTTCTCAAGTGCTTTAAAAGCAACACTATCACCATTCTTGCAAAGGAAGGCGATTCACAGGATAGTGGAACGACGTTAAAGCTTTACGCGCCACTTACCGGCCCCAAGGCGCTTGCCCTTCCCGCAAAAGACAATTCCATGCATATTAAGTCGTGGTCTTCTGAAGTACCTTGGGATGTGGTAGACCCTGTTCGACTAAATGCAAAGAAAAAGGCATGCACATCGATGAGTCTTATCTTGAACCATTCGCACCATGTTCGTGACAATCATTCAGTTTCGTTTGAGCTTCTTGGCGATCGTATCCGTAGTGGAGCTATAGCTTGGAGTAGCACCTTGTCGACTACTGGAGGAGCCGCCTTCGTTGAGTTTTACTGGGAATGGCTTGAAGATGTCTTGAGCCGTTCCAAAGATATGCTTACCAGCACGGGCATTTATCATGCTGTATATGCATCTCTGTTTAGTTATGACCGACATCCTTCCGTCATACGTGCATTCTTTGAGCATTGGTGTTCAGCGACCAACACACTTCACACGGCTCGAGGGGAGATGTCGTTCTCGCTTTGGGATCTCCATAAGATAGGAGGCTTGCCAATCCAGGGAAAATTCTATGATGAGGTTGTTCCTAGTGTGGAAGAGTTTTCTTATCGCAACAGTCGATGATTACCTGCGAGCTGCCGCTATTTGTTTGGGGCATACCATAAGCTTTTCCAAGAGGCCCCAGGTAAGTCAGGCGTGAAGATTTCTTCATGGATCCGATTTTGGTATTGGGATGCCATGAAGTACAAGAGGCCTTCGAAGAAAAGCGGTCGTAACAAGACAACCAGGCCTAAGGGGGACTCAGACCCGTCGGGTGTCATTGGTCCAGCTGTTCGTCGTACTCCTGCTGAGTTGAAGGCATTTGAGGATTGTGGCGTGGCGTCAGAGCACTTAGAAGAATCTTACTTAGCCGCTTTTTTACCTTGTTGGCTCTGTAAGTTTGTTTTCCCCAAGGATGATGTCAACCTCATTCGTCCCGGAGTCTTCAAAGTTGCTAGCAAGATGGCTGCAGGTGAATCTTTTAGCCTTGCTATTCCAGTTTTAGCCAACATTTACGACGACTTGAATGTTATTTCGAACTTGGCAAGCACTGAAGATCGTGCTGCGGTGCTCCCTTACCACTATGTGTATGGTTGGTTGGGTGAGTATTTTGGCACTCATTTTTCTTCGTCAACTTTAGACAAGTCAGGTCCTTCTTCTCCGACTTCAGTCAAGCTGGGGCCTTTAATGACGAAGTATTCTGGCGTGCTTTCTGCGAGGAGTCTTGACGATTCGCAGGCTCAAACACTGTTTAGAAGTTGTGAAGGCTTAGAAATGGACCGCCTGGCGAGAGTTGGCTCAGTACGGCGAGGCATCATAGACGATTCGCATCTTCGCTCTTCAGATTTGTCTTATCTTATAAGTCTTCGCTCGGCGTATGTTTCTTTGCGGTAAGAAAACCGATGCGTCGTTCAGCCGTACAATCCTCACCGTTTTAGCAGGCAGTTTGGTTTTGTCCAAAATGTGCCGGGCAGGCTGAAGGAAAAGGCCCAATCAGAATCCTTGCAAGCCGTGTATATGCATTGGGAGTCTTGTACCCGTGCCTGTACGAATGCTTATATCACCCTGCCAGCCAAGGACGAGTTCAGGGGTAATCCAGTGACTCGTGTTTACGCGCATTGGTGGTCAAAGGTACATCATGAGGATTTGGGGATGGCAAGTGGTACTAATTCTTCCCATTCACGCCATGATGCGTCGAAAGAAGGCAGTTTTGCGACTCCTATGCAGCTGGTACCTTTTGATCGTGCGAGTGCAACTCCCTTGCAAGACAGACCTGTGGCTTTAGTCCGTCAACACTTGTGCTCGTCTCCTCACCATTTGGACACTTCTGAAGAGGCGAGTGACGAAGTTGATTCGTATGAAGATGGACTTGTTTTGCGGCGGCGGCAACAAGTTTTAAACAAACGACCACTTGAAGTTGCTCAGGTTGACAGCGATGTCAATTTTCGTCATAAAAAGAAAGAAGTGTTTAGGCCTCCCCAATCCGATGGTCGTGTGTCTTCAGAGAAAGATGTATGCATTTCTTTCTCTCTCATGACTTCTTATTCTTATTTCAGCTTTTGCTTCTAACACCTCTCTTCGTCTTCTTTAGGTTGGGCCTTCTTGTTCTTTTGATTTGGCGACCGCGGGTGTTCACTTCTATATGGATATGCTACTTGGAGGCAATCTACCTACAGACGGGGAGATTGGGGATCCGCCCGGTGAAGAGCTCGTTCAAAATTCGCCCAATCTTCCAAGCCTGCCGTGTGTAGGTGAAGGCGTACAAGAGTCCATCATACGTCCAGCACCTTTGCCAGCTAGTTCTGCGATTTCTTTGAGAGGGCCGAACCTTAATGGTACCGAGCAATTTATCCATCGCCTCAAACTTCGTGCTGCCTTGGATGTCAAAAGCCATATTGAGAGTAGGATTTCGAAGTGCTCGCTGGAAGACCTTTCATTGCTCGAAGAAGATTTGTCGAAGCTCGTTTCTACGATTGACAATCTTAATGTTGATTCTTCGTCTTTGAGGATCAGGATCGCCGAACTTATGGCCACCTCCACTGAGTATTCTTCCTTGCGCGCTATTTCCTTGAAGAAGTTGAGCCCAGATGATCGAGCTCAACAGCTTGCAGCAATAGACTTGTCCTTAGCCCGAGTCCGGTCTTCTCAGCAAGTTGCTTCGGGAGATTATCAAGTCACATAGGCTTCTTTAGCTTCTGTCCAGGTGCGTCTGGATGCGTTGGTACGAGAGCGAGAGCAGTTGGGAACCCAAGCATCACAACTTGAAAAGGTTCTTGCAGAACAGAGGGCTACACTTTCTCAGCACCATGAGGAGATTTCACGTCTAGAACAAGAGAAAGGCATGGCTATGGATTTGCCCACTTTGTCTCCGACCGAGGTGGAGACTTTGAAGACTTTGGAAGGCTTGTTTCAAGATCGCCTCCGTAGTTTTAGGGACATATCTTTCCAGTAATATTTTTTTTTTTTTTATTTTTTTTTTTTTTTAAAGAAATGAAGTATTCGCCTTCTTGCATTTGCTCTTTATTCTTCAAAGTATTTGTGTTTTTGTTGATGATGTGACTGTACTTGAAGTTTTGAAGTTTCAAGTTGCCTACGTACCCCCGGTTGATGAGGGATCAAGTCATAACGTAGTTCAAATGGTGATGATTTTTTTTTTTTTTTTATAGTGATTTTGATGATGATTTTGCCGTACACAGTTTATGCTCTTGCGGGCCAGGAGCTTTGTGCCGTGTGCAGTTTAGGCTCATGCAGGCAAGGAGTCTGGTCGTCGCCTTTTAGGGGTAGTAACGCTTCAAGAATCTGCCATTGATGAGACCGATCTTCAAGCCGTCTTCTGCCATGATTAAGTAGGCGCCGCTTGTGTAGACCTCTCGTATTACGTACGGTCCATCCCACTTTGATGTGAACTTGCTTTTTGTCTTGTGAGTTGTGATGATAGGCCTTCGTAATGCAAGGACGAGATCTCCAGTTTGGAAAGACCTTAGGCGGACCTTCTTGTTGAATGCCTTGGATAGCCGTGCTTGGTAGCATTCCAGGTGTTGTTGAGCTTCGAGCCTTCTTTCGTCAAGTGATTCCAACTCTTGAAGGCGCAACTTTGCATTCTCTTCATCAGTCAAGCCTTCTTGTATAGCCATCCTAAGTGAGGGGATTTGACTTTCTAGCGGTAAAACAGCTTCCACGCCATATACGAGAGAATAAGGGGTAGCTTGGGTAGGAGTCCTATGCGTCGTCCTATATGCCCAAAGTGCTTCGCTTATTCTTTCATGCCAGTCCCTCTTTGTTCGGCCGATCACCTTCTTTAAGAGGTTGCACAATGTTTTGTTGAATGCTTCCGCGAGACCGTGGGCCGGAGCATGATACATGGAAGACTTGTGCTGCTTGAACTTGTATTTCTCACAGAGCTCGTCTACAAGTCGGTTGGAGAACTGTTTTCCATTGTCCGTGATAATGTAGCGAGGCACACCATATCTGTGGATGATATGTTCTTTGATGAAACGGACAACAGTTTCCTTTTTTACTTCCCTTAGGGGTATGGCTTCAGCCCACTTGGAAAAGTAATCTGTTGCAGCTAGGATGTAGGCTTCTCCTGCAGATGACTTTGGAGTAATTGGTCCCACGACGTCCAGTCCCCATGCATCGAATGGCCATGAAGCAGTTGTAGGGTGTAATGGTTCAGGTGGTTGATGAATGAAGTTGGCGTGGAATTGGTAGGCTTGGCACCTTTTGGCATGTTCCAGGCAATCCTTCACCATGCTTGGCCAGTAGTAACCCATTCTTTTGAGCTGGAAATGTAGCTTTGGTCCAGATTGATGCGCCCCGCACACGCCTGAGTGCGCTTCTTCCATGGCTTGATTGGCTTCTTCCTCACCTAGGCATCTCAGAAGTACTCATTCGAAAGAGCGCCGGTAGAGTGTTTCTTTGTAGTAGAGGAAGCGAGGTGCTCGTCGACGTATTTCAGAGCGGTGTCTCGGATCATTTGGAAGTTTTCCATACTCTAAGTAGTCAATCAATGGTTGTCTCCATTCTTCAACATCGACTGGAAGTACCGAGATGACATTTGTATCATCTAGTAGCATTTCGGTGGCGAGGGGGATGACCCATCTTTGGCAAACTGGCACGTCTGCCGCTTCGTCTTCTCCTAGTGTCATACTCGAGGCTAGGTTAGCGAGAGCATCTGCCATTTGATTTTCTTTCCTCGGCACATGTTCTAGTGTTACGGCCTCGAACTTTTGTAGCAGTTGAGTTGCCAATCGGAAGTACGGGACGAGATCGTCTTTCCTCACCTCATATTCAGTCAAGAGTTGACTAATTATGAGCTTGGAGTCGCCATATACCTCAAGGGTTGTGATTTCCATGTTGATCGCCATTTGGAGCCCGATGATTAGTGCTTGGTACTCAGCGACGTTGTTGGAGCATAATTCGCTTAGTTGGAATGAATAAGGTAGTATTTGCCTTTGTGGCGACATGAATACTACTCCTGCCCCCGCTCCGTCTGTTCGTGCGGATCCGTCGAAGAACATCGTCCATCTCGGGAATATGTCAATGTAGAATACCTCCTCGTCAGGCAAGTCGTCTGAGATTTTCCAATCGGCTGGGATTGGATGATCGGCAAGGAAGTCCGCTAATGCTTGTCCCTTGACGGCTTTAGCTGGGACGTAAATGATCTCGTATTGATTGAGAATCAACGCCCATTTAGCTAGTCGCCCTGTCAAAACTGGCTTGGACATGACGTATTTAACCGGGTCAGCTTTAGCAACCAAGTGGATGGTGTAAGCATGCATGTAATGTCTGAGCTTCTGGATGGCAAACACCAAGGCAAGGCACATTTTTTCTATTGGGGAGTAGTTCAACTCAGCGCCGGTGAGTGTTCGACTCAGGTAGTAAAGCGCTCCTTCTTTCTGGAATTCGTTTTCCTGTGCCAAGAGTGCTCCCACTGAACTTTCCTGAGCGGCGATGTACAATATGAGTGGTTTCCCGGGCACAGGCGCCCCCAAGACAGGTGGACTTGATAAATATTTTTTTATGCTTTCAAAAGCATTGTGGCACGCTTCGTCCCATACGAACGGGACATCCTTTTTCATGAGTCGACTAAACGGTTGACAACGCCCTGCAAGGTTGGAGATGAAGCGTCTGATGAAGGCTAGTCGTCCTTGTAGACTTTTTAGCTCGTGCAGGTTTCTTGGCTCGGGCATGTTTTGAATGGCCTTGATCTTTGATTGGTCCACTTCAATGCCACGGTGCTTGACAACGAAGCCGAGAAACTTTCCAGAGGTGACGCCAAATGCACACTTTAACGGGTTCATCTTGAGGTTGTATTTTCGCAGCCTTTCGAACACTACTCGCAAATCCTTCAAGTGATCTGATCTTTTCTTTGTTTTGACCACCACGTCGTCTACATAACATTCTACGTTTTTGTGTAGCATGTCATTGAAGATTTTCTGCATTGCTCGCTGATATGTGGCTCCAGCGTTCTTTAGACCAAAGGGCATCACCTTGTAGCAGTAGATACCTTTTGGAGTGCGGAATGCTGTTAGTTCCTCATCTTCGAGAGCCATACGAATTTGATTGTATCCAGAAGAGCCGTCCATAAATGACAGTGCCTCATGGCCAGTGGTTGCGTCCACCATGATTTCGATGATCGGCAAGGGAAAGTCATCTTTCGGGCAAGCGTCATTGAGGTCCCGAAAGTCTACACAAACACGTATTTGTCCAGATTTCTTAAGGACGATGACGATGTTGGAGATCCACTTGGGGTATTGCACCTCTCGAATGAAGCCTGCTTCGATTAGCTTGTCAATATCTACCTCGATTTGTGGAATGAGCTCGGATCGATAGCGCCTTTGAGTTTGCTTTATCGGTCTCGTTCCAGGCTTAACTGCAAGATGATGTACAGCGATGACAGGGTCAAGGCCGGGCATTTCCTTGTAAGTCCAAGCAAAGACGTCTTTGTACTCTGATAACAGTTGGTAATACTCGTCTACCTCGTCCGCACTTAACAGCGCACTCACGAAGATAGGTCTCTGCTCCTCTTTTGTGCCTAAGTTGAGCTCCTTGAGATCATCGACCGTGGATTGCCCCTCATCCTCAAGTTGCGGTGGCGCAGCAGTGACATCTTCTTCGGGGATCTCATCTTCTTTGCTTTCTTGGATCGTGATGTGGAAGACATCTTGGAATTCCTCTTCGGTGTCGTCCTCTTGGGCTGGTTGGCATGAAGATTGTCCAGTGTGGATGATGGTGCGCCTTCTTACTTTTAGTGGTCCATTTGTGTCCACCTCCAAGATTGCTTGGCGCTTCATCCTTGAAGGAATCGAGCTTCGAATATCACATTTTTTTGCTATCATGTCGAGCTTTTCTTCCTTTGACGTTGTCTTCCTATTTCTAGAAAACTTCTTGTTGTCTTCAAGTCTTTCCAAAGCTGACTGACGAGGAAGAGAGCTAGTCGCGTTGCTTTGCTTCTTAGGTTTCGACAACCTTTCAAAAACAGAGCTTTGGGATGCTGGCATGTTAAGTCTCTTGAAGACGGAGGTTCGGTTTTGACCACCAATGCGGTTAAGTGCTGACATTCTGGGTCTTGAACGATTCATCCTATCGAAGACTGACGTCCAAGGGGTGGATTTAGGCTCATCATGATCTTGTTCAATACTCACGCTGATGTGTTGAGTGCTAGCATTTTTCGCTTTGCTTGAAATCTTCACGGGTGCATTTGATGTGAAGCCTAGTCCAGCTTTGTTGTTATCAACTCCGTAACCGTGCTTCTTCAACTTCTTTTGAGTCTCGGTGAGGTCACGTTCTTTATTGTTAATGGTGTTTGAAACCTTCTTTCCATGATTCGAAGAAGAAGCGAAGTCGTAGCCAGCTTTCGACATGAGTTTATAGGCGTTTGGATCAAAACCTTCTTCGGTCCTCTGGGTTGGGAGAAAGCTTGGTTCCACCCCCTTTGGTAAAGCTTTTATGAAGCCTTGTGGTAGTCTTGCGACCTTAGTGCCGCCTAGCTGTGTCAGAGGTAAAACTGCATTCGTCTTGAGCAACTTTACATTATCCATATGCCTCTGTGCATCGGCTTTGTTTGCTCCAGTTTCGAACGGAGATTGACCATTCTTTCTTCTCGACATCGGGATGTATCGGAAGACGGGTGTGTTTGGTCCATTTGAGGGCGTCCTACTCCCCTTTGTTGTTGCACGTTTAGCCAGCTCATTATCGTTCTTGCTTGGAGACGGCGTAACTTCTTCTTCTTGCTTCTTGGGCATGGCTTGTCGCTCCTGCTTTTTAGGTGTTGCTTTGCCCGTGGATTTGATCTCTTTTGGAAGAGCTTCGGGCACCATGTCTTCATCCATGTAGAACTTGGCGTCTGCGAAATGTGATTCGGCTTCAGTGAATGGTTTGGTGTCGCCATAGATCACCTTCACTCCTTCTCGGTAGAATTTTAAGCATTGGTGAAGGGCGGACGGTACTACTCCATTCGCATGGATCCAAGGTCTTCCTAAGAGTAAGCCGTAGAAAGTTCTTGCATCAATCACGTGGAATATCGTGCTCGACTTGAGTTCACCAATAGTCATCTCCACTCGGATCATGCCCATCGCTCTTTGTCCTCCTTGATTAAAGCCTTGGATTAGTAGACGACTTAGGGACAGTTCATCCGCCTTGATGCCGATTGTAGTCATTGTCGACTTTGGCATGATGTTTATGGCTGACCCACCATCCACAAGCATGCGGTTGACTTTGTGCCCCTTTACATACCCAGAGACGAAGAGAGGACGGTTGTGAGGCTTGGATCCTAGCAGCAAGTCTTCATCGGTGAAATGGATTGCGTCCTCGATGGCACAACATGTGGCACATTCATGTGGCCGAGGCTTCAAGCCTTCGTTCTTGCTTTCTTGCCCTTCGTGTTCATTGGGACTTTCCAAGACAGATGCTAATGCTATTCGCACCTTCTTTCGTAATCGTAACGCTTCCTCAATGCTAAAGTGTGTTGGCAGACCTTCTTCGAGCGTGAAAGTTTTTTCTCCCTCAGTGGTTATATCTTTGCCTTTTGAAGGTTCTTCCATTTCTACTTCGACCATATGGCATGCAGCGATAGTGCACTGTTGGAAGAAGTCATTCGGGAAGTACTCGTACAAGGAGACAGGAATGCGTGGTTCCTGCTCCATAGGTTCCCCAGCATACGTTGGCTTATTGACTTTTACGTTTCTTTTAGGCTTCCTACTGTTGCGGCGACGGTATTTTCTCACTTGTTCCACCTTTGGTCTTGTGGCTTGTGGTTTTGGTTTCCTTGTTTTTTTGTAGGTCACCAATGTCCATCCTTCATCATCATCGGTATACGCATCTTGTTCGTTTGCCCCCGGCGATGGTTGTGTAAAAGGCGCCGTGTAGCTTGCACATTGATGGGAATGGTCGGGTGTCGTTTGGAGAGGCACGGGATCGAAGGATCCGAACGCCACCGTAGTAGTATGTGTTGCGGCTGTGTCCTCAAGGTCTAGCTCGATTCTCCCTTGTTGCGCTAGCTTCATAATGAGTTCTTTGAGGACGAAGCACTTGCCCACGTGATGGCTTACGATACGATGGTACTTGCAGTACCTAGGATCGTTCGTTCGATTCATTTCTTCAGGGCGCTTGCACTCTGGTAACTCAATTACCTTCTTTTCCAGCAAGTCATCTAACATCGCATCCACGTCTGAGTCAGGAAAAGGGTACGTCTTTTGCTCCAACTCTCTCAAGGTGTTTTTATACTTGTCTTGGGTGCGAGGAGGCTCACTTCTCTTTGTCTCCTTGGTCTTGGAGGAAATCTTAATAGGCGCAGAGGTGGTCTTGATAGGCGCGGATGGGGTTTTGATGGGGGTAGTGTTGACAGTAAAAGTTTCCTTGGCAGGCTTTTTTCCAGTCTTGTCCACACTCGGGGCGAACACCTTATCCTTCTTGAAGTGGGTGATCGGCTCATTCTTTCCGTGATTGGCGATACTCAGCTCCATGTCATGGGAACGCGTTGCCAGCTCCTCAAACGTTCTTGGTTTTATGCCTTGGAGAATGTAATGTAACCCCCAGTGCATGCCTTGAACACACATCTCAATGGCAGAGGTTTCAGAAAGCCGATCTTTGCAATCCAGACTTAATGAACGCCATCTATTGATGTAGTCGACGACGGGTTCCTCCTTCCACTGTTTCGTACTGGTCAACTCCAGCATGCTTACGGTGCGGCGCGTGCTGTAGAAGCGGTTGAGGAATTCCTTTTCTAGCTGATCCCAACTGTTGATAGACTCGGGCTCGAGGTCGGTGTACCAGTCAAAGGCGTTACTTTTCAGCGAGCGCACGAACTGCTTGACGAGGTAGTCTCCTTCTGTTCCAGCATTGTTACAGGTTTCAATGAAGTGGGCGACATGTTGCTTCGGGTTCCCCTTTCCATCGAACTGCATAAACTTTGGTGGTTGATAACCCCTCGGCATCTTCAAAGCGTCAATCTTCTTGGAGTAGGGCTTTGAGTATAGTACGGAATCATGTGAGCTTCCTTCATACTGTGCCTTGATGGTGTTGGCGATCATCTCCTGCAGCTGCTGGATAGAGAGAGACCCCATGAGTGTCGCCGCTTGGTCTGGCTTCAGCGTCTCTTCGACGTTCTCCAATGGAGGTTCCTCATCCTCGTCGTTTTCCTTCTTTACTGGATTATCCCCTTGCCTGACTTTCTCATCGGGCTTTGCATCTAGTTGGTTAACGAGTGCTGCGATTTGCAGGTCTTTTTCCTCCACAGTCCTTGTGAGCTTTGCGATTGCTTCATTCATCTGAGCCAGTTGCTCCTCAATTGAAGTTGTTCCAGTAACCATGACTTGCATAGCTATGCCGCTGCTTGAGTCGGCATCGGAAAGTAAGGATTCAGAGTACTTCCTCTGGCTTTCCTCTCTTGGCGCCCTGAGCGAGGCCAGGGTGATCACC
Organism: Malus sylvestris; assembly: GCF_916048215.2. Lineage (NCBI taxonomy): Eukaryota > Viridiplantae > Streptophyta > Magnoliopsida > Rosales > Rosaceae > Malus > Malus sylvestris. The sequence goes on from NC_062270.1 coordinate 21,234,006, forward strand.
GGTTCGAACCTCGGGTGCTCTTGTGCCTTTGGCGGAGTTGATGAAGGGGCGAAAGAGGCGGCGGAAAGAGCTTTTGCCTTGCTTCGAGTTATGATGCCTGAACTGATGCCCCCTGCTGTGATGACGCTTTTGTTTCTTGGATCGGCAGCGGGAACAACTCGGGCCTTCTTTGACGCCATTTGTGCTTGTTGCGGATTCACAGATAGAGATGAGAGGTAGAGACTGTCCTACCGGGCGTGCCAAATTTGTAAACACGGAAATTCCTGAAACGAAAGAGACAAGAACACGTGTACAAAATAATATTTGTATTAATGATTTAGGGGTTACAATCTCTTCTACAAATTTATCCTCTGATTCTATCTTTGAAACGTGTAGATGTAGTGTTGTTGATCCAAGGGCCGTCGAGGCTTGATCTTGGACGAACAGTTGATGAATGATGAACACCTTCTTCAAGGGCCGTCGGGGCTTGATCTTGAATTGGTGGAAGTTCTTCAAGGGGCGTTGGGGCTTGATCTTGAAGGAGGATTTCACGAAGAACAAAGAGGGCTTTCTTGATCCTTCGGGATTTGCTTGAGAGCTTCAAAGTTTCGAGGCTTCAAGGCTTTGGTGTGGTGCGACTTCTCTTCCAATTTGGGAGTAGAGAAAGTGTATGTAAAAATCCTCCCTTGATTCTTTGATGGAGGAGCCTATTTATAGGCTTTGGGAATGAATCACCACCATCCATTTGTTTTGGTGGATGTTGTAGGTGAATTTTGGTGGGTGTTGTAGGTGAAACTTGGGTGGATGTTGTAGGTGAAACTTGGGTGGATGTTGTAGGTGAAGTGAATGAAGGTTGTAATTTTAATACAATGGTCAACATTTATTACACTAAAATTTCAATGTTTACAAATGTAATCTTAATGCAATGGCTAACATCTATGCCACCGAAATTTCAATGTCTACAATAATCAACGAAGAGTTCTCATACTCATGTCATATGAGAACTCATGGTTGGGATAATGCAAAGTAGTCCCTTGACCTGAGGCATCATAGTTGTCTTGTGGTTAGGTCCTTGATCTTTGATTATGTCAAAGTCACTCCATTCGCGGGTGTCCACGACATAGTTGGGGTTAAGCCACTTAGCCATGGAGGCAAGTGAATGCGCAACAAGGGATCTCTAACCTTCAAACCGTTTGAGGGAGAATACTCTACGATATGATTAAGAATCTCTGGCCAGAGTATGAATGAGATTTAGGAAGTCATTCCAAATCACATTCAAAGTAATCATATAAGTAAATGAATCACATTGGTTAGTAGACATGAATAAACTATCAAACCAAACAATGTGATCAAGAGTATTGTATTAGAGAAAGACCGTATTGCATTGTAATCCTAAACTGAATAGGTTCTCCACCTCTTCTGATTAGCTTGGGTAACCATGAAATACTGCTAGGTGTCACTCATGGTTTGTGGAAGCCTTAAACGTGTATAATCACTAAAGGGAGAATTGAAAGTAAGTTTCAATTCACAATCGATTTGAAAGAGTTCTAATCGTCCACTGCCTCGCTAAAAGGAACCTAATGGATCGTACACCGTGTAAGGTAGAGATTGAAGAAACAACGGAGATGAGTAAGGATAATTAAATGGTTTAATTATTTATTTAGGGCTAGAATTAATTAATATGTTAATTAATCAAACGAATAAGTTCGTTATAGACCTAGGGTTAGTTTTAGGCCACAAGGCCCTATGGGATTTGAATGTCAAGCCCATTAACTCAAGTTGTATGACAACTTGAATAAACAAAGGGCTTGAAAGCCCAATAAACCCTTAAGGCCGGCCATTTAGAGGAGGGTAGTGAACTTGCTTTAATTACAAGTTTGCCACTCCAATGAAGGAAGGTATAAATATGACTTTATAGCCAAAATTCATTTTGGGTTTCTTTTAGAGAAAAGATGAGAACACAAACTCTCTTTTCTCTCTAAGAGGCCGGCCAGCCTAGAGGAACATAGCTAGCAATCTTACTTCCTCTAGGTCACTCATTTCTTCATCAATCTTTCCTTTGTGTGGAGACTTAAAGGTTCTCAACTTTGAGAACTTGGAGAAACCAATTCTTCCATCCAAATCCATGGAGCTAAGAAGCAAGGAATGAAGGCCCTATCTCTTGGGTGATTATCCTTTGCTTTTGCAAAGAGGAATCAACAAATGTATAATTTCTCAAGTCACTTTGTTTTGAGTTGAGTCTTGGTTCACCTAACTACTAGGCTTTGAATTTCATGGGTAATGTTTTGTTTTGAGTGCATGCAAGCATGATTCCGCCTTTAATTTGTTAATTGCATGCTATAGATGTTGCTCAAATGAACGTGTTTTTCACAAAATTTCCTTCAAGTGGTGTCAGAGCCTAGGTCTAGTAGTTGGTGAATCCTTTTGGGTTTTGTAGTTCATAGTTTTTTATTTGAATGTTGTAATTGTTACAAGCTTTATTCTTGCTTCTTTGAATGTAAATTTTGTTAGAAAATTTGCCATCTCAAATGTTGTAGATGTAGTTCATATGAGCATGAATTTTGGAGCTAAAAATTTGGTGCCATGGTTTTGGGAAATTCGGCCAAATCCAAAGGGTGGATTTTTGGGTTCATGTTTGTCTTGTTAAAAGTGTTTTCAAGTGACTTTTGGAACCCCTATGTACCCTAGTATGGTTATATGTTATTTCCCTTAAGTTTGAGTGTTTTTGGGATGTCTTTGGGTGAAAAATGTTCATGAAGCTTTTATGGGTTTTTTCATGAATGTTCATTGGTCTTGATGTTTTAGCCAAGAACAAAAAGTTTGGTGTTTTGATTCAAAGTTTTGATTTATTTCATAAAGTCTTTGTTTTGTGATTTTTCAAATGTTTAAATGTGATTGAAATTTTGAAAGGTGATAGAAATGGTGATGGGTGTGTAAGAAGTACTTCTCTTACACACACACCACTTGCATGAATTTATGTCATGCACCACTTGCATGAATTTATGTCACACACCTCTTGCACCACTTGCATGACTTTATGTCAAACCTACAAATCAACACACACATCACTTCCTTCACTCTCTATAACCGGCCACCCTATTAAAATAGGGTTCTTTTGGGGCTTTTATGCAATTACATAAAGTTTTGATACTTTTGTGTATTTGCAGTTTGACCCAAAAGTTTACGTATTTACGTAAAGGCCCAAAATCATTAAAGGACAAATTGTTTTGTTCCTTTAATGAAGTTTTTGAATTTATTGAAATTTTTGGGTTCTAGTTGTAATTACATGAAGTAATGGACTTTTGTGTTTTTACAAAATGAGCTCAAAAGTTTAAGTTTTGCAACATAGCAGTTTTGCAACATAGCCCAAAAAGTTGAGGTTATTGCATTTTGGCCCAAATTAGGTTGAGAACAAAATGGTTTTGTCTCTTTAAATGAGAATTGGATTTTCATTTCATTTAGCTCCATTTAAATCAATTCTATGGATACAAAAACCAAATGACAATGTTGCATTCAAAGTTTAATTAGTTAAAGCGTCAATTAATTAAAGGGTGATTATGAACCTAAGCCTACAATAATTGAGCTATGTGAAAGGCCGTCTCAAATTTGTTTGAACCATGGGAATGTGTAGATTAGATTTTGGTTGTAATTTGATATGATCAAATGTTGTAAAAGAGCATAAGCTCTTCTTTACTTTAAAGTAATTTGTTTTGATCAAATGTTGTAAAAGAGCATAAGCTCTTCTTTACTTTGAAGTACTCCTTTCTTGTTTTATTTGATATGCATGAAATTGGAGTAGTTGGGTCTAACGCCCAATAGGAAAAACACGCCTTAATATGATTAAACGCGTAACTAAAATCAATCACCATCCCTAGACCAAGATTCAACACTAGGCTCGTGTTGGATCTAATCAAAGGTTCATAGTCATCCTAAGGCCCTAAGGCAACTATATAGTCCATGAATGAATGCAAACCTTATGTTAGTAGTACCATATACTCTTGCTTTAAAAACTGTTTTACAACTTAGTGGGTGTATTATATACTACTAAATCAATCACATGGACCAATAGTTGTAATAGGACCAAATTGTTTTAATAAGATTAAAATGAATGTTTATATATGATGAGACCTAAAACCCTCAACCAAACCATTATTAAGTTGATAAGCGTGAGAGTGCTTTGAACACTCTTTCGTGGCCTTCCACCGTAGTAGGCTCCGATCGTTTGTGACTCGTACACCGACTTCACCCTATCATGGGGGAGTACAAAGTGCGTGCTTACACTCAGGATGAATCCTATACGCATACATGATGTTGTGAAGGTAGGCAACGAGAATGATCAACATCATATCATTGTGAGGTTGTTCTTGAACCCCTACCCGAACTTGCATGGTGGGAATGACTTAACTAAGTGCAATGGAGCCAACATCATATCATTGTGAGGCTTCATTCTCTAGAGGCCAAATAAGATGGGTACTTGCAAGAGATGCAAATGAGTAAGTGTACTCTCTCATTATTATTGATGCTAGCCAACATCATATCATTGTGAGGTGGACTTGGTAATGATGAGTCTCCCATACCCTACTAAGAGTTTCCTCCAAAACTCTCGAATTCCGATGAGGGATATGGAATTTGCCAAAAATAGTGGGTGGTGCTATTTGATTTAAAGACCCGAATCAAATGGCTTAAAATCAATCAATTTATATTCGTTATGTATTTGTTTACCAATATATTTGCAAACGCTATTCAAAACTTGACAAAGAAAAGCCGAATGCTTTAGTTTCCGGACTTGGTACCACAATCCCAAAGATTGTCTTAAATGGATTGTATATGTACCTAAGTGTCTAATCCTCACAAATCGTTGTATGAAGAAATAAGAGTTGCTTTGAACAACCCTTAGCTAATGCAAACACTAGTGCTTATTTCTTTGTTAAATGAACAAAGAACTTGAGAACAAAGCACAAGGACATGGACACTTTATGTGCCATGATTCTTCACTTACAAATTGTTGTATGAAGAAATGAGAGTTGCCTTGAACAACTCTTGAAAGTTTGTAATTATGTTTAGAACATAATGGTTGGTTGACAAAAATAGTCCATCAACATGGACTTATGATGATTTTGAATCATTGAGTGTTGAAGTGTTAAACCACTTCTAGAAACGGAAACTAGGCAAGGACTTCACCTTTGTGTCCCTATCCAAATGGTTCACTAAGTTTATTGTAAACTATATAGTGAACAATAACCACACACTCTCCAAATCGTTTGATGTGTATAACACAATTGAAATAAGTTTCAAGAGAGATAGTGGGAGTTTAAGGACCATGACTATTGTAGTCAAAAGGAGAAGTCAAATGAAGAAAGCGAAATAAACTCCAAGGGAACAAACTTTCTTTATGAAAGGATAGACATTGGAAGGGGTATTTGCAAGAAATGTCTTCCAAGTGTCAAGAACACACCTTTCGAAGGTGTTGTAAATTGTTCTTGAAAAGTTCAAAACAGTTAGTTCTTCTACTTGAATGCTTGATTCTGTATTAGTAACTATGTTTTGCAATCGTTGTAAAAGTGTGGCTAATAAGAAGTAGAAGATTAATGAGAGAAGAGAAACTACTTCACATTCGGAAAGTGAATCAAATGTAGATCTCTGCGAAAGCGGATGGTACTTACTTCCTCATATGAACTACCAAAGAAATTGGAAAAACCAAAGATTGTCTTTACATTCCAAGTTTAAGGAACTTAATTCCATCACTATAAGGGATGGATGAATGTTTTGTTTGACAAAACATTAATTCTTTATTAATGAATGATTAGATTATTGTAATCTAATTGATTGTCTCTATAGTAGAGATGATATGGTAGTGTTAACTGTTTAGAATATAACGATGCTTAAAACCCAAAAGGTTGCAAGGTAGTGACTAATCCCAACTGAGTTGTGATACCTCTAAAACATAAATTATGAGTTGGTCATAGATGGATGCTTTGGATCGTTAGATCCGGATCCAATGCCTTCTTGTTAAAATTGTATAGAGGCAAAATGTTTGAATCTTTATTCTTTTGGAAAGGAAGAAAGAATCACAAAGTTGTTGATGTTAATTCACTTAGATGTTAGTGGCACTTGTCCACAACATAATACTACTCATGTTGTATGACATTCACCGAAGATCGCTCTCGGTTCGACTATCATTTATTTTGAATAAACACAAGTCCGAATACTTTGCAAAAGGTTTCAAAGAAATCAAGAAATGTAAGTTGATGAGTAAGATGTCTAAAGTATTTACCTCCTTAGATTTGATCCAAGGAAAGGTAACACTTTAGAACAGTTTCCTTGAAAGATATCAAGGAAAGAAGCATCATATGATAATGGATTTCTCCATTAAGAGAAGAACGAACTCGAATAAGATTTAGTTCGTTGGATGTTATCAATTGCCCATATATAGGATATATTTACTTCTAAGACAATATGATTGTCAATTAGAAGATCTTCCAAAAACAAATTTTCATGACTCTATAGGATGTAGTTGGAAAGAAAGACAAGTCTTAATCGTGTTAAGATTTGGGGTTGTGTGCTAATAAGCAATATTTGTTTAAAAATTATCTTGTGGGTATCCTTAAATTAACATTTGGATATCACTTCTATAAACCAACTAACAAATGTTGTTTGTTGGGTAGTTCATTGTAATCCTACACTAGGATTTGCCTAAGATAGAGCAAATGAACGAGGGATAGAACTTAAAGAATGGGTTCTTTGAGAAACAAGATAGTGATCAACAAATATAACAACCTAGTTCCTATACCACAAGCTCCAAGGTAGTCGAGAACGATTTATAAACCGTCTCAGTTGAATGGTTTGAACTTTATGACTATGTCATAGAGTTGCACCTCTTAATTCGAAAGAAATAAGAATGAAAATCCTTATGGCTACATTGAGTGTATATACGATATATACTCAAGGAAATGGTAAAGTACCATTTGACTCGAAATAATGAAACCTCCATAGCTAATTGGTAGCTTAAGGTGACTACAATTAAAGAGATTGGTTGACTTGGAAGAAACCATCTTTGACGTAGTCTAGGTTTCAATTAATTCGAAGATTGCTAGCTACAACTAAATGGTGATTCAATGCTTGGACATAATATGGGTTTCCGAAACCATTATTAAGATAGTCTTGATAATATATGTCTAAAACTATGAATCACAAGACATGTAAGTTGTAGAGATCCAACCATCATGGATCTTAGCAAGCTAGTGGGAGTTATAAGCGTCTTATGAGAGAAAAATCAAATCAATTCATTTCTCATAAAGATGTAAATTAATCTTTTGTTTACTAAGTTTACAAAAGATTAGTGGGAGTTAATCATATTCCTAAAATTGAATATATATGATATATTAATTTTGGAAATGAAAACAATACTTATTCGTTAAAGTTATGACTTTAAACATTCTATAACGATAGAATGTATATGGGAGACATAGTCTATAAACATGGGATGTAAATCTATAATGATAGATTTCAGGATATAATTGGATTATATCAAGCCCTAGTGATAGACAAAAGATGCTAGGAAGTTTCTCATATGATGATAAACTTCAATCAGAAGAACAACTCTAGTAAGACTAGGAGGTAGCTCTTCTCAAAGGGAACATACCCTTTGACTCCCAAAGAAATAATACGTAAATAGAATCCTTTATGCATACGTAGAAAGGTGATTTATGTATTTCATATTGTATGAAAACATTGATATGAGTTGTACCTAGAAAGGTACAAGACGATATCAGTGCAAGCCCAAGATCAGAACCATGGCAACTGTCAAGTGAGTCCTTGAGTATTTAAGAAATACTAAAGGATAGATTCCTCAAAGAATGAGGAAGAATTAGAGTAACAAAATGGAAGCGTAAATGTATTAGATTATGAATCTAATCCATCATTGGATGTTTCTTCATTATGAATGAAGAGATAATTAGATATCTCTTTATTATGACTAAAAGAGATATTTGGATGGAAACATTAAAAGTAATGACTTTAGTGTGTTCCATTGTGAATGCAAAGTATATTGCCATATAGAAGCTTACAACAATGTTGTTTGGATAGGAAAGTTCATTTATGAACTCTCTATTCGGTTCCAACCAGAAAGTGTCTCTAGTGTACCGACACTACGACACTAATGGGGCGATAGCTCAAGCCAGGGAATCAAGGTCTCATCACGATCCGAACTCAAATGAGAGACTGAACCACATGATTGAGAATCATGTATAATGGTGACGTCGTTATTCTCAAGGTTGCTTCTATGGATAACATATAGATATCTATTGTCTAGGCTTACTACTCAGCCATTTTTGAAATGACTACAGAAGAGGTATCATCACTGATGACCAAGCTGATTGGCTCTAGTGCAAGTGGGAGATTGTTGGAAATGTGCCCTAAAACCAATCATATGATGATACTTTACGGACATTTCACATGTTAAACTAATCTAGTTTAATATCAAGGGCATAGATTATTGTTTTAAGCCATCTCATATAAATGTTATATGCTTAAACGATGAGTCCAAGGAATATGTAATTAGAAGAATGTAATTTAAAGAAGTTAGATTCATGGGACCATTCTCTTTCGTATACATATCCTAAACGTTCCTAATCATAGGATTGCCAATTGGGCATTGACAATCCGTTAAGATCAGTATGTGCTATGTCTTCTCTTAGTGAGAGTGACTGGTCTCGAGTCATTGGTGTGACTGACACCAAGACAAGTACATAGGTGCTCAATAAGGAATGAGTTCACTGAACACGATCAACGAAGAGTTCTCATACTCATGTCACATGAGAACTCATGGTTGGGATAATGCAAAGTAGTCATTTGACCTGAGGCATCATAGTTGTCTTGTGGTTAGGTCCTTGATCTTTGATTATGTCAAAGTCACTCCATTTGCGGGTGTCCACGGCATAGTTAGGGTTAAGCCACTTAGCCATGGAGGCAAGTGAATGCGCAACAAGGGATCTCTAACCTTCAAACCGTTTGAGGGAGAATACTCTATGATATGTGATAGGAGCATATTTATGCGACTTAATTGGCTTGTTCTTGTGCGTTTACGTTGTGTTTCTTTAGTTATTTTAGTGTTTAAAGCCATTTTCTTTTGTTTGTAGGTCTTAATAACAACCTTGGCAAGAAAAGTGCATTTTGGTGCATGTTGGATCAACATTGGGCTCAAATGGATTGCATGCATGAGGATGGACGTTTTGGGCATATGTGTGTGCAAGTGTGTGTGTGTAATTGCAAGGATAAATAATGACAACTCATACACATGCAAAGAAGCCCACATGCAAAGTGAAAGACTCTAAGTACAAAGTATGCAAGAAGATGCATTTTGGAGGCCTTTGGAGCATGTTTCGGGCTTGGAATGGATAGCAAATGCATGGGCCAAGTGGATGGACGAATTTGAGAACTAAAGAGGCCAAGAATATGAAGAATTATGGTCCAAAAGATGAAGAAAACAGCCCAAAAATCTGTCACCCCAACTTGCATTCCTTGCCATGCAAACCACATAGAATTCCCTTTGGATTCCATACCATGCTTGATCACTCTTGTCCCCTACATAATTTCTGATTTCATGCTTTAATTCATTTAATTATTTCACTCAATTTCTTGATACCTCTTGTTCCCTTCACCCATTAGATTTTAGACAACCTTTACATCCATTACATGCACCAATTGATGCTCCATCATTCACATTTGGAATCCAATGCCATGTGCAACACATGTTGTTGCACCTTTGACCCATTTGTTGACACATTTCACCTCCCTTTCCATCTCTATGCAATGTACACAATCATTCATGCTCCCTAGCTACAACACCACTCCATTTTACCCTTCACACTTTGCATCATTACTTCATTTTCACCCTTGGACCATTGCACACCACACACACAAATTGCCATGCATTTCATCCTTAACCTAACCTTATTTTCTAAGGTTTTTGGGGCCTATAAATACATGTTTACACCCCTTGGCCAAAGACACAATCCCCCATATTCATCATTTTATCACAGAAATTCGTCCTTACACACCCTAGGAAGCAAAACACCCCAAAAACACCATTCTAGTGCCTAGAAAACATAACAACCACTCCACCTTCTTCCACCCTCTTTGCCTAGTTTTCCACCACCTTCCAACCATCAAACACTCTTCCACACTCACCCTAAACCCCTCCATATCATTCCCCATCCATTCTACACCATAAATCCACCCAAAAATCTGTCCACAAGCTTCATGCCGCAACAAGGAGGAAGGGAGATCCATTGATGCACTTGCTTTCCAAGTTGGAGCATTTTAGGTGTTTTCTTTCCTTTGATTTTAATGTCTAATTTTATGTATCTTTGTATTGCAAGAATGAGGAACTAAACCCCCTTAGTTGGGGGGTGATTTGAAACCATGTACATGCTTGCAATATGATTTGATTACATTCAGTTGTTATTTCATAAGTTGCGGATTCAATTCGTTCATCTACTTGATTGATAACTTATTTGTGTATGTTGATTGAGAGTGCACGCTTAGTTTTCATGCATGAATATGATGCTAGATTATGAGGGAGTTTCACCTAATAGTTACAATCTTATAATCACAAGTAGTGAAGGTCGCTTGAAAACGATCGCGTTGAATGAATTCTTGGCACTAGTTTCATGCTCATCATAGTAACGAATGCCTCGTCAACACTTATAGTTCTCATTGTGCTTCATGATTCTTGATTGTATCTTTATTGTGCTCATCACGTAAGGAACCTTTGAGGAATGCTTTGAATTGTTGTATGCGCTTTTCCATCCAATTCATTAACTTAAGGAGAACTTGAAGGTTAATTTAAGCGTATCTAATTAACTTGGGGTGTTGAGTTTCATAATTTATTGAAAGAACAACTGAAAATCATTTTGTTTGCAAGTGTGTCATGTGTGGAGAAGAACCTCCTAACTAGCCTTTTATCCATCCTTTCCATCCAAAAACGTTTTACAATCTGTTTTGTTTTAAAGTTTCTGTTTTGTTTTCAATTTTCGTCCAAAACAAATCCCCCTTTATTTTGAAGTCTTAGATTAGTTAGAAAGTGTTTTGATTTGTGTTTCTAAGTGTTTTTATTCAAGTTTTTATCCAACTTCGTCCAAGTTCTTGTTAGGTTCTCAAAACTGCCCAGAAAGTGGTTTTTAGGTAGTTTTGAGTCATTAGGTTGCTGTTTTGAGTTTTATGTTTGTTTAAGTATTTTAAAGTATAGTTTTGCATTCTTTGAGTCTAGTTAGTGTTTTAAATTTTATTTTTATGTTTTTAAGTCAGTTTTCAAGTGTTTAGCAATCCCTCCTAATCCCCGGCCTAGAACGATCCCTACTTACATACTTTACTACATTTGATAAAAAGAGGGTTTAATTTGTGTGCTTATATATTTCGCATCAAATTTTGGCGCCGTTGCCGGGGATTAGCAACTTTGCTAATCTCTTGGATTGTTTTCTTTCGAATTATTGTATTTTGTTTAAGTTTCTGTTTAAGTTGCTGATTTGTTTTGTTTTCTTTGTTTTTAGGTACTAGTTTATGACCCGTAGCTCACAACCTGTTCGTGAGCATATCTCCGACTTTGACGGTGATTTTGAGAGGACTTTGAGAAGGAAAAAGAAATTGCAAGAGTCTAATCCTCTTAGTCCCGAGCCTGAATTAGAAGAGCAAGGTATAGCCATGGACAACCGTACACTCAAGGAGCTTGCCGCCTCGGGTTTGGATAATGCCGCACCATTGTGTATCCAATATCCCATGGCTGCTCAAGGTAAAACCGAAGAGTTCGAGTTAAAGTCAAGTTTGCTCCACCACATTCCAAAGTTCCATGGGCTTTCCATGGAGGATCCGAACAAACATTTGAAGGAATTTGAAGTGGTGTGCTCAAGTATGACTCCGATTACCGTTGACAGAAGTATTTTAAAGATGAAGGCTTTTCCATTCTCTTTAATGGACAAAGCCAAGGATTGGTTATACGAGTTGGCTCCCGGTACAGTTACATCTTGGGAGAGTATGAAGAGGGCGTTTCTGGAGAAGTTTTTCCCAACTTCTCGTATCATTCTTCTTCGTAAAAAAATAAGTGGAATTCAGCAAAGCCAAGGTGAATCTTTTCCATCTTATTATGAATGATTTAAATCACTTGTTGCTTCTTGTCCACAGCATCAGATGAAGGAGGAGTTACTTCTTCAATACTTTTACGAAGGTCTTTTACCACTTGAACGACAAATGTTGGATGCTTCCGCGGGAGGAGCTCTAGTGGATAAGACACCTAGGGATGCCAAAACTCTCATTGCGAATCGAGCACTCAATGCACAACAATATGAAGGTGTTGGGCAAAGAGACACCCCACGGCCACATCATGTCAATGAGGTAAGTTCTATTTCTGAGTTACAATCCCAAATGGCTAACCTTACGTCTATGTTATCGCAGTTGGTTGAAGGCCCCAAAACGCAAGGAACTACAATCTGTGGTGTATGCTCCATTCAAGGACACCAATCTGATCAATGCCCTCAATTAATTGAGAATGGAGGATGGGAATCGGCCAATGCTGTGGGTTATGGGAATCAAAACCAACCAAGGAATGATCCTTTCTCCAATACATACAACCCGGGATGGCGTGACCACCCCAATTTCAGATGGAGAGATGCACCACAATATGGCCAACAAAGTGGATTCCGACAACCCCCGGGTTTCTTTCCAAGGCCAATGGAACCACAACCACCTCCTCAGGCACAATCTTCCCAAACCAACCCAGGTACGTCTATGAATGATGATAAAACATATCAGTTACTAACCACCATGGCGCAGGGAATGCAGAACCAAGCAAAGGAGGTTAATGAGCTGAAGAAGCAAATGGGACAAATGGCCGAATTTTTGGGGCAATTCCGTGAAAATGGTAAGTTACCAAGCACTACGGTGGTCAATCCAAAGGGTGGCTTCGAATCTGCAAAGGCTATCACATTACGAAGTGGAAAAGAGGTGAGAAACAAGGAAGATGAGAAGATACAACTCAAGGAAGATGAGAACACCTACCCCACGGCAAGGGTACCATCACCCATGCCGCAGCCATCTAAGACATCCCATCCGTCCACCTCAGGTAAGAATGTTCCAAATGTTGTGATTTCGAACACTAATCTGCCCAATGTTCCTTTCCCTCGTAGATTTGCACAATCGAAGAAAGAAGAAAGCGAAAAGGACATTTTGGATACCTTTCGAAAAGTCCAAGTGAACATTCCTTTACTTGATGCTATTAAGCAAGTGCCCAGGTACGCAAAGTTTTTAAAAGAATTATGCACAACTAGGAAAAGAATTTCAAACAAAGAAGTTGTGAAGGTAAGTGAAAATGTATCTGCGGTTTTGCAACGGAAGTTACCTCCAAAGTGTAAGGATCCAGGGAGCTTTACTATCCCATGCGTAATTGGAAACACTAGATTTGAAAAATGCATGTTAGATTTAGGTGCTTCTATTAATGTTATGCCATATTCCATTTATGCATCAATGAACCTTGGTGAGTTAAAACAAGATGGCGTGATAATTCAATTGGCCGATCGTTCTAACGCTTATCCCAAGGGAGTCCTTGAGGATGTTTTAGTGCAGGTCAATCATCTTATCTTTCCTGCAGATTTTTATGTCTTAGAAATGGAGGATTCAAGCCATGCTCCATCATTGCCAATCTTGCTAGGCCGACCATTCATGAAAACAGCGAGAACAAAAATAGATGTGTTTATGGGAACATTAACCATGGAGTTTGATGGAGACATTATTCGTTTTAATCTTTCTGAAACCATTAAATATCCAATGGAGGACCATTCTTGTTTCGCTATTGACATTGTTGATTCTTTGGCACAGGTACATTTGGATCGAATGAACGACGATGCACTTGAAATAGCCTTAGTACACGGCATAGGAGCAAGAAACAAGTGTGGGGGAATCCAAGCAACCCACGGCATGGAATCTGACCATATTGCCGTGCCCCTTTGTGGTGAAGTGTTTGAAATGGTCGCGGCCCTCGAGTCATTGACATCACATTCTGGTAAGTCTTCACTCTCAATTTTAGATTCGGTTTTGGCTAACAAGTTACTTCCATCCATTGTGCAGCCACCTACACTTGAGTTGAAGCCATTACCTAGTCACTTGAAGTATGTTTTCTTGGGAGAAGATCAAACACTACCCGTCATCATATCTAGCTCACTCACGGCCCAAGAAGAAGACAAGTTGATAAGGGTGTTAAAGGAGCACAAATCTGCCATTGGATGGACCTTGGCGGATATCAAAGGCATTAGTCCCACCACGTGCATGCATCGCATCCTTTTGGAGGAGGGAGCTAAGCCATCTCGGGAGGCTCAACGTCGCCTTAATCCACCCATGTTGGAAGTAGTAAAGAAGGAGGTTATAAAATTGCTTGACTGTGGTGTTATATACCCTATTTCTGATAGTCGTTGGGTGTCTCCCGTGCAGGTTGTTCCAAAGAAGTCCGGGATCACGGTGGTGAAGAATGAAGAACAAGAGCTTGTACCCACTCGTGTGGTGACCGGTTGGCGTGTTTGTATTGATTACAGGAAGTTAAATGCCATGACAAGGAAAGATCACTTTCCGTTGCCATTCCTGGATCAAATGTTAGAAAGGTTAGCCGGTTATAAATTTTATTGCTTTCTTGATGGATATTCCGGATATAACCAAATTGTGATAGCTCCGGAGGACCAAGAAAAGACAACGTTCACGTGCCCCTTTGGCACCTTTGCATACAGGCGCATGCCATTTGGTTTGTGCAATGCCCCTGCGACATTTCAACGATGCATGGTGAGTATCTTTTCTGATTATGTGGAGAAAATTATTGAGATATTCATGGATGATTTCAGCGTGTTTGGTAATTCATTCGATCATTGCTTGAGTAATCTGACCTTAATTTTGAAACGTTGTGTTGAAACGAATCTTGTGCTTAATTGGGAAAAATGTCACTTCATGGTTAAGCAAGGTATTGTTCTAGGACATATTATTTCTGAAGAAGGCATTGAAGTGGATAAATCTAAGGTAGACCTTGTTCGTCACTTACCCTCTCCAACTTCGGTTAGAGAGGTTCGTTCGTTTCTTGGTCACGCAGGTTTTTATAGGCGTTTCATAAAGGATTTCTCCAAGATTTCACAACCACTATGCCGATTGCTTCAAAAAGAGGTGGCTTTCGAGTTTGATGATGCATGCTCCATGGCATTCAAGCAATTAAAAGAAGCTCTTACTTCGGCTCCCATTATCACACCTCCAGATTGGAGCCTTCCATTTGAGTTGATGTGCGATGCTTCGGATTATGCGATTGGTGCTGTTTTGGGGCAACGAAAGAACAAACAACCTCATGTTATTTATTATGCCTCTAGGACACTAAATGATGCTCAATTAAATTACTCCACCACTGAAAAAGAATTACTTGCTGTGGTATTTGCATTAGATAAGTTCCGATCATACTTACTTGGTACTAAAGTTATTATTTTTACTGATCATGCAGCTCTCAAGTATTTACTCACAAAAAAGGAGGCCAAGCCTAGACTAATTCGATGGATGTTGCTTCTACAAGAGTTTGACATTGAGATTCGGGATAAGAAGGGCGTGGAGAATGTGGTGGCTGACCACCTAAGTCGAATGGTGCATGAGGAAGCATCGCCAATTTCTGAAACCTTCCCCGATGAGCAACTAATGTCTATCCAGGTAAGTGAGCCTTGGTACGCGGATTTGGTGAATTATTTGGTGACTAAACAAGTTCCTAGCACCCTAAACAAATTCCAACGTGATAAACTTAAAAAGGATGCTAGATTTTATGTTTGGGATGACCCATACTTGTGGAAATATTGTTCAGATCAGGTTATAAGAAGATGTGTGCATGAATCAGATTTTCACTCAATTTTAAGTTTTTGTCACACATATGCATGTGGGGGTCACTTTGGCACCCAAAGGACAGCTTTTAAGGTTCTTGAATGTGGTTTTTATTGGCCTACTTTGTTTAAAGATGCTAGAACCTTCTGTTTAACATGTGATCGCTGCCAAAGGACAGGTAATATTAGCCAAAAAGATCAAATGCCGCAGGTACCCATCTTTGTTGTTGAAATCTTTGATATTTGGGGTATCGATTTTATGGGTCCTTTTCCTTCATCTTTTGGTTTCACCTACATATTACTTGCCGTTGATTATGTTTCAAAGTGGGTGGAAGCGAAAGCCACTCGAACTAACGATTCTAAAGTTGTGGCAGATTTTGTGAAAACTAATATCTTTTCTAGATTTGGGATGCCTAGGGTGCTAATCAGTGATGGAGGGTCTCATTTTTGCAACCGTACCATTGGGGCATTACTCAAGAAGTATCATGTGACGCATAAGGTTTCCACACCTTACCACCCCCAAACCAATGGCCAAGCCGAGGTATCTAATCGTGAGATCAAACAGATTTTGGAGAAGACCGTTGGGCCAAATAGAAAAGATTGGAGCTTACGGCTGGATGATGCACTATGGGCGTATCGAACGGCTTACAAGACCCCCATTGGTATGTCTCCTTTTCGACTTGTGTATGGCAAGCCTTGCCATCTTCCCGTGGAATTAGAACATAGAGCTCATTGGGCCATCAAGACCTTCAATTTGAATGTGGACCAAGCTGGAATTCATCGAAAGCTTCAATTGAGTGAACTTGATGAGATAAGGCATGAAGCTTATGAGAATGCTAGAATTTACAAAGAGAAGACCACGGCATTCCATGATAAGATGCTTCGAGGCAAGACTTTCGAAATTGGGCAGAAAGTGTTGTTGTTCAACTCCCGCCTTCGTCTATTCCCTGGTAAGTTACGTTCCAAATGGGTTGGCCCGTTTGTTGTTACTAATCTTTTTGTACATGGTGCAGTCCAAATTAAGAGCTTGAGAACCGGGCAAGAATTCAAGGTGAATGGACATCGCTTGAAGCCATACTACGAGAACTTTGTGGAGCATGTTGTGGAGGAGATCCCACTGCATGCCGTGGGTTCCAAGGAGAAGTGAAGGTGTTCATCGTCCGGCTGGAAGACGTTAAAGCAAGCGCTTTAAGGGAGGCAACCCATTTATTCTGTTTGATTGTCTATTTTATTACTTGTTTAATTATTTTTGGTTATGACTTTCTATTTTGAAACATTAACAAATATGCAAAGGATTTTAACATTAAACTTCGTGGAAATGAACAGCAAAGCTTCGCCGTACAATTCCAATCCAGTTCAAGTTCAAAGCTGTGGAAAGTCAACAAGATCAACTATCTCCAAAACCAGATTTGCGTTCTTAAACTCTACTCTGTCTGGTTTTTACTTTGCCATATTTGTCATGTTTATTTGTCGTTTGTTATTTGCTTGTTTTTGGTGTGAGTATATGCTTGAAACATTGAGGACAATGTTTGATTTAAGTGTGGGGGGAGTAACCATTGTTTTGCATGAAATTCGTAGAAATTTATCACCCATTACTTCTAGTGTTGTTCCTTGTTGTTTTAAGTATTTTTAAGCTGTTTTGGAGTGTTTCAGTGTGTTTTGACATAAAAATCCAAAAATTCATAAAAATTTGAAAAATTGTTTTTGAAAATCCAAAAAAAAAAGAGTTGTTTTTGTGCGCTTATTTGTGTCTTAGGGTACCTTCCAACACAATGATGAGGATTCAGTTTGTAATTGCATGACTGTTAAAGAGAGTTATAAACATGGATGAAAGTTTGATTTACTCTTTATTTATGCGTGATTGTGGTTATAACTTATGAAATCACATGTAATCATAAAAGAAAAAAATTAGTTTTTTGTAACATGCTTGAAGGAAAGAACTCAAACTAACGCTACAACCTTGTGAGAATTGAGCCTAAATATTTATTTGGAGAGTTAAAATCTGTGCATTATTGTTTTCTAAAGTCGTTGCATGATCTCATTATTCTTTGCTTGGTTATTACTTAGAAGGCGTTTCATCATTTAGTTCCAAATGCTAGAACTCATGCCTATTTCATTCAAAGCATGCTATTGATTTGCATAACACATATTCAAGATGAAGTTGTGTAGTTACCACCACCAAAGCCAAACTGCCATGTATCCCATATCGTTATATGTTTAAGTTAACCCCATTGAGCCTTGATAGCCTACATTCTTTGTTAAACCACATTATCCTTACCTAGCCTAGTTTAGGACCATCCATACCCTTGTTCTTGAAGCATAGTAAAGTATGAGTCAAATTGAATTCCTTTTGATTAATGTATGGCAGAAAACAAGTGTGGGGGAAGTGATTCTTGTGTGTGTGTATGCCAAAATCATTCATAAGGCACGAGTAGAAAAGAAAGATTCGTGAAAAATAGAATGAAAAGAAGAAGAGCTGTGAAGAGAAAAGGAGTTGAAAAATATGTGAAAAAGAGTTTTAAAGTGTTGCTTATTGAAGAAAGGGTCCAAAACATTGAATTCGGCCCTAAATATTGCTTGAATCTTCCCTTCGTGTTTAAAAGTTGATTACTGCAATCTAAGTGAATTCTAAGTTTTCATTTCATTACTTTTCTTGCTATTGCTTTAAGAACGTTTGTTATCCCTATCCTTCATTTGTTAGCCAACACCCCAAGCCCGTTACAACCTTTGACTTCAATCTTGAGTGTTATGTGTTTCAATTTGTGGAGTTTGAATTTGGTATGAGCATATGGTGTCACTGGTTCTCGCGTCTAAGTAATAGCATTCCATTCATGAGATCATATCTAAACATGCTTATTAACTCCAGAAATTGCTTTCTTTGTGATACATATATGTGAGCATTCGTTTTCATATCTACATCAATCTTCTCACATATAACTAGTATAGGGTGTGTAGTTGGAAAATCTGAGTGAAAATTGAGTGCATATCTTGTAAGGAATTGAGTGAATTCTCTAAGGCATGTTACTACATCAAAAACATTGTTTTAATTGATTAATTGTGAACTAGTAAGTGGTGACTATGATTAAGTATGTGCTTAAGTGTAAAGATGACTCAAATCTGTGGGGATAATGATTTTTAACATGTCATGTGCATTGGAAATCCCTGAGGCAAATGTTGGAAGGTTTAGGTTGTGTTTTATTTGTTTTGTGTCGTTTTATTTCTTTGTTTTGCTCGAGGACTAGCAAAAGCTAAGTGTGGGGGAATTTGATAGGAGCATATTTATGCGACTTAATTGGCTTGTTCTTGTGCGTTTACGTTGTGTTTCTTTAGTTATTTTAGTGTTTAAAGCCATTTTCTTTTGTTTGTAGGTCTTAATAACAACCTTGGCAAGAAAAGTGCATTTTGGTGCATGTTGGATCAATATTGGGCTCAAATGGATTGCATGCATGAGGATGGACGTTTTGGGCATATGTGTGTGCAAGTGTGTGTGTGTAATTGCAAGGATAAATAATGACAACTCATACACATGCAAAGAAGCCCACATGCAAAGTGAAAGACTCTAAGTACAAAGTATGCAAGAAGATGCATTTTGGAGGCCTTTGGAGCATGTTTCGGGCTTGGAATGGATAGCAAATGCATGGGCCAAGTGGATGGACGAATTTGAGAACTAAAGAGGCCAAGAATATGAAGAATTATGGTCCAAAAGATGAAGAAAACAGCCCAAAAATCTGTCACCCCAACTTGCATTCCTTGCCATGCAAACCACATAGAATTCCCTTTGGATTCCATACCATGCTTGATCACTCTTGTCCCCTACATAATTTCTGATTTCATGCTTTAATTCATTTAATTATTTCACTCAATTGCTTGATACCTCTTGTTCCCTTCACCCATTAGATTTTAGACAACCTTTACATCCATTACATGCACCAATTGATGCTCCATCATTCACATTTGGAATCCAATGCCATGTGCAACACATGTTGTTGCACCTTTGACCCATTTGTTGACACATTTCACCTCCCTTTCCATCTCTATGCAATGTACACAATCATTCATGCTCCCTAGCTACAACACCACTCCATTTTACCCTTCACACTTTGCATCATTACTTCATTTTCACCCTTGGACCATTGCACACCACACACACAAATTGCCATGCATTTCATCCTTAACCTAACCTTATTTTCTAAGGTTTTTGGGGCCTATAAATACATGTTTACACCCCTTGGCCAAAGACACAATCCCCCATATTCATCATTTTATCACAGAAATTCGTCCTTACACACCCTAGGAAGCAAAACACCCCAAAAACACCATTCTAGTGCCTAGAAAACATAACAACCACTCCACCTTCTTCCACCCTCTTTGCCTAGTTTTCCACCACCTTCCAACCATCAAACACTCTTCCACACTCACCCTAAACCCCTCCATATCATTCCCCATCCATTCTACACCATAAATCCACCCAAAAATCTGTCCACAAGCTTCATGCCGCAACAAGGAGGAAGGGAGATCCATTGATGCACTTGCTTTCCAAGTTGGAGCATTTTAGGTGTTTTCTTTCCTTTGATTTTAATGTCTAATTTTATGTATCTTTGTATTGCAAGAATGAGGAACTAAACCCCCTTAGTTGGGGGGTGATTTGAAACCATGTACATGCTTGCAATATGATTTGATTACATTCAGTTGTTATTTCATAAGTTGCGGATTCAATTCGTTCATCTACTTGATTGATAACTTATTTGTGTATGTTGATTGAGAGTGCACGCTTAGTTTTCATGCATGAATATGATGCTAGATTATGAGGGAGTTTCACCTAATAGTTACAATCTTATAATCACAAGTAGTGAAGGTCGCTTGAAAACGATCGCGTTGAATGAATTCTTGGCACTAGTTTCATGCTCATCATAGTAACGAATGCCTCGTCAACACTTATAGTTCTCATTGTGCTTCATGATTCTTGATTGTATCTTTATTGTGCTCATCACGTAAGGAACCTTTGAGGAATGCTTTGAATTGTTGTATGCGCTTTTCCATCCAATTCATTAACTTAAGGAGAACTTGAAGGTTAATTTAAGCGTATCTAATTAACTTGGGGTGTTGAGTTTCATAATTTATTGAAAGAACAACTGAAAATCATTTTGTTTGCAAGTGTGTCATGTGTGGAGAAGAACCTCCTAACTAGCCTTTTATCCATCCTTTCCATCCAAAAACGTTTTACAATCTGTTTTGTTTTAAAGTTTCTGTTTTGTTTTCAATTTTCGTCCAAAACAAATCCCCCTTTATTTTGAAGTCTTAGATTAGTTAGAAAGTGTTTTGATTTGTGTTTCTAAGTGTTTTTATTCAAGTTTTTATCCAACTTCGTCCAAGTTCTTGTTAGGTTCTCAAAACTGCCCAGAAAGTGGTTTTTAGGTAGTTTTGAGTCATTAGGTTGCTGTTTTGAGTTTTATGTTTGTTTAAGTATTTTAAAGTATAGTTTTGCATTCTTTGAGTCTAGTTAGTGTTTTAAATTTTATTTTTATGTTTTTAAGTCAGTTTTCAAGTGTTTAGCAATCCCTCCTAATCCCCGGCCTAGAACGATCCCTACTTACATACTTTACTACATTTGATAAAAAGAGGGTTTAATTTGTGTGCTTATATATTTCGCATCAATATGATTAAGAATCTATGGCCAGAGTATGAATGAGATTTAGGAAGTCATTCCAAATCACATTCAAAGTAATCATATAAGTAAATGAATCACATTGGTTAGTAGACATGAATAAACTATCAAACCAAATAATGTGATCAAGCGTGTTGTATTAGAGAAAGACCGTATTGCATTGTAATCCTAAACTGAATAGGTTCTCCACCTCTTCTGATTAGCTTGGGTAACCATGACATACTGCTAGGTGTCACTCATGGTTTGTGGAAGCCCTAAACGTGTTTAATCACTAAAGGGAGAATTGAAAGTAAGTTTCAATACACAATCGATTTGAAAGAGTTCTAATCGCCCACTGCCTCGCTAAAAGGAACCTAATGGATCGTACACCGTGTAAGGTAGAGATTGAAGAAACAACGGAGATGAGTAAGGATAATTAAATGGTTTAATTATTTATTCATGGCTAGAATTAATTAATATGTTAATTAATCAAACGAATAAGTTCGTTTTAGACCTAGGGTTAGTTTTGGGCCGCAAGGCCCAATGGGATTTGAATGTCAAGCCCATTAACTCAAGTTGTATGACAACTTGAATAAACAAAAGGCTTGAAAGCCCAGTAAACCCTTAAGGCCGGCCATTTAGAGGAGGGTAGTGAACTTGCTTTAATTACAAGTTTGCCACTCCAATGAAGGAAGGTATAAATATGACTTTATAGCCAAAATTCATTTAGGGTTTCTTTTGGAGAAAAGATGAGAACACAAACTCTCTTTTCTCTCTAAGAGGCCGACCACCCTAGAGGAACATAGCTAGCAATCTTACTTTCTCTAGGTCACTCATTTCTTCATCAATCTTTCCTTGGTGTGGAGACTTAGAGGTTCTCAACTTTAAGAACTTGGAGAAACCAATTCTTCCATCCAAATCCATGGAGCTAAGAAGCAAGGAATGAAGGCCCTATCTCTGGGGTGATTATCCTTTGCTTATGCAAAGAGGAACCAACAAAGGTATAATTTCTCAAGTCACTTTGTTTTGAGTTGAGTCTTGGTTCACCTAACTACTAGGCTTTAAATTTCATGGGTAATGCTTTGTTTTGAGTGCATGCAAGCATGATTCTGCCTTTAATTTGTTAATTGCATGCTATAGATGTTGCTTAAATGAACATGTTTTTCACAAAATTTCCTTCAGACAAGGTTTGTGTATCCAAAACCCAAGTGGAATGGGTTAAAACAATCAGAAACCAAAGGGGATTAGGTTAGAATGGTGCGGCATAAATTCCTGCAAGGAAAGGGATAAATTTGGCCTAATTCAAGAGGGAAAAGGATTAGGGTTGCAGGTTCTAGAGCTTCTAGAAGAGGGGGAGGCGCCAGATTTGTAGGGACTTCTGGAAATGATGTTTCAGCACCAATTTAGGGGTTCTAGAAGGATAAGGGTGCTGGATAAATGTAGGGAAAGGATAAGCCTTCTAGAAATCAGATATTTAGGTCTTCTTGCAGCTAGATTTAAGGCAAAAACTGATTTAGATAAGATAAGATAGGATAAGACTAGATTAGGATAGGATAAGATAAGATTGGATAAGGTTTTGGATAATGTTCCTTCTTTTTAGCTGATTCCTTATCTTTTTTGTCTTGAATTTATTTTCTTCATCTTTTCAGCACATTCCTAGCCTCTTGAACTTCAAATTCGTCCATCCATCTTGCTCCATGCATAAACTATCCATTTGATGCCCAAAAATGCCTCAAAATGCTCCAAATTGCACTTTCTTGCCAACTTTGTCAATTGGACCTACAAACACACGAAAATAGCTTAAATCACTATAATAAACACAAACTAACTATGAAAATGCAAGAAAACAAGCTAACTAAGTCTCATAAATATGCTCCTATTAAATTCCCCCACACTTAGTTTTTGCTAGTCCTCGAGCAAAACGAAACAAACAAAACAAACAAAACATAACCTAGACCTTCAAACGTTTGCCTCAGGGATTTCCAATGAGCATGACATGTTAAAAATCACTACTCACATAGATTTTAGTTATCCTTACCCTCGAGCACATACTTAATCGTAGTCACCACTCACTAGCTCGCATTTAATCAATTAAAACAACATTTTAAATGTAGTAACATGCCTTAGAGAATTCCCTCAATTCCTCACTAGATATACTCTCTATTTTCACACAGATTTTCTTACTACACTCCCTATACTAGGTATATGTGAGAAGATTGATGTAAACATGTAGACTAGCACGCACATATGTTATAAACAAAGAAAGCACTTTCTGGAATTATTAATGAATGTATATAGATATGATCTCATGAATGGAATGCCACTACTTAGACGCGAGAACCAGGGGTACCATATGCTCATACCAATCCCAAACTCCACATATTGAAACACACAACAACCAAGATTAAAGTCTAAGGGTGCGTTTGTTGCACCGGACTATCTCGGACTGGACTAGCTTTAGGGACTAAGCTGGACTGTCTTAGATTAGACTAAGCTGGACTAACTTAGTGAAGCGTTTGGTGCAGTGTCGGACTAAAAAACTAAATAAAATAACAAATTATAATATTATATTTTTTAATATATATCTAATAATATTTTATTATTAATTCAACTTTGTTTTTCCCTAAAAGTTCGAACAAACACTTCTACCTCTCTCCAGGATGTTTTTACTTTTGTTCCTCTTTGGTTCCGTCCCCAATTCTTGCTTTCCTCCCATCATTTTCCTGCAAAAGGCTTAAAGACCAAGTTTCCTGCAAAATTGTACCCTTTTCCTCCCTCTCTGTCTCTTAATCTCTCTTCGTCCCCAACTCTCTCCCCTTCTCTATCCATTTCTCTCCGGAATTTTCTGGAGAAAAGGGAATCGTTATGGGAATTTTCTGGGAATTTTCGAAAATAAGGTAGAATTTTTCTATTGAGATTGTTGATGTTATTGTTTTGCTTCTTCTTCTTTTTTTTTTCTTCGGATTTTGGTGGTTGGATTTTGAGATTTAGGTTGTGAGTGGGTTGCGTTTCAAATCTGGGAAGATGGAGTTGCCCAGAAGCATGGAGACTTGCAGCTTTCATACGACATGCAGACAATTTTGAGAACGGGACTAGCAATCCCATAGTTTTTTAGGGGTTTCACTAAGACCGCCTAATCCCATGGTTAGTCGGAGCGAGTGAAGGTTAGTGCCATTAAAGTTACTCCCACCAGGTACCAAACACGGGACTGGACTAACCCTTAGTCCAGTCCAATCCAGTGAGAATTAACGAGGGCAAACAAACGCCCCCTAAGGGTTGTAACGGGGCTAAGCGTATTGGCTAACAAAGAAAGGTAAAGATAAACAAAGGTTCTTAAAGCAATAATAAGCAAAGCAATGAAATCAACTTAGAATTCACTTTTGAATGCAGCAAATTACTCGAAACACTAAGGGGATTTCGTACATACTTAGGGTCATATTCAAACTTTTTGGACCCTTTCTTCAACAACCAATACTTGTGAGTACTTTCTCACCTATTTCACAACTTATTTCTTTCTTTTTCCCATTTTTTTTCTTTTCTTTTTCACATTTTTGTTCTTTTTTTTTTCTTTTCTTCCTACTCATGTACATAACCTTCCCCCACACTTGATTTCTACAATATGTTTGATCAAAAGGAATTCCCTCTAAGTCATGCTCCACTATACTTTAAGAACAAGGGTATGGATAGTCCTATTCTAGGCTAGGTGGGGATAATGTGGCAAACAACGAAAATAGGCTAAATAAGGCTCAAAAGGGGTTAAACCTACAAAACATATGCATGGGATGAAGACTTTTGGCTCTGGTGGTAACTGCTATACAACTTCATCTTGATATATGTTATGCATTCAATTTTAAGCTTTGAATGAAACGGGCATGAGTTCTAGTATTTGGAACTAAAGTGATAAAACGCATTCTAAGTAGCAACCAAGCAAAGAATAATGAGATTATGCAACGACTTTAGAACACAAGAAATCACAGATTAATAACTCTCCAAATAAAGTTTAGGCTCAAGTCTCTCAGGGTTGTAGCGTAAGTTTGAGTTTCTTCCTTCAAGCATGTTACAAAAGCTGATTTTTTTTCCTTTATGATTACATGTGAATTCGTAAATGACAACTAGAACCAAGCATTAACCAAAGAGCATATCAAACTTCCACCCATGTTTGTAGCTTTCTTTAACAGTCATGCAATTAAAAACCAAATCCTCATCATTGTGTTGAAAGGTACCCTAAGACACAAACACACAAAAACGACTCTTTTTGGGTTTTTCAAAACTTTTTATATTTTTTTTTCAAATTTTCGTATTTTTCTTTCATAACACACTAAAACACTTCAAAACACACTAAAAACACTTAAAAACAATGAGAAACAACTCTAGTGGTGCTAGGTGATAAAAACCCACGAATTTTCAATAAAAACACTTGTTTACCCCCCCCCCCCCAACACTTAAACCAAACATTGTCCTCAATATTTCAAACATAAACTCACACATAAGCAAGCAAACAACACAACTAACAATCACAACAATTATGGCAAAGTAAAAGAAATAAAGAGTAGAGTTTAAGAACGCAAATCTGGTTATGGAGTCGGAGCTTCCTAGGTCTTCTTTATTTGAACGCATGGATTGCCTCCCAAGAAGAGTTTGCTTTAACGTCTTCCAGCCGGACGATACCTCATTTTAAGCTTCATTGGAGCCCATGGCATGGAATTGATCTTTGAATGGGAGGTGATACTTGAAATGATCCGGTAATGGTTTAAATTCTAAAGTGGGTGCCTCAATCATTAACAATATATTAGTATAAAGCAAAATTGAAATTCGGGGAGGTGGCTTACCTTTGTGCTCCAACATGAACTCAAGAATAAACACCCCTTCGAAAGTTGTAATACTAGAAAATTCAGCCAGATTTGGTGTTTTGAGAGTTATGACTTGTCTCGTGTCATAAAATCCAACTTCTTTGGGAATTGTTGTCTCAAGTATATCCTTTCTGATGAATTCTAGACATTCCCCAGCCACTTCTTGCTCTTCATTCTTTGGAAAGGTTCCGAAGATGCCTTTCTCACCCTCTTCTTCCTTGGATTGCATGATCCTGCAAGGAATAGGGACAGTTGGTGGAACGGGATCAGAAAGAATTGAATTTGGAACAACCTTACCTAAATTGGGTAGTGGTTGAGCTTTGGGAGGCTGCGGCAAGGGTTGTTCTTCCCTTACCGTGGCTTTGTCTTCCTCATCTTCTTCAAGCATCAACTGTTTGTCGACTTCTAGGCTATGTTTAGACGTCTTGAGTTCAACTCCAACCTTCATACCACTTCCCAAAGTGATAGCTTTAGCAATTTCAAAATCTCCCCTTGGATTGACAATGGTTGAGTTGGAGAGTTCACTTTGTTCTTAAATTTGCCCCATGAATTCCGCAATCTCTCCCATTTGATTCTTCAATTCACTCATCACTTTGGCTTGATTTTGTGATTCTTGCGTCAAAGAAGTTAGTACATTAAGAATTTGAGCACAATCTATTGACGAACCTGAGTTTGGTTGGGCATATTGTATATGAGGTTGTGGTGGCTGCGCAGGTCTTGAATTGAACTCCTCATATGGCTGCCAATATTCTTCGTGTTGAAGTGGTTGAGGTTCCCACCACATAGAGTTTGAATGATTACTCCAATCTGAATTGTACGTGTTGGAAAACAAGTTGTTCCTTGATTGGTTATAGCCTTGATAACCCCAGGTATTGACACTCTCCCAACTTCTTTGTGGATGTTGATCAACTGTATATCCTTGCGTATAGGACACATCGAATGTAGGGGTGCTTTGTATTGTGGTCCTTTCGAGGTACTGTGACAATTGAGTAGTAAGATTTGCCATTTGAGCTTGAAGATTAGCAATTGCCATGTCTTACTTCTATAGTACCTGATATCAGAGAAAGAAAACTAAATCAAATATCTTTAGTAAATGACATGAACAGAAACAAAGGGAGATTAGCAATTTTGCTAATCCCCGGCAACGGCACCAAAATTTGACGCGAAAATTAACTTAACACACAAATTAAACCCTCTTATTGACAATTGTAGTAAAGATGTAAGTAGGGATCGTTCTGGACCGGGGATTATGACGGATTGCTAACCTACTCTAAACTGACTCAAAAACACAAAAATAAACTTAAAAACACTTAACTAGACTCTAATGACTCAAAACAAGCTTAAAAGACTCAAAACAGCTTAAAACAACTAAATAGACTCAAACTAGACACTAGGAATGACTTTGGACGAAAATTGATTTTAGCTTGACTCAAAACACTTAAAAACACAAACTAAGACAGATTCTAACTAATTTGACACACTAAAGTAAAGGGGATTGGATTTTGGACGAAATTAAAGTGAAAACAAGTGAATTAAAGACTTAAACAAAGTTGAACGAATTTGGTGAATTAAATGGATGATGGGCTAGCTAGAGGGTCCTTCTCCACACATGACACACTTGCATACAAATCAATCTCCAGTTGCTTTTTCGATAAACCATAAATGACAATGCCCCAGATTAACCGTGCCATCACTAATTAACCCTCAGATTTTCCTTAAGTCATTGAATTGGATGGAATACACATCATCAACCCAAATTATTCTTCAATAGTCCCCTACATGCACATCATAATAGAGATACAATCAAAGATCATTAAGTTCTATGAAAATCATAAGCATAGACAAAGCATTTGTAACTATGACATCATGATACTCATGCTAGGAATTTAACTTAACGCGATCATAACCAGCAACCTTCACCACTTGTGAATATAAGTTTGCAACGATTATGTGAAACTCCCTTATATCCTAGCATTAGATTCAATCATGCAAACTAAGTAGGCCTCCTTAATCAACATACAAGAATAAGTTTTGAATAAAACAGTTAAGCAAATTACATTCACACTTTATGAAATCACAACATTCATACTACAAATATAATCATGGTTTCGAAATTCACCTCTAACTAAAAAGAAATTAGTTCCTCATGTCTTTAAAAACATAAAACCAAATTAAAACAAACATTGAACTAAAACTAAGGATAGAATACACCTAGGAATGTCCAGCAATCCAAGCTTGAATGGCAAGGCACGACTCCAATGGTCTCCTCTCCTTCCTTCCTTGCAAATTTGCGCACAAGTATGTATTTTCTGATGTTTTGGCTCTTGTATGTGTAGTGCACGAAATTGTGGTGGATGGTGTAGTGATTTAATGGTAGAGGGTGGTGAATCTGAAATAGGCACATAATGATGTATTTATAGGGCTAGGTGTGGCACAATCCCTAAGGATTAGGATAGGTTTCTGAAATCAAAGTGGGACAAGGTTTGTGTAAACAAAACCCAAGTGGAATGGGTTAAAACAATCAGAAACCAAAGGGGATTAGGTTAGAAAGGTGCGGCATAAATTCCTGCAAGGAAAGGGATAAATTTGGCCTAATTCAAGAGGGAAAAGGATTAGGGTTACAGGTTCTAGAGCTTCTAGAAGAGGGGGAGGCACCAGATTTGTAGGGACTTCTAGAAATGATGTTTCAGCACCAATTTAGGGGTTCTAGAAGGATAAAGGTGCGGCACAAATGTAGGGAAAGGATAAGCCTTCTAGAAATCAGATATTTAGGTCCTCTTGCAGCTAGATTTAAGGCACAAACTGATTTAGATAAGATAAGATAGGATAAGACTAGATTAGGAGAGGATAAGATAAGATTGGATAAGGTTTTGGATAATGTTCCTTCTTTTTAGCTGATTCCTTATCTTCTTTGTCTTGGATTTATTTTCTTCATCTTTTCAGCACATTCCTAGCTTCTTGAACTTCAAATTCGTCCATCCATCTTGCTCAATTCATAAGCTATCCATTTGATGCCCAAAACTGCCTCAAAATGCTCCAAATTGCACTTTCTTGCCAACTTTGTCAATTGGACCTACAAACACACGAAAATAGCTTAAATCACTATAATAAACACTAACTAACTATGAAAATGCAAGAAAACAAGCTAACTAAGTTGCATAAATATGCTCCTATCAAGCACAATCGAAGGACATTTTTATCTCAACATGAATGGTAGTTTAAACTGTATTACAAGCGGAGATTCCTCAAAACCCACAAAGTAAGAGAAGGTGTTAACAAAGTAACATTGTGGCACCTTAAACTTGGACATGTGAACCAAGATAAGATTCCGAAGATGTCCAAGATGCATATTTTGAGTCATTAGATTCTGACCTAATGTCTATATGTGAGTTTTGTCTAAAGGAGAAGATGTCTAAATAGAGCTCTATTCTAAAACGGCAATGATTGCATCTCTTGAAAACTTGAAGATAATCCATAGGAAAATAGGCCTTCATAAATAGACACTGGATGGCAGAGTCTGAATCCAAATGTAAAAATAGAATCAGAAATAGACACTGGATTGCATGGTTTGAATCCAAATGTAAAAGAAGAATAAAAAACAAACACTACATTGCATGGTCTGAATCCAAATGTAAAAGAAAAACGAGAAACGAAGATTGCAACACAGAGTCAAAATCCAAATGCAAAAGATAAACTAGAAACGGACGTTACAACATAGAGTTTAAATCCAAATGTAAAACCGTCAGGAGATCGTCAAGGAACCTAGGTACTAGTGTGGTACCAGTCAAGGATTCTCCTATGATTAAGTCAATAAATGTTATATGATCTCAAGCAGTGGGATAGAGAGAGATTATGTGATATCTTTGACTAGAACCCTAGATGTATTTATAATGATCATATAAAATTCTTAATAGGATAGTAATTCATATTTAACCGACAAAATTCCAGAGTAAATCTAGAAAAACATTCCTTTTCAGAATGATTTATTACTTATAATGCACGTCAATCTCATAATTCCAGGAATCTCCAAGATACTCAATATTCTATCCAGTAATCAGGCTATTAGCATTCCGTTTCTTGAGGAGCAAGGTAATAGAAGACAACTTGGGGACTCTGGAAATGCTCATGTTGGAGTTATGCTTGTCCTTACTTTTCTTCTTGGAATTTACACGATTTTTGTCCTTGTTCGCTCCAGGACGATGTGTGTTAGCAACTCTGACTTGCCTCCAAGTAGTTTTCTCTAAGAATTCTTCTCTGAAAGAGATCACCATCTCAAAATTCCTAGTGGTTACTACCTATTAATTTTATAAAAGACACAAATAAATGCGTACATGGTATTAATTAGAGGTGGATACAAGGCACCCTAACAATTATAATTTTTCAAATTTATTTTTATATACACCCTTTGACTGAAAAGCTTGTTAAAAATGTTCCCTAAAATCAAATCATAAGATAATATATAACGCGCATGAACACACACGCACACCCCGGAAAGTGAAATCCATAATGATGAACTCATTAAAAATCCGGGTAGAATAAAAATGGGAAATTTTATATGAACCCTGATTTTGTATCTCTACACCCAACTTATAAAATTAGGTAAAGTACAAAAAAATACCTAAACTATTGGTGTCACAACACTATCATACCTCATCTTACGAATTTGTGCCAATGTCATACCTCCTCAGTTTTTCTGTTAATTTCTCAGTTAATTGCTAACTTGGCTTGATCCGAGGCCCATTTTCTATTAAAAAATTATTAAAAACTCAAAAAAATCATTTAATATTTTTTAAATATTAAAATTAAAAAAAAAAAAAAAAACCAACGATCAATTTGTCCCCTCCCCCCCCCCCCCTTCTCTCTCTTCTCCCCATCTTTTTCTTCTTCCCCCTTCCTGCAACTTCAACCCAGAAGAAAGAGAAAAAAAAAAAACCTCCCCACCCCCTCTTCTCCCCGCACCCACTCTCCACACCCAACCTCCACACCTTCCCACCCAACCTAGCACTGCAACCCAAAAAAAAAAAAAAAAAAAACCCATACCTCGTTGAGAACTTGGGCGCGGAGAAAATGGGGGGAATGGATGTGGAGGGAAAAGGGTGGGTACGCGGGGGGATGGACGAACTGAGTATCCTTTTTTTTTTTTTTTTTTCCTTTTCTTTTTTTTTCTTCTTCTTCTGCAGGTTGGGTGGGGGGGGGAGGGACCTTTTTTTTTTTTCCTTCTCTCTCTTCTTCTTCTTCTACAGGTTGGGTGGGGGGGGGGGAAGTTTTGTTTGTTTTTTTCTTTTTTCTTTTTTCTGGGCTGCAACAGATTGGGGGAAGAAGAGGAAAGAAGATGAAGATGGGGGAGAAGAGAGAGGGTGTCGGGGGGGAGGGACAAAGTTTAGTTTTTTTTCATTCTTTTTTCTTTTTTCTGGGTTGCAGCAGGTAGGAAGAAGAGGAAAGGAGATGAAGATGGGGGAGAAGAGAGGGGGGCGGGGGGGGGGGGAGTTTTGTTTGTTTGTTTTTTTTTTTTTTTTTGTCTGGGTTGCAGCAAATAGGGGGAAGAAGAGGAAAGAAGAAGAAGATGGGGGAGAAGAGAGAGGTTGCCTGGGGGATAAGGGACAAAT
The DNA here is from genome assembly GCF_916048215.2 of Malus sylvestris. Classification (NCBI taxonomy): domain Eukaryota; kingdom Viridiplantae; phylum Streptophyta; class Magnoliopsida; order Rosales; family Rosaceae; genus Malus; species Malus sylvestris. The sequence continues at coordinate 21,265,963 of NC_062270.1, forward strand.
TTTGTTTTGTTTTTTTTTTCTTTTTGTTTTCTGGGTTGCAGTAGGTAGGAAGAAGATGGGGGAGAAGAAAGGGCGCAAGGGGGAAGTTTTGTTTGGTTTTTTTTTTTTTTTTTTTAATAACCTTCTTTATTATTTTAATATTTAAAAAATATTAAATGATTATTTTTAGTTTTCAATAATTTTTTAATAGAAAGTGGGTCCCGAATCAAGCCACGTCAGCAATTAACTGAGAAATTAACAAAAAAACTGACGGAGGTATGACATTGGCACAAATTCGTAAGATGAGGTATGACATTGTCAATTTTAAAAGATGAGGTATGAAAGTCTCGTGACACCAATAGTTGAGGTAGTTTTTTGTACTTTACCCTATAAAATTTGGGGAACTTTAACGAAAAGCACCCGGTACTGTTCACTTTAACGAAAAACCACATTTTTACACTAAAAAGTCAATCCTGGTACTATTCACTTTACCCTTTATTTTGTCCTTATCATTAAAACTCAAAGTTTTCAAGCCCTTTTCATTAGTTTTCCTTAAAATTTGTCCATCAAACACCCAAATTTACCCTTAAAATAAATAAATGAAAACAAAAAATATTAGAACTCAAAACTCACCCGAAGAGCAACAACACTATTCTATCTCTACACCCCTCACTTTTTTTTTTTCGGTGAACCCAACGCCCCGTTGTCGTCATAGACAATGACCTCCACAAATTAGGGTAATGAGAAAAACACTGAAAAATCTCATGCACGATATGATCCAAATGAATTGAATCTATTGGGAAGAATTACCACTAAAACTTAATGTACTCCGTATTATTTTTATAATCATGTTCATCCTGATTCATAATATGAAAGTTTATTGTTGGATCTTTTCTCTTCTGCATATAAACCAAATAGAATACAGCTATGTTATGCAAACTACAAACGGTTGACGTTGATGGATTGGGAACAATGCTCCCTCCGCCAACGTTGATGATGATAGAAAGATAAAAGAATTACAGGCTCCAATCGATAGTAAAGAGAGAGACGCCGGCAAGGAGGGTAATTGATGGAAGAGAATAGAGCGGTGGCAGTTTCGATGGTGGCACAGGCAAAGTGTTGTGGTGGTTCCTATTCATTCAAGAGGTAAAGAGAAGATGGAATGGTGGTCGTTGAAGTCGTCAGGAATGTGCCAACGCTTTGGATTACCGGAAAATACGAAGGGTGTGTAGAGATAAAAAAAATAAAAAATAAAAAATAAAAAAAGAGGTGTTTCCTTTAGAGTGGGTTTAGGGTTCTAAAATTATTGATTTTAATTTATTTATTTATTTAAGGGTAAACCATACATAAATTTTTAAGTTGGTTCTAAAATTATTGATTTTTAAGTGTTTTTCTCATTACCATAATTTGTGGAGGCCATTGTCTACGACGACAACGGGACGTTGGGTTCACCGAAAAAAAAAAGTGAGGGGTGTAGAGATAGAATAGTGTTGTTGCTCTTCGAGTGAGTTTTGAGTTCTAATATTATTTGTTTTCATTTATTTATTTTAAGGGTAAATTTGGATGTTTGATGGACAAATTTTATAAGTTGGGTGTAGAGATGATGCGTAAAATAACTAAACACACAAATTAACCCTCTTGTTGACAATTGTAGTATGGATAAGTAGGGATCGTTCTTAAACCGGGGATTAGGAGGGATTGCTAAACACTCTAAACTGACTCAGAGAATGCAAATCTAAACTCTAAAACACCAAAACAAAACAAAAGACTCAAAACAGCACAAAGACACTCAAAACTGCCTTAAAAACACTTTCTGGGCAGTTTTGAATTCTAACACAAACTTGGACGAAATTAGGTTATAACTTGAATCAAAACACTTAAAAACACAAACTAAATTGATTTCTAACTAATCTAACACTTTAAAATAATGGGGGATTTGGTTTTGACGAATTTGAAAACAAAGAAAACAGATTGTAACTAAAACAGATTTTTAAAACGAATTTGGATGAAACTATGGATAAAAGGATAGTTAGGAGGTTCTTCTCCACACATGACACACTTGCATACAAAACGATTTCCAGTTGCTTTTCAATAAGCTATGAATTCTCAACGCCCCAGATTAACCGTGAATTGCACTAATTAACCCTTAGATTTTCCAAAAGTTATTGAATTGGATGATTGCATACGACAACCCAAAGCATTCCCCACAAGTTCCCTACATGAATTGCATAATAGAGATACAAGTAAGAATCATTAAGTTCTATGAAAATCATAAACATTGACGAGACACTCGTTACTATGAATTGCATGAAACTTATGCCAAGAATTTACTTAAAGCGATTGTAACTAGCAACCTTCACTACTTGTGAATATAAGTTCATAACGATTAGGTGAAACTCCCTTATATTCTAGCGTCAAATTCATGCATGAAAATTAAGCGTGCACTCTCAACCTACATACACAAATCAGTTTTTATACGAACGGATAAGTAAATTGAATTCACAACTTACAAAAACACAACTGGATGCAATCAAATCATATTGCAAGCATGAACATGGTTTCGAATCACCCCCTAACTAAGAGGGGTTTAGTTCCTCATACTCACAAAACAAAGATTATTGAATTGAAACATTGAAAACAAAAGAAAGATTACACCTAAAACGTTCCAGCAATCCTCAATCGAATGACAAGCACGTCCAAGGGCTTTCCTCCTTCCTCTTTGCTGCGGCATAAGGGTTGGTAGTGAGTTTTTGGGGTTATGGGTGGTGTAAAAGTATGAAATGGTGTTTAGGATGGTAGTATGGTGCGGCTAGAAGTGTTTGGGGCAGAAACTAGGGTGAATGGTGAAGTATGGATGTGGTAGAGAGTGGGGATGGCTTTCTGGCGTGAATGGGAGTGAATGGATGATTTGTGGCTGGAAAAAGGAGGTTTATTTAAAGGATTTTAGGAATTAAAACCCTAGGTTATTTAGGTCAACAGAAATTAAGTCAAAAGCTTCTAGAAATAGGAAATCAAATCAGAAAACTAAAGGAAAGTGCAAGGGATATGCGGCAAGGGCATAGAACACAAAAGGAATGTGTTTTAATGCAAGGAAATAGGAAAGAACCCTCTCCCTTGCACGGCAAGGAAGAGGAAAGGTGGGACAAGTGCGGCAAGGAAGTGGATCATGTAAGGAATATGTAATTTGTGTCCTATAATGCTTAAAAGGCCTTCAAAGTTGCTAGAACATAGGGACAATTAGGATTGAGGAAATGTCAAACCAAAATAGGAAACCTTGGCTTAACTTTCCTACTTCAAGTAGGAATCCTTCTTAGAGTAGGAATCCTCATTCTTCTAGGAATCCTCATTCTTCTAGGAATCCTCATTTGAGTAGGAATCCATCTTCAATTAGGAATCCTTCATTGATTAGGAATCCTTTCTTCTTCAAATCTTCAATTTCGTTCATTCCTTTTGCTCCAAGCATGTGATAATCATTCCAAGCCCAATTTTGCTCCAAAATGCTCCAAAATGCATCTTCTTGCATACTTTATCCCTAGAATCAGAAAACACACAAAAATGACTTTAAACACTAAAATAACTAAGGAAACACAACGTAAATGCACGAGAACAAGCCAATTAAGTCGCATAAATATACTCTTATCAAGAGATACAAAATTAGGGTTCAAATAAAATTTCCCATTTTTATTCAACTTCCTTATTTTCTGCTTCAACAAAACTTGTGACCTTTTGAATTCCCCTTATTTCTCTCTTCATATACAAATGCCATGTCCAATTGAACTTGTATCCAAATCCCTCATTTTTCAAGATTTCTCAAACCTCGTTTGTTGGAACTTCGTATATTTTCCTTCCCCTTCTATGCATTCAGTCGTTCACAGTGAAGACTGAGCTTTAAACTGTTCATAATGGCTTTTAGCACTCTGGATGGCCTTCTGCAGGTCTACATACGCCTCCACAGACGACTCTGCAAAGTTGCTCAACTTACCACAAAACCCCGCCAAGCTTATTTGGAAATGGTCGAAACCTGAAATCCAGTCTTGAGAAACTTCATCTGTTGGCATATTAGCACCAGAATCACTACCATTGGCATGCTTCCAGGATGTTAAATCAGATAGGCCTGCACCCTTCTCCTCTTTCTTTTCTTGGTGTGGTAAAAAACGGTAAGTTTCAGCTACTAAAGTCTTTATAGAATCTTCCACTTCTTTGGCAGGTAAGCTGCCAAGCTTTTCCAACCAGTTACCACAGGTGACATATATTGGAGGGCCATAGTTCCTATGGGGGATTTCGTACGGCTTCCTTTTCTTTTTGGAAGACTTCTGTGGAAAAGAGATGCATTTTAAAAGCCATCCGTCTATAGACTGCAAGTAGGACTTTTGAGCACCATTCCACTTCATAAAACTTGATGATAGGGAGCTGAGTTCGTCTTTAAGCTGGATCGTAATCTGACGACGTGATTCTGACTGTACGGAGATTTTGGTGTTGCTGTTGTTGTAAGCTATTGAGATTATGTGAAACTGAAGCTTGTGACATACAACCATCACCTCCCACATCCGCCTTAACCTACAATTTGGAGCAAAGAACAAGGCAAATGAGCCTAGAAGTGAAGCACTCGTATCAGACACAATAATATATAGGATTAAGACAAAAATTAATCATATTATTTCCTTGTTCTACATTCCACTGTTGCCCAAAACATATATGCATCACGTAGTTTTTAGCAACCATTATCAAAGTTCCAACACAACTCATACTGGTCCTAACAAACAACGATATAAATAAGAGAAAAATGAACATACAAATACGCAAAGCTTTTTTTCTGCATCTAGGCATGGTACCACATTTCAAACTTTATGGGTTTCCAAAATTGAGTTTCTAGGAAAAATAATTAAGCACTAGCAAAAAGGAACATGCAAATACATACCCTTCTATTAACTCTTCAAGTTGAGGCTGGAGCTCTTTGTCTCGTAAATCCTCAATCCTCTTCGATATTGAGTCAATTCTGTGAATAGCAACCCCGATTCTAGAATGTAGATCCTTGACAACAGCACGAGTTTTATCAGTTATTTGAGAACTCTGTCCTTTTGATTCTAGCTGCCTTAAAATCTTACACTTCAAGTCATAATCCCTTCTAACCATCTCACTGGCCTGAAAATAAGAATTTAAGTTCATATAAAACATGGGATGACCCATATACTCTTCATATCCGAAATATGTTTTTTAAAGTGAGAGAAATATTTTTTTGTTTCAGACATAACCATACAAACAAGGTCCACATCTATCTGCATATATCTGAAATTTCTGATATTTTCGACAGTTCGAAGTCAATTTAAAATGGACCTAATGGTATTTCGTGCTCACTTGTTTTTTTAAATTTTAACCAAGTATAGATTCCATCAAAAAGAATAAAAGGTAGAAACTGGCATGTTATAAGCATCGTGAAAACAAATACAAAGGTGAAGCCCCAAAATTGAGCTCAGTTTCTACAACAGTATCAAGCTGCTAGAATACAAGTCACCATTTTTCAGCAATAATTCAAATAATAACATGAGATTCAGTAACATCAAACTGAACTTTAAGCTTCTACGATATTAAAATGCGGTTACTGTCTGTATCCAATTCCTCCCAAAAGGTTGAACAAAACCATATGTAAGCATAAGTAAGGTCAACAAAAAATGGACACCATAATATAATTTAAACTAACGAGTTTGTTTAACTATTTCGTGTAATGAAATTTCTAGAGATCAAAGTGTATCTATTTTTTGTTCATTTGAAGCAAAAATAGTGGTTCACCAAAAAAAAGAGAGTAATTTCCATCATGATGATTATGATTATAAACACCATAACTACTGCTAATTTATCAGTAGTACCTTGACTTCATCATAAAGCTTCCTCTCCCACGCATATAGCCTATCCAAGGTTGAGGCATGACTGCCTGAATTCATGCAGAAGTTGTCAAAGAGGTGACCAGTAAGATCATCCATATCATCTTTTAAGTTTGCTCCCAAAGGATTCCTTGACGAAGAGGATCGAGATGATGTCGTCCTATGCCAAGTTAAGTACTTCACAGAAGTTTGAGGAGCCTCTGGCAAACATAAAAAAAGAATCAGCTCAGAAAGCAAGGTACCAAGATCAAGACACCCAAATGAAAAGGCAGGCTAACATTAAAACTTAAAACCTATCATGCAACGATGTGAATTGACTCTAACCACTGAACATCTAAATGGTACTTTGTGTACCTACCACGTCACTCTCAACAGTGATAAATCATATATGTATGTATAGATAAAATAAATCTAATGAAAACACACAATTTGTACTGAAGTTCCTCGTCCAATTTTTCACATATTTGTGACAAAAGAAACTAAATGAGGAATGAAAGATAATGCACTAACATATTGATGTTAACTTATATTTTCTGCAAAATGTAAATATTGGGGGATACCCCCACAATGAGCTTCATTTATCGGAACCATCTATTATTCAATTCCTTCCTTCAGGGATCATCCCAGCAAACGTACAGTAGCACTCCAATAATAAATATAGCCTGAAAAGAACTATTCCTAAACTCCAAAAATACTGGCTGACAAAACGAATTCTATCTCACAGAAGATCGACCACCTCCTCAACTCTAAAAGACTAGTTGCCATTAGGAATAGTATTGGGAAAGAGTATTAAGAAAATTATAATGATTGCAGTTATATTCTTCTAAATACAACTTCTGTTCTAGCATGTTGCCACACACTCAAACATTTCGGGGAACTAAATTTTAACTTCCCTAAGACTTTCTTGTTATATAAATCTTTTGGTGGTTTACTCGTCGCTAATGTAACTAACCATGCCATAGCAGTTTATGGTAGTACAATACTGGTTTTTCCCAGTTTTTGGTTGTGCACTACTAGTTTTTCCTGAGAAGTATCGCCAACTTGTGCATAACCATGCCCAGTTGACTTGACAAATATGATCCAAGTATAAACCTGGATAAACTAGTCATGTACATTATCATTACATTGAATCATAACACTCAAATAGAAGTGAAAGTGAAATGCTTTCACATGAAGTTGGCTAAAATTGATTTTGATCACGTAGACAAGGATTCCACATATTTCCAATTTTTAATAGAAAAAAAAAAGGATAGACATCAATTATAGTGTACATTAAAGTAATTACACAATGGCATCTTTGCATCGGACGATACAACAACCTTTGGAGAAAAAGGACAGACATCAAACCCTAATAAATACACGTAGGATATCAACAAAAAAACATCTAACATCCATAGTGTATACAGCAGCCATACTGATTTGAAAAACTAACAGAAACCCCATAATAGCATTTTTTGCACTAGACCGTGAAGGTTTAAAACCAATGTGTCTGTCATGCATCTATGACATTAAAAATTAAAATAAAAAGGGTACAGACCAGGAGGCCTACCTTCCTGAACTTGACTTGGGTCTTCACCACAGGAGAAACAACCCTTCAAGAATTTAGATGAAATTGATCCACCTGCTACAGTAGAACTCCTAGTGTTCATATCTTCAGACTATCAAAAGAAAACAGATTTCTAATGGTCTATAATAACATGAAATTAACTCAAAACATTTTAGAATATCCATTTCTTTTTTCAATTTTATATGTCCCATGATTTAAATACTGCAGTCTTCGTTACATCCAGAAACTGTTGATTGTATTGTACCTTACTCACAGCATAAAGCAGTGCCACTAGTCATCCTTGGATAACTAAAACATACTTAAAGTGTTTTCATAAAACGAGTGAGAGAGAGAGAGAGAGAGAGAAAGAGAGATCTTACTTTCTTTTTCCGGGAAAATTGGACGGAAATGCAACTTATTTGCTTCAAGCATTCTAGGAATTTCTTTGCCACACTCGAAAGCTCTTATAAAGAGAATTTCAATATCTTTCATGCTTGAAAAAAAATCTTTTGGGGCAGCCTTACTTTCAATGCAATCTTCTTTAACTGTTTTTTTAGTTGAGTCAGTTTCAACTGCAACTGGTGAGGATGTGGCTCTCAATGGTGAAAAATCAGGTGAGTTACTTTTCTCCCCATTCAATAACTCAGTTTCTGAAGTTACACTTCCTGCGGAAGGCATTGTAGGTGAAGCACTAGCTTCAATGTGATCCTGCACTCTATTAAGATTTTCAAAACTTCGAACAAGGGTATTTGTAGCAGGCTCATCAAATTCATCTTCAGAATCCTGAGATTCTTCCCTTCCATGAAAAGAAGCCTTCTCTTCTTCATCTTCCATATCAGGAATTCCCTCCTCTTCCCTAAGCTGTCTATCATCGTTATTTTCAAACCCCTGGTTAATTCCCTTCCCTTCTCTTCTTGAAAAGAAAATTGATGGTCAATTGGATGGAAAAAATCAAAGTAATCCCACGGTGGAGTTTGAGGTGGGAGTGAAGAAGCTTCAATTGGTGACGTTTCAGGTTTTCCAGCAGATCGAGGTGTGGTATTCTGTGGGGTGCTCGAGGAGGTTACTGTTGCAGTAAGGGGAATAGGAGGTTTTTCTTCAACTGTTTTAGAAAAGCTGCCCCTGAATTTCATATGATTTGCCTGAAATCGTGTAGAATTTGGAGGAGAGGGAGATGGAAAAAAGGTTTCAGCTGCATCTATGTGTTGTGACACAGATGGAGAAGAAAAAGAGAATTGAGAAAGACTTTTGCCAGTTTGAACAAGCACTAGTGGCAGTGTACAAGGAAGACTCAACGGGAGCCCCAAGATCGACAAATTTCCTAAGAGCTGTTCCAGTATTCTTTAGTGATTGAATATACATAAAATGAGCTGCTGCTAGCGAGCATCTGCCGTCAAGTGCCAGTTTAACAAACTTCTTCCTTTCTCGACATAGCTGAAGGGCCTTATCTTCTTCTATTTTAGAGTTTGAGGCTCCCATATCTAAAAATCTGGCCTAATATCCCTCAAGTACATATCAGGACATAAGATTCTTCCTGAAACTGAATTTAATAGATGTGTTAAACAACGAGAAACAAGTGCGATGGTAAATATTCTACAAGAAATCAATATCATTAGACTTTAAATTAGAGATATAAAAACAAACAAACTAATTGCAGAACTCGTAACAAATCATACAGATGAAAGAGGGTCACAACACAAGTGGCAAATCTAATTGCTAGAAAAACAAATATCCGGTGACATTATTATTAATCACAAGTTAAAGATGTTCGAGAAGAGCCGCTTAGTACTACAGTCTAGTGGTATTCCTCTTCACTTATATGTGAAATGTCATAGGTTCAATTCTCGCCAAAGGAGAATTTGAACCACATTATTGCTAGCCCATTGTGAGGCTTAGCGCACCTCCTCCCCCTATATTAAATAATATCGTTTGTTCAAAAATATAAAATAAAATAAAATATTCAAGAAGAAAATTCCAGATGGCAACCCCAATGAGCAGAAACACAAAATCTTATCAGGGATCAACAGAATCAACAAGAAATACACAAAATCATATCAGGGATCAAATAACAAAAAGAAAAACTGAATTTGTTAAAGAAAATTAACAAAGAAATACCAAAATTAAATTGTAAAAATAACAAACTGTATTAGGCTGCAAGTAAGTCACTGACCCTGCTTGTTTGTTGTTTTTCTCAAGTTGAGTGATTGAATTTTTGCAGCAAAGCAGATCAAATTCTTGTAATTCAAGGGCCCTGATTGATTCCTGCAAGTTATCAAAACACAATCGGAGCCGGAGGCTCTGCAATTTGAACAACACACAGACAGACGATTAGATTAGAATATAAACTCCAAACGAACGAACCCCAACATCAACCTCACAAATCAACCAACAATCAAAGAACGTAAGAATATAGAGAGAGAGAGAGAGAGAGAGAGAGAGAGCGCGACCGACGTATGAGATGGCGAAGGATTGGAGGCATGCAATTGCAAAAGGCAAGCGATGAGTAGGGACCCCACTCTGTCCAACACTGACTCTGCTGCTTTCTCTTCCCTTCTTCTTTTAACCTTTTCTGTTCTGCCTTGAAAAACAATGTAAAGAATAAAGATAACCAAGAAGTTGATTCCTATTCGGTTTGCGTGAAAGCTAAGTCTATGTCAATTAACTGTTTTGACTTAGATCGATGTCGACGTCGACGACAGTTCGAATTTATTCGTTTTGATTAATGAGCATTTAGTTAATTCTAATTATAAACAATTAAACCATTTAATTGTTCTTGTTCAATTTTCTTACTTTTTTTATCTCCCTTTTACATGGTGTACTATTCATTGAGTTCTAATTAGCTAGGGAATGGGCAAATAGAACTATTGCTAATCGATTGTAAATTGAATCTTACTTTCAATCTCCCTTTTAATGAAGATAAGTGATTGGTAATCTTTAGAGTTTCCATAAGTCATGAGTGATACATAGCAATATGTCATAACTACTCAAGATAAGCAGAAGATGTGGAGAATCTGTTCAGTTTGGGATTACAATGCAATACGATCATTCTCTATATCAATACTTTTGATCACATTGTTTGGTTGATAGCTTATTCATGTCTATATCAGTACTCGAGCCTCTGAAGAGAATACATAATATGTACTGATCTATTCGATTTGTCAATGCCCAACTGGCAATCATATAATTAGGAACATACAACCAACTATGGCCACAACAGAAGAATAATTCATCCCCCTTCAAACGTGACACACCTTGTATAAAAAAAAAAAAAGAGCCACAAATTACTTTTTTCTTGTGTTTGATGGGTCATTGAGCATATATTCGTAAAAAACGTCTATCACTCTCGAATTTCTAGCGGTCACATGAGTGTTACTCTTTTGGGTCGGCTGGCACACGATCAGCATTTTCATTTGTCTCAGTAACATCACCGACAAGAGCATTTGGCGTCACCTCTGTGCGTTCTTCGGTAACATCCCGTATACATTGGTGTTGAATGTAGTGTCAAATATAATCACATCATCAAAATGACCATAACCACTTCGTGACTTAGCATTCGCCTAAAAGAAATTGCCAAGTACTCCGCCTTCGTCAATCTCCATCATCAAAACCAAATGGAATGAAAATGGGTAAACTAACGACACAAAACTCACCATCACAATCTGCGTTTCTTCAAAGATTCTAGACAAACTAACACGCCCCAATCCCGATATTCCCCGATGACTTAGCATTCACCTAAAAGAAATTGCCAAGTACTCTGCCTTCGTCAATCTCCATCATCAAAACCCAAATGGAATGAAAATGGGTTAACTAACAACACAAAACTCACCATCACAATCTGGGTTTCTTCAGAGATTCTAGACGAATTGACACGCCCTAATCCTGATATTCCCCGAACACCAGGATAGGTACGTGCTGGCAAACACCCGAGGGTGACGAAAGCCATTTATTGAATGCAAATGCTGAGAACAAGGAATAAATAAGACTTCTAAATATAACAATAATAAATATACATTTTAGGAACGTGTTCAGAGCACACATCTAATCTAGAATACTAAAAGAATTTATATAAAAATTGAATGAACAAAGGAGTGGGTCCTACATTGAGAGGACTCAAATATGCCAATGCGGAAGTGCCTGGATGCCAAGATTGTATACCTCGATTCTAAGTCCTGAAGGGGGCGCAAAACAAACATGAGTAGACCAAGTTGATATATATATATATACACACACACACTAAAATAGTTATAAACGTACTAACCTCCAGGTTTTATGAAAACACATATATATCATGATAAACATAGGTTTTCCGAAACCTAGCATGTCGTGCAATGTCTCAAATCATAACTTGTATGTATAATAATCACTAGTGAATGTCCGATAACTCTCCATGCCCCATGCCGGCTCCCTGTCTCTAAGCAAACAGTTAGAGGAAAAAACACTTCAGGCCCTATGCCAACACCATAACCGTTGCCCAGGATGGACCGGAATCTATCCTTTCGTCCCGTAGCGGAATACAAACCACTAGGTAAGTACAAAACCATTGAACATATATACATTTGAAAAGCAACTTCATAGTATAAAGTCATTCATCATCTATACTATAAAGAGGTGTTCTAAACGTGTTCTAAATATTATATCGTCATCCATCAGATATTCTATAAGAACACGGGTTATAGAAAAAATAGTAATAATTCAAACTAGCCTCAATAAGCATGTTATCTCACAAAACGTTTCATAAAACATAATCACCAAATCATGCTTTTCATGTATGCATTTCTACTATTAAAACATGCATTTTTAGAAGGGGTCCACTCACAAATACTTAGCCACCGAAGAGCCACGCAAACTAGCAAACACGGAAACGCCACAATAATTGCCCCTAAGCACATAAAGGGTCCAATTAATACAACTATATTATAACAATTGAATTTGGGAAAAAGGATGTTGGAAACGGATTCAGGACGCCAAAATTAGCCTAGGAGGGGTTCTAGGTTAAGGGTTTTGGACTTGGGTTAGGGTAAGGCCGCGAAGGCCTGGGAGGTTTCTTAGGCTGGGTTTCACGCCAGAGAGGAAGGCAGGAGTTTCGGCCGGAAATTAGACATTTTAAACGCCCATAACATTGTCAATACTCAACGAAATCTAGTGATTCAAAAATGAAAATCATAGCTCTCGATGAGACTAAGAGAATATTACCTCGCACGACGTCTAACTCGTCATGGTTTAGCCAAAAAACGCCTCGAAAGCTGCGGAGGTCACCGAAAATTGGGTAAGATTCAAATGGATATAACTTCTTCAATACTCAACGAAATTGGGTGAAACAAAAAGGGAAGTTGTAGTACTCAGCAAGACGAAGATATTGATACCTTGCACGTTGGCCAACTCGTCGTGGTTTGGCAGGAAATTAGCTTGAAAGCCGTTGGACTCGTCGGTAAAACTAGGAAAATACCACTGAGTTGTTTCTTACTACAAACCTTCACCAAAGCACCTAAAATGAGTCCTTGCTAGGGTTTGAACAATCTAAAAGAAATATTAGAGAGAGTTCCGAAGCTTACTAAGGTCGAGAGATGAGAAATCTCGTATGAGTAGAACTCCAAATAGTGGGGGTACCACTGTGCAAAGAAAGAGAATGAGAGAGAGATAGAGAGAGAGAGAGCATGGCACGGTGGTGTGGTGGTGTCCTCGTCGAAGTCTCCTTGGGTATGGGGTAACTGGGTGTGTGTGTGTGAGTTCAGGGAAGAGGGAAGGAGAGAGTTGCAGAAAGTCAAGAGGGAGAGATAAGGGAGAGTAAGAGTTGAAGGAGAGAAAGAGAGTTATAAAAAAATCAGAAAAAGAAAGAAAAAGGGAAAGGAACCGGGGGACAAATCAGGAGGTTGGCCCCTTGGGCTCACCAATTAATAACCAAAACAATTTTTTAAAATAAAAACCAAAACTATTTTTAAAATCGGGGGTGGGGTGTAACAATCTACCCCCCCCCTTAAAAGAATTTCATCCATGAAATTTAAAATCACTTACTAAACTGAAATACTCGAAAATAGGAAGAAGAATATATGTATAAAGAGTAATTAAGTCAGAGTGGGTGCATCAAAGAGAATATGTCACACCGTCGCGAGCGGGTTGCAAAATCCTCTATAATGCCTCTAAGCTCTTACTTTCTTCCGCATCAGTGTAAAAGTACAAAACATACTTTATAAAGATATAAAGTAAAATACGATAACACCAAAATAAATAAGTACTAACATATAGGTCGAAAATTCGTGCTGAACTTAAAATTGAAAACGGAAATACTTCCCCCAAAACATTTTTAATGACAAAACAAATAACTAAAGTAAAGGAAGTTAAAATACTCATACTGAAAACCAAAACTGGAAAATGAGAGTGGGTCTCTCCTAAGCATACGAAACATCACGTACTTTGAGAACAGATGTGTCTTTGGGTCGAGCCCCAATAATAACAAATCCGTAACAACTACTGAAGACGAGTCTTCTTGCCCACTTGCTTAATGAACCCAACGAATAAGTTATTAATACCATAGTCGGCCACCCGTAATATCGACCACACATTTGTTGTCTCGATAAGCAAGCAGTAATTTTCTGAGGGTGCACAATTTCACACATCGTAAATTCGATCCTCTGAATACCAATTCACAATACTCCCCTGTCAACCAGTGTTGCATATAGAAAACTCTCGTACCATGTCGCAAAAAGCCCCATACTCAAACCGAACAAAATAGAATTTGTCGTCATAAAACACTATCCAACACTAAGGATCATATTCACCTCAGTTCTTCCAAATTTCACCATTAAAGAATCCATTTGAAAACGGTATCTTGGGATTCAAGAGAAGTGGCTACCATGTTAGTAGTATACCCAAAAGCTCAAGCCAAGTAAGTAGAAAACGAGAAGTCACTTTCCTTAACAAGCAGTATCTCTAGAGAGCTGTTGTAGTGCTCAAACCACCTCTCCATTTTTGCTTAGGTGCAGATTTCTAGTCAAACACGGTCAATGTTGGTGGAAAGAAGAAGGATTCGCAAGTGATCATCCTAAAAACCCAATGAGAGCACACACCTTTCAAGAGAAATGTAAAGATTATCTGATTCTCGCCTCGACCGTGCTGTAGTGCCATCCCAGAGTGCACCAAAAAGATCTGCTTGAAGTGTTTTGACAACCACGTACTCACAAGCAAAATAGTCCTGGAGTGAAGAACGCATAACGTTGGAAGAGAAACGATGCGATGCCTATGAATTATAGCAAGATGGCGATATAATCTGCTGACCTTCTGCATTACAACCTTCATTCAACTCTTACCAAAAGACGGCTCAACCTCACGCCTACATGGAACTCTTTCTGGTAAGTCTGGTCAGCTTGTGAAAAGATTATGCTCCTAACATTCTCGTCCAAATCGATAAGAATTGGGAGCATACTTCCGTCAAATCGATCGATCATGAATTCCTCACCTATTGAGCGAGAAACCATATCGAGAAGGCTGCAAGAACACTCAAGAATTTGAGGGTCAAAACAAGTCCATTAGAATCTAGAGTACAAGATATTGGGATTTGAACTAGAAACCATGCCAAGAACATACGATTTTTTATTTTTTTTATTTTTTATTTTTTTTTACGGCATGATCCAGTTTTACATTGAGAAACAAACAAGCAAAGGAAGGTAAAGATGTAGAAATAGAAGTCACTAATTATGATTATTTGGTTAATCATCACAATAAGGTTGACTGGTTCCTTAGCCAGAAAGGAAATAGTTTAAGCTCAAAGAATAGTTAAGAACTGCTAATAAGATTTGATGATGCCAAAGACATTTCATAATTCACAATACTTTGTGAGAGCTAATTCAAAGTTCAAAAATTAAAGCAGTCTGCGTATGCATGCAGTGACATGATTGGCTACCTTAAAGTGATGCTCTTGAGCAAACCAAAGCTCAATGAGTCCAGAGAAGTTCAGAGTAAAGTTCGATCTTTGTACTGTGATGAATATGGTGGAGTCTCAAGCCATTACACTAAAAATTACAAGGTTGTTGGACAAGAGCACTGGTCAATTGAGCTACAAGCAAGAGGCTAAGTTCACCTCTACCGAAAAGTACGAGGACAAGGAGTTAGGGTTTACCGTCGAGTACCATACCCAGATGAAGTTCAAGGAGTTTGTTTATCCAAACAAGTCTGGATCTTCATCATCCAAGTCCAATTACCACAATAACAAGAATCGCAACTCCATTTTGGGAAATTGATGAGAATATCGTCTGCTATCGAGAAGTTTCTCAAGAAAAGTATTTAATGTAAACGAAGTCAATGTAAACGAAGTCAACACTCGAAGAATTTGGTGTGAAGCTGACGATTGAAGGTTAGGGAACTTGACTTCGTCGATGGAGTAGGCGAGAAGGATATCGATAGAACAATCATTGAGAATTGCACTAAAGATCCACACGAATTTCTTCAGTGGTAATGAGTCCGAGAACATCGATTCGATCCCACCAATTATCACTTATTAAATGTCATAACAACTAGCGCTTTCTTGCTTCCTCAATACGCATTTCAAAAGTTTCGAGTAATTTCTAAATATATACGACTCTGCTCCCCATTCCTAGGGAACGTATGTCGCAGAGTACAACATCGCTTCAGATCTTCCAAATTCAAACCATTTTGGTTTTTCCGTTTCCTAACGCTCTTATGTAGATCCACTCCGCCCGCAATTCCTAAGGAACACATGTTACGGAGTATCGATCCGATGTTGAAAGTCATCCAACAAATCAAACACGTCACCGATGAGGCATAATCGCGACACAAATTTCTTGTATTTCAACCAGAAGGTGACAATTCAAACAGAGAAAGATTTGCACAACTGTGCCGAATGACACCAAATCCGGAAGTCGTGACATCCAAATGATGTCAAAACCGACACACTATTAGAGTAAGAGAAGATCCAAAGTATGCTCTGAACAAACCACGCTCTGATACCAATCTGACACACCCCGATCCCGATATTCCCCGAACACCAGGATAGGCACGTGCTGGCCGACACCCGAGGGTGACGAAAGCCATTTATTGAATACAAATGCTGAGAACAAGGAATGAATAAGACTTATAAATATAAAAATAATGAATATGCATTCCAGAAACGTGTTCAGAGCACACATCTAATCTAGAATACTAAAAGAATTTATATAAAAATTGAATGAACAAAGGAGTGGGTCCTACACCGAGAGGACTCGAAGATGCCGATGTGGAAGTGCCTAGACGCCGGGATTGTATGCCTCGATTCTAAGTCCTGAAGGGGGCACAAAACAAACATGAGTGGATCAAGTTTATATATATATACTAAAATAGTTATAAATGTACTAACCCCCAGGTTTTATGAAAACACATATATATCATGATAAACATAGGTTTTCTGAAACCTAGCATGATGTGCAATGTCTCAAATCATAAATTGTATATATAATAATCACTAGTGAATGTCTAATAACTCTCCAGGCCCCATGTCGTCTCCCCGTCTATGAGCAAACAGTCAGAGGAAAAACACTTTAGGCCCTATGCCAACACCATAACCGTCGCCCGGGACAGACCTGAATCTATCCCTTCATCCTGTAGCGGAATACGGATCACTAGGGAAGTACAAAACCATTGAACATATATACATTTGAAAAGCAACTTCATAGTATAAAGTCATCCATCATCTGTACTATAAAGAGGTGTTCTAAACGTGTTCTAAACGTGTTCTAAATATTATATCGTCATCCATCAGATATTCTATAAGAACACAGATTATAGAATAAATAGTAATAATTTAAACTAGCCTCAATAAGCATGTTATCTCACAAAACATTTCATAAAACGTAATCATCAAATCATGTTTTTCATGTATGCATTTCTACTATTAAAACATGCATTTTTAGAAGGGGTCCACTCATAGATATTTAGCCGCCGAAGAGCCACGCAACTAGCGAACACGGAAACGCCACAATAATTGCCCCTAAGCACATAAAGGGTCCAATTAATACAACTATATTATAACAATTGAATTTGGGAAAACGGACGTCGGAAACGGATTCAAGACGCCAAAATTAGCCTAGGAGGGGTTCCGAGTTAAGGGTTTTGGACTTGGGTTAGGGTTAGGGTTAGTGGGTTTAAGGGGTTTAGAGTCACGGGCCTAAGGACTTCCAAACGGCCTAAGGGCCTTTAGCCAACAGGGGTTTTGGGGTTTTAAGAGAAAAGGGCTTAGGGCCCTAACAGACACGGTCCAAAGGCCTTTAATTTAAATAAAATAAAACTAAACTAAAAAGAAAAGGTTTGGGCCTTGGTTTTTAAACTAAAAGGGTTTAGGGCTTTAACATATAAGGCCCAAAGGCCTTTAAAACAAAAAATAAATAAATAGAAAAATAAAAAAGGTTTGGTTGGGCTTGGCAGGAATGGCCCGAAGGCTTGGGAGGTTTCTTGGGCTAGGTTTCATGCCGGAGTTTCGGCCATAAATTGGACACTTTAAACGCCCATAATTTTGTCAATACTCAACGAAATCGAGTGATTCAGCGAAGAGAATGGTACCTTGCACGACGTCTAACTTGTCGTGGTTTGGCCAGAAAACTCCTCGAAAGCTGCAAAGGTTGCCGAAAACTGGGTAAGATTCAAATGGATATAACTTCTTCAATACTCAACGAAATTGGGTGAAACAAAAAGGAATGTTGTAGTACTCAGCGAGACGAAGAGATTGATACCTTGCACACCAGCCAACTCACCGTGGTTTGGCCGAAAATTAGCTCGAAAGCCGTTGGACTCGTTGGTAAAACTGGGAAAACACCACCGAGTTGTTTCTTACTACAAACCTTCACCAAAGCACCTAAAATGAGTCCTTACTAGGGTTTGAACAATCTAAGAGAAAGATTAGAGAGGGTTCCGAAGCTTACTAAGGTCGAGGGATGAGAAAGAGAATGAGAGAGAGAGAGAGAGAGAGAGAGAGAGAGAGAGCGTGGCACGGTGATGTGGTGGTGTCCTCATCGAAGTCTCCTTGGGTGTGGGGTAACTGGGTGTGTGTGTGTGAGTTCGGGGAAGAGGGAAGGAAAGAGTTGCAGAAAGTCGAGAGGGAGAGAGAAGGGAGAGTGAGAGTGAGAGCTGAAGGAGAGAAAGAGAGTTAAAAAAAAATCAGAAAAAGAGAAGGGAACCGGGGGACAAATCAAGGGGTGGGCCCCTTGAGCTCACCAATTAATAACCAAAACAATTTTTTAAAATAAAAACCAAAACTATTTTTAAAATCTGGGGTGGGGGTTTAACACGAACCACCTTTGTGAACTCCAATCCAAGCAGAGCTTCAACCAACCCTAATCTCTCTTTCTCTGCCTCTCTTTACCTACGAATACAACCCTAATCTCTCCCTCCCCCTCCGCCAAAAACACACCCAGTGAACGAATTTTTTTTCAAGGTATAGGATTAATGGGTCACAATTGAAACAAAGGTTCAATCTAATTGAAATCGATTCCTCACACCACCTCCCTCTTTCTCCCTCCTGAACGCACGAAGAATTCCTTAGCGCCCCCTTTCTCCCCGACAAAAACATACCCACTAAATAAAAAAATATAAAAATTTTGAATTGCACAAGGTCACAACAACCCGGATTTACACATGGGCTCGATAGATCACGACCGTCCGGACGCAAAGTTCGCAACGCCCTTCCAGTTGATCATCCACCAGGTTCCCAGAGGCAGGGACACTTTGACTTCACTTAAATTTTTAAACACCCATAAATATATGAAGAAAATCAGATAACAATAATAAAAAAAAAATATATATATATATATAAGATGCAGGGGACAAGAGCAAAATTCAATTTTAGTCTCTTATTGGTCAATTTTCCCAAGGTCTAAACTACAACTTCCGTTTCTTATGGGTTTCTTTTTTCATCTCTCTTGTATTTTTCTAAACAAAATTCTTCTTTCCTATGTACAAGTTGCAATCCAGAGGACAGAAATGACAGAAAAAAACAGAGGCACCCTTCTCAGGCTTGCAGATAACTCCAATAAAAGATAGAGCCAGGAGCCAGAAAATCCCTGAGCAAAAAACTGAGCAGCCGGCGGCCCTCCCTCACAAGGCGTAAAACCCATTTAACACAACGTACGGAAATCGTCTCCTTTCTTTGCCTCCAAACCAGAAGCTGCAAACTGACTGACTGACAGAATTGGATTGATTATAGGCATTACTTACTAGTAACTACTGGCTACTAATGACTCCTCTCTTCATGGCAGTGGCTCTCTCTTTGGCACGGAAGTCCTCCAAGCGACAGTATACTTCCCTGAGCAACCGATCCAATTCCGGATGTTTCATTAGAGACTCTTTTTTATCCCCTTGTTGACGATAATGATGAAAAGCCCTGCAACATGCACAAGGAATTCAAGTTTATACAAAGCCATTTACATGCAAAGATTGGATGACATGAGGATTACTACCAGATTGTCTAAAACTCAAAACAGTAATCAGTTCAACCAAGTGATACATGAAATTTACCTAATAAACATCTTCAACTCTATGACCTCTAAACGAGAAAAAATGTCATTTAGTATTCATAATTTAGTTTAGCTTTGTTAAATGAACTTATCATACATATAGGTGAACGTGGGCCTTCCGTAAATCCTCCAAACTAAAGGTCGTATTCTTTTGTATCATTGCCAATTTCTGCAAAATACCTACAATAGGCTTTAAGTAATAAATTCTAATCAGACACCCTGGTGACATCCATACTACCTCATAGATTGCTTCAATATGGTATGTTGTATTCGAGGATAGTAAAACCCGGACAGTATTGATCTCAGCCACTAGTTCAAATAATTCATCCTATTAGGCTACTAGCCACTGGCCTAGCTTCATAGCTCTCAACGAAACCGTCTACCTTCTGCTTCACCGTAAATCCAACTATCAGAATGAGAAAATGCATTGGGAATCAAGTATCAATAACATCCATATCCGTGACATGGGATTTTCTATGGTGCTCCAGACTTGTTACCATTAGATCTTTGATAAATACCACAAAAATCAAGATCTAACGGTTAAGAAGCCTGAAGTATCTGAAACTTGGGAGAACCATAAAAATTTTGCAGTAACCTACATACTTAACGGAAGAGGGATCCAAAAAACCCCAGTGTGGGACATGGATATAGTAGCAAAACCCAAACACCTTATAGGGAATACAGAGGGGAATAAAAGGGATTGGGCTAAGAACCAGAAAAGGGATATAAAACTAAGGAAATTTCGATGACATTTGATTCATAAGACATGCACTTGGGAGTACATTTACACTAGAAGGATGGGAAAACATAAATATGAAAGAATAATGAATATACACCAAAAAATAGCCCTCCTACTTAAAATTATTGGAGAAAACAATTTAATTTAGAAGTGACAAAATAGTAAATTAATATTATTTTAAATAAAAAATTCAAAACAAACAACCCCACACGTACATGAGTAGTTGTCAGAATTAACCGGCCATCTGGGTTATTGAAATACATGATGTAGTAGATATTCAGCAAATAAACGACAACCTTGTGGCGTTAGAGTCCTCAGCCAGCCAGTTGAAGGTTGAGTCTCGGAGTGATGGTATAGGCTTAGGGTCGGTACAAAATGAAATTCCAAGGCAAAAAAAATTTCAATAAGTGGCAGAAATGATAGGGAGGAAAGGCAGCACCCAGTGAACTATTACGTCTAAACCAAGCCATAAGGTAAACCCTAAACTACCTTCACTATACTCCGGTCTAATACCATGCTAGGATGTTGAAAACCCCCGTTTTCTGTATCCTTCTCCATCTTGGACGAATTTATACAAGTAATGCATATACAAATTATGAAAGAATCAACATAACTCTTCTCATCACATTATAGCCTAATTACAAATTTAGGAAACCAATATTCTACGGCACAAGGGTTCAAGAAATTAATCAAAATCCTATCAACTGTAACAGAACACCATGGTCAAATTTCAACTAGAAAATTTAATTTTTAGGTATTTATTTATTTGGTTTTATTTTTGTAAAGAAGCTAAGAAAAAGCAGCCTCATAAAGAAACAGGAAAAATAATTACCAATATTTTTCCAGGCCATAGAGATTGCCTTTATGGTAAAAGTCAAGAGTGAGCTGTTCAAAGTCCTTGTACAAGTCCTCTCTAAAATCCTTCTCCAAACCATAACTGAAACAAGAAACAAGAATACGCACACGCGCACCCGCCCACACACACACATTAGTATTATATAACTGAAAACACAAGTAAAGCTGAAAATTCAAGAGGGGATTGCAAATATGACTAAAATGGGAAACGACCACAATTTTCTCACTAACCTATAGAACCTGAAGAGGCACTCTACTCCATAATTATAACCAGCAGTAGCATCTTCAAGTGCATAATTTCGGAACTCATCATACATTGAAGAATTGAACATGTTTCTAAGAAAATAACACCAAAATCTATACAGAGTATTCATTTCCTGCATGGGAAGAAACAAGGCACACATTTCACTGTAAATAACTGTGAATCATGAAACTGGAATTTTTTATATGGACATTGAAAAAAGACGATGCATAAAAACCGGATAATTTTATGTTAGACAAAATGGCATAACGAAGAGACGTGAAAGTCCCATTTGTATACTTCGGGCATGGACCAACAAATCTAGTGCATCCAAATGTGATGCAAAAAGTCATCAGTTTCTGATACTACAAATATAAAGCATTATAGATAAAATCCGAACCCCACAAATCCAGACCTTTATCCACCATATTTAATACTGTATATTTATTTTAACTGCCTAATATATAATTGCAAATAGAAACAGTTGTCACATACTCATACAAGCATAAATATGCAACAATTAAGTGGATGTGGGTTCCAAATTTCGATGAGTATATTCAATAAATCAATTTAGAAAATCATTCAAGAACAGAGGATAAAGATATAAAACTTGTGGGATTAAGTTCATAAGAAAAGGAAATCAAAATTAGGCAATTTGATCACAAATTAAAGCTTTCAACCCATGGAAAAAAATGCAATTAATATGACACTAGGAGTTCAGATAAAAGACCACCTCACTGCAACCAATTCCCAACTTCTTCCTGTCATTTAGGCACCGGTTATGATACTTGAGGTACCTAACAGGAAGGGCAGCCATGTAAGTAAACAAAATTAATCTCTCTCTCTCTCTCTCTCTCTCTCTCTCTCTCTCTCTCTCTCTCTCTCTCTCTATATATATATATATATATGTACACACACACACACACACACATCAATATATCTCTATCTCTCGCTCTCTACCTATCACACATGCACAAGAGCATCAAAATTACATCCCTTACTTCTGCTGTTTAAAACCATTTTCTTCCAGAAGCTGATGACTTGGGTGCTGAAACGGTGGAAATGACTTTGGCACAGAACCCACCGGTGGACTACTGCCTGAGAGAAACCCATGAGGGGAAACACTCACTTTTGAAGATCTTGGTCTGTAAAATAAAAAATTTATATTTGGATTAGCTTCTTGGAATGATAAGAGCTAATATGCTTAGACATCACATTAGCTTAGCCCTTGATTCTAAGTTTTATTAATTACAATTACTCATCCCAAAAGCGAGAACAACAAACTTCTAAATCACTAGAAAGAATTGCTCTGCTGAAGAAACAAATCCAAAACCAAATTCCATCCATTTCAACTAACCCATGAGTTTCAGGAGGCGTGGAACTAAAGAAAAAGCCAACAGAGTGACTTGGTGGACTTTCTGATATGATTCCTAGATTGTTCCAACCAGTTCCATAATTTTTGAAGTTGCTTGAGAAGAATCGCTGTCTATGGGACGGCTGCTGATTTTGGGAGAGTATTTTGCTTCTTCCGTGCATCAACACTTCCAGACTCTTCAATGCCATTACTACTGCCAGATATTTCGCTGGGCTTTAATTTTGAAAAGACTTTGGAAACGCTTGAAAATCTTGAGTTTGCATCTCTATTTTCATGGCTGGTGCTGTACTTTTTATGGTTTGGTCGCTTGGTTTTCAGTTCCTGCTAATTGAATATATGTTAGGAGCCAGGTTAGTGCAGCATAGTAATTAACAAACTCCATAGGAATATTCCCAACCTGCTCATAGAAGTAAAGCCCATCGTTTATAGCAGACGCTAGCTCATTGGAAATGGTTTTTGATTCTTTATCATCATGTTTTGATCCTTTACCTACTCTACTATTCTGCACAGAAAACAAAGAAATGACTACTTATCAAAATGCTACAGACATGAAATTAAAGTCTCATTTAACTGCAAAAACTAATCAAAGAAAAGTATAAAAATATCAAAGGACCTTTCCTTGCTAAAAACATAGTTTCAAGACACTTTTTGTTACTTAGTGGCATACCTGGGTGACAATTACAAGTCTCTGTACGTCCTGATCATTGACTAGAATCTCATCATCTTCATCATCAATCTTGGGCCAACACTGTCATATGAAAACATACAACAAGTAGTAAGCTCATATGCATATTCAACCGCATGACATAGTATTGTAACGCTACTGAAGCAAGAATGCCTAGCCAGGATAAGCCTGAATTCTTAGCCTCCAATTTAAAGAGAAAGCTCAAGTTCAACGACCAGTTTTAGTCCACCAACAAAGAAAGAAAGAAATAAGCGAGGGAAATATATGAGCACTGGCACAGAGCCATGTGAATATAGATCACAAGGATTCCAACACAATTTTTCAAAATACAATAAAAACACTACTAAAAAAATGCCACCTACTGTGAAAATGAATCTCACCCAACGTATTAAAAGTGTGAGGTGTGGGCGAGGCGTCCAAGGGATAGCCTCGCCTAGGCATGAGGCGAAGCCTCACAGGACCTAAATTTTTTAATATATACAATGAGCATACACATATATTATATTAAAAAAAAAAGATTATTAATTAATAATCACCTTGAGCACACACATATATTATAAATACACGCACACACATACACACACACACACATATATATATATATATATATATATATATATATATATATATATATAATAGGGGATGAAAAGCACAATGAGCACACATATAACAATGCACGCAGACAGAACACACATCCATTATATTAAAAAAATAAAAATCAGAAGAAAAAAAAGGCAGAGAGACGATAGTGCAAGGAAGAGGTATGAGGCAGTTAAAACCTACCCAAAATTTGGGTTTGGGAGTAAAAATAAAAATAAAAATAAAAATATATTTAAAAAAAAAGCCCTTGAGGCGCGCCTAGGTGGCTCCGGCGACGCCTTCCGCCCACTCCCTCAAAACAAAGGCGACAACCCTCACACCCAACCTCAGAGGACACCTAGGCGCACCCTGGGGCGAACCTTTTAAAACATTGATCTCACCACAAGCACACCCCATTTCCCAAAACTGGGAAGAAAAAAATAACATGGTGATTGGTGCCCCTTTCTCAATTTGGCTTTACAATATGAGTTTAGACCTACTTGGAAGTATGGAACAATTAAGATGATATTTGCATTCAATCAGGTAGATTTCCTATTACCTCAAATCATATTTAACCAATGTTGGGTTATTTCTTCATCACTAAGTACCCCACGAAATCTATTGGGGGCCCAAATCCATAGTGCTTATAGTTCTCATGGGTACGGGTGACTTTTTGCACTATAGCCCAAAGGGTGGAGTAAGGGTTTGAATAGAGATAGAGATGCTGTTTTTGGTTTGTTGAAACTGTAAAGAGTCAAGAGATAAAGGAAACTAGAAAGACATTGTAAGTGCATCAATCAAATGCACAAAAAAAAAATAAATAAATAAAAAAATAAAAGTTTAATACCTTCTAATAGGAGAATGATCATCCTTTATTATTTTCTGCTCAAGCTCTAGCTCTTCATCAAGCATAAATGTGTTTGCAAAATCGTTAGACATTGCAAGATTCTTCATATCCATATCTGAAGGCATGCCTTCAGTCCCATCATCATCATATCTTACAGTTTCAATTCCCTCTGAGTGGTATGGGCGGTCTAAGTAATTATCCATTTCGGGATCTGAGGACTTGCAATTTGATTTGGAAGTCAACTTTGCACTTAAAGCACTATTATAATCAGCAGATGCTAGTGATCCGCTATCAACTTGAACATCATCAATGCCAGGTATGGTGGTTGATGGCATGCACGACATCAATTTTTTTCCATCTGATAAAACTTCTACCTTTTCTTCGAAAGCTTTCATTCTATCATTGCTCGCGCTATTCTCAGGAGCATTGATATATCTATCTTCAACTTGAACCATGTGAGTTTGCAGCTTGGATGTTAACATTGAGTCTACAGAATCTGCAATCCACTTCGACCACTCATCACGTCTTCGTATCTTGTTAGCCTACAAAGACGAAACAACTCAAGTGCATGTCAAGAAAAAAAAAAAAAAAAAAAAGATGCAATGCATTTCAAAAACATTCATAACTTGTCAACATATTTCCCAATTTCTCTGAATAATTTACAATGCTGTGCCAGATAACACAAGTGGCCAATCAAAGTCAAATGCAGCATCTCAAACAATAGATAGGCACAAACTAGGAAGAAATAAAAGCAGACTTACAAATTTACAATAAGAAATTATTAGTACAAAAGTAATAACAAATAACATACCAATTCAAACTCCACATCAATCCTTTTTTTTTCAGTTACAAAACCGTAATAATTCTTTGATATATAGGGAGAGTATTCTCTAACCTACTGTGGGGTTACTAAACATAACATCTCCATCAAATGAAATTGTTAATGTATCAAGACATGAATGATGGCGATGCTTTCAAATGACCATCTGTTCAGAATCCAGATTTTAAGATCCAATCTTAATACTGATTTGCATCTAAATACATCATATCAATTATTTTCTTATGAATATAATGACATTCCTCTCCTACACATCTTCACAGGCATAAATATAGACAGGAAAAAGAGAACCAAGAAGTATAATAAGCACACAAATTAAAACACAAAATAAAAATCTGAAATCAAGCAAAGTGAAACATAAGCAAACCTCAAAGGTTGTTGAATTTGAAAACCAGTAAAGGAAGATTTTTCAGCAAAGACATTATATCTAGCCTGTTAACATAGGAGAAGAGAACTTAAACAATTTATGCAGGTCAGAGAAATCAGACTAACTATGAATATACTTAAGTTTTATTAACTATGCCACTGAAGGTTGGAAGAGGGACGAAGAGAAGGGAAGAAAAAGTTGGATACTACAAGAATATAAATTAGAGAAAAAAGAAAGGAGAGAAAGAGAGATTCCATGCTAGCAAACAATAGACCGCAAAATTTGGTTGTCATTCCATAAAAATATTAGGACATGCTATATTAAAATACCAAAGAGAAGAAAGAAGATTAACCTGCACTTCTACAGTAGTTGAACCCAGCAGCGAGTCAATGATGAATGCTATGTCTGTACACATTTTCTTAACCTATAACACACAATATCAAAATATAGCTTATTCACGTTATTGTCAGCTACAAAACAGGAAGACAGATTAACTAATCTAATAGATCACACAGCTGACCAAAAGCAAAACTGGATCAGCATGTATTACCTTAGCTTCTGCAATATCTACTATGATACCAAAACATACCCTTTTAAAGTCAGCAATGGTGGTTATTGGGACCCATCCTTGGTCATCCATGAATGAAATTAAGTAACGGTCTTTCTTTAGATTTTCATCACTGCCAAAGAAAGATTAAGAGTTAATTAATAATAAAAGAAATATTTGTATCATCTATACCACTATTTAAGAGATTACTCCCTGTCATTGTGTGTGAAAATCGGTTATAGCCCTATTGCAAAGATAACTTTATTAAGTCATCTAAAATTTAGTGATAATTTTACCCTTACATACAGCGGCTAACAAACTAAGCAAAACAAAAAAGAAGAAGGTGCAGCTTGATTATATTTCAATTTATCAACATATATCCTAAAACCCGGATTAAATACCATTAGTTGAGGTATCTTATATGCTTCAGTGCTTCACCAATTTAGAAGACCTGTGAAATATAAACTATCAAATTCTTTCCTTAGGAATTTTCACTACTCTGTGTAGAGAGGGTTGAGAATGTGTGATTTCATTATTGACAAAACTTCCTTCCATGCGTTAAAAGCTTAACAATCATGCCATGCGGTACAATAAAGTTCAAAATGCTCAATAATGGGTTCTCTAATTAAAGCATTGGGATAACATACATTGATATCGAAGGCACGTTGGAAAGATATGATCATCTTTAAGGTTATCTTTTCGTATCAGCCGTTCTATTCTTCCAGACTATTACATTTTGGTTTCTAAGTTTCCTTTTGTAGCTTTGAATAATAAAAAAAATTGGAAAGATAAGAAATCTATCAAGATTGTAAAAATTCTTCTAAGAAAACTTCTTTTGATATTACATCTTTACGATTGAACGAATACAGCATCTCAGTCAACAACAAATGAATAGCTTTTTTAGCTTCTATTTCTCCTTTTGAGAACAACGATATATTTTACAATAAAGGGAGGGGGGATTTCGGCTAAGCCACACAATGGGCAACCTAATTTGGTATCGAATTCTCCATCTACGAGATTCGAACCTAAGACCTCTCACTTACAAGTGAAGAAGAATACCACCATAGTTTATCATAATTATGCTAAAAAGGAAAGCTTTCTCAACAGTACAATGCAAACACATATATGCACTAGCTTGCAAGCAGTGCACAAACACCGAGATTGGCAAGATAAAAGACTTTCTTAAACAAATTACCTGAAATAATACTCTATTTGCTTTATAATATTGTCCCTCAACGACAATGTATGTGTTTTTGAGGGCGGTAATGGAGCCCCTGGATTTAAAGGATGTGGCACAAAGCTAGGAGGATGAGGTCCCCTAATTGCGGAAAGTGGTGGAACTGGAAGATAGCATATGGGTGCAGGTCCTGTGTAATTGAGATAAATCATTGTGGAAAGAATCTAATCCTGAACAACGCATATATACAATAAAAAATATTGTTCATAAATGCAAAATAAAGAAGCAGCAACCGCTCAATTGTTAGGAGATTCATTCAAGATACTGATTTCTCCTTTTTTAGAAAAGCAAAATTCAAGTATATTGCTGACACTGGAAATAGTCAAAATACCAATGGAGAAATAGAAAATTGCATAGAAATAAAAAAACTATAACTGAAACCAAAATAAGACAGCTCAGCACCGGTATGATAGAACTACCAGGAATGCTTGGGCCAACCATGAACCTTGGGGCTGGACCAAAAAGCTGAGGTCTTAAGAAAGGCCTAGGTCCAACACCCTGTTGCACAGGAATGTTCTCTCTGGGGTTGAATGCTCGCTGTTGATGCCAAGTATGATTCCAAGGGCCACCGGGTTCTTGCATATTGGGTCTTCTAGTAGAAAAATTGACACCATAAGCATTCGGATTATTTCGTGGCTGAGGTTGAACTGGTTGCACAAAATTTTGCACTGGGGTCTCGAATCCAGATTTTACCATATGATTCCCAACACTTGGAATGGGTCCAGCGTATGGCTGGTAAGCATACCCAGAAGCCGGAATGTAGGGTTGTACCATGGTATGAAAAACAGTAGGAAGCGATTGTTGATGGTAGGGTACGGGTACTGGAAAAAGAGGTGCAGCATTTGTGTTGCGCCTAGGACCTTTTTCGTGATGTGATGATGAATGCTTGTGCGAAGCGTTAGAGTTTCCAGACTCATTCAACTTCTGCATGACTAATCCCTGGATGACAAAGCAGAACATATAAAGTCAAATACAGTTAGCAACTAGATGAACAGAAGTAGCATGTACGAAATTTCTCTTTCTTTTAGCATGTACAAAATTTCTCTTTCTTTTTTCAAAGAATAAGGTATCAATTTTGATGAACAGGTCACAGGCCCTAGCATAAAAAATTCCAGAAACCCCCCTCCAAATACTATTAATTAATTTTTATGTCTCTCTAGACATGTCAACAACAGGACCAAAATAACAAAAGGTTCAATTCTTCTATTACAGTTCCTTGACAAATTGTAAAATCACTTTACGAGAGAAGAACTATCTAATGCCAAAACAAAATAGGAAACAATAACCCTGAAGCATGACATTACTATCTAATGCAAAAACAAAATAGGAAACAATAACCCTGAAGCAAGACATGCTTCACTGCTGTATAATTCCAGTGTCAAAAGAGAGCAAGGCATTCCTAACATAGCACAAGAATATTTCTAATAAATTAACCAGGGGTGGCTGGAGAGAGAGAGAGAGAGAGAGAGAGATTAAAGCATGATGTGCCAGTTTGAAGACAAAGCAAAATTCTTATTCAGCAGTCTATTTAGAAGAACTTTTTTCACGGGAATTCCACAATGTGACCATTTCAGATACATGGTTTAAACATATGTATGTTTGTAATACATATACATGTATAATTATTAATCAATATTGCATACATTACATACATACAAATATTTAAATGAAATTGGTGACGCTCCAACATTTTTCTTTTCCTTAAACAATAATCACCTTGAAGGCAACATTTCCACAATAATGGTTATATTGATTACTGCAAATTTTATCAACAGGATAAAGGATTAGATAAAACATATATCTACTGCAAAAGTCGAAATCAAGAACAGAAGCATTTGGGATTCATTTGTAAAACGTTGGTTTAGAACAGCAATCTATTAATTCCCTAGGGACCCAATTTCTTCATTTTTCTTTTCGACTTCATTCAGTTCAGGTGGTTAGATAAACATACATGTAGGAAATTTTATTTCTTATTAAACAAGATTATACTCTCTAGTTCCTTTATTCAAAATTATACTATTCTTTCGATGGGTGCTGGGGCGAAAGCAGCAATGGGAGTACAGCTGCATCAGTTATGGCTGCAAGCTCCATGGGAATAATTGGAGGTCTCCTCCATACTTTGAGGATTTCCAAAACAGTTTGATAGTTTCATACGTTAATTATTCAAATTTCTTCTCGGAAAGTAAAGATTGATGAGTTCGCAATGCATGTTCCATACATTATAATTTTACACATTTCAAACAAGTACCAAACAGCTTCATTGGAATTACCTGCGCAGGCGCGGGCAGGGGAGACAGCTGCGCAGCTGGCGGCTTTGCAGCAGCATCCAGACTCTTGGGCCTGTGGGCATCGGCCAGAGCAGGCCAGGATTCGGCGGCCATTACGGGAGCATCAAGGGAGACCGGAGTCCTCCATGGGAACTTGGGCCCGCCGCCATTGACGTTGAGGTCCCTCTGGTCATCCCCAACTTCATTCTCAGCCATCACCATCACTCCCTCCGATCTCACCAAAACAAAACTTCTCTCCTTTCCCTTCCTTTCCTTTCAATAGATTACTGATGGAGGGGGGGACAAGAGAGAGGAGAGTGTCACTGTGTCAGTGGCAAAGGTGTAAAATTGAGGCCAAAAGAGTAGCTGCAGGGTTTTGTACTGTTTCATTCCGACATTCGTTTGGTGGGAGTTAGGGTTTTAGGGGGGATGACAGTTGTGGTTGCGAACGCCGACGAAAGCAATTGCGGGCAAGTCTTGAAAATGCTGCGTGTGTGTACTACAGTGTAGGATTCCGCCCCATTTATATGAGGATTTAATGATGCCGAGTCAAAGGGTGTCGGTCAATTGGCATATGACGTTTTCGGCTGGTTCGGTTTTTTTTTTTAAATAAAAAATTAAATTAAAATTACTGTTCTATTCGATTTAGTTTGGTTGGATTATTATTCTGTTTTTTCGGTTTGGTTTTTTTTATTTTTACTAGCAAAGGCCACACTTTGTGTGCTGAAAAATATATATATATATTTTTTTAAATGTTTGCTTTCTAGTTTTTTTTATGAGAGGAGTTATTTGTTTTTAACAGGTTTGCAAGCATCCTAACAAAATAGGGTTTGTAAGTTAGGAAAGAGAGAGAATGAGATTAGAGGGTATTGATAAAGTGACACAATTGTGAGGTTTTTCAAGAAAAAGTAAAAACTTGTTTGTACAAAATTACTTCAATGCCCACTTTGTTTTTTTTCTAATATCTTCTTTTAGTTTTGTATTAAAGGGTATACTAGTAATTTTATTAGTTTTTTTGTTGACAAATAGTGTTTTATTAATATGTAGTTTAGATTAAAGAGTATAGTAGTAATTTTATTAGTTTTTGATTGACAAACCGTGTTTATTAGTATGTAGTTTAAATAAAACATGAAAGTCATAAGGGACTCAGCTCGTGAGGGGTGTTGGGCCTTAGCATGCAAGGTAAAAACCTTTGAGAACATTAACGAGCCCGCGAGGATCCCAACTTCATCCCCCCTCCTCCTACTAATTCCAGCTTGGTGGCAGGTGTATATGAAAGTGCACCCAAAAAAGCATCCATTGGTGTACTTGCAACATCAACGATTAAATATAGAAAAAAAATTGAAACTTAGAAAACCCAGAAATGCACACATTGGTGTTCTTGCAACACCCAGAAAAAGCACCCAAGTAGAATCAATAGTATTAAATATTTTTTAGAAAGAAAAAAATGAAACTTAGAAAACCACTATAAATTTGACTGCAGCGCCTTCATGATGCAAAATATATAAGCACACAAATTAAACTCTCTTTTTATCAATTGTAATAAAGTATGTAAGTAGGGATCGTTCTAGACCGGGGATTAGGAGGGATTGCTAAAACACTTGAAATTGACTCAAAAACGTAAAACAAAGTTTAAAACACTAAACTAGACTCAAAGAATGCAAAACTAAACTCTAAAACACTAAAACAAACCAAAAGACTCAAAACAGCACAAAAACACTCAAAACTGCCTTAAAAACACTTTCTGGGCAGTTTTGAACTCTAACACAAACTTGGACGAATTTGGGTTATAACTTGAATCAAAACACTTAAAAACACAAACTAAATTGATTTCTAACTAATCTAACACTTTAAAATAATGGGGGATTTGGTTTTGACGAATTTGAAAACAAAGAAAACAGATTGTAACTAAAACAGATTTTTAAAACGAATTTGGATGAAACTATGGATGGAAGGCTAGCTAGAGGGTTCTTCTCCACACACGACACACTTGCACATAAACCAATTTTCAGTTGTTCTTTCAATAAATCATGAAACTCAACACCCTAGGTTAATTAGGTCCGCTTAAATTAACCTTCAAGTTCTCCTTAAGTTATTGAATTGGATGGGAAAACGCATACAACAATTCAAAGCATTCTTCAAAAGTTCTTTACGTGAAAAGCACAATAAAGATACAATCAAAAATCATTAAGCATCATGAAAACTATAAGTATTGACGAGGCATTCGTTACTATGATGAGCATGAAACTAGTGCCAAGAATTCATTTAACGCGATCGTTTATAAGCGACCTCCACTACTTGTGAATATAAGTTTGTAACTATTAGGTGAAACTCCCTTATACTCTAGCATCATATTCATGCATGAAAACTAAGCGTGCACTCTTAATAAACATACACAAATAAGTTATCAATCAAACAGTTAAACAAATTGAATCCACAACTTATGAAATCACAACTGAAGGTAATCAATTCATATTGCAAGTATGTACATGGTTTCGAATCCCCCCTAACTAAGAGGGGTTTAGTTCCTCATACTCACAAAACAAAGATTAGTGAATTGAAACATTGAAAGCAAAAGAAAGATTACACCTAAAACATTCCAGCAATCCTAAATCGAATGGCAAGCACGTCCAAGGGCTCTCCTCTTTCCTCTTTGTTGTGGCACAAGGGTTGGTGGTGAGTTTTGGGGGTTATGGATGGTGTAGAAGTATAGAATTGTGTTTAGGATGGATGTATGGTGCGGCAAGAAGTGTTTGGGGTCAGAAACTATGGAAATTGATGAAGGATGGGCACGGCAAGGAAGGTTGAATGATTTTTGGTGTGAATGGGAGTGAATGGCTCGTTTGTGGCTGCAAAAAGGAAGTTTATTTAAAGGATTTCAGGAATTAAAACCCTAGGTTATTTAGGTAAACAGAAATTAAGTCAAAAGCTTCTAGAAATAGGAAATCAAATCAGAAACTTAAAGGAAATTGACTAATAGGTGCGGCAAAGGCATAAAACACAAAAGGAATGTGTTTTAATGCAAGGAAATAGGAAAGAACCCTCTCCCTTGCACGGCAAGGAAGAGGAAAGGTCAAGGGAGGTGCGGCATATATTTTAGGGAAGGTAAAGTGTCCTAAAACTGAAGGGAAAACGGTTCTTTTGCACGGCAAAGGATGGTGAGAAAGGGAAAGGTGCGGCAAAGGTCCATAAGGGTTCTAGGGCCTTTGTTTTGTGTCCTAGAATGCATATGAAGTCTTCAAAGTGGCTGGAACATAAGGACTTTTAGAATTAGGAAAGGTCAAACCAAAATAGGAAACCTTAGCTTAACTTTCCTACTTCAAGTAGGAATCCTTGTTGGAGTAGGAATCCTTGTTCTTCTAGGAATCCTCATGTGAGTAGGAATCCATCTTCAATTAGGAATCCTTCGTTGATTAGGAATCCTTACTTCATCAAATCTTCAATTATGTCCATTCCTTTTGCTCCAAGCATGTGATAATCATTCCAAGCCCAATTTTGCTCCAAAAGGCACCAAATTGCATACTTTGCCCTTAGAATTTGAAAACACACAAAAGTGACTTTAAACACTAAAATAACTAAGGAAACACAACATAAATGCACAAGAACAAGCCAACTTAGTCGCATAAAAATGCTCCTATCAAATTCCTCCACACTTAGCTTTTGCTAGTCCTCGAGCAAAACAAAACGAACTCAAGAAAACAAAACGAAACATAACAAACAAAACACAACCTAAACCTTCCAACGTTTGCCTCAGGGATTTCCAATGCACATGACATGTTAAAAATCATCATCCCCACAGATTTTAGTCATCTTCACACTTAAGCACATACTTAATCATAGTCACCACTTACTAGTTCACAATTAACCAATTAAAACAATGTTTTGAATGTAGTAACATGCCTTAGAGAATGCCCTCAATTCCAAGGTATGCACTCAATTTTCACTCAGATTTTCTAACTACACACCCTATACTAGTTATATGTGAGAAGATTGATGTAAACATGAAAACGAACGCTCACATATATGTATAACAAAGGAAGCAATTTCTAGAGTTAATAAGCATGTTTAAATATGATCTCATGAATGGAATGCTACTACTTAGATGCGAGAACCAGTGACACCATATGCTCATACCAAATTCAAACTCCACAAATTGAAATACACAACACTCAAGATTGAAGTCAAGGGTTGTAACGGGGCTAAGAGTGTTGGCTAACAAAGAAAGGTAAGGGATAATGATGTGAAAAATAAGTTAACACACAAAATTAAACCCTCTTTTTATCAATTGTAGTAAAGTATGTAAGTAGGGATCGTTCTAGGCCGGGGATTAAGAGGGATTGTTAAATCACTTGGAAACTGACTTGAAAACGTAAAAACAAAGTTTAAAACACTAACTAGACTCAAAGAATGCAAAACTATACTTTAAAACACTAAAACAAACCAAAAGACTCAAAACAGCCCCTAAACACTCAAAACTACCTTAAACACACAATCTGGGCAGTTTTGGGACTCTAACACAAACTTGGACGAATTTTGGTTTTCTAATGAACTAAAACACTTAAAAACATAATCTAAGACAAGTTCTAATTAATATGACTCAAAGAAATAAGATGGGGTTGATTTTGGACGAAAATAATTAAATTAAGACAAGAACAAAGTAAACAAATTCTTAGACAAATTTAAGTGAATCAAAACAGATTGTAAAATGAATTTGAATGAAACTTATGGATGGAAGATTAGCTAGGAGGTTCTTCTCCACATATGTCACACTTGCATACAAAACGATTTCCAGTTGCTTTTCGATAAGCTATGAATACTCAACGCCCCAAATTAACCGTGAATTGCACTAATTAACCCTCAGTTTTTCCACAAGTTATTAGGTTGGATGATTGCATACGACAACCCAAAACATTCCCTACAAGTTCCCTACATGAATTGCATAATAGAGATACAAGCAAGAATCATTAAGTTCTATGAAAAACATAAGCATTGACGAGGCACTCGTTACTATGATTTGCATGAAACTTATGCCAAGAGTTTACTTAACGTGATTGTGACTAGCAACCTTCACTACTTGTGAATATAAGTTTATAACGATTAGGTGAAACTCCCTTATATTCTAGCGTCAAATTCATGCATGAAAATTAAGCGTGCACTCTTAACCAACATACACAAATTAGTTTTTATATGAACGGATAAGTAAATTGAATTCACAACTTATGAATCACAACTGGATATAATCAAATCATATTGCAAGTATGAACATAGTTTCGAATCACCCCCTAACTAAGAGGGGTTTAGTTCCTCATACTCACAAAGCAAAGATACATAAAATTAGACATTAAAATCAAAGGAAAGAAAACACCTAAAATGCTCCAACTTGGTAGCAAGTGCATCCAAGATTCCTCATTTCCCTTGCTTGCGGCAGATTGGGTTATGGACAGATTTTGGGTAGTTTTATGATGTAGAATGGATGGGGAATGGTATGGAAGGGTTTAGGGTGAGTGTGGAGGAGTGTTTGATGGTTGGAGGGTGGTGGAGAACTAGGCAAAGAGGGTGGAAGAAGGTGGAGTGGCTGTTATGTTTTCTAGGCACTAGAATGGTGTTTTTGGGGTGTTTTGCTTCCTAGGGTATGTATGGACGATTTTTTGTGATAAAATGATGAATATGGGGGATTGTCCTTTGGCCAAGGGGTGTAAACATGTATTTATAGGCCCCAAAAACCTTAGAAAATCAGGTTAGGTTAAGGATGAAATGCATGGCAATTTGTGTGTGTGGTGTGCAATGGTCCAAGGGTGAAAATGAAGTAATGATGCAAAGTGTGAAGGGTAAAATGGAGTGGTGTTGTAGCTAGGGAGCATGAATGATTGTGTACATTGCATAGAGATGGAAAGGGAGGTGAAATGTGTCAACAAATGGGTCAAAAGTGCAACAACATGTGTTGCACATGGCATTGGATTCCAAATGTGAATGATGGAGCATCAATTGGTGCAAGTAATGGATGTAAATGTTGTCTAAAATCTAATGAGTGAAGGGAACAAGAGGTATCAAGCAATTGAGTGTAATAATTAAATGAATTGAAGCATGAAATTAGAAATTATGTAGGGGACAAGAGTGATCAAGCATGGCATGGAATCCAAAAGGAATTCTATGTGGTTTGCATGGCAAGGAATGCAAGTTGGGGTGACAGATTTTTGGGCTGTTTTCTTCATCTTTTGGACCATAATTCTTCATATTCTTGGCCTCTTTAGTTCTCAAATTTGTCCATCCACTTGGCCCATGCATTTGCTATCCATTCCAAGCCCGAAACATGCTCCAAAGGCCTCCAAAATGCATCTTCTTGCATACTTTGTCCATAAAATCTGAAAACACACGAAAGTGACTTTAAACATTAAAATAACTAAGGAAACACGACATAAATGCACAAGAACAAGCCAACTAAGTCGCATAAATGTGCTCCTATCAGATAAACAAAGGTTCTTTAAGCAATAGCAAGCAAAGCAATGAAATCAAAACTTAGAATTCACTTTAGAATGCAGAAATCACTTTTAGACATAAAGGGAAGATTTAAACAACTCTTAGGGTCAAATTCAACTTGTTGGACCCTTCCTTCAACAAACAATACTTTAGAACTCTTTTTCACATCTTTTCAACTTTTTTTTTTCTTACTTTTCACACTTTTCTTTTTTTCTTTCTTTCTTTTCACGAATTTTTCTTTTCTTTTCTTTCTACCCATACCTATGGCACACTAACTCACATGAGAAACACTTCCCCCACACTTGTTTTCTGCCATACATTAATCAAAAGGAAATCAATTTGAATCATGCTTTACTATGCTTCAAGAACAAGGGTATGGATGGTCCTAATCTAGGCTAGGTGAGGATAACATGGGTTAACAAAGAATGTAGGCTAACAAGGCTCAATGGGGTTAACTTAAACATATAATGAAGTAGGATACACGACAATTTGGCTTTGGTGGTGGTCACTACACAACTTCATCTTGAATATGTGTTATGCAATTCAATAACATGCTTTGAATGAAATGAGCATGAGTTCTAGCATTTGGAACTAAATAATGAAACGCCTTCTAAGTAGTAACCAAGCAAAGAATAATGAGATCATGCAATGACTTTAGAAAACAATAATGCACAGATTATCAACTTTCCAAATAAATGTTTAGGCTCAAATCTCACAAGGTTGTAGCGTTAATTTGAGTTCCTTCCTTCAAGCATGTTACAAAAACTGATTTTTCCTTTATGATTACATGTTAATTCATAAGTTATAACCACAACCAAGCATAAACAAAGAGTAAATCAAACTTTCATCCATGTTAACCACTCTCTTTAACAGCCATGTAATTACAAACCAAGTCCTCATCATTGTGTTGGAAGGTAAGACGCAAACAAACACACAAAAACAACTCTTTTTGGGTTTTTTCTAAACAAATTTTCAAATTTTTATGAGATTTTCGGATTTTTAAGTCAAAACACACTAAAACACTCCAAAACAGCTTAAAAACAGCAAGGAACAAGTCCATAAGTAATGGGTGATAAAATCCCACGAATTTGCATAAAAAACACTTAGTTACCCCCCACACTTAAATCAAACATTGTCCTCAATGTTTCAAGCATAAAGTTACACAAAACACAAAGAAACCAACAAACAACAACTTAAATAACTAAATAGGGCAGATTAGAAACAACAACAAAGAGAAGGGTTTTAGGAACGCAGATCTGGAATTGGAGTGATTCCTAAGGCTTCCTTTGTTGAATGCATGGGTTGCCTCCCAAGTAGCGCTTGCTTTAACGTCTTGCAGCTGGACGAAGAACATGTTCATTCCCCATTGGAGCCCACGGCATGCAGTGGGATCTCCTCCACGACATGCTCAACAAAGTTCTCATAGTAAGGCTTCAATCGATGTCCATTCACCTTGAATTCTTGTCCAGTTTTCAAACTTTGTATTTGGACTGCACCATGCACAAAAACATTAGTGATAACAAATGGACCAACCCACTTAGAACGTAACTTACCTGAGAATAAACGAAGACGGGAGTTAAATAGCAACATTTTCTGCCCAATGGAGAATGTTTTGCCTCTAATCATCTTGTCATGGAACGCCTTGGTCTTCTCTTTGTAAATCCGGGCATTCTCATAAACATTATGCCCAATCTCATCAAGCTCGTTCAATTTGTTGGAAATGTGCCCTAAAGCCAATCATGTGATGATACTTTACGGACATTTCACATGTTAAACTAATCTAGTTTTACATATAAAGGGCATACATTATTGTTTGAGCCGTCTCATATAAATGTTATATGCTTAAACAATAAAGTCCAAGGAATTTGTGATTGGGAGAATGTAATCTAATGAAGTTAGATTCTTGAGACCATTCTTTCGTAGACACATCCTAAACGTTCCTGATCATAGGATTGCCAATTGGGCATTGACAGTCCGTCAAGATCGGTACGTACTATGTCTTCTCTCAGGGAGAGTGATTAGTCTCGAATCATTGGTGTGTGTGACATCAAGACAAGTGCGGTAGGTGCTCAATAGAGAATGAGTTCACTGAACGCGATCAATGAAGAGTTCTCATATTCCATGTCACATGAGAACTCATGGTTGGGATAATGCAAAGTAGTCCTTTGACCTGAGGCATCATAGTTGTCTTGTGGTTAAGACCTTGATCTTTGATTATGTCAAAGTCATCCCACCAGGAGGGTGTCCACGGCATCGTTGGGGTCAAGCCGCTTAGCTATGGAGACAAGTGAATGCGCAACAAGGGATCTCTAAC
The DNA here is from genome assembly GCF_916048215.2 of Malus sylvestris. NCBI lineage: Eukaryota > Viridiplantae > Streptophyta > Magnoliopsida > Rosales > Rosaceae > Malus > Malus sylvestris. Next base: position 21,305,229 of record NC_062270.1, read on the forward strand.
CTTCAAACTGTTTGAGGGAGAATACTCTCTGATATGATTTGAATCTCTGGCCAGAGTATGAATGAGATTTGGGAATGTGTTCCTAATCACATTCAAGGTAATCATATAAGCACAAGACACACATTGGATAGTAGACATGAGAAAATAAACTATCAAACCAAACAATGTGGTCAAGAGTATTAGATTAGAGAAAGACCGTATTGCATTTGTAATCCCAGACTGAATAGGTTCTCCACCTCTTCTGATTAGCTTGGGTAACCATGACATACGGCTAGGTGTCACTCATGGTTTGTGGAAGCCCTAAACGTGTGTAATCACTAAAGGGAGAATTGAAAATAGTTTCAATTCACAATCGATGTAAAATGGTTTTAATCGCCCACTACCTCGCTAAAAGGAACCTAATGGATCGTACACCGTGTAAGGTAGAGATGGACGAAATAAATGAAATGAGTAAGATTAATTGAATGGTTTAATTATTTATGGCAAGGATTAATTAATATGTTAATTAATCAAACGAATAAGTTCGTTAAAGACCACGGGATAGTTTTGGACCTTAAGGCCCAATGGGCTTCGAACGTCAAGCCCATTAACTTAAGTTGTATGACAATTTAATGAATAAAGATTCATTAAAGCCCAAAAGCCCAAAAATCCCTAAATGGCCGGCCATAAGGAATGAATTAGGGTTTTGGTTATTTAGGTCACTTAAAGAAGTGACTATATAAATGACTTTATAGCCAAATATTCATTAAGTGAAATAAGGGTTTATTTTTGGGGAAAATGGGTGAGAATTGTCTCTCCATTTTCTCTCTAAAGAGGCCAACACCTTGGAGGTGATTAGCTAGTCATCTAATCCTCCAAGGTCACTCATTCATCATCCAATCTCTCCTTGGTGTAGAGACTTAGAGGTTCTCAATTTTGGGAACTTGGAGAACCTATTCTTCCATCCAAATCCATGGATCTAAGAAGCAAGGAATGAAGGCCCTATCTCTTTGGGTGATTAGCCTTTGCTTATGCAAAGAGGAATCTACAAAGGTATTAATTTCAACTCACTTATTTTTGAGTTGATTATTGGTTCACCAATCTACTAGGCTTTGAATTTCATGGTCATGTTTTGTTTTTGAGTACATACAAGCATGATTCCGCCTTTTAATTGTTAATTGCATGCTATATGATGTTGCTCAAATGAACATGTTTTTCAAAATAATTCCTTCAAGTGGTATCAGAGCCTAGGTCTAGTAGTTGGTGAATCCTTTTGGGTTTTGTAGTTCATAGTATGTGATCTAAAAGTTGTAATTGTTACAAGCTTTATTCTTGCTTCTTTGAAAGTAAATTTTGTTGGAAAATTTGCTATCTCAAATGTTGTAGATGTTGTTCATATGAGCATGAATATTGGAGCTAAAATTTGGTGCCATGCTTTTGGGAAAATTCGGCCAAAATCAAAGGGTGAATTTTTGGGTTCTTGTTTGACTTGTTAAAAGTGTTTTAATGTGTTCTTTGGAACCCCTAAGTACCCTAGTTTGGTTAGATGTTATTTCCCTTAAGTAAGAATGGTTTTGGAATGTTTTTGGGTGGAAAAAGTTCATGGAAAAATTTGGGTTTTTCATGGATGTTCTTCATTGTTCTTGATGTTCTTGTCAAGAACAAAAAGGTTTGGTGTTTTGATTCAAAGTTTTGAATTATTTCATAAAGTATATGTGATATGTTTTTAAATGATTTATTATGTATTTAAAGTGTTAAATATTTGTATAAATGATGATTGAAATAATTGTGTTTGAATTATTTCAAAAACATATCTTATCTTACATACACTTGCATGTTTTTGACAAAACTCACAAATCAACACACACACCAACCTTATCCCTCCCTAAAACCAGCCACTCCCTCAAAGGGAGTACTTTTGGGGCTTTTATGCAATTACATAAAGTTTTGATACTTTTGTGTATTTGCACTTTGGCCCAAAAGTTTACGTTTTTACGTTTAGGTCCAAAAACGCTAAAGGACAAATTGTTTTGTTCCTTTAATGATGTTTTTGCATTATTAAAAGTTTGGGTTCTAGTTGTATTTACATGAAGTTGTGACTTTTGTGTATTATACAAAGTGACCCCAAAAGTTTTTGTATTTGCAATATGGCCCAAAAGTTGAGGTTAATTGCAAGATGGCCCAAATAGGATGAGAACAAAATTGTTTTGTCTCTTTAAATGAGAATTGGATTTTCATTTTGTTTAGCTCCATTTAAATCAATTTTATGGATACAAAAACCAAATGAAAATGTTGCATTCAATTAATTAGTTAAAGTGTTAATTAATTAAAGGGTGATTATGAACCTAAGCCTAATATAATTGAGCTATGTGAAAGGCGTTTCAAATTTGTTTGAACCATGGGAATGTGTAGATTAAATTTTGGTTGTAATTTGATTTGATCAAATGTTGTAAAAGGGCTTAAGCTCTTCTTTACTTTAAAGTAATTTGTTATATGCAAATGTTGTAATGAGCATAAGCTCACCTTTACTTTGAAGTACTTCTTTCTTGCTTTATATGATATGCATGAAAATGAAGTAGTTGGGTCCAACGCCCATAAGACAACACGCCTTAATGTGATTAAACGCGTAACTAAAATCAATCTTCATTCCTAGACTGAGGTTCAACACAAGGCTCGTGTTGAATCTAAACAAAGGTTCATAATCATCCTTAGGCCCTAAGGCAACTATGTAGTCCATCAAATGAATGCAAAGTTTATGTTAGTAGTATCATATACTCTTGCTTTAAAAATCGTTTTAAAAGCATAGTGGGAGTATTATGTACAACTAAAACAATGAGATGGACCAATAGTTGTTATAGGACCAAAATAGTTTTAATAGAGATTAAAATGTATGTTTATATGTGATGAGACCTAAAACCCTCAACCAAACCAATATTAAGTTGATAAGCGAGAGATGTTTAGAATATCTCTTCGTGGCCTTCCACCGTGGTGGGATCCAATCGTTTATGACTTGTACACCGGCTTCACCCTATCATGGGGGAGTACACAGTGCATGCTTATACTCAGGAGGAATCCATATACATATGATGAGGTGAGTGTAGGCAACGAGGATAGCTATATATCGTATCATCGTGAGGCTATTCTTGAACCCCTTCACACACTAAGCATGGTGGGAAGAACTTAACTAAGTGCAATGGAACCAATATCATATCATTGTGAGGTTACATTCTCTAGAGGCCAAATAAGATGGGTACTTGCATGAGTTGCAAATGAGTAAGCGTACTCTCTCATTATTATTGTTGCTAGCCATATATCGTATCATCGTGAGGTGGGCTTGGTAATAGTGAGCCTCCCATAACCTACTAGGAGTTTCATCCAAAACTCTCGAATTCCTATGAGGGATATGGAATTTGCCAAAAATAGTGGGTGGTGCTATTTTGATTTAAAGACCCGAATCAAATGGCTTAAAATCAATCAATTTATATTCGTTATGTATTTGTTTACCAATATATTTGCAAACGCTATCCAACACTTGACAAAACCGAATGTTTTAGTTTCCGGACTTAGGTACCACAATCCCAAAGAATGTCTTAAAAGGATTGCATATGTATCTAAGTAGTCTCATCCTCACAATCTTCCTATTGATAATGTATCATTAGAAGAATATGTTAGAAAAGGTCTATCATAAAGAGGACAACACTTTTAATGTCATAATTCTTCAATTACAATTTGTTGTATGAAGAAATAGGAGTTGCTTTGAACAACTCTTAGTCAATGCAAACACTTAGTGCTTGTTTCTTTGTTAAATGAACAAAGAACTTGAGAAGAAAGCACAAAGGCATGAACACTTAAATGTGCCATGATTCTTCATTTACAAATTGTTGTATGAAGAAATGAGAGTTGCCTTGTACAACTCTTGAAGGTTTGTAATTATGTTTAGAACATAATGGTTGGTTGACAAAAATAGTCCATTAACATGGACTTATGATGATTTTGAATCATTGAATGTTGAAGTGATAAACCACTTAAACGAGACGGAAACTAGGCAAGGACTTCACCTTTGTTTCCCTATCCTAATCGTTCACTAAGTTTATTGTAAACTATATAGTGAACAATAACCACATACTCTCCAAAATGTTTGATGTGTATAACACAATTGAAAAAGGTTTCAAGAGAGATAGTGGGAGTTTAGGGACCATGACTAATGTAGTCAAAGGTGAAAGTCAAATAAAGAAGATAAATAACTCCAAGGGAACAAACTTTCTTTATGAAAGGATGGATATTGGAAGGGGTATTTGCAAGAAATGTCTTGCAAGTGTCAAGGACACACCTTTCGAAGGTGTTGTAAATTGTTCTTGAATAGTTCAAAACAGTTGGTTCTTCTACTTGAATGCATGATTCTGTATTAGTGACTATGTTTTACAATCGTTGTAAAAGTGTGGCTAATAAGAAGTAGAAGATAAATGAGAGAAGAGAAAGTACTTCACATTCGAAACGTGAATCAAATGTAGATCTCTGCGAAAGCAGATGGTACTTACTTCCTCATATGAACTACCAAAGAAATTGGAAAAACATAGATTGTCTTTGTATTCCAATTTTAAGGAACTAAATTCAGTCACTATGTGAAATGGATAAATGTTTTGTTTGACAAAACAATGTTCTTTATTAATCAATGATTGGATTATGGTAATCTAATTAATTATCTCTATAGTAGAGATAATATGGTGGTGTTAACTGTTTAGAAAATAATGATGCTTAAAACCCAAAAGGTTGCAAGGTAGTGACTAATCCCAACTAAAGTTGTGATACCTCTAAAAACATAAGTTATGAGTTGGTGAAAGATGGATGCTTTGGATCGTTAGATCCGGATCCAATACCTTCTTGTTAAAATTGTATAGAGGCAAAATGTTTGAATCTTTATTCTTTTGGAAAGAAGAAAGAATCACAAAGTTGTTGAGATTAATTCACTTAAATGTTAGTGGCACTTGTCCACAAACATAATATTACTCATGTTGAATTACATTCACCGAAGATCACTCTCGGTTGGACTATAGTTTATTTTGAATAAACACAAGTCCGAATACTTTGCAAAATGTTTCAAAGAATTCAAGTAATGTAAGTTGATGAGTAAGACGTCTAAAGTATTTACCTCCTTAGATTTGATCCAAGGAAAGGTAACACTTTAGATGAGTTTCCTTGAAAGATATCAAGGAAAATAGCATCATAAGATAATGTATTTCTCCATTAGGAGAAGAACGAACTTGAATAAGATTTAGTTCGTTAGATGTTATCTATTACCCATATATAGGATATATACTTCTAAAAACAATATGATTGTCAATGAGAAGATCTTCCAATATTTTCATGACTCCATAAGATGTAGTTGGAAAAGAAAGACAAATCTTAAGCATGTTAAAGATTTGGGGTTGTGTGCTAACAAGCAATATTTGTTTGATAATAATCTTGTAGGATATCCTTAAAATAACTTTTGGATATCGCTTCTATAAACCAACTAACAAATGTTGTTTTGTTGGATAGTTCATTGTAATTCTACAATGTGATTTGCCTAAAAGCAAATGAACGAGAGATAGAACTCAAAGAATGGGTTCTTTGAGAGACAAGAAAGTAATCAACAAATATAACAACCTAGTTCCTATACCACAAGCTCCAAGGTAGTCGATAAGGATTTAAAAACCGTCTCAGTTGAATGGTTTTGAACTTTATGACTATGTCATAGAGTTGCACCTCTTAATTCGAAAGAAATAAGAATGAAAATCCTTATGACTACATTGAGTGCATATACGATATATACTCAAGGAAATGGTAAAGTACCATTTGACTCGAAATAATGAAACCTTCATAGCTAATTGGTAGCTTAAGGTGACTACAATCAAAGAGAATGGTTAACTTTAAAGGAACCATTTTTGACGTAGTCTTAGTTTCAATTAATTCAAAGATTGTTAGCTACAACTAAATGGTGATCCAATGTTTTGACATAATATGGGTTTCCGAAACCATTATTAAGATAGTCTTGATAATATATGTCTAAAACTATGAATCACAAGACATGAAAGTTGTAGAGATCCATCCATCATGGATCTTAGCAAGTTAGTGGGAGCTATTTGCATTTTATGAGAAAAATGATCAAATCGTTTGATTTCTCATAAAGATGTAAATGAATCTTTTGTTTACTAGTTTTACAAAAGATTAGTGGGAGTTAATCATGTTCCTAAAAATTTAAATATATATGATATATTAATTTTGGAAATGAAAAGAATACTTCTTCGTTAAAGTTATGACTTTAATACATTATATGAAGATAGAATGTATATGGGAGATATAGTCTATATACATGGGATGGAAATCTATAATGATATATTTCATGATATAATTGGATTATATCAATCCCTAATAATAGACAATGGATGCTAGGAAGTTTCTCATATGATGATAAACTTCAATTAGAAGGATGACTCTAGTAAGACTAGCAAGTTGCCCTTCTCAAAGGGAACGTGCCCCTTTGACTCCCAAAGAAATAATGCGTAAATAGAATCCTTTATGCATACGCAGAAAGGTGATTTATGTATTTCATATTGTATGAAAAACATTGATATGAGTTGTACCTAGAACGGTACAAGATGATATCAGTGCAAGCCCAGGATCAGAACCATGGCAACTGTCAAGTGAGTCCTTAAGTATTTAAGAAATACTAAAGGATAAATTCCTCAAAGATCGAGGAAGAATCAAAGTAACGTAATGGAAGCGTAAATGTATTAGATTATGAATCTAATCCATCATTGGATGTTTCTTCATTATGAATGAAGAGATAAACAGATATCTCTTTATTATGAGTAAAGAGATATTTGGATGGAAACATTAAAGTAATGACTTTAGTGTGTTCCATTATGAATGCAAGATATATTGCCATATAGAAGTTTACAACAATGTTGTTTGGATGGGAAAGTTCATTTATGAACTCTCTATTCGGTTCCAACCAGAAAGTGTATGACACTAATGGGGCGATAACTCAAGCCTGGGAATCAAGGTCTCATCAAGATCCGAACACAAATGAGAGACTGAACCACATGATTGAGAATCATGTATAATGGTGACGTTGTTATTCTCAAGGTTGCTTCTGTGGATAACACATATAGATATCCACTGCCTAGGCCTACTATTCAGCCATTTATGAAATGACTACAGAAGAGATATCATCATTGATGATCAAGCTGATTGGCTCTAGTGCAAGTGGGAGATTGTTGGAAATGTGCCCTAAAGCCAATCATGTGATGATACTTTACGGACATTTCACATGTTAAACTAATCTAGTTTTACATATAAAGGGCATACATTATTGTTTGAGCCGTCTCATATAAATGTTATATGCTTAAACAATAAAGTCCAAGGAATTTGTGATTGGGAGAATGTAATCTAATGAAGTTAGATTCTTGAGACCATTCTTTCGTAGACACATCCTAAACGTTCCTGATCATAGGATTGCCAATTGGGCATTGACAGTCCGTCAAGATCGGTACGTACTATGTCTTCTCTCAGGGAGAGTGATTAGTCTCGAATCATTGGTGTGTGTGACATCAAGACAAGTGCGGTAGGTGCTCAATAGAGAATGAGTTCACTGAACGCGATCAATGAAGAGTTCTCATATTCCATGTCACATGAGAACTCATGGTTGGGATAATGCAAAGTAGTCCTTTGACCTGAGGCATCATAGTTGTCTTGTGGTTAAGACCTTGATCTTTGATTATGTCAAAGTCATCCCACCAGGAGGGTGTCCACGGCATCGTTGGGGTCAAGCCGCTTAGCTATGGAGACAAGTGAATGCGCAACAAGGGATCTCTAACCTTCAAACTGTTTGAGGGAGAATACTCTCTGATATGATTTGAATCTCTGGCCAGAGTATGAATGAGATTTGGGAATGTGTTCCTAATCACATTCAAGGTAATCATATAAGCACAAGACACACATTGGATAGTAGACATGAGAAAATAAACTATCAAACCAAACAATGTGGTCAAGAGTATTAGATTAGAGAAAGACCGTATTGCATTTGTAATCCCAGACTGAATAGGTTCTCCACCTCTTCTGATTAGCTTGGGTAACCATGACATACGGCTAGGTGTCACTCATGGTTTGTGGAAGCCCTAAACGTGTGTAATCACTAAAGGGAGAATTGAAAATAGTTTCAATTCACAATCGATGTAAAATGGTTTTAATCGCCCACTACCTCGCTAAAAGGAACCTAATGGATCGTACACCGTGTAAGGTAGAGATGGACGAAATAAATGAAATGAGTAAGATTAATTGAATGGTTTAATTATTTATGGCAAGGATTAATTAATATGTTAATTAATCAAACGAATAAGTTCGTTAAAGACCACGGGATAGTTTTGGACCTTAAGGCCCAATGGGCTTCGAACGTCAAGCCCATTAACTTAAGTTGTATGACAATTTAATGAATAAAGATTCATTAAAGCCCAAAAGCCCAAAAATCCCTAAATGGCCGGCCATAAGGAATGAATTAGGGTTTTGGTTATTTAGGTCACTTAAAGAAGTGACTATATAAATGACTTTATAGCCAAATATTCATTAAGTGAAATAAGGGTTTATTTTTGGGGAAAATGGGTGAGAATTGTCTCTCCATTTTCTCTCTAAAGAGGCCAACACCTTGGAGGTGATTAGCTAGTCATCTAATCCTCCAAGGTCACTCATTCATCATCCAATCTCTCCTTGGTGTAGAGACTTAGAGGTTCTCAATTTTGGGAACTTGGAGAACCTATTCTTCCATCCAAATCCATGGATCTAAGAAGCAAGGAATGAAGGCCCTATCTCTTTGGGTGATTAGCCTTTGCTTATGCAAAGAGGAATCTACAAAGGTATTAATTTCAACTCACTTATTTTTGAGTTGATTATTGGTTCACCAATCTACTAGGCTTTGAATTTCATGGTCATGTTTTGTTTTTGAGTACATACAAGCATGATTCCGCCTTTTAATTGTTAATTGCATGCTATATGATGTTGCTCAAATGAACATGTTTTTCAAAATAATTCCTTCACAATTGGAGCTTTCTATGATTTCCAGCTGTGTCCACATCCATATTGAAGGTTTTGACCGCCCAATGTGCCTTGTGTTCAAGCTCCACGAGTAGATGGCACGACTTGCCATAGACTAGCCAAAATGGGGACATACCAATGGGCGTTTTGTAAGCCGTTCTATACGCCCACAATGCATCCTCCAAACGCAAGCTCCAATATTTTCTATTTGGCCAACCGGTCTTTTCCAAGATTTGCTTGATTTCTCTATTCGAAACTTCGGCCACTTGTTTGGGGGTGATAAGGTGTGGAAACCTTATGCATCACATTGTACTTTTTGAGCAGCGCCTCATTGGTGCAGTTGCAAAAATGAGACCCACCATCACTTATTAGCACTCTAGGCATCCCAAATCTAGAGAAAATGTTAGATTTAACAAAATCTGCAATAACTCTAGAATCGTTAGTTCGGGTGGCTTTGGCTTCCACCCACTTCAACATATAATCAACTACAAGTAAAATGTACGTAAAACCAAAAGAAGTAGGGAAAGGACCCATAAAATTAATACCCCAAACATCAAAGATTTCAACAACAAAGATGGGTACCTGCGGCATTTGATCTCTTTGGCCTATATTACCTGTCCTTTGGCAGCGATCACACGTTAAACAAAAGGTTCTAGCATCTTTAAACAAAGTAGGCCAACAAAAACAACATTCAAGAACCTTAAAAGTTGTCCTTTGGGTGCCAAAATGACCCCCACATGCATATGTGTGACAAAAACTTAAAATGGAATGAAAATCTGATTCATGCACACATCTTCTTATAATCTGATCTGGGCAATATTTCCACAAGTATGGGTCATCCCAAACATAAAATCTAGCATCCTTCTTAAGTTTATCACGTTGGAATTTGTTTAGGGTGCTAGGAACTTGTTTAGTCACCAAATAATTCACCAAATCTGTATACCAAGGCTCACTTACCTTAATGGACAAGAGTTGTTCATCTGGAAACGTTTCAGAGATGGGAAGAGCCTTCTCTTCACGCACCAACCTGCTTAGATGGTCGGCAACTACATTGTCACTCCCCTTTTTGTCCTTAATTTCGATATCAAACTCTTGAAGTAGAAGCATCCAACGAATGAGTCTAGGTTTAGCTTCTTTCTTTGTGAACAAGTACTTCAAGGCTGCATGGTCAGTGAAAACAATAACTTTAGTGCCAATTAAATATGATCTAAACTTATCTAATGCAAAGACAACAGCCAAGAGCTCTTTCTCAGTTGTGGAATAATTTAATTGAGCATCATTTAAGGTACGAGAAGCATAATAAATAACATGTGGCAGCTTGTTTTTCCTTTGACCCAAAATAGCCCCAATTGCATAATCTGATGCATCACACATGAGCTCAAAGGGAATGGTCCAATCTGGTGGAATGATGATTGGTGCCGATGTGAGCAAGGTTTTGATGTGGTTGAATGCTTCCTCACATGCCTTGTTGAAGTCAAATGGTGCATCCTTTTGAAGGAGACGGCAAAGGGGTTGTGCAAGCTTTGAAAAGTCCTTGATAAATCTTCTATAGAACCCTACATGCCCAAGAAAAGAACGAACCTCTCTAACCGAAGTTGGAGAGGGTAAGTGACGTACAAGATCTACTTTACACTTATCTACCTCAATCCCATGTTCAGAAATTATATGACCCAAAACTATACCTTGTTTAACCATGAAATGACATTTTTCCCAATTGAGAACAAGGTTAGTTTCAACGCATCGTTTTAAGATCAAACTGAGATTATGCAAACAACCATCAAAAGAGTCACCAAAAACACTAAAATCATCCATAAAAACTTCAATAATTTTCTCAACATAATAAGAAAATATGCTCATCATGCATCTTTGAAATGTGGCAGGTGCATTACATAAACCAAATGGCATGCGACAATATGCAAATGTACCAAAAGGGCATGTGAAAGTGGTTTTTTCTTGGTCCTTGGGTGCTATGACAATTTGATTATAACCAAAATAACCATCAAGAAAACAATAGAATTTATGACCCGCTAACCTTTCAAGCATTTGATCAATGAATGGCAAAGGAAAGTGATACTTCCTTGTGGTGGAATTGAGCTTCCTATAATCAATGCAAACCCTCCAACCTGTTATGACACGAGTAGGCACGAGCTCATTCTCTTCATTTTTCACCACTGTCACGCCAGACTTTTTTGGAACACATTGAATTGGTGAGACCCAATGGCTATCCGAGATGGGATAAATCACTCCACAATCAAGTAGCTTGATAATCTTCTTTTTCACAACTTCCATCATTGGATGGTTAAGACGGCGTTGAGCCTCTCTAGTTGGTTTGGCCACCTCCTCAAGAAATATGCGATGCATGCAAGTGGTAGGGCTTATTCCCTTGATGTCGGCCAAAGTCCAACCTATGACAGATTTGAACTCCTTCAAAACACGAACAAGTTTTTCTTCTTCTTGGGCCGTGAGGAATGATGACACAATGACAGGTAAGGTCTCTTGTTCCCCCAAGTAAACGTACTTCAAATGGCTTGGTAATGGTTTTAGTTCAAGGGTAGGTGCCTGAATTACTGAAGGAAATGTTTTATCAGTTGAAACGGGAATTGACTCAAAGTTAGAAAGCTTACCAACATGCTTTGGCAACGATTCAAGGGCAGCAACCATTTCACTTAGTTCCCCACACCATGGCACGACATGGAGTCCTTCACACAAGGCCACGGCATAGAGTTCATCACTTGAGCCGTGGGTTAGCTTAGGGCTTGCTGTTTTGATTTCCATTCCTCTTGTAATGACTCTTTCAAGTGCATCATCCTTCAAATCGTCAAAATATCCCTGCGCCAACGAATCAACTATATCAATAGCAAAACATGAATGATCATCATTAGGAAACTTCATAGTTTCAGAAATATTGAACTTAATAACTTCCCCATCAAATTCCATCGTCAATGTGCCATTGTACACATCAATCTTAGTTCGGGCAGTTTTCATGAATGGTCGTCCAAGGAGGATGGGCAATGTAGGAGAATGGTCTAAGTCTTCCATGTCAAGGATGTAGAAATCCACCGGAAAGATTAATTGATTTACCTGTACCAAAACTCCTTTTGGATAGACATTAGATCTATCGGCCAATTGAATAATCACACCATCCTTTTTCAACTCACCAAGGTTCATAGATGCATAAATTGAGTAAGGCATGACATTAATAGATGCACCTAAATCTAGCATGGCATGTTCAAAACGATTGTTGCCAATAACACAAGGAATTGTAAAACTACCCGGATCCTTGCATTTAGGGGGCAATTTACGTTGTAAGATGGCTGAGACATTTTCACTTACCTTTACAACCTCCTTGTTCGAAATTCTTTTCCTAGTTGTGCAAAGTTCTTTTAAAAACTTGGCATACCTTGGCACTTGCTTGATTGCATCAAGGAGTGGAATGTTAACTTGAACTTTCCTAAATGTATCTAGAATGTCCTTTTCAGCTTCCTCGTTCTTTGTTTGCATGAACCTACGAGGAAAAGGTATATTCGAAGGAATAACATTAGTAGAACCCGAATTGGACACATTCTTACCTTTGTTGGACAGATTGGGTGGTGTTGGTGCTATTGGAACTTGCGGCAAGGATGTTTCTATCCTTGCCATGGGTGGACTTGCTTCCTTCTCTTCCATTTGCAACATTTCATCCTCCTTGTGACCTGTTTTTGATGAAGAACCTGCCTCAACCTCCTTGCCACTTCTTAGGGTGATTGCTTTGGCTGATTCAAACCCTCCATTTGGATTTGCAATGGTGGAACTAGGGAGTCTTCCTTGGTCTGGAAACTGTCCTACAAATTCAGCAATCTGCCCAATTTGTTTCTCTAGTTGATCCACCATTTTGTCTTGGCTTTGCATTGCTTTGGTTTGATTTTTTTGCCCTTGAGACAAATTGGTTAGTAACTTAAGAAGTGTGTCATTATCCAAAGTGTTACCTGAAGTGTTTGGAGTAGATTGTGGAGGAGCTTGTGTAGGTGCTTATGGCTTGGTGTAGAAGCCCGGGGGTTGTTGCCTAAAGCCTCCTTATTGATTGGGTTGTTGTGACTCCCTCCACTTGAAATTTGGATGGTCTCTCCAATCGGGATTATATGTGTTGGAGTATGGATTGTGTTGGAAATATGCCCTGAAAGTCAATCTTTGGAAGAAACCTTTCAGGACAATGAATGGATGTATAGATGATTCTTGTACATCAAATGGCAAAGATACTAATTAGGACTATCTCAACACACGATATATGTCCTAAATAGTGAATCCATGGACAATGGATTGATGGAAGAAGTAATCTAATGATGTTAGACTACAGAGATCTTCTTCACATAACCATCATGTCCAAAAGGTTCCTGGTCATAGGATTGTCGGAGGGATACTGACAATGCATAGACCGGTACATACTATGTTCGCTTCAATTGGAAGGATGGAAAGTCTCGTCCCATTCGTGTAGTGACACTAAGATAGGTATGTAGGTGCTCATTAAGGGAATGAGTTCACTGAACACAATCGAACGAGAGTACTTGCATGGAGGTCTACTCACATATCAAGCAAGTAACTCTAATGGTTGGAATAATGTAAGTAGTCCTTTGACCTGAGGCATCATAGTTGTCTTATGGTTAGGTACTTGATCTTTGATTATGTCAAAGTCACTCCATCCGCGGGTGTCCACGGCATAGTTGGGGTTAAGCCACTTAGTCATGGAGGCAAGTGAATGCGCAACAAGGAATCTCTAATCCTCGTTAAGAGAGGATGAATACTCTAAGATATGATTCGGGAATCTTCGGCCGAAGTATCGAGCGTAATAAAGGAAAGCGTTCCTATACGACTCAAATGAATCATATAAGAAGGAATAATCACATTAGGGGTTTGACATAATATATCCATACCCTAGTAATGTGATTGAGAGTATTGTTTTAGAGAAGGATCGAATTACATTGTAATTCCAACTGAATAGGTTCTCCGAACAAATTCTACATTAACTTGGGTAGCCATGATATATGGTTAGATGTCACTCATGACTTGTGAGTTTTTCTAGATGATTAAATGTAGTCGTCAAAGAAGAAGGTGAATTAAAAGTAAGTTTTAATTCACTAAGTGATTGGATTAAAAATAATCAATTGGATTGGTGCCAATCACCTCACTGCCTTGCTAATTAGAACCTAAAATGATTGTTCACCAATACACTCTTGTAGTGAGTAACTAATGGATGATGGAAATAATTAATTGGATTAATTAAGTGTTGTGATTAATTAGAATGTCTAAAGAAATCATAAAAGCGATAAAACATCGTTTTGGGCTTAAAGAAAAGTTCGGGTCTAATTGGGCCCATTGGGCTTTTATTCAAGCATAGGATGACTTGAAATAATAAAAGCCAAAGCCCAAACAACACTAAAGGGGCCGGCCAAAGGAGGGAGAGAGAGAGTTAAATGTTGACTTGTTTCTTTTTGGTTATAAAAGGAACTTTATAGCACAAAGTTTCATTAGGGTTTTTTGAAGTGTTAAAACAACAAAAGAGAAAAAGAAAATATCTCTCTCAACACTCAAAGGGCCGGCCACCAAAGGGGGGTTTAGCTAATCATCTTCTCACCCTTTTGGTTATTCCTTCATCCTTCTCACTACTTTAGTGGGTCAGGATCTTTAGAGGTCTTCAACTTTGGAGACTTAAGGAGAACCAAGGAGCACTCATTCTAACAAAGTGGAGGAGGCAAGGAGGGAGGCTAGGCTCAAGGAGTTCCAACAACAAAGGGCTTGGAGGTGGTCCATCCTTGGTCTAAAGTCTAGATCAAGAGGTATAAAACTACTCCTACACTTTGTTTTTCAATAAATTGTTTTTGATGCATCATACATAAACCTATGCATCTTGAAGGGGATTTGCATGACTATAGCCTTGATATTATTTGATAACATGCTTCTGTTGCTTTCGTATATAAATTTTGAATTGTATATGCATGCTAGTCACTAGAAATCCCACATGAAATCTCCCAATTTTCCCTTCAAGTGGTATCAGAGCCAAAGGTTTATGTTTGATGTGTCCTTTTGGATTTTATGCATATGGGTTTTAATTTTATGTATGACATGTTATTGCTTCATTCAAAGTATGTTTATTTTTTGTTTTTCAAGTGTTGAAAAATATGAATCAATAGTTGAAAAGATATGTATGCAAAAGTGTTTTGGATGCATGAATGAAGATTGAGTTTAGAACAAAATTTTGGGGTTTTGTTCCAAAAAGGGGGCATGGCAAAGGGGTTTTTTTTGGCTAAGTGTTTGTGTTTTATTTTGAATCACACACACACACTTTGAAGCTAGAAAGAATAGATCTTGTCACTTTTGTTTTTGGGTTTGAAAAAATCACCAAGAAAGTACAAATCTTGAAATTGTTTTCATGGTTTTGTTCTTGGTGTTCATGGTTTGGTTTTGGTGAAAATGGTTTCATTTGTTTTTCATACATTGTTTTGTGGTTTTGGATGGTAAACTTACCATCCATAGCTTTCCCAAAATTTATTAAACCCTAGACTTGACTAGGTGAATTTCCATCACCATTACTCTAAAGTCCTTAAAGCCTAAGTCAAGTGACAAGTAAAATTTGGATTTTTCTACTTTATGTTGATTTATTGCAATATGGGTGAGACCTCCCATCCCTCTTAATGTGGCCGGCCACCCTAGTGGATTTATCCACTTGTGGGGCTATTTTGTAAATTTTAAAAAGTTGATAATACTTTCAAGTATTTACGGTTTGACCCCTAACTTTTTGTATTTGCATTTATGCCCCTACTAACTAGAAATCTAAAATATTTGATTTTAATTTTGTTAGTTGTTTAAACTCATAATACTATTATGCCCATATGCACTAAATCTAATTGTTTATGTTGCATTCCAATTGATTATTTAATGTGATTAAGTAGTTAGAAAAATGGTTAACTATGGACTTATGCCTTAAAACGATAATTGAGCTATGAGAAAGGGCGCTAAACTCAAATTGTTTGAACCTTGGGAATGTGTTTTAATTACTGTTTCAATTGGACCTTGTCATGATGGACTTTAATCATTCTCTCCCTCTTAGTATGTGTAATTTGTAGGAATTTGTACAAATCGGTTTGTAATTCTTATTACTTCTTAATCTCTTTTAATTGGTTGATTCCCTCTAGTACTAGACTAGAGTTTCTTTAACTATTGGTAAGGAGACATAATTAAAAGAGGGTTTTGACATGAGATTAAAGATTAAATAGGTCCAACGCCCTAATTAGCAATGAATGATTGTCTTTCATTTCTAATGGCTCAATGAAAAATTGTTTTAATTGGATTGAAAATCACGTAATTAAAATGACACAACCTCCCCGAGTTCTTATTCAACAATGTTGGCTCGTTGTTGCAATAACCCAATAAGTCCATGGTCATCCAAGAGCCTAAGATAACTATAAAGTCCAATTTCAAAGGAATGCAAAAACCGTAGTAGTAGTTACTTCCAATATTTGAAAAAATTCGTTTCTGATATTGATTTGTTTTTCTCAAAACAAATTGTGGGAGTATCATACACTACTAAACTATAATGAATACAATTAGTAGTTATATATATCTCCAATATTTTGAAAAATGTTTTGATATTGATTTGTTTTATGAAAACAAATAGTGGGGATATCATATGCTACTAATTTCATTAACTTTGGACTAGTAGTTATAATAGGACACAATTTATTTGAATGTGATTAAATAAATAAAAATGATGAGACCTTAAAATCCCTCAACCAACAAACAATTTTAAGTTGAAAGCGGAGAGGTGCTATTGAACACTTCTTCGTGGCCTTCCACCATGGTAGGCTCCAATCGTTTATGACTTGTACACCGCATTCACCCTATCATGGGGAAGTGCAAAGTGCATGCTTATACTCAGGAGGAGTCTATATAAACATTTGATGAGGTGAAGGTAGGCAACGAGTGTGGCCAACATCGTATCATCGTGAGGTCATACTTGAACCCCTATCTAAACCGGCATGGTGGGTCGAAACTTAACTAAGAGAAATGGTGCCAACATCGTATCATCGTGACGCATTGTTCTCTAGAGGCCAAATAAATGGGTAATCACAAGAGGTTGTTGTGAATGGGTAAGTGTACCCTCTCATTATTATTTTTGCTAGCCGACATCGTATCATCGTGAGGTGGGCTTGGTAATAGTGAGCCTCCCGTAACCCGCTAGGAGCTTTCTTTGAAATCTCCCGGATTCCATCTTGAGGGATATGGAATTTGCCAAAAATGGTGGGTGGTGTTATTCGGTTTAAAGACCCGAATCGTTTGACTTAATCGACAATCAAACTAATTTATTTTATTGTTTATGTATTTAGATATGGTTGGAAGCACACTCGCGAAAATACTCGACAAACATTTCCTAGAGGGGCACAATTTCCCATCATGGTATCGTAATGTCAAGATTCTCCTAACATTGGAGAAGATTGTTTACGTGCTAGACAAGGCTCCACCTCACATACCTCTCGGCCCTGAGGCCACTGAGGATGAACGTGCTAAGTATGACAAGCACGTTGAGGATGACACACAAGCCAAGTGCTATCTGTTGGCTTCCATGAATGAGGAGCTACAGAGACAGCACGAGGTCATGGACAGTGCAACTTCCATCATACTCCATCTTACGGAGTTATATGGTGAAGGGACGCGCAACCGTCGCTTTAGCACTGTTAGTGAACTTGTGAAGACCAAGATGGTCAAGGGGGCCCCAGTGCATCAACATGTACTGAAGATGATAGGACTCATTGAACAATTGAAGAACCTAGGTACTCCACTTGACGGGGAATTGGCCCAGGACTTCATTTTGGCTTCTCTTTCTGATTCATTGTCGCAGTTCGGTATGAACTACAATATGAATAAGATGGATAGTACTCTCTTTGAGTTACTAAACATGTTAGTAACGGCCGAGAAGACTATGAAGAAAGAGAACGTTGTAGGGACTTCTGCAGTAGCCTACAACAAGCCATCATCTTCCAAGGCTAAGCCGCAAGGCAAAGGCAAAGGGAAGGAGAAGAAGTCTCCCACTCCTAAGCCGCAAGGAGGAGTGAGGAAAAAGAAGGCAAAGGAGCCCAAGGGGACTTGCCACCACTGTGGAAAGGAGAGGCATTGGAAGAGGAATTGCAGGTTATACCTTGCAACTCTTAAGGACTGATGTGAAAATTATGTTGACACTCAAATTAACCCTCTTTTTATCAATTGTAGCGAAGTATGTAAGTAGGGATCGTTCTAAACCGGGGATTAGGAGGGATTGCAAAATCACTTGAAAACTGACTCAAATACGTAAAAACAAGTTTAAAACACTAAACTAGACTCAAAGAATGCAAAACTAAACTTTAAAACACCAAAACAAACCAAAAGACTCAAAACAGCCCAAAAACACTCAAAACTGCCTTAAAACCACAATCTGGGCAGTTTTGAACACTAGACACAAACTTGGACGAAAATTGGTTTTAACTTGACCTAAGACACTTAAAAACACAAACTAAAGTGATTTCTAACTACTATGACTCAACTAAGTAAAGGGGGATTGATTTTGGACGAATTTAACTTTGAAAACAGAAACTTTGAAAACAAACTTTGACAAAAACGTTTTGATGAAAATTAAGATGGTGAAAGGCTAGTTAGAAGGTTCCTTCTCCACACATGAAACATATGCATACGACTTGATTTCCAATTACTCTTTCAATAAACCATGAATGACAATGCCCCAAATTAACTAGATTGACCAATTAATTCTCAGATTTCCCTAGATTCATTGAATTGAATGGGATACGCATTACAACCAAATTATTCTTATCAAGGACCCTAACTATGGAATACGCATGATAGAGACACATATCAAAGATCATTAAGTTCAATGGAAATCATAAGCATTGACGAAGCATTCATAACTATGGGATACGCATGTTACTTTTGCCAAAGATTTACTTAACACAATCGTGACTAGCGACTTTTACTACTTATGAATATAAGTTAATAACGATTAGGTGAAATTCCCTTATACTCTAGCATCAAGTTCATGCATGCGAACTAAGTATGCATCCTTAATGAACACACAAGAACAAGTTATCAATCAAATAGATAAGTAAACCACATTCACGATTCATGAAATCATAACTTGAGGTAATCAAGTCATATAAAACATATGATCATGGCTTTGAATTCCCCTCTAACTATAAAGAAATTAGTTCCTCATGTTCGCAAATAAACAAAGATAAATAAATTTAAACATTCTAACAAAGATAGAAAACACCTAGAATCGCTCCACAATCCAAGCTCCTTGAATGGCATGCACGGCTCCAAGAGTTCTTCCTTCTTTTCCTTGCAAACTCACGGCACAATGAGGGATGTTTGGGTGAATGGTGTAGTGAAAATATGGTAGAGGATGGTGACTAAATGGTGCAGCAAAGGATGGTATTTATAGGCTGAAATTCGCAGCCCCTATGTAGCAAAGGAAAAGGATTTAAAAGCCTAATTTGTATAGGATAATAACACACAATCCTTGAAGGAAAATGCTAAGGCTTTTAGAAACCAAGGGGGAAAGGAATAATCAGGTTTCTAGAAGTTCTAGAAAGGTTTGGGGCGTCACTTTTGTAGGACAAGGGATAAGGCCTTCTAGAAAGGTTGTTTTGTGGCTGATTTCTAGAAAAAACAAGGGATAAGGTGTGGCACCTTTGTAGGAGTGGATAAGGGCTTCTAGAAACCAATTTTAATGTGTCCTAATCTGAAAATAAATCCCCCATGCAGCTGGAATTAAATTAGGATAGGATTAGGATAGGATAAGATAAGATAGGATTGGATAGGATAGGGTTTGGATAATGTTTTGGATAAGGTTTCTTCACTTGAGCTGATTCTTTGGCTTCAACTTCCCTTCTTCAAGTAGGAAACCTTGTTTGAGTAGGAAACTTCAATCTTCTAGGAATCCAACTTCAACTAGGATTTCATCTTCAATTAAGCACTTTCCCACTTCAATTAGGAATCTTTGTATCTTCAATTCTTCAACTTCAAAACACATTCCTAGCTTCATCAATCCTTCAAATTCGTCCATCCCTTGTGCTTCATGTGCATGAACTCCATTCTAGCCCAATTTTGCTCCAAAATGCTCCAAATTGCATCCTTTTGCTCACTTTGTCTATAAAACCTGAAAACACATGAAAATAGCTTAAAAGACTACTTTAACTAAGAAAACACAACATAAATGCATAAGAACTAGCTAACTAAGGAGCATAAATATGCTCCTATCAAGGACAAGCCACAAGGTATGGTTTATGTTCTTATCTTCAATTCTAATTGTTAGATCTTCTAAAAATCTATATTTGATATAAAGGGCTAATCACTTGTATAATTGTATATAGGTGGAGGAGCCAAGTAGAAAAGGAACAAGCAAAGAAAAGTGTGGAGAAGGGTTCGGCCACCATGTTTTTTGCTTACTACTTAGGAAGTTTGTTAGGCATTTAAAGATAGTCTTTAAACTTTCTTATTTGTTAAGAACTTATTAAGTGGCTTCATATGATGGAAGACCACTATTAGTGCCTAAATGTATGAAGGTATTTAATTAGTCTCTAAATGTATAGAGCTAATTCTTTTTGTATTAAACATTATGAATGTTTGAATTATCATATTAATGTAATGTGATGAATGCCTTCTAATATATTATTTCCTTAAAGTAGTGTTATGAATTGAATATTGTCTTGTAGTATCCTAGTAGAGATACAAGAATTATATCAGTTATTGTAATGTGATAACCAAACTTTAGACTTATCAATTATGGATAGATCTCACGTGTTGGACACAGAAGGATACAATGAATCTTTAGATTTGGTTCCAATTGTCTACCTATGAGTTCTATATGAATTGACAAAGGTCTAGAAATTCCTTGATGAAAAGGAAGATCACATTATAATGATATAAGTAATAAGAAAAACGTTTCTTATATGGTTATCACTTAAACCACAATAATCAAGATCACTCTTGATTCAATTAGTAGTTTTTAACAACTAATTAGGCATTCTTAAATTTGGTTTTAAAATGTCAAATGTGTTAGTAATTAAACCAAGAAAGAAGTGTCTAAATCTATAAAATGTTTAAAGACTTTAGTCACTTAATAATGAGACATTAACTTAGTGAAGATTGAAACAAACGAGCTTGAAAGGTTTTAAAGCTACTACACAATGTCCTCTACCCGTATACTCCACGTTTATACATTTTGAATGTATGAAGTGATTTCTCATTAAAGTCATGAGAAATAGTGGGAGGTGTGAAAAATGATATAAACTTGAATTTGATTGGTTTATAGTTGTCTAAAGAATAATAGTACTTGACTATTATTAAGAGTTTGTAATTTTAATTGTTAAAGGACTCAAGCTCTTCAAAAGTTAAAATTCTATGTTGTGTAACATTCTAAAGAATAGTCTTTGAATGTTGGTTTCATCAACCTAACATAAAATGGTTATATGTTGGGAGTTGTCCATCATTCTCTTTTATGAGAACAAGCTAATAACAAAGCGTATGGACAAATTTGATGAAACAAAAGGGAATAGTTTTAAAATGAGTCACAACATATGGTTTAACAACAAGACAATCCAAATTCAACATCTCATGTAACTATAACGCTCTATGTAGTTTTGATAAAGAATTATATCAACCACCTAGAAGGAATGGTTGAGTTTCTATATCCTTAGTAGGAGCCATGCTTCCACTAAAGACTTGGATAATTCTTATATGACTACATTAAAGGTCTTAGTATGACTAAAACTTGGAGTATGGTGTATGACACCATATGATTTAAATGAATAGACTTGATAAAGCAAGTCACACATTTCAAATGGAATTACTTGAGAAGGAATTCTTTTGTGTATGTTCGTTTAAATAACTTGTGTTAGCTAGCGTTGTTGATAGTTTCAAAATTGTTAAGACATCATCAATAAGCTAATGGATCTTAATGATTGTCAATAGATCCAAGACAAGTTGGTGGGAGCAATATGCATTCAAATCAAGAAAATATAAGTGTTAAGTTTTTGAATGAATGCTAAGTTACAACAAGCCCAGTGGGAGTGATGTCATAATTTGAGCAACAAGATATGAATAAAGTCTATTTGATAGACTTGATAAAACATAGATGTTACTCGAAAAAAATGACAAAACGTGA
This sequence comes from Malus sylvestris, assembly GCF_916048215.2. Taxonomy (NCBI): domain Eukaryota; kingdom Viridiplantae; phylum Streptophyta; class Magnoliopsida; order Rosales; family Rosaceae; genus Malus; species Malus sylvestris. The sequence goes on from NC_062270.1 coordinate 21,327,460, forward strand.
CACGGTCAAATTTAAAGTATAGACTTGAAATTGGACTTATTGATATAACAAGGCTATCTCAAGGATGTTATTTGGGGAAATTAAATCTCAAATGTTGAAGATTTGAGAAGGTGTTTTCCTATATGATAGAAAATCACTTTCATCACCCTTATAATGAATGTGTCATAAAATCACAAAAGGGACACATGTATGGACTTGTGAGATGATATCCAAAGGTGAAAAGCCACAGGGGTTGTCACTTTAAGATATTACTATAGCCCAGGATCAGAACCATAGCAATTGATAGAGTATTATTGCCTTTAAGAAAGGAACATCAGAGTGAGACTCTGGAAGCGTGCATTCACTTAGGTTATTAACCAAAGTGAAAAATAACCCATTTTAACAAATGGAACTTCATAATGGATGAAGTACTAATCATATGAATGTATTGTTAGTATTGTACTACAATGGTCTCAAGGTTGGAGCAAAGTATGTATAAAGTATACAAACGAAATATATGGCGATATATTGTTTTAGAAACTGTTTCAAAAGGTGTTTTGAATAGAAGGGGTTCTTATAAAACCAATGATTGAATCCAAACCATAAGGTCGTTAGTTGGACACTACGACGTAATGGGGCGATAGCTCAAGCCATGGAATCAAGGTCTCATCAAAGTATTTGAACACAAGAAAGAGACATCATCAAATGTTTTAGAAACATTTGATAAGTAAATCCCTTTTAATTTATAAAAAGGGATTAATACATAACCAAGTTAACCTACGAGCATAAGCTCACTTAACTAGTATCTATGAGATACACTAGTGATTGACTTTAGTGCAAGTGGGAGATTGTTGGAAATATGCCCTGAAAGTCAATCTTTGGAAGAAACCTTTCAGGACAATGAATGGATGTATAGATGATTCTTGTACATCAAATGGCAAAGATACTAATTAGGACTATCTCAACACACGATATATGTCCTAAATAGTGAATCCATGGACAATGGATTGATGGAAGAAGTAATCTAATGATGTTAGACTACAGAGACCTTCTTCACATAACCATCATGTCCAAAAGGTTCCTGGTCATAGGATTGTCGGAGGGATACTGACAATGCATAGACCGGTACATACTATGTTCGCTTCAATTGGAAGGATGGAAAGTCTCGTCCCATTCGTGTAGTGACACTAAGACAGGTATGTAGGTGTTCATTAAGGGAATGAGTTCACTGAACACAATCGAACGAGAGTACTTGCATGGAGGTCTACTCACATGTCAAGCAAGTAACTCTAATGGTTGGAATAATGTAAGTAGTCATTTGACCTGAGGCATCATAGTTGTCTTGTGGTTAGGTACTTGATCTTTGATTATGTCAAAGTCACTCCATCCGCGGGTGTCCACGGCATAGTTGGGGTTAAGCCACTTAGTCATGGAGGTAAGTGAATGCGCAACAAGGAATCTCTAATCCTCGTTAAGAGAGGATGAATACTCTAAGATATGATTCGGGAATCTTCGGCCGAAGTATCGAGCGTAATAAAGGAAAGCGTTCCTATACGACTCAAATGAATCATATAAAAAGGAATAATCACATTAGGGGTTTGACATAATATATCCATACCCTAGTAATGTGATTGAGAGTATTGTTTTAGAGAAGGATCCAATTACATTGTAATTCCAACTGAATAGGTTATCCGAACAAATTCTACATTAACTTGGGTAGCCATGATATATGGTTAGATGTCACTCATGACTTGTGAGTTCTTCTAGATGATTAAATGTAGTCGTCAAAGAAGAAGGTGAATTAAAAGTAAGTTTTAATTCACTAAGTGATTGGATTAAAAATAATCAATTGGATTGGTGCCAATCACCTCACTGCCTTGCTAATTAGAACCTAAAATGATTGTTCACCAATACACTCTTGTAGTGAGTAACTAATGGATGATGGAAATAATTAATTGGATTAATTAAGTGTTGTGATTAATTAGAATGTCTAAAGAAATCATAAAAGCGATAAAACATCGTTTTGGGCTTAAAGAAAAGTTCGGGTCTAATTGGGCCCATTGGGCTTTTATGCAAGCATAGGATGACTTGAAATAATAAAAGCCCAAAGCCTAAACAACACTAAAGGGGCCGACCAAAGGAGGGAGAGAGAGAGTCAAATGTTGACTTGTTTCTTTTTGGTTATAAAAGGAACTTTATAGCACAAAGTTTCATTAGGGTTTTTTGAAGTGTTAAAACAACAAAAGAGAAAAAGAAAATATCTCTCTCAACACTCAAAGGGCTGGCCACCAAAGGGGGGTTTAGCTAATCATCTTCTCACCCTTTTGGTTATTCCTTCATCCTTCTTACTACTCTAGTGGGTGAGGATCTTTAGAGGTCTTCAACTGTGGAGACTTAAGGAGAACCAATGAGCACTCATTCTAACAAAGTGGATGAGGCAAGGAGGGAGGCTAGGCTCAAGGAGTTTCAACAACAAAGGGCTTGGAGGTGGTCCATCCTTGGTCTAAAGTCTAGATCAAGAGGTATAAAACTACTCCTACACTTTGTTCTTTAATAAATTGTTTTTGATGCATCATACATAAACCTATGCATCTTGAAGGGGATTTGCATGACTATAGCTTTGATATTATTTGATAACATGCTTCCGTTGCTTTCATATATAAATTTTGAATTGTATATGCATGCTAGTCACTAGAAATCCCACATGAAATCTCACAATTTCCCTTCAGATTGTGCCTTAGCTGATTTTGGCTTTGAAATCCAATTGCATTAACGCTTTCCCATCCACCATTCTCAATGAGTTGAGGACACTTTTCAGAAGCATGTCTTTGGATAGAACACACACCACACACCATTGGTCCTTGGATCTTCAAACCTTCGGCCATCTGAGACACAATGGAAGTAAGATTAGCTAATTGAGATTGAATGTCAGATGAATGTCGAATGTGGAACTTACCTCATTAACTTGTTGCCGTGAGGTATCCCTTTGCCTAATGCCTTCGTATTATTGTGCATTCAATGCACGGTTTGCAATGAGTGTTTTGGCTGCCATGGGTGTCTTATCTACCAAAGCTCCTCCCGCCGAGGCATCTAGCATTTGACGTTCGATTGGTAGAAGGCCTTCATAGAAGTATTGAAGTAGCAACTCTTCCTTCATTTGATGTTGTGGGCAAGAAGCAACAAGTGCTTTAAAACGTTCATAATAGGTTGGAAATGATTCACCTTGGTTTTGTTGGATGCCACTTATCCGTTTCCTCAAGAGAATGACTCTTGAAGTAGGGAAAAATTTCTCCCAGAACGCTCGTTTCATACTTTCCCAAGATGTAACCGTCCCAGGTGCAAGTTCATGTAACCAATCTTTAGCTTTATCCATTAGAGAGAATGGACAAGCTTTCATCTTCAAGATGTTGCCATCAAGGTTAACCGGGGTCATGCTCGAACAAACCACTTCAAATTCCTTCAAGTGCTTGTTAGGGTCCTCCATGGACAGCCCATGGAACTTTGGGATGTGGTGCAGCAAGCTAGACTTCAATTCGAACTCCTCGGTCTTGCCTTGAGCTGCCATGTGATATTAAATGCATAAGGGTGCGACATTGTCCAATCCCGAAGGCGAAAACTCCTTGATTATTTGGTTGTCGGCTGCCATGATTGGTGCTTCCTCAAAAATCCCAGCTGTACCCCTTTCTTCTTCTTCTAAAACTTGTTCTTCAAGGTCAAGTTCAGGGCTAGGTGGGTTAGACTCTTGTTGGTTCCTCCTTCTTCTCAAAGTTCTCTCAAAATCGTCATCAAAGTCCAAAATATGCTCACGCATAGGTTGGGAACTTCGAGTCATACACTAGTACCTAAAAACAAAGAAACAAAACAAATCAGCAACTAAGATAGAAAACAAACGAAAATAAAAAGAAATAACGAGGGATTAGCAAAGTTGCTAATCCCCGGCAAGGGCGCCAAAATTTTGATGCAAAATATATAAGCACACAAATTAAACCCTCTTTTTATCAATTGTAGTAAAGTATGTAAGTAGGGATCGTTCTAGACCGGGGATTAGGAGGGATTGCTAAAACACTTGAAACTGACTCAAAAACGTAAAACAAAGTTTAAAACACTAAACTAGACAAAAAGAATGCAAAACTAAACTCTAAAACACTAAAACAAACCAAAAGACTCAAAACAGCACAAAAACACTTAGAACTGCCTTAAAAACACTTTCTGGGCAGTTTTGAACTCTAACACAAACTTGGACGAATTTGGGTTATAACTTGAATCAAAACACTTAAAAACACAAACTAAATTGATTTCTAACTAATCTAACACTTTAAAATAATGGGGGATTTGGTTTTGACGAATTTGAAAACAAAGAAAACAGATTGTAACTAAAACAGATTTTTAAAACGAATTTGGATGAAACCATGGATGGAAGGCTAGCTAGAGGGTTCTTCTCCACACACGCACACTTGCACATAAACCAATTTTCAGTTGTTCTTTCGATAAATCATGAAACTCAACACCCCAGGTTAATTAGGTCCGCTTAAATTAACCTTCAAGTTCTCCTTAAGTTATTGAATTGGATGGGAAAACGCATACAATAATTCAAAGCATTCTTCAAAAGTTCTTTACGTGAAAAGCACAATAAAGATACAATCAAAGATCATTAAGCATCATGAAAACTATAAGTATTGACGAGGCATTTGTTACTATGATGAGCATGAAACTAGTGCCAAGAATTCATTTAACGCAATCGTTTATAAGCGACCTCCACTACTTGTGAATATAAGTTTGTAACTATTAGGTGAAACTCCCTTATACTCTAGCATCATATTCATGCATGAAAACTAAGTGTGCACTCTTAATAAACATACACAAATAAGTTATCAATCAAGCAGTTAAACAAATTAAATCCACAACTTATGAAATCACAACTGAAGGTAATCAATTCATATTGCAAGTATGTACATGGTTTCGAATCCCCTCTTAACTAAGAGGGGTTTAGTTCCTCATACTCACAAAACAAAGATTAGTGAATTGAAACATTGAAAGCAAAAGAAAGATTACACCTAAAACGTTCCAGCAATCCTAAATCGAATGGCAAGCACGTCCAAGGGCTCTCCTCTTTCCTCTTTGCTGCGGCATAAGGGTTGGTGGTGAGTTTTGGGGGTTATGGATGGTGTAGATGTATAGAATTGTGTTTAGGATGGACGTATGGTGCGGCAAGAAGTGTTTGGGTCAGAAACTATGGAAATTAGTGAATGATGGCACGACAAGGAAGGTTGAATGGTTTCTGGCGTGAATGAGAGTGAATGGATGGTTTGTGGCTGCAAAAAGGAAGTTTATGTAAAGGATTTCAGAAATTAAAACCCTAGGTTCTTTAGGTAAATAGAAATTAAGTCAAAAGCTTCTAGAAATAGGAAATCAAATCAGAAACTTAAAGGAAATTGACTAATAGGTGCGGCAAGGGCATAAAACACAAAAGGAATGTGTTTTAATGCAAGGAAATAGGAAAGAACCCTCTCCCTTGCACAGCAAGGAAGATGAAAGGTCAAGAGAGGTGCAGCATATGTTTTAGGGAAGGTAAAGTGTCCTAAAACTGAAGGGAAAAGGGTTCTTTTGCACGGCAAGGGATGGTGAGAAAGGGAAAGGTGTGGCAAAGGTCCATAAGGGTTCTTCGGCCTTTGTTTTGTGTCCTAGAATGCATATGAAGTCTTCAAATGGCTGGAACATAAGGACTTTTAGAATTAGGAAAGGTCAAACCAAAATAGGAAACCTTGGCTTAACTTTCCTACTTCAAGTAGGAATCCTTGTTGGAGTAGGAATCTTTGTTCTTCTAGGAATCCTCATGTGAGTAGGAATCCATCTTCAATTAGGAATCCTTCGTTGATTAGGAATCCTTACTTCATCAAATGTTCAATTATGTCCATTCCTTTTGCTCCAAGCATGTGATAATCATTCTAAGCTCAATTTTGCTCCAAAAGGCACCAAATTGCATACTTTGCCCTTAGAATCTGAAAACACACAAAAGTGACTTTAAACACTAAAATAACTAAGGAAACACATCATAAATGCCCAAGAACAAGCCAACTAAGTCGCATAAAAATGCTCCTATCACTTCACCACAAATTAACAAAATATTATGAATTTACAAACAAATCTACCACTTTAATTGGTGTCCCTAAGAAAGCTATGGACATTTGCTAGCTAATCTTTGGCTTAGGTCATATACATTTAGAATAACCTTGTGATCCTCCTACAACCGAATTAATACTTCAAGTCAATTACTGCATTACAAAGTTTGTAATACAAACCAAGAAAGGAAGTCAACGGAATGAAACACTAAAAAACAATTTTATGATAGGCCCCCGAAATTGACTCACCTTATCAAGACGATCTTGAAATTGAAAATCAATGTCGTCCTTAAAAATGAGTGTCGCAAATCAATGTGGTCTTCTCGTCACAGTTTTGTCAAAAATTCTGTTATGTGTTGATGTTGCATATAACTACGTCCCTCAAACCTAAACAAATATTGACATGTGAATTAAATATATTTAAATAAAAAATAACAATTTCTATTTTTGTATAATTAAAAGCTTGAAGAAACAAAAAGAAAGGAAAAAAAACCCTCCCACCTGAGCACAACCACGCTGTTGAAGTTTTGGTTTAAGTTTTCTTGTATTACTGATAATGTGAATGTACAAGGATACACATATATAAAAGAAAAAAGAAGAAGAGAAGAACCAGTTACATCCAACTTTAGGCTAAACCTTAGAGACCAGCTATACTCCTTAATTGAAAGAGATTACACCAAACACTAGATATTAACCATACTCCTTAATTGAAGGAAACTAACTACAAGACTAAGAAGAGATTTACACATAATATGTCAGGAAACACAGAAGGGGTCGTGCATCCCATGTTGTACCCATGATTTCTGGAATTGCATAATCAGTCATATGCAGCATCAGTCAATACTTCTCCTCCAGCTGGATCGAGGAGTATAGTTGATCCAAGCTTGCCGATAATACGTTGAAAATGTGTAGACAATAGAGCCTTAGTGAACACGTCTGCCAATTGATCATAACTACGAGTGAATACCGTTTGGATGAGTTGTGATTGAACTTGAGCCCAAATGAAGTGATAGTCAACTTCAATATGCTTGGTTCTTTCATGAAAAACTGGGTTTGCATCAATGTGCATGGCTGCTTGATTATCACACATGAGAGACATATGAGTTGTACTCGAGAACCCTAGGTCAAATAAGAAACTTTTAAGCCAAATCAATTCATATGCAATGGCAGCCATTGCTCGATACTCAGCTTCAGCACTAGAACGGGCAATGACTTGTTGTTTCTTACTCTTCCAAGTAACAATGTTGCTTGCAACAAATGTGCAATAACCAGTGGTGGATTTTCTGTCGATTGCACTGCCTGCCCAGTCAGCATCAGTGTATGCATGAATCTCAGTGGAATGGTTATTACGTATAAGGATACCCCTATCAATGGACCCTTTGAGATAGTGTAGAATCTTTTTAACAATATTTAGATGTTCTACTGTGGGTGCATGCATGAATTGACTAACTAAGCTCACAGCAAAGGTAATGTCTGGACGGGTGATAGTAAGATAGATAAGCTTGCCAACCAATCTTTGATAATAAGTGACATTCTTGAGTGCCTCGCCATCAGTGGTAAGCTTAAGTTTACTGTCAATTGGGGTGACAACTGGCTTGCAATCGGTGAACTTAGCTTCCTCGAGTAGATCCATGACATACTTGTGTTGGTTGAGAAACAAACCCCGTTGAAAGGTTTCCATCTTAATGCCAAGAAAATACTTCAACTTTCCAAGATCTTTAATGGCAAAGGTTTGATGTAAAGAGGTTTTCAAGGCTCCAATTTCAGATGCATTGTCACCTGTGATAATAAGATCATTTACATAAATAAGCACCACCAACTTTCCACAGGTTCTATTCTGTACAAACAAGGAAAAATCGGCATTACTTCTAAGAAAACCTTCCTTTTCCAACAGTAAACTAAGCTTAGCATACTAAACTCTTGGTGATTGCTTCAAACCATAGATAGCCTTGTGCAGTTTGCATACCATGCCATCCTTTGCTAATGAGTAACTTGGGGGAATTTGCATGTAAACTTCCTCCTGAAGCTCTCCATGAAGGAAAGCATTTTTAACATCCATCTAGTATAACAACTAACCACAATTGACAGCAACTGAAAGTAGCACACGCGCTATGCTCATTTTTGCCACTAGAGCGAAGGTTTCTTTGTAATCAATCCCAAAGGTTTGGGTGAAACCACTAGCAACAAGTCGAGCTTTGTGTTCTTTCTACTGAGCCATCAGCCTTGAGTTTAGTTTTGTAAACCCAACGACTCCCAACTACCTTCTTTCTTAGAAGTAACTGAACGATACTCCAAGTACAATTTTCCTCCAAAGCTTAAAGTTCTTCAGACATGGCTTTCCTCCAATGAGGGATGAGATTGGCCTCTTGAAAAGTGTTAGGCTCTACAAGATTTGAGACTGCAGTAAGAAATGACACATGAGATATTGAAAAACTGTGATTACTTATTACTTCAGAGATGGGATGTTTATAAGCATAAGTAACGTAGTCTACAAACTTGGCATGAGACTTCCTTTCCCAAGGTGGATTCCTCCTAACATCTTGATAAGGTTGGTGAGTGAAGGGTTGAGGTGTAGCCTTAAGATCACCATTTCCTTGTGAGTTAGGTTGAGAAACTGTTGAAGTTGTCATTTTCGACATGACTTTTTACTCTTGGCTGTCATTGCCTTTTAAGGAATCATCATGACGCAAAAACTCGGTGTATATAGGCAATGGAAACAAGTCACACAAAAGCTCCCCCTTACATGAAGTAGAACCCTTTTTAAAGAATTGAGTCTCTTCCTCAAAGCGAACATCTCTGGATACTACACACTTGTTAGTGACAGGATTAAAACATTTATATCCTTTTTGGGTGGAGGAGTACCCCATAAACATGCATTTGACTGCCCTAGCATCCAATTGGTCAAGATGCTGAGTTTGCACATGTACAAAACAAGTGCAACCGAAAACTTTCAACTGTGACAGGCTTATTGGTCTGTCTTTAAGGGTTTCATATGGTGATCTGAAACCTAGAACATGACTAGGAAGCCTATTGATCAAATAGGTGGCTGTAAGGATTGCATATGACCAAAACTTTTTTGGTACATTCATATGCAACATGACTGCTCAAGTCTTCTCAAGTAGATCTCTATTCTTCCTCTTGGCTATCCCATTTTGTTATGGGGTTCCCACACAACTTGTTTGGTGAATAATTCCTTGTGAACTTAAGTATTGAGTCATGATATTGGATAAGAACTCAGTGTCATTGTCTGATCTTAAGGTTTTAACAGTTGGGTGAAATTGTGTTACAACCAACTTATGAAAATCTTTAAAAATAGTTGGAACTTCACTTTTAGATTTCATGAGATAAAGGAAAGTGATTCAAGTGTAATCATCCACAAATATAATAAAATACTTGTAACCCTCTATTGATTCAAAAGCAAGACCTCATACATTAATGTGTACCATTTCAAATGGTGTACTAGACTTGGACATTGAAGAACCAAAAGGTAGCCTAGCAGATTTGGAAAAATGGCATGTATCACACTTAAAAGATGGGTGACAAAACATGGGAAATAGTTTTGACAAAACAACTTCGGATGGATGACCTAGTCTTTGATACCAAAGTTGTTGATCCTGGGGTTTACTTGAGTTTTCTTGAAGAGCTTTAGGAAGATAGGACTTCTTGCAAAAATAATACAGGCCATTTAGAAAGAAACCTTCACCAATCATCTTCTTGGTGATACATGAAGGAAATTTTTTTGTCCTAGCTAAGAACATGTGAGAATATTTGAACACATATGCAAACTATTAACACATTAAAGTAGGCATGCATTAAAAAACAATTCTAAAACCCATGACTTTCAAAGCCTAGTGAATGGTGAACCACAAGACTCTTTAACAACATTAAAGAGAAAGAAGGTTTTAGAGATTCATTACCCTTGAAGCTCATCCTTGTTTACACAAGGGATTCACCCAAGTGGAGGGCCTTTAAGTTATCTCCTAGCTCCTTGGATCTTCCTTGTGATTTTCTTCCTTTTGATGCTCCTTTGCTCCTTGAGGATGTGAGGAAAGGATCTACAAAAACACCAAAGATTTGGTGTCTCTAAGTCTCCACACCAAGGATGAGGTGTGAAGATGAAATGGATGACTTAAAGAAGAAAAGATTGCTAGCTATATCTTCTCCAAGTGGCCGGCCCCCTTTAGAGAAAAAGAGAGAAAATGTTTCTCATCTTTGCCTCAAGAAAACCCTAATGAGGTAAAAGCTATAAAGATGTTTTTATATCTCTTTTCTTAGGTGAGTGGCAAACTTGCAATTAAGCAAAACTTACCACTCCCTCACTATGGCCGGCCTCTTTTAAGTGATTGGGCTATTTGCCCATATTTGTTTTAGTTGTCATACAACTTAAACATAATGGGCCTAGTAGACCAAACCCTTTTGAACCCCGAAGTCCAAAACTAACTTAAAAGCCCAATACGAACCTTTCGTATAATTAATTAACTAATTAATTAACCTTGACCATATTTCAATTAAACCATTTAATTGCTTATCCATTTCATTTATATTTCTTCACTTTCATCCTTACTCGGTGTACGATCCATTAGGTTCCAATTAGCGAGGCAGTGGGCATTTGTTACTCTTAACGATCGATTGTGAATTGAAACTACATTTCAATTCTCCCTTTGATTAAGATTAGTGTTTGCTAATCTTCAGGGCTTCCACAAAGCATGAGTGACACCTAGCAGCATGTCATGGCTACCCAAGCTAAATAGAATTGGTTGGAGAACCTATCCAGTTACAATTACAATGCAATACGGTCATTCTCTAATACAATACTCTTAATCACACTGTTTGAGTGATAGTTTGTATCATGTCTACTATCCAATGTGATACTTCTCTATATGATTCAATAGAATATGATTTGGAACATACTTCCTAAGTCATATTCGTATGCTTTGGCCAAAGACTCCCGAATCATATCTTAGAGTATTCTCCTTCTACCATGGAAGGTTAGAGATTCCTTGTTGTGCATTCATATGCCTACATGACTAGATAGCTTGACCCCAACAATGACGTGGACACTCTCGATGGAATGCCTTTGACATGATCAAAGATCAAGGACCTAACCATTAGACCTCTATGATGCCTCAGGTCAAAGGACTACTTTGCATATTATGATTTACGAGTTCTTACATGACATGTATGTTCGAACTCTCTTTTGATCGTTGTTCAGTGTACTCGATTACTCTTTCAAGCACCTATGTGTTTGTCTTAGTGTCCAACACTAAATGACTTGAGACTAGTCATACTCACGCTTGAGTTGACATCACACATACTAACCTTAGCGGATTGTCAATGCCCAATTGGCAATCCTATGGCTAGGAACGTTTTTGCAATGAGCATAAGAGAAAGGTCTCGTTAATCTAACTTATTTAAATCACTTCTCTCTTAGATCAAATACATACCTTGGATTCCCTTATTGCTTAAACACATGATACAATAAATAATGATTAACAATATAAACTTTGCCCTGCATTAAACATATAATAGTTTAATACAATAAGTATTCCAAAAGCTATTACATCAAATGAGTGGCTTTGTGGGCATACTTCCAACAATACAATCGTAAAATACCACATTAGTTGGTGAGAAAGTGGCAGTGCATTTTAAAGTAGAGGTGAGTTACCCTATGGAGAGTAATTTAAAGGGAAACGATGGAACATATAGAGCACTAGACTCGATGTTTTTTTACATCAAATTTAATTTTCCTTTGCCCATAACCGAAACATTTTTTCCATTTGCAATGGACACTTGAGAAGGTTTTGAAAAATGATAAAAGTCATGCAAGTTTGAAACTTTATTTGTCATGTGATCAATGGCACCTGAGTCGATTATCTAACAATCAAGTTCAACACTAGTTTGAAGTGCAGTGGAGAAAGCATTGAAGATACCTGAAGCTTTATCAGGATGAACATGGTCATGGTCAGCAAGGAACCCAGCAAATTGGCCAAGAAGTGCAATGTGGTTGTCACTGTCCACCTTAGGAGTTGGTACAACCTCTCCATGCCCTTTGCTTTGAAGATATGCTGCAAACTCGTTGATAAGAGATAAGGGGTTGGCAGTGAAGTCAACTGAGCTATGGTTGAGCAAGCTCGAGGCATGATTTGCAACATGTTATGCTTTGTAGAAGGTTATCTGTGATGCTCTGGGAGTGATTGACCTAATATTCTTATAGAACTTAGGTTTCAACTCTGGATGTAATTCCTAGCACCTTTCTTCCACATGTCCTGTAGCATTGCAGTATTTGCACTTTAAGTGTGGATTCCTCCCCTTGTACACTTTGTTGTCAGTTTGCCTGTAGTTTGCAACATACCCTCAAGCCTCAGGTAGTTTGTGGCTTGACTCTTGGTTCATCACCCTTCTTCTTGCTTCTTCACGTTGCACAGTAGCGCAAACATTTTGAAAAATGGCAGCTCCATGCTCATTAAAATGTGACTTCTGAGATCTTCATACTCGGAGCTTAAGCTTCTTAGCAACTGATATATCTTATCTTCCTGAGAAGAATAGATGGATCAATGGTATGAGGAAGATACATAACCAGCTCATTCCACATGGTTTTAAGGACACCAAGATGTTAAACAAAGGTCATTCCTTCTTGTTGAATACATGCAATATCTTTTTTCAATTCGAACACAAGAGCATAATTATTCTGGTTCCCATACATGTCTTTCACAGACTTCCATAGATCTTGTGAGGATTCAGCATAGCTAAAGATCTCAGCCACATGCTTCTCCATGTTGTTGAGTAACAAAGACATGACCAGTTGGTCCTTGCATAAGCATGCTTTATGTGCTTGAGTGAAAGGCTCAGATGCTTCAACTCCTCCATTGATAAACCCTAGCTTTCCTCTTATATAGAGAGCAAACGACATTGCTCTAGACTATGGGAGATAGTTGAATTTATTCAACAAAGCTAAGCATAAACACTGATTTGTATTTATCTCAGTGTCTGGAACAAAAGCGGGAGAAACTTGTGAGTTTTCTCTTTCTAGATTCACTGAGTTTTCTTCAGCCATTACTGGAGCTTGAAGATGAACAACAACGGAAAAAAAAAATTGGGCAGAGACAGGTCAAGGATGACACTGCTCTGATACCATGTTGTAGTTTTGGTTTAAGTTTTCTTGTATTTCTGATAATGTGAATGTACAAGGATACACATATATAAAAGAAAAGAGAATAAGAGAAGAACTAGTTACATCCAACGATCCTTAGGCTAAACCCTAGAGACCAGATATACTCCTTAATTGAAGGAGATTACAGCAAACACTAGATATCAGCTATACTCCTTAATTGAAGGAAACCAACTACAAGACTAAGAAGAGATTTACACATAATCTGTCAGGAAACACAAAAGGTGCTATGCAGCCCATGTTGTACCCATGATTTCTAGAATTGCATAATCAGTCAATACACGTCTGCACAACCATATTTGTGGGCGATCTTCAGGGGGAAGATAGATTGGAACTCGTTGTTGTAGCTAATGATGTGGGTGACGACGATGAGGCTGTTAGTGCAACTTTCGTTGACTTGGCTCAAGGTGGCTATTGGGCAGCACTTGGCTTCACCACCAAATTCCTATCCTCATCGAAATCATAATCGGAACAGACAATGAAAACTACGGCTTCGAATTAACCGCGGAGGATTCTGGTTTCATGGGTGGTGGCTTCTTTTCGGCAACGAATGTTGAAGACGAGGTATTTGGAGATAGAGCCTCTCTAGTTCGGAATCTGACCCATATATGGCTTCCTTATCTTCCCTCTTCTTCCTCCAACGAGACTTCCCCTTCTTCCAATGAAGAAGCTGTCGGCGGTTTATCCAGCGGAGATAGGTGCTTAGGAGCTATGGAAGAAGCTGTCGATGGATCGTTTCCTTTGAATTTTTTCTAAGTTTTTCAAATTCGGTTTTCTTTGAAATTTCTGGGTTTTTGAATTGGGAAGGGAAGAAGAAGATTTTTTTTTGTTTATATTTTAAGTTTTTAATTAACAATTTTTTTTTTCATTATTTAAATCTTTTTATTCACATGTCAATATTTAATTAGAATTTGGGACCCAGTTATATGATACATTAGCATATAACAAATTTTTTTACAGAATCGTGACAGAAGAACCACATTGATTTGCAACACCTATTTTTTAGAGACTACATAAATCAATCTTCAATTCCAATGATCATCTTGATGAGGTGGTTCGATTTTAAGGACTATTTGTGACAAAAACCATATAATAATAAGACACACCTCTGCCATCTTCTCAATATCAAAATGTTTAATAGACAAAAATGCAGGGTATTGAAAGTCTTTATGCAAATTTGAACATAATTTCATTATATGTCTCAACATATCCTCTAAATGAACCTAAGATGAACAACCAATTGCATGCAGTTCCAAACACCACCAATGCCATTTCAAGGGAATAATGACATTTTCGGTGATGAGCAACCAACTGAAGTTCCTCAAGACAATGCCCAATATAGTGAAACTCTATTAGATGCGAGTTTTGAGTTCACTGTTGACTATCATGACAATGCTCATTCAGATAATGTGCAGTGTAATGATGCCAATTTTAATCTATCGTCATTTCGTCGTAATAAGTATGATAATATTGCATATTGAATATAGATGGAGATGTTGTGGTCGGATAGTTGTACTCAAGTAAGAAAGAGTTTATATGATATTGAACTCTCTTGCAGATTTTAAGGGTATATTAGTACTTCTCGTTGGGCACGTCGTATAAAGGATAAGATAGTATTAATAATACGGGGTAAATTGCGGTTTGACCCCCTAAACTATTACCCCAGTTGACATTGACCCCTTAAACTATTGTTTTGGTAAATTAACCCCCTGAACTATTCAAAATCAGTTCATTAACCTGTCACGCCCCGAACCCGGGGTCGGTAATAAAAACTCAAACCCCAATCTGAAACGTGAGTTAAAAGCTCAATAAATAAAAGGAAATTGACATGGGTTGAAAAAATGAACTTCTCTTATTAAAATAATTCATGATTCTTAAACAATCTTTACAACCTACAGTAAATAAATGAATAAACTTGCTCTACTATCATCTAATCCAGATCTCATCCTACCTACCCTCTTGAATGTCCAGTTCGTAAACCTACATAACAATAGAGGGATGAGCTTTAATAGCTCAGTAGGGACATAACCTTATCACAGTAAATTGACAATATTAAATTAAGTGTCATGAAATCATATAGCCAAATATCAAATCATTATTGATAATAATGCATGAATGCAATGCAACTTCTTCAACTACCACCGTTAATTTATATAATAAAACATGCGGACCTGCAGGTTCCATACTATGCATTTTACCCTTGCAGAGGTGGTTTAAATGTTTTATTATAGAAACTAACCCTCATATGATATCCCAAGTTCATAAACCCTTTTTGCTAGTCATCTTATATAATTCATTGATCTCCAGCCCAAATCACCCACATCGACAATTCCCATCGATATCATATTCTAATGTGCACATTGGGCTCGCCTGGAACTGGTTTCACAATGAATAGATTCAACAACACAAAAGATCATTTCCAACTACCCTTATTTCCATACTTCCAATCTAAATACTGAAATTCCAACCACATCAACATGAATGATGCACAAATAACGTCATTTTATCTTTCACATGTATCACAGTACATTCTTGATCACTCATATATTTCATGCATTTATACCATCTATTTCTAAAGTCTTTGTGATGTTTTTGTGTTAAAATTGTGGCATTTTATTTTACCTTGTGTTAATGTGCAGTTAAATTTCTTTTAGGATAAATAATAAAAGAAAGAGGGAGTGGAGACTAATGGGACGGAAAGAGAGACTGACAGCAAGCAGAAAAGAAAAATAAAAGAATAAGTGGGAAGAATGGAATGGTGGAGGAATAAAGAAAAGAGAATGGCAGACAAGAAAAAGAAAAGAAGGAATAAAAAATGAAAGAAGAATAAGAGGGAGGCCAGGAGGCGCGGCAGATAGAGGGAAGAAGAATAGAAAAATAAGGAGGAGAGGAAACAGAATAAAAGAATATAGGAGGGCTAGGAGGAAAGAGCGAAGCTGCCTGGCGGGAGAGAAAGAAAAGCTGCCTTTGCAGCGAGAAAGAGGACGCCAGTGAGAGAAGCAAAAGCTGCCTTTGCAGCGAGAAAGAGAAGAGAGGAACAGCTGCCTTGCGGCACAGAAAAACAGAGAGCAGCGCCAGCGGGGAGAAAAATAGAAGGAGCAAGCTGCCTTCTCTCTCGGTTAAATCTTTCCAAACTTATATTTTATTTCTGTTTTAATAATGTGTAACTAAATTTATTTTGGCTAGAGGTTAATTCAAAGCCATGAATATATTTGTAATATGAATTGATTACCTTCAGTTGTGATTTATGAGTTGTGATTTAATTTGCTTAACTGCTTGATTGATAGCTTATTTTTGTATGTCGATTAAGAATGCATACTTAATTTACATGCATGAATTTGACGCTAGAATATAAGGGAGTTTCACCTAATCGTTATGAACTTATATTCACAAGTAGTGAAGGTTGCTAGTCACAATCACGTTAAGTAAATTCTTGGCATAAGTTTCATACAAATCATAGTAACGAGTGCCTCGTCAATGCTTATGTTTTTCATAGAACTTAATGATTCTTGCTTGTATCTCTATTATGCAATTCATGTAGGGAATGTTTTGGGTTGTCGTATGCAATCATCCAACCCAATAACTTGTGGAAAAACTGAGGGTTAATTAGTGCAATTCACGGTTAATTTGGGGCGTTGAGATTTACAATTTATTGAAAGAACAACTGAAAATCAATTTAGGTTGCATATGTGTCATGTGTGGAGAAGAACCCTCTAGCTAGTCCGTCACCTATCCTTTCACCTTAATTTCATGCTTTTGTCAATTCTGTAATTTATTTAAGTTTAATTTACTTCTCGTCAAAACCAAACCCCCCCCCCATTATTAAATTATATTATTTAGTTAGTTTTCATTGTTGTTAGTCTTTTAATTCAATTTCCGTCCATTTCAATTCCTAGTGTCTAATTTGATTGTTTTCATTATTTTGAGTCATTCTAAGTGTGTTTCGGGTTATTAGAGTTTTTAGCCTAGTTTTGTGTCCTTGAGTCTTGTTTAATATTTTTAAATTAATTTAGAATAGATTAGCAATCCCTCATAATCCCCGGCCTAGAACGATACCCTACTTACATCTATACTACAATTGTCAAAAAGAGGGTTAAATTTTGTGTGCTTATAATATTCGCATCAAATTTTGGCGCCGTTGCCGGGGATTAGCAACTTTGCTAATCCCTTTATTTTTGTTTTTGTTTATGTTTATATTGGTGTTTGTGTATTTTACTTTTGATATTTGATTTATTTTTCTTTCTTTGATTTTAGGTACAAATGGAGCAAGACATGGCACTTGCGACCATTCAAGCTCAATTGGCACAACTCACTGCTCAATTGACTCATAATGCCGAACGGACCACAATGCCAAGTGTCCCTACACTTGATGTGCCCTATGGGCAAGGATATCAAAGTCCTCAATTTTCTGCAAATGAAGATGTTTGGGGATATCAAGGCCATAACCAATCAAGGGGCAACATGTTTTCCAACGCTTGCAATTCAGATTGGAGAGGTAATTCAGATTATATGTGGGATGAACCTCAACAATTTCAACAAGGTGGATATTGCCAGCAAGACGAGTTCTATTCAAGACCTATGCAGCCACCACATCATCCCCCACAACAATTCCAATCAAATCAAAGTATGCCCGTGAATTATAATGAAATTCTTGAAGGACTAATTTCTTTGACGCAGGGTTCACAAAAAGAAGAACAATTGCCGCCATCAGAAGAGTTCTATCAGTGGCCATATGAACCGTCACAGCCACCACAACAATCAACCCAAATCAATTCAGGTACGTCCTTGGATAATGATACACTTAATAAGTTACTCACCTCTTTGAATCAGGGAGTAGAAAATCAAAACCAGGAGATGCAAGACCGAGTCAAAAGAGTGAACGAATTGGATATGCAAGTTGGGCAGATTGTGGAATTCATGGCACAGATTCGAGATCAAAGTGAACTTTCCAACTCAAACATTGCAAATTCAAAGGCAGAAAGTGAAATCGATGAAGCCATCACTTTGGAAGGTGACATGAAGGATGAAGCTGTCCCAGAACCATCCAAACACAGCCCGAACATGGATGAATTGCTGCTACAAGCAGAAGAGGAGGAGGACGACCTGGGCAGTTTAGAAGAATTCTTGCTGCAAGCTCCTCAAATCCCTATGTCATCCAACTCAGGTGAGGAAGTTCTAAATTCACTTCATTCTAACATTATTCCACCGAATGTCCTTTGTCCTTGCAGGTTTTTGATTCCAAATATCAAAGAGAGTGAAAAAGACATTGTGGAAGCTCTTCCAAAGGTGCAAAGTGATATCCCAATTCTTGGTGCACCAAAACAAGTTCCCGATGGTATTGAAATGTTCAAAGAACCTTGCACACCAAGAAAAGGGATTCAAGAAAATGAAGTGGTTGAAGCATATCAAGAATACATCCAAGAGGCTGTGCATGAGACAATCAAGCCCAAAGCAGTTAAGTTTGATGACATGGGACAAGCCACAACCATCATAGTAAACCTGGCCAAGTTCAAAGTCCCGGAAATGTTCAAAAATGTGGTGTTTGTCATTGAGTTTGTGTCGGAAAAAGAAAGTAAGCCATCTTCTCCAATTTTAATTTTAATTTATACTAACATGTTTCTGATTTTGATGATTCAGGCACCCACTCTTGAATTTAAACCATTGCTGAATCATTTCAAGTATCACCTCCCATTAAAAGATAAATTCCATGCTTTGGAGCCGAGGGGAGTTTAAAGGAAAGATTCGTCCGACTGCGGACGTTAAAGCAAGCGCTTCTTGGGAGGCAACCCAAGCATTCAACTTACACCCTTATCTTTACTGCTTTCATTTTGTTTTGTTTAGTTAGTTGTGTTATTTGGTTGATTTCTGTGAGTTTGTGTTATTTAGTTTAAGTGTGGAGGAAGGTTAAACAAAGTATTTTTACATTAATTTACATACTTAAAAAAAAAAAAAAAAAAAAAACAAAAAAAAAAAACATTAAAGTAAAAATATTTTACAATGATGTGTAAACTAATAGCATTCATTGGTCAGGTGGTGCTTCAGTAGTGGGCGGAGCTTCAGCAGTCGGCGGGGCCACGGAAGGAGGAGGTATCGGAGGTTGATCAGTTGGAGCTTCACTACGCGGTGCCACCCCAGAAGACGAAGGCAGATGCGGTTGGAACAAACCCACAAACCTCCGGTGATCAAGTAAAATCTGACCATCAGTTTCCTGCAGCTGGTCAATTTTCCTCTTCATGTTTGTGGCATAATTGTGTGCAAGCTTGTGCAATTGTTTATTTTCATGCTTGAGTCTTCTAATCCCCTCTTTGAGACTCTGTATTTCAGCCACCAACGATTCAACGTGATGGGTTCGAGCAAATAGGCGTTGGGCCATGTTGGACATAGAACCCGCACACTGCACGCTAAGAGCCAGAGACTCCTTAACCACCAATTCATCAGACCGTCTAGCGAGCAGTCTGTTATCTCTGGGGGTGACAAGGTTTCGGGCCACCACCGCAGCGGTCATGTCATTTTTCATCACCGAATCCCCAACGGTAAGAGGACCAGTAGGGGATATGAAAGATGGGCGCCATATGTTGTCTGGTGAAGGCGGAGCTGCCTCTTCACCAATGTTCAAGTCAAAACGACGATCAGAAGGGCCAGACATTTTTCAGAATGGTAAAGAAAAAAGAGATCGGACAGATTAAGATTTTGGAAGTGCAAGAAGGGAGTGTTTACAGGAGGGAGCTCAAGTGTGTTGTGGAACAAAATTAACGCCTCTATAAAAAGAAGAAATCAAAGATGCGCTCCTCAGAGATGCGTCATCTCGCAAATCGAAGAGTTGGGGCTCCTTTCTCAAAAGTCGGATTCTTTTATCAAAAGAGGCGTTTCATTTCTTAAAAGTTGGGCTTACTCAGAAACAACGAGCCGAACCCCGGATTTCAAAAGATCAATTTGTCCAGACGTGTGGTCACTCGTCACATGCAACTGGCAGCTTTGCGGAAATTACGGGCAGCTTTGTCAGAAAGCGCGTAATTTGTACTATTCATCCATCCACCGGCTGCCGACAATGAGTGAGGGAATAGTTTCGGTTGTGAAGAAATGTCCTATAAGTATCTACCTTCACCTTCCACAGCAAAGGCACACCCTCTCAGCACTTCTTCATCTCCGAGAATGTATTTCCAACACACCCTCTCGAGTCACTCAGTGTTCCTTATTCCTTGGGGTACCTCTGCAAACAACCTATCCAAAGCAAAAGTATTTCATATCATGAAGGTTGAAAGCAAGAGTATCTCATATCATGCATTCTCCATGTCCTTTTCCTTGTCTTTGTTCTAACCTGCAGGACATGGAGAAATTGCTCTCGAGTACTCGTCTTCCACTGCTGAAGTACTTCCAAAGAAGTTGCCACATCTACCTGAAGAACAGATAAGGCAAGCGAAAATGATACCAGCAGCATGTGGAGACAACGTGCAGAAGAAACAAGCAGAGAAGAATGCAGCTTGCACATTCAACCCAGCATAAGGAGTCTGAGTTGAAGAACTAGAGAAGCTGCCACATCTGCTTGGAGAACAAATAAGGAATTGAGCCTACACAATCAACTCGAGAGCAGAAGGAATCTGAGTTGAAGAACTCAAGAAGCTTCAACAACATCGCCAAAGAGCAAAGCCTCGCCGTACAATATCATCAAATCATCACTTGCAAGTAAAAAGCTAAGTGTCACCCAGTTCAAGAGGAAAGCTGTGGAAAGTCAACAAGCACGACCAATGATCACTTATTAGTTCTATTCATTGTCTTTTATCGTGATTTTCAATTTTTCGTTTGCAATTTTTTTTACATTTTCTTGCGTTACTTAACTGAATTATTTCTTTTCTTTGCAGGAACTTTTGGTTATTTCCACCCTTGAAGTTGATTGCAGAATTTTAGCTTGGGGGGTCATCGCTTGATTTTACTGCAAACTAGGGAAGTTTTCAGTCTAATTGCTTTATTTTGTTTCTTATTATTTATTTATTTTATTTTTATTTGCATTATAGTGTTTTCTGACATTGGGGACAATGTCCAGTTTAAGTTTGGGGGTAAAGAGTATAAAAATGACCAAATTGAAATTTTTTTGTACCTTCAACTACGAACGAGTTTCATTTGTTTCCATGTTGTTGCTTTTTGTTTTCTTAATTAGTTTTGTTTTCTTTTAAAAAAAAAAAAAATCGGAAAATTTAAAAATCCAAAAATATTGTCTTGTTTCCCTTATTGTTTTGAATTAGATTTTTGTTAGTTTCCCGACCCAATGATATAATTGGATCAAATTTGAACCATGATCATCAAGAACTTAGTTAACATGTGTTTTGTGAAATTCCTAATTCTCTTGTTAGTTTTGTACATGTTTGATCATCTTTGAAAAACCAAATGCACATAGCCTTGTTGATGTGAAACTAAAGCATGACTTAAAGCTTCATATGTGAATTTAGTGACCATATACATCCTATGTGAGTTTTTGAGCCTATTGAAAGTGTGTGCATTTTTCATACACTCCTATTTTTTTTTATGTGTGATGAACTTATGTGAGATACATCTCTAGAACTTGCGTAACGATCTTTCGAAATGTTTGTCAGTGATTGCATGAACTTGGAAATGATAGAGGCATTAGGTTTACCACTATGACCCAAATAACTATGTTTTCCAAAGAAAAATGATATCATTAGATTGCCAATTTGAGCTGTATTTGTTGAGCCTTTTATTTCTTATCACCAGATATGTCTACCCTTATACCTGAAACATTTTTCCTTACCCTTTCCAAGGCGAGCTAGTGAGCAATGTGAGATTGTCTTATGAGAAATGTTTGTGAAGTACTTTGAAGGTGTTTGGCAAAAGAATAAGTGTGGGGGTATTTCATGTTTGGATTCAAAAAAAAAAAAAAAAAAAAAAAGAAAATTGTTTCACTAAAACAAAAAAAACAAAAAAAAAAAAGAAAAGAAAAAGAAAAAGAAAGATTGTATACAAATGAAATAAAAAGTTTTTAAAGTTTCAGTTTAAGGGTGTGGTTGGAGGTGCTAGAAGAATTGCTGGAGAGCTTGAGTTCTTATAAATCTAAAGAAAAGAATTGCTTGCAATGTAGCTTGAAACTTGTGTTTTCCTATTCTATCGTTTCAATAACCCTATCCCTAAACCTCATTACATCCAATAAAAGTCCTCTTGATTTAAGTTTTGCAATTATGACTGTGGAGAAGTGATCTTTATGTAAGCTTATGGTAGAAATTTCACATTTGATTTTTTTGAGCGAAACACATTAAAACTAAACACATGTGTGATTGAGTGTATATCCCGTGAGAAGGTTGCTAGTTTGCATATGTTGATTTTAAAAATAAAAAAAAATTTTGAAATTGCATTAGCATGGCTATCTCACACACTACACTTCAAGGATGATTCAAAGATTACTGCTAATATTTGAATAAGGAAGATGAACTTGGATTAGTTTGTTTGGTGCTAGCTATGGTTCTTGATGATTTGTTTTCTTGAATGAAATTCTATGAGGGTCACATAGAGGGAAGCTAATGTTTTTCATGTTATTACTTTTTCATATTTTCTTTGTTTTGCTCGAGGACTAGCAAAAATGTAAGTTTGTGGGTATTTGATCACTCATATATTTCATGCATTTATACCATCTATTTCTAAAGTCTTTGTGATGTTTTTGTGTTAAAATTGTGACATTTTATTTTACCTTGTGTTAATGTGCAGTTAAATTTCTTTTAGGATAAATAATAAAAGAAAGAGGGAGTGGAGACTAATGGGACGGAAAGAGAGATTGACAGCAAGTAGAAAAGAAAAATAAAAGAATAAGTGGGAAGAATGGAATGGTGGAGGAATAAAGAAAAGAGAATGGCAGACAAGAAAAAGAAAAGAAGGAATAAAAAATGAAAGAAGAATAAGAGGGAGGCCAGGAGGCGCGGCAGATAGAGGGAAGGAGAATAGAAAAATAAGGAGGAGAGGAAACAGAATAAAAGAATATAGGAGGGCTAGGAGGAAAGAGCGAAGCTGCCTGGCGGGAGAGAAAGAAAAGCTGCCTTTGCAGCGAGAAAGAGGACGCCAGTGAGAGAAGCAAAAGCTGCCTTTGCAGCGAGAAAGAGAAAAGAGGAACAGCTGCCTTGCGGCACAGAAAAACAGAGAGCAGCGCCAGCGGGGAGAAAAACAGAAGGAGCAAGCTGCCTTCTCTCTCGGTTAAATCTTTCCAAACTTATATTTTATTTCTGTTTTAATAATGTGTAACTAAATTTATTTTGGCTAGAGGTTAATTCAAAGCCATGAATATATTTGTAATATGAATTGATTACCTTCAGTTGTGATTTATGAGTTGTGATTTAATTTGCTTAACTGCTTGATTGATAGCTTTATTTTTGTATGTCGATTAAGAATGCATACTTAATTTACATGCATGAATTTGACGCTAGAATATAAGGGAGTTTCACCTAATCGTTATGAACTTATATTCACAAGTAGTGAAGGTTGCTAGTCACAATCACGTTAAGTAAATTCTTGGCATAAGTTTCATGCAAATCATAGTAACGAGTGCCTCGTCAATGCTTATGTTTTTCATAGAACTTAATGATTCTTGCTTGTATCTCTATTATGCAATTCATGTAGGGAACTTGTAGGGAATGTTTTGGGTTGTCGTATGCAACCATCCAACCCAATAACTTGTGGAAAAACTGAGGGTTAATTAGTGCAATTCACGGTTAATTTGGGGTGTTGAGATTTACAATTTATTGAAAGAACAACTGAAAATCAATTTAGGTTGCATATGTGTCATGTGTGGAGAAGAACCCTCTAGCTAGTCCGTCACCTATCCTTTCACCTTAATTTCATGCTTTTGTCAATTCTGTAATTTATTTAAGTTTAATTTACTTCTCGTCAAAACCAACCCCCCCCCCCCATTATTAAATTATATTATTTAGTTAGTTTTCATTGTTGTTAGTCTTTTAATTCAATTTCCGTCCATTTCAATTCCTAGTGTCTAATTTGATTGTTTTCATTATTTTGAGTCATTCTAAGTGTGTTTCGGGTTATTAGAGTTTTTAGCCTAGTTTTGTGTCCTTGAGTCTTGTTTAATATTTTTAAATTAATTTAGAATAGATTAGCAATCCCTCCTAATCCCCGGCCTAGAACGATACCCTACTTACATCTATACTACAATTGTCAAAAAGAGGGTTAAATTTTGTGTGCTTATAATATTCGCATCAATTCTCAACGCATAACATTCCAGCATTAATTTCATAACCAAGAACAAGTAAACACTTAATTGAAGCAATTAGGCAATTATTATCCAATCACATTAATCAACCAAAAAGATCAAGAATATTATAGCACTTTAAGAAATTTAATAAAATCAATTTATGTAAAGGTCTGCCTTATTTCCCCTACATGGATTCTAAAGCTAAAACAAAGATCCACGTCACTACCTGAATAGCTAAGCTTCACATACTTATCCACGTCACTACCAAAATAGTTAAGTTCCACGTACTTGAGGAAGCTCCATGATCGCTCCTAACACCATATATTTCTTCTACTTTCTTTTATTTTCTAATCTCTCTCTATATGTATGTGCGTAGGTATGCATACATATATATCTGATAGGAGCATATTTATGCAACTTAGTTAGCTTATTTTCTAGCATTTACATAGCTAGTTTCTATGTATTAGAGTGTTTTAAGCTATTTTCATGTGTTTTCAGGTTCAAA
This sequence comes from Malus sylvestris, assembly GCF_916048215.2. Taxonomy (NCBI): domain Eukaryota; kingdom Viridiplantae; phylum Streptophyta; class Magnoliopsida; order Rosales; family Rosaceae; genus Malus; species Malus sylvestris. The sequence continues at coordinate 21,352,434 of NC_062270.1, forward strand.
TGACAAAGTTGGCAAAAAAGTGCAATTTCGAGCGTTTTGGTGCAGTTTTGGGCCAAGAATGGATAACACATGCATGGAGTAAGGTGGAGGGGCGTTTTTTAAGTTCAAGAAGCTAGGAATATGCTGATGAGATGAAGAAAATAAAGTCAAGACAAAGAAGATAAGGAATCAGCTAAAATGAAGGAACATTATCCAAAACTTTATCTTATCCAACATTATCCAAACTAACCTTATCTTATCTTATCCTATCCTAATCTTATCATACTTTAATTCCAGCTGCAAGGGGAATCAATTTTTCATTAAATCACCTAAATACCTGGTTCTAGAAGCCCTATCATCTGCCTAAATTGGTGCCGCACCCTTTTATTCCTTTTCTTCTAGAAATCTGCCAGAACACCCCTTTCTAGAAGCTTTGTGCCGAATTCCCTAGTCCTTTTCCCCTATGATTGTGTAATCCTTCTCCTCCATAACCTTTGTGCCGAAACCCTAGCCTAGAAATACATATCTCTGACCATAATTTCGCACCACACAAATAAGAGCCTAAAAATCAGAAATATACAAGAGTGTTGCAGGTTTCTGAGGGTTTTGAAAGACTTGTGCTGTGCTTGCAAGGAGAAGGATGACTTGTACCGTGCCCTGCATCCAAGGATTGTGCCAAATCTGCCATTGGAGTGCTGGAGCATTTCTGGGTTCTTTCTATCCTTAGTTTTAGTCCAATGTTTAGTTTAATTTGGTTTTCAATTATGATGAAAATGAGGAACTAATTTCGTTTTAGTTAGAGAAGAATTCAAAGCCATGAACATATATGTGATATGATTTGATTACATCCAATTATGATTTCATAAATTGTGAATGCAATTTACTTATCTGTTTGATTGATAACTTGTTCTTATGTGTTCATTAAGGAGGCCTACTTAGTTTGCATGCATGAATTTGATGCTAGAATATAAGGGAATTTCACCTAATCGTTATGAACTTATATTCACAAATAGTAAAAGTCACTAGTCATGATTGTGTTAAGTGAATTCTTGGCAGGAGTATCATGTAGTTCATAGTTACGAATGCCTTGTCAATGCTTATGATTTTCATAGAACTTAATGATCTTTGATAAGTATCTCTATTATGCAGTTCATGTAGGGAAATTGATAAGAATAATTTGGTTGCGTCGCTGAGTCCAATTCAATGAATTTAGGAAAATCTGAAAGTTAATTTGTGCTTCTCACGATTAATTTGGGGCATTGTCATTCATGGTTTATCGGAAGAATAACTGGAAATCGATTTGTATGCATATGTGTCATGTGTGGATGACCCTTTAACTAGCCATTCACCCATTAGAGCAAGTTCATCCCTAAGGACTTTGTGCCAGCACCCAGCCCATTTATCCACTCCAGTGAACAGTAATAGTAATATACTCCAATGAATAGTAATAGGCCAATGTATCTCTACCCCTAAAAAAGTACGCTGGCATAAACGATTTCCACCCTTACAAAATGCGCTGGCACCCAGCCCATTTAAAATATTTTTAAATTTTTTCTAAAAGAATAAAAAAATAAAATAGTTTTAATTTCGGATAGGATTTTTAACCAATCTCGTCACGCATGTGTCATTATCCGAACGCACTATTTTGTGAATAGATTTCCGCTAAGATTTTCAACCAATCCCGACGCGCCACGTGTCACTTCTGTTTTACAATAATTTAGCCAAGATTTCGATAAGATTTTCAACCAATCACGTCATGCCACGTGTCATTATCCGAACGTACTATTTTGTGGATAGATTTCCGATAAGATTTTCTACCAATCACGCGCCACGGGTCACTTCCGGTTTACAATAATTTAGCCAAGATTTTCAACCAATCACATAGTGCCACGTGGCATTGTCCAGAACCTCATCCTTTCTTTTTTTATCCATATAAACCCTACATCCCTACATCCATCCTCACACCAAGCTCAATCTTTCTTTTTAGCTCAGAATCATTGTTCATCGTTTTCAAATCTTAAGTTCTTATTACAATGTCTTCTTCAAGGAGAATGTATAAACAGTTGCCGGAGCAACAAAAAAGGTTGTTGGCACAACTGACAGAATTGGCCAATCTCGAGGAAGGTGGAGGTGGATATGAGGCTTTCTTCATGGAGGAGGACGAGGATGATCACCATAGAAGACAGAGGGCCTCACATTCCCGCCGTGTCATAGAAGTCGTGGGTCAGATAGCCAAACCCAGACGTGCTGCAAACCTGGATAGAAAAAGGGAAAGACGAGGTAAAGATCTCTTAGAAGATAATTTTATTCCCAACAGCATATTCCCTGATCATGTTTTTAGACGTCGTTTTAGAATGCAATGAAATTTGTTCGACAAAATCATGAGTGCTATTTGCAACCATGATCTATACTCTGTGAAAAAAGAGGATGCTTTTCATGTTCTAAGTCTTAATCCCGAGCAAAAAATTACGGCTGCCTTGCGAATGCTTGCATATGGAGCATCTACGGATCAAGTGGATGAGATCGCGAGGATGGGAATAACAACTGTTATGGAGTCCCTGATGTGGTTTTGCTCTGCAATTGAAGCCCTCTACACCAATGAGTACCTCCGGACATCCACTCCAAGGGACATGTTAAGGCTTCTGAGGAAGGGTGTCTTACGAGGTTTCCCTGGCATGATTAGAAGCATTGACTGCATGCACTGGACTTGGAAAAACTGTCCAAGTTCGTGGCAATGAGCTTATGGCGACAGAAAATGAGCCAAAAACATCATTTTGGAAGTGGTGGCTTCATTTGATACATGGATTTGGCATGTTTTTTTTGGTGTTCCAGGAGCTTAGAATGACCTAAATATCCTTGCCCAATCCCCAGTGTTCGACAAAATGCTGCAAGGAAAATCACCGAGATGCACATATTGGGTTAATGGTACCCAATACGAGGGATCATACTACCTTGCAGATGGCATTTACTCAAGGTGGTCAACGTTTGTCAAAACAGTGCCACGTCCACAGACTAAAAAGGAAAAACACTTCGCAAAATGTCAAGAAGGGTGTAGGAAGGATGTCGAGCGTTGTTTTGGTATCCTGCAAGCTCGTTGGGCAATTGTCAGGGCTGCAGCTAGAATGTTTGATGTCGAGACTCTTCGATCCATCATGATGACATGTATTATTCTCCACATCATGATTGTTGAAGATGAGTATGATTATGATGTCGTCGATGAATATGAGCCGGATTCGATAAACAACTCAAGAACACGTATCTACTATGCTCATGACTGGATCGAAGATCCCGTGCAACACGAGCCATTGGAACGTGATGGACGTTACAATGAATTGATCGTTCAGCAGTACACTGATGTGCAAGAGCCATACTGGCACGTAACTTACCAGAATGACTTGATTAAGCACCAGTGGGGATTGCATAAAGGCGAAGATAATTAAAATGAGGCTTGTGGTTGAAGAATAAAGTGTATTTTTTTTAAGTTTATGTAATTCTATGTAGTGTGATTTGTTTTTTTAAGTTTATTTGGTGAGTTTATGTAATCTTATTTCATGTGTTTAAATAAAGTACAAAAATAAATAAATAATTACATTAAAATTGCATAATAAATTAAATAAAAATAAATAAATTTTTAAAAATAAATAAGAAATAACATAAAAATTACATATGAAATTAAATAAAGTTCAAAAGAAAAAAAAGAAAAAACATAAAAATTACATAAGAAATTAAATAAAATTCTAAAAAAAATAAGAAATTACATAAAAATTGTACAAAGTCTCTGGAGCTAGGATATGTGGTGCTAGGTTCTTGGTTGCTAGGATTTGTGTAGCTAGAACCCCCTTGACTTGTTTCCGCATCTTTTGCACGCCTCATTCGCACGACATCTTTTTTTTCCGATGTCTAAAAATATTTTGAATTTGGAGACAGTCCTACTAGAGACTTGCTCATAGTGTCACGCTCTGCTTGAGCCATCCTTTCTTCTCTAAGCATTTCATTTTCTCGATGAAGTGCTTGTCTAACCAGCTCGTTCTCTCGATTAACTATTTCTCTTTGTTTCTCAGCCGCCGCATCACGGGCCTCAGTAGCTGCTATTATTGTTGCCATAGCAGCAACTTTTTCCTCATCTCTAGCCTTTTCCCGTGCCATGTTCAGTTCACCTTGGCGAGCAAGTTCCTCCATATATTTAGTGTAGTTATTTTTGGAAGAACTACCTTTTTTCTTTGATGCCTTTTTACCTTAAGGCCTGAAGGCCTGATGAGTCGGTTGGGTCTCGGGCACTTGTTCAGGCGTCCCTTCCGTGTCTTGAAATGTGTCAGCTTCTTGTTCGGCCGTGTCTGGTTCTGGTGAACTATGTAGACCCATGCCGTGCATGACAACTTTTGGACCGGTTGCCACAATTTTGTATTTAGGGCAATCTTTGACAATTTCCCAACATTCCCATTTGTTGAATGATTTGTTCTGGTTCTTTGAATTGTAGAATGCTTGAGCTTGTAGTGTCTATAAAATTGTGGGATAAGATAGTGTTAAAAAATGCGGGTGTAACACAAATAAATAAATTAAAATATTGATGCGGGTGGAATGCATATAAATTACATAAAAATGACATAAGAAATTAAATAAAAATTACATAAGAAATTAAATAAAGTAAAATTTTGATGCGGGTGGAATGCATATAAAAATTACATAAGAAATAACATAAAAATTACATACGAAATTAAATAAATTAAAATATTGATGTGGGTGGAATGCATATAAATAAATAAACATATTGTCACCTGATCTGCTAAACTTGTCCCACTACGCAGGTTACCGGAAGCATGAGAGATGGCGTTTTTCTAACAAGTAAAGGATGCGTTGAGTTTTTTCCAACGACCTTGAAGACCTTGACTAGTTATGGCATCTTTTCCATGTACATCGCAAAACGCCTTCGTAATTTTACTCCACATTTCTCGCTTATCCATCTCATTACCCGTAATCGGGTCATGAGTAGCGTGAACCCAACATTCACACAATGTAACATCTTCAATGAGCTTCCACGAAGACATTTTTTTTCTCTTAAAGTGTAGAAAATATTGAAATGTGGTGGAAGGTGGAAGATGAGGGTTAGGTATTTATAGAAAAAAAATAATTAATTTTAATGTGGTTAATTAATCTGGACTGACACACCCCGACCGAGATCAAGGCATGCTGGCCGTCACGTGAAAGTGATGTAGCCATGTGCACAGTGCAGAAGCAATAGAGATAAGAAATATACAAATAATTAAAAACCGAAGTACTAGAGTGCACTACTAAACAGGAAGTGATAGGAGTTAATTACAAAAGTAAATACTCCTAATCAGAGCATAATAAGTCTAGGTGCAGTCTAGTAGGACAAGTACTAGTTGTACAGTACCAGGAATGTCCTACTATTATTTAGATAGGTCAAAACTGCCGACATCCTCAAGCCACCAACAACAAGTTTACTTAAAACCTAGAGGGGCGCAAAACAAAAAATGTGAGTGGGCAAAAAAAATTGTTTTACAAAACCATTTCATTTATCAACATATCTAACCCCTCGCTGTAAAACATGTATAATTTTTTCCCAGAATCAAGATATAAGCATATACATAAATATATATAAATATATATATATATATGTAAATATATCAATTCAAATCATGCTTCACATAATCATGTTCATATGTATGCCATGCCAAGATATAACAGAGTAAGCATTTCATGTAAGAATAATTTCATAGAAATATAACATGTGAGTCGGAACCTCTATGGTAGTCTGTACGGCTGAATTCATAGCTCAAAAGTCCTCTAACCGGAGTCACTACACTGACCTATATGGTAACATACCGCACAAGAGTCGGAACCAAACAAAAGGGTCTATACGACAATAATGGGTGTAATATAATCATGCTCAATACTACTCTCACATAATAACTAGGCAATAAGTCGTTAGTCACCTACGAGTCGGAACCATAAATAAGGTCTGTACGACAAGACTGTGCACCTAAATTGGATCCAATATGAGCATATGGTGCGGGAGGTGACATAATAAACAGGCTTGTGCCATATCTATGGCTAAATCTCAATCACCCTAAGTGCAATTTTATGAGCTCAACATTATTCAATCACATATCGCATTATCGATGATTCACATAACCAAACACAACTTACCTAAGTTTACCTGAGCGTCCACATCACCACATTTATATATATAAAGCATCACATACCAAATCATGTATGAATTATAAACTTATACGCATGGCATTTATGGAATACTATCATTTAAACATATATTTCTGGGAAAATATCAAGTATATAAATATATACTGAAAACCAAAAGCCCACTCACTGGTATGTCGAAGGGTCGTAGCCCCCGAGTCGCCCTTGGATATGATAGGAGCATATTTATGCGACTTAGTTAGCTTGTTTCTTGGCATTTATTTAGTTAGTTTCTACTTATTATAGTGATTTAAGCTATTTTCGTGTGTTTGTAGGTTCAAATGACAAAGTTGGCAAGAAAGTGCATTTTGGTGTAGTTTTGGGCTGAATTGGAGTGCATGCATGTGGAGCAAGTTAGATGGACGTTTTTGGTGCTTAAATTAGGCTAGGAACATGCTAAAAATCTAGAGAAACAAATACAAGTTGCAAGAATCATTGGTGCACTCATTTAACCTACCAAAAATTGAATGGATGGTGCACTCATTTAACGTACCAAAATTTGAGTTGTTGGTGCACTCATCTAACCCACCTAAATTGAATGGAATGTGCACTCACCTAACTCACCTAATCCATCATTTCCCTATAAATACCATTGCCATGCATTTCATTGATCATTCACCATTCTAGAGACCCATCCACCCTACACCATTCTACACATCCACCCTTCACCATAACTCACCTATATCCATCCACCACCATAACTTACCACTTAACCATCATCCCTCACCTTGTGCCATTGCAAAGAAGAAGAAGGAGGATTGCTTGGAGTTGTGCTAGCCATTCAATTTGGATTGTTGGAGCATTCTAGGTGTATTCTACTTTGGCTTTCAATGTTTAATTTCAATTGTTTCTGTTTAATTGCAAGTATGAGGAACTAAACCCCTTTTGGCTAGGGGGAATTTCAAAGCCATGAACATAATTGCAATATGAATTGATTTCTTCCAATTGTGATTTGATAAGTTGTGAATGCAATTCAATTAACTAATTTCTTCAAAACTGATTCTTGTATGTTGCTTAAGGATGCATACTTAGTTTTCATGCATGAATTTGATGCTAGAATATAAATGAGTTTCACCTAATCGTTACAAATTTATATTCATGAGTAGTGAAGGTTGCTAGTCACAATCGCATTAATTGAATTCTTGTCAAACGTATCATGCATTCATAGTTACAAATGTCTCGTTAACACTTATGATTTTCATGGAACGTAATGATCTCTGATTGTATCTCTATTATGCATTCATGTAAGGGACCTTTGGAGAATGATTTGGGTTGTCGCATGCATTCATCCAATTCAATGAGTAAAGGAAAATTTGAGGGTTAATTAGTGCATCACGATTAATCTGGGGTGTTGAGCTTCATAATTTATTGAAAAGCAATTGGAAATCGATTCATGTACAAGTGTGTCATGTGTGGAGAAGATGAAGGGAAAATTATGAGATTCTAGAATGGGATTTCAAATAAACTATCATGCATATACAAATCATATTGAATATACGAAATCAGCGGAAGCATTTATAACATATTATCAAAGCTATAGTCATGCAAATCCCCTTCAAGGTTCATAGGTTTATATATAATGCATCAAAACATTTTAAAGAATCAAGAACAAAGTGAAGGTTAGTCTTATACCTCTTGATCTAGACTTGAGACCAAGGATGGACCACCTCCAAGCCCTTTGCTCCTTGAAATCCTTGAGCCTAGCTTCCCTCCTTGCCTCCTCCACTTTGATAGAATGAGTGCTCCTAGGTTCTCTTCAAGTTTCCAAAGTAGGAAACCTCTAAAGATCCTCACCCACTAGTGTAGTGAGAAGGATGAAGGAATAACCAAAAAGGTGTAAGAGATGTTAGTAAAAACCCCCTTTGGTGGCCGGCCTTTGTGTAGTTTAGAGAGCTATTTTCTTTTGCCTCTTTGTTGTTCAAAACTCACAAAAACCCTAATGAACTTTATCTCTATAAAGTTGCTTATATAGACAAAAGAAACCTAGTCAACAACTTGACTAAATATCTCACCTTTCCTTACTTAAAGTGGCCGGCCCCTTTGTGTTGTTTTTGGGCTTTGGGCTTTTATTATTTCAAGTCATCCAATGCTTGAATAAAAGCCCAATGGGCCTAATTAAACCCGAACGTTTCTTTAAGCCCAAAACGATCTTTATCGCTTTTATGATTTCTTTAGACTTTTCTAAATTAATCACAACACATAATTAATCCAATTAATTGTTTCCATCATCCATTAATTACTCACCACAATAGTGTTTTGGTGAACAATCTTTTAGGTTCTAATTAGCAAGGCAGTGAGGTGATTGGCATCAATCCAATTGCTTCAATCACTTAGTGAATTGAAACTTCATTTTAATTCACCTTTCTTCTTTGACGACAACATTTAATCATCTAGAAGAACTCACAAGCTATGAGTGACATCTAACCATATGTCATAGCTACCCACGCTAATGTAGAAGTTTATTCGAAGAACCTAGTCAGTTGGAATTACAATGTAATTCAATCATTCTCTAATACAATACTCTCAATCACATCATTAGGGTATGGATATATCATGTCAAACCCCTAATGTGATTATTCCTTCTTATATGATCCAATTGAGTCGTATAGGAACACTTTCCTTTATTACGCTCGATACTTCGGCCGAAGATTCCCGAATCATATCTTAGAGTATTCTTCCTCTCTTATCGAGGATTAGAGATTCCTTGTTGCGCATACACTTGCCTTCATGACTAAGTGGCTTAACCCCAACTATGCCGTTGACATTCTGATAGAGTGACGTTGACATAATCAAAGATTAAGTACTTAACCACAAGACAACGACGATGCCTCAGGTCAAAGGACTACTTACATTATTCCAACCATTAGAGTTACTTGCTTGACATGTGAGTAGACCTCCATGCAAGTACTCTCTTTCGATTGTGTTCAGTGAACTCATTCCCTTAATGAGCACCTACATACTTGTCTTAGTGTCACAACACGAATGGGATGAGACTTTCCATCCTTCCAATTGAAGCGGACACAATATGTACCGGTCTAAGCATTGTCAGTATCCCTCCGACAATCCAACGACCAGGAACCTTTTGGACATAATGGTTATGTGAAGAAGGTCTCTGTAGTCTAACTTCATTAGATTACTTCTTCAATCGATCCATTGTCCATGGATTCACTATTCAGGACATATATCATTTATTGAGATAGTCCTAATTAGTATCTTTGCCATTTGATGTATAAGAATCATCCATACATCGATTCATTTGTCCTGAAAGATTTCTTCCAAAGATTGACCTTCAGGGCATATTTCCAACAATCTCCCAATGCCCCTCCTTAAGACTTGCAAGGTATAACCTGCAATTCCTCCTCCAATGCCCCTCCTTTCCACAGTGGTGGCAAGTCCCTTTGGGCTCCTTTGCCTTCTTTTTCCTCACTCCTCCTTTCGGCTTAGGAGTGGGTGACTTCTTCTCCTTCCCTTTGCCTTTGCCTTGCGGCATGGCCTTGGAAGAGGATGGCTTGTTGTAGGCTACTGCAGCAGTCCCTACACCGCTCTCTTTCTTCATAGTCTTCTCAGCAGTTACTAACATGTTTAGTAACTCAGAGAGAGTACTATCCATCTTATTCATATTGTAGTTCATTACAAACTGAGCAAATGAATCAGAAAGAGAAGCCAATACGAAGTCTTGGGCCAATTCCCCGTCAAGTGGAGTACCAAGGTTCTCCAATTGTTTAATGAATCCTATCATCTTCAGTACATGTTGGTGTACTGGAGCCCCCTTGACCATCTTGGTCTTTACAAGTTCACAAACAGTGCTAAAGCGACGGTTGCGCGTCCCTTCGCCATATAACTCCGTAAGATGGAGTATTATGGAAAATGCACTATCCATGCCCTCGTGCTGTCTCTGTAGCTCCTCATTCATGGAAGCCAACAGATAGCACTTGGCTTGTATATCATCCTCAACGTGCTTGTCATACTTAGCACGTTCATCCTCAGTAGCCTCAGGGCTTAGAGGCATGTGAGGTGGAGCCTTGTCTAGTACGTAAACAATCTTCTCCAATGTTAGGAGATTCTTGACATTACGATACCATGATGGGAAATTGTGCCCCTCTAGGCAATGTTTGTCGAGTATTTTCGCGAGTGTGCTTCCAACCATATCTATATACATAAACAAATAAAATAATTAGATTGATTGTTGTTTAAGTCAAACGATTCGGGTCTTTAAACCGAATGACACCACCCACCATTTTTGGCAAATTCCATATCCCCCATAATGGAATCCGGGAGATTTCAAAGAAAGCTCCTAGCGGGTTATGGGAGGCTCACTATTACCAAGCCCACCTCACGATGATACGATGTTTGGCTAGCAACAATAATAATGAGAGGGTACAATTACCCATTCACAACAACCTCTTGTGATTACCCATCTTTTTGGCCTCTAGAAAATAATACCTCACGATGATACGATGTTGGCATTATGTTTCTTAGTTAAGTTCTTTCCCACCATACCGGTTTAGCTAGGGATTCAAGCATGACCTCACGATGATACGATGTTTGGCCATACTCGTTGCCTACCTTAACCTCATCAAATGTTTTAAATAAACTCCTCCTGAATATAAGCATGCACTTTGTCACTTCCCCATGATAGGGTGAAGGTGGTGTACGAGTCATAAACGCTTGGAGCCTACCACAGTGGAAGGCTACGAAAAAGTGTTCTAAGCACTCTTACGCTTACAACTTAATATTGTTTGGTTGAGGGATTTTAAGGTCTCATCAATTTTATTTATTTAATCATATTCAAATAAATTGTCCTATTATAACTATTAGTCCAAAGTTAATGAAATTAGTAGCATATGATATCCCCACTATTCGTTTTCATAAAACAAATCAAAATCAAAACATCTTTCATAATATTGGAGATATATATAACTACTAATTGAATTCATTATAGTTTAGTAGCGTATGATACTCCCACTATTTGTTTTAAGAAAAACAAATCAATATCAAAAACGAATTTTTCAAATATTGGAAGTAACTACTACTACTACGGTTTTTGCATTCCTTTGAAATTGAACTTTATAGTTATCTTAGGCTCTTGGATGACCATGGACTTATTAGGTTATTGCAACAACGAGCCAACATTGTTGAATATAAACTCGGGGAGGTTGTGTCAATTTAATTACGTGCTTATCAATCCAATTAAAACCATTTTCATTGAGCCATTAGAAATGAAAGACAATCATCCATTGCTAATTTGGGCATTGGACCCTTTTAATCTTTAATCTCATGTCAAAACCCTCTTTTAATTATGTCTCCTTACCAATAGTTAAAGAAACTCTAGTCTAGCACTAGAGGGAATCAACTAACGAATAGAGATTAAGAAGTAATAAGAATTACAAACCGATTTGTACAAATTCCTATAAATTACATGTACTAAAAGGGGAGAGATAGATTAACGTCAAACGTGACAAGGTCCAATTAAACAGTAATTAAAACACATTCCCAAGGTTCAAACAATTTGATTTTAGCGCCTTATCATATAGCTCAATTATCGTTTAAGGCATAAGTCCAAAATCATCCATTTCATAACTACTTAAACACATTTAAATAATCATAAAGGAATGCAACATAGACATTTAGATTTAGTGCATATGGGCATAATATAATTATGAGTTTAAACAACTAACAAAATTAAAATCAAATATTTTAACTTTCTAGTTAGTAAGGGCCTAAATGTAAATATGAAAAGTTAGGGGTAAAAACGTAAATACTCAAAAGTATAAAATATCAACTTTTCAAAGATTACAAAAGACCCCTCAAGTGGATAAATCCACTAGGGTGGCCGGCCATTAAAGGGGAAGGGGAAGTCTCATCCACATGCACAAATTTAATGCAAAGTAGAAAAAAATCACAATTTTGCTTGTCACTTGGTTTTGGCATTGAATGGCTTTAATGAAAAAGTTTGATGGAAATCTCCTAGACAAGTCTAGGGTTTTAATAAGTTTTAATATAGTTATGGATGGTAAAAACATCACCCAAAACCATAAAACCATGCATGAAAACCAAATAAAACCATTTTCACCCAAAACCCAATTATGAACACCAAGAACAAAACCATGAACACTTTTTCAAGATTTGTGTATTCTTGGTGATTTTTCAAACCCAAAAACAAAAGTGACAAGGTTTCTACTTTCTAGCTTTAAAATGATGTGTGAGTGTCTTACAATAAAACACAAACACATGCTCAAAACCACCCCAAAACCGTGCCTACCCTAAGTAACAAAACCACAAATTTTGTTCATGACTTATTCTTCATTCATGCATACAAAACAACTTTTACATGCATATCTTTTACAACTCTTGATTTATATTTTTCAACCATTGAAAAACAAAAGATAAACATACTTTCAAATGAAGAAATAATATGTCATACTAGTCTTAAACTCATTTTTCATTCATGCATACAAAACACTTTTGCAAACATATCTTTCTCAACTTTTGACTAACATTTTTCAACTATTGAAAAACAAAAGATAAACATACTTTGAATGAAACAATAATTATGTCATGCATAATATTAATACCCATATGCATAAAATCCAAAAGGACACATTATACATAAACCATTGGCTCTGATACCACTTGAAGGGAAAATTATGAGATTCTAGAATGGGATTTCAAATAGACTATCATGCATATACAAATCATATTGAATATATGAAAGCAGCGGAAGCATTTATAACATATTATCAAAGCTATAGTCATGCAAATCCCCTTCAAGGTTCATAGGTTTATATATAATGCATCAAAACATTTTAAAGAATCAAGAACAAAGTGAAGGTTAGTCTTATACCTCTTGATCTAGACTTGAGACCAAGGATGGACCACCTCCAAGCCCTTTGCTCCTTGAAATCCTTGAGCCTCGCTTCCCTCCTTGCCTCCTCCACTTTGATAGAATGAGTGCTCCTAGGTTCTCTTCAAGTTTCCAAAGTAGGAAACCTCTAAAGATCCTCACCCACTAGTGTAGTGAGAAGGATGAAGGAATAACCAAAAGGGTGTAAGAGATGTTAGTAAAAACCCCCTTTGGTGGCCGGCCTTTGTGTAGTTTAGAGAGCTATTTTCTTTTGCCTCTTTGTTGTTCAAAACTCACAAAAACCCTAATGAACTTTATCTCTATAAAGTTGCTTATATAGACAAAAGAAACCTAGTCAACAACTTGACTAAATATCTCACCTTTCCTTACTTAAAGTGGCCGGCCCCTTTGTGTTGTTTTTGGGCTTTGGGCTTTTATTATTTCAAATCATCCAATGCTTGAATAAAAGCCCAATGGGTTTAGGCCCAATGGGCCTAATTAAACCCGAACGTTTCTTTAAGCCCAAAACGATCTTTATCGCTTTTATGATTTCTTTAGACTTTTCTAAATTAATCACAACACATAATTAATCCAATTAATTGTTTCCATCATCCATTAATTACTCACCACAATAGTGTTTTGGTGAACAATCTTTTAGGTTCTAATTAGCAAGGCAATGAGGTGATTGGCATCAATCCAATTGCTTCAATCACTTAGTGAATTGAAACTTCATTTTAATTCACCTTTCTTCTTTGACGACAACATTTAATCATCTAGAAGAACTCACAAGCTATGAGTGACATCTAACCATATGTCATAGCTACCCAAGCTAATGTAGAAGTTTATTCGAAGAACCTAGTCAGTTGGAATTACAATGTAATTCAATCATTCTCTAATACAATACTCTCAATCACATCATTAGGGTATGGATATATCATGTCAAACCCCTAATGTGATTATTCCTTCTTATATGATCCAATTGAGTCGTATAGGAACGCTTTCCTTTATTACGCTCGATACTTCGGCCGAAGATTCCCGAATCATATCTTAGAGTATTCTTCCTCTCTTATCGAGGATTAGAGATTCCTTGTTGCGCATACACTTGCCTTCATGACTAAGTGGCTTAACCCCAACTATACCGTTGACATTCTGATAGAGTGACGTTGACATAATCAAAGATTAAGTACTTAACCACAAGACAACGACGATGCCTCAGGTCAAAGGACTACTTACATTATTCCAACCATTAGAGTTACTTGCTTGACATGTGAGTAGACCTCCATGCAAGTACTCTCTTTTGATTGTGTTCAGTGAACTCATTCCCTTAATGAGCACCTACATACTTGTCTTAGTGTCACAACACGAATGGGATGAGACTTTCCATCCTTCCAATTGAAGCGGACACAGTATGTACCGGTCTAAGCATTGTCAGTATCCCTCCGACAATCCAACGACCAGGAACCTTTTGGACATAATGGTTATGTGAAGAAGGTCTCTGTAGTCTAACTTCATTAGATTACTTCTTCAATTGATCCATTGTCCATGGATTCACTATTCAGGACATATATTGTTTATTGAGATAGTCCTAATTAGTATCTTTGCCATTTGATGTATAAGAATCATCCATACATCGATTCATTTGTCCTGAAAGATTTCTTCCAAAGATTGACTTTCAGGGCATATTTCCAACAGAAGAACCCTCTAGCTAGCCCATCACCCATCCATTTATTCCAAATTCGTCCAAAATCTGTCTTAAGTCTTTAATTACTTGTTTTTACTTGAAATTCGTCCAAAACCCAATCCCCTTTACTTTAAAGTGTCAAATTAGTTAGAATCTGTTTTAGTTTGTGTTTTTAAGTGTTTTGAGTCAAGTTAAAAATCAATTTTCGTCCAAAGTCATTCCTAGTGTCTAGTTTGAGTCTATTTAGTTGTTTTTAGCTGTTTTGAGTCTTTTAAGTTTGTTTTGAGTCCTTAGAGTCTAGTTAAGTGTTTTTAAGTTTATTTTTATGTTTTTGAGGCAGTTTAAAGTAGATTAGCAATCCCTCCTAATCCTCGGTCCAGAACGATCCCTACTTATCCATACTACAATTGTCAACAAGAGAGTTTAATTTGTGTGTTAAGTTAATTTTCGCATCAAATTTTGGCACCGTTGCTGGTGATTAGCAACTTTGCTAATCCTCCGTTGTTTCTTTTTGTTTCTTTTTCGTGTCTTTTGTTTTTAGTTTCTTACTTTGTTTGTTTTCTTGTTTTCTTTGTTTTGCTAATTATCATGTTTTGTTTAATTTACTTTTGATATTTGATTTAGTTTTCTTTCTTTGATTTCAGGTACTAGAGAAGCAAGACATGTCAATTGCTAACATTCAAGCTCAATTGGCAAATCTTACTTCTCAGTTGTTGCAGTATGCCGAAAGGACCACAATGCAAAGTGTCCCTACATTTGGTGCGTCTTATAGGCAAGCATATCAAGCCAATCAATATCCACAAAGAGATTGGAGTGATCATTCAAACTCTATATGGTGGGAAGCTCAACAAGTTCAACACGAAGGATATTGGCAGCCATATAAGGAGTTCTATTCAAGCCCTGCGCAGCCACCACAACCTCATATACAATATGCCCAACCAAACTCAGGTTCGTCAATAGATTATGATCAAATTCTTGATGAATTAAATTCTTTGGCGTAGGGCTCACAAAATCAAGCCAAGGAGGCTCAACAAGGAGAATTTTGGCAGCCATATGAGGAGTTCTATACAACGCCGATGCATCCACCACAGCCTCCCTCACAACAATTCCAATCGAATTCAGGTATGTCTTTGGATAATGATAAAGTTATTCAATTACTCACCTCTTGGATGCAAAAATTAAAAAATCAAGACTAAGTGATGAGCGAATTGAAGGATCAAAATGGAGAGATCGCGGAATTCATGGGACAAATTCAAGAACAAAGTGAACTCTCCAACTCAACCATTGTCAATCCAAGGGGAGATTTTGAAATCGCTGAAGCTATCACTTTGGGAAGTGGTATGGAGGTTGGAGGTGAACCCAAGACGTCCAAACCAAGCCAAAACATGGATGAACAACTGCTGCTCGACGAAGAGGAGAATAACAAGGCCACGGCAAGGGAAGAACCACCTTTGCCGTACCCCATATGCCCTCTATGTCGTCCACTACAACCAAGGTAAGCCCAAATTCAATTCGTCCTGACCCCGTTTCACCAAATGTCCTTATTCCTTGCAGGATCATGCAATCCAAGGAAGAAAAGAATGAGAAAGGTGATGTGAAAATTAACTAGCACTCAAATTAAACCCTCTTTTTATCAATTGTAGCAATATATGTAAGTAGGGATCGTTCTAGACCGGAGATTAGGAGGGATTGCAAAATCACTTGGAATTGACTCAAAAACGTAAAAACAAGTTTAAAACACTAGAATAGACTCAAAGAATGCAAAACTAAACTTTAAAACACCAAAACAAACCAAAAGACTCAAAACAGCACCAAAACACTCAAAACTGCCTTAAAAACACAATCTGGGCAGTTTTGGACACTAAGCACCAAATTAGACGAATTTGGGTTTTAACTTGAATCAAAACACTTAAAAACACAAAGTAAAACACTTACTAACTAATTTGACACTTTAAAACAAAGGGGGATTGGTTTTGGACGAATTTAAAACAAAACAAACTTTGTAAATTAGAGCAGATTGTAAAAACGAATTTGATTTAAATGGGTGAATGGAAGGCTAGCTAAGGGGTTCATCTCCACACATGTTATACTTGCATACAAAACGATTTCCAATTGCTTTTCAATAAACCATGAATTCTCAATGCCCCAAGTTAATTAGGTCCGCTTAAATTAACCCTCAGATTTTCCTAACGTTATTGAATTGGATGATTGCATACGACAACCCAAAACATTCCCCACAAGTCCCCTACATGATTGCATAATAGAGATACAAGCAAGAATCATTAAGTTCTATGAAAACCATAAGCATTGACGAAGCACTTGTTACTATGATTGCATGAAACTTATGCCAAGAATTTACTTAACGCGATTGAGATCATCAACCTTTACTACTTGTGAATATAATTCCATAACGATTAGGTGAAATTTCCTTATATCCTAGCATTCAATTTATGCATGATAATTAAGCGTGCACTCTCAACCAACACACACAAATCAATGTAATCCACATAGATAAGTAAATTGAATTCACAACTTATGAAACGCAATTAGAAGTAATCAAATCATAACGCAAGCATAAACATGTATTTCGAATCCCCCCTAGCCAAGGGGGGGTTTAGTTCCTCATACGCACAAAACAAAGATAATTGAATTTAAACATTGAAATCAAAGGAAAAGAAACACCTAGAAATTCCAGCGACGCGAACTTGAATTGCATGAACTTCCGAGCTTCCTTCTCCTCCTCCTTGGTGCGGCAAAGGACTTTAGGGACAGGTTGGGACTTTAGATGTATGGATACATGGTTAAGGATGGATGTAGTAGTGTTTAGGGGATGGGAATGGTGTGGCAAAGGTGTGGAGAGGTGTTTGGACGAATTTCTGACTTTTTGGAATGAATGAATGTGTATGAGAGGTGGTGTGAATGAATGGGTGCGGCACCATGTATTTATAGGGTCCTAAAAGCCTAGCAAATCAGATTAGGACTTGGAGGATTAAATCCCATCAGGAAAGGGCTTAAAACAATCAGATTTTGGGTAGGAAAGGTCCTCCTAGGTGCGGCAGGAATGGATTAGAGGGATAAGGCTTCTAGATGGCCTTGCAAGGCAAGGAAATCAGTTTTCTAGAAGGCCTAGGGTGCGGCATTAGAGGATAGGGCAGATTAGGGCTTCTAGAAACCTTCTAATGCAAGGAAAACTCACGGCAAGGATGGATAGGGTTTCTAGAAACCTTCTAATGCAAGGAAAACTCACGGCAAGGATGGATAGGGTTTCTAGAACAAGGATGAGGTATCCTAAATGGATAAGGTGCCCTAAATGGATAAGGATTCCTCATTGCACTTGGAAACTTTGCCTATTAGGATTAGGAAACCTTGTCTTTGTCATTCCTTCTTCATCTTGGACTCCTTTTCCTTTTTGGACTTGGAAAACTTCTTTGTTGCTTCACTTGAGACCATTTGGATTTTGACTTTCCTACATCAAGTAGGAAACCTTGTTTGAGTAGGAATCTTCATCTTCAAGGAATCCTATTTCAACTACGAAACCCATTTTGACTAGGAATCCTAATTCAACTAGGATTCCATCTTCACTTAGGCGCTTTCCTACTTCAACTAGGAAACCTTGTTCAAGTAGGAAACATCATCTTCAAATCTTCAATTTCGTCCATCCTCTTGGCTCCAAGCATATGACATCCATTCCAAGCTCAACTTTGCTCCAAAAGGCTCCAAAATGCATCCTTTTTCATATTTTTCCCTTAGAACCTGAAAACACATAAAACTAGCTTAAAAGACTACTTAGATAAGCAAAAACACTATAAATGTACAAGAACAAGCTAAACTAAGGCGCATAAATATGCTCCTATCAAATTCCCCCACACTTAGCTTTTGCTAGTCCTCGAGCAAAACAAAACGAAACAAAGAACAAAACGAAATAAAACAAGTAAAACACAACCTAAACCTTCCAACAATCGCCTCAGGGATTTCCAATGCACATGACATGTTAAAAATCATCATTCCCACAGATTTTAGCTATCTTCACACTTAAGCCCATACTTAATCATAGTCACTACTTACTAGTTCACATTTAACCAATTGAAACAATGTTTTGAATGTAGTAACATGCCTTAGAGAATCCCTCAATTCCTTACTAGATATGCACTCTATTTTCACTCAGATTTTCTAACTACACACCCTACACTAGTTATATGTGAGAAGATTGATGTAAAAATAAAAACGAATGCTCACATATATGTATAACAAAGAAAGCAATTTCCGCAGTTAATAACATGTTTATAAATATGATCTCATGAATGGAATGCTACTACTTAGATGCGAGAACCAGTGACACCATATGCTCATACCAATTTCAAACTGCACAAATTGACATTCACAACACTCAAGATTAAAGTCAAGGGTTGTAACGGGGCTTAAGGTATTGGCTAACAAAAACGGATATGGAAAACAAACGTTCTTTAAAACAATAGTAAGCAAAGTATGGAAATCGAAACTTAGAATTCACTTTAGCATGCCGAAATCAATTTCAAAACAGAAGGGAAGACTCAAACAATCAATTAGGGCCGAATGCAACTCTTTGGACCCTTTCTTCAACAAACAACACTTTGGAACTCTTTTTCACATGCATTTCAACTATTTTGCATGTTTTTCACAACTTTTCTTTTTTTCTTTCTATTTTCACGAATTTTTTTTCTTTCTTTTCTCATTTTTTCTCTTCTTTGCCGTGCCTCATTCAAGACTTTGGCACATCCCTATATCACTAATCCTTCCCCCACACTTGTTTCCCGCACACATTGATCAAAAGGAATTCATCTTGCGTCATGCTTTACTACGTTTTAAGAACAAGGGTGTGGATGGTCCTAATCTAGGCTAGGTAAGGCTAAATGTGGTTAACAAGAAAAATAGGCTAAACGAGGCTCAACGGGGTTAACACCTACAAAACATAATGGAATAGGGATATACGGCTTTTGGGCTATGGTGGACACTACACAACTTAATCTTGAATATGTGTTATGCAAATCAATGACATGTTTTGAATGAAATGGGCATGAGTTCTAGTGTTTGGTTCTAAGTGATGAAACGCCTTCTAAGTAGCAACCAAGCAAAGAATAATGAGATCATGCAACGACTTTAGAAAACAAAGAATGCACATATTTTAACTCTCCAAATAAACGTTTAGGCTCAAGTCTCACAAGGTTGTAGCGTTAAGTTGAGTTACTTCCTTCAAGCATGTTACAAAAACGGATTTTTTTCTTTATGATTACATGTGAATTCATAAGTTATAACCACAACCAAACATAAACCAAAGAGTAAATCAAACTTTTATCCATGTTTATAACTCTCTTTAACCGTCATGCAATTACAAACCGAATCCTCATCATTGTGTTGGAAGGTACCCTAAGACACAAACAAACACACAAAAACAACTCTTTTTGGGTTTTTAAAAACAATTTTTCAAATTTTTATGGGATTTTCGGATCATGGCTCGAGGTACTTTCTTTTTTATTAGCGTTGAACGTTTCTGCCCTATATTTTCAATTACATCAATAGCACAATAAGAACAAACATCATTAGTATTCTCAACAAATTCATAAATATTAAAGCTAATCATATCACCACCAAATGCCATAGTTACTGATCCTTTGGCCACGTCAATCTTGGTTTGAGCTGTTTTCATGAAAGGTCGTCCAAGTAAGAGTGGTGATGGTGGAGAGTGGGCGGAATCCTCCATGTCAAGCACATAGACATCTGCAGGAAAAATCAAATGGTCCACCTGCACCAAAACATCTTCCAATACACCTTTTGGATATGCATTAGATCGATCGGCTAATTGGATAATAACACTATCATGTTTAAGTGCTCCTAGATTCATGGATGCATAAACAGAATATGGCATGACATTAATTGATGCACCTAAATCTAGCATAGCATGCTTAAACCTTGTATTACCAATTACGCAAGGAATGGTAAAACTACCGGGGTCTTTGCATTTAGGTGGCAGATTCCTTTGCAACATTGCAGAGACATTCTCGTTCACATGTACCACTTCTTTCTCTCGAAAAAGTTTCCTTGTTGTACAAAGCTTCTTAAAAAACTTGGCATACTTCGGGATTTACTTTATAGCATCAAGGAGTGGGATATTGACATGTACCTTTCTAAACGTCTCCAGAACATCTTCTTCCTCCTCTTCGTTTTTGGCTTGCATAAATCTACTAGGAAAGGGTACATTTGGAGGAATAACGTTAGAATTAATTGGAATTGGACATTTCTTACCTATGGTGGACAGATTGGATAGCTTAGAAACAATGGGGGCCTACGGCAAAGGTGTTCACCCCCCCACACTTAAATCAAACATTGTCCTCAATGTTTCAAGCATAGATGCACACAAATAACAAACAAACAAACCAAACAACATCTAAACAACCTAATATGGCAGAAACGAAATAGCAACAAAGAGAAGGGTTTAGGAACGCAAATCTGGAATTGGAGTGCTTTCTCGGTCTTCCTTTGTTGAATGCATGGGTTGCCTCCCAAGTAGCGCTTTCTTTAACGTCTTGCAACCGGACGATGCTCCATTGAAGGTTTATGGAACCCCACGGCATGGAGGGGTTTTTCCACAACTTGTCCTACGAAATACTTCATTCTTTGGGTCCTTGAATGGGATGGGATAATGATCCTTTCTTATTGGCGTGTTTTGGTTCTCCGAATCAACACAAACTCTCCCACCACGTTGTCTTCGATTAGGTACCTTATTTGGTGATTTCAAGGGTGGGGCCGTGCTCCTCTTGTTGTTCACTCCAATTCCTTCCTCGATGGTGGTTCGAGGTACTTTCGTCTTGATGAGTGTTAAACATTCCTGCCCTATATTTGCAATTACATTAATGGCACAACAAGAACGAACAACGTTAGGAGTCTCAATAAATCCAGAAACTTTAAAACAAATCATGTCACCACCAAATGCCATAGTGACTTCTCCTTTGGCCACGTCAATCTTGGTTTGAGCCGTTTTCATGAAAGGTCGGCCAAGCAACAGTGGTGGTGGTGGAGAGTGGCATGTATCCTCCATATCGAGCACGTAGAAATCTGCTGGGAAAATCAAGTGGTCTACCTGCACCAAAACATCTTCCAAAACTCCCTTTGGATAGGCATTAGATCGATCGGCCAATTGAATAATCACGCCATCATTTTTCAACTCGCCTAAATTCATAGATGCATAAACTGAATATGGCATGACATTTATAGATGCACCTAAATCTAACAGGGCGGAATCAAAGCGAGTGTTACCAATGACACAAGGAATTGTAAAACTACCCGGATCTTTGCATTTGGGGGGTAGTTTGCGTTGCAACATGGCGGAGACATTCTCACTTACATGTACCACTTCTTTCTCCCGAAAACGTTTCCTTGTTGTACAAAGCTTCTTTAAGAACTTGGCATACTTCGGGATTTGCTTGATTGCATCCAAAAGGGGTATGTTGACTTGAACTTTCCTAAATGTCTCTAGAACATCTTTTGCCTCCTCTTCGTTCTTGGATTGCAAAAATCTGCTAGGAAAGGGTACATCCGGAGGAATAACATTAGAATTAAATGGAATTGGACCTTTCTTACCTGTGTTGGCCGAATTGGAATGCTTGGGTGGTTGCGGCAAGGATTGCTCAATCCTTGCCGTGGCCTTTGCTTGGTCCTCCTCTTCAATTTTCAACTTCTCGTCCTCCTTGGGGCCAGATTTGGATGGTTTTGGCTCGATTCCTACTTCTTTCCCACTTCTTAGCGTGATAGCCTTTGCAGATTCGAATCCACCTTTCGGATTGACCACCGTTGAGCTAGGCAGCCTTCCTTGCTCACGAAATTGCCCCATGAACTCAGCAATTTGTCCCACTTGCTTCTCCAAGTTGTCCACCCTCTTGTCTTGGATTTGCCTCTCTTTGGCTTGATTTTGGACTTCCTGCGTCAAGGTAGTAAGTAATTGAAAAATCTTATCATTGTCACTTGAATTACCTGCATTGCTTTGGGCAGGTTGTGCTTGGGCTTGTGGTGGTGCCAACGGCTTTTGATAGAAACCCTGGGGTTGTTGCCTAAATCCGCTTTGTTGTTGGCCTTGTTGGGGATCTCGCCAGTTGAAATTCGGATGATCACGCCAACCGGGATTGTAAGTATTGGAAAACGGATCACCACGTGATTGGTATTGGTTGCCATATCCCACAGCATTGAGTGTCTCCCACCCTCCATTCTCTATCAATTGGGGGCACTTGTCCGTATGGTGGTTTTGCATAGAACATACGCCACAAGAAGCTACGGTTTTGACTTTTGAACCTTCCACCACCTGAGAAAGCAACGTAGTAAGGTTAGCCATTTGATTTTGAAGTTCGATTATGGCACTTACCTCATTGACTTGATGTTGCTGTGGCATGCTTCTTTGTCCAACACCTTCGTATTGTTGAGCGTTCAACGCTCGATTAGCAATCAACATCTTTGCAGCCGTAGGGGTCTTGTCCACCAATGCTCCTCCCGCTGAGGCATCTAACATTTTCCGTTCGATTGGTAGAAGTCCCTCGTAGAAATATTGTAAAAGAAGCTCCTCCTTCATTTGATGCTGTGGACATGAAGCAACAAGAGATTTAAAACGTTCGTAATACGTAGGAAAAGACTCACCTTCATCTTGTTTAATTCCACTTATCCTTTTTCGTAGGAGGATGACTCGAGAAGTTGGAAAAAACTTCTCCAAGAAGGCCCGTTTCATGCTCTCCCAAGATGTGACAGTTCCGGGAGCCAATTCGTACAACCAATCTTTCGCCTTTTCCAAGAGAGAAAAGGGAAAGGCCTTCATCTTCAAGATGCTCTCATCCACGTTCACCGGAGTCATGCTTGAGCAAACGACTTCAAACTCCTTCAAGTGCTTGTTCGGATCTTCCATGGACAGCCCATGGTACTTCGGAATGTGATGTAACAAGCTTGACTTCAATTCGAACTCGGCAGTTTTGTCCGGAGCCGCCCTAGGGTATTGGATACATAGAGGTGCGGCATTATCCAATCCCGAAGCGGAAAGCTCCTTGATCGTTCGGTTGTCCACTGCCATGTCTTCCACTTCCTCTTCAAATTCAGAAACGGACTCGGAACTTGCACTTGATTCACTAGGTTCCGGGTTCTTCCTCTTTCGTCTCAACTCACGCTCAAAATCGTTGTCAAAGTCTAAAATATGTTCGTGAACCGGATTAGAACTCCGAGTCATAAACAAGTACCTAAAACAAGAAACAAAATAACATAAGAATCTGATCTAATAAGAAAAACGAAAATAACAATCCAAGGGATTAGCAAAGTTGCTAATCCCCGGCAACGGAGCCAAAATTTGATATGATATTAACTAGCACTCAAATTAACCCTCTTTTTATCAATTGTAGTAAGTATGTAAGTAGGGATCGTTCTAGGCCGGGGATTAGGAGGGATTGCTAAATCACTTGAAAACTGACTCAAAAACGTAAAGACAAAGTTTAAAACACTAAACTAGACTCAAAGAATGTAAAACTATAACTTAAAACACCAAAACAAACCAAAAGACTCAAAATAACACAAAAACACTCAAAACTGCCATAAAACCACTTTCTGGGCAGTTTTGAACTCTAAACAAGATTTTGACGAAAATAGGTTTTAACTTGACTCAAAACACTTAAAAACACAAACTAACACACTTTCTAACTAATTTGACACTTGAAAACAAAGGGGGATTTGGTTTTTACGAAATTGAAAACAAAATATAAACTTGTAAATCAAAACAGATTTTAAAACGAATTTGGTTTAAATGAATGGATGGAAAGCTAGCTAAGGGGTTCATCTCCACACATGTTATACTTGCATTCAAAACAACTTCCAATTGCTTTTCAATAACCCATGAATTCTCAACGCCCCAAGTTAATTAGGTCCGCTTAAATTAACCTTCAGATTTTCCTAACGTTATTGAATTGGATGATTGCATACGACAACCCAAAGAATTCCCCACAAGTCCCCTACATGATTGCATAATAGAGATACAAGCAAGAATCATTAAGTTCTATGAAAACCATAAGCATTGACGAAGCACTTGTTACTATGATTGCATGAAACTTATGCCAAGAATTTACTTAACGCGATTGAGATCATCAACCTTTACTACTTGTGAATATAAGTCCATAACGATTAGGTGAAATTTCCTTATATCCTAGCATCAAATTCATGCATGCAAATTAAGTGTCGACCCTCAACCAACATACACAAATCAGTTTTAATTCTTGTAGATAAGTAAATTGAATTCACAACTTATGAAACGCAATTAGAAGTAATCAAATCATATAGCAAGCATAAACATGGTTTCGAATCCCCCCCTAGCCAAGGGGGGGTTTAGTTCCTCATACTCGCAAAGCAAAGATACATAAATTTAGAAATTAAAATCCAAAGAAAGAAAACACCTAGAACGCTCCAACTTGGCAGCAAGCGCATCCAAGAATTCTCCTTCCTCCTTGCTACGGCAGAAAAGTTTAGAACAGGTTTTGGGGTTATTTGTGGTGTAGAATGGATGGGGAATGGTATGGAAAGGTTTAGGGTTGATGGGTGGTGAGGCTAGGGATGATTTTGGGCAGAAAATATGGAATATGGTGATGGGAAGGTGCGGCAGAAATCAAGGTTTAATTTCTGGCGTGAATGGTTATGTATGAGAGGTGATATCTGATCTAGGGGTTATAATGAGTATATATAGGCATCCAAAACCCTAGGGTAATCAGATTAGGGTTTCTAGAAGCCCAAATCCACCAGAAATTAGGTTAAAACAATCAGATTTTTAGTGGGAATAAGGCCTAAGGTGCGGCTAGGGTTAGGGTTTAGAGATGGGCCTTCTAGAATGCCTTGCAAGGCAAGGAAATCAGATATTCTAGAGGCCTAGGTGCGGCTAGGGTTAGGGTCCACAAGGAATTAGGGTTTAGGTCATCTAAAAGCCCAAAACCAAGAATAGAAACTCTCGAAAATGGAAACCTCCAAGAATAGAAACTTCCAACTTTAGAAACTTTGGTTTCCAAATCTGAATTCTTTGTTCTTCAATTTCATTTCTTCATTTCTTAAGCTCCTTTGACCTTCAAACTCGTCCATTCCTTGTGCTCCATTAGCATACACTATATTCTAGCTCAATTTTGCTCTAAAATGCTCCATTTTGCACTTCTTTGCATACTTCGTCTCTAAACCTGAAATTGCACGAAAATGACTTTAAACACTAAAATAACTAAAGAAAAACAACATAAATGCTTAAGAACAAGCCAACTAAGTCGCATAAATATGCTCCTATCAAAAGGTACCCTTTCCGTGGGTTGATTTTGTTCATCCTCCTCGAATTGCAACTTCTCGTCCTCCTTGGGGGCGGATTTAGATTGTTGTGGATCAGTTCCTACTTCTTTTCCACTCTTTAGCGTAATTGCCTTGGTAGTTTCAAAGCCTCCTTTTGGATTCACAATTGTTGAACTGGGAAGCTTTCCTTGTTTTCTAAACTGCCCAACAAACTCTGCAATCTACCCAATTTGCTTTTCTAATTGATCCACCCTAATGTTCGTGTTTTGCATTGCTTGGGTTTGATTTTCTTGCCCCTGAGACAATTTGGTGAGTAACTTAATAAGTGTGTCGTTATCCAAAGAAGTACCTGAAGTTTTTTAGGCAGATTGTTGTGGGGCTTGTGTGGGTGCGTATGGCTTGGTGTAGAAGCCTGGGGGTTGCTGCCTAAAGCCTCCTTGTTGTTGGGGTTGTTGGGGCTCCCTCCACTTGAAATTTGGATGATATCTCCAACCTGGATTGTACGTATTAGAATATGGATCATTCCTTGGCTGGTTTTGGCCTTGAAATCCAATTGCATTGGCGTTTTCCCATTGATATGATATTAACTAGCACTCAAATTAAACCCTCTTTTTGTCAATTGTAGCAAAGTATGTAAGTAGGGATTGCTAAATCACTTGAAACTGACTCAAAACGTAAAAACAAAGTTTAAAACACTAAACTAGACTCAAAGAATGCAAAACTAAACTTTAAAACACCAAAACAAACCAAAAGACTCAAAACAGCCCAGAAACACTCAAAACTGTCTTAAAATCACAATCTGGGCAGTTTTGAGCACCTAAACTAATTTGGACGAAATTAAGGTATAACTTGACTCAAGACTCTTAAAAACACAACTTAAATTGATTTCTAACTAATATGACACTTCAAAATAAAGGGGGATTGATTTTAGACGAATTTAAAAACAAAACAGAAACTTTGTAACTTGAACAGATTTTAAAACGAATTTGGTTTAAATGGATGGATGGGAAGCTAGCTAAGGGGTTCTTCTCCACACATGTCACACTTGCATACAAAACGATTTCCAATTGCTTCTCAATAAACCATGAATTCTCAACGCCCTAAGTTAATTAGGTCCGCTTAAATTAACCCTCAGATTTTCCTTAAGTTATTGAATTAGATGAATTGCATACGACAACCCAAAGCATTCCCCACAAGTTCCCTACATGAAAGCGCATAATAGAGATTCAAGCAAGGATCATTAAGTTCTATGAAAATCATAAGCATTGACGAGGCACTCGTAACTATGAAAGCGCATGATACTTATGCCAATAATTTACTTAACGCGATTGTGATCAACAACCTTTACTACTTGTGAATATAAGTTCATAACAATTCATTAAAATTCCCTTATATCCTAGCATCAAATTCATGCATGCAAACTAAGCGGGCCCTCTTAACCAACATACACAAATCAGTTTTAATTCACATAGATAAGTAAATTGAATTCACAACTTATGAAACGCAATTAGAAGTAATCAAATCATATAGCAAGCATAAACATGGTTTTGAATCCCCCCCTAGCCAAGGGGGGTTTAGTTCCTCATACTTGCAAAGCAAAGATACATAAAATTAGACATTAAAATCAAAGGAAAGAAAACACCTAAAATGCTCCAACTTGGACAGCAGGTGCATCAATGGATCTCCCTTCCTCCTTGCTGCGGCATGAAGCTTGTGGACAGGTTTTTGGGTGGATTTATGGTGTAGAATGGATGGGGAATGGTATGGAAGGGTTTAGGGTTGATGGGTGGTGCGGCTAGGGTTGTTTTTAGGTAGGAATTATGGTGAATGGTGGTGGGAAGCTGAGGCAGAGATGTGGGACAGATTTCTGGCGTGAATGATGTATATGGGAGGTGGTGAATTTAGCCAAAGGGTTAATATGAGTATATATAGGCACTTAAAACCCTAGGGGAATCAAATATGGACTTGTATAATTAAAACCCATCAGGAAAAGGCTTAAAACAATCAGATTTTGAATGGGAAAAGGCCTCCTAGGTGCGGCAGGTAAGGGATAGGGTGGATAAGGCTTCTAGAAAGCCTTGCAAGGCAAGGAAATCAGATTTCTAGAAGGGAATAGGTGCGGCACTGAGGGAGAAGGCTGATTGTGAAGGGATAAGGTGTCCTAAAGTGTTTAGGACTCCTCTTTGGAGCTGAAATCTTTGTACATTAGGATTAGGAAAGTTTGTCTTTGTCAATCCTTCATCATCTTGGATTCCTTTTCCTTCTTGGACTTGGAAAACTTCTTTGTTGCTGAAACTTGATGCCATTTGGATTTAACTTTCCTACTTCAAGTAGGAAACCTTATTTGAGTAGGAAACTTCATTCGTCTAGGAATCCATCTTCAATTAGGAATCCTTGATTGATTAGGACTCCTTCTTGGACTAAGATTTCATCTTCAATTTGGCTCTTTCCTACTTCAACTAGGAATCCTTGCTCAAGTAGGAATCATCATCTTCAAATCTTCATTTTCATCCAAACCCTTGGCTCCAAATATGTGACATCCATTCCAAGCTCCATTTTGCTCCAAAAGGCTCCAAATTGCATCTTTTCATGTAATATGCCCTTAAAACCTGAAAACACATGAAAGTAACTTAAAAGTCTATTTTAACTTAGAAAACATAAAGAAAATGCATAAGAACTAGCTAACTAAGGCGCATAAATATGCTCCTATCACCCATCCCCCTATTTTCAATCAATTGAGGACACTTTTAAGAGGCATGTCCTTGGATAGAACACACACCACATACACTTGGTTCTTTCATCCTCATTCCTTTGGCCATCTAAGACACAATGGAAGTAAGATTAGCTAATTGCGATTGAATGTCGGATGTGGAACTTACCTCATTCACTTGCTGCCGTGGGGTGTCCCTTTGACCAACAATTTCATATTGTTGAGCATTCAATGCTTGGTTATCAATTAAGGTCTTGGCAGCCATGGGTGTTTTGTCCACCAAAGCTTCTCCCGCTGAGGCATCTAGCATTTGGCGTTCAATTGGTAGAAGCCCTTCGTAGAAATATTGAAGAAGAAGCTCTTCCTTCATCTGGTGCTGTGGACATGAAGCAACAAGGGTTTTAAAACGCTCATAGTAAATGGGAAAGGATTCACCTTGGTTTTGCTGAATGCCAATAATCCTTTTGCGTAGTAGAATGACTCGAGAAGTTGGGAAAAACTTCTCCAAAAATGCCTGTTTCATACTTTCCCATGATGTGACAGTTCCGGGGGCTAGCTCATACAACCAATCTTTAGCCTTTTCTAAGAGAGAAAAGGGAAAAGCCTTCATTTTCAGAATGCTCCCATCAACATTCACAGGGGTCATGCTCGAGCAAACAAACTCAAACTCCTTCAAGTGTTTATTAGGATCTTCCATGGACATCCCGTGGAACTTAGGAATGTGATGCAACAAACTTGATTTCAATTCGAACTCGTCCGTCTTCCCTAGGGCAGCCATGGGGTATTGGATGCATAGGGGAGCGGCATTGTCCAATACCGAAGCGGAAAGCTCCTTGATTGTTCGATTGTCCGCTGCCATGTTGGGATTTTCCTCTACAACTTGTGCCATGGGCTTCTCTTCTTCTTCAAGTGGATGTTCTTCAAACTCAGGTTCAGGAATAAGTGGGTTATGATCTTGCTGATTCTTATTCCTTCTCAAAGTCCTCTCAAAACCGTCATCAAAGTCCAAGATATGCTCACGAACCGGATGAGAACTCCGAGTCATAAACTAGTACCTAAAACAAGAAAACAAACAAGGTCAGTAACTAACATAAAAACACACGAAAATAAACAAAAGGAAATAACAAGGGCTTAGCAAAGTTGCTAATCCCCGGCAACGGCGCCAAAAATTTGATGCGAATTAACTTAACACACAAATTAAACCCTTTTGTATCAATTGTAGTAAAGAATGTAAGTAGGGATCGTTCTGGATCGGGGATTAGGAGGGCTTGCTAATAAACTCTAAATTGACTTAAAAACATATAAACAAAGTTAAAAACACTAAACTAGACTCAAAGAATTCAAAACAAGCTAAAAACACTCAAATCTACCTAAAAACACAAACTGGGCAGATTTGGACTCTAAACACACTTTTGGACGAATTTTGGTTTTAACTTGGTTCGAAACACTTAAAAACATGAACTAAATCAGTTTCTAACTAATATGACTTAACAAGGTAAAGGGGGTTTTGGTTTTGACGAATTTGAAAACAAAACAATTAAATTAAAGAACGAATGAAATCTGCACGAGTTTGAGTAAATTGAATGGATGGAAGGCTAGCTAGGAGGTTCTTCTTCACACATGACACACTTGCAAGAAAAACGATTTCCAGTTGCTTTTCAATAAACTACGAATTCTCAACGCCCCAGATTAACTGTGAAATGCACTAATTAACCCTCAGATTTTCCTAATTTCATTGAATTAGATGATTGCATACAACAACCCAAAGCATTCCCCACAAGTTCCCTACATGAATTGCATAATAGAGATATAAGCAAGAATCGTTAAGTTCTATGAAAATCATAAGCATTGACGAAACACTTGTAACTATGAATTGCATGAAACTTATGCCAAGAATTTACTTAACACGGTTGTGACGAGCTACCTTCACTACTTGTGAATACAGGTTCATAATGATTAGGTGAAACTCCCTTATATCCTAGCATCAGATTTATGAATGAAATTAAGCGTGCACTCTCAACCAACACACATAAATCAGTTTTAATTCAAATGGATAAGTAAATTGAATTCACAACTTATGAATCACAACTGAAAGTAATCAAATCATATTGCAAGCATGAACATGGTTTCGAATTCCCCCTTAGCTAAGGGGGGTTTAGTTACTCATAATTGCAACAAAATCAGAAAATAACAAAGTAGATATTGAAAGCAAGAACGAAGTACACCTAAAACGCTCCAAAGTTTCAAGCTTGAAACGCCAAGGACCTTCGTTTTCACCACCTTGTTGCAGCACAAGTATCTAAGGATATGTATGGATATATGGAAAGGTTATGTATATATTTAGGTTGGATGGATGCCACGGCAAGGGAATGGAATTGTATGTGTTTGTGGGATGTGGGAATATATGGATGAATGTAAGGTGCTCACGGATAGATCTCCCTAGTTATGGTGAAGGGTGAATGTATTTATAGGCTAAGGAGAGGAGTGTATGGAGTTGTAATGAGTGGATGTAATGGGTGTAGTGGGTGGATGAATAGGTGTAGGTCACGGCAAGGGGAAGGAATAATGGCTGAATGTGGCTGTCCATCTTTCCCTTTACATTTGCACACACATGTTCTCCATCATTTCAGCCACCAATCCACCCATTTTATGCCCTCCAAGCTGTCCGTGCCTTTCTTTCCTCTTTGCATGTGTGTTTGCTGTCATCTAATCATAATTTCCACATGTACAAGCTGTTACACTCACACACACACATGCTCTTCATCATTTCAGCCACAAATCAACCCATTTTCTGCCCATGCCGTGCCTTTATTTCCCATGTGTGTGCTGTCCATGTACTCATGATTTCCACTCATTGATTCTTTATTTTCTGCTGCCTATGTCGTGCCTTTCTTGCTGTTTTCTCTCTTTATTTCCACATGTACCAGCTGTTACACTTACACACACATGCCCTTGGTGTGAGAATTTTACTTGACACACAAATTAAACCCTATTTGTGACAATTGTAGTAATGAAGTAAGTAGGGATCGTTCTAACCGGGGATTAACTAGGGGTGCTAAAACCTCTAAACTGACTTAGAAACACAAAAATAAACTTAAAAACGTTTGAAAAGACTCAAGGGACTCAAAACAGATTCACAAGACTCAAAACAAGCTAAAAACTCTCAAAACTGCCTAAAAACACAAACTGGGCAGTTTTGACACTAAACTCAACTTTGGACGAAAATTAGGTTTGGGCTTGACTCAAAACACTTAAAAATACAAACTAAACAGATTTAAAACACTCTAAGACAAGAAAGTAAAAGAGGGGTTTTGGTTTGGACGAATTTAGACTAAAAACAAACAGAAACTAAACTAGGCAGATTTGGGCGAAATTGGACTTTCTTATGACTCAAAATGCTTCAAACACAAGATAAGACAGATTCTAAGCCTAAGACTTAACAAAATATGGGGGGATTTGTGTTTGGACGAAATTCAATTAAATGGACAGATTGTAAAGAAAACAGATTGTAAAGCAAATTGATGTAAACCAATGGATAATGGAATGGCTAAGGGATTCTTCTCCACACATGAAATATATGCAACTTAAATCAACTTCCAGTTATCAATTCGACAAATTATGAACCTCGACACTCCAAGTTAATTAGGTCCGCTTAAATTAACCTTCAGATTTCCCTAAGATCATTGAATTGAATGAATATGCATTGCAACCAAATTATTCCTAACAAGTTCTCTATATGAACAGCATGATAAAGATACAAGTTAGAATCATTACATTCATTAGAAATCATAAGCATCGACAAGGCAATTGTAACTATGAAAAGCATGATACTTTCGCCAGGAATCTACTCAACACGATCATGACTAGTGACCTTCACTACTTGTGGATATAAACTCATAACGATTAGGTGAAACAAATTCATATCCTAGCACCAGATTCAAGCATGCAAATTAAGTGTGCACTCTCAATCAACATACAAGAATAAGTTCTAAATCACATAGTTAAACAGATTGTATTCATGACTTATGCAACGATAACTGGAGTAATCAACTTATTTCACATATATATCCATGGTTTCGAATACACCCTTAGCCAAAAACGAATTTAGCCAATCATACTCAGAGCAAAACAAAGATTACATGAATTAGACATTGAAATATAAGAGAGAATACACCTAAAATCGTTCAACAACTCAGAATGAAGAGCCAAACAATTTTGCGCATCTGTCTCCTTCCTCTTGCTTGCGGCAGATTGGATGGGGATGAATTCTGGGACGTTTTGATGATGTAGAACGGTTTGTGGGATGTTTAGAGACACGGCAAGGGATGTAGGATGGGTGTGGATGAGTGTTTGATGATTGGGAAGTGGTGGAATGGCTGATTGTGTCTCTAGGTTGAAGAATGGTGTTTTGGGATCAATGGATGCGGCTGGAATAGAATGGACGAATTTTGATGATGAATGAGTGATGTGAAGGGTTTGTGAAATTTCTGAATGCCTTTGTGATGCTTGCAGCTGCCTTATTTATAGGGCTAGGAAGGGTTTAGAACTTAGTTGAAAACAAGAGGTTTTGTACCAGAAATTAGGTAGAAATTAGGCACCATGTGTGAAACATGTGGGTCTTAAATGGCTGGCTTCTAGAAGAACAAAGTCTAAAAACATGTGGGATTAATGTAGCCTTCTAGAAATCAGATTTTTAGCCCTCCTTGCAGCTCTCTAACTGAATTCAAGCCTTTCAAATTCGTCCATCTTCATGCCTCCATGCTTGCACTATCCAATCTTGGCCCAAAAATGCTCTAGAATGCTCCAAATTGCTTCTTTTTGCATACTTTGACACTAAAACCTGAAATTGCACGAAAATAACTTTAAACACTATAATTAACATAGTTTTAGCTAATTAAATGCAAGAAAACAAGCTAACTAAGTAGCATAAATATGCTCCTATCAAATTCCCCCACACTTAGCTTTTGCTAGTCCTCGAGCAAAACAAAGAAATAAAACAAAACAAAACAACTAAAACACAACCTAAACCTTCCAACAATTGTCTTAGGGATTTTCAATGCACATGACATGTTAAAAATTGTTATCCCCATAAATTTTAGTCATCTTTACACATGAGCACATACTTAATCATAGTCACCACTTACTAGTTCACAATTAACCAATTACAACGATGTTTTGAATGTAGTAACATGCCTTAGAGAATTCGCTCAATTCCTTACAAGATACACTCTTATTTTCACTCCGATTTTCTGACTACACACCCTACACTAAGTATATGTGAGAAGATTGATGTAAACATGTAGATTAGTACTCACATATGTATTAGCAAAGAGAGCAATTTCTGGAATTTATTAACATGTGTATATATATGATCTCATGAATAGAATGCTACTACTTAGATGCGAGAACCAGTGACACCATATGCTCATACCAATTTCAAACTCCACATAATGAAATACACAACACTCAAGATAGAAGTTAAGGGTTGTAACGGGGCTTGGGGTATTGGTTAACAAATAAAGGATAGGGAAAACAAACGTTCTTCAAGCATTAGTAAGCAAAGTAGTGAAATTGAGACTTAGAATTCACTTAGATTGCATAAATTAACTTTAAAACACAGGGGAAAGATTTAGACAACTCCTTAGGGCCGAATTCATTGTTTTGGACCCTTACTTCAACAAACAATACTTTGGAACTCTTTTTCACATCTTTTCAACTTTTTTTTCATTTTTTTTTTCTTTTCTTTCCACACGTGCCTATGGCACACAAAATCACAAAAGAAATACTTCCCCCCACACTTGTTTTCTGCCAACATAAATCAAAAGGAATTCAATTTGAATCATGCTTTACTATGCTTTAAGAACAAGGGTATGGATAGTCCTAACCTAGGCTAGGTGAGGAAAACATGGGTTAACAAAGAATAGGCTAAACAAGGCTCAACGGGTTTAAAAACCTACAAAACATAATAACAGAGGGGATTTACGGCTTTTTGGCTATGGTGGTGGTCACTACACAACTTTATCTTGAATATGTGTTATGCAATTCAATGACATGCTTTGAATGAAATGGGCATGAGTTCTAGCATTTGGAACTAAATGATGAAACGCCTTCTAAGTAGCAACCAAGCAAGGAATAATGAGATCATGCAACGACTTAGAAAACAAAGAATGCACAGATTTTAACTCTCCAAATAAACGTTTAGGCTCAAGTCTCACAAGGTTGTAGCGTTAATTCGAGTTCCTTCCTTCAAGCATGTTACAAAAACTGATTTTTCCTTTATGATTGCATGTGAATTCATAAGTTATAACTACAACCAAGCATAAACAAAGAGTAAATCAAACTTTCATCCATGTTAATCACTCTCTTTAACAGTCATGCAATTAAAAACCAAATCCTCATCATTGTGTTGGAAAGTACCCTAAGACACAAACAAACACACAAAAACAACTCTTTTTGGGTTTTTAAAACAAATTTTTCAAATTTTTTATGTGATTTTCGGATTTTTACTTCAAAACACCCTAAAACATACCAAAACAGCTTAAAAACACTTAAAAACAGCAAGGAACAAGTCTATAAGTAAAGGGTGATAAAATCCCACGAATTTGTATCTAAAACACTTAGTTACCCCCCCACACTTAAATCAAACATTGTCCTCAATGTTTCAAGCATAAAATCACACAAAACACAAAGAAACACACAAACAGCAAGTTAACACACTAATCATGGCAGAAACGAAATAAACAACAAAGAAAAGAGTTTAGGAACGCAAATCTGGAATTGGAGTAATTCCTTGGTCTTCCTTTGTTGAATTGCATGGGTTGCCTCCCAAGTAGCGCTTTCTTTAACGTCGTAAAGCCGGACGAAGACCTCATTCACTCCTTACTAGGGCCCACGGCATCCAAGGGTATGTCATCCACAACATGCTCCACAAAGGTGTCATAATAGGGCTTCAAACGATGCCCGTTCACCTTGAATTCTTGTCCCGTTTTCAAGCTTTGGATTTGGACTGAACCATGAACAAAAACATTAGTAATAACAAACGGTCCAATCCACTTAGAACGTAACTTACCGGGAAACAAACGTAAACGGGAATTGAACAATAGCACTTTCTGCCCAATTGAGAATGATTTCCCACGGATCATGTTGTCATGGAAGGCTTTGGTCTTTTGCTTGTAAATGCTTGCATTATCGTATGCCTCGTGCCGTATCTCATCAAGCTCATTCAATTGCAATCTCCTTTGACTTCCCGCTTCATCGAGGTTCATGTTAAACTTTTTGATGGCCCAAAGTGCTTTGTGCTCCAATTCAACGGGAAGATGGCACGCCTTGCCATAGACAAGTCGGAAAGGGGACATTCCAATAGGGGTTTTGTACGCCGTACGATACGCCCAAAGTGCATCATCTAACCGTAAGCTCCAATCCTTCCTTGTTGGCCCAACTGTCTTCTCAAGTATTTGCTTGATCTCTCGGTTGGAAACCTCGGCTTGGCCATTCGTTTGAGGATGGTAAGGTGTAGAAACCTTATGGGTGACACTGTATTTCCTCAATAACGCTTCAATGGTCCGATTGCAAAAATGTGACCCTCCATCACTAATGATCACTCGTGGCATTCCAAACCTTGCAAAAATGTTAGTTCTAATAAAATCTGCAACCACTTTAGAATCATTAGTCCGGGTGGCCTTGGCTTCCACCCATTTC
The DNA here is from genome assembly GCF_916048215.2 of Malus sylvestris. Lineage (NCBI taxonomy): Eukaryota > Viridiplantae > Streptophyta > Magnoliopsida > Rosales > Rosaceae > Malus > Malus sylvestris. The sequence continues at coordinate 21,388,872 of NC_062270.1, forward strand.
GACACATAATCAACCGCAAGCAAAATATACATGAGACCGTACGATGAAGGGAAGGGACCCATAAAATCAATACCCCAAACATCAAAAATTTCAACATTTAGGATAGAAACCTGCGGCATTTGGTCCCTTGCACTAATACCACCCATTCGTTGGCATTTATCACACGTTAAGCAAAAAGTTTTGGCATCTTTAAAAATACTAGGCCAATAGAATCCACATTGTAACACCTTGAGGGCTGTGCGTTGTGTGCCAAAGTGCCCTCCACATGCATATGTGTGACAAAAACTCAAAATTGAATGACATTCAGAATCATGCACACAACGACGTATAATCTGATCGGGGCAAAATTTCCATAAGTACGGATCATCCCACACAAAAAACCGTGCATCATGCCTAAGTTTATCACGTTGGTGCCTAGTGAACTCACTTGGAATACGTTTTGACACCAAAAAATTAACAATATCGGCATACCAAGGTGCACTAACCTTTAGGGACATCAATTGCTCATCCGGGAATGTCTCTGGAATAGGTATGACATCTTCTTCATGCACCAAACGGCTCAAGTGATCAGCCACAACGTTCTCACTTCCTTTCTTGTCTCGGATTTCGATATCGAACTCTTGGAGAAGAAGCATCCATCGAATAAGTCTTGGTTTAGCCTCCTTCTTCGTGAGTAAGTACTTCAATGCTGCATGATCAGTGTAAATTATTACTTTAGTACCAAGTAAATAAGAACGAAACTTATCTAAAGCAAAAACAACGGCAAGGAGTTCTTTTTCCGTTGTGGAGTAGTTCAATTGAGCATCGTTCAAGGTCCGAGAGGCATAATATATGACGTGTGGCTGTTTGTCCTTCCTTTGTCCCAAAACAGCGCCTAGAGCATAATCGGATGCATCGCACATAAGCTCGAAGGGCATGCTCCAATCTGGTGGCCGAATGATGGGGGCCGAAGTTAGCATCTCTTTGAGGTGTTTGAACGCCTTTTCACATTCCTCGTTGAAGTTGAAGGTCACATCCTTTTGGAGAAGTCGGCATAGGGGTGTGGAAATCTTTGAAAAGTCCTTGATGAATCGCCTATAAAATCCTGCATGTCCCAAAAACGAACGAATCTCTCTAACCGAAGTCGGAGAGGGTAAGTAGCGTACAAGATCTATTTTCGATTTATCAACCTCAATTCCCCTTGCAGAAACAATATGCCCTAAAACTATGCCTTGTTTTACCATAAAGTGACACTTTTCCCAATTTAAAACAAGGTTAGTTTCCATGCATCGTTTTAAGATTAATGTGAGATTTTCCAAGCAGCCATCAAACGAATCGCCAAAGACACTAAAATCATCCATGAATACCTCAATAATCTTCTCAATAAAATCGGAAAAGATACTTACCATGCATCTTTGGAATGTGGCCGGTGCATTGCATAAACCGAATGGCATGCGGCGGTAAGCAAAAGTACCAAATGGGCACGTGAAGGTGGTCTTTTCTTGGTCTTCCGGAGCTATGACAATTTGATTATATCCCGAATAACCGTCAAGAAAACAATAAAAAGAATGACCGGCTAACCTTTCTAGCATTTGATCGATGAATGGTAGTGGAAAGTGGTCCTTCCTTGTGGTGTTGTTGAGCTTCCTATAGTCAATGCAGACTCTCCAACCTGTTTGAATACGGGTTGGCACAAGCTCATCCTCGGCATTCTTCACCACAGTGACTCCGGACTTCTTTGGGACAACTTGAACCGGTGAGACCCAACGGCTATCCGAGATTGGATAGATCACTCCACAGTCGAGAAGCTTTATAATCTCCTTTTTCACGACTTCCATCATCGGAGGGTTGAGCCGGCGTTGAGCCTCTCGAGTTGGTTTAGCCCCCTCCTCTAGAAATATGCGATGCATGCATGTTGTAGGGCTAATTCCCTTAATATCGGCCAATGTCCATCCGATGGCTGTTTTGTGCTCTTTCAACACCCGAATCAACTTTTCTTCCTCTAATGCCGTGAGTGATGAAGAGACAATGATGGGCAACGTCTCTTCCTCTCCCAAGAATGCATACTTTAAATGGTCCGGCAACGGTTTAAGTTCAAGAACGGGGGCCTGAATCACAGAAGGTAACAACGTATTAGTGGAAACAGGAATTGGAATTGGGTTAGAAAGCTTACCATGATGTTTTGGCAATGATTCCAAGGCAGCCACAATCTCGGCATGTTCATCCTTTGGTACGGCCATGTTGGGTTCTGTGCCAAATCCTTGTGCAATTGTCGTTTCGAGTGGATCGTCCTCCAACATATCAAGATAATCCTGCGCCAATTCATCCAATATATCAATAGAGAAACAAGAATGATCATCCTTAGGAAATTTCATAGCTTCAGAAATGTTAAAGTTAATAATCTCCCCATCAAATTCCATTGTCAACGTCCCTTTGAACACATCGATCTTGGTGCGTGCTGTTTTCATGAAAGGCCTCCCAAGTAGAATCGGCAATGGGGTGACATTTGGTGAGTCCTCCATCTCTAAAACGTAGAAATCCGCTGGAAATATCAAGTTATCCACCTGCACCAACACATCCTCCAAAACTCCTTTCGGATATGCATTAGAACGATCGGCTAATTGAATTATAACACCATCGTTTTTAAGCTCTCCTAAGTTCATGGATGCATATATTGAGTATGGCATGACATTAATTGAAGCTCCTAGATCTAACATAGCATGTTCAAATTTAGTATTGCCTATAACACATGGAATTGTAAAACTTCCCGGATCTTTGCATTTAGGAGGTAATTTTCTTTGCAAAACAGCGGAAACATTCTCACTTACCTGGACAACCTCTTTGTTTGAAATTCTCTTTCTTGTTGTACATAGTTCCTTCAAAAACTTGGCGTACCTAGGTACTTGCTTGATTGCGTCAAGGAGAGGTATATTGACTTGCACTTTCCGGAACGTCTCTAGAATGTCCTTTTCAGCTTCTTCTTTCTTTGTTTGCTTGAACCTACTAGGAAAGGGAACATTCAAAGGAAAATCATTAGTAGGAATGGAATTGGACACAATTGTACCTTTATTTGTCAGATTGGATGGCTTAGGAGCCATGGGGACTTGCGGCAAATGAACATCTTTCCTTGCCGTGGCCAACCCTTGTTCCTCCTCTTCAATTATCACTTCCTCCACCTTGTTTGGGGCTGATTTGGCTGGTGGTGGGGATGTTCCTACTTGTCTCCCACTTCTTAACATGATTGCCTTGGCGGATTCAAAGCCGCCTTTCGGATTTGCAATGGTTGAGCTAGGCAACCTGCCTTGCTCTCGAAACTGCCCCATGAACTCGGCAATTTGTCCTACTTGTTTCTCCAACTCGTCCACCTTTTTGTCCCTATTTTGCATTCCCTGCGCCATAGAAGTTAGTAAATTAAAAATTTGATCATTATCAATAGACGAACCTGATTTTTGGGTGGTTTGTGCTTGGGGTTGAGTTGGTGCAAATGGCTTTTGATAGAAACCCGGGGGTTGTTGCCTAAATGTGCTTTGTTGTTGGCCTTGTTGGGATTCTCGCCATTTGAAATTTGGATGATCACGCCAACCGGGATTGTAGGTGTTAGAAAAGGGATCATTCCTTTGTTGGTATTGCTGCCCAAAACCCACGGCATTTAAGGTCTCCCACCCTCCGTTCTCAATCAGTTGTGGGCACTTGTCCGTAGGGTGTCCTTGCATGGAACATACGCCACACGCACTTACATTTTGAACTTTTGGCCCTTCCACAACCTGAGAAAGCAAAGTAGTAAGGTTAGCCATTTGATTTTGAAGTTCGGTTATGGCACTTACCTCATTCACTTGGTGTTGCCGTGTGGTGCCTCTTTGTCCAACACCTTCGTATTGTTGAGCGTTCAACGCTCGATTGGCAATCAAAGTCTTTGCTGCCGTGGGGGTCTTGTCTACCAATGCTCCTCCCGCCGAGGCATCTAGCATTTGTCGTTCGATTGGTAGAAGTCCCTCGTAGAAGTATTGCAGAAGAAGCTCCTCTTTCATTTGATGCTGTGGACAAGAAGCAACAAGAGATTTAAAACGTTCATAATATGTAGGAAAAGACTCACCTTCTTCTTGTTGAATTCCACTTATCCTTTTCCGTAGGAGAATGACTCGAGAGGTTGGAAAAAACTTCTCTAAGAAAGCCCGTTTCATGCTCTCCCAAGATGTGACCGTTCCGGGAGCTAATTCATATAACCAATCCTTCGCCTTTTCCATAAGAGAAAAGGGGAAAGCCTTCATCTTCAATATACTCCCATCCACGTTTACAGGAGTCATGCTTGAGCAAACGACTTCAAACTCCTTCAAGTGCTTGTTTGGATCTTCCATGGACAGCCCATGGTACTTCGGAATGTGATGTAACAAGCTTGACTTTAATTCGAACTCGGCAGTTTTGTCCTGAGCCGCCCTAGGGTACTGGATACATAGAGGTGCGGCATTATCCAATCCCGAAGCGGAAAGCTCCTTGATCGTTCGGTTGTCCGCTGCCATGTCTTCCACTTCCTCTTCAACTTCAGAAACGGACTCGGAACTTGCACTTGATTCACAAGGTTCCGGGTTCTTCCTCTTTCGTCTCAACTCACGCTCAAAATCGTCGTCAAAGTCTAAAATATGTTCTTGAACCGGATTAGAACTCCGAGTCATAAACAAGTACCTAAAACAAGAAACAAAATAACATAAGAATCTGATCTAATAAGAAAAACGAAAATAACAATCCAAGGGATTAGCAAAGTTGCTAATCCCCGGCAACGGCGCCAAAATTTGGTGTGAGAATTTTACTTGACACACAAATTAAACCCTATTTGTGACAATTGTAGTAATGAAGTAAGTAGGGATCGTTCTAACCGGGGATTAACTAGGGGTGCTAAAACCTCTAAACTGACTTAGAAACACAAAAATAAACTTAAAAACGTTTGAAAAGACTCAAGGGACTCAAAACAGATTCACAAGACTCAAAACAAGCTAAAAACTCTCAAAACTGCCTAAAAACACAAACTGGGCAGTTTTGACACTAAACTCAACTTTGGACGAAAATTAGGTTTGGGCTTGACTCAAAACACTTAAAAATACAAACTAAACAGATTTAAAACACTCTAAGACAAGAAAGTAAAAGAGGGGTTTTGGTTTGGACGAATTTAGACTAAAAACAAACAGAAACTAAACTAGGCAGATTTGGGCGAAATTGGACTTTCTTATGACTCAAAATGCTTCAAACACAAGATAAGACAGATTCTAAGCCTAAGACTTAACAAAATATGGGGGGATTTGTGTTTGGACGAAATTCAATTAAATGGACAGATTGTAAAGAAAACAGATTGTAAAGCAAATTGATGTAAACCAATGGATAATGGAATGGCTAAGGGATTCTTCTCCACACATGAAATATATGCAACTTAAATCAACTTCCAGTTATCAATTCGACAAATTATGAACCTCGACACTCCAAGTTAATTAGGTCCGCTTAAATTAACCTTCAGATTTCCCTAAGATCATTGAATTGAATGAATATGCATTGCAACCAAATTATTCCTAACAAGTTCTCTATATGAACAGCATGATAAAGATACAAGTTAGAATCATTACATTCATTAGAAATCATAAGCATCGACAAGGCAATTGTAACTATGAAAAGCATGATACTTTCGCCAGGAATCTACTCAACACGATCATGACTAGTGACCTTCACTACTTGTGGATATAAACTCATAACGATTAGGTGAAACAAATTCATATCCTAGCACCAGATTCAAGCATGCAAATTAAGTGTGCACTCTCAATCAACATACAAGAATAAGTTCTAAATCACATAGTTAAACAGATTGTATTCATGACTTATGCAACGATAACTGGAGTAATCAACTTATTTCACATATATATCCATGGTTTCGAATACACCCTTAGCCAAAAACGAATTTAGCCAATCATACTCAGAGCAAAACAAAGATTACATGAATTAGACATTGAAATATAAGAGAGAATACACCTAAAATCGTTCAACAACTCAGAATGAAGAGCCAAACAATTTTGCGCATCTGTCTCCTTCCTCTTGCTTGCGGCAGATTGGATGGGGATGAATTCTGGGACGTTTTGATGATGTAGAACGGTTTGTGGGATGTTTAGAGACACGGCAAGGGATGTAGGATGGGTGTGGATGAGTGTTTGATGATTGGGAAGTGGTGGAATGGCTGATTGTGTCTCTAGGTTGAAGAATGGTGTTTTGGGATCAATGGATGCGGCTGGAATAGAATGGACGAATTTTGATGATGAATGAGTGATGTGAAGGGTTTGTGAAATTTCTGAATGCCTTTGTGATGCTTGCAGCTGCCTTATTTATAGGGCTAGGAAGGGTTTAGAACTTAGTTGAAAACAAGAGGTTTTGTACCAGAAATTAGGTAGAAATTAGGCACCATGTGTGAAACATGTGGGTCTTAAATGGCTGGCTTCTAGAAGAACAAAGTCTAAAAACATGTGGGATTAATGTAGCCTTCTAGAAATCAGATTTTTAGCCCTCCTTGCAGCTCTCTAACTGAATTCAAGCCTTTCAAATTCGTCCATCTTCATGCCTCCATGCTTGCACTATCCAATCTTGGCCCAAAAATGCTCTAGAATGCTCCAAATTGCTTCTTTTTGCATACTTTGACACTAAAACCTGAAATTGCACGAAAATAACTTTAAACACTATAATTAACATAGTTTTAGCTAATTAAATGCAAGAAAACAAGCTAACTAAGTAGCATAAATATGCTCCTATCAGCCCTTCATCATTTCAGCTACCAATCAACACCTTTTCTGCCCATGTCGTGTTCCTCTTTGCATGTGTGTGTGTTGTCCATGTTTCTTCCATGTGTCGTGTTCATCTTCATCATTTTAACTAGCAATCAACACATTTTCTGTCATCACATGGCAGCTATGATGTTTGTAGTTGTAGGTCAACACACATGCACACACACATGCTGATTTCTAGCCTTCTAAGCTTCAAAAACGTCCATCCTCATGTCTCCATGCTTGCACTATCCAATCTTGGCCCAAAAATGCTCCAAAATGCTCTAAATAGCACTTTCTTGCCAACTTTGTTAATTGAACCTACAAACACATGAAAATAGCTTCAAGTACTAAAATAACTAGAATTAAACTAAGTAAATGGCAAGAAACAAGCTAACTAAGTTGCATAAATATGCTCCTATCAATGCACCACTTACTCACCTTTCCACCCATGCCATGCATAATCACCCTTGTCCCCTTCATGCACCAGATTTCTTGCACTCATTTCATGCACCATTACACTCATTATCCCTCCATGCCGTGCACCACCCTTATTTCTTTCATTATTTCTGATTTCATGCACCAAGACATTGAATCATTGCATTCAATTGCTGCACATTCCTTGTCCCCATCAAATTTCATACAACTTTTACCTCCACTACATGCACTCATTGATGCACCATCCACCACCTTTGGAATCCCATGCCGTGCATCATGACTCTTGATGTACCTTTGACTCATTTCTTCACCATTCCACCTTCCTTTCATTTCTATACCATGTGCACAATCATTCATGTTCCCTACTTGCATTTAGAGCTACAACACCACTCCATTTTACCCCCCATGCTTTACATCATCACTTCACTTTCACCTTTGAATCATTTCACCACCACTCCATGCACTCATTACTGCAACACCACTCCATTTTACCCCCCATGCTTTGCATCATTACTTCATTTTCACCCTTGCCGTGCACTTCCTCTATAAAAGGAAGTGTGTGTGGCAGCCATAGAGTTCAGTTTTTGCTTGATCATTCATCCCCATTTCAATACAAGTTTCATCCAAACACATCCATTGATCTTCACATCCATTCCTCCATACAAACAAACCTTCAAACACTCACCAACACCTTGTGCCGTAGCAAAGGAAGGGAAGGAAAGTGCTTGGACGTGCTTGCTGTTCAACTTGGATCGTTGGAGCGTTTAGGTGTTTTCTTTCTTTTGTTTCCAATGTTTAAATTCATTTTCTTTCGTTTTGTTGTGAACATGAGTGGCTAAACCCCTCTTAGCTAGGGGTGATTTCAAAGCCATGATTATGTGTGTAATATGATTTGATAAATTCCAGTTATGAACTCTTGAATCGTGAATGCAATTGGCTTAACTATTTGATTGATAACTTATTTGTATTTGTTGATTAAGGGTCGACACTTAATTGGCATGCATAAATCCGATGCTAAAATAGCATGAGTGACATGATGTCATAGTTGCAAGTGTTTTGTCAATGCTTATGATTTTCATTAAACATAATGATCTTTGATTGTATCTCTATTATGATGTCATGTAGGGAACTTTTGAAGAATGTTTTGGGTTGTCGAATGATGTCATCCAATCAAATAAAACAAGGAAAATCTGAGGGTTAACTAGTGATGTCACAGTTAATTTGGGGCATTGTCGTTCATAATTCAATGAAGTAGTAACTGGAAATCGAGTTGTTTGCATACATGTCATGTGTGGAGAAAAAGCCTTTAGCTATCTCATCCATCATCTTATTTCTCAAATTCGTTTTACAATCTGTCTAGTTTTTTATACTTGTTTGTTTGTTTCAACTTCATCCAAATCAAAACCCCCCTTTTTAGTTTCTTGTTTCAAAGTGTTTCAAATCTGTTTTGTTTGTGTTTTTGATTGTTTTAGGTGAAGCCAAAACGCAATTTTCGTTCAAAGTTTAGAGTCAGAAATTGCCCAACAAGTGTTTTTAGGCAGTTTTGAGTGTTTTTAAGTTGTTTTAAGTCTTTTAAACCTGTTTTGAGTCCCTTGAGTCTATTCAAACCCTTTTAACTTTGTTTTTATGTTTTTGAGTCAGTTTAGAGTCAATTAGCAATCCTTCCTAATCCTCGGCCTAAAACGATCCCTACTTATACTTATACTACAATTGTCAAAAGAGGGTTAAATTTGTGTGTTAAGTTAATTTTCGCATTAATAGTTCAAGGGGTCAAATGGCAGTTTACCTTAATAATACGGTAGTAGTTGTTTGGTGCTCATTTGTACTAATTAAGCACCGAATACGCTAAACCGATCCCACCATTTAGCACCCCTCACACCCACTAATTTTTATACTCTCCAAAACCTTCGTATAATTAGTTGGGTCACAAATCACGCCCGCTTTCTCCAACCTCTTTGCTTCTGCTCATCACGAAATCGTCATCCAAGTATTCCTTCTCTCTCTTTCTCCCTTTCCACGTCCAATCAACATCAAGCACATACAAAAAGAAAACAGAGGTGGCAAATTAAACCTAGGCCATGGCGTCCCTATTCAGACATCCATGGTGGCAGATCGAACTAAAATCGGAGATATGTTATCTAGGTTTTTGTCATGATGGTGGCGGTGGTTTTGAGGAGGTTGAATTCCAAAAACTCACCTCATATCTGCAGTGACTCAAGTGTAAAACAATTTTCTGCTTGTTGAGTGCGCCAACACCGAGTCTGTAATTGGAGGTTGCTCCCCCAAAATTTGGAGGTTTTGAGTTGGTATTTTGAAGGAAATTGAAGGTGGTTATGGTGGCGACCATCGATCTTGATCAAAAGCAAGTGGGTTTCTAGATAATTACAGATAAGATTTGAAGGAAATTAGGGGTTTTTTCGTTTGGCTCTCATCATAAATTGTAAAGAAAAAAGGGTACATATATATATGATAAAAATACAATAGGTATAAATTAGCTTTTTTCACTTTATTTATTTATTTTTTATTTATATCAAGTTCAGTATCAAACACAATATAAATAATACGATCATTAGTTTCATATCTAACCAGTACTATCCGATGACTATTTATCTTATTCGACTAAAATAATCAGTACCGTCCGAACTGCCAAACGAAATCTTATATCAAGTTTTGGTTGTTATTTATTATAAAATTTAAAAGTTTGGTTGTTATTTATTATAAAATTTAAAAGTTGTGTATAATTCTATATGGGTACAAAATTACAATCACCTATTGATCGGAATGCCCTACGATCATCTCCAATTTTTAGCCTAGAAACATTTTTTCTGCTTCAACCCTTCTAGCCTAAAATTTTAGTCCGGAATTATTAAAGAATGAACTTAGGCTAATTTTTTTCTTAAATTAATTTAAAAAAAAAATTAAATATATAGATTATTGTAAATTAATTTTATAAACATTTTAATCTAAAAATATTTAAATTTCGATAAACATTTGGCATTTAGCCGGGGGGAAAGCTGGCTATTTGACCTAGAAATAACATTTGGTATTTAGCCTAAAATTTTAACATGGTTGGAGAGTGTTGGGGGGTAATTTGGGTTTTAGCCCAGGATCGGGGATGGTATAATATGAGGAATCCGAACCCTCTTTCTCTTCGGTCTCTCTCTGCTCTGATTTCAGTAGCTGCCGAATCCTGAACGCTTTGAAAACCCAGATTCCATCTCGGTTCTGTTCAGTCATGGGCTCCGGTATCTCTCTCTCCTCACGAAAGTCTTTCTTGTGATTAGGGTTTCTAAAGAGTATTGAAGGATGTGAGTGAATGCCGCATTCTCTATGTATAATAATAGCATTGCGTGTTGTTTGTGTGTTTGTATGCAGATGCTGATATGGAGGATTACGGATTCGAGTACTCGGATGAGGAACCTGAGGAACAGGACGTCGACATTGAGAACCAATATTACAACTCTAAAGGTACGATTAGCTTTCAGTTATGTTCCCAGCCTTTTCTCTTTTTGTACTGAATGGGTTTTGGTTTTATTTTCCTCACTTTTTTTTGTTAAAAAAAAATTCAGGTTTGGTTGAGACAGATCCAGAAGGAGCACTTTCGGGATTCGATGAAGTTGTAAGCATGGAGCCTGAGAAGGCCGAGTGGTGATTAACCGAAATAACTTTGTGCTCTAAAATGTTAATGAGTTTTGGCAGCCCTAGGATTTTAAATTCTTCGTTGCTATTCGCACTTTTCGTTTTATGGTTTTTTTTTTAGAGGAAATGAGTTGGGATTCCGTGAGAAATCGGCATAATCTTGAGTGTTTAGGTGAGAAGGAGAAAATGAGCTCTCTATCGTTCGTATCAATCCTCTGGTTGTCTTAATTTTTTTAATTTTTTTTTTGTGTTCCCTTCTCGTTTTCTATCACAATACCTTCTCCATTTAATTGTGAATGAAGTATGATGCTGGAACCGATGGCAACTTAATGAATTTAGTTCTATCGTTTAGGTAGCTACTTTTCTGCCCATGGGAGAAAGCTTTGTCTTACAAAACTATGCAATTTCAATTCAGCTCACAACGTATGATCTGGGAGGGAATTGGGGCAATATAGAATAACATGATGAATCATGTTCGACTCCATATCAGTGGTTATTGTGGCACCTTAATACTAAACTGGATAAAGTGTGGTAAAACAAATTTGATGAAATTAAACAATATTCAACTCAATATCATTTTGTTATTGGTTCTGGCAGTTTGACATTGGAATTCCCTATGATGTATTTTATTTCTGGTTGCTTTTGCGGGTTCATGAAGTCTTAAAACAATAACAGTTGAATTTGAGTTAAGAGTTGACCTGGTGGTTTAGAGCTCCCTGCATCCATCAATTTGCACCTATATCCGTTCATGCTCCTTATTTTGTGAATGTACACTAGCCATATAAAAAGATGTCTTGTTTATGGTGAATATGTGCATTATAAGCTTTATGCTCATGTCTTTCATTTTCCTTTACTCTTGAAATCCTATCCTTTATAATTTAATTTGTTACCAGGGGGTTAAATTTTGTACCCTAATCACTTGTGTACTTTGTCGGCTTTCCTACTAAATTCAGTGGTAATTTTTTCGTTTATTTGTTTAAGTTGGTGGAAGTTTGTGGTGAGTAATAGGCAGAGGGTGAGATTCTGGAGGCTAGTTGGCTGGGGGAAGCTCCCTGCAGATGCTGATTCCTAGGTTACATTCACCTTCTAGAAATCACCAAGAATATTTTTGGTTTTATTGCCCCCACTTCTTACATCTATGCTCGTCAAGCCAACTTTGCCTTATAATTTGAAGGTCAGTGGTAATCTACAGTTTGAAGGTGGAAGAGTTTATTTCACTGTTAGAAAGGTGGAAGAGGGTTCGTCTGTTCCTTCCAGAACATGTTTTATGAGTTGAAATTTTGATTGTTCAGGGTGGTTTACATTCAAATCTTATGGTAGTTCTTTTTGCAATAGATTGGCTTCCTTGAGTTTTTTTGCGTAGTTTAGTATTAGCAGTATGCCAGTTAACTTTATGCAGTAAACAATGTGTTGGTTAATTTTTGGAATTTAAAAGGGGAAGTTCTTAGTATTTCAAGCGGGTTTGTGTGGAAGATAGCGTTGTGGGCATCCGCTTCTGCATGGAGGAATTTTTTGTTTCTGCATCTGTTTTGTAGATGTCATGGCAGTGTAGTTAAGTTGTTTGTTTATTGACTTTTTTGCTATCAGGCGTTAGAGTGTTTTTGTTTTATTGTAATTTTTGTGTGAATGCGTGTTTAATGTTTTTGTACGTAGCTTTTGATATTAAAAGTTTCTTGTTCTTCTTCTTGTAGTTAATAATAATTGTAGTGGTAATCATAAAATTAATATGTTGCAGGGGATTTAAAGCCTTGAAGCAAACCGTGAAGCTCTATTATCGTCTGGGGAGGTATAAAGAAATGATGGATGCATACAGGGTGATGTTGACATACATCAAATCAGCAGTAACAAGGAATTACAGTGAAAAATGTATAAACAACATTATGGATTTTGTTTCTGGTTCAGCTAGTCAGAACTTTGGTCTCCTGCAAGAGTTCTATCAGACCACTCTAAAGGCCCTTGAAGAGGCAAAGAATGAGGTCAGAATATAACCTTGTTTTATCATAAGTTTTTTCTTTCCAATATGGTATGTGAATACAATATTCTGATGTCTTGGTGCAGAGACTTTGGTTTAAGACAAATCTTAAGCTTTGCAAAATTTGGTTTGATATGGGTGAATATGGGCGAATGAGTAAGGTAATCTGTTTGTTTGGATGACACTGTTTATCATCATATTGTGCTCTGATTGTGATCTCGAAAGGCTGAGAGTAACCTATGTTGAACTATTAGATTTTGAAGGAACTCCATAAATCCTGTCAAAAGGAAGATGGTACTGATGACCAAAAGAAAGGAAGTCAACTCCTAGAGGTTTACGCTATTGAGATTCAAATGTACACTGAGACTAAAAATAACAAAAAGCTTAAGGTAATAATCTTCTATGGATGACATGCATATTTAAACTCTGTATTTCGCTCTAACTCTATGTCATATGCATTTTTTGTTAGTCTGTGATGTAGGACTTGGATGAATTAAAGAACAAAGATATAAAGGTTAATTGAATTACTAATACCAGCATTGGCGATACTCATCACTGATGGAGGACAAATAATAACGAAAAAATAAATTTCATTATTTACTTAAGCTTGAGTTGATCAGTTTTGGTTTTCAGGTGTTGTTTCACTTTTATATTTATTACAATAGCACAAGTGGGGGAATTGGTATTACTGTGTTAGCATGTGTATATATGATTCATCATTTGGTTTGACCTCTAGAGGTTTACGCGAATTGTCAACTTCTAGAGGTCAATTTCTTTGATTGTTTATGAGGAGTAGAGTGATTGGATTGGTAATGTATGGGACTCAATTGACTCCTCTCCCCCGCAATATACCCAAGCGGCCCTTACCCAACCCTAAACCTAAAAGAATTGCATGTATAAACCTTCATATATCCGTTTCTTCCAAATTCACCAATGTTCAAAAGTGTCCTAGCCAAGCACCACTTGCATATATAAAACAAAATTTTATATAGTCAAACGTTTACATGCACACTTTTGAAAGATTTTGTTTGTATCTCTCATGACCGTTAGTCAGTATTATCAACAAGTATGATTATAAAAGTTTCTCATGATGGTGTAACAACATATACATTTTGCTTAAGGGGAATGTAGCCCATTTAAAGTATAAGGGAAGAACACCTCACCTTTGAATGAATTTTGATGGGAGAATATATTGGATTTTTGTAGCTTGTGTGCCACATTTTGTAAAAGGCTAACAACGCCACCTTACCATTGTCTTTGTAGGGAATAATTCATCCAGCAATTTACTTTTTATTATTTTCTATGTTCCTGTTTTCCGTTGTGATTTGGCAACATCTGACTCTAGATTGGATGCAGCAATTATACCAAAAAGCTCTTGCAATCAAGTCAGCAATACCTCATCCTAGGATCATGGGAATAATTCGTGAGTGTGGGGGTAAGATGCATATGGCTGAGCGTCAGTGGGCAGATGCAGCCACAGATTTTTTTGAAGCCTTTAAGAACTATGATGAAGCTGGGAACCAGAGGCGTATACAATGCTTGAAGTATTCTCTCCAGCGGCACATCTGTTTTCTTTCTATTTTTCTCATTCATTTAGACTTGTTAATAGGTGCCCATTTTGTCTGTGTGTCTCTCTCTCCCTCATGTATGTGTGTGTATAGAGTGTTGATAGCTTTAAAAACTAGAGGTCAGGCTATTAATTCTTATGTACTATAATCTATGAGGCGTATGAAACTTAGATTGTAAGGTAATAATGATGGAGTCTAGTTCATGAAATATCTGGCAGCTCAAGCATGCATCAGAAGTCAAATTTTATGTAAAATGCACCATCTATATTACTATTTGGATAATAAGTACCATAATTGGGATTTAAGATGATGAATCTTTATGCCAAGGGTATGTTTGACATTGTCGACAAATAACTGTTTTTAAAGTTTAAATTTATTATCCAACATGTAGCATGTTTGATGTGTCTCAGACAGGTGCCTTAGTACAGATGTAAATATAAAATTTTAGTGATATATGATGTGAAATATTCCTTAGGTTGAGATACTGCAGCCATCCATGACTTGATCTGGACTGGGTTATACGGTAGATTTAGTTTGTGGGAGTATTACACATTTTTTACTAATTTTTCCATATTCAATGTGCATTGCTTGACAGGTATTTAGTTCTGGCTAATATGCTGATGGAGTCAGAAGTTAATCCATTTGATGGTCAAGAAGCAAAGCCGTAAGCTATAAAAACATTTTTTTTTATATTTATTTTCAAGTTTTTGCATTTGCCTTTGTTCTTATGATTTCTCTTCCACAGGTATAAAAACGATCCTGAGATCTTGGCAATGACAAATCTGATTGCAGCATATCAACGAAATGAGATACTGGAGTTTGAGAAAATTCTTAAGGTGTTATTCTTCACTAACCTGATGTTACGTGAATAGTTAACCTTTCCTAAGTGTTTGGGTTTCTTTCATTTTTCCTTCGTCTCTTTCTTCACTTAGTTGAGTTGGTATTTGTACTTTCTCAGAGTAACAGGAGGACAATTATGGATGATCCATTCATCCGAAACTATATTGAAGATCTGTTGAAGAATGTTAGGACACAAGTGCTGCTCAAACTTATCAAGCCATACACGAGAATTCGGATTCCCTTCATATCAAAGGTGATCCATAGGGTTCTGTCTTGCCGTATGTGTTTTCTATTGCCTTGTTGTGCTTGTTTAACTATTCACAAATACTTGATGGGTTTTATTTTAAACTTTAATTTATGCATTTTTCCAATACGGCCACTGCTGCTACCATTATTAACTTCCTCATATCACCTGTAAACTTACTAAAGTTTGTTGATGTTCAGGAACTTAATGTTCCGGAGAAAGATGTGGAGCAACTTTTGGTTTCACTTATATTGGATAACCGAATTGATGGACATATTGATCAGGTGAACCGGCTCTTAGAGCGTGGTGACAGGTCTGTTTCCTTGACTCGGTACTTTTTAATTCTTAATCCATGCATAATGGATCATGGTAGATGTTAATGCTTTCTCTTATCAATTACCACTGATTCATTTGTGAACATTGTGTAGGTCAAAGGGAATGAAGAAGTATGCTGCCGTAGATAAATGGAACACTCAGCTAAGGTCTCTTTACCAAACTATCAGTAACCGAGTATATTGAGAATGGCTTATATCGTTTATGATCTGTATTGTGCCTTATGTTCTGAGTTGAGCTCCAACACCCCTTTCGGAGGACAAAATGCTGGATGAGCTGTGAATAGACTTGATTTTTGAGCGTGATAACTTCATGCATAAGCTGCTGATTTATTGAGCAGTATATTCTCAAGTATTTGGAGCAAGTAGAGCCATTTTTCGACGTTCAATTTAGGAGGGTTGTTTAATGGGTGCTATTGCGTCACTTTGAAATCGGTAGTGGCTTCATTTTTAAGTACATGTTTGCAGCTTTAGGCTTATGGGTTACAATACTTTTGGCTTGTATTCAGAAATACCACAAAAACGAAGCTGTCCCTTCGTAACCGGTCATCCATAATATCAAATAAATCATTTTCTTCTTTGGTAAATTTACCAAGGGCTATAGTCATAGTGGTCCTCCTATTCAACTACTTCAACCATTTTTGAACAAAATTCCAATTGAAATGAAATCTTTAGGATAAATTAGGATAAATTAATGCAATTTTGGAGGACTCAATGAAAGGACGTCAATTCAAATCCTGGATTTTCGAATTGAGAGAGATTGAGAGAGATCCAGAATTCTCATTATTTCTTAGATTCATGAACCAAATTCAATTCAGTGGGATCTTTTATTCACATTTTTTTCCATCAAGAACGTTTTATAAAACTCTTGGACTCCTGAATTGGGAGTATCCTACTTTCACGCTATTCACATTTACAGGGTTCAACAAGCAATCGATATTTCACGATCAAGGGTGTAGTACTATTTGTAGTAGTGGTCCTTATGTGGCAATTCCGCCAAGATCTCTTCTTTAGTTGGGGGAAGAATCCGCATGAATTGGATATTTTGAGGAACATATCGAGAGAGAATTGGTTAGACAATGTGTGGTTGTTAAACAATGATCGGTTTTTTTAGCAAGGTACATAAAGACTAAAAATTACAGTTTTTATAGGGACATGTCATCTCTAGAAGTTGCACTCGTATTTTTGGGGCTTTGCCTATAATAATTGAGAAAAGGACTTCCTTTCTAAGACCAACTCCAACCCAAGTGCTAAAACCTATTTTTCCCCCTCCATTCCCCCCCAATCCATTCCAACCCAAGTGGAAAATTGGACCTAAAACCTATAACCTAAAACAAAGCCAGAAACAGCCCAGGATTCAGCCCAGAAAATGATGTGAGCACCACCAGCGGGACCCCACCCACGTGGGCATGTCCTCTAGGATTTATTGAATCCAACGGCTGAGATCGAATATAATCAAATCTAACGGTAAAAAAAAAAATCTAACGATCCAAATTTAACAAACGGCTAAAATAATTAAAAAAATTATTTAACTCAGAATTCACCCAAATTTAGTGATTTTTCAATATTTATTGGAATCTAAATATTTTTAGGTTAAAATGTTTATAAAATAAAATTAGGATAGTGTACATAATTTTTTTTTTAAATTTTACTTAAAAGAAAAAATTAGTCTAAATTTATTCTTTAATAATTTCGGACTAAAAAAATTTAGGCCATAAGGGTGGGAGCAGAAAAACTGTTTCTAGGTTAAAACCTAAATTTTCTGGGCTAAAAATTTTAGGTTTTAAGCTAAGGATTGGAGATGGTCTAAATGATCCCCAATATTTAAAAAGGAGTCCCTATTTTTTTCAATTTCATTTGGAGACAAGTTAGAATGCAAGTATTCTTTTTTCTTAACCTAACATAAATTGAGTGGTGGAATGATGCTGGACTTGCACATGAAAATTTAATAAGAATGGGGCTTGGTTTAATATGGCTTAGGAATGAGGATAATTTTTTTTTATTGAAGATTTTTTGAATGCTGGTTCACCATGATTGCTCCACTGTACAATACATTATAAATTTATATAGATGAATATGGTGGTTTGAGCATCGGTGGAAGTACCATCACAGGAAAGGATGGGACAATATGGTCTGGTCCTTTCGTAGGCCGTAACAAGTGAGTCAAGAATGTAATAGGATGACTTTCCATTGTTTCATAGAGAATTGGGAGACGGTAAGGATTAGATCAAAATCAAATGTTAAAAGTTGTGATAAAGAAGGAAAGAAATAGGATGTGTGATAAAGGACTCTGTTAGTTGTGAGAGATGCGAATCCGCCTGTCTGACGAATTTCTTGAGTGTTCAAGTTTATTTATGGCATGAAACAACTAGGACTATAGGTTTGGCTTAGTAATACGTTCCAAAAAACCCTACTTGAATACATTTGATTTGATCGAATGGTAGGACATAAATTGAGAGAATTTGCACCTACTCTAAATGTAACAGGGCATCCCTAAAAATTATGATTTTTTATAACTTTAATAAGTGAATTTACGAAAATGCCATTTTTAGGCAAATACGTTGATTTTTACTAACCGTCTTGTCGTGTCACGTAAGATCTATTTTCTTGACGTATTTGGGTAGTACTTGTCACTACGAATGCGTGGGCGCAAACGAAACGTAATTTTGAGTTATAACAAGAGAGTTATTAACGTTTAAAGTTAGGGGTATTATTGTAAATTGGCCTTCATCTAGAAGGCTCCAGCAATTTTGGAGCAGTAGGAAACTTGCCACGTGGGTGGCCAGGATAGAGAGTTGAGGAGAGAAAATGAGAGATGGGGGAACGGATAGGCCAAGAAGGGAATGAGGTGACCAATCAGAAACAGAAGAAAGGAGGGGAAAGGAGAGAAGAAAGGGGGAGGGAGACACGGGTGGGCCCGTGTAACCCGTCGGGCACCATCCACACCGTTGCCTTCTCAACACTTTTCCGTTGGTTTTCCGGCGATCTAACCCTCACCACCACCTAAAAACTAATCCTTATCTTCCCCTCTTCCATTTCCAACCAAATTTTATTAGGTTTAAGCTTGAATTCGAGTAGAACGAAACCCGTGGGTTCCGTGGGTGCCATGGCGAAATCCAACGATTATGAAGTTAACCCAGCAAATTACCACCACCACTAGGCTCCCATCAACCCCAGGAACAAAGCCCTAGCAATGTTTAAGGCGTTGGAGTGAGTTTGGAGGTCGAATCGAACACACCCAAGTTTAGGGTTCCATACGGTTTGAGCTAAATTGGGGCTTTTCCAGGCCAAATTGGCCTTAGTCACAGGTATGAAAGTTGCTCCACTCATTGAGATCTTCATCCTTGTAAAATTTGGTAATTTTTAGAAATAGTTGATTTTCCGGCGAGTTGGGGCAGGCAACCGCCACCGCCGGCGGTGCGTGGCCAGTGGATCACCGATGCTATTTTACATTAAATCGATATCTTGATCTTATATTTGATATCCGTATGTTGTGATTTGATTATTGTGAACCTAGTTTGATTAAGATACGTTACTTGGTAAAAATATGAATCGACAATCCGACCGTTGGATTGTCACCAGACTTTAATATGTTATAGTATGTAATATTTGAGGACCATAGAAACTTACGGATCGAGAATCTGACTTACGGATCTTCCTGAATTGGATTTGTAAGTTGATAAAATAAAACGTTAACCGCCACTTGAATTTGTAATTGGCAGAGATCCAACTGTTGAATTGTAATGAAACTTTAGGATGTTGTTCTATAAGCATAATGTGGATCTTTGGAAGTAAGGGATCAGAAATCCGTGATGCGGATGTTCTGGATCGAATTATGTAGGGATGTGTTTTATGTAAGTTACATATTCTGTCGATAAAATTTTTGAGACATGATTTGATAACTGTTCTAGGCGCTGATTGTTCATGGCGCCTTGATGTGTGTGCTAGGGAGTAGCACATAATCCAGGTGAGTGGGCTTTTCGTTTTCAATATATGTATATATGCTTTACGTTTTTCCCAGAAAATTGATTTAAATGATTTTGCATTTTAAATGCCATGTCAATTGTTTTATATTTTAGAATATGCAGTAGTAGTTATGTATGTTAGTATTTGACGTTGCGAACGCTCAGGTAAGTTCTAGGTGAGTAAATGTTGATGATAGAGATTGCAGTGTATATGATTGTGATGAGATGCATTTAGAGCTCATTATCCTGCATCCCGGTGCTAATGCTCCCGCATGTGGCCAGGGCACAATCCTTCACGTGATGTTCACCTCCCAATGATAGGAGCATATTTATGCGACTTAGTTAGCTTGTTTTCTTGCATTTTCATAGCTAGTTTCTACTTATTATAGTGTTTGAAGCTATTTTCGTGTGTTTGTAGGTCCAAATGACAAAGTTGGCAAGAAAGTGCATTTTGGAGCAGTTTTGGGCTGGAATGGATAACTTACATATGGAGCAAGGAAGAAAATATCGGTAATATCGGAAATATCGGTAGTCCGAAAACACGGAAATATCGGGATAATATCGATATCGATAAAAATTACATGGAAACCACGGAAATTGTAAGAAAAACTTGGAAATTTTTAATGAAACTTTGTAGGATGTTTATTTAGTCAATTATCTATTAGTTTATCACAAAAAATTGGAAGGAAATGCATTGCATGATGGATTTAACTGATTTAAGTTGATTATATAGCGAGCTGGCAAACATTGTGAGTGTAGAAAATATGTAGTAATTAATGAAAGAAGTTTAAACACACCATAATCATTTATATATAATTAATTAGTACAATATTTGGAGGTTTTATTTAGGATATTAAAAAAAAAAAAAAAGGGAAGTGAATAAAATGATGAAGAATAATGTGCCGAATTTGACACTTTAAATTTCTTACACATAAGCATGCGTCTAGGCGTTGAAGTTCCAAATTATAGTATATCAATTAACGATTGAAAATCAATACATTGAATAAGACTAAACTTTAATTTGGATGCCGATTATGTTTTTTCAAGTTTATATAAACTAAAAGAATTGAATTTTGGAAGCCAGGAGTGTGTCAATTGAATTTTGGCCCGCGTGCAAGGTATCAATCTCTTCGTCTCGTCGAGTAGTACAACTTTCCTTTTTGTTTCACTCAATTTCGTTGAGTATTGAAAAAGTTATACTCATTTGAATCTTACCCAGTTTCCGGCGACCTCAGTGGCTTTAGAGGCAATGTCCGGCCAAACCACAACGAGTCAGATGTCGTGTGAGGTACCATTCTCTTCGTCTCTTCGAGGGATACAACTTTCCTTTTTGTTTCACTCAATTTCGTTGCTTATTGAAAAAGTTATACTCATTTGAATCTTACCCAGTTTCCGGCGACCTCAGTGGCTTTCGAGACAATTTCCGGCCAAAACACGGTGAGTTGGCAGGCGTTCAAGGTATCAATCTCTTCGTCTCGTCGAGTAGTACAACTTTCCTTTTTGTTTCACTCAATTTCGTTGAGTATTGAAAACGTTATACTCATTTGAATCTTACCCAGTTTCCGGCGACCTCAGTGACTTTCGAGGAATTTTCCGGCCAAACCACAACGATTCAGACGTCGTGTGAGGTACCATTCTCTTCGTCTCTTCGAGGGCTACAACTTTCGTTTTTGTCTTGCTTGATTTCGTTGAGTTTTGACAAAGTTATGGCTGTTTAAAGTGGGTGTAAATTTTCGACCGAAAATTCTGATTTTCTCTCCCATTGGGCGAGTCCCACATCCCCCCTGCTGAGAAGATCCAAGCTTGTTCGGCCTTTGGGCTATGATCAAGTGAAGTATGTGTTGAGTTATCTCAACATATTTAAGTATATTTTAATATTATGTCGCGATAATATCGAAAATATCGCGATATTATCGATATTATCGATAATATCGCGATATTTTGACGAAAATCATTTGGATAGTTAAAAAAATTTCGGGCTTCCAAAAAAACGATAATATCGGCGATATTTCGCCGATATTATCGATATTTTCTTCCTTGATATGGAGCAAGTTGGATGGACGAATTTGAAGACCAAAGATGTCAAGGAATGTGCTAAAGAGTTGAAGAAATAAATCCAAGACAAAGAAGATAAGGAATCAGCTCAAAAGAAGGAACATTATCCAACCTTATCTTATCAAAACAAACCTTATCTTATCTTATCCTATCCTAATCTTATCATACCTTAATTCCAGCTGCAAGGTGGGATCAATTACACATTAAATCACCTAAATACCCTTTTCTAGAAGCCTTATCACCTGCCCTAGATTGGTGCAGCACCTTTTATTGCTTTTCTTCTAGAAATCTGCCAGATAATCCATTCTAGAAGCTTTGGCCGAATTTCCTAGTCATTTTTCCCTAAGATTGTGTAATCCTTTTCCTCCACTACTTTGCGCAAAACCCTAGCCTATAAATACATATTTTCTGCCACAATTCAAACGACCACCCCCATATTCATTCTACACCACAATTCACGCCAATTTCTCAGAAATTCATCAATTAACGCAGCAAGGAAGGAAGAAGGAGCTTTGTGCCGTGGCTTGCAATCCAAGGAGGGTTCGAATCTGCCATTGGAGTTACTGGGACGTTCCTGGTTCTTTCTATCTTTAAATTTGTTTCAATGTTGGTTTTGATGTTTATTTCAGTTTCTAAAGACGTGTGGAACTAATTTCTTTTTAGTTAGAGGTGAATTCGAAGCCATGATTATATGCTTTATATGAATTGATTACATCCAGTTATTGTTTCTTGAGTCTTGAATGTGATTTGCTTATCTGATTTATTAAAATTTGTTTATGTATGTTGATTGAGGATGCATACTTAGTTTGCATGCATGAACTTGATGGTAGAGTATAAGGGAGCTTCACCTAATCGTTATGAACTTATATCCACAAGTAGTGGAAGTCACTAGTCATGATTGTGTTAAGTAAATCCTTGGCAGGAGTATCATGCTTTTCATAGTTACGAATGCCTTGTCAATGCTTATGGTTTTCAAAGAACTTAATGACCTTTGATATGTTTTCTATCATGCTTTTCATAGTTAGGGGACTTGAGAAGGATAATTTGGATGTTATGCGTATTCCGTCCAATTCAATGAAATAAGGAAAATCTGATGGTTAATTTGTGCTATCACGGTTAACTTGGGGTGTTGTCATTCATGGTTTAAAGGAATAATAACTGGAAATTGGTTTGTTTGCATATGTCATGTGTGGAGAAGGATCCTCTAACTAGCCTATTTCACCATTCAATTCACCTGATTTCGTACCTAGTTTGCTTTAGTTTGCAATCTGTTTAGTTTAGTTAAATTTCGTCAAAATCAATCCCCCTTTTAATTAAGTGTCTTAGATTAGTTAGAAAAGTGTTTAAATCTATCCAATTTAGTGTTTTGAGTCTTGTTAGTTTAGAATTCGTCCAAAGTCATCCTTAGTGTTAGTTTGGAGTCAGTTTGCTTGTTTTGTGCTGTTTTAAGTCATTTAAGTCTGTTTTAAGTTTATAGAGTCTAGTTTAGTGTTTTTGAGTCTTATTTGTGTTGATTAGCATCCCTAGTTAATCCCCGGTCTAGAACGATCCATACTTACATCTTTACTACAATTGTCAACAATAGGGTTTAATTTGTGTGTCAAGTTAATTTTCACATCAGTTCCAAAGCGTAACCAACGCACGTTCATTTTATACCACGAATGATTAAAACAGTGCAAATACACTCCAAATAGTGTACTTTTAACACCAAATAAGCATTTGACCTTTTGAGATCTCATTCTTAATGTCTTATTAACGTATTAGATGTGTTTATTTGCTTAAGTTCCGTATCCAACGCATACTCGTTTTATCTCACGAATGTTTCAAACAGTGCAAACACACTCCAAATAGTGTACTTTTGACACCAAATAAGCATTTGATTTTTTGAGAACTCATTCTTAACGTCTTATTAGCGTATTATATGTGTTATGCTTAAGTTCCAAAGCGTATCCAACGCATGCTCGTTTTATCCAATGAATGCTTAAAACAATGCAAATACACTCCAAATAGTGTACTTTTGACACCAAATAAGCATTTCATCTTATGAGAACTCATTCATAACATCTTATTACCATATTGTTGGTGCGAAAATTAACTTAACACACAAATTAAACCCTCTTTTTAACTTAACACACGATTAGGCTTCTCCACATAGTCAGAAACATTAAAATTAATCTTATCACCACCAAACGCCATAGTGACTGCTCCTTTGGCCACATCAATCTTGGTTTGAGCTGTTTTCATGAAAGGTCGTCCAAGTAAAAGTGGCAAGGATGGAGAGTGGGCTAAATCCTCCATTTCAAGCACATAAAAATCTGCAGGAAAAATCAAATGGTCTACTTGCACCAAAACATCCTCCAAAACTCCTTTCAGATATGCATTAGAACGATCAGCTAATTGGATAATAACTCCATCATTTTTAAGCTCTCCTAGATTCATAGATGCATAAACAGAATATGGCATGGCATTAATTGATGCACCTAAATCTAGCATAGCATGTTCAAACCTCGTATTTCCAATAATACAAGGGATAGTGAAACTACCGGGATCTTTGCATTTAGGTGGTAGCTTTCTTTGCAACATGGCAAAGACATTCTCACTCACATGTACCACCTCTTTCTCCCGAATCTGTTTCCTTGTTGTACAAAGTTTCTTTAAAAACTTAGCATACTTCGGGATTTGCTTTATAGCATCAAGGAGCGGAATATTGACGTGCATCTTCCTAAACGTCTCCAGAATGTCTTTTTCATCCTCTTCTTTCTTGGTTTGCATAAACCTGCTAGGAAAGGGCCCATTTAGTGGAATAGAACTAGACAAATTCGAATTAGGACTTACCTTGGTCGAATTGGATGGTTTGGGAAGTGTAGGAGTGCACGACAAGGTTGTTTCCTTCCTTGCCGTGGGTGTGTGTTGGACATCCTCCTCTTGTTGCAGCTTTTCGTCCTCCGTTTGGGCAGATCTTGATGGTTGGGGGTCCGTTCCAACTTCTTTTCCACTTCTCAACGTAATGGCCTTTACGGATTCAAATCCCCCCCTTGGATTCACAACGGTTGTGCTAGGCAGTTTGCCTTGCTCTTTGAATTGCCCCATGAACTCCGCCATTTGGCCCATTTGTTTCTTCAACTCATCCACTTCCTTAGCTTGATTGAGCATTGTTTTGTTTTGATTTTGCTGCCCCTGCACCAAAGAAGTTAGTAATTGAACAATTTGATCATTATCCATGGATGTACTTGAATTGGTTTGGGCAGATTGCAGTTGGACTTGAGTGGGTGCATATGGCCTTTGATACATCCCAGAGGGTTGTGGTCGAAATCCCTCTTGTTGGGCAGGTTGTTGTGGTTCTCTCCACTTGAAATT
This sequence comes from Malus sylvestris, assembly GCF_916048215.2. Taxonomy (NCBI): domain Eukaryota; kingdom Viridiplantae; phylum Streptophyta; class Magnoliopsida; order Rosales; family Rosaceae; genus Malus; species Malus sylvestris. The sequence goes on from NC_062270.1 coordinate 21,414,049, forward strand.
TGGGTGATCTCTCCACCCCGGATTGTAAGTGTTGGAGTAGGGGTCATTATGTTGCTGATTGTGGCCTTGAAAACCCACGACATTGAGGGTTTCCCAACCTCCATTCTCAATCAATTGAGGGCATTGGTCATTAAGATGTCCTTGCATAGAACACAGGCCACAAACACTTGGTCCTTGTATCTTCATCCCTTCGGCCATCTGAGATATAATAGAAGTGAGGTTAGTTAATTGTGATTGAATGTCGGACATAGAACTTACCTCATTGACTTGCTACCGTGGGGGGTCTCTTTGTCCAAGTCCTTCGTATTGTTGTGTATTTAACGCTCGGTTGGCAATTAGGGTCTTTGCAGCCATTGGCGTTTTGTCAACCAATGCTCATCCCGCTGAAACATCTAGCATTTGTCGCTCAATTGGAAGAAGTCCTTCGTAAAAGTAATGAAGTAGAAGTTCTTCTTTCAATTGATGTTGAGGACATGAGGCGACAAGAGCCTTAAAACGCTCATAGTATGCTGGAAAGGACTCTCCTTGGCTTTGTTGAATGCCATTAATCTTTTTCCTCAAGAGAATGACTCTCGAGGTGGGGAAAAACTTCTCTAAAAATGCCCTCTTCATGCTTACTCTTAATGTCTTATTAACGTATTATATGTGTTTATTTGCTTAAGTTACAAAGCGTATCCAACGCACGCTCGTTTTATCCCACGAATGCTTAAAACAGTGCAAATACACTCCAAATAGTGTACTTTTTGAAGGGAAATTTATGAGTTTCATGTGGGATTTCTAGATGACTAGCATGCATATACAATTCAACAATTTATATACATGAGCAACGGAAGCATGTTATCAAATAAAATCAAAGCTATAGTCATGCAAATCCCCTTCAAGGTTCATAGGTTTATATATAATGCATCAAAACATTTTAAAGAATCAAGAACAAAGTCAAGGAATAGATCTATACCTCTTGATCTTGATTTTAGACCAAGGATGGACCACCTCCAATCTCTTTGCTCCTTGAAATCCTTGAGCCTAGCTTCCCTCCTTGCCTCCTCCACTTTGAAAGAATGAGTGCTCCTAGGTTCTCTTCAAGTTTCCAAAGTAGGAAACCTCTAAAGATCCTCACCCACTAGTGTAATGAGAAGGATGAAGGAATAACCAAAAGGGTGAAAGATTGTTAGCTCTTTTTCCCTTAAGGTGGCCGGCCCTTGTGAGTATTTGAGAGAGTTTTCTTTAGCCTCTTTTTGGTTCTAAACACACAAAAAACCCCTATGAAACATTTGCTATAAAGTTCCTTTTATAGACAAAAGAAACCTAGTCAACAACTTGACTATTCTTCTCTCCTAAACACCTAATATGGCCGGCCCTCTTTGTGTTGTTTGGGCTTTGGGCTTTCATTTATTTCAAGTCATCCAATGCTTGAATAAAAGCCCAATGGGTTTGGGCCCAATGGACCCAATTAAACCCGAACGTTTCTTTAAGCCCAAAACGATCTTTATCGCTTTTATGATTTCTTTAGACTTTTCTAAATTAATCACAACACATAATTAATCCAATTAATTGTTTCCATCATCCATTAATTACTCACTACAATAGTGTATTGGTGAACAATCTTTTAGGTTCTAATTAGCAAGGCAGTGAGGTGATTGGCACTAATCCAATTAATTCAATCACTTAGTGAATTGAAACTTCATTTCAATTCACCATTCTTCTTTGATGACTACATTTAATCATCTAGAAGAACTCACAAGCTATGATTGACATCTAACCATATGTCATAGCTACCCAAGCTAATGTAGAAGTTTATTCAGAGAACCTATTCAGTTAGAATTACAATGTAATTCGATCCTTCTCTAATACAATACTCTCAATCACATCATTAGGGTATGGATGTATTATGTCAAACCCCTAATGTGATTATTCCTTCTTATATGATTCATTTGAGTCGTATAGGAACGCATTCCTTTTAATACGCTCGATACTTCGGCCGAAGATTCCCGAATCATATCTTAGAGCATTCTTCCTCTCCTATTGAGGATTAGAGATTCCTTGTTGCGCATATACTTGCCTTCATGACTAAGTGGCTTAACCCCAATCATGCCGTGGACACCCTCGAATGGGGAGACTTTGACATAATCAAAGATTAAATACTTAGCCACAAGACAACGACGATGCCTCAGGTCTAAGGACTACTTACATTATTCCAACCATTAGAGTTACTTGCTTGACATATGAGTAGACCTCCATGCAAGTACTCTCGTTCGATTGTGTTCAGTGAACTCATTCCCCTAATGAGCACCTACATACTTGTCTTAGTGTCACAACACGAATGGGATGAGACTTTCCATCCTTCCATTTGAAGCAGACACAGTATGTACCGGTCTACGCATTGTCAGTATCCCTCCGACAATCCAATGACTAGGAACCTTTTGGACATTTGGTTATGTGAAGAAGGTCTCTGTAATCTAACATCATTAGATTACTTCTTCAATCAATCTATTGTCCATGGATACACTATTTAGGACATATATCGTTCATTGAGATAGTCTTAATTCGTGTTTTTGCCTTTGATGTATAAGATTCATCCATACATCCATTCATTTGTCCTGAAAGATTTCTTCTAAAGATTGACTTTCAGGGCATATTTCCAACAATCTCCCACTTGCACTAAAGTCAATCACTAGTGTATCTTATACATCTTAGCTGAGAGAGCTTATGGTCGTAGGTTAACTTGGTTATGTATTAATTCCTTTTATTATTTAAAAGGGATTTACTTATCAAATGTTTCCAAAAACATTTGATGATGTCTCTTCATCGTGTTCGAATATTTTGATGAGACCTTGATTCCACGGCTTGAGCTATCGCCCCATTACGTCGTAGTATCCTACTAACGACCTTATGGTTTGGATTCAATCATTGGTTCTATAAGAACCTCTTCATTCAAAACACCTTTTGAAGCAGTTTCTAAAACTATATATCGACATATATTTCGTTTGTATACTTTATACAAACTTTGCTCCAATCTTGAGACCATTGTAGTACAATACTAACAATTCATTCATATGATTAGTACTTCATCCATTATGAAGTTCCATTTGTTAAAATGGCTTATCTTTCACTTTGGTTAATCAACCTAAGTGAATGCACGCTTCCAGAGTCCCACTCTGATGTTTCTTTCTTAAAGGCAATAATACTCTATCAGTTGCTTTGGTTCTGATCCTGGGATATAGTAATATCTTAAAGTGACAACCCGTGTGGTTTCTTCATCTTTGGATATCTACTTCACAAGTCAATACATGTGTCCCTTTTGTGATTTTATGACACATTCATTATAAGGGTTATGAAAGTGATTTTCTATCATATAGTAAAATGCTTTCTTAAATCTCCAACATCTGAGATTTAATTCCATATAACATTATTGAAATAGCCTTGCTATATCAATAAGTCCAATTTCAAGTCTATACTTCAAAATTGACCGTGTCATATTTTGTCATTTTTCGAGTAACATCTATGTTTAAGTAAGTCTATCAAATAGACTTTATTCATATCTTTGTTGCTCAAATTATGACATCACTCCCACTGGCCTTGTTTGTAACTTAGCATTCCTTCAAAATTAACAATTATAATTTCTTGATTTGAATGCATATTGCTCCCATTAACTTAAATGAATCATACACAAAAGAATTCCTTCTCAAGTAATTCCAAAATGTGTGACTTGTTTCATTAAGTCTATTCATTTAAATTATATGGTGTCATACACCATACTTCAAATTTTAGTCATACTAAGACCTTTAATGTAGTCATATAAGAATTATCCAAGTCTTTAGTGGAAACATAGCTCCTACCAAGAATATAGAAACTCAACCATTCCTTCTAGGTGGTTGATATAATTCTTTATCAAAACTACATTGAGCAATATCGTTACATGAGATGTTGAATTTGGATTGTCTTGTTGTTAAACCATATGTTGTGACTCATTTTGAAACTTATTCCCTTTTTGTTTCATCAACTTGTCCATATGCTTTGTTATTAGCTTGTTCTCATAAAAGAGAATGATGGATAACACCCAACATATAACCATTTTACGTTAGGTTGACGAAACCAACATTCAAAGACTATTCTTTAAATGTCTCACAACATAGCATTTTAATGTTTGAAGAGCTTGAGTTCTTTTAACAATTAAAATTACAAACTCTTAATAATAGTCAAGTACTATTATTCATTTAGACAACTATAAACCAATCACATTCAAGTTTATATCCATTTTCACACCTCCCACTATTTCTCATGACTTTAATGAGAAATCACTTCATACATTCAAAATGTATAAACGTGGAGTTTATTGGAGGAAGACATTGGGTAATAGCTTTAAAACATTTCAAGCTTATTTGTTTCAATCTTCACTAAGTTAATGTCTTGTTATTAAGTGACTAAAGTCTTTAAACATTTTATAGATTTAGACACTTCTTTCTTGGTTTCATCACTAACACAATTGACATTTTAAAACAATTTTAAAGAATGCCCAATATGTTGTTCAAAACTACTAATTGAATCAAGAGTGATCTTGATCATTGTGATTTAAGTGATAACCATATAAGAAACGTTTTTCTTATTACTTGTGATATAACTCTTGTATCTCATCTAGGATACAACAAGACAATTTTCAATTCATAACACTACTTTAAGGAAATAGTATATTAAAAAGGCATTCTTCACATTACATTAATATGATAATTCAAACATTCATAATGTTTAACACAAAAATATTAGCTCTATACATTTAGAGTCTAATATAAATACCTTCATACATTTAGGCACAAATAGTGGTCTTCCATCATATGAAGCCACATTAAGTTCTTAACAAAATAAGAAAGTTTAAAGACAATCTTTAAATGCCTAACAAACTTCCTAAGTAGTAAGCAAAAACATAGTGGCCGAACCCTTCTCCACATTATTCCTTGCTTGTTCCTCTTCTACTTGGCTCCTCCACCTATATACAATTATACAAGTGATTAGCTCTTTATATCAAATATAAATATTTAGAAGATCTAACAGTTAGAATTGAAGATAAGAACATAAACCATACCTTGTGGTTTGTCCTTAAGAGTTGCAAGGTATAACCTGCAATTCCTCTTCCAATGCCCCTCCTTTCCACAGTGGTGGCAAGTCCCCTTGGGCTCCATTGCCTTCTTTTTCTTCACTCCTCCTTTCGGCTTATGAGTGGGTGACTTCTTCTCCTTCCCTTTGCCTTTGCCTTGCGGCATAGCCTTGGAAGAGGATGGCTTGTTGTAGGCTACTGCAGCAGTCCCTACAACGTTCTCTTTCTTCATAGTCTTCTCGGCAGTTACTAACATATTTAGCAACTCAGAGAGAGAACTATCCATCTTATTCATATTGTAGTTCATTACGAACTGCGCAAATGAATCAGAAAGAGAAGCCAATATAAAGTCCTGGGCCAATTCCCCGTCAAGTGGAGTACCTAGGTTCTCCAATTGTTCAATGAGTCCTATCATCTTTAGTACATGTTGATGCACTGGAGCCCCTTTGACCATCTTGGTCTTCACAAGTTCACTGACAGTGCTAAAGCGACGGTTGCGCGTCCCTTCACCATATAATTCCGTAAGATGGAGTATTATGGAATATGCACTGTCCATGCCCTCATGCTGTCTCTGTAGCTCCTCATTCATGGAAGCCAACAGATAGCATTTGGCTTGTGTGTCATCCTCAACATACTTGTCATACTTAGCACGTTCATCCTCAGTAGCCTCAGGGCCAAGAGGTATGTGAGATGGGACTTTGTCTAGCACGTAAACAATCTTCTCCAATGTTAGGAGAATCTTGATATTACGATACCATGATGGGAAATTGTGCCCCTCTAGGCAATGTTTGTCGAGTATTTTCGCGAGTGCGCTTCCAACCATATCTATATACATAAACAATAAAATAATTAGATTGATTGTTGATTAAGTCAAACGATTCGGGTCTTTAAACCGAATGACACCACCCACCATTTTTGGCAAATTCCATATCCCCCATGATGGAATCCGGGAGATTTCAAAGAAAGCTCCTAGCGGGTTATGGGAGGCTCACTATTACCAAGCCCACCTCACGATTATACGATGTTGGCTAGCAAAAATAATAATGAGAGGGTATACTTACCCATTCACAACAACCTCTTGTGATTACCCATCTTTTTGGCCTCTAGAGAACAATGCCTCACGATTATACGATATTGGCACCATTTCTCGTAGTTAAGTTATTTCCCACCATGCTGGTTTAGATAGGGGTTCAAGCATGACCTCACGATTATACGATATTGGCCACACTCGTTGCCTATCTTCACCTCATCAAATGTTTTAAATAAACTCCTCCTGAATATAAGCATGCACTTTGTCACTTCCCCATTATAGGGTGAAGGCGGTGTACAAGTCATAAACGCTTGGAGCCTACCATGGTGGAAGGCCACGAAAAAGTGTTCAAAGCACTCTTACGTTTTCAACTTAATATTGAGTGGTTTGAGGGATTTTAAGGTCTCATCAATTTCATTTATTTAATCACAATCAAATAAATAATGTCCTATTACAACTACTAGTCCAAAGTTAATGAAATTAGTAGCATATAATATCCCCACTATTCGTTTTCATAAAACAAATCAATATCAAAACATTTTTCAAAATATTGGAGATATATATAACTACTAATTGTATTCATTATAGTTTAGTAGCGTATGATACTCCCACTATTTGTTTTGAGAAAAACAAATCAATATCAAAAACGAATTTTTCAAATATTGGAAGTAACTACTACTACTATGGTTTTTGCATTCCTTTGTAATTGGACTTTATAGTTTATCTTAGGCTCTTGGATGACTATGGACTTATTAGGTTATTGCAACAACGAGCCAACATTGTTGAATAAAAACTCGGGGAGGTTGTGTCAATTTAATTACGTGCTTATTAATCCAATTAAAACTATTTTCATTGAGCCATTAGAAATGAAAGACAATCATTCATTGCCAATTAGGGCGTTGGACCCATTTAAACTTTAATCTCATGTCAAAAAACCCTTCTTTTAGTTATGTCTCCTTACCAATAGTTAAAGAAACTCTAGTCTAGCACTAGAGGGAATCAACTAATGAATAGAGATTAAGAAGTAATAAGAATTACAAACCGATTTGTACAAATTCCTATAAATTACATATACTAAAAGGAGAGAGATAGATTAACTTCAAACGTGACAAGGTCCAATTAAACAGTAATTAAAACACATTCCCAAGGTTCAAACAATTTGATTTTAGCGCCTTATCTCATAGCTCAATTATCGTTTAAGGCATAAGTCCAAAGTCATCCATTTCACAACTATTTAAACACATTTAAATAATTAAATGGAATGCAACATAAACATTTAGATTTAGTGCATATGGGCATAATATAATTATGAGTTTAAACAACTAACAAAATTAAAATCAAATATTTTTACTTTCTAGTTAGTAGGGGCCTAAATGCAAATAAGAAAAAGTTAGGGGTCAAACCATAAATACTCAAAAGTATAAAATGTCTTTTTCTAAATTACAAAATACCCCACAAGTGGGTATTCCAATAGGTAGGCCGGCCATAAGTGAGGGGAAATAGAAAAATCCCACTCATTTTGCTTTAAATCATTTCAAAGTAGAAAAACAAATTTTATTTGTCACTTGTCTATGCTTTAAGGACTTTAATGAAACAAAATGATGGAATTTCACCTAATAAAGATTAGGATTTAATAAATTTTTGAGATGGCTATGGATGGTATGTACATCATCCAAAACCACAAAACAATGCATGAAAACCATTTTCATCAAATCCAAACCATGAACACCAAGAACAAAACCATGAACACATTTTCAAGATTTATATGTTCTTGGTGATTTTTCAAACCCAAAAACAAAAGTGACAAGATTTCTACTTTCTAGCTTTAAAGTGTGTGTGTGATTCAAAATAAAAACACAAACACTAAGCCAAAACCATGCCAACCCCAAGTAACAAAACCCCAAATTTTGTTCATGACTTATTCTTCATTCATGCATACAAAACAACTTTTACATGCATATCTTTTTCAACTCTTGATTTATATTTTTCAACCATTGGAAAAACAAAAGATAAACATACTTTTAGATGAAGAAATAATATGTCATACTAGTTCTAAACTCATTTTTCATTCATGCATACAAAACATTTTGCATACATATCTTTCTCAACTTTTGACTAACATTTTTCAACTATTGAAAAAACAAAAGATAAACATAATTTGAATGGAAAAGTAATATGTCATACATAACATTAATACCCATATGCATAAAATCCAAAAGGACACATTATACATAAACCTTTGGCTCTGATACCAATTGAAGGGAAATTTATGAGTTTCATGTGGGATTTCTAGATGACTAGCATGCATATACAATTCAACAATTTATATACATGAGCAACGGAAGCATGTTATCAAATAAAATCAAAGCTATAGTCATGCAAATCCCCTTCAAGGTTCATAGGTTTATATATAATGCATCAAAACATTTTAAAGAATCAAGAACAAAGTCAAGGAATAGATCTATACCTCTTGATCTTGATTTTAGACCAAGGATGGACCACCTCCAAGCTCTTTGCTCCTTGAAATCCTTGAGCCTAGCTTCCCTCCTTGCCTCCTCCACTTTGAAAGAATGAGTGCTCCTAGGTTCTCTTCAAGTTTCCAAAGTAGGAAACCTCTAAAGATCCTCACCCACTAGTGTAATGAGAAGGATGAAGGAATAACCAAAAGGGTGAAAGATTGTTAGCTCTTTTTCCCTTAAGGTGGCCGGCCCTTGTGAGTATTTGAGAGAGTTTTCTTTAGCCTCTTTTTGGTTCTAAACACACAAAAAACCCCTATGAAACATTTGCTATAAAGTTCCTTTTATAGACAAAAGAAACCTAGTCAACAACTTGACTATTCTTCTCTCCTAAACACCTAATATGGCCGGCCCTCTTTGTGTTGTTTGGGCTTTGGGCTTTCATTTATTTCAAGTCATCCAATGCTTGAATAAAAGCCCAATGGGTTTGGGCCCAATGGACCCAATTAAACCCGAACGTTTCTTTAAGCCCAAAACGATCTTTATCGCTTTTATGATTTCTTTAGACTTTTCTAAATTAATCACAACACATAATTAATCCAATTAATTGTTTCCATCATCCATTAATTACTCACTACAATAGTGTATTGGTGAACAATCTTTTAGGTTCTAATTAGCAAGGCAGTGAGGTGATTGGCACTAATCCAATTAATTCAATCACTTAGTGAATTGAAACTTCATTTCAATTCACCATTCTTCTTTGATGACTACATTTAATCATCTAGAAGAACTCACAAGCTATGATTGACATCTAACCATATGTCATAGCTACCCAAGCTAATGTAGAAGTTTATTCAGAGAACCTATTCAGTTAGAATTACAATGTAATTCGATCCTTCTCTAATACAATACTCTCAATCACATCATTAGGGTATGGATGTATTATGTCAAACCCCTAATGTGATTATTCCTTCTTATATGATTCATTTGAGTCGTATAGGAACGCATTCCTTTTAATACGCTCGATACTTCGGCCGAAGATTCCCGAATCATATCTTAGAGCATTCTTCCTCTCCTATTGAGGATTAGAGATTCCTTGTTGCGCATATACTTGCCTTCATGACTAAGTGGCTTAACCCCAATCATGCCGTGGACACCCTCGAATGGGGAGACTTTGACATAATCAAAGATTAAATACTTAGCCACAAGACAACGACGATGCCTCAGGTCTAAGGACTACTTACATTATTCCAACCATTAGAGTTACTTGCTTGACATATGAGTAGACCTCCATGCAAGTACTCTCGTTCGATTGTGTTCAGTGAACTCATTCCCCTAATGAGCACCTACATACTTGTCTTAGTGTCACAACACGAATGGGATGAGACTTTCCATCCTTCCATTTGAAGCAGACACAGTATGTACCGGTCTACGCATTGTCAGTATCCCTCCGACAATCCAATGACTAGGAACCTTTTGGACATTTGGTTATGTGAAGAAGGTCTCTGTAATCTAACATCATTAGATTACTTCTTCAATCAATCTATTGTCCATGGATACACTATTTAGGACATATATCGTTCATTGAGATAGTCTTAATTCGTGTTTTTGCCTTTGATGTATAAGATTCATCCATACATCCATTCATTTGTCCTGAAAGATTTCTTCTAAAGATTGACTTTCAGGGCATATTTCCAACAATCTCCCACTTGCACTAAAGTCAATCACTAGTGTATCTTATACATCTTAGCTGAGAGAGCTTATGGTCGTAGGTTAACTTGGTTATGTATTAATTCCTTTTATTATTTAAAAGGGATTTACTTATCAAATGTTTCCAAAAACATTTGATGATGTCTCTTCATCGTGTTCGAATATTTTGATGAGACCTTGATTCCACGGCTTGAGCTATCGCCCCATTACGTCGTAGTATCCTACTAACGACCTTATGGTTTGGATTCAATCATTGGTTCTATAAGAACCTCTTCATTCAAAACACCTTTTGAAGCAGTTTCTAAAACTATATATCGACATATATTTCGTTTGTATACTTTATACAAACTTTGCTCCAATCTTGAGACCATTGTAGTACAATACTAACAATTCATTCATATGATTAGTACTTCATCCATTATGAAGTTCCATTTGTTAAAATGGCTTATCTTTCACTTTGGTTAATCAACCTAAGTGAATGCACGCTTCCAGAGTCCCACTCTGATGTTTCTTTCTTAAAGGCAATAATACTCTATCAGTTGCTTTGGTTCTGATCCTGGGATATAGTAATATCTTAAAGTGACAACCCGTGTGGTTTCTTCATCTTTGGATATCTACTTCACAAGTCAATACATGTGTCCCTTTTGTGATTTTATGACACATTCATTATAAGGGTTATGAAAGTGATTTTCTATCATATAGTAAAATGCTTTCTTAAATCTCCAACATCTGAGATTTAATTCCATATAACATTATTGAAATAGCCTTGCTATATCAATAAGTCCAATTTCAAGTCTATACTTCAAAATTGACCGTGTCATATTTTGTCATTTTTCGAGTAACATCTATGTTTAAGTAAGTCTATCAAATAGACTTTATTCATATCTTTGTTGCTCAAATTATGACATCACTCCCACTGGCCTTGTTTGTAACTTAGCATTCCTTCAAAATTAACAATTATAATTTCTTGATTTGAATGCATATTGCTCCCATTAACTTAAATGAATCATACACAAAAGAATTCCTTCTCAAGTAATTCCAAAATGTGTGACTTGTTTCATTAAGTCTATTCATTTAAATTATATGGTGTCATACACCATACTTCAAATTTTAGTCATACTAAGACCTTTAATGTAGTCATATAAGAATTATCCAAGTCTTTAGTGGAAACATAGCTCCTACCAAGAATATAGAAACTCAACCATTCCTTCTAGGTGGTTGATATAATTCTTTATCAAAACTACATTGAGCAATATCGTTACATGAGATGTTGAATTTGGATTGTCTTGTTGTTAAACCATATGTTGTGACTCATTTTGAAACTTATTCCCTTTTTGTTTCATCAACTTGTCCATATGCTTTGTTATTAGCTTGTTCTCATAAAAGAGAATGATGGATAACACCCAACATATAACCATTTTACGTTAGGTTGACGAAACCAACATTCAAAGACTATTCTTTAAATGTCTCACAACATAGCATTTTAATGTTTGAAGAGCTTGAGTTCTTTTAACAATTAAAATTACAAACTCTTAATAATAGTCAAGTACTATTATTCATTTAGACAACTATAAACCAATCACATTCAAGTTTATATCCATTTTCACACCTCCCACTATTTCTCATGACTTTAATGAGAAATCACTTCATACATTCAAAATGTATAAACGTGGAGTTTATTGGAGGAAGACATTGGGTAATAGCTTTAAAACATTTCAAGCTTATTTGTTTCAATCTTCACTAAGTTAATGTCTTGTTATTAAGTGACTAAAGTCTTTAAACATTTTATAGATTTAGACACTTCTTTCTTGGTTTCATCACTAACACAATTGACATTTTAAAACAATTTTAAAGAATGCCCAATATGTTGTTCAAAACTACTAATTGAATCAAGAGTGATCTTGATCATTGTGATTTAAGTGATAACCATATAAGAAACGTTTTTCTTATTACTTGTGATATAACTCTTGTATCTCATCTAGGATACAACAAGACAATTTTCAATTCATAACACTACTTTAAGGAAATAGTATATTAAAAAGGCATTCTTCACATTACATTAATATGATAATTCAAACATTCATAATGTTTAACACAAAAATATTAGCTCTATACATTTAGAGTCTAATATAAATACCTTCATACATTTAGGCACAAATAGTGGTCTTCCATCATATGAAGCCACATTAAGTTCTTAACAAAATAAGAAAGTTTAAAGACAATCTTTAAATGCCTAACAAACTTCCTAAGTAGTAAGCAAAAACATAGTGGCCGAACCCTTCTCCACATTATTCCTTGCTTGTTCCTCTTCTACTTGGCTCCTCCACCTATATACAATTATACAAGTGATTAGCTCTTTATATCAAATATAAATATTTAGAAGATCTAACAGTTAGAATTGAAGATAAGAACATAAACCATACCTTGTGGTTTGTCCTTAAGAGTTGCAAGGTATAACCTGCAATTCCTCTTCCAATGCCCCTCCTTTCCACAGTGGTGGCAAGTCCCCTTGGGCTCCATTGCCTTCTTTTTCTTCACTCCTCCTTTCGGCTTATGAGTGGGTGACTTCTTCTCCTTCCCTTTGCCTTTGCCTTGCGGCATAGCCTTGGAAGAGGATGGCTTGTTGTAGGCTACTGCAGCAGTCCCTACAACGTTCTCTTTCTTCATAGTCTTCTCGGCAGTTACTAACATATTTAGCAACTCAGAGAGAGAACTATCCATCTTATTCATATTGTAGTTCATTACGAACTGCGCAAATGAATCAGAAAGAGAAGCCAATATAAAGTCCTGGGCCAATTCCCCGTCAAGTGGAGTACCTAGGTTCTCCAATTGTTCAATGAGTCCTATCATCTTCAGTACATGTTGATGCACTGGAGCCCCTTTGACCATCTTGGTCTTCACAAGTTCACTGACAGTGCTAAAGCGACGGTTGCGCGTCCCTTCACCATATAATTCCGTAAGATGGAGTATTATGGAATATGCACTGTCCATGCCCTCATGCTGTCTCTGTAGCTCCTCATTCATGGAAGCCAACAGATAGCATTTGGCTTGTGTGTCATCCTCAACATACTTGTCATACTTAGCACGTTCATCCTCAGTAGCCTCAGGGCCAAGAGGTATGTGAGATGGGACTTTGTCTAGCACGTAAACAATCTTCTCCAATGTTAGGAGAATCTTGATATTACGATACCATGATGGGAAATTGTGCCCCTCTAGGCAATGTTTGTCGAGTATTTTCGCGAGTGCGCTTCCAACCATATCTATATACATAAACAATAAAATAATTAGATTGATTGTTGATTAAGTCAAACGATTCGGGTCTTTAAACCGAATGACACCACCCACCATTTTTGGCAAATTCCATATCCCCCATGATGGAATCCGGGAGATTTCAAAGAAAGCTCCTAGCGGGTTATGGGAGGCTCACTATTACCAAGCCCACCTCACGATTATACGATGTTGGCTAGCAAAAATAATAATGAGAGGGTATACTTACCCATTCACAACAACCTCTTGTGATTACCCATCTTTTTGGCCTCTAGAGAACAATGCCTCACGATTATACGATATTGGCACCATTTCTCGTAGTTAAGTTATTTCCCACCATGCTGGTTTAGATAGGGGTTCAAGCATGACCTCACGATTATACGATATTGGCCACACTCGTTGCCTATCTTCACCTCATCAAATGTTTTAAATAAACTCCTCCTGAATATAAGCATGCACTTTGTCACTTCCCCATTATAGGGTGAAGGCGGTGTACAAGTCATAAACGCTTGGAGCCTACCATGGTGGAAGGCCACGAAAAAGTGTTCAAAGCACTCTTACGTTTTCAACTTAATATTGAGTGGTTTGAGGGATTTTAAGGTCTCATCAATTTCATTTATTTAATCACAATCAAATAAATAATGTCCTATTACAACTACTAGTCCAAAGTTAATGAAATTAGTAGCATATAATATCCCCACTATTCGTTTTCATAAAACAAATCAATATCAAAACATTTTTCAAAATATTGGAGATATATATAACTACTAATTGTATTCATTATAGTTTAGTAGCGTATGATACTCCCACTATTTGTTTTGAGAAAAACAAATCAATATCAAAAACGAATTTTTCAAATATTGGAAGTAACTACTACTACTATGGTTTTTGCATTCCTTTGTAATTGGACTTTATAGTTTATCTTAGGCTCTTGGATGACTATGGACTTATTAGGTTATTGCAACAACGAGCCAACATTGTTGAATAAAAACTCGGGGAGGTTGTGTCAATTTAATTACGTGCTTATTAATCCAATTAAAACTATTTTCATTGAGCCATTAGAAATGAAAGACAATCATTCATTGCCAATTAGGGCGTTGGACCCATTTAAACTTTAATCTCATGTCAAAAAACCCTTCTTTTAGTTATGTCTCCTTACCAATAGTTAAAGAAACTCTAGTCTAGCACTAGAGGGAATCAACTAATGAATAGAGATTAAGAAGTAATAAGAATTACAAACCGATTTGTACAAATTCCTATAAATTACATATACTAAAAGGAGAGAGATAGATTAACTTCAAACGTGACAAGGTCCAATTAAACAGTAATTAAAACACATTCCCAAGGTTCAAACAATTTGATTTTAGCGCCTTATCTCATAGCTCAATTATCGTTTAAGGCATAAGTCCAAAGTCATCCATTTCACAACTATTTAAACACATTTAAATAATTAAATGGAATGCAACATAAACATTTAGATTTAGTGCATATGGGCATAATATAATTATGAGTTTAAACAACTAACAAAATTAAAATCAAATATTTTTACTTTCTAGTTAGTAGGGGCCTAAATGCAAATAAGAAAAAGTTAGGGGTCAAACCATAAATACTCAAAAGTATAAAATGTCTTTTTCTAAATTACAAAATACCCCACAAGTGGGTATTCCAATAGGTAGGCCGGCCATAAGTGAGGGGAAATAGAAAAATCCCACTCATTTTGCTTTAAATCATTTCAAAGTAGAAAAACAAATTTTATTTGTCACTTGTCTATGCTTTAAGGACTTTAATGAAACAAAATGATGGAATTTCACCTAATAAAGATTAGGATTTAATAAATTTTTGAGATGGCTATGGATGGTATGTACATCATCCAAAACCACAAAACAATGCATGAAAACCATTTTCATCAAATCCAAACCATGAACACCAAGAACAAAACCATGAACACATTTTCAAGATTTATATGTTCTTGGTGATTTTTCAAACCCAAAAACAAAAGTGACAAGATTTCTACTTTCTAGCTTTAAAGTGTGTGTGTGATTCAAAATAAAAACACAAACACTAAGCCAAAACCATGCCAACCCCAAGTAACAAAACCCCAAATTTTGTTCATGACTTATTCTTCATTCATGCATACAAAACAACTTTTACATGCATATCTTTTTCAACTCTTGATTTATATTTTTCAACCATTGGAAAAACAAAAGATAAACATACTTTTAGATGAAGAAATAATATGTCATACTAGTTCTAAACTCATTTTTCATTCATGCATACAAAACATTTTGCATACATATCTTTCTCAACTTTTGACTAACATTTTTCAACTATTGAAAAAACAAAAGATAAACATAATTTGAATGGAAAAGTAATATGTCATACATAACATTAATACCCATATGCATAAAATCCAAAAGGACACATTATACATAAACCTTTGGCTCTGATACCAATTGAAGGGAAATTTATGAGTTTCATGTGGGATTTCTAGATGACTAGCATGCATATACAATTCAACAATTTATATACATGAGCAACGGAAGCATGTTATCAAATAAAATCAAAGCTATAGTCATGCAAATCCCCTTCAAGGTTCATAGGTTTATATATAATGCATCAAAACATTTTAAAGAATCAAGAACAAAGTCAAGGAATAGATCTATACCTCTTGATCTTGATTTTAGACCAAGGATGGACCACCTCCAAGCTCTTTGCTCCTTGAAATCCTTGAGCCTAGCTTCCCTCCTTGCCTCCTCCACTTTGAAAGAATGAGTGCTCCTAGGTTCTCTTCAAGTTTCCAAAGTAGGAAACCTCTAAAGATCCTCACCCACTAGTGTAATGAGAAGGATGAAGGAATAACCAAAAGGGTGAAAGATTGTTAGCTCTTTTTCCCTTAAGGTGGCCGGCCCTTGTGAGTATTTGAGAGAGTTTTCTTTAGCCTCTTTTTGGTTCTAAACACACAAAAAACCCCTATGAAACATTTGCTATAAAGTTCCTTTTATAGACAAAAGAAACCTAGTCAACAACTTGACTATTCTTCTCTCCTAAACACCTAATATGGCCGGCCCTCTTTGTGTTGTTTGGGCTTTGGGCTTTCATTTATTTCAAGTCATCCAATGCTTGAATAAAAGCCCAATGGGTTTGGGCCCAATGGACCCAATTAAACCCGAACGTTTCTTTAAGCCCAAAACGATCTTTATCGCTTTTATGATTTCTTTAGACTTTTCTAAATTAATCACAACACATAATTAATCCAATTAATTGTTTCCATCATCCATTAATTACTCACTACAATAGTGTATTGGTGAACAATCTTTTAGGTTCTAATTAGCAAGGCAGTGAGGTGATTGGCACTAATCCAATTAATTCAATCACTTAGTGAATTGAAACTTCATTTCAATTCACCATTCTTCTTTGATGACTACATTTAATCATCTAGAAGAACTCACAAGCTATGATTGACATCTAACCATATGTCATAGCTACCCAAGCTAATGTAGAAGTTTATTCAGAGAACCTATTCAGTTAGAATTACAATGTAATTCGATCATTCTCTAATACAATACTCTCAATCACATCATTAGGGTATGGATGTATTATGTCAAACCCCTAATGTGATTATTCCTTCTTATATGATTCATTTGAGTCGTATAGGAACGCATTCCTTTTAATACGCTCGATACTTCGGCCGAAGATTCCCGAATCATATCTTAGAGCATTCTTCCTCTCTTATTGAGGATTAGAGATTCCTTGTTGCGCATATACTTGCCTTCATGACTAAGTGGCTTAACCCCAATCATGCCGTGGACACCCTCGAATGGGGAGACTTTGACATAATCAAAGATTAAATACTTAGCCACAAGACAACGACGATGCCTCAGGTCTAAGGACTACTTACATTATTCCAACCATTAGAGTTACTTGCTTGACATATGAGTAGACCTCCATGCAAGTACTCTCGTTCGATTGTGTTCAGTGAACTCATTCCCCTAATGAGCACCTACATACTTGTCTTAGTGTCACAACACGAATGGGATGAGACTTTCCATCCTTCCATTTGAAGCAGACACAGTATGTACCGGTCTACGCATTGTCAGTATCCCTCCGACAATCCAATGACTAGGAACCTTTTGGACATTTGGTTATGTGAAGAAGGTCTCTGTAATCTAACATCATTAGATTACTTCTTCAATCAATCTATTGTCCATGGATACACTATTTAGGACATATATCGTTCATTGAGATAGTCTTAATTCGTGTTTTTGCCTTTGATGTATAAGATTCATCCATACATCCATTCATTTGTCCTGAAAGATTTCTTCTAAAGATTGACTTTCAGAGCATATTTCCAAAACTTTTGATATCAAATAAGCATTTGACCTTTTGAGATATCACTCTTAATGTCTTATTAACGTATTATATGTGTTTATTTGCGTAAGTTCCAAAACGTATCCAACGCACGCTCGTTTTATCCCACGAATGTTTAAAACAGTGCAAATACACTCCGAATAGTGTACTTTTGATACCAAATAAGCAGTTGACCTTTTGATAACTCATTCTTCACATCTTATTAATGTATTATACGGGTTTATTTTCCAAAGTGTATCCAACGCACGCTCGTTTTATCCAATGAATGCTGAAAACAGTGTAAGTACACTCCAAACAGTGTACTTTTGACACCAACTAAGCATTTCATCTTATGAGAACTCATTCATAACGTCTTATTAGTGTATTATATGTGTTTATTTCCTTATGTTCTAAAGCGTATCCAACGCACACCCGTTTTATCCCACGAATGCTTAAAATAGTGCAAATACACTCCAAATAGTGTACTTTTGATAACAAATAAGCATTTGACCTTTTCAGATCTCATTCTTAATGTCTTATTAACGTATTATATGTGTTTATTTGCTTAAGTTCCAAAGCGTATCCAACGCACGCTCGTTTTATCCCACGAATGTTTAAAACAGTGCAAATACAATCCAAATAGTGTACTTTTGATACCAAATAAGCATTTGACCTTTTGATAACTCATTCTTAACGTCTTACTAACGTATTATATGTGTTTATTTGCTTAAGTTCCAAAGTGTATCCAACGCACGCTTGTTTTATACCTCGAATGCTTAAAACAGCGCAAATATACTCCAAATAATGTACTTTTGACACCAAATAAGCATTTGATGTCTTGAGAACTCATTCTTAACGTCTTATGAGCGTACTATACGTGTTTAGTTGCTTAAGTTCCAAAGCCTGTAAAACGTACACTCGTTTTATACCACGAATGCTTAAAACAGTGCAAATACACTTCAAATAGTGTACTTTCAACACCAAATAAGAATTTGACGTTTTGATAACTCATTCTTAACGCCTTGTTAACGTATTATATGTGTTTATTTGCTTAAGTTCCACAGCGTATCCCACGAATGCTTAAAACAGTGCAAACACACTCCAAATAGCGTACTTTAGACACCAAATAAGCATTTAACCTTTTAAGATCTCATTCTCAACGTCTCATTGACGTATTATATGTGTTTATTTGCTTAAGTTACGAAGCGTATCCAACGCACGCTCGTTTTATCCCACGAATGCTTAAAACAGTGCAAATACACTCCAAATAGTGTACTTTTGATATCAAATAAGCATTTCACCTTTTTAGATCTCACTCTTAACGTCTTATTAACGTATGATATGTGTTTATTTGGTTAAGTTCCAAAGCGTATCCAACGCACGCTCCTTTTATCCGTCGAATGTTTAAAACAGTGCAAATACACTCAAAATTGTGTACATTTGAGACCAAATAAGCATTTGACCTTTTGATAACTCATTCTTAACATCTTATTAATGTACTATATGTGTTTATTTGCTTAAGTTCCAAGGCGTATCCAACGCACGATCGTTTAATCCAATGAATGTTGAAAACAGTGTAAGTACACTCCAAACAGTGTACTTTTGACACCAACTAAGCATTTCATCCTATGAGAACTCATTCATAACGTCTCATTAGCGTATTATATGTGTTTATTTTCATAAGTTCCAAAGCGTATCCAACGCACGTTCGTTATATACCACGAATGCTGAAAACAGTGCAAATACACTCCAAATAGTGTACTTTTCATACCAAATAAGCATTTGACCTTTTGAGATCTCATTCTTAATGTCTTATTAACGTATTATATGTGTTTATTTGCTTAAGTTCCAAAGCGTATCCAACGCACGCTCGTTTTATCCCACGGATGTTTAAAACAGCGCAAATACACTCCAAATAGTGTACTTTTGATACCAAATAAGCATTTCACCTTTTGATAACTCATTCTAAAAGACTTATTAACATATTATATGTGTTTATTTGCTTAAGTTCCACAGCGTATCCAACGAATGCTTGTTTTATACCACGAATGCTTAAAATAGCGCAAATACACTCCAAATAATGTACTTTTGACACCAAATAAGCCTATGATCTTTTGAGAACTCATTCTTAACGTCTTATGAGCGTACTACACGTGTTTAGTTCCTTAAGTGTATGTATCTGCACACTTCCACACTTCAACTTCATTATTCAGATTTTTGCATGTGTAGAAACCCTTTTTAAAACACCAAAAACGTCCATCCCACTTGCTCCATATGCATGCAATCCATTTTGGCCCAAAATTGCTCCAAATTGCACCAAAATGCACTTTCTTTCCAACTTTGTTATTAGGACCTACAAACACACGAAAATAGCTTAAAACACTCTTATAAGCAATAACTAAGTAAGTAAATGCAAGAAAACATGTTAACTAAGTCGCATAAATATGCTCCTATCAAATTCCCCCACAAAACGAAACAAACAAACAAAACAAAGTAAACAAAACACATTCTAATCCTTCCAACATTTGCCTCAGGGATTTCCAATGCACATGACATGTTAAAAATCATTATTCCCACATATTTTAGTTATCTTCACACTTGAGCACATACTTAATCACAGTCACTGATGTGAAAAATAAGTTAACACACAAAATTGAACCCTCTTTTTATCAATTGTAGCAAAGTATGTAAATAGGGATCGTTCTAGACCGGGGATTAGGAGGGATTGCTAAACACTTGAAAACTGACTTAGAAATGTAAAAACAAAGTTTAAAGCACTAGATTAGACTCAAAAAATGCAAAACTAAACTCTAAAACACTAAAACGAACCAAAAGAATCAAAACAGCAACCAAACACTCAAAACTGCCTAAAAACCACTTTCTGGGCAGTTTTGAACACAAAGCATCAAATTGGACGAATTTGGGTTTTAACTTGTACCAAAACACTTAAAAACATAAACCAACACACTTTCCAATTAATCTAGGAATTCAAAATAATTGGGGATTTGATTTGGACGAAAATAAACTTAAATGGCAGATTGTAATACAAAGTTATGAAGAATCAATGGATGATGGAATGGCTAAGGGGTTCTTCTCCACACATGAAATATATGCAACGTAAATCAATTTCCAGTTATCAATTCAATAAGTTATGAACCTCAACACTCCAAGTTAATTAGGTCCGCTTAAATTAACCTTCAGATTTCCCTAGGATCATTGAATTGGATGAATATGCATCACAAACAAATTATTCCTAACAAGTTCTTTATATGAACAGCATGATAAAGACACAAGTTAGAATCATTACGTTCTTTGGAAATCATAAGCATCGACAAGGCATTCGTAACTATGAAAAGCATGATACTCGCCAGGAATCTACTTAACACGATCGTGACTAGCGACCTTCACTACTTACGAATATAAATTCATAACGATTAGGTGAAACAAATTTATATCCTAGCATCAAATTCAAGCATGCAAATTAAGCGTGCACTCTCAATCAACATACAAGAATAAGTTCTAAATCAAATGGTTTAGCAAATTGTATTCACGACTTATGTAACAATAACTGGAAGTAATCAACTCATTTCACATATATAATCATGGTTTTGAATACACCCTTAGCCAAAAACGAAATTAGCCAATCATACTTAAAGCAAAACAAAGATTACATGAATTAGACATTAAAATTCAAAGAAAGAAAACACCTAGAATGCTCCAACTTGGCAGCAAGTGCATCCAAGATTCCTCCTTTCCCTTGCTTGCGGCAGATTGGGTTATGGACAGGTTTTGGGTAGTTTTATGGTGTAGAATGGATGGGGAAGAGTATGGAAAGGTTTAGGGTGAGTGTGGAGGAGTGTTTGATGGTTGAAGGGTGGTAGAGAACTCGGCAAAGATGGTGGAATAAGGTGGAGTGGCTGTTATGTTTTCTGGGCACTAGAATGGTGTTTTTGGGGTGTTTTGCTGCCTAGGGTGAGTATGGACGAATTTTCTGCATGAATGATGAATATGGGAAGTTCAACCCTTTGCCAAGGGTTGTAAACATGTATATATAGGCCCCAAAAACCCTAGATAATCAGATTAGGCAGTGGGGAAATGCACAGCAAGGAGGGTGAATTTGTGGTGTGCAATGGTCCAAGGATGAAAATGGAGCAATGATGCAAAGTATGGAGGGTAAAATGGAGTGGTATTTCAGCTAGGGAGCATGAATGATTGTGTTCATTGCATGGAAATGAAAAGGGGACGTGAAATGTTTCATAAATTAGTTAAAGGTGCAGCAACATGTGTTGCACAAGGCATTGGATCCCAAATGTGGATGATGGAGCATCAATTGGTGCATGGAATGGTTGTGAAATCTGATGGGTGAAGGGAACAAGAGGTATGCAGCAATTGAGTGTGATAATTGAATGTATTGAGGCATGAAATCAGAAATATTTTAGGGGACAAGGATGATTAAGCATGCATGGGAATCCAAAGGGAATGCTATGTGGATTGCATGGCAAGGATGTGTGTCCTTTTGTGGCTGAGTTCATGATCCTTTGTACACTAATTCTTCACATTCTTAGCCTCTTTAAGTCTTCAATTTCGTCCAAACCTTGGTTCCAAATATGTGACATGCATTCCAAGCTCCGTTTTGCTCCAAAATGCTCCAAAATGCATCTTCTTGCCTACTTTGTCCTTAAAATCTGAAAACACACGAAAATGACTTTAAACATTAAAATAACTAAGGAAACACGACATAAATGCACAAGAACAAGCCAACTAAGTCGCATAAATATGCTCCTATCAGTCACCACTTACTAGTTCTCATTTAACCAATTAAAATGATGTTTTGAATGTAGTAACATGCCTTAGAGAATTTGCTCAATTCCTTACAAGATACTCTCTATTTTCACACACTTTCTGACTACACACCCTACACTAGTTATATGTGAGAAGATTGATGTAAACATGAAAACGAACACTCACATATATGTGTTACAAAGAAAGCAATTTCTGGAGTTATTAAGCATGTTTAGATATGATCTCATGAATGGAATGCTACTAATTAGATGCGAGAACCAGTGACACCATATGCTTCTACCAAATTCAAACTCCACAAATTGAAACACATAACACTCAAGATAGAAGTCAAGGGTTGTAACGAGGCTTGGGGTAATGGTTAACAAACGAAAGATAGGGATAACAAACGTTCCTAAGGCAATAGCAAGCAAAGTAATGAAATCGAAACTTAGAATTCACTTTCGAATGCAGAAATCAACTTTTAACACAAAGGGAAGATTTGAGCAATACTTAGGGCCGAATTCAATGTTTTGGACCCTTTCTTCAACAAACAACACTTTAGAACTCTTTTTCATACATTTTCACAACTTTTTTTTTCGACTCGTGTCTTATTAAGGACTTTGGCACACACACACACACACAAGAATCACTTCCCCCACACTTGTTTTCTGCAATACATTAATCAAAAGGAATTCAATTTGAGTCATGCTTTACTATGCTTCAAGAACAAGGGTATGGATGGTCCTAATCTAGGCTAGGTGAGGATAGTGTGGGTTAACAAAGAACGTAGGCTAAACAAGGCTCAACGGGGTTAAACTTAAACATATAATGAATGGGATAGGCTTTTTGGCTCTCGGCTCACTAAACAACTTCATCTTGAATATGTGTTATGCAAATCAATAACATGCTTTGAATGAAATAGGCATGAGTTCTAGCATTTGGAACTAAATGATGAAACGCCTTCTAAGTAGCAACCAAGCAAAAAATAATGAGATCATGCAACGACTTTAGAAAACAATGATGCACAGTTTATTAACTCTCCAAATAAACGTTTAGGCTCAAGTCTCACAAGGTTGTAGCGTACATTTGAGTTCCTTCTTTCAAGCATGTTACAAAACTGATTTTTCCTGTATGACTGCATGTGAATTCATAAATTATAACCACAACCAAGCATACACCAAAGAGTAAATCAAATGTTCATCCATGTTTATAACTCTCTTTAACAGTCATGTAATTAAAAACCAAATCCTCATCATTGTGTTGGAAGGTACCCTAAGACACATACAAAAACAACTCTTTTTGGTTTTTTTCAAAACAATTTTTCAAATTTTTATGAGATTTTCGGATTTTTATGTCAAAACACATAAAATACTCCAAAATAGCTTAAAAACACTTAAAACAACAAGGAACAACACTAGAAGTAATGGGTGATAAACTCCTACGAATTTCATGCAAAACAACTTGGTTACCCCCCCCACACTTAAATCAAACATTGTCCTCAATGTTTTAAGCATAAACTCACACAAAAACAAGCAAACAAACAATTAACGAATAAACATGACAAATATGGCAAAGTAAAAACCAGACAGAGTAGAGTTTAAGAACGCAAATCTGGTTTTGGAGATAGATGATCTTGTTGACTTTCCATAGCTTTGATCTCGAACTGGTTTGGAATTCTGAGCGAGAAATATGAGAGTTCCTTGGTTTCAAATCAGACTCCTTCTGCTGGGATGATTTGATTGTGCAGTCTGCATTCTTCTCTGCTTGTTTCTTCTGCACGGTGGGCAGGCACGAGGTAAAGGTGTTGGTCTGTTGCTTTCTTCAATCTTTCCAAGTGCCCACCTCTTGCTTTCTTTCTCCTTGTCCCTAGCTGAGGATGAATTGGTAAATTGTCTCCACATGCTTGATAGGAGCATATTTATGCGCCTTAGTTAGCTAGTTCTTATGCATTTTCGTTATGTTTTCTTAATTAAAGTAGTCTTTTGAGCTACTTTCATGTGTTTTCAGGTTCAAAGGGCATATGACATAAAAGATGGCAAAATGGAGCATTTTAGAGCAAAAGTGAGCTTGGATTGAAAAGTACATGCTTGGAACAAGGAATGGACGAGTTTGAAGGTCGAGGGAGCTTAAGAAATGAAGAAATGAAAGTAAAGAACAAAGAAGTCGGAATTGGCAACTAAAGTTTCTAAAGTTGGAAGTTTTTATTCTTGGAGGTTTCCATTTTCGAGAGTTTCTATTCTTGGCTTTGGGCTTCTAGACGACCCATCCCTACCTCTTGGACAAGGCCGCATCCTCCTAGCCCAATTCATCTTGGATCCTCACTTAATGCCGCACCTAAACCCTAGCCCATTTCCAAATCTGATTTCCCTAATCTCTGCCGCACCTAGGGCCCCAAAATACCTGATTTCCTTGCCTTGCAAGGCATTCTAGAAGGCCCATCTCTAACCCTAATCTGATTGCTAGGGTTTGAAGTGCCTATATATACTCCTTTAAACCCTTTGGCCGAAGAGACCCTCTCCATATTCAGAAATTCGTCCAAAACCCTATTTCCCACCTTGCCGCAACCTTCCATCCCCAAACTCCCAACTTTCTGCCCAAATTCAACCTTGCCGCACCATCCTTTTCCCCAAACCATTCCTACATCCTTCCATAACCATTCATCCACCTTGTGCAGCCACTAAAGGAGGAGAAAGAAGGAGTGCCGTGCAGTCCAAAGGAAGGAGAAGCCTTGCACATGCAATCTGCCATTAGTGGAGTGTTTGGAGTTCTTTCTTTCTTTGTTTCTGTTTTCATGTTTAATTTAAATTGTTGTTCAATTATGTTAGACATGTGGAACTAATTTCTTTTTAGTTAGAGGTGAATTTGAAGCCATGGACATATGTTTTATATGATTTGATTTCTTCCAATTATGATTTCAGAAATTGTGAATGTGATTTACTTATCTATTTGATTGATAACTTGTTTATGTATGTGGGTTGAGGGTCGACACTTAATTTGCATGCTTAAACTTGATGCTAGGGTATAAGGGAATTTCACCTAATCGTTATTAACTTATATTCATAAGTAGTGAAAGTCGCTAGTCACGATTGTGTTAAGTAAATCCTAGGCAAGAGTAACATGCGTATCCCATAGTTATGAATGCCTCGTCAATGCTTATGATGTCCATTGAACTTAATGATCTTTGATATGTGTCTCTATCATGCGTATTCCATAGTTAGGGCCCTTGATAAGAATAATTTGGTTGTAATGCGTATTCCATTCAATTCAATGAATCTAGGGAAATCTGAGAATTAATTGGTGCAATCTAGTTAATTTGGGGCATTGTCATTCATGGTTTGTTGAAAGAGTAATCGGAGATCGAGTTGTATGCATATGTTCATGTGTGGATAAGGAATCCTCTAACTAGCTTCTCACCATTCTATTTAATCACAATCTGTTTTGCTTTACATTTGTTTTTAAAGTTTGAGTTTTAAAGTTTTAATTTCGTCAAAATCATTCCCCCATCTATTTTAAAGTGTTAGATTAGTTAGAAATCCATTTAGTTGTGTTTCTAAGTGTTTGGAGTCAAGTCATAGTCCAAATTCGTCCAAAGTAGTGTAGGTGCTCAAAACTGCCCAGAAAGTGGTTTTTAGGCAGTTTTGAGCCTTCTAGTTGCTGTTTTGAGTTTTTAGTTTGTTTAGGTGTTTTAAACCCTAGTTTTGCATTAATTGAGTCTAGTTTAGTGTTCTACATTATATTTTTATGTTCTTGAGTCAGTTTTACAGTGAATAGCATCCCTAGTTAATCCCCGGTTAGAACGATCCCTATTTGCTCATATACTACAATTGTCATCCATAGGGTTTAATTTGTGTGTCAAGTTAATTTACACATCAAATTTTGGCGCCGGTTCCGGGGATTAGCAAAATTGCTAATCCCTTGTGTTATTGCCGTGTGTTTTAGTATAAATTACTTAGTTTCTTATTTTGTTTTGTTTTCTTGGTTTAGGTACTAGTGCATGACGCGGAGCTCTCAAACTGTGCATGCACACATATTGGATTTTAACAACGATTTTGAACGTGATTTGAGAAGAAAGAGGAGGCATACCGAACCTAGTGAACCTAGTTCAAGTTCAGAGGCCGAATCTGAGTTTGAAGAAGTGGAAGAAGAAGTTATGGCCGCGGACAATCGGACCATTAAAGAGCTTTCGGCCTCGGGGGTGACCAATGCCGCACCATTATGCATTCAATACCCCGCGGCTGCCCAAGGCAAGACCGACGAATTTGAGTTGAAGTCAAGCTTGTTGCACCACATTCCGAAATACCATGGGCTTTCCATGGAAGATCCCAACAAGCATCTCAAGGAGTTCGAGGTTGTTTGTTCGAGCATGACACCCATCAATGTTGACGGGAGTATTCTGATGATGAAGGCTTTTCCATTCTCACTTTTGGAAAAGGCGAAAGATTGGCTTTACGAGTTAGCACCCGGAACGGTTACATCTTGGGATAGTATGAAAAGAGCGTTCTTGGAGAAGTTTTTCCCGACTTCAAGAGTCATTCTCTTGAGGAAACGGATTAGTGGCATCCAACAAAACCCAGGTGAATCATTTCCTTCTTATTATGAACGTTTTAAATCACTTGTTGCTTCTTGTCCACAGCATCAAATGAAGGAGGAACTACTCATTCAATACTTCTACGAAGGACTCCTTCCCATGGAACGCCAAATGCTTGATGCCTCGGCGGGAGGAGCGTTGGTGGATAAGACTCCGGGGGCTGCAAAAGTTCTAATTGCCAACCGAGCACATAATGCACAACAATACGAAGGTGTTGGACAAAGGGACCCCCCACGGCCACAAGTGAATGAGGTAAGTTCTATGCCCGAGATTCAATCCCAATTAGCTAACCTTACTTCTATTGTTTCTCAGTTGGCCGAGGGAATGAAGATTCATGGACCAAGTGTGTGTGGCGTGTGTTCTATGCAAGGACATGCCAACGATCAATGCCCTCAATTGATTGAGAATGGGGGTTGGGAATCTGCCAATGCCGTGGGTTTTGGGAACCAAAATCAACCACGCCATGATCCATACTCTAATTCCTACAATCCGGGGTGGAGGGACCATCCGAATTTCAAATGGCGGGATCCTCAACAACCCCAACAACAAGGAGGATTTAGGCAGCAACCACCGGGCTTTTATACAAAGCCATTTGTCCCCAATCAAAACCAAGTGCAAACCGCCCCACCAACCTCAGGTACGTCTTTGGATAATGATCAAGTTGTTAAGTTACTTACTACTTTGACGCAGGAAGTACAAACTCAAAATAAGGAGAGACAAATCCAAGACAAACGGGTGGATAATTTGGAGAAGCAAATGGGTCAAATTGCCGAGTTTATGGGGCAAATTAGAGAGCAAGGTAGATTGCCTAGTTCAACCGTTGTGAACCCGAAGGGAGGATTTGAAACCGCTAAGGCCATCATGTTGAGAAGTGGTAAACAGGTTGGA
This sequence comes from Malus sylvestris, assembly GCF_916048215.2. NCBI lineage: Eukaryota > Viridiplantae > Streptophyta > Magnoliopsida > Rosales > Rosaceae > Malus > Malus sylvestris. The sequence goes on from NC_062270.1 coordinate 21,442,206, forward strand.
GCGGACTCAAATACATCCAAATCAAGTCAAGACGAGGAGGACAAGATGCTGAAAGAGGAAGCACAGGGAGCAAAGCCCACGGCCAAGGATGACCAAACCTTGCCGCCACCACCTAGTCCTCCTAAACCGTCCCTAACCACCAAGGTAAGTCCCAATTCGACTTTTTCTAGTTCTATTCCACTAAATGTGCCCTTTCCTGGCAGGTTTAGGCAATCAAAGAAGGAAGAAGCCGAGAAGGACATTCTAGAGACCTTTCGGAAAGTTCAAGTCAATATCCCGCTCCTTGATGCGATTAAGCAAGTCCCGAGGTATGCTAAGTTCTTAAAAGAACTTTGTACAACAAGGAGAAGGATTTCGAACAAAGAGGTGGTCCAGGTAAGTGAAAACGTCTCTGCTGTGTTACAAAGGAAATTACCCCCTAAATGCAAAGATCCGGGTAGTTTTACAATTCCGTGCGTTATTGGTAATACTAAGTTTGAACAATGCATGTTAGACTTAGGGGCTTCGATTAATGTTATGCCATACTCGATTTATGCATCTATGAACTTAGGTGAGCTTAAAAATGATGGTGTGATAATTCAATTAGCCGATCGTTCTAATGCATATCCAAAGGGTGTTTTGGAAGATGTTTTGGTGCAGGTTGGTAACTTGATTTTTCCAGCGGATTTCTACGTGCTTGACATGGAGGATTCAGCCCATTCCACCCCATTGCCGATTCTATTAGGGAGGCCCTTCATGAAAACAGCCCGCACCAAGATAGATGTGTTTAAAGGAACTTTAACGATGGAATTTGATGGGGAAGTCATTGATTTTAATCTTTCTGAAAGTATTAAATTTCCTAAGGACGATCATTCTTGCTTTTCTATTGATATAATTGATGATTTGGCGCAGGATTTCCTCGATTGTTTGGAGAGGGATACACTTGAAACGACAATTGCACAAGGAATTGGGCACAAAAATGGTGTTGCCGTGCCTAGAAGTGAGGATGAGGCCGAGATAGTGGCTGCCCTTGAGTCACTCCCTCAACACCATGGTAAGCCTTCTAACCCAATTTCAATTCCAGTTTCCACTAATCAGATGTTACCCTCAGTGATTCAGGCACCCGTACTTGAGCTTAAACCGTTACCCGATCATTTAAAATACGTTTTTCTGGGAGACAACGAGACATTGCCCGTCATTGTCTCTTCATCACTCACGGCCATAGAGGAGGAGAAGTTGATCCGAGTGTTGAAAGAGCACAAGACGGCCATTGGGTGGACTTTGGCCGATATTAGGGGAATTAGCCCCACTACGTGCATGCATCGCATACTTTTAGAGGAGGGGGCTAAACCAACTCGAGAGGCTCAGCGCCGTCTCAACCCTCCAATGATGGAAGTTGTGAAAAAGGAGATTATCAAACTTCTTGATTGTGGAGTGATTTATCCGATCTCTGATAGTCGTTGGGTGTCACCGGTGCAATGTGTTCCAAAGAAGTCCGGAGTGACCGTGGTGAAGAATGCCGAGAATGAGCTTGTGCCAACCCGTATCCAAACAGGTTGGCGAGTGTGCATTGATTATAGGAAGCTCAACGCCACCACAAGGAAGGACCACTTCCCTTTGCCGTTCATTGATCAAATGCTTGAAAGGTTAGCCGGTCATTCTTTTTATTGTTTCCTTGATGGTTATTCTGGATATAATCAGATTGTCATAGCGCCGGATGACCAAGAAAAGACAACTTTCACATGCCCCTTTGGTACTTTTGCTTATCGTCGCATGCCTTTTGGGTTATGCAATGCTCCGGCCACATTTCAAAGGTGTATGGTGAGTATCTTTTCAGATTTTGTGGAAAAGATTATTGAGGTATTTATGGATGATTTCAGTGTGTTTGGTGATTCATTTGATGGATGTTTGGAAAATCTCACACTAATTTTGAAACGATGTGTAGAAACTAACCTAGTGCTTAATTGGGAAAAATGTCACTTTATGGTTAGACAAGGCATAGTTCTAGGGCATATTGTTTCAGAAAGAGGAATTGAAGTGGATAAATCGAAAATAGATCTTGTACGCTACTTACCCTCTCCTACTTCGGTTCGAGAGGTTCGTTCGTTTCTTGGTCATGCAGGATTTTATAGGCGATTTATCAAGGACTTCTCCAAGATCTCTAATCCTCTTTGCCGTCTCCTCCAGAAAGATGTGGCGTTTGACTTCAACAAGGAGTGTGAGAAGGCGTTCAATCACCTAAAGGACATGCTAACTTCGGCCCCTATCATAATTCCACCGGATTGGAGCCTTCCTTTTGAGCTTATGTGCGACGCTTCCGATTATGCATTAGGAGCTGTTTTGGGGCAAAGGAAGCACAAGAGGCCGCATGCTATCTATTATGCCTCTCGGACTTTAAATGATGCACAATTGAATTATTCCACCACTGAAAAAGAACTTCTAGCTGTTGTATTTGCTTTAGATAAATTCCGTTCTTATTTGCTTGGTACTAAAGTTATTATTTATACTGACCATGCAGCATTGAAGTATTTGTTCACCAAGAAGGAGGCCAAACCACGACTCATTCGTTGGATGCTTCTTCTCCAAGAGTTCGATATCGAAATCCGGGACAAGAAGGGAAGTGAAAACGTGGTGGCTGACCACTTGAGCCGTATGGTACATGAGGAGGATGCCGTACCTATCATGGAGACATTCCCAGATGAGCAACTGATGTCCGTCAAGGTAAGTGAACCGTGGTATGCTGATTTGGTGAATTATTTGGTGTCTAAACATGTTCCTAGGGAATTACTTAAACACCAAGGTGATAAATTGAAGAAAGAGGCACGGTTTTATGTGTGGGATGACCCGTATTTATGGAAATATTGCCCTGACCAAGTTATACGTAGGTGTGTGCACGATTCTGAGTTTAATGCTATTCTAACATTTTGTCACACTTATGCTTGTGGGGGACACTTTGGCACTAATAGAACAGCACTTAAGGTATTAGAATGTGGTTTCTATTGGCCTACCATCTTTAGGGATGCTAGAACATTTTGCATGTCTTGTGATAGATGCCAAAGAACGGGCAATATAGGTCCTAAACAACAAATGCCGCAAACCCCCATTTTTAGTGTTGAAATATTTGATGTTTGGGGTATTGATTTTATGGGTCCCTTTCCTTCGTCACATGGATTTCTTTATATATTACTTGCTGTGGATTATGTGTCGAAGTGGGTGGAAGCAAAAGCCACCCGAACTAACGATTCTCGAGTGGTTGCAGATTTTGTGAAAACTAACATTTTTGCAAGGTTCGGAATGCCACGCGTGCTCATCAGTGATGGAGGTTCCCATTTTTGTAATCGAACCATCGAGGCGTTGCTCAAGAAATACAATGTCACGCATAAGGTGGCCACACCTTATCATCCTCAAACGAGCGGGCAAGCCGAGGTTTCGAATAGGGAAATCAAGCAAATTATTGAGAAGACCGTGGGGCCTACGAGGAAGGATTGGAGTTTGCGCTTAAACGATGCATTGTGGGCGTATCGCACTGCCTACAAAACCCCCATTGGGATGTCACCTTTTCGGCTCATCTATGGGAAGCCATGCCATCTTCCCGTCGAGTTAGAGCATCGTGCACACTGGGCCTTCAAAACGTTTAACATGGACCTTGATGCCGCAGGTTTACATAGGAAGCTCCAATTGTGTGAGCTTGAGGAAATCCGACATGAAGCTTATGAGAATGCCCGGATTTACAAGGAGAAGACGAAGGCATTCCATGACAAGATGATTCGTGCCAAGACGTTCTCTATTGGGCAGAAAGTGTTGTTGTTCAATTCTCGCCTTCGGTTGTTTCCGGGTAAGTTGCGTTCCAAATGGGTTGGTCCTTTTATTGTCACTAATGTTTTCCCTCATGGTGCAGTGCAAATCAAGAGTTCAAGGACGCATCAAGAATTCAAGGTGAACGGGCATCGATTGAAGCCCTATTACGAGATGTTTGAGGAGCATGTCGTGGAGGAGGTACCCCTCCATGCCGTTGCACCTAGTCCAGCTTAAACGGAGGTACCGTCCGGCTGGAAGACGTTAAAGCAAGCGCTTCGTGGGAGGCAACCCATGCATTCGACAAAGGAAGACCTAGAGAGCACTCCAATTCCAGATTTGCGTTCCTAAACCCTTCTCTTTGTTGTTTATTTCGTTTCTGCCATGTTTAGTTTGTGTAGTGTTTGTTTGTTTTGTTTATGTGTTTTTGTGTGAGTCTATGCTTGAAACATTGAGGACAATGTTTGGTTTCAGTGTGGGGGGGTAACCAAAGTGTTTTGATGCAAATTCGTAGGGTTTTCTCACTCATACTTCCCAATGTTGTTTCTTGCTGTTTTTAGGTGTTTTTAAGCTGTTTTGGTGTGTTTTAATGTGTTTTGATTCAAAAATCCGAAAATCCCATAAAAATTTGAAAATTTGTTTTAAAAAAAAACCCAAAAAGAGTTGTTTTTGTGGTTGTTTGTGTCTTAGGGTACCTTCCAACACAATGATGAGGATTCGGTTTTTAATTGCATGACTGTTAAAGAGAGTTATAAACATGGATGAAAGTTTGATTTACTCTTGGTTTATGCTTGGTTGTGGTTATAACTTATGAATTCACATGTAATCATAAAGAAAAAAATTAGTTTTTGTAACATGTTTGAAGGAAGGAACTCAAACTAACGCTACAACCTTGTGAGACTTGAGCCTAAACATTATTTGGAGAGTTAAAATCTGTGCATTCTTGTTTTCTAAAGTCGTTGCATGATCTCACTATTCTTTGCTTGGTTATTACTTAGAAGGCGTTTCATCACTTTAGTTCCAAATGCTAGAACTCATGCCAATTTCATTCAAAACATTTCATTGAATTGCATAACACGTATTCAAGATGAAGTTGTTTAGTAGTACCACCATAGCCAAAAAGCCTTCATTCCATACATTTGTTTTGTAGGTTTTAGCCCCGTTGAGCCTTGTTTAGCCTATATTGTTTGTTAACCCACGTTATCCTTACCTAGCCTAGATTAGGACCATCCATACCCTTGTTCTTAAAGCATAGTAAGCATGACTTAAAATGAATTCCTTTTGATCAAGGGTGTGCAGAAAACAAGTGTGGGGGAAAGTGAGCCTTGTGTATTGTGTGCCAAAGTCTTAAATGAGGCATGGGGTAGAAAAGAAAAGAAAAGAAAAAAAATGTGAAAAGTGTGAAAAAGAGTTGAAAGAGCATGAAAATGAGCTCTAAGGTGTTGGTTGTTGAAGAATGGGTCCAAAACAGTGAATTTGACCCTAAGTGTTGCATGAATTTCCCCTTTGAGTTTAAAAGTTGATTTTTGCATTCAAAAGTGAATTCTAAGTGTCAATTTCATTGCTTTGCTTACTATTGTTTTAAGAACGTTTGTTTACCCTTCACCTTTCTTTGTTAGCCAATACCCCAAGCCCCGTTACAACCCTTAACTTCTATCTTGAGTGTTGTGTATTTCAATTTGTGGAGTTTGGGATTGGTATGAGCATATGGTGTCACTGGTTCTCGCGTCTAAGTAGTAGCATTCCTTTCATGAGATCATATACATGCTTATTAAATTCAGAAAAAGCTTTCCTTGTTATAACATATGTGAGCATTCGTTTTCATATTTACATCAATCTTCTCACATATAACTAGTATAGGGTGTGTAGTCAGAAAATCTGTGTGAAAATTGAGTGCATATCTAGTGAGGAATTGAGCAAATTCTCTAAGGCATGTTACTAAAGTCAAAATCATGTTTTAATTGGTTAAATGTGAACTAGTACGTGGTGACTATGATTAAGTGTGTGCTTAAGTGTAAAGATGGCTAAAATCTGTGGGAATGATGATTTTTAATATGTCATGTGCATTAGAAATCCCTGAGGCAAACGTTGGAAGGTTTAGGTTGTTTTTGTTTGTTTTGTTTCGTTTTGTTTTTCTTTTGTTTCTTTGTTTTGCTCGAGGACTAGCAAAAGCTAAGTGTGGGGGAATTTGATAGGAGCATATTTATGCGCCTTAGTTAGCTAGTTCTTATGCATTTTCGTTATGTTTTCTTAGTTAAAGTAGTCTTTTGAGCTACTTTCATGTGTTTTCAGGTTCAAAGGGCATATGACATAAAAGATGGCAAAATGGAGCATTTTAGAGCAAAAGTGAGCTTGGATTGAAAAGTACATGCTTGGAACAAGGAATGGACGAGTTTGAAGGTCGAGGGAGCTTAAGAAATGAAGAAATGAAAGTAAAGAACAAAGAAGTCGGAATTGGCAACTAAAGTTTCTAAAGTTGGAAGTTTCTATTCTTGGAGGTTTCCATTTTCGAGAGTTTCTATTCTTGGCTTTGGGCTTCTAGACGACCCATCCCTACCTCTTGGACAAGGCCGCATCCTCCTAGCCCAATTCATCTTGGATCCTCACTTAATGCCGCACCTAAACCCTAGCCCATTTCCAAATCTGATTTCCCTAATCTCTGCCGCACCTAGGGCCCCAAAATACCTGATTTCCTTGCCTTGCAAGGCATTCTAGAAGGCCCATCTCTAACCCTAATCTGATTGCTAGGGTTTGAAGTGCCTATATATACTCCTTTAAACCCTTTGGCCGAAGAGACCCTCTCCATATTCAGAAATTCGTCCAAAACCCTATTTCCCACCTTGCCGCAGCCTTCCATCCCCAAACTCCCAACTTTCTGCCCAAATTCAACCTTGCCGCACCATCCTTTTCCCCAAACCATTCCTACATCCTTCCATAACCATTCATCCACCTTGTGCAGCCACTAAAGGAGGAGAAAGAAGGAGTGCCGTGCAGTCCAAAGGAAGGAGAAGCCTTGCACATGCAATCTGCCATTAGTGGAGTGTTTGGAGTTCTTTCTTTCTTTGTTTCTGTTTTCATGTTTAATTTAAATTGTTGTTCAATTATGTTAGACATGTGGAACTAATTTCTTTTTAGTTAGAGGTGAATTTGAAGCCATGGACATATGTTTTATATGATTTGATTTCTTCCAATTATGATTTCAGAAATTGTGAATGTGATTTACTTATCTATTTGATTGATAACTTGTTTATGTATGTGGGTTGAGGGTCGACACTTAATTTGCATGCTTAAACTTGATGCTAGGGTATAAGGGAATTTCACCTAATCGTTATTAACTTATATTCATAAGTAGTGAAAGTCGCTAGTCACGATTGTGTTAAGTAAATCCTAGGCAAGAGTAACATGCGTATCCCATAGTTATGAATGCCTCGTCAATGCTTATGATGTCCATTGAACTTAATGATCTTTGATATGTGTCTCTATCATGCGTATTCCATAGTTAGGGCCCTTGATAAGAATAATTTGGTTGTAATGCGTATTCCATTCAATTCAATGAATCTAGGGAAATCTGAGAATTAATTGGTGCAATCTAGTTAATTTGGGGCATTGTCATTCATGGTTTGTTGAAAGAGTAATCGGAGATCGAGTTGTATGCATATGTTCATGTGTGGATAAGGAATCCTCTAACTAGCTTCTCACCATTCTATTTAATCACAATCTGTTTTGCTTTACATTTGTTTTTAAAGTTTGAGTTTTAAAGTTTTAATTTCGTCAAAATCATTCCCCCATCTATTTTAAAGTGTTAGATTAGTTAGAAATCCATTTAGTTGTGTTTCTAAGTGTTTGGAGTCAAGTCATAGTCCAAATTCGTCCAAAGTAGTGTAGGTGCTCAAAACTGCCCAGAAAGTGGTTTTTAGGCAGTTTTGAGCCTTCTAGTTGCTGTTTTGAGTTTTTAGTTTGTTTAGGTGTTTTAAACCCTAGTTTTGCATTAATTGAGTCTAGTTTAGTGTTCTACATTATATTTTTATGTTCTTGAGTCAGTTTTACAGTGATTAGCATCCCTAGTTAATCCCCGGTTAGAACGATCCCTATTTGCTCATATACTACAATTGTCATCCATAGGGTTTAATTTGTGTGTCAAGTTAATTTACACATCAATGCTTCGAGGTATCATTTTCACTTCCCTTATCTGTTCCCCAGGCAGATGTGGTAGACGAAGAGGAAGCATAAGATGATGAAGATGAGTACTCAAGAGCAAGGCTAGGTAAGCAATCAGGAAGGGGTTCCAGACAGTCGGTTCTAGATCGGAAGATTGATACCAAGTGCTGGCTGATTACTCATTTTCTCCTTGTCCTAAAACAACGACAAGGAGAAGGACAGGGAGAACGCATGATATGAGATACTCTTGCTTTCAACCTTCATGATATGAAATACTTTTGCTTTGGATGGGTTGTTTGCAGAGGTACCCCAAGGAATAAGGAACACTGAGTGACTCGAGAGGGTTTGTTGGAAAGGCATTCTTGGAGATGACGGAAGGTTATGTATGTCTGCCTTGCCATGGAGGGTGAAGATCGACATTTATAGGAAATAATAACCGATATTGTTCTTTCACTTTTGTCGGCAACCGTTAGATGATTGAACAGTAAACTTCACGTGCTTTCTACTTCACCAGAAATCGTCGACAGATTGCCCATGATTTCCGTAAATCTGAGTATGCATGTGATAGGCGCTGACACGTCTGGAAAAGTAAGTGCCTCTTCGATATCTGGAATCGGCGTTTCGACAAACTGCCCGTGATTTCCTCAAAGCTGACTCTGCATGTGATAGATGTTGACACGTCTGGAAAAGCAGATGGTTGGAATCGGCGCTTCGATAAACTGCCCGTGATTTCCGCAAAGCTTACTCTGCATGTGACAGATGCTGACACGTCTGGAAAAGCAGATGCCTCTCGATATCTGGAATTGCCTCTTCGATCTCTGAAATCCCGTCGAGTGTAGAGGTTGCATTTGACAAATGCGGACAAATCTGGAAAAGAAGATTGGCCGCGGTTTCTGAGCAAGCCTAGCTTTTGAGAAAGCTAGCGCCTCTTTGATTTTTTTAGTTGGCCTCTTCGATTTCTAAACTCGCCTCTTCAATCTCTGAAATCCCATCACATGCTGATTTTTATAGAGGTACGCAGGACGTTCAAAGCACACTTGAATTTCTGCCTATAGAAAACTCCCTTCTTGCACTTCTACGATCTTGACTTGTCCGACCTCTTCTTTCTTTAACACCTCTGAAAATGTCTGGCCCTTCCGACCGTCGTTTTGACTTGAACCTTGGTGAAGAGGCAGTCCCGCCTTCTCCAAACAACATATGGCGCCCATCCTTCATATCTCATACTGGTCCTCTTACCGTTGGGGATTCGGTGATGAAGAATGACATGACCGCTGCGGTGGTGGCCCGGAACCTTGTCACTCCTAAAGATAACAGACTGCTTTCTAAACGGTCTGATGAGTTGGCTGTTAAGTGATAGGAGCATATTTATGCGCCTTAGTTAGTTAGTTCTTATGCATTTATGTTGTGTTTTCTTAGTTAAGTTAGTCTTTTAAGCTATTTTCATGTGTTTTCAGGTTTTAGAGACAAAGTGAGCAAAAGGATGCAATTTGGAGCATTTTGGAGCAAAATTGGGCTAAAATGGAGTTCATGCACATGAAGCACAAGGGATGGACGAATTTGAGGAATTGGTGAAGCTAGGAAGGTGTTTCAAAGTTGAAGAATTGAAGATACAAAGTTTCCTAGTTGAAGAAGGAAATGACTTGAATGAAGGATTCCTAAATGAATTGGGATTCCTAATCACTAAAGGAGTCCTAATTGAAGATGGATTCCTAGATATATGAAGTTTCCTACTCAAGCAAGGTTTCCTACATGAAGAAGAAGAATTAAAGCCAAAGAATCAGCTCAAGATAAGGAGTATTATCCAAAACCTCATCCATAACCTTATCTTAGCTTATCTTATCCAATCAAACCTTATCCTATCCTATCTTATCCTTATCCTAAACTATCCACATTCCAGCCACTTAGGAGGGTTTCTAATTAGATTAGGATGCTTAAAATGGGATTTCTAGAAGACCTTATCTTATCCTACCAAGATGACACCTAAGAACCTTTCTAGAAGCCTAAAAATCTGCCTTGCATTATCCTTCTAGAAACCACACTTTGTGCCAAATTTTCTACCCTATTTCCTTTAGGATTTTGGTTTCTAGAAGCCTTATCATTTCACACTCTTTGTGCTGCACCTTATCTCCCAATCCCTTTGGGTTTTTGACTTGTTTTCCTTATAGGGTTGGATGTTATTATCCTATGCAATTTAGGCCTTTAAAACCTTGTCCTTTGCTACCTAGGAGATGGGATTTTCAGCCTATATATACAACCCATTGCCGCACCCTTTCACTCACCACCCTCTACCAGATTTTCACTACACCATTCACCAATCATCCCTCATTGTGCCGTGAGTTTGCAAGGAGAAGAAGGAAGACAACTTGGAGCCGTGCATGCCATTCAAGACGTTGGATTGTCGAAGCGTTTCTAGGTGTTTTCTATCTTTGTTTGTTTGCGAACATGAGGAACTAATTTCTTTATAGTTAGAGGGGAATTCAAAGCCATGATCATATGTTTTATATGACTTGATTTCTTCCAATTATGGTTTCATGAATCCTGAATGTGGTTTACTTATCTATTTGATTGATAACATGTTTATGTATGTTGATTGAGGGTCGACACTTAGTTTGCATGCATGAATTTGATGCTAGAGTACAAGGGAATTTCACCTAATCGTTATTAACTTATATTCATAAGTAGTAAAAGTCGCTAGTCACGATTGTGTTAAGTAAATCCTAGGCAAGAGTAACATGCGTATCCCATAGTTATGAATGCCTCGTCAATGCTTATGATTTCCATTGAACTTAATGATCTTTGATATGTGTCTCTATCATGCGTATTCCATAGTTAGGGTCCTTGATAAGAATAATTTGGTTGTAATGCGTATCCCATTCAATTCAATGAATCTAGGGAAATCCGAGAATTAATTGGTCAATCTAGTTAATTTGGGGCATTGTCATTCAAGGTTTATTGAAAGAGTAATTGGAAATCGAGTCGTATGCATATGTTTCATGTGTGGAGAAGGAACCTTCTAACTAGCCTTTCACCATCTTAGTTTTCATCAAAACGTTTTTGTCAAAGTTTATTTTCAAAGTTTCTGTTTTCAAAGTTAAATTCGTCCAAAATCAATCCCCCTTTACTTAGTTGAGTCATAGTAGTTAGAAATCACTTTAGTTTGTGTTTTTAAGTGTCTTAGGTCAAGTTAAAACCAATTTTCGTCCAAGTTTGTGTCTAGTGTTCAAAACTGCCTAGATTGTGGTTTTAAGGCAGTTTTGAGTGTTTTTGGGCTGTTTTGAGTCTTTTGGTTTGTTTTGGTGTTTTAAAGTTTAGTTTTGCATTCTTTGAGTCTAGTTTAGTGTTTTAAACTTGTTTTTACGTATTTGAGTCAGTTTTCAAGTGATTTTGCAATCCCTCCTAATCCCCGGTTTAGAACAATCCCTACTTACATACTTTGCTACAATTGATAAAAAGAGGGTTAATTTGTGTGTCAACATAATTTTCACATCAGTTTCTAGAAGTTCTAGAAAGGTTTGGGGCGTCACTTTTGTAGGACAAGGGATAAGGCCTTCTAGAAAGGTTGTTTTGTGGCTGATTTCTAGAAAAACAAGGGATAAGGTGCAACACCTTTGTAGGAGTGGATAAGGGCTTCAAGAAACCTATTTTAATGTGTTTTAATCTGAAAATAAATCCCCTTTGCAACTGGAATTAAGTTAGGATAGGATTAGGATAGGATAAGATAAGATAAGGTTGGATAAGATTTTGGATAATGTTCCTTCTTTTGAGCTGATTTCTTATCTTCCTTGACTTGGATTTATTTCTTCACTCTTTTCAGCACATTTCTAGCCTCTTGAACTTCAAATACGTCCATCCATCTTGCTCCATTCATAAGCTATTGATAGGAGCATATTTATGCGCCTTAGTTAGCTAGTTCTTATGCATTTCCATGGTGTTTTCTTAGTTAAAGTAGTCTTTTAAGCTAGTTTGATGTGTTTTCAGGTTTTAAGGCCAAAGGATGCAAGAAGATGCATTTTGGAGCTTTTTGGAGCAAAATTGGGCTTGGAATGATTATCACATAATTGGAGCCAAGGTTTGGACGAATTTGAAGACTTGAAGATGATGATTCCTACTAGGTTTCCTAGTTGAAGTAGGAAAGTGCTTACATGATGAAGGATTCCTAATGGACGAAGGATTCCTAATGGACGAAGGATTCCTAATTGAAGATGGATTCCTAATCACGTGAGGATTCCTAGAAGAACAAGGATTCCTCCTCCAACAAGGATTCCTACTTGAAGTAGGAAAGTTAAGCCAAGGTTTCCTACTTTGGTTTGATTTTTCCTAATTGTCCCTAAAAGTTCCAGCAATTATGAAGACTTTCTAAGCATTCTAGGACACAAAACAAAAGCCTAGAACCCTTTTGAACCCTTGCCGCACCCCCATTTGCATTTCCTCTTCCTTATTTTCTGTTTTTATGCTTTAAAACACCTTCCTTTTGTGTTTTAAACCCTAGCCGAATTTCCCTTGCCCTTTCCTTTAATTTTTTGATTTATTTCCTAATTCTAGAATCCTTAGACTTAATTTCTGATTTCCTAATCAACCTAGGGTTTTAATTTCTGTTTTCCTTTAAATAAACCTCCTTGTTGCAGCCACAAAACATTCCACACACATCCATACAACTCCATTCACGCCAGAATTCATCCACCATCCCTAACCGCACCATTCCTTCACCATTCACCATATTTTTCTGACCCAAAACCACCCTAGCCGCACCACCCATCAACCCTAAACACTTCCATACGTCTTCCATCCATTCTATATCATTCAATTACCCAAGAAACCACCAACATCCAATCTGCCGCAAGCAAGGAAAGGGGACAGATTCTCTACAATTGTTTGGCTCTTCATTCTGAGTTGTTGAACGATTTTAGGTGTTTTCTATCTTATATTTCAATGTCTAATTCATGTAATCTTTGTTTTGCTTTGAGTATGATTGGCTAAATTCGTTTTGGCTAAGGGTGTATTCAAAACCATGATTATATATGTGAAATAAGTTGATTACTTTCAGTTATCGTTGCATAAGTCGTGAATACAATTTGCTTAACCGTTTGATTTAGAACTTATTCTTGTATGTTGATTGAGAGTGCACGCTTAATTTGCATGCTTGAATTTGGTGCTAGGATATAAGTTTGTTTCACCTAATCGTTATGAATTTATATTCGCAAGTAGTGAAGGTCGCTAGTCACGATCGTGTTAAGTAGATTCCTGGCAAGAGTATCATGCTTTTCATAGTTACAAATGCCTTGTCGATGCTTATGATTTCCAAAGAACGTAATGATTCTAACTTGTGTCTTTCTTTATCATGCTGTTCATATAGAGAACTTGTTAGGAATAATTTGTTTGCGATGCATATTCATCCAATTCAATGATTCTAGGGAAATCTGAAGGTTAATTTAAGCGGACCTAATTAACTTGGAGTGTCGAGGTTCACAACTTATTGAATTGATAACTGGAAATTGATTTACGTTGCATATATTTCATGTGTGGAGAAGAACCCCTTAGCTCTTCCATCATTCATTAATTCATCACAATTTTGTCTACTGTTTTCTTTACAATCTGCCATTTAATTTAAATTCGTCCAAAATCAACCCCACTTTATTTCTTTGAGTTATATTAGTTAGAACTTGTCTTAGATTATGTTTTTAAGTGTTTTAGGTCATTAGAAAACCAAAATTCGTCCAAGTTTGCATTAGAGTCCCAAAACTGCCCAGAAAGTGTTTTAAGGCAGTTTTGAGTGTTTTTGGTGCTGTTTTGAGTCTTTTGATTTGTTTTAGTGTTTTAGAGTTTAGTTTTGCATTCTTTGAGTCTAGTTGAGTGTTTTAAACCTAGTTTTACATATTTGAGTCAGTTTAGAGTGTTTTAGCAATCCCTCCTAATCCCCGGTTTAAGAACGATCCCTACTTATCCATACTACATTTGTCAACAAGAGGGTTTAATTTGTGTGTTTAGTTATTTTACGCATCAGCTATCCATTTGGTGCCCAAAACTGCCTCAAAATGCTCCAAATTGCACTTTCTTGCCAACTTTGTCATATGGACCTACAAACATACGAAAATAGCTTAAAACACTATAATAAACACAAACAAACTATGAAAATGCAAGAAAACAAGCTAACTAAGTCGCATAAATATGCTCCTATCATTTATCACCCATAATTTCAAATGTTGTTCCTTGCTGTTTTTAGGTGTTTTTAGGCTGTTTTGGTGTGTTTTAGTGTGTTTTGACATAAAAATTCGAAAATCCCATAGAAATTTGAAAGAATGTTTTGAAAAACCCAAAAAGAGTCGTTTTAAAGTTGTTTTTTTTTGTGTTTGTTTGTGTCTTAGGGTACCTTCCAACACAATGATGAGGATTCGGTTTTTAATTGCATGACTGTTAAAGAGAGTTGTAAACATGGATGAAAGTTTGATTTACTCTTTGGTTTATGCTTGGTTGTGGTTATAACTTATGAATTCGTGCTTGAAGGAAGGAACTCGAACTAACGCTACAACCCTGAGAGACTTGAGCCTAAACGTTTATTTGGAGAGTTAAAATCTGTGCATTATTGTTTTCTAAAGTCATTGCATGATCTCATTATTCTTTGCTTGGTTACTACTTAGAAGGCATTTCATCATCTAGTTCCAAACACTAGAACTCATGCCAATTTCATTCAAAACATGTTATTGAATTGCATAACACATATTCAAGATGAAGTTAGTAGTTACCACCATAGCCAAAAAGCCTTCATTCCATGCATTTGTTGTTGTAGGTTTAACCCCGTTGAGCCTTGTTTAGCCTATATTGTTTGTTAACCCACATTATCCTTACCTAGCCTAGATTAGGACCATCCCTAACCTTGTTCTTGAAGAATAGTAAGCATGACTCAAAATGAATTCCTTTTGATCAATGTATTGCAGAAAACAAGTGTGGAGGAAGTGATCCTTGGGTATGTGTGTGCCAAGTCTTAAATGAGGCATGTATGGAAAAGAAAAAAATAAAAAATAAAATTTCGTGGAAAAAGAAAAAGAAAAAGAAAAGTGTGTGAAAAGAATGAAAAAGAGTGGAAAATAAGTGAGAATGTATTCACATGTGTTGATTGTTGAAGAAAGGATCCAAAAAGTTGAATTTGACCCTAAATGTTGTATGAATCTTCCCCTGGTGTTTAAAAGTTGATTTTCGCATGCAAAAGTGAATTCTAAGTTTCAATTTCATTGCTTTGCTTGCTATTGCTAAAAGAACTTTTGTTATCCCTATCCATTCTTTGTTAGCCAATACCCCAAGCCCCGTTACAACCCTTGACTTTAATCTTGAGTGTTGTGTGTTTCAATTTGTGGAGTTTAGAATTGGTATGAGCATATGGTGTCACTGGTTCTCGCATCTAAGCAGTAGCATTCCATTCATGAGATCATACTTATATACAAGTTATTAACTCCGAAAATTGCTTTCTTCGTTATACATATATGTGAGCATTCGTTTTCACATTTACATCAATCTTCTCATATATAACTAGTATAGGGTGTGTAGTCAGAAAATCTGAGTGAAAATTGAGTGCATATCTAGTAAGGAATTGAGGGATTCTCTAAGGCATGTTACCACATTCAAAACATCGTTTTACATGGTTAAATGTGAACTAGTAAGTAGTGACTATGATTAAGTATGTGCTTAAGTATAAAGACGGCTAAAATATGTGGGAATGATGATTTTTAACATGTCATGTGCATTGGAAATCCCTGAGACAATCGTTGGAAGGGTTAGGTTGTGTATTATTATTTCGTTTTGTTTACTTTTGTTCTTTGTTTTGCTCGAGGACTAGCAAAAGCTAAGTGTGGGGGAATTTGATAGGGGCATATTTATGCACCTTAGTTAGCTTGTTCTTGTGCATTTACATGGTTTTTCCTCAGTTAAAGTAGTCTTTTAAGCTAGTTTTATGTGTTTTCAGGTTCTAAGGGCAAAGTATGCAAAAGGATGCATTTTGGAGCCTTTTGGAGCAAATTAGAGCTTAGAATGGACATCATATGCTTGGAGCCAAGAGGATGGACGAATTTGAACATTTGAAAAGATGTTTTCCTACTTGAACAAGGTTTCCTAGTTGAAGTAGGAAAGTCCCTAATTGAAGATGGAATCCTAGTGGAATTAGGATTCCTAGTTGAAATAGGTTTCCTAGTGAAACTGGGATTCCTAGAAGATGAAGTTTCCTACTCAAACAAGGTTTCATACTTGAAGTAGGAAAGTTAAATCCAAATGGCATCAAGTTTCAGCAACAAAGAAGTTTTCCAACTCCACGAAGGAAAGGAATCCAAGATGAAGAAGGATTGACAAAGACAAACTTTCCTAATCCTAATGTACAAAGATTTCAGATCCAAAAAGGAGTCCTAAACACTTTAGGACACCTTATCCCTTCACAATCAGCCTTATCCTCTCCTTGCCGCACCTAACCTTCTAGAGAATCTGATTTCCTTGCCTTTGATAGGAGCATATTTATGCGCCTTAGTTAGCTAGTTCTTATGCATGTTTGTTATGTTTTCTTAGTTTAAAGTAGTCTTTTAAGGTAGTTTCATGTGTTTTCAGGTTTTAAGGGCATATTACATAAAATGATGCAATTTGGAGCCTTTTGGAGCAAAATGGAGCTTGGAATGGAAGTCACATACTTGGAGCCAAGGGAATGGACGAGAATGAAGATTTGAGGAGTCCTAGTTGAAGAAGGATTCCTAATCAACGAAGGATTCCTAATTAAAGAAGGATTCCTAATCAACGGAGGAGTCCTAGCTAAGGATGGATTCGTAGTCAAAGATGGATTCCTAGAAGGATGAGGATTCCTACTCAAGCAAGGTTTCCTACTTGACGAAGGAGAATTAAAGTCAAAGAATCAGCTCAAGTGAAGAAATCTTATCCAAACAAAACCTTATCCTATCCTATCTTATCCAAATCTGAATCCATTGATACTTTAGCTGAGAAGGGGGGTTGGTTCATAACTAGATTAGAAAGCTTAAAACTAGATTTCTAGAAGCCCTATCCCTGCACATATAAGGTGCCGCACCTATCCCCTTTCTAGAACTTGTTTTCCTTGCCTTGCAAGGCATTCTAGAAGGCCTATCCATATCCTATAATTCCTGCCGCACCTTGGTGAACCTTTTCCCTTGTGGATTCTGATTTCTAAGCCTAATTCGTTGTGGATTTGGGTTATTCAAGTCCATATCTGATTCCCCTAGGGTTTTAAGTGCCTATATATACTCATATAAACCCCTAGATCAGATCACCACCTCTCATACACAACCATTCACGCCAGAATTCAATCCTTGATTTCTGCCCAAAATCATCCCTAGCCGTATCCCCCATCAACACTAAACACCATCACCCATTCCCTATCCATTCTCCACCATTTAAAGAACCCGAAGAACCTGTCCAAAGTCCAAGTGCCATGGCAAAGAGAAGGAGGAACCTTGGAACGTGCATGCCATTCAAGTCCAAGTTGCTGGGAGTTTTAGGTGTTTCCTTTCCTTTGATTTCAATGTTTAAATTCTATACTCTTTGTTTCGTACGTATGAGGAACTAAACCCCCCTTGGTTAGGGGGGGATTCGAAACCATGATTATGCTTGCTATATGATTTGATTACTTCTAATTGCGTTTCATAAGTTGTGGATTCAATTTACTTATCTATATGAATTAAAACTGATTTGTGTATGTTGGTTGAGAGTGCACGCTTAATTTTCATGCATAAGTTTGATGCTAGAATGTAAGGGAGTTTCACCTAATAGTTATGAACTTATATTCATAAGTAGTAAAAGTTGTTGATCACAATTGCGTTAAGTGAATTCTTGGCATAAGTTTCATGCGCTTTCATAGTTACGAGTGCCTCGTCAATGCTTATGATTTCCATTGAACGTAATGATCTTTGATTGTATCTTTATTATGCGCTTTCATGTAGGGAACTTTTGAGGAATAATTTGGTTGCAATGCGCCCTTTCCGTCCAATTCATTGATATAAGGGAAATCTGAAAGTTAATTTAAGCGGATCTAATTAACTTGGAGTGTTGAGTATTCATGGTTTATGATAGGAGCATATTTATGCGCCTTAGTTAGTTAGTTCTTATGCATTTATGTTGTGTTTTCTTAGTTAAGTTAGTCCTTTTAAGCTATTTTCATGTGTTTTCAGGTTTTAGAGACAAAGTGAGCAAAAGGATGCAATTTGGAGCATTTTGGAGCAAAATTGGGCTAGAATGAAGTTCATGCACATGAAGCACAAAGGATGGACGAATTTGAAGGATTGATGAAGCTAGGAATGTGTTTCAAAGTTGAAGAATTGAAGATACAAAGTTTCCTAGTTGAAGAAGGAAATTGCTTGAATGAAGGATTCCTAAATGAATTGGGATTCCTAATCACTGAAGGAGTCCTAATTGAAGATGGATTCCTAGACAAATGAAGTTTCCTACTCAAGCAAGGTTTCCTATGTGAAGAAGAAGAGTAAAGTCAAAGAATCAGCTCAAGAGAAGGATCTTATCCATAACCTTATCTTAGCTTATCTTATCCAATCAAACCTTATCCTATCTTATCCTTATGACTCGGAGCTCTCATCCGGTTCGTGAACACATCTTGGACTTTGACGACGATTTTGAACGAGAGTTGAGACGAAAGAGGAAGAATCCAGAACCTAGTGAATCAAGTTCAAATTCAGAAGCCGAAGTTGAGATTGAGGAAGAGGAAGCCACGGCAAGAGTGGGTGAAGTTGAGACAGTCATGGCACAAGACAATCGTACAATCAAGGAGCTCTCGGCTTCGGGATTGGACAATGCCGCACCTCTATGTATTCAATATCCGGCGGCTGCCCAAGGAAAGACCGAGGAATTCGAGTTAAAGTCAAGTTTGCTACACCATATTCCGAAGTACCATGGGTTGTCCATGGAGGATCCTAACAAGCACTTAAAAGAATTCGAGGTGGTGTGTTCAAGCATGACTCCAATCAATGTCGACGGGAGTATATTGAAGATGAAGGCCTTTCCCTTCTCTCTCATGGAAAAGGCGAAAGATTGGTTGTATGAATTAGCTCCCGGAACGGTCACATATTGGGAAAGCATGAAGCGAGCTTTCTTGGAGAAGTTTTTCCCAACTTCTCGAGTCATCCTCCTACGAAAAAGGATAAGTGGAATTCAACAAGAAGAAGGTGAGTCTTTTCCTACATATTATGAACGTTTTAAATCACTTGTTGCTTCTTGTCCACAACATCAAATGAAGGAGGAGCTTCTTCTACAATACTTCTACGAGGGACTTCTACCAATCGAACGACAAATGCTAGATGCTTCGGCGGGAGGAGCTTTGGTGGACAAGACTCCCACGGCAGCAAAGACTTTGATTGCTAATCGAGCGTTGAACGCTCAACAATACGAAGGTGTTGGACAAAGATGCACTCCACGGCAACACCAAGTGAATGAGGTAAGTGCCATAACCGAACTTCAAAATCAAATGGCTAAGCTTACTACGTTGCTTGCTCAGGTTGTGGAAGGGCCAAAAGTTCAACATGTAAGTGCGTGTGGCGTATGTTCCATGCAAGGACATCCTACGGACAAGTGCCCACAATTGATCGAGAACGGAGGGTGGGAGGCCCTCAATGCCGTGGGCTTTGGGCAGCAATACCAACAAAGGAATGATCCCTTTTCTAACACCTACAATCCCGGTTGGCGTGATCATCCGAATTTCAAATGGCGGGAACCCCAACAAGGCCAACAACAAAACACATTTCGACAACAACCCCCGGGTTTCTATCAAACACCATTCGCACCAAATCAAACTCAAATACAATCTGCCCCAACAAATTCAGGTACGTCCTTGGATAATGATACAATTCTTAAATTACTCAACACTTTGTCTCAGGGGCTAGAGAATCAAACCACAGCATTGCAAACCCAAGCTAAAAGGGTGGATCACTTGGAAAAACAAATTGGGCAAATTGCGGAGTTTGTAGGACAGTTTTGAGACCAAGGAAGACTCCCTAGTTCAACCGTTGCAAATCCAAAAGGGGGATTCGAAACAGCCAAAGCAATTACATTGAGGAGTGGCAAACAAGTTGGACTTGAACCTCAAGCATCCAATTCAAGTCAAAAAGAGGATGAGAAGCTACTGTTTGAGGAAGAACCCCAAACCTCACCGACGGCAAGGATGGAACACCCTTTCCCGCCACCACCCAAGCCATCCCATTCGGCCAATAAGGGTAAGGAAGGTACAATTCAAGTTAATTCTATTCCTCCGGATGTACCCTTTCCTAGCAGATTTTTACAAGCCAAGAACGAAGAAGAGGAAAAAGACGTTCTTGAGACATTCAGAAAGGTGCATGTCAATATCCCTCTCCTCGATGCTATAAAGCAAATCCCGAAGTATGCCAAGTTTTTGAAGAAGCTTTGTACAACAAGGAAACGGATTCGGGAGAAAGAGGTGGTACACGTAAGTGAGAATGTATCTGCATTGTTGCAAAGAAAGTTACCACCTAAATGCAAAGATCCAGGTAGTTTCACTATCCCTTGTGTTATTGGCAATGCGAGGTTTGATAATGCTATGTTAGATTTAGGTGCATCTATAAAATTCATGCCATATTCTGTTTATGCATCTATGAATCTAGGAAAGCTTAAAAATGATGGTGTTATTATTCAATTAGCCGATCGATCTAATGCATATCCCAAAGGAGTGTTGGAAGATGTTTTGGTGCAGGTAGACCACTTGATTTTTCCTGCAGATTTCTATGTGCTTGATATGGAGGACTCAACCCACTCTCCACCATCACCACTCTTACTTGGACGACCATTCATGAAAACGGCTCAAACCAAGATTGATGTGGCCAAGGGAGCAGTAACTATGGCCTTTGGTGGTGATATGATTAACTTTAAGATTTCTGAATCGGTTGAGAATACTCATGATGTTCGTTCTTGTTGTGCTATTAATGTAATTGAAAATATAGGGCAGGAATGTTCAACTTTAGTCAAGAAGAATGTACCACAACCCACCATCGAGGAAGGAATTGGAGTGAACAACAAAGAGTGCACGGCCCCAACCTTGAAATCATCAAATCTGCCCAAGTGCAACCCTTGTGCATTTGTCCATAGTGCTACCACTTCTTTGCCGTACAAAGGTAAGCCACCTATTCCAATTTTGATTCCCATTTCAACTAATAGGTTGTTACCTTGTATGGTGCAGGTACCAAATCGAAGACAACGTGGTGGGAAAGTTCGTGTTGATTTAGAGAAGTAGAACATGACAATAAGAAAGGATCATTATCCCATCCCATTCAAGGACCCAAAAGATGAAGCATTTCGTAGGTCAGGTTGTGGAAACACCCCTCCATGCCGTGGGGTTCCATAAACCTTCAATGGAGCATCGTCCGGCTGGAAGACGTTAAAGCAAGCGCTTCTTGGGAGGCAACCCATGCAAATAAAGACACCTAGGAAGCTCCGGCATCATAATCAGATTTGCGTTTCTAAACCCTATTCAAAGATGCTAGAACCTTTTGTATGTCTTGTGATCGTTGTCAACGAATGGGTAATATAAGTGCTAAAGACCAAATGCCGCAAAACATCATACTCCCTGTCGAAATTTTTGATGTTTGGGGCATTGATTTCATGGGCCCATTTCCTTCATCACATGGTTTTCTTTACATATTACTTGCGGTGGATTATGTCTCAAAATGGGTGGAAGCAAAGGCCACCCGGACTAATGATTCTAAAGTAGTTGCAGATTTTATTAGAACTAACAATTTTGCAAGGTTTGGCATGCCAAGAGTGATCATTAGTGATGGCGGTTCTCACTTTTGCAACCGGACCATAGAGGCGTTGATGAGGAAGTACAATGTCAACCATAAGGTTTCTACACCTTACCATCCTTAAACGAATGGCCAAGCCGAGGTTTCTAACCGAGAGATCAAACAAATCCTAGAGAAAATCGTGGGGCCTACAAGGAAGGATTGGAGCTTACGTTTGAACGATGCGTTGTGGGCCTATTGTACGGCTTACAAAACACCCATTGGCATGTCACCATTTCGGCTAATATATGGCAAACCATGTCACCTCCCGGTGGAACTCGAGCACAAGGCACATTGGGCCGTGACAGCATTCAATTTTGAGTTAGATGTGGCTGGAGTGCATAGGAAGCTCCAATTGAATGAGCTTGAGGAAATAAGGAATGAAGCATTTGAGAATGCCCGGATTTACAAAGCGAAGACAAAGGCTTTCCATGACAAGATGATTCGGGGCAAATCATTCTCTGTTGGGCAGCGAGTGTTGCTAATCAATTCGCGCCTTCGGTTATTTCTTGGTAAGTTACGTTCCAAGTGGGTTGGCCCATTTGTTATTACTAATGTTTTTGTCCATGGTGCAGTACAAATCCAAAGGTTGAAAACCGGACAAGAGTTCAAGGTGAATGGGCACCGCTTGAAGCCATACTATGATAACTTTGAGGAGCATGCCATGGATGATATCACCCTGCATGCCGTGGGCCTTAGTGAGGAGTGAATGAGGTCTCCGTCCGGCTGTACGACGATAAAGCAAGCGCTACTTGTGTGCTTATATATTTTGCATCAAATTTTTGGCGCCGTTGCCGGGGATTAGCAATATTGCTAATCCCTTGGATTGTTTTATTTCAGTTTGTTTTAATGAATTCCAGATTCTGACCTTGTTTTGTTTTCTTGTTTTTAGGTACTCGTTTATGACTCAGAGTTCTCATCCAATTCGTGAACACATCTTGGACTTTGACGACGATTTTGAGCGAGAATTGAGACGAAAAAGGAAGAATCCAAAACCTAGTGAATCAAATTCAAATTCAGAAGCCGAAGTTGAGTTTGAAGAAGAGGAACCCATGGCAAGAGTGGGTGAAGTAGAGGAAGCCATGGCACAAGACAATCGTACAATCAAGGAGCTTTCGGCTTCGGGATTAGACAATGCTGCACCTCTATGTATTCAATATCCCGCGGCTGCCTAAGGAAAGACCGAGGAATTCGAGTTGAAGTCAAGTTTGCTGCACCACATTCCGAAGTACCATGGGTTGTCCATGGAGGATCCTAACAAACACTTGAAAGAGTTCGAGGTGGTGTGTTCAAGCATGACTCCAATCAATGTTGACGGGAGCATATTGAAAATGAAGGCTTTTCCATTTTCTCTCATGGAAAAGGCGAAAGATTGGTTGTATGAATTAGCTCTCGGAACGGTCACATCTTGGGAGAGCATGAAACGGGCTTTCTTGGAGAAGTTTTTCCCAACTTCTCGAGTCATCCTCCTACTAAAAAGGATAAGTGGAATTCAACAAGATGAAGGTGAATCTTTTCCTACTTACTATGAACGTTTTAAATCTCTTGTTGCTTCATGTCCACAGCATCAGATGAAGGAGGAACTTCTTCTACAATACTTCTACGAGGGGCTACCACGAATCGAACGTCAAATGCTAGATGCCTCGGCGGGAGGAGCCTTGGTGGACAAGACCCCCACGGCAGCCAAGACATTAATCTCCAATCGAGCATTGAATGCCCAACAATACGAAGGTGTAGGACAAATGAGCAATGATGCGTAAAATAAATAAACACACAAATTAACCCTCTTGTTGACAATTGTAGTATGGATAAGTAGGGATCGTTCTTAAACCGGAGATTAGAAGGGATTGCAAAAACACTCTAACTGACTCAAATCTGTAAAACAAAGTTTAAAATACTAAACTAGACTCAAAGAATGCAAAACTAAACTCTAAAACACTAAAACAAACCAAAAGACTCAAAACAGCAAACAAACACTCAAAACTGCCTAAAAACCACTTTCTGGGCAGTTTTGGGACTCTAAAACAACTTGGACGAATTTTGGTTTTCTAATGACCTAAAACACCTAAAAACATATTCTAAGACAAGTTCTAGTTAATATGACTCAAAGAAATAAGATGGGGTTAATTTTGGACGAAAATAAATAAAACAAAGTAAGAACAATGTAAACAGATTCTTAGACAAAATTAAGTAAATTGATGGGTGATAGACTAACTAGAGGGTTCTTCTCCACACATGATACACTTGCATTCAACTTTGATTTCCAATTGCTTCTTTCAATAAACTATGAATTGATGTGAAAATTATGTTGACACACAAATTAAACCCTCTTGTTGACAAATGTAGTATGGATAAGTAGGGATCGTTCTTAAACCGGGGATTAGGAGGGATTGCTAAAACACTCTAAACTGACTCAAATCTGTAAAAAAAAGTTTACAATACTAAACTAGACTCAAAGAATGCAAAGCTAAAATCTAAAATACTAAAACAAACCAAAAGACTCAAAACAGCAAACAAACACTCAAAATTGCCTAAAAACCACTTTCTGGGCAGTTTTGGGACTCTAACACAACTTGGACGAATTTTGGTTTCCTAATGACCTAAAACACCTAAAAACATATTCTAAGACAAGTTCTAAGTAATATGACTTAAAGGAATAAGGTGGGATTGATTTTGGACGAAAATAATTAAATGGGCAGATTGAAAAAGAAAACAGATTGTAAGACAAAATTGTGATGAATCAATGGATGATGGAATGGCTAAGGGGTTCTTCTCCACACATGAAATATATGCAATGTAAATCAATTTCCAGTTATCAATTTAATAAGTTGTGAACCTCGACACTCCAAGTTAATTAGGTCCGCTTAAATTAACCTTCAGATTTCCCTAGAATCATTGAATTGGATGAATATGCATCGCAAACAAATTATTCCTAACAAGTTCTCTATATGAACAGCATGATAAAGACACAAGTTAGAATCATTACGTTCTTTGGAAATCATAAGCATCGACAAGGCATTTGTAACTATGAAAAGCATGATACTCTTGCCAGGAATCTACTTAACACGATCGTGACTAGCGACCTTCACTACTTGCGAATATAAATTCATAACGATTAGGTGAAACAAACTTATATCCTAGCACCAAATTCAAGCATGCAAATTAAGCGTGCACTCTCAATCAACATACAAGAATAAGTTCTAAATCAAACGGTTAAGCAAATTGTATTCACGACTTATGCAACGATAACTGAAAGTAATCAACTTATTTCACATATATAATCATGGTTTTGAATACACCCTTAGCCAAAACAAATTTAGCCAATCATACTCAAAGCAAAACAAAGATTACATGAATTAGACATTGAAATATAAGATAGAATACACCTAAAATTGCTCAACAACTCATAATGAAGAGCCAAA
Organism: Malus sylvestris; assembly: GCF_916048215.2. NCBI lineage: Eukaryota > Viridiplantae > Streptophyta > Magnoliopsida > Rosales > Rosaceae > Malus > Malus sylvestris. The sequence continues at coordinate 21,467,356 of NC_062270.1, forward strand.
CAATTGAGTGAATCTGTCCCCTTTCCTTGCTTGCGGCAGATTGGATGTTGGTGGTTTCTTGGGTAATTGAATGATGTGGAATGGATGGAAGACGTATGGAAGTGTTTAGGGTTGATGGGTGGTGCGGCTAGGGTGGTTTTGGGTCAGAAAATATGGTGAATGGTGAAGGAATGGGGCTGTTGAAGGTGGTGTTCAGTTTCTGGCGTGAATGGGTATGTTTGTGGCTGCACAAACATGTTTATTTAAAGGGATTAGGAAATTAAAAACCCTAGGCTAATTAGGTAAACAGAAATTTAAGTCAAAAGCTTCTAGAAATAGGAAACAAAATCAGAAAATTAAAGGAAAGGGCAAGGGAAATTCGGCTAGGGTTTAAAAGGTGCAAGAGATGTGTATTTCATGTCCTAGAATGCTTAGGAAGTCTTCATAATTGCTGGAACTTTTAGGGACATTTAGGAAAAATCAAACCAAAGTAGGAAACTTTGGCTTAACTTTCCTATTTCAAGTAGGAATCCTTGTTGGAGTAGGAATCCTTGTTCTTCTAGGAATCCTCATGTGATTAGGAATCCATCTTCCATTAGGAATCCTTCTTGGAGTAGGAATCCTTCGTCGATTAGGAATCCTTCTTCAATTAGGAATCCTTCTTCAATTAGGAATCCTTCGTCAATTAGGAATCCTTCGTTGATTAGGAATCCTAATTTCTTCAAGTCTTCAATTCATCCATTCCTTTTGCTCCAAAACGCTCCAAATTACATCATTTTGCACACTTCGGCTTTGGAATCTGAAAACACACAAAAGTAACTTTAAACACTAAAATAGCTAACGAAACATAACATAAATGCACGAGAACAAGCCAATTAAGTCGCATAAATATGCTCCTATCAAAATCCCCCACACTTAGCTTTTGCTAGTCCTCGAGCAAAACAAAGAAATAAAACAAAACAAAACAAATAAAACACAACCTAAACCTTCCAACATTTGCCTCAGGGATTTCCAATGCACATGACATGTTAAAAATCGTTATTCCCCACAGATTTTAGTCATCTTTACACTTAAGCACATACTTAATCATAGTTACCACTTACTAGTTCACAATTAATCAATTAAAACAATGTTTTTGATGTAGTAACATGCCTTAGAGAAATCATTCAATTCCTTACAAGATATGCACTCAATTTTCACTCAAATTTTCTAACTACACACCCTATACTAGTTATATGTGAGAAGATTGATGTAGATATGGAAACGAACGCTCACATATATGTATAACAAAGAACGCAATTTCTGGAGTTAATAAACATGTCAAGATATGATCTCATGAATGGAATGCTACTACTTAGACGCGAGAACCAGTGACACCATATGCTCATACCAAATTCAAACTCCACAAATTGAAACACATAACACTCAAAATTGAAGTTCAAGGTTGTAACGGGGCTTGGGGTATTGGCTAACAAAGAAAGGTAAGGGAAAACAAACGTTCTTAAAGCAATAGCAAGCAAAGTAATGAAATTGAAACTTAGAATTCACTTAGATTGCAGAAATCAACTTTTAAACACGAAGGGAGGATTCAAGCAATATTTAGGGCCGAATTCAAAGTTTTGGACCATTTCTTCAACAAACAATACTTTGGGACTCTTTTTTTTTCACATCTTTTCAACTCTTTTTCATTCTTTTCACACATTTTTCTTTTTCTTTTCTTTTTCCACGAATATCATTTTTTTCTTCTTTTCTTTTCTTGCCGTGTTCTATTGCACCCAAAATACCCAAATTGAAACCTTTCCCCCACACTTGTTTTCTGCCATATATAAATCAAAAGGAATTCAATTTGAATTATGCTTTACTATGCTTCAAGAACAAGGGTAAGGATGGTCCTAATCTAGGCTAGGTGAGGTTAATGTGGTTTAACAAAGAATGTAGGCTAACAAGGCTCAATAGGGTTAACTTAAACATAAAAATGAAGTAGGGTACACGGCATTTTGGCTAAGGTGGTGGTAACTACACAACTTCATCTTGAATATGTGTTATGCAAATCAATAACATGCTTTGAATGAAATGGGCATGAGTTCTAGCATTTGGAACTAAATGATGAAACGCCTTCTAAGTAGTAACCAAGCAAAGAATAATGAGATCATGGACTTAGAAAACAATAATGCACAGATTTTAACTCTCCAAATAAACGTTTAGGCTCAAGTCTCACAAGGTTGTAGCGTTTGTTTGAGTTCCTTCCTTCAAGCATGTTACAAAAACTAATTTTTATCCTTTGTGATTGCATGTGAATTCATAAGCTATAACCACAACCAAGCATAAGCAAAGAGTAATTCAAACTTTCATCATGTTAATAACTTTCTTTAACAGCCATGCAATTACAAACCGAATCCTCATCATTGTGTTGGAAGGTACCCTAAGACACAAACACACAAAAACGACTCAAAACACTCTTTTTAGGCTTTTTCAAAACACTTTTTTCAAATTTTTATGTGATTTTCGGAGTTTTATGTTAAAACACACCAAAACTGCTTAAAAACACTTAAAAACAGCAAGGAACAAGTCTCTAAGTAATGGGTGGTACAATCCCACGAATTTGCATAAAAAACACTTAGTTACCCCCCCCACACTTAAATCAAACATTGTCCTCAATGTTTCAAGCATAAAGTTACACAAAACACAAAGAAACCAACAAACAGCAACTTAAATAACTAAACAGGGCAGATTAGAAAACAACAACAAAGAGAAGGGTTTGAGGAACGCAAATCTGGAATTGGAGTGATTCCTAGGGCTTCCTTTGTTGAATGCATGGGTTGCCTCCCAAGAAGCGCTTGCTTTAACGTCTTGCAGCCGGACGATACTTCTCTTTAAGCTCCCCTAGGTCCCATAGCATGGAATTGATCCTTGAATGGAAGGTGATACTTGAAGTGATCCGGCAATGGTTTAAATTCGAGAGTGGGTGCCTGAATCATTAACAACATGTAAGTATAAAACGTAATGGAAATTGCAGAAGGTGACTTACTTGCTTTGTCCGACAAGAACTCAATGACAAACACCACTTCTTTGAAAGTTTCAGGGACTTTGAATTTGGCCAGATTTACTACGATGGTTGTGATTTGTCCCGTGTCATCAAATTCAACTTCTTTGGGGATGGTTGTCTCAAGTACATGCTCTTTGATGAATTCTAGATACTCCCCAGCCACTTTCTTCTCTTGAATCCTTCTTCTTGGTGTACAATTCTCTTCAGGGATTTCAACACAATCTGGAACTTGTTTTGGTGTACCAAGAATTGGGATATCACTTTGCACCTTGGGAAGGGCTTCCACGATGTCTTTTTCACTCTCTTCTTCCTTGGGAATAAAAAACCTACGAGGAAAAGGGACATTTGGTGGAATGGGGAAAGAAAGAATTGAATTTGGAACCAACTTACCTGAGTTGGACGGCATAGGGACTCTAGGAGGCTGCGGCAAGGGTTGTTCTACCCTTGCCGTGGGTGTGTCTTCTTCCTCCTCCTCAATTAGTAGATGTTCGTCCTCCTCTTGGCTTTGTTTGGACGCCCTTGGTTCAGCGCCGACCTCTATGGCACTTCCCAAAGTGATGGCTTTAGTAATTTCAAAATCTTCCATTGAACTTACAATGTTTGCGTTGGAGAATTCACTTTGTTCTTGAATTTGTGCCATGAACTCCACAATCTGCCCAACGTGCTTCTCTAATTCATCCATCTTGTTGGCTTGATTTTCTGCTTCATGTGTCAAAGAGGTGAGTAATTGAACAATTTGGTCATTATCCATTGACGTACCTGAATTTGTTTGGGAAGATTGTGGTGGTGCATATGGCCACTGATAGAACTCCTCAGATGGCTGCGAGCATTCTTCTTGTTGTGAGCCCTGCGTCAAAGAGGTTAGTACATCAAGAATTTCATCATAACTCATGGGCATACTTGAATTCGATTGGATTTGTTGTGGGGGAGGCGGTGGTGGCTGCATAGGCGTGGTGTAAAACTCCTCATATGGCTGCCAATATGCATCTTGTTGAGCCTCCTTGGCTTGATTTTGTGAGCCCTGCACCAAAGAATTTAATTCGTTAAGAATTTGATTATAATCTATTGACGAACCTGAGTTTGATTGAGCATAGTGCATAGGTCTTGAATAGAACTCCTCATATGGCTGCCAATATCCTTCGTGTTGAGCTTGTTGAGATTCCCACCACATAGAAGTTGAATGATCACTCCAATCTCTTTGTGGACATTGATTGGCTTGATATCCTTGCCCATAAGACGCACCAAATGTAGGGACACTTTGCATTGTGGTCCTTTCGGCATACTGCGACAATTGAGAAGTAAGATTTGCCAATTGAGCTTCAATGCTACCAAAATCCATGTCCTACTTCTCTAGTACCTAAAATCAAAGAAACAAAACTATATCAAATATCAAAAGTAAATAAAACAAAGCAAAACAAAATCAGTAACTAAGATAGAAAACAAACGAAAATAAAAATAAAAAGAAACAACGAGGGATTAGCAAAATTGCTAATCCCCGGCAACGGCGCCAAAATTTGATGTGAAAATTATGTTGACACAAATTAAACCCTCTTGTTGACAAATGTAGTATGGATAAGTAGGGATCGTTCTTAAACCGGGGATTAGGAGGGATTGCTAAAACACTCTAAACTGACTCAAATCTGTAAAACAAAGTTTACAATACTAAACTAGACTCAAAGAATGCAAAGCTAAAATCTAAAATACTAAAACAAACCAAAAGACTCAAAACAGCAAACAAACACTCAAAATTGCCTAAAAACCACTTTCTGGGCAGTTTTGGGACTCTAACACAACTTGGACGAATTTTGGTTTCCTAATGACCTAAAACACCTAAAAACATATTCTAAGACAAGTTCTAAGTAATATGACTTAAAGGAATAAGGTGGGATTGATTTTGGACGAAAATAATTAAATGGGCAGATTGAAAAAGAAAACAGATTGTAAGACAAAATTGTGATGAATCAATGGATGATGGAATGGCTAAGGGGTTCTTCTCCACACATGAAATATATGCAATGTAAATCAATTTCCAGTTATCAATTTAATAAGTTGTGAACCTCGACACTCCAAGTTAATTAGGTCCGCTTAAATTAACCTTCAGATTTCCCTAGAATCATTGAATTGGATGAATATGCATCGCAAACAAATTATTCCTAACAAGTTCTCTATATGAACAGCATGATAAAGACACAAGTTAGAATCATTACGTTCTTTGGAAATCATAAGCATCGACAAGGCATTTGTAACTATGAAAAGCATGATACTCTTGCCAGGAATCTACTTAACACGATCGTGACTAGCGACCTTCACTACTTGCGAATATAAATTCATAACGATTAGGTGAAACAAACTTATATCCTAGCACCAAATTCAAGCATGCAAATTAAGCGTGCACTCTCAATCAACATACAAGAATAAGTTCTAAATCAAACGGTTAAGCAAATTGTATTCACGACTTATGCAACGATAACTGAAAGTAATCAACTTATTTCACATATATAATCATGGTTTTGAATACACCCTTAGCCAAAACGAATTTAGCCAATCATACTCAAAGCAAAACAAAGATTACATGAATTAGACATTGAAATATAAGATAGAATACACCTAAAATTGCTCAACAACTCATAATGAAGAGCCAAACAATTGAGTGAATCTGTCCCCTTTCCTTGCTTGCGGCAGATTGGATGTTGGTGGTTTCTTGGGTAATTGAATGATGTGGAATGGATGGAAGACGTATGGAAGTGTTTAGGGTTGATGGGTGGTGCGGCTAGGGTGGTTTTGGGTCAGAAAATATGGTGAATGGTGAAGGAATGGGGCTGTTGAAGGTGGTGTTCAGTTTCTGGCGTGAATGGGTATGTTTGTGGCTGCACAAACATGTTTATTTAAAGGGATTAGGAAATTAAAAACCCTAGGCTAATTAGGTAAACAGAAATTTAAGTCAAAAGCTTCTAGAAATAGGAAACAAAATCAGAAAATTAAAGGAAAGGGCAAGGGAAATTCGGCTAGGGTTTAAAAGGTGCAAGAGATGTGTATTTCATGTCCTAGAATGCTTAGGAAGTCTTCATAATTGCTGGAACTTTTAGGGACATTTAGGAAAAATCAAACCAAAGTAGGAAACTTTGGCTTAACTTTCCTATTTCAAGTAGGAATCCTTGTTGGAGTAGGAATCCTCATGTGATTAGGAATCCATCTTCCATTAGGAATCCTTCTTGGAGTAGGAATCCTTCGTCGATTAGGAATCCTTCTTCAATTAGGAATCCTTCGTCAATTAGGAATCCTTCGTTGATTAGGAATGCTAATTTCTTCAAGTCTTCAATTCATCCATTCCTTTTGCTCCAAAACGCTCCAAATTACATCATTTTGCACACTTCGGCTTTGGAATCTGAAAACACACAAAAGTAACTTTAAACACTAAAATAACTAACGAAACATAACATAAATGCACGAGAACAAGCCAATTAAGTCGCATAAATATGCTCCTATCATGAATCTCAACGCCGTAGGTTAACTATGATAGCACTTTTTTAACCTTCAAGTTTTCCTAAAGTTAGTGAATTGGATGGGAATGCACATGCAACAACTCAAAACATTCTCTAAAAGTCCCTTACGTGAAAAGCAAAATAAAGGTACAATCAAAGATCATTAAGCTTCATGAAAACTATAAGCATTGACGAGACAATTGTTACTATGAAAAGCATGAAACGTTTGCCAAGAATTCACTTAACACGATCGTTTATAAGCGACCTCCACTACTTGCAAACATAAGGTTGTAACTATTAGGTGAAACTTCCTTATGTTTTAGCTTCAAATTCCTTCATGAAAACTAAGTTGGCCACCTTAATTAACACACAAAAATAAGTCATCAATCAAACGGTTAAGCAAATTGCATTCACAATTCATGAAATAACAATTAGACGCAATCAATTCATCTTGCAAGCATAATCATGGTATCGAATAACCCCCTAGCCAAAAAGGCTTAGTTCCTCATGTTCACAAAACAAAGGAAAACAGATTTATACATTGTAAATATAAGAAAGAGAACACCTAAATATTCCAACGATTCGATGTTGAACAGCTAGAACCTTCAAGTACTTCTTCTTCCTCTCCTTTACTGCGGCACAAGGGTTGGGGGTGAGTTTTGGGAGTTATGGATGATGTAGAATGATAGGTTTATGGGTTGGATGAATGTAGGGGTCGGCTAGGTATGTTTCTGGCCAGAAATTAGGGTGAATGGTGGTAGAATGGTGCGGTTGAGAGTGGAGGCTAGTTTCTGGTGTGAATGGATAGTAGATAGATCCCTTGTGGCTGCAAAAGAGAGTTTTATTTAAAGGATTTCAGGAATTAAAACCCTAGGTTATTTAGGTAATCAGAAATTAAGTCTAAGGCTTCTAGAAATTGGAAACAAAATCAGAAAATGAAAGGAAAGGGCAAGGGATATGCGGCACAGCCTTAAAACACATTCCTAATGTGTTTTAATGCATAGAATCAGGAAAGACCCCTATCCCTTGCACGGCAAGGAAGAGGAAAGGCAAGGGAGTGTAGCAAGGGGTCAATAAGGGTTCTAGGCTTTTGTTTTGTGTCCTAGGATGCTTAGGAAGTCTTCATAATTGCTGGAAATTTAGGAACATTTAGGAAAAATCAAACCAAAGTAGGAAACCTTGGCTTAACTTTCCTACTTCAAGTAGGAATCCTTGTTCTTCTAGGACTCCTCATGTGAGTAGGAATCCTTGTTGGAGTAGGAATCCTTGTTCTTCTAAGAATCCTCTTGTGATTAGGAATCCTTCGTTGATTAGGAAACCTACTTCCTTCAAGTCTTCAATTCATCCATTCCTTTTGCTTCAAGCATGTGATCACCATTCCAAGCTCAATTTTGCTTCAAAAGGCTCCAAAATGCATCTTCTTGCATCCATTGGCCTTAAAACCTGAAAACACACAAAAGTGACTTTAAACACTAAAATAACTAAAGAAACACAACGTAAATGCACGAGAACAAGCCAATTAAGTCGCATAAATATGCACCTATCAAATTCCCCCACACTTAGCTTTTGCTAGTCCTCGAGCAAAATAAAGAAATAAAACAAAACAAAACAAATAAAACACAACCTAAACTTTCCAACATTTGCCTCAGGGATTTCCAATGCACATGACATGTTAAAAATCATCATCCCCACAGATTCGAATCATCTTTACACTTGAGCACATACTTAATCATAGTCACCACTTACTAGTTCACAATTAACCAATTAAAACAATGTTTTTGATGTAGTAACATGCCTTAGAGAATTCGCTCAATTCCTTACAAGATATGCACTCAATTTTCACTCAAATTTTCTAACTACACACCCTATACTAGTTATATGTGAAAAGATTGATGTAGATATGAAAACGAACGCTCACATATATGTATCACAAAGAAAGCAATTTATGGAGTTAATAAGCATGTTTAGATATGATCTCATAAATGGAATTCTATTACTTAGATGCGAGAACCAGTGACACCATATGTTCATACCAAATTCAAACTCCACAAATTGAAACACATAACACTCAAGATTGAAGTCAAGGGTTGTAATGGGGCTTGGGGTGTTGGCTAACAAATGAAGGATAGGGATAACAAACGTTCTTAAAGCCATAGCAAACAATGTAATGAAATCTAGACTTAGAATTCACTTTAAAATGCAGAAATCACTTTTAGACATAAAGGGAAGATTTAAACAACTCTTAGGGTCAAATTCAAAGTTTTGGACCCCTTCTTCAACAAACAACACTTTAGAACTCTTTTTTCACATCTTTTCAACTCTTTTTTTTTTTTCTTTTCACGAATTTTTTTCTTTTCTTTCTACCCGTGCCTATGGCACACTAACTCACATGAGAACACTTCCCCCACACTTATTTGCTGCCATACATTAATCAAAAGGAATTCAATTTGACTCATGCTTTACTATGCTTCAAGAACAAGGGTAAGGATGGTCCTAATCTAGGCTAGGTGAGGATAATGTGGTTAACAAAGAATGTAGGCTAACAAGGCTCGATGGGGTTAACTTAAACATAAAAATGAGGTAGGGTACACGGCATTTTGGCTAAGTGATAGGAGCATATTTATGCGCCTTAGTTTGCTAGTTCTTATGCATTTTCGTTATGTTTTCTTCGTTAGAGTAGTCTTTTGAGCTACTTTCATGTGTTTTCAGGTTCAAAGGGGCATAATACATAAAAGATGGCAAAATGGAGCATTTTAGAGCAAAAGTGAGCTTGGATTGAAAAGTACATGCTTGGAGCACAAGGAATGGACGAGTTTGAAGGTCAAGGGAGCTTAAGAAATGAAGAAATGAAAGTGAAGAACAAAGAATTCAGAATTAGAAACCAAAGTTTCTAAAAGTTGGAAGTTTCTATTCTCGGAGGTTTCCATTTGTGAGAGTTTCTATTCTTGGCTTTGGGCTTCTAGATGACCCATCCTTACCTCTTGGACAAGGCCGCACCTTCCTAGCCCAATTCATCTTGGATCCTCACTTAATGCCGCACCTAAACCCTAGCCCATTGCATATTTCTGACTTCTAAGCCTTTGCCGCACCTAGGGTTCTAGAATCTTTGATTGCCTTGCCTTGCAAGGCATTCTAGAAGGCTCATATTAAACCCTAGCAAGACAGCCGCACCCTAGGCTTCATTCCCATTAAAATTTTGATTGTTTAACCTAATTTAGGATGGATTTGTGCTTCTAAAAACCCTAACCTGATTTACTAGGGTTTTTGGGTGCCTATATATACTTGTTAAACCTTTTGGCCGAAACACAACCTCCCATATCATCCATTCACTCCAGAAAATCATTCTAAACCCTTGCCGCAACCACCAATCCCATTCTCCCTAGTTCTAAGTCTTTGCCGTGCCTCCATAATCCTTTTAACCCTTCTACCCTCTTCCATAACCATCCATCCACCACAGCCGTGCCTTCCCACCACCATCACCACCTTGTGCAGCCACCCAAGGAGGAGAAAGAAGGAGTGCCGTGCAGTCCAAAGGAGGAAGACACCTTGCACATGCAATCTGCCATTAGTGGAGTGTTTGGAGTTCTTTCTTTCTTTGTTTCTGTTTTCATGTTTAATTTAAATTGTTGTTCAATTATGTTAGACATGTGGAACTAATTTCTTTTTAGTTAGAGGTGAATTTGAAGCCATGGACATATGTTTTATATGATTTGATTTCTTCCAATTAAGATTTCAGAAATTGTGAATGTGATTTACTTATCTATTTGATTGATAACTTGTTTATGTATGTGGGTTGAGGGTCGACACTTAATTTGCATGCATAAACTCGATGCTAGGATATAAGGGAATTTCACCTAATCGTTATTAACTTATATTCATAAGTAGTGAAAGTCGCTAGTCACGATTGTGTTAAGTAAATCCTAGGCAAGAGTAACATGCGTATCCCATAGTTATGAATGCCTCGTCAATGCTTATGATTTCCATTAAACTTAATGATCTTTGATATGTGTCTCTATCATGCGTATTCCATAGTTAGGGTCCTTGATAAGAATAATTTGGTTGTAATGCGTATTCCATTCAATTCAATGAATCTAGGGAAATCTGAGAATTAATTGGTGCGATCTAGTTAATTTGAGGCATTGTCATTCATGGTTTGTTGAAAGAGTAATTGGAGATTGAGTTGTATCCATATGTTCATGTGTGGATAAGGAACCCTCTAACTAGTTTCTCATCATTCTATTTCATCACAATCTGTTTTGCTTTACATTTGTTTTCAAAGTTAAGTTTTAAAGTTTTAATTTGGTCAAAATCAATCCCCCATTTATTTTAAAGTGTTAGATTAGTTAGAAATCAATTTAGTTTGTGTTTTTAAGTGTCTTGAGTCAAGTTTTAGTCCAATTCGTCCAAATTAGTGTTAGGTACTCAAAACTGCCCAGAAAGTGGTTTTAAGGCAGTTTTGAGTCTTTTAGTTGCTGTTTTGAGTTTTTGGTTGGTTTAAGTGTTTTAAACTCTAGTTTTGTATTAATTGAGTCTAATTTAGTGTTCTACATTACGTTTTTTACGTTTTGAGTCAGTTTCACATTGATTAGCATCCCTAGTTAATCCCCGGTCTAGAACGATCCCTATTTGCTCATATACTACAATTGTCATCCATAGGGTTTAATTTGTGTGTCAAGTTAATTTTCACATCACTAAGGTGGTGGTCACTACACAACTTCATCTTGAATATGTGTTATGCAAATCAATAACATGCTTTGAATGAAATGGGTATGAGTTCTAGCATTTGGAACTAAATGATGAAACGCCTTCTAAGTAGTAACCAAGTAAGGAATAACGAGATCATGCAACGACTTTAGAAAACAATAATGCACAGATTTTAACTCTCCAAATAACGTTTAAGCTCAAGTCTCACAAGGTTGTAGCGTTTGTTTGAGTTCCTTCCTTCAAGCATGTTACAAAAACTAATTTTTTCTTTATGATTGCATGTGAATTCATAAGCTATAACCACAACCAAGCATAAACAAAGAGTCAATCAAACTTTCATCCATGTTTATAACTCTTTTTAACAGTCATGCAATTACAAACCGAATCCTCATCATTGTGTTGGAAGGTACCCTAAGACACAAACACACAAAAACGACTCAAAACACTCTTTTTAGGCTTTTCAAAACACTTTTTTTTTTCAAATTTTTAGGTGATTTTCGGAGATATATGTCAAAACACACAAAAACACACCAAAACTGCTTAAAAACACTTAAAAACAGCAAGGAACAAGTCTATAAGTAATGGGTGATAAAATCCCACGAATTTGCATAAAAAACACTTGGTTACCCCCCCCCCCCCCACACTTAAATCAAACATTGTCCTCAATGTTTCAAGCATAAAGTTACACAAAACACAAAGAAACCAACAAATAGCAACTTAAATAACTAAACAGGGCAGATTAGAAAACAACAACAAAGAGAAGGGTTTGAGGAACGCAAATCTGGAATTGAAGTGATTCCTGGGGCTTCCTTTGTTGAACGCATGAGTTGCCTCCCAAGAAGCGCTTGCTTTAACGTCTTGCAGCCGGACGATACTTATCTTTAAGCTCCCCTAGGTCCCATAGCATGGAATTGATCCTTGAATGGAAGGTGATACTTGAAGTGATCCGGCAATGGTTTAAATTCGAGAGTGGGTGCCTGAATCATTAACAACATGTAAGTATAAAACGTAATGGAAATTGGAGAAGGTGACTTACTTGCTTTGTCCGACAAGAACTCAATGACAAACACCACTTCTTTGAAAGTTTCAGGGACTTTGAATTTGGCCAGATTTACTACGATGGTTGTGATTTGTCATGTGTCATCAAACTCAACTTTGGACTTTGTTGTTTCAAATACGTCCTCTTTGATGAATTCTAGATATTCTCCAGCCACTACTTTCTCTTGAATCATTCTTCTTGGTGAACAAGGTTCTTTGAATACTTCAACACAATCTGGAACTTGATTTGGTGTGCCAAGAATTAGGATATCACTTTGCACCTTGGAAAGAGCTTCCACAATGTCTTTTTCACTCTCTTCTTGCTTGGGAATAAAAAACCTGCGAGGAAAAGGGACATTGGGTGGAATAGGGTTAGAATTAACGAAAATTGAACCCAACTTACCTGTATTGGACAGTGGTGGAGCATTAGGAGGCTGCGGCAAGGGTAGTGGAGCAAGGGTAGGCTACGGCAAGGGTGGTTCTTCCCTTGCCGTGGCCTTGTCATCCTCTTCTTCTTCGAACAACAGCTGTTCATCCATGTTTTGGATTGGTTTGGACGTTTTTGGGCTTGTTCCAACCTCCATGCCACTTTCCAAAGTGATAGCATCATGGATTTCAAAATTTTCCTACAAATTTTCTATAGTTGAGTTGGAGAGTTCACTTTGCTCTGGAATTTGTGCCATGAACTCCATAATCTGCCCAATTTGCTCCTCCAATTTGCCTGTCTTCGTGGCTTGATTTTGCATCTCTTTGTTTTGATTTTCTACTTCCTGATTCAAAGAGGTGAGTAACTTATTCAACATATCATTATCCAGAGACGTACCTGAATTGAATTGGGCAGATTGTTGTGGTGGTTGTGATGGTGCATATGGCATTAATAGAACTCTTCTTGCTGCCAATATCCACCATGTTGGAATTGTTGAGGTTCTCCCCACATGTAATCTGAATAATCTCTCCAATCCGAATTGTAAGCGTTGGAAAACATGTTGTCCCATGATTGGCTATGGCATTGATAACCCCAAGCATCTTGATTTGCAACGAATTGAGAACATTGATGCGTTGGATATCCTTGCCCATAGGACACACCACATGTAAGGACACTTTGCATTGTGGTCTGATGTGAAAATTATGTTGACACTCAAATTAACCCTCTTTTTATCAATTGTAGCAAAGTATGTAAGTAGGGATCGTTCTAAACCGGGGATTAGGAGGGATTGCAAAATCACTTGAAAACTGACTCAAATACGTAAAAACAAGTTTAAAACACTAAACTAGACTCAAAGAATGCAAAACTAAACTTTAAAACACCAAAACAAACCAAAAGACTCAAAACAGCCCAAAAACACTCAAAACTGCCTTAAAACCACAATCTGGGCAGTTTTGAACACTAGACACAAACTTGGACGAAAATTGGTTTTAACTTGACCTAAGACACTTAAAAACACAAACTAAAGTGATTTCTAACTACTATGACTCAACTAAGTAAAGGGGGATTGATTTTGGACGAATTTAACTTTGAAAACAGAAACTTTGAAAACAAACTTTGACAAAAACGTTTTGATGAAAATTAAGATGGTGAAAGGCTAGTTAGAAGGTTCCTTCTCCACACATGAAACATATGCATACGACTTGATTTCCAATTACTCTTTCAATAAACCATGAATGACAATGCCCCAAATTAACTAGATTGACCAATTAATTCTCAGATTTCCCTAGATTCATTGAATTGAATGGGATACGCATTACAACCAAATTATTCTTATCAAGGACCCTAACTATGGAATACGCATGATAGAGACACATATCGAAGATCATTAAGTTCAATGGAAATCATAAGCATTGGCGAAGCATTCATAACTATGGGATACGCATGTTACTTTTGCCAAGGATTTACTTAACACAATCGTGACTAGCGACTTTTACTACTTATGAATATAAGTTAATAACGATTAGGTGAAATTCCCTTATACTCTAGCATCAAATTCATGCATGCGAACTAAGTATGCATCCTTAATTAACACACAAGAACAAGTTATCAATCAAATAGATAAGTAAACCACATTCACGATTCATGAAATCATAACTGGAGGTAATCAAGTCATATAAAACATATGATCATGGCTTTGAATTCCCCTCTAACTATAAAGAAATTAGTTCCTCATGTTTGCAAATAAACAAAGATAAATAAATTTAAACATTCTAACAAAGATAGAAAACACCTAGAATCGCTCCACAATCCAAGCTCCTTGAATGGCATGCACGGCTCCAAGAGTTCTTCCTTCTTTTCCTTGCAAACTCACGGCACAATGAGGGATGTTTGGGTGAATGGTGTAGTGAAAATATGGTAGAGGATGGTGACTAAATGGTGCAGCAAAGGATGGTATTTATAGGCTGAAATTCGCAGCCCCTATGTAGCAAAGGAAAAGGATTTAAAAGCCTAATTTGTATAGGATAATAACACACAATCCTTGAAGGAAAAGGCTAAGGCTTTTAGAAACCAAGGGGGAAAGGAATAATCAGGTTTCTAGAAGTTCTAGAAAGGTTTGGGGCGTCACTTTTGTAGGACAAGGGATAAGGCCTTCTAGAAAGGTTGTTTTGTGGCTGATTTCTAGAAAAAACAAAGGGATAAGGTGTGGCACCTTTGTAGGAGTGGATAAGGGCTTCTAGAAACCAATTTTAATGTGTCCTAATCTGAAAATAAATCCCCCATGCAGCTGGAATTAAATTAGGATAGGATTAGGATAGGATAAGATAAGATAGGATTGGATAGGATAGGGTTTGGATAATGTTTTGGATAAGGTTTCTTCACTTGAGCTGATTCTTTGGCTTCAACTTCCCTTCTTCAAGTAGGAAACCTTGTTTGAGTAGGAAACTTCAATCTTCTAGGAATCCAAGTTCAACTAGGAATCCATCTTCAACTAGGATTTCATCTTCAATTAAGCACTTTCCCACTTCAATTAGGAATCTTTGTATCTTCAATTCTTCAACTTCAAAACACATTCCTAGCTTCATCAATCCTTCAAATTCGTCCATCCCTTGTGGTTCATGTGCATGAACTCCATTCTAGCCCAATTTTGCTCCAAAATGCCCCAAATTGCATCATTTTGCTCACTTTGTCTCTAAAACCTGAAAACACATGAAAATAGCTTAAAAGACTACTTTAACTAAGAAAACACAACATAAATGCATAAGAACTAGCTAACTAAGGTGCATAAATATGCTCCTATCATGGTCCTTCCGGCAATCTGTGACAATTGAGAAGTAAGATTCGCCAATTGAGCTTGAATGTTAGCAAAATCCATGTCTTACTTCTCTAGTACCTGAAATCAAAGAAACAAAACTAAATCAAATATCAAAAGTAAATAAAACAAAGCAAAACAAAATCAGTAACTAAAACAAAAGACACAAAAAAGAAATAAAAAGAAACAACAGGGGGATTAGCAAAGTTGCTAATCCCCGGCAATGGCGCCAAAATTTGATGCATAAAATAACTAAACACACAAATTAACCCTCTTGTTGACAATTGTAGTATGGATAAGTAGGGATCGTTCTTAAACGGGGGATTATGAGGGATTGCTAAAACACTCTGACTGACTCAAATCTGTAAAACAAAGTTTAAAATACTAAACTAGACTCAAAGAATGCAAAACTAAACTCTAAAACACTAAAACAAACCAAAAGACTCAAAACAGCAAACAAACACTCAAAACTGCCTAAAAACCACTTTCTGGGCAGTTTTGGGACTCTAACACAACTTGGACGAATTTTGGTTTTCTAATGACCTAAAACACCTAAAAACATATTCTAAGACAAGTTCTAGTTAATATGACTCAAAGAAATAAGATGGGGTTGATTTTGGACGAAAATAAATAAAACAAAGTAAGAACAATGTAAACAGATTCTTAGACAAAATTAAGTAAATTGATGGGTGATAGACTAACTAGAGGGTTCTTCTCCACACATGATACACTTGCATTCAACTTTGATTTCCAATTGCTTCTTTCAATAAACTATGAATCTCAACGCCCTAGGTTAACTGTGATAGCACTTTTTAACCTTCAAGTTTTTCTAAAGTTAGTGAATTGGATGGGAATGCACATGCAACAACTCAAAACATTCTCTAAAAGTCCCTTACGTGAAAAGCACAAGAAAGGTACAATCAAAGATCATTAAGCTTCATGAAAACTATAAGCATTGATGAGGCAATTGTTACTATGAAAAGCATGAAACGTTTGCCAAGAATTCACTTAACACGATCGTTTATAAGCGACCTCCACTACTTGCAAACATAAGGTTGTAACTATTAGGTGAAACTTCCTTATGTTTTAGCTTCAAATTCCTTCATGAAAACTAAGTTGGCCACCTTAATTAACACACAAAAATAAGTCATCAATCAAACGGTTAAGCAAATTGCATTCACAATTCATGAAATAACAATTAGACGTAATCAATTCATCTTGCAAGCATAATCATGGTATTGAATAACCCCCTAGCCAAAAAGGCTTAGTTCCTCATGTTCACAAAACAAAGGAAAACAGATTTATACATTGTAAATATAAGAAAGAGAACACCTAAATATTCCAACGATTCGATGTTGAACAACTAGAACCTTCAAGTACTTCTTCTTCCTCTTCTTTGCTGCGGCACAAGGGTTGGGGGTGAGTTTTGGGAGTTATGGATGATGTAGAATGATAGGTTTATGGGTTGGATGAATGTAGGGGTCGGCTAGGTATGTTTCTGGGCAGAAATTAGGGTGAATGGTGGTAGAATGGTGCGGTTGAGAGTGGAGGCTAGTTTCTGGCGTGAATGGATAGTAGATAGATCCCTTGTGGCTGCAAAAGAGAGTTTATTTAAAGGATTTCAGGAATTAAAACCCTAGGTTATTTAGGTAATCAGAAATTAAGTCTAAGGCTTCTAGAAATTGGAAACAAAATCAGAAAATTAAAGGAAAGGGCAAGGGATATGCGGCACAGCCTTAAAACACATTAGGAATGTGTTTTAATGCATAGAATCAGGAAAGACCCCTCTCCCTTGCACGGCAAGGAAGAGGAAAGGGCAAGGGAGTGGTACAAGGGGTCAATAAGGGTTCTAGGCTTTTGTTTTGTGTCCTAGGATGCTTAGGAAGTCTTCATAATTGCTGGAACTTTAGGGACATTTAGGAAAAATCAAACCAAAGTAGGAAACCTTGGCTTCACTTTCCTACTTCAAGTAGGAATCCTTGTTCTTCTAGGACTCCTCATGTGAGTAGGAATACTTATTGGAGTAGGAATCCTTGTTCTTCTAGGAATCCTCTTGTGATTAGGAATCCATCTTCAATTAGGAATCCTTCGTTGATTAGGAAACCTACTTCCTTCAAGTCTTCAATTCATCCATTCCTTTTGCTTCAAGCTGATAGGAGCATATTTATGCGCCTTAGTTAGCTAGTTCTTATGCATCTTTGTTATGTTTTCTTCGTTAAAGTAGTCTTTTAAGCTACTTTCATGTGTTTTCAGGTTTAAAGGACATATTACATGAAATGATGCAATTTGGAGCTTTTGGAGCAAAAAGTGAGCTTGGAATGAAAAGGACATGCTTGGAACACAAGGTTGGGTTGAAATTGAAGAGTTCGAGATTTGAGGTTTCCTACTTGAAGTAGGAAAGCTAAGCCTAAAAGTTTCCATTTTGGGTTGATCTTTCCTAAATCGGAATTGGCAACCAAAGTTTCTAAAGTTGGAAGTTTCTATTTTTGGAGGTTTCCAATTTCGAGAGTTTCTATTCTCGGCTTTGGGCTTTTGGATGACCCATCTTTGCCTCTTGGACCTATGCCGCACCTAACCCTAACCCTAGCCCACTTAATCAGCCACACCTAGGCCTTGTTCACATGAAAAAAATCTGATTACTTACCCTAAGCCCATGCCGCACCTAATGTTCTAGAAACCCTAGTTTTTGGTGGATTTCCTAACCCTAGCCGCACCTAAACCCTAGCCCATTTGTCTAATCTGATTTCTTTAGGGTTTGGCTGCCTATATATATATGTTTTACCTCCCTTGGCCGAATTACAACCCTCTCCATAATCCAGAAATTAATCCTTCACGCCAGAAACCATTCCCCATCTTCAACAGCACCTATCCTTCATCATTCACCATATTTTCTGACCCAAAACCACCCTAGCCGTCCCATACACCTATCCTACACACTTTTCCACCATTCTACACCATCCATAACCCCCAAAAACCATCACAAACCCCTGTGCCGCAACCAAGGAAGAGGAGGAAGGTTCTTAGATGTTCCTGCTGTGCAATTTAGATTGCTGGAATTTTTAGGTGTGATCTTTCTTATGTTTCAATGTTTCAATTCAATAAACTTTGTGTTGTGAGTATGAGGAACTAAACCCCCTTAGTTGGGGGGTAATTCAAAACCATGTACATGCTTGCAATTTGATTCGATTACATTCAGTTGTTATTTCATAAGTTGTGGATTCAATTCGTTCATCTATTTGATTGATACTTATTTATGTATGTTGATTGAGAGTGCACGCTTAGTTTTCATGCATGAATATGATGCTAGATTATGAGGGAGTTTCACCTAATAGTTACAATCTTATAATCACAAGTAGTGAAGATCGCTTGAAAACGATCGCGTTGAATGAATTCTTAGCATAAGTTTCATGCAATTCATAGTAACAAATGCTTCGTCAATGCTTATGTTTTTCATAGAACGTAATGATTCTTGCTTGTATCTCTATTATGCAATTCATGTAGGGAACTTGTAGGGAATGTTTTGGGTTGTCGTATGCAATCATCCAACTTAATAACTTGTGGAAAAACTGAGGGTTAATTAGTGCAATTCACGGTTAATCTGGGGCGTTGAGTATTTATAATTTATTGGAAGAACAACTGAAAATCGTTTTGTTTGCAAGTGTGACATGTGTGGAGAAGAACCTCCTAACTAGCCTTTTATCCATCTATTTCACCAAAATCGTTTTTACAATCTGTGCTAATTAAGTTTCTGTTTTGTGTTAAATTTTCGTCCAAAACAAATCCCCCTCTCATTTGAAGTCTTAGATTAGTTAGAAAGTATTTTGATTTGTGTTTCTAAGTATTTTGATTCAAGTTTTCATCAAATTTCGTCCAAATTAGTGTAGGTGCTCAAAACTGCCCAGAAAGTGGTTTTTAGGCAGTTTTGAGCCTTCTAGTTGCTGTTTTGAGTTTTAGGTTTGTTTAAGTCTTTTAACCTTTACTTTTGCATTCTTTGAGTCTAGTTTAGTGTTTTAAACTTTGTTTTTGAGTTTTTAAGTCAGTTTCCAAGTGTTTAGCAATCCCTCCTAATCCCCGGTTTAGAACGATCCCTACTTACATCTTTGCTACAATTTGACAAAAAGAGGGTTTAATTTGTGTGCTTATCTATTTCGCATCAAATTTTTGGCGCCGTTGCCGGGGATTAGCAATTTTGCTAATCCCTTGGATTGTTTTTGTTTCTTTTATTTCACTTTGTTTCTGACTTTGTTTAAGTTTCTGACCTAATTTTGTTTCTTGTTTCTTAGGTACTAATGTATGACTAGAAGCTCTCAACCGATTCGTGCAAACGTCTTGGATTTTGACGACGATTTTGAGAGGAAGTTAAGAAGAGCTAGAAACCAGCAAGAACACCATCCACCCAATTCCGAATCTGACCTTGAAGAAAACGTACAAGAAGAGGAGGAGGAAGCCACGGCAGGGATATTTGAAGAAGTCCAAGGCATGGCCATGGACAATCGTACACTCAAGGAGCTTTCCGCCTCAGGTTTGGATAATGCCGCACCCTTGTGCATTCAATACCCCATGGCTGCCCAAGGTAAGACGGATGAGTTTGAATTAAAGTCAAGTTTGCTTCATCATATTCCTAAATACCATGGCTTGTCCATGGAAGATCCTAACAAACATTTGAAAGAATTTGAAGTAGTTTGCTCTAGTATGACTCCCGTCAATGTTGACGGAAATATCTTGAAGATGAAGGCTTTTCCATTCTCTTTGATGGATAAAGCCAAGGATTGGTTATACGAGTTAGCTCCCGGCACTGTCACTTCTTGGGAGAGTATGAAAAGAGCGTTCTTGGAGAAGTTCTTTCCAACTTCTCGCATCATCCTCCTACGCAAAAAGATAAGCGGAATTCAGCAAGAGGAAGGTGAGTCTTTTCCTACATATTATGAACGATTTAAATCACTTGTTGCTTCTTGTCCACAGCATCAGATGAAGGAGGAGTTGCTTTTGCAATACTTCTACGAGGGTCTCCTACCTCTAGAACGTCAAATGCTTGATGCTTCGGCGGGGGGAGCATTGGTGGACAAAACACCCATGGCTGCCAAGGTCTTGATTGCTAATAGAGCGTTGAACGCTCAACAGTACGAGGGTGTAGGCCAAAGAGGACCCCCACGGCACCAAGTACATGAGGTAAGTTCAACTTCTGATCTTCATTCACAATTGGCTAATCTTACTTCTCTTGTGTCTCAGATGGCCGAGGGCATGAAGATGCAAGGACCAATTGTATGTGGCGTATGTTCCATCCAAGGACATGTCTCTGAAAAATGTCCACAGTTGATTGAAAATGGTGGATGGGAAAGCGCCCATGCAATTGGGTTTCAAGGGCAAAACCAACCAAGGAACGATCCATATTCAAACACATATAATCCCGGTTGGAGAGATCACCCAAATTTCAAGTGGAGGGAGCCCCAACAACCTCAAAACCAAGGAGGCTTTAGGCAACAACCCCCGGGGTTCTTTCCCAAAACTTACGGCCCACCCCAAAATCAAGCCCAATCCGGCCCAAGTGCCTCAGGTACGTCTCTTGACAATGATGCACTTCTTAAGATACTAACTAAGTTGTCTAATGGGCAGGAAGATCAAGCTAAAGCTATGCAAAACCAAGACAGAAGGGTGGATCAACTTGAGAAACAAATTGGGCAGATTGCCGAGTTTGTAGGTAAGTTTCGAGATCCCGGACAACTCCTTAGTTCCACCATTCCAAATCCAAAGGGAGGCTTTGAAACCGCAAATGCAATCATGCTAAGGAGTGGAAAAGAAGTTGGGGCAGGTCCTACACCACCAAAATCAGGTCCCAAAGAAGATGAAACGTTGAAATCTGGAGAGGAGAACCCAAAGCAACCCACGGCAAAGGTGGAGCAACCTTTGCCGCAAGCAACCATTGATCCTAAGTCCTCCAATCCGTCCACCCTAGGTAAGAAAGGTCCAAGTTCAGTTAATTCTAACATTATTCCACCCAATGTGCCCTTTCCTAGCAGATTTTTGCAATCCAAGAATGAAGAGGAGGAAAAAGATGTTCTAGAGACATTTAGGAAAGTTCAAGTTAACATACCTCTTTTGGATGCAATCAAGCAAATCCCGAAGTATGCCAAGTTCTTGAAGAAGCTTTGTACAACGAGGAAGCGGATTAGGGAGAAGGAGGTGGTACATGTAAGCGAGAATGTCTCTGCAATGTTGCAAAGGAAGCTACCACCTAAATGCAAAGATCCAGGTAGTTTCACAATCCCTTGTGTAATTGGTAATACAAGATTTGAACATGCTATGCTAGATCTAGGTGCATCAATTAATGTCATGCCATATTCTGTTTATGCATCTATGAATCTAGGAAAACTTAAAAATGATGGCGTTATAATTCAATTAGCCGATCGATCTAATGCATATCCCAAGGGAGTGTTGGAAGATGTTTTGGTGCAGGTAGACCATTTGATTTTTCCTGCAGATTTCTATGTGCTTGATATGGAGGACTCAACCCACTCTCCACCATCACCACTCTTGCTTGGACGACCATTCATGAAAACGGCTCAAACCAAGATTGATGTGGCCAAGGGAGCCGTAACTATGGCCTTTGGTGGTGATATGATTAACTTTAAGATTCCTGAATCAATTGAGAATATTAATGATGTTCGTTCTTGTTGTGCCATTAATGTAATTGAAAATATAGGGCAGGAATGTTCAACACTAGTCAAGAAGAATGCACCTCGAACTACCATCGAGGAGGGAATTGGAGTGAGCAACAAAGAATGCACGGCCTCAACCTTGAAATCACCAAATTTGGCCGAGTGCAACCTTTGTGCATCTGTCCATTGTACTCCCACTCCTATGCCGCACCTAGGTAAGCCACCTGATCCAATTTCAATTCCCATTTCAATTAATCGGTTGTTACCTTGTACGGTGCAGGTACCTAATCAAAGTCAATATGGTGGGAGAGTTCGTGTTGATTTAGAGAAGCACAACACGACACTACGAAAGGATCATTATCCCATTCCATTCAAGGACCCAATGCATGAAGTGGTTCGAAGGACAAGGTGTAGAGGAAACACCCCTCCATGCCGTGGGGTTCAATAACCTTCAAAGGAGCATTGTCCGGCTGCAAGACGTAAAAGAAAGCGCTACTTGGGAGGCAACCCATGCAATTCAACAGAGGAAGACCAAGGAATCACCCCAAATCCAGATTTGCGTTCCTAAACTCTTCCCTTTGTTATTTATTTTGAATCTGCCTATTTAGTTGTTTTAGTTGCTGTTTGTGTGTTTCTTTTTGTTTAGTGTGATTTCATGCTTGAAACATTGAGGACAATGTTTGATTTAAGTGTGGGGGGGGTAACTAAGTGTTTTAGATGCAAATTCGTGGGATTTTATCACCCTAAACTTGAACACTTGTTCCTTGCTGTTTTTAAGTGTTTTTGAGCAGTTTTGATGTGTTTTAGTGTGTTTTGAAGTAAAAATCCGAAAATTACATAAAAATTTGAAAAATTTGTTTTAAAAACCCAAAAAGAGTTGTTTTTGTGTGTTTGTTTGTGTCTTAGGGTACCTTCCAACACAATGATGAGGATTCGGTTTGTAATTACATGGCTGTTAAAGAGAGTGATTCACATGGATGAAAGTTTGATTTACTCTTTGTTATGCTTAGTTGTGGTTATAACTTATGAATTCACATGCAATCATAAAAGAAAAAAATCAGTTTTTGTAACATGCTTGAAGGAAGGAACTCAAACTAACGCTACAACCTTGTGAGACTTGAGCCTAAATGCTTATTTGGAGAGTTAAAATCTGTGCATTCTTTGTTTTCTAAGTCGTTGCATGATCTCATTATTCCTTGCTTGGTTGCTACTTAGAAGGCGTTTCATCATTTAGTTCCAAATGCTAGAACTCATGCCCATTTCATTCAAAGCATGTTATTGATTTGCATAACACATATTCAAGATGAAGTTGTGTAGTGACCACCACCTTAGCCAAAAAGCCATGAATCCCCTATGTCATTATGTTTTGTAGGTTTTAACCCCGTTGAGCCTTGTTTATCCTATGTTGTTGTTAACCCACATTATCCTCACCTAGCCTAGTTTAGGACCATCCATACCCTTGTTCTTAAAGCATAGTAAAGCATGATTCGAATTGAATTCCTTTTGATCTATGTTGGCAGAAACCAAGTGTGGGGGAAGTATTTTTCATGAGGAATTGTGTGCCATAGGCACGGCAAAGAAAAGAAAAAAAAAATTCGTGGAAAAAGAAAAAATGAAGAAAAAAGTGTGAAAAGTATGAAAAAAAAAAAAAAAAACAGTTTGAAAAGAAAAAAAAAAAAAGAAAAAGAGTTCCAAAGTATTGTTTGTTGAAGTAAGGGTCCAAAACAATGAATTCGGCCCTAAGGAGTTGTTTAAGTCTTCCCCTTGTGTTTTAAAGTTAATTTCTGCAATCTAAGTGAATTCTAAGTCTCAATTTCATTGCTTTGCTTACTACTGCTTGAAGAACGTTTGTTTTCCCCATCCTTTCCTTGTTAACCAACAACCTAAGCCCCATTACAACCCTTAACTTCTACCTTGAGTGTTATGTGTTTCAATTTGTGGAGTTTGAATTTGGTATGAGCATATGGTGTCACTGGTTCTCGCATCTAAGTAGTAGCATTCCATTCATGAGATCATATCTAAACATGCTTCTTAACTCTAGAAATTGCGTTCTTTGTGAAACATATATGTGAGCATTCGTTTTCATATCTACATCAATCTTCTCACATATGACTAGTGTAGGGTGTGGAGTTAGAAAATCTGAGTGAAAATAGAGTGTATATCTTGTAAGGAATTGAGGGAAGTCTCTAAGGCATGTTACTACATTCAAAAGCATTGTTTTAATTGATTACTTGTGAACTAGTAAGTGGTGGCTTTAATTAAGTATGTGCTTTGTAAAGATGACTCAAATCTGTGGGGATAGCAATCTTTAACATGTCATGTGCATTGGAAATCCCTGAGGCAAACGTTGGAAGGTTTAGGTTTGTTTTGGTTAGTTTGTTTCGTTTCGTTTTCTTTCTTTTGTTTGTTTTGCTCGAGGACTAGCAAAAGCTAAGTGTGGGGGAATTTGATAGGAGCATATTTATGCGCCTTAGTTAGCTAGTTCTTATGCATCTTTGTTATGTTTTCTTCGTTAAAGTAGTCTTTTAAGCTACTTTCATGTGTTTTCAGGTTTAAAGGACATATTACATGAAATGATGCAATTTGGAGCTTTTGGAGCAAAAAGTGAGCTTGGAATGAAAAGGACATGCTTGGAACACAAGGTTGGGTTGAAATTGAAGAGTTCGAGATTTGAGGTTTCCTACTTGAAGTAGGAAAGCTAAGCCTAAAAGTTTCCATTTTGGGTTGATCTTTCCTAAATCGGAATTGGCAACCAAAGTTTCTAAAGTTGGAAGTTTCTATTTTTGGTGGTTTCCAATTTCGAGAGTTTCTATTCTCGGCTTTGGGCTTTTGGATGACCCATCTTTGCCTCTTGGACCTATGCCGCACCTAACCCTAACCCTAGCCCACTTAATCAGCCACACCTAGGCCTTGTTCACATGAAAAAAATCTGATTACTTACCCTAAGCCCATGCCGCACCTAATGTTCTAGAAACCCTAGTTTTTGGTGGATTTCCTAACCCTAGCCGCACCTAAACCCTAGCCCATTTGTCTAATCTGATTTCTTTAGGGTTTGGCTGCCTATATATATATGTTTTACCTCCCTTGGCCGAATTACAACCCTCTCCATAATCCAGAAATTAATCCTTCACGCCAGAAACCATTCCCCATCTTCAACAGCACCTATCCTTCATCATTCACCATATTTTCTGACCCAAAACCACCCTAGCCTTCCCATACACCTATCCTACACACTTTTCCACCATTCTACACCATCCATAACCCCCAAAAACCATCACAAACCCCTGTGCCGCAACCAAGGAAGAGGAGGAAGGTTCTTAGATGTTCCTGCTGTGCAATTTAGATTGCTGGAATTTTTAGGTGTGATCTTTCTTATGTTTCAATGTTTCAATTCAATAAACTTTGTGTTGTGAGTATGAGGAACTAAACCCCCTTAGTTGGGGGGTAATTCGAAACCATGTACATGCTTGCAATTTGATTCGATTACATTCAGTTGTTATTTCATAAGTTGTGGATTCAATTCGTTCATCTATTTGATTGATACTTATTTATGTATGTTGATTGAGAGTGCACGCTTAGTTTTCATGCATGAATATGATGCTAGATTATGAGGGAGTTTCACCTAATAGTTACAATCTTATAATCACAAGTAGTGAAGATCGCTTGAAAACGATCGCGTTGAATGAATTCTTAGCATAAGTTTCATGCAATTCATAGTAACAAATGCTTCGTCAATGCTTATGTTTTTCATAGAACGTAATGATTCTTGCTTGTATCTCTATTATGCAATTCATGTAGGGAACTTGTAGGGAATGTTTTGGGTTGTCGTATGCAATCATCCAACTTAATAACTTGTGGAAAAACTGAGGGTTAATTAGTGCAATTCACGGTTAATCTGGGGCGTTGAGTATTTATAATTTATTGGAAGAACAACTGAAAATCGTTTTGTTTGCAAGTGTGACATGTGTGGAGAAGAACCTCCTAACTAGCCTTTTATCCATCTATTTCACCAAAATCGTTTTTACAATCTGTGCTAATTAAGTTTCTGTTTTGTGTTAAATTTTCGTCCAAAACAAATCCCCCTCATTTGAAGTCTTAGATTAGTTAGAAAGTATTTTGATTTGTGTTTCTAAGTATTTTGATTCAAGTTTTCATCAAATTTCGTCCAAATTAGTGTAGGTGCTCAAAACTGCCCAGAAAGTGGTTTTTAGGCAGTTTTGAGCCTTCTAGTTGCTGTTTTGAGTTTTAGGTTTGTTTAAGTCTTTTAACCTTTACTTTTGCATTCTTTGAGTCTAGTTTAGTGTTTTAAACTTTGTTTTTGAGTTTTTAAGTCAGTTTCCAAGTGTTTAGCAATCCCTCCTAATCCCCGGTTTAGAACGATCCCTACTTACATCTTTGCTACAATTTGACAAAAAGAGGGTTTAATTTGTGTGCTTATCTATTTCGCATCACAAGCATGTGATCACCATTCCAAGCTCAATTTTGCTTCAAAAGGCTCCAAAATGCATCTTCTTGCATCCATTGACCTTAAAACCTGAAAACACACAAAAGTGACTTTAAACACTAAAATAACTAAAGAAACACAACGTAAATGCACGAGAACAAGCCAATTAAGTCGCATAAATATGCTCCTATCAAGCAACCCACGGCAACACCAAGTGAATGAGGTAAGTGCCATAACCGAACTTCAAAATCAAATGGCTAACCTTACTACTTTGCTTTCTCAGGTGGTGGAAGGTCCAAAAGTGAAAAACGTGGCAGCTTGTGGCGTATGCTCCATCCAAGGACACCTTACGGACAAGTGCCCACAATTGATAGAGAAGGGAGGTTGGGAGATGATAGGAGCATATTTATGCGACTTAGTTGGCTTGTTCTTAAGCATTTATGTTGTTTTTCTTTAGTTATTTTAGTGTTTAAAGTCATTTTCGTGCAATTTCAGGTTTAGAGACGAAGTATGCAAAGAAGTGCAAAATGGAGCATTTTAGAGCAAAATTGAGCTAGAATGGAGTGTATGCTAATGGAGCACAAGGAATGGACGAGTTTGAAGGTCAAAGGAGCTTAAGAAATGAAGAAATGAAAGTGAAGAACAAAGAATTCAGATTTGGAAACCAAAGTTTCTAAAGTTGGAAGTTTCTATTCTTGGAGGTTTCCATTTTCGAGAGTTTCTATTCTTGGTTTTGGGCTTTTAGATGACCTAAACCCTAATTCCTTGTGGACCCTAACCCTAGCCGCACCTAGGCCTCTAGAATATCTGATTTCCTTGCCTTGCAAGGCATTCTAGAAGGCCCATCTCTAGACCCTAACCCTAGCCGCACCTTAGGCCTTATTCCCACTAAAAATCTGATTGTTTTAACCTAATTTCTGGTGGATTTGGGCTTCTAGAAACCCTAATCTGATTACCCTAGGGTTTTGGATGCCTATATATACTCATTATAACCCCTAGATCAGATCACCACCTCTCATACACAATCATTCACGCCAGAAATCTGCCCTTGCATTCTGCCGCACCTTCCCATCACCAAAATCCCAAAATTCTGCCCAAAAATCATCCCTAGCCGTACCCCCATCAACCCTAAACCTTTCCCTACCATTCCCCATCCATTCTACACCCTAAATACCACCCAAAACCTGTTCTAAACTTCTCTGCCGCAGCAAGGAGGAAAGGGAAATCATTGATGATCTTGCTGCCAAGTTGGAGCCTTCTAGGTGTTTTCTTTCTTTGGGTTTTAATTTCTAAATTTATGTATCTTTGCTTTGCGAGTATGAGGAACTAAACCCCCCTTGGCTAGGGGGGGATTCGAAACCATGTTTATGCTTCCTATATGATTTGATTACTTCTAATTGCGTTTCATAAGTTGTGATTTCAATTTGCTTATCTATGTGAATTAAAACTTATTCTTGTATGTTGATTGAGGGTCGACACTTAGTTTGCATGCATGAATTTGATGCTAGGATATAAGGGAATTTCACCTAATCGTTATGAACTTATATTCACAAGTAGTAAAGGTTGTTGATCACAATCGTGTTAAGTAAATTCTTGGCATAAGTTTCATGCAATTCATAGTTACGAGTGCCTCGTCAATGCTTATGGTTTTCATAGAACTTAATGATTCTTGCTTGTATCTCTATTATGCAATCATGTAGGGGACTTGTGGGGAATGCTTTGGGTTGTCGTATGCAATCATCCAATTCAATAACGTTAGGAAAATCTGAAGGTTAATTTAAGCGGACCTAATTAACTTGGGGCGTTGAGAATTCATATGTTATTGAAAAGCAATTGGAAATCGTTTTGAATGCAAGTATAACATGTGTGGAGATGAACCCCTTAGCTAGCTTTCTATCCATTCAATTCAATCAAATTCGTTTTAAAATCTGTTTTGATTTACAAGTTTATGTTTTGTTTTCAATTTCGTAAAAACCAAATCCCCCTTTGTTTTCAAGTGTCAAATTAGTTAGAGAGTGTGTTAGTTTGTGTTTTTAAGTGTTTTGAGTCAAGTTAAACCCTATTTTCGTCAAAATCTTGTTTAGAGTTCAAAACTGCCCAGAAAGTGGTTTTAAGGCAGTTTTGAGTGTTTTTGTGTTATTTTGAGTCTTTTGGTTTGTTTTGGTGTTTTAAGTTATAGTTTTACATTCTTTGAGTCTAGTTTAGTGTTTTAAACTTTGTTTTTACATTTTTGAGTCAGTTTTCAAGTGATTTAGCAATCCCTCCTAATCCCCGGCCTAGAACGATCCCTACTTACATACTTACTACAATTGATAAAAAGAGGGTTAATTTGAGTGCTAGTTAATATCATATCAAATTTTGGCGCCGTTGCCAGGGATTAGCAACATTGCTAATCCCTTGGATTGTTTATTTTAGTTTGTTTTAATTCGTCCAGATTCTGAGTTTGTTTTGTTTCTTGTTTTAGGTACTAGTTTATGACTCGGAGTTCTCATCCGATTCGTGAACACATCTTGGACTTTGACGACGATTTTGAGAAGGAATAGGAATCAACGAGATCAAATTCCTGAACCTGAGCGTGAGGAACATCCCATTGAAGAAGAGGACCAACCCACGGCAAGAGTGGGTGAAGAAGAGGAAGTTATGGCACAAGACAATCGTACAATCAAGGAGCTTTCGGCTTCGGGATTGGACAATGCCACACCCCTATGCATTCAATACCCAGCGGCTGCCCAAGGAAAGACCGAGGAATTCGAGTTGAAGTCAAGTTTGCTACACCACATTCCGAAGTACCATGGTTTGTCCATGGAGGATCCTAACAAGCATTTGAAAGAATTCGAGGTGGTGTGTTCAAGCATGACTCCAATCAACGTGGATGGGAGCATATTGAAGATGAAGGCCTTTCCCTTTTCTCTCTTGGAAAAGGCGAAAGATTGGTTGTACGAATTGGCTCCCGGAACTGTCACATCTTGGGAGAGCATGAAACGGGCCTTCTTGGAGAAGTTTTTTCCAACTTCTCGAGTCATCCTCCTACGAAAAAGGATAAGTGGAATTCAACAAGATGAAGGTGAGTCTTTTCCTACGTATTACGAACGTTTTAAATCTCTTGTTGCTTTATGTCCACAGCATCAAATGAAGGAGGAGCTTCTTTTACAATATTTCTACGAGGGACTTCTACCAATCGAACGGCAAATGTTAGATGCCTCAGCGGGAGGAGCATTGGTGGACAAGACCACTACGGCTGCAAAAATGTTGATTGCTAATCGAGCGTTGAACGCTCAACAATACGAAGGTGTTGGACAAAGGAGCATGCCACAGCAACATCAAGTCAATGAGGTAAGTGCCATAATCGAACTTCAAAATCAAATGGCTAACCTTACTACGTTGCTTTCTCAGGTTGTGGAAGGTCCAAAAATCAAACCCGTAGCTTCTTGTGGCGTATGCTCCATGCAAAACCACAATACGGACAAGTGCCCACAATTGATCGAGAATGCAGGGTGGGAGACACTCAATGCCGTGGGATATGGCAACCAATACCAATCACGTGGTAATCCATTTTCCAATACTTACAATCCCGGTTGGCGTGATCATCCGAATTTCAACTGGCGAGACCCCCAACAAGGCCAACAACAAAGCAGATTTAGGCAACAACCCCAGGGTTTCTATCAAAAGCCGTTGGCACCACCACAAGCCCAAGCACAACCTGCCCAAAGCAATGCAGGTAATTTAAGTGATAATGATAAGATTTTTCAATTACTTATTACCTTGACGCAGGAAGTCCAAAATCAAGCCAAAGAGAGGCAAATCCAAGACAAGAGGGTGGACAACTTGGAGAAGCAAGTGGGACAAATTGCCGAGTTCATAGGGCAATTTCGTGAGCAAGGAAGGTTGCCTAGCTCAGCGGTGGTCAATCCGAAAGGTGGATTCGAATCTGCAAAGGCTATCACGCTAAGAAGTGGGAAAGAAGTAGGAATCGAGCCAAAACCATCCAAATCTGGCCCCAAGGAGGACGAGAAGTTGAAAATTGAAGAGGAGGACCAAGCAAAGGCCACGGCAAGGATTGAGCAATCCTTGCCGCAACCACCCAAGCATTCCAATTCGGCCAACACAGGTAAGAAAGGTCCAATTCCATTTAATTCTAATGTTATTCCTCCGGATGTACCCTTTCCTAGCAGATTTTTGCAATCCAAGAACGAAGAGGAGGCAAAAGATGTTCTAGAGACATTTAGGAAAGTTCAAGTCAACATACCCCTTTTGGATGCAATCAAGCAAATCCCGAAGTATGCGAAGTTCTTAAAGAAGCTTTGTACAACAAGGAAACGTTTTCGGGAGAAAGAAGTGGTACATGTAAGTGAGAATGTCTCCGCCATGTTGCAACGCAAACTACCCCCCAAATGCAAAGATCCGGGTAGTTTTACAATTCCTTGTGTCCTTGGTAACACTCGCTTTGATTCCGCCCTGTTAGATTTAGGTGCATCTATAAATGTCATGCCATATTCAGTTTATGCATCTATGAATTTAGGCGAGTTGAAAAATGATGGCGTGATTATTCAATTGGCCGATCGATCTAATGCCTATCCAAAAGGAGTTTTGGAAGATGTTTTGGTGCAGGTAGACCACTTGATTTTCCCGGCAGATTTCTACGTGCTCGATATGGAGGATACAGGCCACTCTCCACCACCACCACTGTTGCTTGGCCGACCTTTCATGAAAACGGCTCAAACCAAGATTGACGTGGCCAAAGGAGAAGTCACTATGGCATTTGGTGGTGACATGATTTGTTTTAAAGTTTCTGAATTTATTGAGACTCCTAATGTTGTTCGTTCTTGTTGTGCCATTAATGTAATTGCAAATATAGGGCAGGAATGTTCAACACTCATCAAGACGAAAGTACCTCGAACTACCATCGAGGAAGGAATTGGAGTGAACAACAAGGGGAGCACGGCCCCACCCCTGAAGTCACCAAATCTGGCCGAGTGCACTCCTTGTGCATCTGTCCAGAGTGCTACCATTTCTTTGCCGTACAAAGGTAAGCCACCTATTCCAATTTCGATTCCCATTTCAACTAATAGGTTGTTACCTTGTATGGTGCAGGTACCAAATCGAAGACAACGTGGTGGGAGAGTTCGTGTTGATTTCGAGAAGCAAAACATGACAATAAGAAAGGATCATTATCCCATCCCATTCAAGGACCCAAAAGATGAAGTATTTCGTAGGTCAGATTGTGGAAACAACCCTCAATGCCGTGGGGTTCCATAAACCTTCAATGGAGGATCGTTCGGCTGGAAGACGTTAAAGCAAGCGCTTCTTGGGAGGCAACCCATGCAAATAAAGAGGACCTAGGAAGCTCCGGCATCATCATCAGATTTGCGTTTCTAAACCCTACTCTTTATTGCTTTTACTTTGCCATATTTGTCATGTTTGCTAGTTGTGTTATTTGCTTGTTTTTGTGTGAGTCTATGTTTGAAACATTGAGGACAATGTTTGGTTTAAGTGTGGGGGGGTGAACAAAGTGTTTTTGTTGCAAAATTCGTAGGATTTTACCACCTAACATTTCAAAGGTTGTTTTTCATTGTTTTTAAGTGTTTTTAGAAAGTTTTGATGTGTTTTTATGTGGCTTTACCAGAAAATACGAAAATTCAAGAAAAAATTGAAAAAAGTTTTGAAAAAACCCAAAAAAAGAGTCGTTTTACAGTTGTTTTTGTTTGTTTGTGTCGTAGAGTACCTTCCAACACAATGATGAGGATTTGGTTTTTAATTGCATGACCATTAAAGAAAGTTACAAACATGGATGGAAGTTTGATATGCTCTTTTGTTTATGCTTGGTCATCGTTGTTGTTTACGAATTCACATATAATCACAAAGAAAAAAAATCAGTTTTTGTAATATGCTTGAAGGAAGTAACTCAAACTAACGCTACAACCTTGTGAGACTTGAGCCTAAACGTTTATTTGGAGAGTTAAAATCTGTGCATTGTTGTTTTCTAAAGTCGTTGAATGATCTCATTATTCTTTGCTTGGTTATTACTTAGAAGGCGTTTCATCATTTAGTTCCAAATGCTAGAACTCATGCCAATTTCATTCAAAACATGTTATTGAATTACATAACACATATTCAAGATGAAGTTAGTAGTTACCACCATAGCCAAAAAGCCTTCATTCCATGCAGTCGTTTTTGTAGGTTTTAACCCCGTTGAGCCTTGTTTAGCCTATGTTTTCTTCGTTAACCCACATTATCCTCACCTAGCCTAGATTAGGACCATCCATACCTTCGTTCTTGAAGCATAGTAATGAATGACTCAAAATGAATTCCTTTTGGTCATTGTTGGCAGAAAACAAGTGTGGGGGAAGTGAGTTTTGTTGTGGGTGTGCCAAAGTCTTGAATGAGGCACGAAAAAGAAAAGAAAAAGAAAAATTTCGTGGGAAATAAAAAGAAAAAAAAAAAAAAAAAAAAAAGTTGTGAAAAGAATGAAAAGGAATTGAAAAGATGTGAAAAAGAGTTCTTAAGTGTTGTTTGTTGAAGGAAGGGTCCAAAACAGTGAATTCGGCCCTAATTGTTGTTGAATCTTCCCTTTGTGTTTAAAAGTTAATTTCTGCATGCTAATGGGAATTCTGAGTACGATTTCATTGTTTTGCTTACTATTGCTTAAAGAACGTTTGTTTTCCCTATCCTTTCGTTGTTAGCCAACTCCCCTAGCCCCGTTACAACCCTTGACTTTAATCTTGAGTGTTATGTGTTTCAATTTGTGGAGTTTAAAATTGGTATGAGCATATGGTGTCACTGGTTCTCGCATCTAAGTAGTAGCATTCCATTCATGAGATTATATCTAAACATGCTTATTAACTCCGAAAAGTGCTTTCTTTGTTATACATATATGTGAGCATTCGTTTTCATATTTACATCAATCTTCTCACATATAACTAGTATAGGGTGTGTAGTCAGAAAAGCTGTTGAAAATTGAGTGCATATCTAGTAAGGAATTGAGCAAATTCTCTAAGGCATGTTACTACATTCAAAATCATGTTTTAATTGGTTAAATGTGAACTAGTACGTGGTGACTATGATTAAGTATGTGCTTAAGTGTGAAGATGACTAAAATCTGTGGGAGTGATGATTTTTAACATGTCATGTGCATTGGAAATCCCTGAGGCAAATGTTGGAAGGTTTAGATTGTGTTTTTGTTTTGTTTGGTTTCTTTGTTTTGCTCGAGGACTAGCAAAAGCTAAGTGTGGGGGAATTTGATAGGAGCATATTTATGCGACTTAGTTGGCTTGTTCTTAAGCATTTATGTTGTTTTTCTTTAGTTATTTTAGTGTTTAAAGTCATTTTCGTGCAATTTCAGGTTTAGAGACGAAGTATGCAAAGAAGTGCAAAATGGAGCATTTTAGAGCAAAATTGAGCTAGAATGGAGTGTATGCTAATGGAGCACAAGGAATGGACGAGTTTGAAGGTCAAAGGAGCTTAAGAAATGAAGAAATGAAAGTGAAGAACAAAGAATTCAGATTTGGAAACCAAAGTTTCTAAAGTTGGAAGTTTCTATTCTTGGAGGTTTCCATTTTCGAGAGTTTCTATTCTTGGTTTTGGGCTTTTAGATGACCTAAACCCTAATTCCTTGTGGACCCTAACCCTAGCCGCACCTAGGCCTCTAGAATATCTGATTTCCTTGCCTTGCAAGGCATTCTAGAAGGCCCATCTCTAGACCCTAACCCTAGCCGCACCTTAGGCCTTATTCCCACTAAAAATCTGATTGTTTTAACCTAATTTCTGGTGGATTTGGGCTTCTAGAAACCCTAATCTGATTACCCTAGGGTTTTGGATGCCTATATATACTCATTATAACCCCTAGATCAGATCACCACCTCTCATACACAATCATTCACGCCAGAAATCTGCCCTTGCATTCTGCCGCACCTTCCCATCACCAAAATCCCAAAATTCTGCCCAAAAATCATCCCTAGCCGTACCCCCATCAACCCTAAACCTTTCCCTACCATTCCCCATCCATTCTACACCCTAAATACCACCCAAAACCTGTTCTAAACTTCTCTGCCGCAGCAAGGAGGAAAGGGAAATCATTGATGATCTTGCTGCCAAGTTGGAGCCTTCTAGGTGTTTTCTTTCTTTGGGTTTTAATTTCTAAATTTATGTATCTTTGCTTTGCGAGTATGAGGAACTAAACCCCCCTTGGCTAGGGGGGGATTCGAAACCATGTTTATGCTTCCTATATGATTTGATTACTTCTAATTGCGTTTCATAAGTTGTGATTTCAATTTGCTTATCTATGTGAATTAAAACTTATTCTTGTATGTTGATTGAGGGTCGACACTTAGTTTGCATGCATGAATTTGATGCTAGGATATAAGGGAATTTCACCTAATCGTTATGAACTTATATTCACAAGTAGTAAAGGTTGTTGATCACAATCGTGTTAAGTAAATTCTTGGCATAAGTTTCATGCAATTCATGGTTACGAGTGCCTCGTCAATGCTTATGGTTTTCATAGAACTTAATGATTCTTGCTTGTATCTCTATTATGCAATCATGTAGGGGACTTGTGGGGAATGCTTTGGGTTGTCGTATGCAATCATCCAATTCAATAACGTTAGGAAAATCTGAAGGTTAATTTAAGCGGACCTAATTAACTTGGGGCGTTGAGAATTCATGGGTTATTGAAAAGCAATTGGAAATCGTTTTGAATGCAGGTATAACATGTGTGGAGATGAACCCCTTAGCTAGCTTTCTATCCATTCAATTCAATCAAATTCGTTTTAAAATCTGTTTTGATTTACAAGTTTATGTTTTGTTTTCAATTTCGTAAAAACCAAATCCCCCTTTGTTTTCAAGTGTCAAATTAGTTAGAGAGTGTGTTAGTTTGTGTTTTTAAGTGTTTTGAGTCAAGTTAAACCCTATTTTCGTCAAAATCTTGTTTAGAGTTCAAAACTGCCCAGAAAGTGGTTTTAAGGCAGTTTTGAGTGTTTTTGTGTTATTTTGAGTCTTTTGGTTTGTTTTGGTGTTTTAAGTTATAGTTTTACATTCTTTGAGTCTAGTTTAGTGTTTTAAACTTTGTTTTTACGTTTTTGAGTCAGTTTTCAAGTGATTTAGCAATCCCTCCTAATCCCCGGCCTAGAACGATCCCTACTTACATACTTACTACAATTGATAAAAAGAGGGTTAATTTGAGTGCTAGTTAATATCATATCAGGAGACCCTCAATGTCGTGGGATTTGGCAACCAATACCAACCAAGGAATGACCCATTTTCTAATGCTTACAATCCCGGTTGACGTGATCATCCAAATTTCAAATGGCAAGAACCCCAACAAGGCCAACAACAAAGCACATATAGGCAACAACCCCCGGGTTTCTATCAAAAGCCGTTTGCACCAACTCAACCCCAAGCACAACCCGCCCAAAAATCAGGTTCTTCTATTGATAATGATCAGATTTTTAATTTACTAACTTCTATGGCGCAGGGCATGCAAACTAGGGACAAGAAGGTGAACGAGTTGGAGAAGCAAGTGGGGCAAATTGCCGAGTTTATGGGGCAGTTTCGAGAGCAAGATAAGTTGCCTAGCTCAACCGTGGTCAATCCAAAAGGTGGATTCGAATCTGCAAAAGCTATAACTTTGCGAAGTGGGAAGCACGTAGGATCTGAACCCCAACACTCCAAATCACGTTCTAACGAGGTGGAGGAGTTGATGATTGAAGAGGAAGAACAAAAACCACCCACGGCAAAGGTGGAAACACCTTTACCGCAAGCCCTATGTGATCCTAAGTCATCCAATCTGTCCAATAGAGGTAAGAACATGTCAAATCCAGTTCCTACTAATGTTTTTCCTTCGAATGTTCCTTTTCCAAATAGGTTCAAGCAAACAAAGAAAGAAGAAGCTGAAAAGGACATTCCAGAGACATTTAGGAAAGTTCAAGTCAACATACCCCTTTTGGATGCAATCAAGCAAGTCCCGAGGGAGTTTTGGAGGATGTTTTAGTGCAGGTTAATCATTTGATCTTTCCGGCGGATTTCTACGTACTTGAGATGGATGAATCGGACCATACCCCTTCATTACCAATCCTTCTTGGAAAGCCATTCATGAAAACGGCCCGAACAAAGATTGACGTGTTTAATGGCACTTTAACGATGGAATTTGATGGGGAAGTGATTAATTTCAATCTTTTCTGATTCTATAAAGTTTCCTAGTGAAAATCATTCATGTTTTGCTATTAAAATAATTGACTCTTTGGCGCAGGACCATTTTGACAATTTGAAGGACGATGCACTTGAATTGGTCATTGCACAAGGAAAGAACATGAAAAACATTGAAACAGCCACCAAGGAAACCCACGGCATGCATGAGGATTCCGTTGCCGTGCCCCCTAGTGAAGATATCATTAAGATGGTGGCTGCCCTTGAGTCATTGCCATCACAAACTGGTAAGTTTTTGGACCCTATTTTTAAGTTCAGTTTCGGCTAATAAAATGCTTCCCTCAGTTGTGCAGCCACCCACACTTGAACTTAAGCCATTGCCTAGTCACTTGAGGTATGTTTTCTTGGGAAAGGATGAGACATTGCCCGTCATCATTTCATCCTCACTCACGGCACAAGAGGAGAGTAAATCAGTGAGGGTGCTAAAGGAGTACAAAACGGCAATTGGATGGACATTGGCCGACATCAAGGGAATTAGCCCTACTACGTGCATGCATCGCATACTTTTGGAGGAAGGGTCTAAAACATCTCGAGAGGCTCAGCGCCGTCTCAACCCTCCTATGATGGAAGTTGTGAAGAAGGAGATCATAAAGCTTCTAGATTGTGGAGTTGTCTATCCAATCTCAAATAGTAGGCGGGTTTCGCCCATTCAATGCGTACCAAAGAAATCCGGAGTGACAGTGGTAGCTAATGCCAAGAATGAACTTGTTCCTCAACGCATTCAAACCGGTTGGAGGGTGTGCATCGACTATAGGAAGCTAAATGCCAGCACAAGGAAGGATCACTTCCCATTGCCGTTCATTGACCAAATGCTT
Source organism: Malus sylvestris (assembly GCF_916048215.2). Lineage (NCBI taxonomy): Eukaryota > Viridiplantae > Streptophyta > Magnoliopsida > Rosales > Rosaceae > Malus > Malus sylvestris. The sequence goes on from NC_062270.1 coordinate 21,504,959, forward strand.
GAGAGCTTTGAAGTACTTGCTCACTGAAAAGGAAGCCAAACTGCGGCTAATTCGTTGGATGTTGCTACTTCAAGAGTTCGATATTGAGATTTGTGACAAGAAGGGAAGTGAGAACGTGGTGGCTGACCACCTAAGCCGCATGGTGCATAATGAGGAGTCCCTACCCATTGTCGAGACATTCCCCGATGAACAATTGCTGTCCATAAAGGTTAGTGAGCCTTGGTATGCCGATTTGGTGAACATTTTGGTGTCAAAACAAATTCCAAGCACTTTCACTAGGCACCAACGTGATAAACTTAGGCATGATGCATGGTTTTTGATGTGAAAATTACTTGACACACAAATTAAACCCTATTGATGATAATTGTAGCAAAGATGTAAGTAGGGATCGTTCTAAACCGGGGATTAACTAGGGCTGCTAATCTACTCAAATTAAACTCTAAAACACTGAACTAGACTTAAAAACACAAGAATAGACTCTATAGACTCTAAACTGACCTAAGACACTCAAATCTGCAAAACTAAGTGAAATTGACGCAATTCTAAACCTAACAAGTGATTTGGACGAATTTAAAACTTATTTTGACTCAAAAGATTAAAAGAAAACAGATTGTAATATAACTAACTCAGAAAACACTTAAAAGACTCAAAACAGCACAATACTAACAATTAGACTCAAAACAGATTCTAGAGATGAAATTGGACGAATTTAAGACTAAACTAAGACCCAAACAATGTTTATGGACAGATTCTAACCTATATTAACTCAAAACATGATGCGAAATAGATAAGCACACAAATTAAACCCTCTTTTTGTCAAATTGTAGTAAAGATGTAAGTAGGGATCGTTCTAGACCGGGGATTAGGAGGGATTGCTAAACACTTGAAAACTGACTTAAAAACATAAAAACAAAGTTTAAAACACTAAACTAGACTCAAAGAATGCAAAACTAAAGTTTAAAACACTTGAACAAACACAAAACTCAAAACAGCAACCTAATGACTCAAAACTGCCTAAAACCACTTTCTGGGCAGTTTTGAGAACCTAACAAGAACTTGGACGAAATTGGGTGAAGACTTGAATCAAAACACTTAGAAACACAAATCGAAACATATTCTAACTAATCTAAGACTTCAAAATAAAGGGGGATTTGTTTTGGACGAAAATTGAAAACAAAACAGAGACTTAAAACTAAACAGATTGTAAAACGTTTTTGGATGAAAAGGATGGATAAAAGGCTAGTTAGGAGGTTCTTCTCCACACATGTCACACTTGCACACAAAACGATTTTCAGTTGTTCTTCCAATAAATTATGAATACTCAACGCCCCGAATTAACCGTGAATTGCACTAATTAACCCTCAGTTTTTCCACAAGTTATTAGGTTGGATGATTGCATACGACAACCCAAAACATTCCCTACAAGTTCCCTACATGAATTGCATAATAGAGATACAAGCACAAATCATTACGTTCTACGAAAAACATAAGCATTGACGAAGCATTTGTTACTATGAATTGCATGAAACTTATGCTAAGAATTCATTCAACACGATCGTTTTCAAGCGACCTTCACTACTTGTGATTATAAGATTGTAACTATTAGGTGAAACTCCCTCATAATCTAGCATCATATTCATGCATGAAAACTAAGCGTGCACTCTCAATCAACATACACAAATAAATTATCAATCAAATAGATGAACGAATTAAATCCACAACTTATGAAATAACAACTGAATGTAATCAAATCATATTGCAAGCATGTACATGGTTTCGAATTACCCCCCAACTAAGGGGGTTTAGTTTCTCATACTCACAACACAAAATTTATTGAATTGAAACATCGAAGACATAAGAAAGATTACACCTAAAACGCCCAACAATTCCACTTTGAATTTCTGACTTCAAGCTCCTCTTTCTTCTTCTCCTTGCTGCGGCAGAGAGGGTTTAGGGTGTTTTTGGATGTGATTTTGGTTTTAGAAGGGAGTTAGGATGGTATGGTGGTGCGGCAAGGGGTATGGGTGGTGTATGGAGGTGTAGAATGGTGTATGGAGGTGTAGAATGGTGGCTGGAGTTGTAGAATGGCTGCGGCACAGAGTGGGAAGTGGCTGGACGAATTTCTGAATTATGGAGAGGGTGCTCCCTGCGGCAAGGAGTAAAACACCTATATATAGGCACCTAAAACCCTAAAGAAATCAGATTAGACCATGGGCTAGGGTTTAGGTGCGGCAAAGGCTTAAAGTCCATCAGAAACATAGGTTAAACAATCAGAAATTTGGTGAGAAAAAGGGCCTAGGGTGCGGCAAGGAGTGGGCTAGGGTTAGGGCTTCTAGAAAGCCTTGCAAGGCAAGGAAATTGGTGTTCTAGAAGGGGAGAGGTGCGGCCCAAACCCTAGGGGAGATAGATTAGGCTTTAACTTGGCAGAAATTAAATGAAAAAGGGCTTAGGGTGCGGCATAGGCTTAGGATCCACAAGGAATTAGGGTTTAGGTCATCTCAAAGCCCAAAGCCAAGAATAGAAACTCACGAAAATGGAAACCTCCAAGAATAGGAACTTCCAACTTTAGAAACTTTGGTTGCCAATTCCGACTTCTTTGTTCTTCACTTTTATTTCTTCATTTCTTAAGCTCCTTTGACCTTCAAACTTGTCCATTCCTCGTGCTCCATTAGCATACACAACATTCCGGCTCAATTTTGCTCCAAAAAGTTCCAAATTGCATCATTTCATGTAATATGTCCTTTAAACCTGAAAACACATGAAAGTAGCTTAACAGACTACTTTAACGAAGAGAACATAACGAAAATGCATAAAAACTAGCTAACTAGGGCGCATAAATATGCTCCTATCAAATTCCCCCACACTTAGCTTTTGCTAGTCCTCGAGCAAAACAAACAAAAGAAAGAAAACAAAACGAAACAAACTAACCAAAACAAAACCTAAACCTTCCAACGTTTGCCTCAGGGATTTCCAATGCACATGACATGTTAAAGATTGCTATCCCCACAGATTTGAGTCATCTTTACACAAGCACATACTTAATTAAAGCCACTACTCACTAGTTCACAAGTAATCAATTAAAACAATGCTTTGAATGTAGTAACATGCCTTAGAGAATTCACTCAATTCCTTACAAGATATACACTCTATTTTCACTCAGATTTTCTAACTCCACACCCTACACTAGTCATATGTGAGAAGATTGATGTAGATATGAAAACGAATGCTCACATATATGTTTCACAAAGAACGCAATTTCTAGAGTTAAGAAGCATGTTTAGATATGATCTCATGAATGGAATGCTACTACTTAGATGCGAGAACCAGTGACACCATATGCTCATACCAAATTCAAACTCCACAAATTGAAACACATAACACTCAAGATAGAAGTTACGGGTTGTAATGGGGCTTAAGGTATTGGCTAACAAAAACGGATATGGAAAACAAACGTTCTTCAAGCAATAGTAAGCAAAGCAATGAAATTGAGACTTAGAATTCACTTAGATTGCAGAAATTAACTTTAACACACAAGGGGGATACTTAAACAACTTCTTAGGGCCGAATTCATTGTTTTGGACCCTTACTTCAACAAACAATACTTTGGAACTCTTTTTCTCAATTTTTCAACTCTTTTTTTTTTTCAAACTTTTCATATTTTTTTCTTCAACTTTTCTTTTTCCACGAAATTTTTTTTTTCTTTTCTTTTCTTTGCCGTGCCTTTGGCACACAATTCCTCATGAAAAACACTTCCCCCACACTTATTTTCTGCCAACATAAATCAAAAGGAATTCAATTTGAATCATGCTTTACTATGCTTCAAGAACAAGGGTATGGATAGTCCTAATCTAGGCTAGGTGAGGGTAATGTGGGTTAACAAAGAAAAGGCTAAACAAGGCTCAACGGGGTTAAACTTAAACATATAATGGAGTAGGGCACACGGCTTTTTGGCTAAGGTGGTGGTCACTACACAACTTCATCTTGAATATGTGTTATGCAATTCAATGACATGCTTTGAATGAAATGGGCATGAGTTCTAGCATTTGGAACTAAATGATGAAACGCCTTCTAAGTAGCAACCAAGCAAGGAATAATGAGATCATGCAATGACTTAGAAAACAAAGAATGCACAGATTTTAACTCTCCAAATAAACGTTTAGGCTCAAGTCTAACAAGGTTGTAGCGTTAGTTTGAGTTCCTTCCTTCAAGCATGTTACAAAAACTGATTTTTCCTTTATGATTGCATGTGAATTCATGAGTTATAACCACAACTAAGCATAAACAAAGAGTACATCAAACTTTCATCCATGTTAATCACTCTTTTTAGCAGCCATGTAATTACAAACCGAATACTCATCATTGTGTTGGAAGGTACCCTAAGACACAAACAAACACACAAAAACAACTCTTTTTGGGTTTTTTAAAACAAATTTTTCAAATTTTTATGTGATTTTCGGATTTTTGCATCAAAACACACTAAAACACATCAAAACTGCTCAAAAACACTTAAAAACAGCAAGGAACAAGTATCCAAGTTAAGGGTGATAAAATCCCACGAATTTACATCTAAAACACTTAGTTACCCCCCCACACTTAAATCAAACATTGTCCTCAATGTTTCAAGCATAAAATCACACTAAACAAAAAGAAACACACAAACAGCAACTAAAACAACTAACTAGGCAGATTCGAAATAAATAACAAAGTGAAGAGTTTAGGAACGCAAATCTGGAATTGGAGTAATTCCTTGGTCTTCCTTTGTTGAATTGCATGGGTTGCCTCCCAAGTAGCGCTTTCTTTAACGTCGTACAGCCGGACGAAAAGCCCATTCATTCTCCATTTGTGCCCACGGCACCCAAAGAAATATCATCCACGGTTTGTTCAACAAAGTTCTCATAATATGGCTTCAAACGGTGTCCGTTCACTTGGAATTCATGACCTGTTTTGAGACTTTGAATCTGGATGGCACCATAAGAAGATATGTTAGTAATAACAAACGGTCCAATCCACTTAGAACGTAACTTACCGGGAAACAAACGTAAACGGGAATTGAACAATAGCACTTTCTGCCCAATTGAGAATGATTTCCCACGGATCATGTTGTCATGGAAAGCTTTGGTCTTTTGCTTGTAAATGCTTGCATTATCGTACGCCTCGTGCCGTATCTCATCAAGCTCATTCAATTGCAATCTCCTTTGACTTCCTACTTCCTCGAGGTTCATGTTAAACTTCTTGATGGCCCAAAGTGCTTTGTGCTCCAATTCAAAAGGAAGATGGCACGCCTTGCCATAGACAAGTCGGAAGGGGGACATCCCAATGGGGGTTTTGTACGCCGTATGATACGCCCAAAGTGCATCATCTAACCGTAAGCTCCAATCCTTCCGTGTTGGCCCAACGGTCTTCTCAAGTATTTGCTTGATCTCTCGGTTGGAAACCTCGGCTTGGCCATTCGTTTGAGGATGGTAAGGTGTAGAAACCTTATGGGTGACACTGTATTTCCTCAATAACGCTTCAATGGTCCGATTGCAAAAGTGTGACCCTCCGTCACTAATGATCACTCGTGGCATTCCGAACCTTGCAAAAATGTTAGTTCTAATAAAATCTGCAACCACTTTAGAATCATTAGTTCGGGTGGCCTTTGCTTCCACCCACTTCGACACATAATCAACCGCAAGCAAAATATATGTAAAACCATACGAAGAAGGAAAAGGACCCATAAAATCAATACCCCAAACATAAAAAATTTCAACATTTAGGATAGAAACCTGCGGCATTTGGTCCCTAGCACTAATACCACCCATTCGTTGGCATTTATCACATGTTAAGCAAAAAGTTTTAGCATCTTTGAAAATACTAGGCCAATAAAATCCACATTGTAACACCTTAAGGGCTGTGCGTTGTGTGCCAAAGTGCCCTCCACATGCATACGTGTAACAAAAACTCAAAATTGAATAACATTCAGAATCGTGCACACAACGACGTATAATCTGATCGGGGCAAAATTTCCATAAGTACGGATCATCCCACACATAAAACCGTGCATCATGCCTAAGTTTATCACGTTGGTGCCTAGTGAACTCACTTGGAATACGTTTTGACACCAAATAATTAACAATATCGGCATACCAAGGTGCACTAACCTTAATGGACAGCAATTGTTCATCGGGGAATGTCTCCAAAATCGGCAAAGACTCCTCATTATGCACCATTCGGCTTAGGTGGTCAGCCACCACGTTTTCACTTCCCTTCTTGTCCCGAATCTCTATATCGAACTCTTGAAGTAGCAATATCCATCGAATTAGCCGTGGCTTGGCCTCCGTTTTGGTGAGCAAGTACTTCAGAGCTGCATGATCAGTGAAAACAATTACTTTAGTTCCAATTAAATATGTTCGAAATTTATCTAAAGCAAAGACAACGGCAAGGAGTTCTTTTTCCGTAGTGGAGTAGTTCAATTGTGCATCGTTCAATGTCCGTGAGGCGTAGTAAATGACATGCGGCCTCCTGTCCTTTCTTTGCCCTAAAACAGCTCCTAAAGCATAGTCGGACGCATCACACATGAGCTCGAAAGGTAGACTCCAATCCGGTGGAACAATGATGGGTGCCGTGGTTAACAACTCCTTGAGTTGGTTGAATGATGCCGTGCACTCCTTGGTGAATTCAAACGCCACTTCTTTTTGTAGGAGCCGGCAAAGAGGTTGTGTTATCTTCGAGAAATCTTTGATGAACCTACGATAGAATCCTGCATGGCCAAGAAACGAACGAACCTCTCTAACCGAAGTCGGAGAGGGTAAGTGACGTACAAGATCTATTTTCGACTTATCAACCTCAATACCCTTTTCAGAGATTATATGACCTAAAACGATACCTTGTTTAACCATAAAATGACACTTTTCCCAATTAAGTACAAGGTTAGTTTCAACACAACGTTTTAGGATCAAACTTAGATTATGCAAGCAACTATCAAACGAATCACCAAATACACTAAAATCATCCATAAACACTTCAATTATCTTTTCTACGTAATCAGAAAATATGCTCATCATGCATCTTTGAAATGTAGCAGGTGCATTACATAAACCAAAAGGCATGCGACGATATGCAAAGGTACCAAACGGGCATGTAAAAGTGGTTTTTTCTTGGTCCTCAGGTGAAATGACAATTTGATTATAACCAGAATAACCATCAAGGAAACAATAAAAAGCATAACCCGCTAACCTCTCAAGCATTTGGTCAATGAACGGCAATGGGAAGTGGTTCTTCCTCGTGGTGGTGTTTAGCTTCCTATAGTCAATGCACACCCTCCAACCGGTTTGAATACGTTGAGGGACAAGCTCATTCTCGGCATTAGCTACCACCGTCACTCCGGATTTCTTTGGCACGCATTGAACGGGCGAAACCCACTTACTATCCGAGATTGGATAGATAACCCCACAATCTAGAAGCTTTATGATCTCCTTTTTCACTACTTCCATCATCGGAGGGTTAAGACGGCGTTGAGCCTCTCTAGTTGGTTTGGCCCCCTCCTCAAGAAATATGTGATGCATATAAGTTGTAGGGCTTATACCTTTAATATCGGCCAATGTCCAACCTAGGGCAGATTTGAACTCCTTCAAAACTCGAAGCAATTTCTCCTCCTCTTGTGCCGTGAGGGAGGAGGAAATAATGGCAGGTAGTGTTTCATTTTCTCCCAAGAAAATGTACTTCAAATGGCTTGGCAAAGGCTTGAGTTCTAGGATAGGTGCCTGAATTATGGATGGAAGCAATTTGTTAGTCGAAATGGGAATGGACTCACGGGTAGTATACTTACCATCAAGCTTAGGTGAGGACTCAAGGGCAGCCACAACTTCAATTATTTCCTCATTAGGGTGCACGGCATGGCCTAGTCCATGTATGCCGTGGGTTACACTAGAATCTGCCCCCTTGGTTGTAATTTCCATGCCTCGTGTAATGACTTTTTCAAGCGCATCGTCATTCAAATCGTCGAGATATCCCTGCGCCAAAGAGTCAATTATATCAATAGAGAAACATGAATGGTCCTCACTAGGGTATTTAATGGAATCAGAAAGATTAAAATTAACAACTTCCCCATCGAATTCCATGGACAAAGTTCCACTATACACGTCAATCTTTGTCCGGGCCGTCTTCATGAATGGCCTTCCAAGTAGAATGGGCAGCGAAGGAGCATGGTCCGATTCATCCATTTCAAGGACATAGAAATCCGCCGGGAAAACTAAATGATTAACCTGCACAAGAACATCTTCCAAAACTCCCTTTGGATAGGCGTTAGATCTATTGGCCAATTGTATTATTACCCCATCATTTTTCAACGCTCCTAAGTTCATAGATGCATAAATGGAATATGGCATAACATTTATAGAAGCACCTAAATCAAGCATGGCAGATTCAAATCTAGTGTTCCCAATGACACAAGGAATGCTAAAGCTACCTGGATCTTTGCATTTGGGAGGTAGTTTGCGTTGCAAGATGGCGGACACATTCTCACCTACCTTTACCACTTCCTTAGTCGACATCCTCTTCCTAGTGGTACACAACTCTTTCAAGAACTTAGCATACCTTGGAACTTGCTTGATTGCATCTAACAAAGGTATGTTAACTTGAACTTTCCGAAAGGTTTCAAGGATATCCTTTTCTGCCTCTTCTTTCTTCGTTTGCATGAACCTACTAGGAAAAGGCACAATTGAATGGAAAACATTAGTATGAACCGAATTTGACACATTCTTACCTTTGTGGGACAAATTGGGCAGATTTAGGGCCTTAGGGACTTGCGGCAAAGGTGGAACCACCTTTTCCGTGGGCAACCTTGATTCCTCCTCTTCCATTTGCAAAATTTCATCCTCGTTATGACCTGTTTTTGATGTAGGACCTGCCCCAACTTCCTTACCACTTCTTAGGGTGATTGCTTTTGCACTTTCGAAACCTCCCTTCGGATTTGGAATGGTGGAACTAGGAAGTTGTCCGGGATCTCAAAACTTACCTACAAACTCGGCAATCTGCCCAATTTGTTTCTCAAGTTGATCCACCCTTTTATCTTGGTTTTGCATAGCCTTAGCTTGATCTTCCTGCCCATTAGACAACTTAGTTAGTATCTTAAGAAGTGCATCATTGTCAAGAGACGTACCTGAGGCACTTGGGCCGGATTGGGCTTGATTTTGGGGTGGGCCGTAGGTTTTGGGAAAGAATCCCGGGGGTTGTTGCCTAAAGCCTCCTTGGTTTTGAGGTTGTTGGGGATCCCTCCACTTGAAATTTGGGTGGTCTCGCCACCCCGGATTATATGTGTTGGAGTATGGATCGTGTCTTGACTGATTTTGGCTTTGAAACCCAATGGCATTCGCACTCTCCCATCCGCCATTCTCGATGAGTTGAGGACATTTTTCGGAGACATGTCCTTGGATAGAACATACGCCACATACCACAGGTCCTTGCATCTTCATTCCCTCGGCCATCTGTGAAACAATAGAAGTAAGATTAGCCAATTGTGAAGGAAGATCGGAAGTTGAACTTACCTCATGTACTTGGTGCCGTGAGGGTCCTCTTTGGCCAACACCCTCGTACTGTTGAGCGTTCAACGCTCTATTAGCAATCAAGACCTTGGCAGCCATGGGTGTTTTGTCCACCAATGCTCCCCCCGCCGAAGCATCAAGCATTTGACGTTCTAGAGGTAGGAGACCCTCGTAGAAGTATTGCAAAAGCAACTCCTCCTTCATCTGATGCTGTGGACAAGAAACAACAAGTGATTTAAATCGTTCATAATATGTAGGAAAAGACTCACCTTCTTCTTGCTGAATTCCGCTTATCTTTTTGCGTAGGAGGATGATGCGAGAAGTTGGAAAGAACTTCTCCAAGAACGCTCTCTTCATACTCTCCCAAGAAGTGACAGTGCCGGGAGCTAACTCGTATAACCAATCCTTGGCTTTATCCATCAAAGAGAATGGAAAAGCCTTCATCTTCAAGATACTTCCGTCAACATTGATGGGAGTCATACTAGAGCAAACTACTTCAAATTCTTTCAAATGTTTGTTAGGATCTTACATGGACAAGCCATGGTATTTAGGAATATGATGAAGCAAACTTGACTTTAATTCAAACTCGTCCGTCTTACCTTGGGCAGCCATGGGGTATTGAATGCACAAGGGTGCGGCATTATCCAAACCTGAGGCGGAAAGCTCCTTGAGTGTACGGTTGTCCACCGCCATGCCTTGGACTTCTTCAAATATCCCTGCCGTGGCTTCCTCCTCCTCTTCTTGGACGTTTTCTTCAAGGTCAGATTCGGAATTGGGTGGATGATGTTCTTGCTGGTTTCTAGCTCTTCTTAACTTCCTCTCAAAATCGTCGTCAAAATCCAAGATGTTTGCACGAATAGGTTGAGAGCTTCTAGTCATACATTAGTACCTAAGAAACAAGAAACAAAATTAGGTCAGAAACTTAAACAAAGTCAGAAACAAAGTGAAATAAAAGAAACAAAAACAATCCAAGGGATTAGCAAAATTGCTAATCCCCGGCAACGGCGCCAAAAATTTGATGCGAAATAGATAAGCACACAAATTAAACCCTCTTTTTGTCAAATTGTAGTAAAGATGTAAGTAGGGATCGTTCTAGACCGGGGATTAGGAGGGATTGCTAAACACTTGAAAACTGACTTAAAAACATAAGAACAAGTTTAAAACACTAAACTAGACTCAAAGAATGCAAAACTAAAGTTTAAAACACTTGAACAAACACAAAACTCAAAACAACAACCTAATGACTCAAAACTGCCTAAAACCACTTTCTGGGCAGTTTTGAGAACCTAACAAGAACTTGGACGAAATTGGGTGAAGACTTGAATCAAAACACTTAGAAACACAAATCAAAACATATTCTAACTAATCTAAGACTTCAAAATAAAGGGGGATTTGTTTTGGACGAAAATTGAAAACAAAACAGAGACTTAAAACTAAACAGATTGTAAAACGTTTTTGGATGAAAAGGATGGATAAAAGGCTAGTTAGGAGGTTCTTCTCCACACATGTCACACTTGCACACAAAACGATTTTCAGTTGTTCTTCCAATAAATTATGAATACTCAACGCCCCGAATTAACCGTGAATTGCACTAATTAACCCTCAGTTTTTCCACAAGTTATTAGGTTGGATGATTGCATACGACAACCCAAAACATTCCCTACAAGTTCCCTACATGAATTGCATAATAGAGATACAAGCACAAATCATTACGTTCTATGAAAAACATAAGCATTGACGAAGCATTTGTTACTATGAATTGCATGAAACTTATGCTAAGAATTCATTCAACGCGATCGTTTTCAAGCGACCTTCACTACTTGTGATTATAAGATTGTAACTATTAGGTGAAACTCCCTCATAATCTAGCATCATATTCATGCATGAAAACTAAGCGTGCACTCTCAATCAACATACACAAATAAATTATCAATCAAATAGATGAACGAATTAAATCCACAACTTATGAAATAACAACTGAATGTAATCAAATCATATTGCAAGCATGTACATGGTTTCGAATTACCCCCCAACTAAGGGGGTTTAGTTTCTCATACTCACAACACAAAATTTATTGAATTGAAACATCGAAGACATAAGAAAGATTACACCTAAAACGCCCAACAATTCCACTTTGAATTTCTGACTTCAAGCTCCTCTTTCTTCTTCTCCTTGCTGCGGCAGAGAGGGTTTAGGGTGTTTTTGGATGTGATTTTGGTTTTAGAAGGGAGTTAGGATGGTATGGTGGTGCGGCAAGGGGTATGGGTGGTGTATGGAGGTGTAGAATGGTGTATGGAGGTGTAGAATGGTGGCTGGAGTTGTAGAATGGCTGCGGCACAGAGTGGGAAGTGGCTAGACGAATTTCTGAATTATGGAGAGGGTGCTCCCTGCGGCAAGGAGTAAAACACCTATATATAGGCACCTAAAACCCTAAAGAAATCAGATTGACAAGGCAATTATAACTATGAACTGCATGATACTTTTGCCAACAATCTACTTAACACGATTGTGACTAACAATCTCCACTACTTGTAATTATAAGTTTCTAATGATTAGGTGAAAGTACCTTATAATTTAGCATCAGATTCAAGCATGCAACTTAAGTAGGCCTCCTTAATCAACACACAAGAATAAGTTATCAATCAAATAGATAAGTAAATCGCATTCATGTTTTACAAAACAATAACTGAAAGGGATCAATTCATATTAACATATGTCCATGGCTTCAAATTCACCACTAACTAATAAGAGTTTAGTTCCACATGTTCGTAGCAATTGAAAAGCAAATTAAAATAAACATCGAAACTGAAACGAGGGAAGAAAGAACTCTTAAAACTCCCAAGGATGCAGATGGCTTGCGCACAAGGCCCTCCTTCATCAATGGAATGCACGACAAGGCTCTCCTCCTTCTCCAAAAGGTGCGGCAGAGATGTATATGGATGGAGGATGGTGTTTCGTGATGTAGAATGGTGATTAGAGTTGCGGCAAGGTGTTTCTGAATGATGTGAAGGGTGGTGACGAATTTAGGCTTTAAAACATCTATTTATAGGCATGGCAAAGCTAGGGTTTTCACAAAATCTGATGGGAAAAGGTTAGGGTTTTGGAGATAAAAGGCTTGGCCCATCAAAGGGAGAAAAGAATTAGGGTTTTATGCAGATTTTTAGGCTTCTAGAACACTAGGTGCGGCACAACCCTAGGGTAGATGGATTAGGGTTTAAACTTAGCAGAAAATAAAGGATTAGGGCCCTAGGGTGCGGCATGGGCTTAGAACAAAGCTGAAAAAGGATTAGGAAACTTCCAATTCAAGAGTAGAAGCTTTCAAGAATGGAAACCTCCAAGAATAGCAACTTCCAACTTTAGAAACTTTGGTTTCCAATTCTGAACTCTTTGTTCTTCATGTTCATTTCTTCATTTCTTCATTTCTTGCCTCCTTTGATCTTCAATTTCGTCCATCCATTTGACTCCAAGCATGTGATATCCATTTTATGCTCAAAACTGCTTCAAAAGGCTCCAAATTGCACCTTTTTGCATGCTTTGTCATTTGGACCTACAAACACACGAAAATAGCTTAAAACACTATAATAACCACAAACTAACTATAAAAGTGCAAGAAAACAAGCTAACTAAGTCGCATAAATATGCTCCTATCAAATTCCCCCACACTTAGCTTTTGCTAGTCCTCGAGTAAAACAAAGGAAACAAAACAAACAAAACATAACCTAAACCTTCCAACATTTGCCTCAAGGATTTCCAATGAAACATGACACATTAAAAATCACTACTCACATAGATTTTAGTTATCCCTACCCTCAAGCGCATACTTAATCACAGTCACCACTTACTAGTTTGCATTTAATCACATAAAACAACATTTTGAATGTAGTAACATGCCTTAGAGAATTCCCTCAATTCCTCACCAGATATACACTCTATTTTCACACAGAATTTCTGACTACACTCCCTATACTAGGTATATGTGAGAAGATTGATGTAAATATGTAGACTAACACTCACATAAGTTATAAGCGAAGAAAGCACTTTCTGGAATTATTAATGCATGTATATATATATATGATCTCACGAATGGAATGCTACTACTTAGACACGAGAACCAGGGATACCATATGCTCATACCAATCCCAAACTCCACATATTGAAATACACAACAATCAAGATTAAAGTCTAAGGGTTGTAATGGGCTAAAGAAAGGTAAGGAAAACAAACGTTCTTAAAGCAGTAGTAAGCAAAGTAATGAAATTGACACATAGAATTCACTTTTGAATGCAGAAAACAACTTTTAAACACAAGGGAAGACTCATGCAACACTTAGGGTCAAATTCAAGCTTTTTGAACCCTTTCTTCAACAACCAACACTTTAGAGCTCTTTTTCACATATTTTTCAGCTCTTCTTTATTCTTTTCACAACTTTTCTCTTTTTTTTTTCTTTCTATTTTCCATGATTTTTTTTCTTTTTCTTTTCTACCTGTGCCTCTTATAAGACTTTGGCACCTACACACTTTTGAAAACCTTCCCCCTCACTTGTTTTCTAGAACAATGTTGATCAAAAGGAATTCCCTCTAAGTCTTACTCCACTATACTTTAAGAACAAGGGTGTGGATAGTCCTATTCTAGGCTAGGTAGGGATAATGTGGCTTAACAAAGAAAATAGGCTAATTAAGGCTCAAAGGGTTTAGACCTACAAAAGCAATTGCATGGAATGAAGGCTTTTTGGCTCTGGTGGTAACTACTAACAACTTCATCTTGTTATATGTTATGCACTCAATGTCAAGTTTTGAATGAAACGGGTATGAGTTCTAGTATTTGGAACTAAAGTGATAAAACGTATTCTAAGTAGCAACCAAGCAAAGAATAATGAGATCATGCAACGACTTTAGAAAACAACAACTCACAGATTACTAACTCTCCAAATAAAGTTTAGGCTCAAGTCTCTTAGGGTTGTAGCGTTAGTTTGAGTTCCTTCCTTCAAGCATGTTACAAAAACTTATTTGTTTCTTTTGTGATTACATGTGAATTCGTAAACGTTAACTACAACCAAGCATAAAACAAAGAGTATATCAAAATTCCATCCATGTTTGTAACTTTCTTTAACAGTCATGCAATTAAAAATCAAATCCTCATCATTGTGTTGGAAGGTACCCTAAGACACAAACAAACACACAAAAACAACTCTTTTTGGGTTTTTCAAAACAATTTTTTCAAATTTTTATGAGATTTTTGAATTTTTATGTCAAACCACACTAAAATGCACCAAAACAGCTTAAAAAAAACTTAAAAACAGCAAGGAACAACTTTGGAAGTTATGCTCCAATTCAACCGGAAGATGACATGGTTTCCCATAGATGAGCCAAGATGGGGATATCCCAATTGGTGTTTTGTAGGCCGTTCTATATGCCCACAATGCATCATTTATGCCAAGCTCCAATCTTTTCGAGTTGGTCCCACTGTCTTCTCCAAAATTTGCTTGATTTCCCTATTCGAAACCTCAGCTTGCCCACTTGTCTGAGGATGATAAGGTGTTGAAACCTTATGCGTGACATTGTACTTCTTGAGCAACGCCTCAATGGTTCGATTACAAAAATGGGATCCTCCATCACTAATGAGCACTCTTGGCATTCCAAACCTTGCAAATATGTTAGTTCTAATAAAATCTGCAACCACTTTAGAATCATTAGTACGGGTGGCTTTTGCTTCCACCCATTTCGAAGCATAATCCACAGCAAGTAATATATAAAGAAAACCATGGGAAGAACGAAATGGACCCATGAAATCGATACCCCAAACATCAAAAATTTCAACAGAATATATGTAATGTTGCGGCATTTGGTCTTTTGATGTTATATTACCCATTCTTTGACAACGATCACAGGTTATACAAAAGGTTCTAGCATCTCCAAAGATCGTAGGCCAATAAAATCCACATTCTAAAACCTTATGTGTTGTGCGTTGTGTGCCAAAATGACCCCCACATGCATAAGTGTGACAGAAAGTTAAAATCGAATGAAACTCGGAGTCATGCACACACCTACGTAGAATCTGGTCAGGGCAATGTTTCCACAAATAAGGGTCATCCCAAACATAAAACCGTGCATCTTTCTTGAGTTTATCACGTTGGTGCTAAGTTAGGGTGCTTGGGACATGCTTAGTGACCAAATAATTAACTAGATCGGCATACCATGGCTCACTTACCTTAATGGACAGCAACTGCTCATCTGGGAATGTCTCTGGGATGGGCACGGCATTGGCATCTTCTTCATGCACTGGTGTGAAAATTATGTTGACACTCAAATTAACCCTCTTTTTATCAATTGTAGCAAAGTATGTAAGTAGGGATCGTTCTAAACCAGGGATTAGGAGGGATTGCAAAATCACTTGAAAACTGACTCAAATATGTAAAAACAAGTTTAAAACACTAAACTAGACTCAAAGAATGCAAAACTAAACTTTAAAACACCAAAACAAACCAAAAGACTCAAAACAGCACCAAAACACTCAAAACTGCCTTAAAAACACAATCTGGGCAGTTTTGGACACTAAGCACCAAATTGGACGAATTTGGGTTTTAACTTGAATCAAAACACTTAAAAACACAAAGTAAAACACTTACTAACTAATTTGACACTTTAAAACAAAGGGGGATTGGTTTTGGACGAATTTAAAACAAAACAAACTTTGTAAATTAGAGCAGATTGTAAAAACGAATTTGATTTAAATGGGTGAATGGAAGGCTAGCTAAGGGGTTCATCTCCACACATGTTATACTTGCATACAAAACGATTTCCAATTGCTTTTCAATAGACCATGAATTCTCAATGCCCCAAGTTAATTAGGTCCGCTTAAATTAACCCTCAGATTTTCCTAACGTTATTGAATTGGATGATTGCATACGACAACCCAAACATTCCCCACAAGTCCCCTACATGATTGCATAATAGAGATACAAGCAAGAATCATTAAGTTCTATGAAAACCATAAGCATTGACGAAGCACTTGTTACTATGATTGCATGAAACTTATGCCAAGAATTTACTTAACGCGATTGAGATCATCAACCTTTACTACTTGTGAATATAATTCCATAACGATTAGGTGAAATTTCCTTATATCCTAGCATTCAATTCATGCATGATAATTAAGTGTGCACTCTCAACCAACACACACAAATCAATGTAATTCACATAGATAAGTAAATTGAGTTCACAACTTATGAAACGCAATTAGAAGTAATCAAATCATAACGCAAGCATAAACATGTATTTCGAATCCCCCCCTAGCCAAGGGGAGGTTTAGTTCCTCATACGCACAAAACAAAGAGAATTGAATTTAAACATTGAAATCAAAGGAAAAGAAACACCTAGAAATTCCAGCGACGCGAACTCGAATTGCATGAACTTCCGAGCTTCCTTCTCCTCCTCCTTGGTGCGGCAAGGGTCTAGGGACAGGTTTAGGACCTTAGGTGTATGGATGCATGGTTATGGAGGGATGTAGTAGTGTTTAGGGGAAGGGAATGGTGCGGCAAAGATGTGGAGAGAGTTTGGACGAATTTCTGGAGTGAATTGTGAATTGTGTTGAGTGGTGCTCTGATTTAGGGGTTAATAGGAGTATATATAGGCACTTAAAACCCTAGGGTAATCAGATATGGACTTGGATAACCCAAATCCACAAGGAAATAGGTCTAAACAATCAGATTTTGCAAGGGAAAAGGGTCCTAGGTGCGGTTGGATAGGGATAAGGTGGATAAGGCTTCTAGATGGCCTTGCAAGGCAAGGAAATCAGGTTTCTAGAAGGGATAGGTGCGGCACTTAAAGGATAGGGCAGATTAGGGCTTCTAGAAACCCTCTAATGCAAGGAAAACTCACGGCAAGGATGGATAAGGTTTCTAGAACAAGGATAAGGTATCCTAAATGGATAAGGACTCCTCATTGCACTTGGAAACTTTGCCTATTAGGATTAGGAAACCTTTGTCTTTGTCATTCCTTCTTCATTCTGGATTCCTTTTCCTTCTTGGACTTGGAAATCTTCTTTGTAGCTGCAACTTGATGCCATTTGGATTTAACTTTCCTACTTCAAGTAGGAAACCTTGTTTGAGTAGGAATCTTCATCTTTCAAGGAATCCTAATTCAACTAGGAAACCCATTTTGACTAGGAATCCTAATTCAACTAGGATTCCATCTTCACTTAGGCGCTTTCCTACTTCGGCTAGGAAGCCTTGTTCAAGTAGGAAACATCATCTTCAAATCTTCAATTTCGTCCATCCTCTTGGCTCCAAGCATATGACATCCATTCCAAGCTCAACTTTGCTCCAAAAAGCTCCAAAATGCATCCTTTTTCATATTTTGCCCTTAGAACCTGAAAACACATAAAACTAGCTTAAAAGACTACTTTACTAAGCAAAAACACTATAAATGCACAAGAACGAGCTAAACTAAGGCGCATAAATATGCTCCTATCAAATTCCCCCACACTTAGCTTTTGCTAGTCCTCGAGCAAAACAAAACGAAACAAAAGAACGAAACGAAATAAAACAAGTAAAACAACCTAAACCTTCCAACAATCGCCTCAGGGATTTCCAATGCACATGACATGTTAAAAATCATCATTCCCACAGATTTTAACCATCTTTACACTTAAGCCCATACTTAATCATAGTCACTACTTACTAGTTCACATTTAACCAATTAAAACAATGTTTTGAATGTAGTAACATGCCTTAGAGAATCCCTCAATTCCTTACTAGATATGCACTCTATTTTCACTCAGATTGTCTAACTACACACCCTACACTAGTTATATGTGAGAAGATTGATGTAAAAATAAAAACGAATGCTCACATATCTGTATAACAAAGAAAGCAATTTCCGGAGTTAATAACATGTTTATAAATATGATCTCATGAATGGAATGCTACTACTTAGATGCGAGAATCAATGACACCATATGCTCAAACCAATTTCAAACTCCACAAATTGAAATACACAACACTCAAGATTAAAGTCAAGGGTTGTAACGGGGCTTAAGGTATTGGCTAACAAAAACGGATATGGAAAACAAACGTTCTTTAAAACAATAGTAGGCAAAGTATGGAAATCGAAACTTAGAATTCTCTTTAGCATGCCGAAATCAAATTCAAAACAGAAGGGAAGACTCAAACAATCAATTAGGGCCGAATGCAACTCTTTGGACCCTTTCTTCAACAAACAACACCTTGGAACTCTTTTTCACATGCTCATCAACTATTTTGCATGTTTTTCACATTTTTCTTTTTTCTTTCTATTTTTCACGAATTTTTTTTTTTTTTTTCTTTTTTTTTCTCATTTTTTTCTCTTCTTTGCCGTGCCTCATTCAAGACTTTGGCACATCCCTATATCATTAATCCTTCCCCCACACTTGTTTCCCGCACACATTGATCAAAAGGAATTCATCTTGCGTTATGCTTTACTACGTTTTAAGAACAAGGGTGTGGATGGTCCTAATCTAGGCTA
This sequence comes from Malus sylvestris, assembly GCF_916048215.2. Classification (NCBI taxonomy): domain Eukaryota; kingdom Viridiplantae; phylum Streptophyta; class Magnoliopsida; order Rosales; family Rosaceae; genus Malus; species Malus sylvestris. The sequence continues at coordinate 21,523,980 of NC_062270.1, forward strand.
GGTGAGGATAATGTGGTTAACAAAGAACATAGGCTAAACAAGGCTCAACGGGGTTAAAACCTACAAAACATAATGGAATAGGGATATACGGCTTTTGGGCTATGGTGGACACTACACAACTTAATCTTGAATATGTGTTATGCAAATCAATGACATGTTTTGAATGAAATGGGCATGAGTTCTAGTGTTTGGTTCTAAGTGATGAAACGCCTTCTAAGTAGCAACCAAGCAAAGAATAATGAGATCATGCAACGACTTTAGAAAACAAAGAATGCACAGATTTTAACTCTCCAAATAAACGTTTAGGCTCAAGTCTCACAAGGTTGTAGCGTTAGTTTGAGTTACTTCCTTCAAGCATGTTACAAAAACGGATTTTTACTTTATGATTACATGTGAATTCATAAGTTATAACCACAACCAAGCATAAACCAAAGAGTAAATCAAACTTTTATCCATGTTTATAACTCTCTTTAACCGTCATGCAATTACAAACCGAATCCTCATCATTGTGTTGGAAGGTACCCTAAGACAAAAACAAACACACAAAAACGACTCTTTTTGGGTTTTTTAAAACAAATTTTCCAAATTTTTATGGGATTTTCGGATTTTTGACTCAAAACACATTAAAACACACCAAAACAGCTTAAAAAGGCTTAAAAACAGCAAGAAACAACATTTGAAATTATGGGTGACAAAACCCTACGAATTTGCATCAAAACATTTTGGTTACCCCCCCCACACTTAAATCAAACATTGTCCTCAATGTTTCAAGCATAGACTCACACAAATAACAAACAAACAAACAAAACAACATCTAAACAACCTAACATAGCAGAAACGAATTGAACAACAAAGAGAAGAGTTTAGGAACGCAAATCTGGAATTGGAGTGCTCTCTATGTCCTCCTTTGTTGAATGCATGGGTTGCCTCCCAAGTAGCGCTTGCTTTAACGTCGTACAGCCGGACGAAGACCTCATTCACTCCTTACTAGGGCCCACGGCATCCAAGGGTATGTCATCCACGGCATGCTCCACAAAGGTGTCATAATAGGGCTTCAAACGATGCCCGTTCACCTTGAATTCTTGTCCCGTTTTCAAACTTTGGATTTGGACTGCACCATGAACAAAAACATTAGTAATAACAAACGGTCCAATCCACTTAGAACGTAACTTACCGGGAAACAAACGTAAACGGGAATTGAACAATAGCACTTTCTGCCCAATTGAGAATGATTTCCCACGGATCATGTTGTCATGGAAAGCTTTGGTCTTTTGCTTGTAAATGCTTGCATTATCGTATGCCTCGTGCCGTATCTCATCAAGCTCATTCAATTGCAATCTCCTTTGACTTCCCGCTTCATCGAGGTTCATGTTAAACTTCTTGATGGCCCAAAGTGCTTTGTGCTCCAATTCAACGGGAAGATGGCACGCCTTGCCATAGACAAGGCGGAAGGGGGACATCCCAATGGGGGTTTTGTACGCCGTACGATACGCCCAAAGTGCATCATCTAATCGTAAGCTCCAATCCTTCCTTGTTGGCCCAACTGTCTTCTCAAGTATTTGCTTGATCTCTCGGTTGGAAACCTCAGCTTGGCCATTCGTTTGAGGATGGTAAGGTGTAGAAACCTTATGGGTGACACTGTATTTCCTCAATAACGCTTCAATGGTCCGATTGCAAAAATGTGACCCTTCATCACTAATGATCACTCGTGGCATTCCAAACCTTGCAAAAATGTTAGTTCTAATAAAATCTGCAACCACTTTACAATCATTAGTCCGGGTGGCCTTGGCTTCCACCCATTTCGACACATAATCAACCGCAAGCAAAATATACATGAAACCATACGATGAAGGGAAGGGACCCATAAAATCAATACCCCAAACATAAAAAATTTCAACATTTAGGATAGAAACCTGCGCCATTTGGTCCCTTGCACTAATACCACCCATTCGTTGGCATTTATCACACGTTAAGCAAAAAGTTTTAGCATCTTTAAAAATACTAGGCCAATAGAATCCACATTGTAACACCTTGAGGGCTGTGCGTTGTGTGCCAAAGTGCCCTCCACATGCATATGTGTGACAAAAACTCAAAATTGAATGACAGTCAAAATCATGCACACAACGACGTATAATCTGATCGGGGCAAAATTTCCATAAGTACGGATCATCCCACATAAAAAACCGTGCATCATGCCTAAGTTTATCACGTTGGTGCCTAGGGAACTCACTTGGAATACGTTTTGATACCAAAAAATTAACAATATCGGCATACCAAGGTGCATAACCTTTAGGGACATCAATTGCTCATCCGGGAATGTCTCTGGAATAGGTATGACATCTTCTTCATGCACCAAACGGCTCAAGTGATCAGCCACAACGTTCTCACTTCCTTTCTTGTCTCGGATTTCGATATCGAACTCTTGGAGAAGAAGCATCCATCGTATAAGCCTTGGTTTAGCCTCCTTCTTCGTGAGCAAGTACTTCAATGCTGCATGATCAGTGTAAATTATTACTTTAGTACCAAGTAAATAAGAACGAAACTTATCTAAAGCAAAAACAACGGCAAGGAGTTCTTTTTCCGTTGTGGAGTAGTTCAATTGAGCATCGTTCAAGGTCCGAGAGGCATAATATATGACGTGTGGCTGTTTGTCCTTCCTTTGTCCCAAAACAGCGCCTAGAGCATAATCGGATGCATCGCACATAAGCTCGAAGGGAATGCTCCAATCTGGTGGCCGAATGATGGGGGCCGAAGTTAGCATTTCTTTGAGGTGTTTGAACGCCTTTTCACATTCCTCGTTGAAGTCGAAGGTCACATCCTTTTGGAGAAGTCGGCATAGGGGTGTGGAAATCTTTGAAAAGTCCTTGATGAATCGCCTATAAAATCCTGCATGTCCCAAAAACGAACGAACCTCTCTAACCGAAGTCGGAGAGGGTAAGTAGCGTACAAGATCTATTTTCGATTTATCAACCTCAATTACCCTTGCAGAAACAATATGCCCCAAAACTATGCCTTGTTTTACCATAAAGTGACACTTTTCCCAATTTAAAACAAGGTTAGTTTCCATGCATCGTTTTAAGATTAATGTGAGATTTGCTAAGCAACCATCAAACGAATCGCCAAAGACACTAAAATCATCCATGAATACCTCAATAATCTTCTCAATAAAATCGGAAAAGATACTTACCATGCATCTTTGGAACGTGGCCGGTGCATTGCATAAACCGAATGGCATGCGGCGGTAAGCAAAAGTACCAAATGGGCACGTGAAGGTGGTCTTTTCTTGGTCTTCCGGAGCTATGACAATTTGATTATATCCCGAATAACCGTCAAGAAAACAATAAAAAGAATGACCGGCTAACCTTTCTAGCATTTGATCGATGAATGGTAGTGGAAAGTGGTCCTTCCTTGTGGTGTTGTTGAGCTTCCTATAGTCAATGCATACTCTCCACCCTGTTTGAATACGGGTTGGCACAAGCTCATCCTCGGCATTCTTCACCACAGTGACTCCGGACTTCTTTGGGACAACTTGAACCGGTGAGACCCAACGGCTATCCGAGATTGGATAGATCACTCCACAGTCGAGAAGCTTTATAATCTCCTTTTTCACGACTTCCATCATCGGAGGGTTGAGCCGGCGTTGAGCCTCTCGAGTTGGTTTAGCCCCCTCCTCTAGAAATATGCGATGCATGCATGTTGTAGGGCTGATTCCCTTAATATCGGCCAATGTCCATCCGATGGCTGTTTTGTGCTCTTTCAACACCCGAATCAACTTTTCTTCCTCCAATGCCGTGAGTGATGAAGAGACAATGATGGGCAATGTCTCTTCCTCTCCCAAGAATGCATACTTTAAATGGTCCGGCAACGGTTTAAGCTCAAGAACGGGGGCCTGAATCACAGAAGGTAACAACGTATTAGTGGAAACGGGAATTGGAATTGGGTTAGAAAGCTTACCATGATGTTTTGGCAACGATTCCAAGGCAGCCACAAGCTCGGCATGTTCATCCTTTGGTACGGCCATGTTGGGTTCTGTGCCAAATCCTTGTGCAATTGTCGTTTCGAGTGGATCGTCCTCCAACATATCAAGATAATCCTGCGCCAATTCATCCAATATATCAATAGAAAAACAAGAATGATCATCTTTAGGAAATTTCATAGCTTCAGAAATGTTAAAGTTAATAATCTCCCCATCAAATTCCATTGTCAACGTCCCTTTGAACACATCGATCTTGGTGCGTGCTGTTTTCATGAAAAGCCTCCCAAGTAGAATCGGCAATGGGGTGACATTTGGTGAGTCCTCCATCTCTAAAACGTAGAAATCCGCTGGAAATATCAAGTTATCCACCTGCACCAACACATCTTCCAAAACTCCTTTCGGATATGCATTAGAACGATCGGCTAATTGAATTATAACACCATCGTTTTTAAGCTCTCCTAAGTTCATGGATGCATATATTGAGTATGGCATGACATTAATTGAAGCTCCTAGATCTAACATAGCATGTTCAAATTTAGTATTGCCTATAACACATGGAATTGTAAAACTTCCCGGATCTTTGCATTTAGGAGGTAATTTTCTTTGCAAAACAGCGGAAACATTCTCACTTACCTGGACAACCTCTTTGTTTGAAATTCTCTTTCTTGTTGTACATAGTTCCTTCAAAAACTTGGCGTACCTAGGTACTTGCTTAATTGCGTCAAGGAGAGGTATATTGACTTGCACTTTCCGGAACGTCTCTAGAATGTCCTTTTCAGCTTCTTCTTTCTTTGTTTGCTTGAACCTACTAGGAAAGGGGACATTCAAAGGAAAATCATTAGTAGGAATGGAATTGGACACAATTGTACCTTGATTTGGCAGATTGGATGGCTTAGGAGCCATGGGGACTTGCGGCAAAGGAACATCTTTCCTTGCCGTGGCCAACCCTTGTTCCTCCTCTTCAATTATCACTTCCTCCACCTTGTTTGGGGCTGATTTGGATGGTGGTGGGGTTGTTCCTACTTGTTTCCCACTTCTTAACATGATTGCCTTGGCGGATTCAAAGCCGCCTTTCAGATTTGCAATGGTTGAGCTAGGCAACCTGCCTTGCTCTCGAAACTGCCCCATGAACTCGGCAATTTGCCCTACTTGTTTCTCCAACTCGTCCACCTTTTTGTCCCTATTTTGCATTCCCTGCGCCATAGAAGTTAGTAAATTAAAAATTTGATCATTATCAATAGACGAACCTGATTTTTGGGTGGGTTGTGCTTGGGGTTGAGTTGGTGCAAATGGCTTTTGATAGAAACCCGGTGGTTGAGTTGGTGCAAATGGCTTTTGATAGAAACCCGGGGGTTGTTGCCTAAATGTGCTTTGTTGTTGGCCTTGTTGGGATTCTCGCCATTTGAAATTTGGATGATCACGCCAACCGGGATTGTAGGTGTTAGAAAAGGGATCATTCCTTTGTTGGTATTGCTGCCCAAAACCCACGGCATTTAGGGTCTCCCACCCTCCGTTCTCAATCAGTTGTGGGCACTTGTCCGTAGGGTGTCCTTGCATGGAACATACGCCACACGCACTTACATTTTGAACTTTTGGCCCTTCCACAACCTGAGAAAGCAAAGTAGTAAGGTTAGCCATTTGATTTTGAAGTTTGGTTATGGCACTTACCTCATTCACTTGGTGTTGCCGTGTGGTGCCTCTTTGTCCAACACCTTCGTATTGTTGAGCGTTCAGCGCTCGATTGGCAATCAAAGTCTTTGCTGCCGTGGGGGTCTTGTCTACCAATGCTCCTCCCGCCGAGGCATCTAGCATTTGTCGTTCGATTGGTAGAAGTCCCTCGTAGAAGTATTGCAGAAGAAGCTCCTCTTTCATTTGATGCTGTGGACAAGAAGCAACAAGAGATTTAAAACGTTCATAGTATGTAGGAAAAGACTCACCTTCTTCTTGTTGAATTCCACTTATCCTTTTTCTTAGGAGAATGACTCGAGAGGTTGGAAAAAACTTCTCTAAGAAAGCCCGTTTCATGCTCTCCCAAGATGTGACTGTTCCGGGAGCTAATTCATATAACCAATCCTTCGCCTTTTCCATAAGAGAAAAGGGGAAAGCCTTCATTTTCAATATACTCCCGTCCACGTTTACCGGAGTCATGCTTGAGCAAACGACTTCAAACTCCTTCAAGTGCTTGTTTGGATCTTCCATGGACAGCCCATGGTACTTCGGAATGTGATGTAACAAGCTTGACTTTAATTCGAACTCGGCAGTTTTGTCCTGAGCCGCCCTAGGGTACTGGATACATAGAGGTGCGGCATTATCCAATCCCGAAGCGGAAAGCTCCTTGATCGTTCGGTTGTCCGCTGCCATGTCTTCCACTTCCTCTTCAACTTCAGAAACGGACTCGGAACTTGCACTTGATTCACTAGGTTCCGGGTTCTTCCTCTTTCGTCTCAACTCACGCTCAAAATCGTCGTCAAAGTCTAAAATATGTTCTTGAACCGGATTAGAACTCCGAGTCATAAACAAGTACCTAAAACAAGAAACAAAATAACATAAGAATCTGATCTAATAAGAAAAACGAAAATAACAATCCAAGGGATTAGCAAAATTACTAATCCCCGGCAACGGCGCCAAAATTTGGTGTGAAAATTATGTTGACACTCAAATTAACCCTCTTTTTATCAATTGTAGCAAAGTATGTAAGTAGGGATCGTTCTAAACCGGGGATTAGGAGGGATTGCAAAATCACTTGAAAACTGACTCAAATATGTAAAAACAAGTTTAAAACACTAAACTAGACTCAAAGAATGCAAAACTAAACTTTAAAACACCAAAACAAACCAAAAGACTCAAAACAGCACCAAAACACTCAAAACTGCCTTAAAAACACAATCTGGGCAGTTTTGGACACTAAGCACCAAATTGGACGAATTTGGGTTTTAACTTGAATCAAAACACTTAAAAACACAAAGTAAAACACTTACTAACTAATTTGACACTTTAAAACAAAGGGGGATTGGTTTTGGACGAATTTAAAACAAAACAAACTTTGTAAATTAGAGCAGATTGTAAAAACGAATTTGATTTAAATGGGTGAATGGAAGGCTAGCTAAGGGGTTCATCTCCACACATGTTATACTTGCATACAAAACGATTTCCAATTGCTTTTCAATAGACCATGAATTCTCAATGCCCCAAGTTAATTAGGTCCGCTTAAATTAACCCTCAGATTTTCCTAACGTTATTGAATTGGATGATTGCATACGACAACCCAAACATTCCCCACAAGTCCCCTACATGATTGCATAATAGAGATACAAGCAAGAATCATTAAGTTCTATGAAAACCATAAGCATTGACGAAGCACTTGTTACTATGATTGCATGAAACTTATGCCAAGAATTTACTTAACGCGATTGAGATCATCAACCTTTACTACTTGTGAATATAATTCCATAACGATTAGGTGAAATTTCCTTATATCCTAGCATTCAATTCATGCATGATAATTAAGTGTGCACTCTCAACCAACACACACAAATCAATGTAATTCACATAGATAAGTAAATTGAGTTCACAACTTATGAAACGCAATTAGAAGTAATCAAATCATAACGCAAGCATAAACATGTATTCCGAATCCCCCCCTAGCCAAGGGGAGGTTTAGTTCCTCATACGCACAAAACAAAGAGAATTGAATTTAAACATTGAAATCAAAGGAAAAGAAACACCTAGAAATTCCAGCGACGCGAACTCGAATTGCATGAACTTCCGAGCTTCCTTCTCCTCCTCCTTGGTGCGGCAAGGGTCTAGGGACAGGTTTAGGACCTTAGGTGTATGGATGCATGGTTATGGAGGGATGTAGTAGTGTTTAGGGGAAGGGAATGGTGCGGCAAAGATGTGGAGAGAGTTTGGACGAATTTCTGGAGTGAATTGTGAATTGTGGTGAGTGGTGCTCTGATTTAGGGGTTAATAGGAGTATATATAGGCACTTAAAACCCTAGGGTAATCAGATATGGACTTGGATAACCCAAATCCACAAGGAAATAGGTCTAAACAATCAGATTTTGCAAGGGAAAAGGGTCCTAGGTGCGGCTGGATAGGGATAAGGTGGATAAGGCTTCTAGATGGCCTTGCAAGGCAAGGAAATCAGGTTTCTAGAAGGGATAGGTGCGGCACTTAAAGGATAGGGCAGATTAGGGCTTCTAGAAACCCTCTAATGCAAGGAAAACTCACGGCAAGGATGGATAAGGTTTCTAGAACAAGGATAAGGTATCCTAAATGGATAAGGACTCCTCATTGCACTTGGAAACTTTGCCTATTAGGATTAGGAAACCTTTGTCTTTGTCATTCCTTCTTCATTCTGGATTCCTTTTCCTTCTTGGACTTGGAAATCTTCTTTGTAGCTGCAACTTGATGCCATTTGGATTTAACTTTCCTACTTCAAGTAGGAAACCTTGTTTGAGTAGGAATCTTCATCTTTCAAGGAATCCTAATTCAACTAGGAAACCCATTTTGACTAGGAATCCTAATTCAACTAGGATTCCATCTTCACTTAGGAGCTTTCCTACTTCGGCTAGGAAGCCTTGTTCAAGTAGGAAACATCATCTTCAAATCTTCAATTTCGTCCATCCTCTTGGCTCCAAGCATATGACATCCATTCCAAGCTCAACTTTGCTCCAAAATGCATCCTTTTTCATATTTTGCCCTTAGAACCTGAAAACACATAAAACTAGCTTAAAAGACTACTTTACTAAGCAAAAACACTATAAATGCACAAGAACGAGCTAAACTAAGGCGCATAAATATGCTCCTATCATGCACCATTCGGCTCAAATGGTCAGCCACCATATTTTCACTTCCTTTCTTGTCCCTGATTTCCACGTCAAACTCTTGGAGAAGTAGCATCCAACGAATAAGCCTTGGCTTGGCCTCCTTCTTTGTGAGCAAATACTTCAAAGCTGCGTGATCAGTGTAAATAATAACTTTAGTTCCAAGAAGATATGAACGAAACTTATCTAAAGCAAATACAACAGCAAGAAGTTCTTTTTCAGTGGTGGAATAATTCAATTATGCATCATTCAACGTCCAAGATGCATAGTAGATGACCTGTGGCTTCCTATCCCTCCTTTGTCCCAAAACAGCCCCTGATGCATAATCTGAGGCATCGCACATAAGCTCAAAGGGAAGGCTCCAATCTGGTGGGACAATGATGGGGGCCGATGTTAGTTTTTCCTTGAGGTGATTGAATGCCTTTTCACACTCATCATCAAACTTGAATGTCACATCCTTTTGAAGAAGTCAGCAAAGGGGTTGAGAAATCTTGGAAAAATCTTTGATGAATCACCTATAGAATCCTGCATGTCTAAGATAAGAACGAACCTCTCTCACCGAAGTGGGAGAGGGTAAGTAGCGTACAAGATCTATTTTTGATTTATCAACCTCTATTCCCTTTGCAGAAACTATGTGACCTAAAACTATGCCTTGTTTAACCATAAAGTGACATTTTTCCCAATTCAAAACAAGGTTAGTTTCAATGCACCGGTTTAAGATTAAAGTGAGATTATCTAAACAACCATCAAACGAATCACCAAAGACACTAAAGTCATCCATGAAAACCTCAATAATCTTTTCCACAAAATCTGAAAATATACTTACCATGCATCGTTGGAATGTGGCTGGTGCATTACACAACCCGAATGGCATTCAACGATAAGCAAAAGTGCCAAATGGACAAGTAAAAGTAGTCTTTTCTTGATCATCTGGAGCTATAACAATTTGATTATATACTGAATAACCATCTAGAAAGCAGTAAAAAGAATGACCGGCTAACCTTTCAAGCATTTGATCAATGAACGGCAAGGGGAAGTGGTCCTTCCTTGTGGTGGCGTTTAGCTTCCTATAGTCAATGCACACTCGCCAACCGGTTTGGATACGTGTAGGCACAAGCTCATTCTCTGCATTCTTCACCACGGTGACTCCTGATTTCTTTGGTACAACTTGAACCGGTGAAACCCAACGACTATCTGAGATGGGGTAAATGACTCCACAATCAAGAAGCTTGATAATCTCATTCTTCACAACTTCCATCATTGGAGGGTTAAGTCGACGTTGAGCCTCTCGAGTTGGTTTAGCCCCCTCCTCTAGAAGTATGCGATGCATGCAAGTTGTAGGGCTAATTCCCTTAATGTCGGCCAATGTCCATCCAATTGTCGTTTTATGCTCTTTCAACACCCGAATCAACTTCTCCTCCTCTAATGCCGTGAGTGATGAGGAAACAATGACGGGCAATGTCTCGTCATCTCCCAAAGATACATACTTTAAATGGTTCGGCAACTGTTTAAGCTCAAGGACGGATGCCTGAATCACAGAAGGTAACAACTTGTTAGTAGAAACGGGAATTGGAATTGGGTTAGGAGGCTTACCAAGATGTTGTGGCAATGACTCAAGGGCAGCAACCATCTCTTCTATTTCTGCACTAGGAGGCGCAGCATAGGCATCATTATTCTTGCCGTGAGTTTGCTAACTTGCTGCCTTTGGTTTGTTAAGTCCCATTCCGTGTACTATGGTGGTTTCAAGAGGATCCATCTCCAATGAGTCAAGGTAGTCCTGCGCCAAAGCATCAAATACATCAATAGAGAAACAAGAATGATCATCCTTAGGATATTTAATAGATTCAGAAATATTGAAAGCAATAACATCCCCATCAAATTCCATTGTGAGTGTTCCTTTAAACACATCTATCTTGGTGCGGGCTGTTTTCATGAAGGGTCTTCCAAGGAGGATCGGCAATGATGTGGAATGGCCCGAATCTTCCATCTCAAGCACATAGAAGTCTGCTGGAAATACTAAATCATTAACCTGCACCAAAACATCTTCCAAAACCCATTTCGGGTATGCATTAGAACGATCGGCTAATTGAATGATAACACCATCGTTTTTAAGTTCTCCTAGGTTCATAGATGCATAAATAAAGTAGGGCATGACGTTAATGGATGCACCTAGATCTAACATCGCATGCTCAAACTTGGTATTTCCAATAACACAAGGAATTGTAAAACTACCTGGATCTTTGCATTTTGGTGGTAGTTTTCTTTGCAAAACGGCAGACACATTCTCACTTACCTTTACAACTTCTTTGTTTGAAATCCTCTTTCTTGTTATACACAGTTCCTTCAAAAATTTTGCATACCTTGGAACTTGTTTAATTGCATCAAGGAGTGGGATATTCACTTGCACCTTTCTAAACGTCTCAAGAATGTCCTTCTCATTCTCCTCTTTCTTTGATTGCATAAATCTACGAGGGAAAGGTGCATTGGGTGGAATAGAGTTAGAATGGTTCACAATTACATCACCCTTACCTGAATTGGACGGTTTAGGTGCACTAGATGGCTGCGGCATTGGAACTTCTTTCCTTGTCGTGGCTTTGTCCAATTCCTCCTTTTCAGCCTCATTTTGACTTTGTTTGGATGTACTTGGCTTGATTCCCACCTCTTTTCCGCTTCTTAACGTAATAGCTTTAGCGGATTCGAAACCTTCATTCGGATTCACAATGGTTGAACTCGGGAGTTTTCCTTCTTCACGAAACTGCCCCATAAACTCAGAAATCTGCCCTATTTGTTTCTTCACTTCACTCATTTCCTTAGCTTGATTTTGTTGGCCTTGCATAAGTGAACTTAGTAATTGAAGAAGTGTATCATTATCTAATTTCGAACCTGAATTTTGTTGGGCAGATTGTGGTGGGACTTGTGGTGGTGCATACGGCCTTTGAAACACTCCAGGTGGTGTTTGCCGAAATCCCCCTTGTTGGGTAGGTTGTTGTGGCTTTCTCCACTTGAAATTGGGATGATCTCTCCACCCTGGATTGTAAGTGTTGGAGTATGGATCGCTTCGTGGCTGAATTTGGCTCCCAAAACCCAAGGCATTGGCAAATTCCCACCCTCCATTCTCAATCAATTGAGGGCATTGGTCATTAAGATGTCCTTGCATAGAACAAACGCCACAAACACTTGGTCCTTATATCTTCATCCCTTCGGCCATCTGAGATATAAGTGAGGTTAGTTAATTGTGATTGAATGTCGGACATAGAACTTACCTTATTAACTTGCTGCCGTGGGGGGTCTCTTTGTCCAAGCCCTTCGTATTGTTGTGCATTTAGCGCTCGGTTGGCAATTAAGGTTTTTGCAGCCATTGGTGTTTTGTCAACCAATGCACCTCCCGCTGAAGCATCTAGCATTTGTCGCTCAATTGGAAGAAGTCCTTCATAAAAGTATTGAAGTAGAAGTTCTTCTTTCATTTGGTGCTGAGGACATGAGGCAACAAGAGCCTTAAAACGCTCATAGTATGCTGGAAAGGCCTCTAATTGGCTTTGTTGAATGCCACTAATCTTCTTCCTCAAGAGAATGACTTTCGAAGTGGGGAAGAACTTCTCTAAAAACGCCCTCTTCATGCTTTCCCAAAAAGTGACCGTCCCGGGTGCTAATTCATAAAGCCAATCTTTGGTCTTTTCCACAAGAGAGAATGGAAAGGCCTTAATCATCAAAATGTTCCCATCAACATTGATGGGTGTCATGCTCAAAAAAACAACTTCGAACTCCTTAAGATGCTTGTTTGGATCTTCCATGGACAGCCCATGGTATTTGGGAATGTGATGCAACAAGCTTGACTTCAATTCGAACTCGTTGGTCTTGCCTTGAGCAGCCAAGGGGTATTGAATGCAAAGGGGTGCGGCATTGGCCAACCACAAGGCCGAGAGTTCTATTATTGTACGATTGTCCGCTGCCATGACTTTGATAGGAGCATATTTATGCGCCTTAGTTAGTTAGTTCTTCTGCATTTATGTTGTGTTTTCTTAGTTAAGTTAGTCTTTTAAGCTATTTTCATGTGTTTTCAGGTTTTAAGGACAAAGTAAGCAAAAGGATGCAATTTGGAGCATTTTGGAGCAAAATTGAGCTAGAATGGAGCTCATGCATGTGGAGCGCAAAGAATGGACGAATTTGAAGGATTGAAGACCTAGGAATGTGTTTCAAAGTTGAAGACTTGAAGGTGCAAAGTTTCCTAATTGAAGTGGGAAAGTGATTAATTGAAGATGGATTCCTAGTTTAACATGGATTCCTAGTTGAAGATGGATTCCTAGAAGATTGAAGTTTCCTACTCAAACAAGGTTTCCTACTTGAAGAAGGGAAGTTAAAGCCAAAGAATCAGCTCAAGTGAAGACAACTTATCCAAAACATTATCCAAACCCTATCCTATCCAAACCTATCTTATCTTATCCTAATCCTAATCCACCTGCATTTCAGCTACTTGGGAGGATTCCTAGCTAGATTAGGATGCTTAAAATCAGATTTCTAGAAAACCTAATCCTTTCCTACAAAGATGGCGCCTAGAACCTTTCTAGAAGCCTAAAAATCTGCCTTGTATTTCTTTCTAGAAACAACCCTTTATGCCGCACCCTATGTCCTATTTCCCTTGGGATTTCAGATTTCTAGAAGCCTTATCATCTGCTAGTTTTGTGCCGCACCTTATCTCCCATTCCCTTTGGATTTCTGACTTGTTTTCCTTATAGGATTGTATGTTATTGTCCTATGCAGATTAGACCTTTAAAACCTTGTCCTTTGCTACCTAGGAGTTGGGATTTTCAGCCTATAAATACAACCTTATGCCGCACCATTCATTCACCACCCTCTACCAGATTTTTACTACATCATTCACCCAATCATCCCTCTTGTGCCGTGAGTTTGCAAAGGAGAAGGAAGGAGACTCTTGGAGCCATGCATGCCATTCAAGGAGCTTGGATTGTTGGAGCGTTTCTAGGTGTTTTCTATCTTTATGTCAATGTTTAGATTTATTTATCTTTGTGTATTTGCGAACATGAGGAACTAATTTCTTTATAGTTAAAGGGGAATTCAAAGCCATGATCTTATGTTTTATATGATTTGATTTCCTCCCGTTATGATTTCATGAATCGTGAATGTGGTTTACTTATCTATTTGATTGATAACATGTTTATGTATGTTAATTAAGGATGCATACTTAGTTCGCATGCATGAATTTGATGCTAGAGTATAAGGGAATTTCACCTAATCGTTATTAACTTATATTCATAAGTAGTAAAAGTCGCTAGTCACGATTGTGTTAAGTAAATCCTTGGCAAGAGTAACATGCGTATTCCATAGTTATGAATGCCTCGTCAATGTTTATGATTTCCATTGAACTTAATGATCTTTGATATGTGTCTCTATCATGCGTATTCCATAGTTAGGGTCCTTGATAAGAATAATTTGGTTGTAATGCGTATTCCATTCAATTCAATGAATTTAGGGAAATCTAAGAATTAATTGGTGCAATCTAGTTAATTTGGGGCATTGTCATTCATGGTTTGTTGAAAGAGTAACTGGAAATCGAGTCGTATGCATATGTTTCATGTGTGGAGAAGGAACCCTCTAACTAGCCTTTCACCATTCTTTTTCATCCAAAATCGTTTTCATTAAGTTTGTTTTTAAAGTTTATGTTTTAAAGTCCAATTTCGTCAAAACCAACCCCCTTACTTTTAAGTCTTGTTTTTAGAGTCAAAACTTGTTTCTTTTGAGTCTTTTGAGTCTTTGAAGTTCTATTTTCGTCCAAATCACTTGTTAGGTCTAGAATTGAGTCTTTTTGGTTGTTATTTGCTGTTTTGAGTGTTTTGAGTCTATAGAGTCTAGTTTAGTGTTTTTGAGTCTTATTTGTGTTGATTAGCATCCTTAGTTAATCCCCGGTCTAGAACGATCCCTACCTGCATCATTACTACAATTGTCACCAATAGGGTTTAATTTGTGTGTCAAGTTAATTTTCACATCAGACTTCTTCTTCTTCTTCAAATTCAGATTCGGCCTCTGAACTTGAACTAGGTGGATTAGGTTTTGGTTGCTTCCTCTTTCGTCTTAAAGTTCTTTCAAAATCGTCGTCGAACTCCAAGATGTTTGCACTAATGTGTTGAGAACTACGAGTCATAAACTAATACCTGAAACAAGGAAACAAACACAATCAGCAACCAAGTATGAAGGCTCCGCAGAAACACAAAAACACACACACAAACTCACGGATAAACTTTAAAAGAAAATACAAAAGACACGACATAAACAAGGGATTAGCAAGTTTGCTAATCCCCGGCAACGGCGCCAAAATTTGATGTGAAAATTACTTGACACACAAATTAAACCCTATTGATGACAATTGTAGCAAAGATGTAAGTAGGGATCGTTCTAAACCGGGGATTAACTAGGGCTACTAATCTACTCAAATTAAACTCTAAAACATTGAACTAGACTTAAAAACACAAGAATAGACTCTATAGACTCTAAACTGACCTAAGACACTCAAATCTGCAAAACTAAGTGAAATTGACGCAATTCTAAACCTAACAAGTGATTTGGACGAAATTAAAACTTACTTTGACTCAAAAGATTAAAAGAAAACAGATTGTAACATAACTAACTCAGAAAACACTTAAAAGACTCAAAACAGCACAATACTAACAATTAGACTCAAAACAGATTCTAGAGATGAAATTGGACGAATTTAAGACTAAACTAAGACCCAAACAATGTTTATGGACAGATTCTAACCTATATTGACTCAAAACACTCTAAAGAACCTAATTAGGACAGATTCTGACCTAATAACATAAAACAGAAAAGGGGATTTGATTTCTGACGAAATTGAATTAAAACTAAACAAATTGCAAATCAAAGTAAACTAAAACGAAATTAAGATGAATTCAAGGGTGAAAAGCTAGTTAGAGGATATTTCTCCACACATGAACATATGCAACATAAATCGATTTCCAGTATTGTTTCTTTAAACCATGAACGACAATGCCCCAAATTAATCGTGAATGCACAAATTAACTCTCAGATTTCCCTAAATTCATTGAATTGGATGAATGCATGCAACAACCCAAATTATTCTTCTCAAGTTCCCTATATGAACAGCATGATAGAGATACATTCAAAGATCATTAAATTCCATGGAAATCATAAGCATTGACAAGGCAATTATAACTATGAACTGCATGATACTTTTGCCAAGAATCTACTTAACACGATTGTGACTAACAATCTCCACTACTTGTAATTATAAGTTTCTAACGATTAGGTGAAAGTCCCTTATAATTTAGCATCAGATTCAAGCATGCAACTTAACTAGGCCTCCTTAATCAACACACAAGAATAAGTTATCAATCAAATAGATAAGTAAATCGCATTCATGTTTTACAAAACAATAACTGAAAGGGATCAATTCATATTAACATATGTCCATGGCTTCAAATTCACCACTAACTAATAAGAGTTTAGTTCCACATGTTCATAGCAATTGAAAAGCAAATTAAAATAAACATCGAAACTGAAACGAGGGAAGAAAGAACTCTTAAAACTCCCAAGGATGCAGATGGCTTGCGCACAAGGCCCTCCTTCATCAATGGAATGCACGACAAGGCTCTCCTCCTTCTCCAAAAGGTGCGGCAGAGATGTATATGGATGGAGGATGGTGTTTCGTGATGTAGAATGGTGATTAGAGTTGCGGCAAGGTGTTTCTGAATGATGTGAAGGGTGGTGACGAATTTAGGCTTTAAAACATCTATTTATAGGCATGGCAAAGCTAGGGTTTTCACAAAATCTGAGATCATGCAACGACTTTAGAAAACAATAATGCACAGATTTTAACTCTCCAAATAAACGTTTAGGCTCAAGTGTCACAAGGTTGTAGCGTTTGTTTGAGTTCCTTCCTTCAAGCATGTTACAAAAACTAATTTTTATCCTTTGTGATTGCATGTGAATTCATAAGCTATAACCACAACCAAGCATAAGCAAAGAGTAATTCAAACTTTCATCCATGTTAATCACTCTTTTTAACAGCCATGCAATTACAAACCGAATCCTCATCATTGTGTTGGAAGGTACCCTAGACACAAACACACAAAAACGACTCAAAACACTCTTTTTAGGCTTTTCAGAACACTTTTTTCAAATTTTTATGTGATTTTCTGAGTTTTATGTCAACGCACACTAAAACACACCAAAACTGCTTAAAACACTTAAAAACAGCAAGGAACAAGTCTATAAGTAATGGGTGATAAAATCCCACGAATTTGCATCAAAAACACTTAGTTACCCCCCCCCCCACACTTAAATCAAACATTGTCCTCAATGTTTCAAGCATAAAATCACACCAAATAAAATTAAACACACAAACAGCAACTTAATCAACTAAACTGGCAGATTAGAAAGAATCAACAAAGAGAAGGGTTTTAGGAATGCAAATCTGGAATTGGAGTGATTCCGAAGTCTTCCTTGGTTGAATGCATGGGTTGCCTCCCAAGTAGCGCTTTCGTTAATGATGCGTAAAATAACTAAACACACAAATTAACCCTCTTGTTGACAATTGTAGTATGGATAAGTAGGGATCGTTCTTAAACCGGGGATTAGGAGGGATTGCTAAAACATTCTAAACTGACTCAAATATGTAAAACAAGGTTTAAAACACTCAACTAGACTCAAAGAATGCAAAACTAAACTCTAAAACACCAAAACAAATCATAAGACTCAAAACAGCAAACAAACACTCAAAACTGCCTAAAAACCACTTTCTGGGCAGTTTTGGGACTCTAACACAACTTGGACAAATTTTGGTTTCCTAATGACCTAAAACACCTAAAAACATATTCTAAGACAAGTTCCAAGTAATATGACTCAAAGAAATAAGGTGGGGTTGATTTTGGACGAAATTAATTAAAACAAAGCAAGAACAAAGTAAACAGATTTTAAGACAAAGTTAAGTAAATTGATGGGTGATAGATCAACTAGAGGGTTCTTCTCCACACATGATACACTTGCATTCAACTTTGATTTCCAATTGTTTCTTTCGATGAATTATGAATCTCAACGCCCTAGGTTAACTGTGATAGCACTTTTTTAACCTTCAAGTTTTCCTAAAGTTAGTGAATTGGATGGGAATGCACATGCAACAACTCAAAACATTCTCTAAAAGTTCCTTACGTGAAAAGCACAATAAAGATACAATCAAAGATCATTAACGAGGCAATTGTTACTATGAAAAGCATGAAACGTTTGCTAAGAATTCACTTAACGCGATCGTTTATAAGCGACCTCCACTACTTGCAAACATAAAGTTGTAACTATTAGGTGAAACTTCCTTATGTTTTAGCTTCAAATTCCTGCATGAAAACTAAGTTGGCCACCTTAATTAACACACAAAAATAAGTCATCAATCAAACGGTTAAGCAAATTGCACTCACAATTCATGAAATAACAATTAGACGTAATCAATTCATCTTGCAAGCATAATCATGTTCACAAAACAAAGGAAAACAGATTTATACATTGTAAATATAAGAAAGAGAACACCTAAATATTCCAACGATTCGATGTTGAACGGATAGAATCTTCAAGTACTTCCTCTTCCTCTCCTTTGCTGCAGCATAGAGATTATGGGCAGGTTTTTGGGTTATTGAATGATGTAGAATGGATGGGGGATGTATGGAAGTGTTTAGGGTTGATGGGTGGTGCGGCTAGGGGTGATTTGTGGCAAAAATTTGGGTGAATGGTGGTAGAATGATGCGGCTGAAAGTGGAGTTCAGTTTCTGGCGTGAATGGTGAGTGTATGGATGAATGGGGATGTTTGTGGCTGCACAAGGATGTGTATTTAAAGGGATTAGGAAATTAAAAACCCTAGACTATTTTGGTAAATAGAAATTAAGTCAAAAGCTTCTAGAAATAGGAAATTAAATCAGAAACTTAAGGGAAATTAGCCAAAAGGTCCGGCACTAACCTAAAACAGATTAGGAAGGTGTTTACAAGCAAGGAAACAGGAAATAACTCCCTCCCTTGCACGGCAAGGAAGAGGGAAGGTGGGAAAGGTGCGGCAAGAATGAGGACTATGCAAGGAATGTGTAATTTGTGTCCTAGAATGCTTAAAAGGCCTTCAAAGTTGCTGGAACATAGGGATAATTAGGATTAGGAAAGGTCAAACCAAAATAAGAAACCTTGGCTTAACTTTCCTACTTCAAGTAGGAATCCTTGTTGGAGTAGGAATCCTTGTTCTTCTAGGAATCCTCATGTGATTAGGAATCCATCTTCAATTAGGAATCCTTCTTCAATTAGGAATCCTTCGTCAATTAGGAATCCTTCGTCAATTAGGAATACTTCGTTGATTAGGAATCCTAATTTCTTCAAGTCTTCAATTCATCCATTCATTTTGCTCCAAAAGGCTCCAAAATGCATACTTTGCCTTTAGAATCTGAAAACACACAAAAGTAACTTTAAACACTAAAATAGCTAACGAAACATAACATAAATGCACGAGAACAAGCCAATTAAGTCGCATAAATATGCTCCTATCAGTTAACGTCTTGCAGCCAGACGTAGAACTCATTCATCTCTCATTGGAGCCCACGGCATGGAATGGGATCTCCTCCACAACCTGCCCCACGACACTCTCATAATATGGCTTCAATCGATGTCCATTTACCTTGATTTCGCGATTTGAAACTTCGGCTTAGCCACTTGTTTGAGGGTGATAAGGTGTTGAAACCCTATGCTTGACATTGTACTTCTTAAAGAGTGCCTCAATGGTCCGATTGCAGAAATGTGAGCCTCCATCACTTATGAACACCCGCGGCATCCCAAATCTAGAGAAAATGTTAGTCTTGATGAAGTCTGAAACCACTCTAGAATCGTTGGTACGGGTAGCTTTTGCTTCCACCCATTTGGAAACATAATCAACCGCAAGCAAAATATAAGTGAAACCAAATGAAGAAGGAAAGGGACCCATGAAATCAATACCCCAAACATCAAAAATTTCAACATTGAAGATAGGGGTTTGCGGCATTTGGTCCTTAGCACCAATGGTACCTATCCTTTGACATCTATCACATGTTAAGCAAAACATTCTAGCATCTTTAACCAATGTAGGCCAATAAAAACCACATTCTAACACCTTAAGGGCTGTTCTTTGAGTGCCAAAATGACCCCCACATGCATAAGAATGACAAAAGGCTAGAATGGAGTTAAATTCAGAATTTGGTACACATCTTCTAACAATCTGATCTGGGCAGTACTTCCACACATATGGGTCATCCCAAACATAAAAATGTACATCATGTTTAAGTTTATCACGTTGGGGCTTGTTTAAGGTGTGAGGAACTTGCTTAGACACCAAATAATTGACCAAATCGGCATACCAAGGGGTACTTACCTCAATGGACAGAAATTGCTCATCTGGAAACATTTCTGAAATGGGAATGGGCTCTTCCTCACGCACCAACCTACTTAGGTGGTCGGCAACCACATTGTCACTTCCCTTTTTGTCCTTAATTTCGATATCAAACTCTTGAAGTAGGAGCATCCAACGAATGAGTAAAGGTTTAGCTTCTTTCTTGGTGAACAAGTACTTCAAGGCTGCATGGTCAGTGAAAACAATGACTTTAGTTCCAATTAAATATGATCTAAACTTATCTAATGCAAAGACAACAGCCAAGAGCTCTTTTTCTGTTGTGGAATAATTTAATTGTGCATCATTTAAGGTACGAGAAGCATAATAAATAACATGTGGCAGCTTGTTTTTCCTTTGACCCAAAACAGCCCCAATTGCATAATCCGATGCATCACACATGAGCTCAAAGTAAATGCTCCAATCTGGTGGAGTGATGATTAGTGCCGAAGTGAGTAGGTCCTTGAGATGTTAAATGCTTGCTCACACGCCTCGTTGAACTCAAACGACACTTCCTTTTGTAGGAGACGGCATAGAGGTTGTGAAATCTTGGAAAAGTCCTTGATAAATCGTCGATAGAATTCTGCATGACCAAGAAAAGAACGAACCTCTCTCACCGAAGTAGGAGAGGGTAAGTAGCGTACAAGATCTGTTTTAGACTTATCAACTTCAATTCCTTTTTCAGAGATTATATGACCCAAAACAATACCTTGTTTAACCATAAAATGGCATTTCTCCCAATTTAACACAAGATTTGTTTCAACACAACGTTTCAAGATTAAAGTGAGATTATCCAAGCAATTATCAAATGAACTACCAAACACACTAAAATCATCCATGAATATCTCAATAATCCTTTGAACATAATCAGAAAATATGCTAACCATACACCTTTGAAACGTGGCAGGAGCATTGCATAAACCGAATGGCATGCGTCGATATGCAAACGTTCCAAAGGGACAAGTAAAAGTGGTCTTTTCTTGATCATCCGGGGCAATAACGATTTGATTATAACCAGAGTATCCATCAAGAAAACAATAAAAGGAATGACCCGCTAACCTTTCGAGCATTTGATCTAGGAATGGCAATGGGAAGTGATCCTTCCTTGTGGTGGCGTTTATCTTCCTATAATCAATGCATACTCGCCAACAGGTTTGAATGCGAGTAGGTACAAGCTCATTCTTCGCATTCTCCACAACCGTCACTCCAGATTTCTTCAGCACACTTTGGATAGGTGAAACCCAACGACTATCGGAGATGGGATAGATCACTCCACAATCAAGGAGCTTGATTATCTCCTTTTTCACAACTTCCATCATCGGAGGGTTGAGACGGCGTTGAGCCTGTCTAGTTGGTTTGGCCCCCTCCTCAAGAAATATGTGATGCATGCATGTTGCAGGACTTATACCTTTGATATCGGCTAAGGTCCAACCTAGGGCAGATTTGAACTCCTTCAAAACTCGAACTAGTTTCTCTTCTTCTTGTGCCGTGAGGGATGAGGAAATAATGGCAGGTAGGGATTCTTTTTCCCCCAAGAAAATGTACTTCAAGTGACTCGGCAATGGTTTGACTTCAAGGATAGGTGCCTGAATTATTGACGGAAGCAACTTGTTAGTTGAAATGGGAATTGACTCACGATTAGGAAACTTACCATCATGCGTAGGCAACAACTCAAGGGCAGCAACCATCTCACTGATTTCCTCACTAGGGGGCACGGCATGAAGTGATCCATGTGTGCCGTGGTTGAACATAGGTGCTACCTCCGTGGTTTTGAATTCCATGCCTCTTGTAATGACTTTTTCAAGCACATCATCATTCAAATCTTCAAGATATCCCTGCGCCAAAGAGTCAATTATATTAAGAAAGAAACATGAATGGTCCTTGCTAGGGTACTTAATAGAATCAGAAAGATTGAAGTTAACAACTTCCCCATCAAATTCCATGGACAAAGTTCCACTATACACGTCAATCTTCGTCCGGGCAGTTTTCATGAATGGCCTTCCAAGGAGGATGGGCAATGAAGGGGCATGGTCCGATTCATCCATTTCGAGCACATAGAAATCCGCCGGGAAGATTAAATGATCAACCTGCACTAAAACGTCTTCCAAAACTCCCTTTGGATAAGCGTTAGATCTATCGGCCAATTGTATGATTACACCATCATGTTTTAACTCACCTAAATTCATAGATACATAAATGGAATATGGCATAACATTTATAGATGCTCCTAAATCTAGCATGGCAGATTTGAAACGGGTATTACCAATGACACACGGAATTGTAAAACTCCCCAAATCCTTGCATTTGGCGGGTAGTTTGCGTTGCAAGATGGCGGAGACATTTTCACCTACCTTTACAACCTCCTTGGTCGAAATCCTCTTCCTAGTGGTGCACAACTCCTTTAAAAACATGGCGTATCTCGGAACTTGCTCGATTGCATCCAAAAGGGGTATGTTAACTTGAACTTTCCTAAGTGTCTCAAGGATGTCCTTTTCAGCTTCTTCCTTCTTTGTTTGCATAAACCTGCTAGGAAAAGGAACATTCGAAGGAAAAACATTAGTAGGAACTGAATTTGACACATTCTTACCCTTATTGGACGAATTGGACAGATTTGGAGCCATGGAGGCTTGCGGCATAGGTGTGTCCACCTTTGCCGTGGGTAGGCCTTCTTCCTCCTCTTCAAATTTCAGTTTTTCATCCTCTTTGAGACCTGATGTTGATGGTTTAGAACCTGCCCCAACTTCTTTTCCACTTCTCAACAATATGGCTTTTGCACTTTCGAACCCTCCCTTCGGATTTGGAATGGTAGAACTAGGAAGTTGGCCTTGGTCTCGAAACTTCCCTACAAAATCTGCAATCTGCCCAATTTGTTTCTCCAAGTGATCCACCATTTTGTTTTGGTTTTGCATTGCTTGGGTGTGATCATCTTGCCCCTGAGATAACTTGGTTAGTATCTTAAGAAGTGCATCATTATCTATAGACGTACCTAAAGCATTTGGGGCAGGTTGTGGTTGGACTTGAGGGGCTGCGTATGGTTTGGTGTAGAAACCCGGGGTTGTTGCTTAAAGCCTCCTTGTGGTTGGGATTGTTGTGGCTCCCTCCACTTGAAATTTGGGTGGTCTCTCCAACCGGGATTGTAGGTATTGGAATATGGATCGTTTCTTGGTTGATTTTGGCTTTGAAACCCATTGGCATTCGCACTCTCCCATCCACCATTCTCAATGAGTTGAGGACACTTTTCGGAGGCATGTCCTTGGATAGAACATACACCACACACCATTGGTCCTTGAATTTTCATTCCTTCGGCTATCTGAGAAACAATGGAAGTAAGATTAGCTAATTGAGATTGAATATTGGATGTGGAACTTACCTCATGCACTTGTTGCCGTGGGGGTCCTCTTTGGCCTACGCCCTCGTATTGTTGAGCGTTCAAGACTCGATTAGCAATCAAGATCTTGGCAGCCATGGGTGTTTTATCCACCAATGCTCCACCCGCCGAAGCGTCGAGCATTTGACGTTCAAGTGGTAGGAGCCCCTCGTAAAAGTATTGTAGAAGTAGTTCCTCCTTCATCTGATGCTGTGGACAAGAAGCAACAAGTGATTTAAAACGTTCATAATAAGTGGGAAAAGACTCACCTTCCTCTTGTTGAATACCGCTTATCTTTTTACGAAGAAGGATGATTCAAGAAGTTAGGAAGAACTTCTCCAAAAATGACCTCTTCATACTCTCCCATGACGTAACTGTTCCGGGAGCCAACTCGTATAACTAATCCTTGGCTTTGTCCATCAAAGAGAATGGAAAAGCCTTCATCTTCAAAATACTTCCGTCGACGTTAACCAGGGTCATACTTGAGCAAACCACCTCAAACTCTTTCAAATGCTTGTTAGGGTCCTCCATGGACAGCCCATGGAACTTTGGAATGTGGTGGAGCAAACTTAACTTTAACTCGAACTCTTCGGTTTTACCTTGAGCAGCCGTGGAATATTGGATACACAAGGGTGCGGCATTATCCAATCCCGAGGCGGAAAGCTCCTTGAGTGTACGGTTGTCCATGGCCATGCCTTGAACTTCTCCACCCACTTGTGCCGTGGGATCCTCCTCCTCTTCTAGAACTTGTTCTTCAAGGTCAGGTTCCGGGCTAGGTGGGTTAGACTCTTGTTGGTTCCTCCTTCTTCTCAAAGTTCTCTCGAAATCGTCATCAAAGTCCAAAATATGCTCACGAACAGGTTGGGAACTTCGAGTCATGCACTAGTACCTAAAAACAAAGAAACAAAACAAGTGAGAAACTTCAACAAAATAAAATAAATGAAAAGAAAACAATCCAAGGGATTAGCAAAGTTGCTAGTCCCCGGCAACGGCGCCAAAAATTTGATGCGAAATATATAAGCACACAAATTAAACCCTCTTTTTGTCAATTATAGTAAAGTATGTAAGTAGGGATCGTTCTAAACCAGGGATTAGGAAGGATTGCTAAACACTTGAAAACTGACTTAAAAACGTAAAAACAAAGTTTAAAACACTAAACTAGACTCAAAGAATGCAAAACTAAAATTTAAAACACTAAAACAAACCAAAAACTCAAAACAGCAACTAAAAGACTCAAAACTGCCTTAAAAACACTTTCTCGGCAGTTTTGAACTCTAACACAAATCTGAACGAATTTGAGTTTTAACTTGAATTAAAACACTTAAAAACACAAACCAAAACAATTTCTAACTAATCTAGGACTTCAAAATAAAGGGGAGATTGGTTTTGACGAAATTGAAACAAAACACAAACTTTGTAATTAAAACAGATTGTAAAACAATTTGGGAGTTTAAATGGATGATTGATTAGTTAAAGGCTCTTTCTCCACACATGACATGTATGCAAACGATTCGATTTCCAATTATTCCTTCATAGAATTATGAACGACATTGCCCCAAATTAACCATGACATCACTAGCTAACTCTCAGATTTTCCTTGTATTATTGGATTGGATGGCATCATTCGACAACCCAAAGCATTCTTCAAAAGTCCCCTACATGACATCATAATAGAGATACGATCAAAGATCATTACGTTCAATGAAAACCATAAGCAATGACAAAGCACTTGCAACTATGACATCATGTTACTCATGCTAGGAATTGAACTTAACGCGATTGTGACTAGCAACCTTCACTACATATGAATATAATTTTGCAACGATTATGTGAAACATCCTTATATTCTAGCATCATATTTATGCATGCCAATTAAGTGTCGACCCCTAATTAACAAACACAAATAAGTTATTAATCAAACAGTTAAGCCAATTGCATTCACGATTCAAGAATTCATAATTGGAATTTATCAAATCAAATTGCACACATAGTCATGGCTTTGAAATCACCCCTAACCAATAGGGGTTTAGCCACTCATGTTCATAGCAAAACGAAAGGGAAAGGAATTACACAATGAAATCATAAAACGAATTACACCTAGAATGCACCAACAATGAAGCTTGAACATCCAAGGATCCTTCCTTCTTCCTTCTTGCTGCGGCACACAAGTGAGTGAGTGTATGGATTGGGTTTTGGGGGTTATGGATGGTGTAGAAGGGTGGAATGGTGTTTAGGATGGACGTATGGTGCGGCTAGGAGTGTTTTTGGGCAGAAACTATGGAGATTGGTGAAGGATGGGTGCGGCAAAGGTGGTGGTTGATTTCTGGCGTGAATGGGAGTGAATGGGGATGATTGTGGCTGCAAAAAAAAAGTTTATTTAAAAAGATTTCAGGAATTAAAACCCTAGGTTATTTAGGTAATCATAAATTAATTCTAAGGCTTCTAGAAATAGGAAACACAATAAGAAAAGTAAAGGAAAAGGCAAGGGGATATGCTGCAAGGTAATGTGTTTTAAAGCATAGAATCAGGAAATAACCCTCTCCCTTGCACGGCAAGGAAGAGGAAATGTCAAGGGGGTGCGGCAAGGGTTCACAATGTGCAAGAGATGTGTATTTGATGTCCTAGAATGCTTAGGATGCCTTCAAAGTTGATAAAACTTAGGAACATTTAGGAAAGGTCAAACCAAAGTAGGAAACCTTGGCTTAACTTTCCTATTTCAAGTAGGAATCCTTGTTGGAGTAGGAATCCTTGTTCTTCTAGGAATCCTCATGTGAGTAGGAATCCATCTTCAATTAGGAATCCTTCGTTGATTAGGAAACCTAATTTCTTCAAGTCTTCAATTCATCCATTCCTTTTGCGCAAAAGCTCCAAATTACATCATTTTGCACATTTTGGCCTTAGAATCTGAAAACACACAAAAGTGACTTTAAACACTAAAATAACTAAAGAAACACAACGTAAAAGCATGAGAACAAGCCAATTAAGTTGCATAAATATGCTCCTATCACTGATGTGAAAATTATGTTGACACTCAAATTAACCCTCTTTTTATCAATTGTAGCAAGTATGTAAGTAGGGATCGTTCTAGGCCGGGGATTAGGAGGGATTGTAAAATCACTTGGACTTGACTCAAAAACGTAAAAACAAGTTTAAAACACTAACTAGACTCAAAGAATGTAAAACTAAACTTTAAAACACTAAAACAAACCAAAAGACTCAAAACAGCAAATAAACACTCAAAACTGCCTTAAAACCACTTTCTGGGCAGTTTTGGACACTAGGGAAGAATTTGGACGAAAATTGGTTTAAACTTGACTCAAGACACCTAAAAACACAAACTAAATGGGTTTCTAACTAATATGACACTTAAAACTAAAGGGGGATTGATTTTGGACGAATTTTGAAAACAAAACAAAACTTTGTAAATTGAAAAGACTCTAAAACGAATTTGGTTTAAATGGATGGATGGAAGGCTAGCTAAGGGGTTCATCTCCACACATGTCACACTTGCATGTAAAACGATCTCTAATTGCTTTTCAATAAACCATGAATTCCCAACGCCCCAAGTTAATTAGGTCCGCTTAAATTAACCTTCAGATTTTCCTAATGTTATTGAATTGGATGATTGCATACGACAACCCAAAGCATTCCCCACAAGTCCCCTACATGATTGCATAATAGAGATACAAGCAAGAATCATTAAGTTCTATGAAAACCATAAGCATTGACGAAGCACTTGTTACTATGATTGCATGAAACTTATGCCAAGAATTTACTTAACACGATTGTGATCAACAACCTTTATTACTTGTGAATATAAGTTCATAACGATTAGGTGAAATTCCCTTATATCCTAGCATCAAATTCATGCATGCAAACTAAGTGTCGACCCTCAATCAACATACAAGAATAAGTTTTAATTCACATAGATAAGCAAATTGAAATCACAACTTATGAAACGCAATTAGAAGTAATCAAATCATATAGCAAGCATAATCATGGTTTCGAATCCCCCCCTAGCCAAGGGGGGTTTAGTTCCTCATACTCGCAAATAAACAAAGATAACTAAATTTAAACATTAAAACAAAGATAGAAAACACCTAGAAACGCTCCACAATCCAAGCTCCTTGAATGGCATGCACGGCTCCAAGAGTCTCCTTCCTTCTCCTTTGCAAACTCATGGCACAAGAGGGATGTTTGGGTGAATGGTGTAGTGAAAATATGGTAGAGGGTGGTGACTAAATGGTGCAGCAAAGGATGGTATTTATAGGCTGAAATTCGCAGCCCCTATGTAGCAAAGGAAAAGGATTTAAAGGCCTAATTTGTATAGGATAATAACACACAATCCTTGAAGGAAAAGGTTAAGGCTTTTAGAAACCAAGGGGGAAAGGAATAATCAGGTTTCTAGAAGTTCTAGAAAGGTTTGGGGCGTCACTTTTGTAGGACAAGGGATAAGGCCTTCTAGAAAGGTTGTTTTGTGGCTGATTTCTAGAAAAAACAAGGGATAAGGTGTGGCACCTTTGTAGGAGTGGATAAGGGCTTCTAGAAACCAATTTTAATGTGTCCTAATCTGAAAATAAATCCCCCATGCAGGTGGAATTAAATTAGGATAGGATTAGGATAGGATAAGATAAGATAAGATTGGATAGGATAGGGTTTGGATAATGTTTTGGATAAGGTTTCTTCACTTGAGCTGATTCTTTGGCTTCAACTTCCCTTCTTCAAGTAGGAAACCTTGTTTGAGTAGGAAACTTCAATCTTCTAGGAATCCAACTTCAACTAGGAATCCATCTTCAACTAGGATTTCATCTTCAATTAAGCACTTTCCCACTTCAATTAGGAATCTTTGTATCTTCAATTCTTCAACTTCAAAACACATTCCTAGCTCCATCAATCCTTCAAATTCGTCCATCCCTTGTGCTTCATGTGCATGAACTCCATTCTAGCCCAATTTTGCTCCAAAATGCTCCAAATTGCATCCTTTTGCTCACTTTGTCTCTAAAACTTGAAAACACATGAAAATAGCTTAAAAGACTACTTTAACTAAGAAAACACAACATAAATGCATAAGAACTAGCTAACTAAGGCGCATAAATATGCTCCTATCAATCACCAACCGTGAGATCAAACAAATTCTAGAGAAGACCGTTGGGCCTACAAGGAAGGATTGGAGCTTACGGTTAGATGATGCACTTTGGGCATATCGTACGGCGTACAAGACACCCATTGGAATGTCCCCATTTAGGCTCATCTATGGCAAGCCGTGCCATCTCCCCGTTGAATTGGAGCACAAAGCTCATTGGGCCATCAAGAAGTTCAATATGGACCTAAATGCCGCAGGAAGTCATAGGAAGTTTCAACTCAATGAACTTGATGAGATACGGCATGAGGCGTACGAGAATGCTAGCATTTATAAGGAGAAGACCAAAGCTTTCCATGATAAGATGATTCAAGGCAAAACATTCTCCATAGGCCAGAAAGTGCTCTTGTTCAACTCCCGTTTACGGTTGTTTCCCGGTAAGTTACGTTCTAAGTGGATTGGACCGTTTGTTATTATTAATGTTTTTGTTCATGGTGCAGTCCAAATCCAAAGCTTGAAAACGGGACATGAATTCAAGGTGAATGGGCACCGATTGAAGCCCTATTATGAGCACTTTGAGGAGCATGCCGTGGAGGGCATCTCCCTGCATGCCGTGGGCTCCAATGAGGAGTGAATGAGTTCTTCGTCCTGCTGCAAGACGTTAAAGCAAGCGCTTCTTGGGAGGCAACCCATGTATTCAAATGAGGAAGATTTTTGAATTGCTCCACAAGCAGTTTTGCGTTTCTAAAACCTTCCTTTTTCTGCATTTTCATTTTGCCTGATTGTCAATTTTTTATTTAATTTATTTGTTTGTGCTTATTTAATTATTTTTGGGTTTGGATTTCTTTTTTTTTTGAAACATTGACAGATATGCAAGGTATTTTTACATTCATAAAAAAAAAAAAACAAAAAAAAAAAAAAAAAAAAAACAAAAAAGGAACATTAAGCAGAAAAATACAAGAGGAAGCCTTCACAAAGGCTGTTTGGGAGAAGTCTCAGTAGTCGGCGGAGCCTCAGCAGTCGGCGGGGCCACAGAAGGAGGAGGTATCAGAGGTTGATCATTTGGAGCTTCACTAAGCGATACAGCCCCAAAAGACGAAGGCAAATGTTATTGGAACAAACCCACAAACCTCCGATGATCAAGTAAAATTTGACCATCAGATTCCTGCATCTGGTCAATTTTCCTCTTCATGTTTGTGGCATAGTTGTGTGTGAGCTTGTGCAACTGCTTATTCTCATGCTTGAGCCCTCTAATCTCCTGTTTGAGACTCATCACTTTAGCTGCCAACGATTCACTTGACGGGTTCGAGCAAATAGGCGTTGGGCCATGTTGGACACAGAACCCGCACATTGCACACTAAGAGCCAGAGACTCCTTAATGATGTGAAAATTATGTTGACACACAAATTAACCCTCTTTTTATCAATTGTAGCAAAGTATGTAAGTAGGGATCGTTCTAAACCGGGGATTAGGAGGGATTGCAAAATCACTTGAAAACTGACTCAAATACGTAAAACCAAGTTTAAAACACTAAACTAGACTCAAAGAATGCAAAACTAAACTTTAAAACACCAAAACAAACCAAAAGACTCAAAACAGCCCAAAAACATTCAAAACTGCCTTAAAACCACAATCTGGGCAGTTTTGAACACTAGACACAAACTTGGACGAAAATTGGTTTTAACTTGACCTAAGACACTTAAAAACACAAACTAAAGTGATTTCTAACTACTATGACTCAACTAAGTAAAGGGGGACTGATTTTGGACGAATTTAACTTTGAAAACAGAAACTTTGAAAATAAAATTTGACAAAAACGTTTTGATGAAAACTAAGATGGTGAAAGGCTAGTTAGAAGGTTCCTTCTCCATACATGAAACATATGCATACGACTCGATTTCCAATTACTCTTTCAATAAACCTTGAATGACAATGCCCCAAATTAACTAGATTGACCAATTAATTCTCAGAATTCCCTAGATTCATTGAATTGAATGGGATATGATAGGAGCATATTTATGCTACTTAATTGGCTTGTTCTCATGCATTTAGGTTGTGTTTACTTAGCTATTTTAGTGTTTAAAGTCACTTTTGTGTGTTTTCAGGTTCTAAGGTCAAAGTGTGCAAAAAGAAGCAAAATGGAGTTTGGAATGCATGTCACATATTTGGAGCCAAGGTTTGGACGAATTTGAAGGCTTGAAGATGATGATTCCTACTTGAACAAGGTTTCCTAGTTGAAGTAGGAAAGTGCTTACATGAAGGAGGATTCCTAATCAACGAAGGATTCCTAATTGACGAAGGATTCCTAATTGAAGATGGATTCCTAATCACATGAGGATTCCTAGAAGAACAAGGATTCCTACTCCAACAAGGATTCCTACTTGAAGTAGGAAAGTTAAGCCAAGGTTTCCTACTTTGGTTTGATTTTTCCTAATTGTCCCTAAAAGTTCCAGCAATTATGAAGATTTTCTAAGCATTCTAGGACACAAAACAAAAGCCTAGAACCCTTATGGACCCCTTGCCACACTCCCTTGCCCTTTCCTCTTCCTTGCCGTGCAAGGGAGAGGGCTCTTTCCGGTTTTGGAGCATTAAAACACCTTCCTTTTTATGCTTTAAACCCTGGCCGAATTTCCTTGACCTTTCCCTTTAATTTTCTGATTTGCTTCCTTAGTTCTAGAAGCTTTAAACTTAATTCCTGATTACCTAATTAGCCTAGGGTTTTTAATTTCCTAATCCCTTTAAATAAACAGGTTTGTGCAGCCACAAACATCTCCATTCAGCCACACACTCTCCCAAATTCGTCAAACCCCATCCACAACCTCAGAAACCATTCCTCCTCCATCTCTGCCGATTTCCACCACCATTCTTCATCTCCACACCTTCCACACAACACCCATACACTACCCCCAAGCCTTGCCGTGCCCCTACACCATCCATAATCCATTCTACATCACACAAACCCCCCAGAAATCATCCTCATCCAATCTGCCGCAAGGAGAAGAGAAGGAGACAGTTCATGAAAATTGTTTGGCTCTTCAATCTGAGTTGTTGAACAATTTTAGGTGTATTCTATCTTATATTTCAATGTCTACTTCTTGTAATCTTTGTTTTTCATTGAGTATGATTGGCTAAATTCGTTTTGGCTAAGGGTGTATTCGAAACCATGTTTATTTATGTGAAATAAGTTGATTACTTCCAGTTATCGTTGCATAAGTCGTGAATACAATTTGCTTAACCGTTTAATTCAAAACTTATTCTTGTATGTTGATTGAGAGTGCACGCTTGATTTGCATGCTGGAATTTGGTGCTTGAATATAAGTTTGTTACACCTAATCGTTATGAATTTATATTCGCAAGTAGTGAAGATCGCTAGTCACGATCGTGTTAAGTAGATTCATGGCAGGAGTATCATGCTTTTCATAGTTACAATTGCCTTGTCGATGCTTATGATTTCCAAAGAACTTAATGATTCTAACTTGTATCTTTATCATGCTGTTCATATAGAGAACTTGTTAGGAATAATTTGTTTGCGATGCATATTCATCCAATTCAATGATTCTAGGGAAATCTGAAAGTTAATTTAAGCGGACCTAATTAACTTGGAGTGTCGAGGTTCATAACTTATTGAATTGATAACTGGAAATCGATTACGTTGCATAAATTTCATGTGTGGAGAAGAACCCCTTAGCCATTCCATCACCCATTGATTCATCACATTTAGTTTACAATCTGTTTTAATTTACAATCTGTGCATTTAGTTCAAATTCGTCCAAACACAATTCCCCCATATTTTGTTAAGTTTGAGTCTTCATAATCTGTCCTCTATGGTGTAAATTAAACCCTCTTTTTGTCAAATTGTAGCAAAGATGTAAGTAGGGATCGTTCTAAACCGGGGATTAGGAGGGATTGCTAAACACTTGGAAACTGACTTAAAAACTCAAAAACAAAGTTTAAAACACTAAACTAGACTCAAAGAATGCAAAAGTAAAGGTTAAAACACTTAAACAAACCTAAAACTCAAAACAGCAACTAGAAGGCTCAAAACTGCCTAAAAACCACTTTCTGGGCAGTTTTGAGCACCTACACTAATTTGGACGAAATTTGATGAAAACTTGAATCAAAATACTTAGAAACACAAATCAAAACACTTTCTAACTAATCTAAGACTTCAAATTAAAGGGGGAATAGTTTTGGACAGAATTTGAAAACAAAACAGAAACTTTAATTAACACAGATTGTAAAAACGATTTTGGTGAAAAGGATGGATAAAAGGCTAGTTAGGAGGTTCTTCTCCACACATGTCACACTTGCAAACAAAACGATTTTCAGTTGTTCTTCCGATAAACTATGAATACTCAACGCCCCAAGTTAACCGTGAATTGCACTAATTAACCCTCAGTTTTTCCACAAGTTATTAAGTTGGATGATTGCATACGACAACCCAAAACATTCCCTACAAGTTCCCTACATGAATTGCATAATAGAGATACAAGCAAGAATCATTACGTTCTATGAAAAACATAAGCATTGACGAAGCATTTGTTACTATGAATTGCATGAAACTTATGCTAAGAATTCATTCAACGCGATCGTTTTCAAGCGATCTTCACTACTTGTGATTATAAGATTGTAACTATTAGGTGAAACTCCCTCATAATCTAGCATCATATTCATGCATGAAAACTAAGCGTGCACTCTCAATCAACATACACAAATAAGTTATCAATCAAATAGATGAACGAATTGAATCCATAACTCATGAAATAACAACTGAATGTAATCGAATCAAATTGCAAGCATGTACATGGTTTCGAATCACCCCCCAACTAAGGGGGTTTAGTTCCTCATACTCACAACACAAAGTTTATTGAATTGAGACATCGAAGACATAAGAAAGATTACACCTAAAATGCCAAAGAAGTCCACTTTGAATTCTGCACAGAAAGCTCCTCTTTCTTCTTCTCCTTGTTGCGGCAGAGTTGGTTTAGGGGGTTTTTGGATGGTTTTGGATGACTTTGGATGAGGGAGAATGGTGGAAAACTATCTAGGATAGGTGTAGGGCACGGCTAGGAAGGTTTGGGGTCAGAGAATATGGATTTGGGTGTAGGTTGGGCTCGGCAAAGGTGAGGGACAGGTTCTGGCGTGAATGGAGTTTGCTGGATGTGTTTTTGGTTTTTAGAAGGGAGTTAGGATGGTAGGGTGGTGCGGCAAGGTGTGGGAAAGAGTTATGGAGGTGTGGAATGGTGTCTAAAGGTGGAGGATGGTGGCTGGAATGGATCAAAGGCTGCGGCAAGATGTGGTTTTGGTGATGGTGGCTGCGGCAAGGTGTGGGAAAGGGGGAGATGATTTTCTGATTTTATGGAGAGGGAAGAAGATGTTCGGCTAGGGTGGTAAAACACAAATATATAAGCACCTAAAACCCTAATGAAATCAGATGGGCTAGGGTTAGGTGCGGCACTTAAGTGAACATGGGCTAGGGTTTGTAAAATAGGCTTCTAGGATGGAAAGGTGCGGCTTGGGTTTAGGAGGAATGGACTAGGGTTTAACATGGCAGATTTTAGATGATTAGGCCCTAGGGTTCGGCATGGGTTGAAGGTCCACAAGGAAATTTGGGTTTAGGTCATCTAAAAGCCCAACGCCAAGAATAGAAACTCTCGAAAATGGAAACCTCCAAGAATAGAAACTTCCAACTTTTAGAAACTTTGGTTGCCAATTCCGATTTAGGAAAGATCGACCCAAAATGGAAACTTTTAGGCATAGCTTTCCTACTTCAAGTAGGAAACCTCAAATCTTCAACTCTTCAATTCCATCCCAACCTTGCGTTCCAAGCATGTCCTTTTCACTTCAAGCTCACTTTTTGCTCCAAAAGCTCCAAATTGCATCATTTCATGTAATACGTCCGCTAAACCTGAAAACACAAGAAAGTAGCTTAAAAGACTACTTTAACAAAGAAACCATAACAAAAATGCATAAGAACCAGCTAACTAAGGCGCATAAATATGCTCCTATCAAATTCCCCCACACTTAGCTTTTGCTAGTCCTCGAGCAAAACAAACAAAAGAAAGGAAACAGAACGAAACCAACTAACCAAAACAAAACCTAAACCTTCCAACGTTTGCCTCAGGGATTTCCAATGCATATGACATGTTAAAGATTGTTATCCCCACAGATTTGAGTCATCTTTACACAAGCACATACTTAATTAAAGCCACCACTTACTAATTCACAAGTAATCAATCAAAACAACGCTTTGAATGTAGTAACATGCCTTAGAGAATTCCCTCAATTCCTTACAAGATATACACTCTATTTTCACTCAGATTTTCTAACTCCACACCCTACACTAGTCATATGTGAGAAGATTGATGTAGAAATGAAAACGAATGCTCACATATATGTATCACAAAGAACGCAATTTCTAGAGTTAAGAAGCATGTTTAGATATGATCTCATGAATGGAATGCTACTACTTAGATGCGAGAACCAGTGACACCATATGCTCATACCAAATTCAAACTCCACAAATTGAAACACATAACACTCAAGATAGAAGTTAAGGGTTGTAATGGGGCTTGGGCTGTTGGTTAACAAGGAAAGGATAAGGAAAACAAACGTTCTTCAAGCAATAGTAAGCAAAGCAATGAAATTGAGACTTAGAATTCACTTAGAGTGCAGAAATTAACTTTAAAACACAAGGGAAAGATTTAAACAACTCCTTAGGGCCGAATTCATTGTTTTGGACCCTTACTTCAACAAACAATACTTTGGAACTCTTTTTCTCAACTTTTCAACTCTTTTTCACACTTTTCATATTTTTTTTCTTCATTTTTTCTTTTTCCACGAATTTTTTCTTTTCTTTTTTTTTTTCTTTTCTTTCCACACGTGCCTATGGCACACAAAATCACAAAAGAAATACTTCCCCCACACTAGTTTTCTGCCAACATAAATCAAAATGAATTCAATTTGAATCATGCTTTACTATGCTTTAAGAACAAGGGTTTGGATGGTCCTAAACTAGGCTAGGTGAGGAAAACATGGGTTAACAAATAACGAAGGCTAACAAGGCTCAATGGGGTTAAAACCTACAAATCACAATGACATAGGGCACACGGCTTTTTGGCTAAGGTGGTGGTCACTACACAACTTCATCATGAATATGTGTTATGCAAATCAATAACATGCTTTGAATGAAATGGGCATGAGTTCTAGCATTTGGAACTAAATGATGAAACGCCTTCTAAGTAGCACCCAAGCAAAGAATAATGAGATCATGCAACGACTTAGAAAACAAAGAATGCACAGATTTTAACTCTCCAAATAAACGTTTAGGCTCAAGTCTTACAAGGTTGTAGCGTTAGTTTGAGTTTCTTCCTTCAAGCATGTTACAAAAACTAATTTTTTTCTTTTATGATTGCATGTGAATTCATAAGTTATAACCACAACTAAGCATAACAAAGAGTAAATCAAACTTTCATCCATGTTAATCACTCTCTTTAACAGCCATGTAATTACAAACCGAATCCTCATCATTGTGTTGGAAGGTACCCTAAGACACAAACAAACACACAAAAACAACTCTTTTTGGGTTTTTAAAACAAATTTTTAAAATTTTTATGTAATTTTCGGATTTTTACTTCAAAACACACTAAAACACATCAAAACTGCTCAAAAACACTTAAAAACAGCAAGGAACAAGTCTTCAAGTTTAGGGTGATAAAATCCCACGAATTTGCATCTAAAACACTTAGTTACCCCCCCCCACACTTAAATCAAACATTGTCCTCAATGTTTCAAGCATAAAATCAAACTAACCAAAAAGAAACATAAAACAGCAAGTGAAACAACTAAATAGGCAGATTCAAAATAAACAACAAAGAGAAGGGTTTAGGAACGCAAATCTGGAATTGAAGTGATTCCTTGGGCTTCCTTTGTTGAATTGCATGGGTTGCCTCCCAAGTAGCGCTTTCTTTAACGTCGTACAGCCGGACGAAAAGCCCTTTTATTCTCCATTTGTGCTCACGGCACCCAAAGAAATATCCTCCACGGTTTGTTCAACAAAGTTCTCATAATATGGCTTCAAACGGTGTCCGTTCACTCGGAATTCATGACCTGTTTTGAGACTTTGAATCTGGATGGCACCATAAGAAGATATGTTAGTAATAACAAACGGTCCAATCCACTTAGAACGTAACTTACCGGGAAACAGCCGTAACCGGGAATTGAACAATAGCACTTTCTGCCCAATTGAGAATGATTTCCCACGGATCATGTTGTCATGGAAAGCTTTGGTCTTTTGCTTGTAAATGCTTGCATTATCGTACGCCTCAAGCCGTATCTCATCAAGCTCATTCAATTGCAATCTCCTTTGACTTCAAGCTTCCTCGAGGTTCATGTTAAATCTCTTAATGGCCCAAAGTGCTTTGTGCTCCAATTCAACAGGAAGATGGCACGCCTTGCCATAGACAAGTCGGAAGGGGGACATCCCAATGGGGGTTTTGTACGCCGTACGATATGCCCAAAGTGCGTCATCAAGTCGTAGACTCCAATCCTTCCTCGTTGGCCCAACGGTCTTCTCTAGGATTTGCTTGATCTCACGGTTGGAAACCTCGGCTTGCCCATTAGTTTGAGGATGGTAAGGTGTAGAAACCTTATGGGTGACACTGTATTTCCTCAATAACGCTTCAATGGTCCGATTGCAAAAGTGTGACCCTCCGTCACTAATGATCACTCGTGGCATTCCGAACCTTGCAAAAATGTTAGTTCTAATAAAATCTGCAACCACTTTAGAATCATTAGTTCGGGTGGCCTTTGCTTCCACCCACTTCGACACATAATCAACCGCAAGCAAAATATATGTAAAACCATACGAAGAAGGAAAAGGACCCATAAAATCAATACCCCAAACATCAAAAATTTCAACATTTAGGATAGAAACCTGCGGCATTTGGTCCCTAGCACTAATACCACCCATTCGTTGGCATTTATCACATGTTAAGCAAAAAGTTTTAGCATCTTTAAAAATACTAGGCCAATAAAATCCACATTGTAACACCTTAAGGGCTGTGCGTTGTGTACCAAAGTGCCCTCCACATGCATATGTGTGACAAAAACTCAAAATTGAATGACATTCAGAATCGTGCACACAACGACGTATAATCTGATCGGGGCAAAATTTCCATAAGTACGGATCATCCCACACATAAAACCGTGCATCATGCCTAAGTTTATCACGTTGGTGCCTAGTGAACTCACTTGGAATACGTTTTGACACCAAAAAATTAACAATATCGGCATACCAAGGTGCACTAACCTTAATGGACAGCAATTGTTCATCGGGGAATGTCTCCAAAATTGGCACCAACTCCTCATTATGCACCATTCGGCTTAGGTGGTCCGCCACCACGTTCTCACTTCCCTTCTTGTCCCGAATCTCTATGTAGAACTCTTGAAGTAACAATATCCATCGAATTAGCCGTGGTTTGGCCTCCTTTTTGGTGAGCAAGTACTTCAGAGCTGCATGATCAGTGAAAACAATTACTTTAGTTCCAATTAAATATGATCGAAATTTATCTAAAGCAAAGACAACGGCAAGAAATTCTTTTTCCGTAGTGGAGTAGTTCAATTGTGCATCGTTCAACGTCCGTGAGGCGTAGTAAATGACATGCGGCCTCTTGTCCTTTCTTTGTCCTAAAACAGCTCCTAAAGCATAGTCGGACGCATCACACATGAGCTCGAAAGGTAGACTCCAATCCGGTGGAACAATGATGGGTGCCGTGGTCAACAACTCCTTGAGTTGGTTGAATGATGCCGTGCACTCCTTGGTGAATTCAAACGCCACTTCTTTTTGTAGGAGTCGGCAAAGAGGTTGTGCTATCTTCGAGAAATCTTTGATAAACCTACGATAAAATCCTGCATGGCCAAGAAACGAACGAACCTCTCTAACCGAAGTCGGAGAGGGTAAGTGACGTACAAGATCTATTTTCGCCTTATCAACCTCAATACCCTTTTCAGAGATTATATGACCTAAAACGATACCTTGTTTAACCATAAAATGACACTTTTCCCAATTAAGTACAAGGTTAGTTTCAACACAACGTTTTAGGATCACACTTAGATTATGCAAGCAACTATCAAACGAATCACCAAATACGCTAAAATCATCCATAAACACTTCAATTATCTTTTCTACATGATCAGAAAATATGCTCATCATACATCTTTGAAATGTAGCAGGTGCATTACATAAACCAAAAGGCATGCGACGATATGCAAAGGTACCAAACGGGCATGTAAAAGTGGTTTTTTCTTGGTCCTCGGGTGAAATGACAATTTGATTATAACCAGAATAACCATCAAGAAAACAATAAAAAGCATAACCCGCTAACCTCTCAAGCATTTGGTCAATGAACGGCAATGGGAAGTGGTCCTTCCTCGTGGTGGTGTTTAGCTTCCTATAGTCAATGCACACCCTCCAACCGGTTTGAATACGTTGAGGGACAAGCTCATTCTCAGCATTAGCTACCACCGTCACTCCTGATTTCTTTGGTACGCATTGAACCGACGAAACCCACCTACTATCCGAGATTGGATAGATAACCCCACAATCTAGAAGTTTTATGATCTCCTTTTTCACTACTTCCATCATCGGAGGGTTAAGACGGCGTTGAGCCTCTCTAGTTGGTTTGGCCCCCTCCTCAAGAAATATGTGATGCATACAAGTCGTAGGGCTTATACCTTTGATGTCGGCCAATGTCCAACCTATAGCAGATTTGAACTCCTTCAAAACGCGAAGCAACTTCTCCTCCTCTTGTGCCGTGAGGGAAGAGGAAATGATGGCAGGTAGTGTTTCCTTTTCTCCCAAGAAAATGTACTTCAGATGGCTTGGCAAAGGCTTGAGTTCAAGGATAGGTGCCTGAATTATAGATGGAAGCAATTTGTTAGTCGAAATGGGAATGGACTCACGGTTAGTATACTTACCATCAAGCTTAGGTAAGGACTCAAGGGCAGCCACAACTTCAAGTAATTCCTCACTAGGGGGCACGGCCTGGGATGACTCATGTATGCCGTGGGCATGCAAGCAATCTGCCCCCTTTGTTTTGAGCTCCATGCCTCGTGTAATGACTTTTTCAAGCGCATCGTCATTTAAATCGTCGAGATATCCCTGCGCCAAAGAGTCAATTATATCAATAGAAAAGCATGAATGGTCCTCACTAGGGTATTTAATGGAATCAGAAATATGTGATGCATACAAGTCGTAGGGCTTATACCTTTGATGTCGGCCAATGTCCAACCTATAGCAGATTTGAACTCCTTCAAAACGCGAAGCAACTTCTCCTCCTCTTGTGCCGTGAGGGAAGAGGAAATGATGGCAGGTAGTGTTTCCTTTTCTCCCAAGAAAATGTACTTCAGATGGCTTGGCAAAGGCTTGAGTTCAAGGATAGGTGCCTGAATTATAGATGGAAGCAATTTGTTAGTCGAAATGGGAATGGACTCACGGTTAGTATACTTACCATCAAGCTTAGGTAAGGACTCAAGGGCAGCCACAACTTCAAGTAATTCCTCACTAGGGGGCACGGCCTGGGATGACTCATGTATGCCGTGGGCATGCAAGCAATCTGCCCCCTTTGTTTTGAGCTCCATGCCTCGTGTAATGACTTTTTCAAGCGCATCGTCATTTAAATCGTCGAGATATCCCTGCGCCAAAGAGTCAATTATATCAATAGAAAAGCATGAATGGTCCTCACTAGGGTATTTAATGGAATCAGAAAGATTAAAATTAACAACTTCCCCATCGAATTCCATGGACAAAGTTCCATTATACACGTCAATCTTTGTCCGGGCCGTCTTCATGAATGGTCTTCCAAGTAGAATGGGCAGCGAAGGAGCATGGTCCGACTCATCCATTTCGAGGACATAGAAATCCGCCGGGAAGACCAAATGATTAACCTGCACAAGAACATCTTCCAAAACTCCCTTTGGATAGGCGTTAGATCTATCGGCCAATTGTATTATTACCCCATCATTTTTCAATGCTCCCAAGTTCATAGATGCATAAATGGAATATGGCATAACATTTATAGAAGCACCTAAATCAAGCATGGCAGATTCAAATCTAGTATTCCCAATAACACAAGGAATGGTAAAGCTACTGGGATCTTTACATTTGGGAGGTAATTTGCGTTGCAAGATGGCGGACACATTCTCACCTACCTTGACCACTTCCTTGGTCGCCATCCTCTTCCTCGTGGTACACAACTCCTTCAAGAACTTAGCATACCTCGGAACTTGCTTGATTGCATCTAACAAAGGTATGTTAACTTGAACTTTCCTAAAGGTTTCAAGGATATCCTTTTCTGTCTCTTCTTTCTTCGTTTGCATGAACCTACTAGGAAAAGGCACATTTGAA
The DNA here is from genome assembly GCF_916048215.2 of Malus sylvestris. Classification (NCBI taxonomy): domain Eukaryota; kingdom Viridiplantae; phylum Streptophyta; class Magnoliopsida; order Rosales; family Rosaceae; genus Malus; species Malus sylvestris. The sequence continues at coordinate 21,565,069 of NC_062270.1, forward strand.
GGGAAAACATTAGTATGAACTGAATTGGACACATTCTTACCTTTGTGGGACGAATTGGGCAGAATTGGGATATTAGGGACTTGCGGCAAAGGTGGAACCACCTTTGCCGTGGGCTGCTTTGATGCCTCCTCTTCCAATTCCAAAAGTTCATCCTCCTTATGACCTGTTTTTGGTGTAGAACTTGCCCCAACTTCCTTACCACTTCTTAGGGTGATAGCTTTGGCACTTTCGAAACCTCCCTTCGGATTTGGAATGGTGGAACTAGGGAGTTGTCCGGGATCTCGAAACTTACCTACAAACTCGGCAATCTGCCCAATTTGTTTCTCAAGTTGATCCACCCTCTTATCTTGGTTTTGCATAGCCTTTGCTTGATCTTCCTGCCCATTAGACAACTTAGTTAGTATCTTAAGAAGTGCATCATTGTCAAGAGACGTACCTGAGGCACTTGGGCCGGATTGGGCTTGATTTTGGGGTGGCCCGTAGGTTTTGGGAAAGAACCCCGGGGGTTGTTGCCTAAAGCCTCCTTGGTTCTGAGGTTGCTGAGGCTCCCTCCACTTGAAATTTGGGTGATCTCTCCAACCGGGATTATATGTGTTTGAATATGGATCGTTCCTTGGTTGGTTTTGCCCTTGAAACCCAATTGCATGGGCGCTTTCCCATCCACCATTTTCAATCAACTGTGGACATTTTTCAGAGACATGTCCTTGGATGGAACATACGCCACATACAGTTGTTCCTTGCATCTTCATGCCCTCGGCCATCTGAGACACAAGAGAAGTAAGATTAGCCAATTGTGAATGAAGATCGGAAGTCGAACTTACCTCATGTACTTGGTGCCGTGGGGGTCCTCTTTGGCCTACACCTTCGTACTGTTGAGCGTTCAACGCTCTATTAGCAATCAAGACCTTGGCAGCCATGGGTGTTTTGTCCACCAATGCTCCCCCCGCCGAAGCATCAAGCATTTGACGTTCTAGAGGTAGGAGACCCTCGTAGAAGTATTGCAACAGTAACTCCTCCTTCATCTGATGCTGTGGACAAGAAGCAACAAGTGATTTAAATCGTTCATAATATGTAGGAAAAGACTCACCTTCTTCTTGCTGAATTCCGCTTATCTTTTTGCGGAGGAGGATGATGCGAGAAGTTGGAAAGAACTTCTCCAAGAACGCTCTCTTCATACTCTCCCATGATGTGACAGTGCCGGGAGCTAACTCATATAACCAATCCTTGGCTTTATCCATCAAAGAGAATGGAAAAGCCTTCATCTTCAATATATTTCCGTCAACATTGACGGGAGTCATACTAGAGCAAACTACTTCAAATTCTTTCAAATGTTTGTTAGGATCTTCCATGGACAAGCCATGGTATTTAGGAATATGATGAAGCAAACTTGACTTTAATTCAAACTCATCCGTCTTACCTTGGGCAGCCATGGGGTATTGAATGCACAAGGGTGCGGCATTATCCAAACCCGAGGCGGAAAGCTCCTTGAGTGTACGATTGTCCATGGCCATGCCTTGGACTTCTTCAAATATCCCTGCCGTGGCTTCCTCCTCCTCTTCTTGTACGTTTTCTTCAAGGTCAGATTCGGAATTGGGTGGATGGTGTTCTTGCTGGTTTCTAGCTCTTCTTAACTTCCTCTCAAAATCGTCGTCAAAATCCAAGATGTTTGTACGAATCGGTTGAGAGCTTCTAGTCATACATTAGTACCTAAGAAACAAGAAACAAAATTAGGTCAGAAACTTAAACAAAGTCAGAAACAAAGTGAAATAAAAGAAACAAAAACAATCCAAGGGATTAGCAAAATTGCTAATCCCCGGCAACGGCGCCAAAAATTTGATGCGAAATATATAAGCACACAAATTAAACCCTCTTTTTGTCAAATTGTAGCAAAGATGTAAGTAGGGATCGTTCTAAACCGGGGATTAGGAGGGATTGCTAAACACTTGGAAACTGACTTAAAAACTCAAAAACAAAGTTTAAAACACTAAACTAGACTCAAAGAATGCAAAAGTAAAGGTTAAAACACTTAAACAAACCTAAAACTCAAAACAGCAACTAGAAGGCTCAAAACTGCCTAAAAACCACTTTCTGGGCAGTTTTGAGCACCTACACTAATTTGGACGAAATTTGATGAAAACTTGAATCAAAATACTTAGAAACACAAATCAAAACACTTTCTAACTAATCTAAGACTTCAAATTAAAGGGGGAATAGTTTTGGACAGAATTTGAAAACAAAACAGAAACTTTAATTAACACAGATTGTAAAAACGATTTTGGTGAAAAGGATGGATAAAAGGCTAGTTAGGAGGTTCTTCTCCACACATGTCACACTTGCAAACAAAACGATTTTCAGTTGTTCTTCTGATAAACTATGAATACTCAACGCCCCAAGTTAACCGTGAATTGCACTAATTAACCCTCAGTTTTTCCACAAGTTATTAAGTTGGATGATTGCATACGACAACCCAAAACATTCCCTACAAGTTCCCTACATGAATTGCATAATAGAGATACAAGCAAGAATCATTACGTTCTATGAAAAACATAAGCATTGACGAAGCATTTGTTACTATGAATTGCATGAAACTTATGCTAAGAATTCATTCAACGCGATCGTTTTCAAGCGATCTTCACTACTTGTGATTATAAGATTGTAACTATTAGGTGAAACTCCCTCATAATCTAGCATCATATTCATGCATGAAAACTAAGCGTGCACTCTCAATCAACATACACAAATAAGTTATCAATCAAATAGATGAACGAATTGAATCCATAACTCATGAAATAACAACTGAATGTAATCGAATCAAATTGCAAGCATGTACATGGTTTCGAATCACCCCCCAACTAAGGGGGTTTAGTTCCTCATACTCACAACACAAAGTTTATTGAATTGAGACATCGAAGACATAAGAAAGATTACACCTAAAATGCCAAAGAAGTCCACTTTGAATTCTGCACAGAAAGCTCCTCTTTCTTCTTCTCCTTGTTGCGGCAGAGTTGGTTTAGGGGGTTTTTGGATGGTTTTGGATGACTTTGGATGAGGGAGAATGGTGGAAAACTATCTAGGATAGGTGTAGGGCACGGCTAGGAAGGTTTGGGGTCAGAGAATATGGATTTGGGTGTAGGTTGGGCTCGGCAAAGGTGAGGGACAGGTTCTGGCGTGAATGGAGTTTGCTGGATGTGTTTTTGGTTTTTAGAAGGGAGTTAGGATGGTAGGGTGGTGCGGCAAGGTGTGGGAAAGAGTTATGGAGGTGTGGAATGGTGTCTAAAGGTGGAGGATGGTGGCTGGAATGGATCAAAGGCTGCGGCAAGATGTGGTTTTGGTGATGGTGGCTGCGGCAAGGTGTGGGAAAGGGGGAGATGATTTTCTGATTTTATGGAGAGGGAAGAAGATGTTTGGCTAGGGTGGTAAAACACAAATATATAAGCACCTAAAACCCTAATGAAATCAGATGGGCTAGGGTTAGGTGCGGCACTTAAGTGAACATGGGCTAGGGTTTGTAAAATAGGCTTCTAGGATGGAAAGGTGCGGCTTGGGTTTAGGAGGAATGGACTAGGGTTTAACATGGCAGATTTTAGATGATTAGGCCCTAGGGTTCGGCATGGGTTGAAGGTCCACAAGGAAATTTGGGTTTAGGTCATCTAAAAGCCCAACGCCAAGAATAGAAACTCTCGAAAATGGAAACCTCCAAGAATAGAAACTTCCAACTTTTAGAAACTTTGGTTGCCAATTCCAATTTAGGAAAGATCGACCCAAAATGGAAACTTTTAAGCATAGCTTTCCTACTTCAAGTAGGAAACCTCAAATCTTCAACTCTTCAATTCCATCCCAACCTTGCGTTCCAAGCATGTCCTTTTCACTTCAAGCTCACTTTTTGCTCCAAAAGCTCCAAATTGCATCATTTCATGTAATACGTCCGCTAAACCTGAAAACACAAGAAAGTAGCTTAAAAGACTACTTTAACAAAGAAACCATAACAAAAATGCATAAGAACCAGCTAACTAAGGCGCATAAATATGCTCCTATCAGATGCCCGTTCACCTTGAATTCGTGTCCCGTTTTCAAGCTTTGGATTTGGACTGCACCATGAACAAAAACATTAGTAATAACAAACGGTCCAATCCACTTAGAACGTAACTTACCGGGAAACAAACGTAAACGGGAATTGAACAATAGCACTTTCTGCCCAATTGAGAATGATTTCCCACGGATCATGTTGTCATGGAAAGCTTTGGTCTTTTGCTTGTAAATGCTTGCATTATCGTTTGCCTCGTGCCGTATCTCATCAAGCTCATTCAATTGCAATCTCCTTTGACGTCCCGCTTCATCGAGGTTCATGTTAAACTTCTTGATGGCCCAAAGTGCTTTGTGCTCCAATTCAACGGGAAGATGGCACGCCTTGCCATAGACAAGTCGGAAGGGGGACATCCCAATGGGGGTTTTGTACGCCGTACGATACGCCCAAAGTGCATCATCTAACCGTAAGCTCCAATCCTTCCGTGTTGGCCCAACGGTCTTCTCAAGTATTTGCTTGATCTCTCGGTTGGAAACCTCGGCTTGGCCATTCGTTTGAGGATGGTAAGGTGTAGAAACCTTATGGGTGACACTGTATTTCCTCAATAACGCTTCAATGGTCCGATTGCAAAAATGTGACCCTCCATCACTAATGATCACCCGTGGCATTCCAAACCTTGCAAAAATGTTAGTTCTAATAAAATCTGCAACCACTTTAGAATCATTAGTCCGGGTGGCCTTGGCTTCCACCCATTTCGACACATAATCAACCGCAAGCAAAATATACATGAAACCATACGATGAAGGGAAGGGACCCATAAAATCAATACCCCAAACATCAAAAATTTCAACATTTAGGATAGAAATCTGCGGCATTTGGTCCCGAGCACTTATACCACCCATTCGTTGGCATTTATCACATGTTAAGCAAAAAGTTTTAGCATCTTTAAAAATACTCGGCCAATAGAATCCACATTGTTGATGCGAAATATATTAAGCACACAAATTAAACCCTCTTTTTGTCAAATTGTAGTAAAAATGTAAGTAGGGATCGTTCTAGACCGGGGATTAGGAGGGATTGCTAAACGCTTGGAAACTGACTTAAACACTCAAAAACAAAGTTAAAAACACTAAACTAGACTCAAAGAATGCAAAACTAAAAGTTAAAACACTTAAACAAACCTAAAACTTAAAACAGCAACTAGAAGGCTCAAAACTGCCTAAAAACCACTTTCTGGGCAGTTTTGAGCACTTACACTAATCTGGACGAAATTGGTTGAAAACTTGAATCAAAACACCTAGAAACACAAATCAAAACACTTTCTAACTAATCTAAGACTTCAAAATAAAGGGGGAATAGTTTTGGACAGAAATTGAAAACAAAACAGAAACTTTAATTAACACAGATTGTAAAAACGATTTTGGTGAAAAGGATGGATAAAAGGCTAGTTAGGAGGTTCTTCTCCACACATGTCACACTTGCAAACAAAACGATTTTCAGTTGTTCTTCCGATAAACTATGAATACTCAACGCCCCAAGTTAACCGTGAATTGCACTAATTAACCCTCAGTTTTTCCAGAATTTATCAAGTTGGATGATTGCATACGACAACTCAAAACATTCCCTACAAGTTCCCTACATGAATTGCATAATAGAGATACAAGCAAGAATCATTACGTTTTATGAAAAACATAAGCATTGACGAAGCATTTGTTACTATGAATTGCATGAAACTTATGCTAAGAATTCATTCAACGCGATCGTTTTCAAGCGATCTTCACTACTTGTGATTATAAGATTATAACTATTAGGTGAAACTCCCTCATAATCTAGCATCATATTCATGCATGAAAACTAAGCGTGCACTCTCAATCAACATACATAAATAAGTATCAATCAAATAGATGAACGAATTGAATCCACAACTTATGAAATAACAACTGAATGTAATCGAATCAAATTGCAAGCATGTACATGGTTTCGAATCACCCCCCAACTAAGGGGGTTTAGTTCCTCATACTCACAACACAAAGTTTATTGAATTGAAACATCGAAGACATAAGAAAGATTACACCTAAAATGCCAAGGAAGTCCACTTTGAAATCTGCACAGAAAGCTCCTCTTTCTTCTTCTCCTTGCTGCGGCAGTGAGGGTTAGGGGGTTTTTGGATGGTTTTGGATGAGGGAGAATGGTGGAAAACTATCTAGGATAGGTGTAGGGCACGGCTAGGAAGGTTTGGGGTCAGAAAATATGGAGTTGGGTGAAGGTTGGGCTCGGCAAAGGTGAGGGACAGGTTCTGGCGTGAATGGAGTTTCTGGATGTGTTTTTGGTTTTTTAGAATGGAGTTAGGATGGTAGGGTGGTGCGGCAAGGTGTGGGAAAGAGTTATGGAGGTGTGGAATGGTGTCTAAAGGTGGAGGATGGTGGCTGGAATGGATGAATGGCTGCGGCAAGGAAGGGATTTGGGTGATGGTGGCTGCGGCAAGGTGGGGAAAGGGATATGGTTTTCTGATTTTTATGGAGAGGGAAGAAGATGTGCGGCTAGGGTGTAGAAATATATATATATAGGCACTTAAAAACCCTAGCAATTCAGATTAGAACAATGGGCTAGGGTTAAGGTTTGTAAAATAGGGCTTTTTGGATGGAAAGGTGCGGCATAGGCTTAGGGATTTCCAATCAGATTTTTGCATGTGAACAAGGCCTAGGTGCGGCTGAAACAATGGGCTAGGGTTAGGGTTTAGGTACGGCATAGGTCCAAGAGTTAAGGATGGGTCATCCAAAAGCCCAAAACCGAGAATAGAAACTCACGAAAATGGAAACCTCCAAGAATAGAAACTTCCAACTTTAGAAACTTTGGTTGCCAATTCCGATTTAGGAAAGATCAACCCAAAATGGAAACTTTTAGGCTTAGCTTTCCTACTTCAAGTAGGAAACCTCAAATCTTCAACTCTTCAATTTCATCCCAACCTTGCGTTCCAAGCATGTCCTTTTTACTTCAAGCTCACTTTCTGCTCCAAAAGCTCCAAACTGCATCATTTCATGTAATACGTCCGCTAAACCTGAAAACACAAGAAAGTAGCTTAAAAGACTACTTTAACGAAGAAAACATAACAAAGATGCATAAGAACTAGCTAACTAAGGCGCATAAATATGCTCCTATCAAATTCCCCCACACTTAGCTTTTGCTAGTCCTCGAGCAAAACAAACAAAAGAAAGAAAACAAAATGAAACAAACTAACCAAAACAAAACCTAAACCTTCCAACAATTGCCTCAGGGATTTCCAATGCACATGACATGTTAAAGATTGTTATCCCCACAAATTTGAGTCATCTTTACACAAGCACATACTTAATTAAAGCCACCACTTACTAATTCACAAGTAATCAATCAAAACAATGCTTTGAATGTAGTAACATGCCTTAGAGAATTCCCTCAATTCCTTACAAGATATACACTCTATTTTCACTCAGATTTTCTAACTCCACACCCTACACTAGTCATATGTGAGAAGATTGATGTAGAAATGAAAACGAATGCTCACATAAATGTATCACAAAGAACGCAATTTCTAGAGTTATGAAGCATGTTTAGATATGATCTCATGAATGGAATGCTACTACTTAGATGCGAGAACCAGTGACACCATATGCTCATACCAAATTCAAACTCCACAAATTGAAACACATAACACTCAAGATAGAAGTTAAGGGTTGTAATGGGGCTTGGGGTGTTGGTTAACAAGGAAAGGATAAGGAAAACAAACGTTCTTCAAGCAATAGTAAGCAAAGCAATGAAATTGAGACTTAGAATTCACTTAGAGTGCAGAAATTAACTTTAAAACACAAGGGAAAGATTTAAACAACTCCTTAGGGCCGAATTCATTGTTTTGGACCCTTACTTCAACAAACAATACTTTGGAACTCTTTTTCTCAACTTTTCAACTCTTTTTTCACACTTTTCATATTTTTTTTCTTCATTTTTTCTTTTTCCACGAATTTTTTATTTTCTTTTCTCTTTCCACACGTGCCTATGGCACACAAAATCACAAAAGAAATACTTCCCCCACACTAGTTTTCTGCCAACATAAATCAAAAGGAATTCAATTTGAATCATGCTTTACTATGCTTTAAGAACAAGGGTTTGGATGGTCCTAAACTAGGCTAGGTGAGGAAAACATGGGTTAACAAATAACGAAGGCTAACAAGGCTCAATGGGGTTAAAAACCTACAAAACATAATGACATAGGGGATTCATGGCTTTTTGGCTAGGGTGGTGGTCACTACACAACTTCATCTTGAATATGTGTTATGCAAATCAATAACATGCTTTGAATGAAATGGGCATGAGTTCTAGCATTTGGAACTAAATGATGAAACGCCTTCTAAGTAGCAACCAAGCAAAGAATAATGAGATCATGCAACGACTTAGAAAACAAAGAATGCACAGATTTTCACTCTCCAAATAAACGTTAGGCTCAAGTCTCACAAGGTTGTAGCGTTAGTTTAAGTTCCTTCCTTCAAACATGTTACAAAAACTGATTTTTTTCTTTTATGATTGCATGTGAATTCATAAGTTATAACCACAACTAAGCATAAACAAAGAGTAAATCAAACTTTCATCCATGTTAGTCACTTTCTTTAACAGCCATGTAATTACAAACCGAATCCTCATCATTGTGTTGGAAGGTACCCTAAAACACAAACAAACACACAAAAACAACTCTTTTTGGGTTTTTAAAACAAATTTTTCAAATTTTTATGTAATTTTCGGATTTTTACTTCAAAACACACTAAAACACATCAAAATTGCTCAAAAACACTTAAAAACAGCAAGGAACAAGTCTTCAAGTTTAGGGTGATAAAATCCCACGAATTTGCATCTAAAACACTTAGTTACCCCCCCACACTTAAATCAAACATTGTCCTCAATGTTTCAAGCATGAAATCACACTAAACAAAAAGAAACACACAAACAGCAACTAAAACAACTAAATAGGCAGATTCAAACTAAATAACAAAGGGAAGAGTTTAGGAACGCAAATCTGGAATTGGAGTGATTCCATGGGCTTCCTTTGTTGAATTGCATGGGTTGCCTCCCAAGTAGCGCTTTCTTTTACGTCTTGCAGCCGGACGAAGCTCCTTTGAAGGTTATTGAACCCCACGGCATGGAGGGGTGTTTCCTCTACACCTTGTCCTTCGAACCACTTCATGCATTGGGTCCTTGAATGGAATGGGATAATGATCCTTTCGTAGTGTCGTGTTGTGCTTCTCTAAATCAACACGAACTCTCCCACCATATTGCCTTTGATTAGGTACCTGCACCATACAAGGTAACAACCGATTAGTTGAAATGGAAATTGAAATTGGATCAGGTGGCTTACCTAGGTGCGGCATAGGAGTGGGTGTACAATGGACAGATGCACAAAGGTTGCACTCGGGCAAATTTGGTGATTTCAAGGTTGAGGCCGTGCATTCTTTGTTGCTCACTCCAATTCCCTCTGCGATGGTAGTTCGAGGTGCATTCTTCTTGACTAGTGTTGAACATTCCTGCCCTATATTTTCAATTACATTAATGGCACAACAAGAACGAACATCATTAGTATTCTCAATTGATTCAGGAATCTTAAAGTTAATCATATCACCACCAAAGGCCATAGTTACGGCTCCCTTGGCCACATCAATCTTGGTTTGAGCCGTTTTCATGAATGGTCGTCCAAGCAAGAGTGGTGATGGTGGAGAGTGGGTTGAGTCCTCCATATCAAGCACATAGAAATCTGCAGGAAAAATCAAATGGTCTACCTGCACCAAAACATCTTCCAACACTCCCTTGGGATATGCATTAGATCGATCGGCTAATTGAATTATAACGCCATCATTTTTAAGTTTTCCTAGATTCATAGATGCATAAACAGAATATGGCATGACATTAATTGATGCACCTAGATCTAGCATAGCATGTTCAAATCTTGTATTACCAATTACACAAGGGATTGTGAAACTACCTGGATCTTTGCATTTAGGTGGTAGCTTCCTTTGCAACATTGCAGAGACATTCTCGCTTACATGTACCACCTCCTTCTCCCTAATCCGCTTCCTCGTTGTACAAAGCTTCTTCAAGAACTTGGCATACTTCGGGATTTGCTTGATTGCATCCAAAAGAGGTATGTTAACTTGAACTTTCCTAAATGTCTCTAGAACATCTTTTTCCTCCTCTTCATTCTTGGATTGCAAAAATCTGCTAGGAAAGGGCACATTGGGTGGAATAATGTTAGAATTAACTGAACTTGGACCTTTCTTACCTAGGGTGGACGGATTGGAGGACTTAGGATCAATGGTTGCTTGCGGCAAAGGTGGTGCTACCTTTGCCGTGAGTGGACTTGGTGTCTCCTCTTCAGATTTCAACATTTCATCCTCTTTGGGACCTGATTTTGGTGGTGTAGAACCTGCCCCAACTTCTTTTCCACTCCTTAGCATGATTGCATTTGCGGTTTCAAAGCCTCCTTTTGGATTCGCAATGGTTGAACTAGGAAGCTTTCCTTGTTCTCTAAACTGCCCAACAAACTCGGCAATCTGCCCAATTTGTTTCTCAAGTTGATCCACCCTTTTGTCTTGGTTTTGCATAGCTCTAGCTTGATCTTCCTGCCCATTAGACAACTTAGTTAGTATCTTAAGAAGTGCATCATTGTCAAGAGACGTACCTGAGGCACTTGGGCCGGATTGGGCTTGATTTTGTGGTGGTCCGTAGGTTTTGGGAAAGAACCCCGGGGGTTGTTGCCTAAAGCCTCCTTGGTTTTGAGGTTGTTGGGGATCCCTCCACTTGAAATTTGGGTGGTCTCGCCACCCCGGATTATATGTGTTGGAGTATGGATCGTGTCTTGACTGATTTTGGCTTTGAAACCCAATGGCATTCGCACTCTCCCATCCGCCATTCTCGATGAGTTGAGGACATTTTTCGGAGACATGTCCTTGGATAGAACATACGCCACATACCACAGGTCCTTGCATCTTCATTCCCTCGGCCATCTGTGAAACAATAGAAGTAAGATTAGCCAATTGTGAATGAAGATCGGAAGTCGCACTTACCTCATGTACTTGGTGCCGTGAGGGGCCTCTTTGGCCTACACCCTCGTACTGTTGAGCGTTCAACGCTCTATTAGCAATCAAGACCTTGGCAGCCATGGGTGTTTTATCCACCAATGCTCCCCCCGCCGAAGCATCAAGCATTTGACGTTCTAGAGGTAGGAGACCCTCGTAGAAATATTGCAAAAGCAACTCCTCCTTCATCTGATGCTGTGGACAAGAAGCAACAAGTGATTTAAATCGTTCATAATATGTAGGAAAAGACTCACCTTCTTCTTGCTGAATTCCGCTTATCTTTTTGCGTAGGAGGATGATGCGAGAAGTTGGAAAGAACTTCTCCAAGAACGCTCTCTTCATACTTTCCCACGATGTGACAGTTCCGGGAGCTAACTCATATAACCAATCCTTGGCTTTATCCATCAAAGAGAATGGAAAAGCCTTCATCTTCAAGATATTTCCGTCAACATTGACGGGAGTCATACTAGAGCAAACTACTTCAAATTCTTTCAAATGTTTGTTAGGATCTTCCATGGACAAGCCATGGTATTTAGGAATATGATGAAGCAAACTTGACTTTAATTCAAACTCATCCGTCTTACCTTGGGCAGCCATGGGGTATTGAATGCACAAGGGTGCGGCATTATCCAAACCTGAGGCGGAAAGCTCCTTGAGTGTACGATTGTCCATGGCCATGCCTTGGACTTCTTCAAATATCCCTGCCGTGGCTTCTTCCTCCTCTTCTTGTACGTTTTCTTCAAGGTCAGATTCGGAGTTGGGTGGATGGTGTTCTTGTTGGTTCCTAGCTCTTCTCAACTTCCTCTCAAAATCGTCGTCAAACTCCAAGATGTTCGCACGAATCGTTTGAGAGCTTCTAGTCATACATTAGTACCTAAGAAACAAGAAACAAAATTAGGTCAGAACTTAAACAAAATCAGAAACAAAGTGAAATAAAAGAAACAAAAACAATCCAAGGGATTAGCACAATTGCTAATCCCCGGCAACGGCGCCAAAAATTTGATGCGAAATATATTAAGCACACAAATTAAACCCTCTTTTTGTCAAATTGTAGTAAAAATGTAAGTAGGGATCGTTCTAGACCGGGGATTAGGAGGGATTGCTAAACGCTTGGAAACTGACTTAAACACTCAAAAACAAAGTTAAAAACACTAAACTAGACTCAAAGAATGCAAAACTAAAAGTTAAAACACTTAAACAAACCTAAAACTTAAAACAGCAACTAGAAGGCTCAAAACTGCCTAAAAACCACTTTCTGGGCAGTTTTGAGCACTTACACTAATCTGGACGAAATTGGTTGAAAACTTGAATCAAAACACCTAGAAACACAAATCAAAACACTTTCTAACTAATCTAAGACTTCAAAATAAAGGGGGAATAGTTTTGGACAGAAATTGAAAACAAAACAGAAACTTTAATTAACACAGATTGTAAAAACGATTTTGGTGAAAAGGATGGATAAAAGGCTAGTTAGGAGGTTCTTCTCCACACATGTCACACTTGCAAACAAAACGATTTTCAGTTGTTCTTCCGATAAACTATGAATACTCAACGCCCCAAGTTAACCGTGAATTGCACTAATTAACCCTCAGTTTTTCCAGAATTTATCAAGTTGGATGATTGCATACGACAACTCAAAACATTCCCTACAAGTTCCCTACATGAATTGCATAATAGAGATACAAGCAAGAATCATTACGTTTTATGAAAAACATAAGCATTGACGAAGCATTTGTTACTATGAATTGCATGAAACTTATGCTAAGAATTCATTCAACGCGATCGTTTTCAAGCGATCTTCACTACTTGTGATTATAAGATTATAACTATTAGGTGAAACTCCCTCATAATCTAGCATCATATTCATGCATGAAAACTAAGCGTGCACTCTCAATCAACATACATAAATAAGTATCAATCAAATAGATGAACGAATTGAATCCACAACTTATGAAATAACAACTGAATGTAATCGAATCAAATTGCAAGCATGTACATGGTTTCGAATCACCCCCCAACTAAGGGGGTTTAGTTCCTCATACTCACAACACAAAGTTTATTGAATTGAAACATCGAAGACATAAGAAAGATTACACCTAAAATGCCAAGGAAGTCCACTTTGAAATCTGCACAGAAAGCTCCTCTTTCTTCTTCTCCTTGCTGCGGCAGTGAGGGTTAGGGGGTTTTTGGATGGTTTTGGATGAGGGAGAATGGTGGAAAACTATCTAGGATAGGTGTAGGGCGCGGCTAGGAAGGTTTGGGGTCAGAAAATATGGAGTTGGGTGAAGGTTGGGCTCGGCAAAGGTGAGGGACAGGTTCTGGCGTGAATGGAGTTTCTGGATGTGTTTTTGGTTTTTTAGAATGGAGTTAGGATGGTAGGGTGGTGCGGCAAGGTGTGGGAAAGAGTTATGGAGGTGTGGAATGGTGTCTAAAGGTGGAGGATGGTGGCTGGAATGGATGAATGGCTGCGGCAAGGAAGGGATTTGGGTGATGGTGGCTGCGGCAAGGTGGGGAAAGGGATATGGTTTTCTGATTTTTATGGAGAGGGAAGAAGATGTGCGGCTAGGGTGTAGAAATATATATATATAGGCACTTAAAAACCCTAGCAATTCAGATTAGAACAATGGGCTAGGGTTAAGGTTTGTAAAATAGGGCTTTTTGGATGGAAAGGTGCGGCATAGGCTTAGGGATTTCCAATCAGATTTTTGCATGTGAACAAGGCCTAGGTGCGGCTGAAACAATGGGCTAGGGTTAGGGTTTAGGTACGGCATAGGTCCAAGAGTTAAGGATGGGTCATCCAAAAGCCCAAAACCGAGAATAGAAACTCACGAAAATGGAAACCTCCAAGAATAGAAACTTCCAACTTTAGAAACTTTGGTTGCCAATTCCGATTTAGGAAAGATCAACCCAAAATGGAAACTTTTAGGCTTAGCTTTCCTACTTCAAGTAGGAAACCTCAAATCTTCAACTCTTCAATTTCATCCCAACCTTGCGTTCCAAGCATGTCCTTTTTACTTCAAGCTCACTTTCTGCTCCAAAAGCTCCAAACTGCATCATTTCATGTAATACGTCCGCTAAACCTGAAAACACAAGAAAGTAGCTTAAAAGACTACTTTAACGAAGAAAACATAACAAAGATGCATAAGAACTAGCTAACTAAGGCGCATAAATATGCTCCTATCAATTGTAACACCTTGAGGGTTGTGCGTTGTGTGCCAAAGTGCCCTCCACATGCATAAGTGTGACAAAAACTCAAAATTGAATGACATTCAGAATCATGCACACAACGACGTATAATCTGATCGGGGCAAAATTTCCATAAGTACGGATCATCCCACACAAAAAACCGTGCATCATGCCTAAGTTTATCACGTTGGTGCCTAGTGAACTCACTTGGAAAACGTTTTGACACTAAAAAGTTTACTAAATCGGCATACCAAGGCTCACTAACCTATAGGGACATCAATTGCTCATCCGGGAATGTCTCTGGAATAGGTATGACATCCTCTTCATGCACCAGACGGCTCAAGTGATCAGCCACAACATTCTCACTTCCTTTCTTGTCTCGGATTTCGATATCAAACTCTTGGAGAAGAAGCATCCATCGAATAAGCCTTGGTTTAACCTCCTTCTTCGTGAGCAAGTACTTCAACGCTGCATGATCAGTGTAAATTATTACTTTAGTACCAAGTAAATAAGAACGAAACTTATCTAAAGCAAAAACAACGGCAAGGAGTTCTTTTTCCGTTGTGGAGTAGTTCAATTGAGCATCGTTCAAGGTCCGAGAGGCATAATATATGACGTGTGGCTGTTTGTCCTTCCTTTGTCCCAAAACAGCGCCTAGAGCATAATCGGATGCATCGCACATAAGCTCGAAGGGAATGCTCCAATCTGGTGGCCGAATGATGGGGGCCGAAGTTAGCATCTCTTTGAGGTGTTTGAACGCCTTTTCACATTCCTCGTTGAAGTCGAAGGTCACATCCCTTTGGAGAAGTCGGCATAGGGGTGTGGAAATTTTTGAAAAGTCCTTGATAAATCGCCTATAAAATCCTGCATGTCCCAAAAACGAACGAACCTCTCTAACCGAAGTCGGAGAGGGTAAGTAGCGTACAAGATCTATTTTCGATTTATCAACCTCAATTCCCCTTGCAGAAACAATATGCCCTAAAACTATGCCTTGTTTTACCATAAAGTGACACTTTTCCCAATTTAAAACAAGGTTAGTTTCCATGCATCGTTTTAAGATTAATGTGAGATTTTCCAAGCAACCATCAAACGAATCGCCAAAGACACTAAAATCATCCATGAATACCTCAATAATCTTCTCAATAAAATCTGAAAAAATACTTACCATGCATCGTTGGAACGTGGCCGGTGCATTGCATAAACCGAATGGCATGCGGCGGTAAGCAAAAGTACCAAATGGGCACGTGAATGTGGTCTTTTCTTGGTCTTCCGGAGCTATGACAATTTGATTATATCCCGAATAACCGTCAAGAAAACAATAAAAAGAATGACCGGCTAACCTTTCTAGCATTTGATCGATGAATGGTAGTGGAAAGTGGTCCTTCCTTGTGGTGTTGTTGAGCTTCCTATAGTCAATGCATACTCTCCAACCTGTTTGAATACGGGTTGGCACAAGCTCATCCTCGGCATTCTTCACCACAGTGACTCCGGACTTCTTTGGGACAACTTGAACCGGTGAGACCCAACGGCTATCCGAGATTGGATAGATCACTCCACAGTCGAGAAGCTTTATAATCTCCTTTTTCACGACTTCCATCATCGGAGGGTTGAGCCGGCGTTGAGCTTCTCGAGTTGGTTTAGCCCCCTCCTCTAGAAAGATGCGATGCATGCATGTTGTAGGGCTAATTCCCTTAATATCGGCCAATGTCCATCCGATGGCTGTTTTGTGCTCTTTCAACACCCGAATCAACTTTTCTTCCTCTAATGCCGTGAGTGATGAAGATACAATGATGGGCAACGTCTCTCCCTCTCCCAAGAATTGATAGGAGCATATTTATGCGCCTTAGTTAGCTAGTTCTTATGCATCTTTGTTATGTTTTCTTCATTAAAGTAGTCTTTTAAGCTACTTTCTTGTGTTTTCAGGTTTAGCGGACGTATTACATGAAACGATGCAAATTGGAGCTTTTGGAGCAAAATGTGAGCTTGGATTGAAAAGGACATGCTTGGAACACAAGGTTGGGATGAAATTGAAGAGTTGAAGATTTGAGGTTTCCTACTTGAAGTAGGAAAGCTAAGCCTAAAAGTTTCCATTTTGGGTTGATCTTTCCTAAATCGGAATTGGCAACCAAAGTTTCTAAAGTTGGAAGTTTCTATTCTTGGAGGTTTCTAATTTCGAGAGTTTCTATTCTCGGCGTTGGGCTTTTAGATGACCTAAACCCAAATTCCTTGTGGACCTTTATCCTCTGCCGTACCCTAGGGCCTAATTATCTAAATTCTGCCATGTTAAACCCTAACCCAATTCTCCTAAACCCAAGCCGCACATTTCCTTCCTAGAAGCCTATTTTACAAACCCTAGCCCATGTTCACTTAAGTGCCGCACAAACCCTAGCCCATTGTTGTCTAATCTGATTTCATTAGGGTTTTAGGTGCTTATATATTTGTGTTTTTACCACCTGGCCGTTCATCTTCTTCCCTCTCCATAAAATCAGAAAATCATCTCCCTCTTTCCCCACCTTGCCGCAGCCACCATCACCAAAACCACATCTTGCCGCAGCCTTTGATCCATTCCAGCCACCATCCTCCACCTTTAGACACCATTCCACACCTCCATAACTCTTTCCCACACCTTGCCGCACCACCCTACCATCCTAACTCCCTTCTAAAAACCAAAAACACATCCAGCAAACTCCATTCACGCCAGAACCTGTCCCTCACCTTTGCCGAGCCCAACCTACACCCAAATCCATATTCTCTGACCCCAAACCTTCCTAGCCGTGCCCTACACCTATCCTAGATAGTTTTCCACCATTCTCCCTCATCCAAAGTCATCCAAAACCATCCAAAAACCCCCTAAACTAACTCTGCCGCAACAAGGAGAAGAAGAAAGAGGAGCTTTCTGTGCAGAATTCAAAGTGGACTTCTTTGGCATTTTAGGTGTAATCTTTCTTATGTCTTCGATGTCTCAATTCAATAAACTTTGTGTTGTGAGTATGAGGAACTAAACCCCCTTAGTTGGGGGGGTGATTCGAAACCATGTACATGCTTGCAATTTGATTCGATTACATTCAGTTGTTATTTCATGAGTTATGGATTCAATTCGTTCATCTATTTGATTGATAACTTATTTGTGTATGTTGATTGAGAGTGCACGCTTAGTTTTCATGCATGAATATGATGCTAGATTATGAAGGAGTTTCACCTAATAGTTACAATCTTATAATCACAAGTAGTGAAGATCGCTTGAAAACGATCGCGTTGAATGAATTCTTAGCATAAGTTTCATGCAATTCATAGTAACAAATGCTTCGTCAATGCTTATGTTTTTCATAGAACGTAATGATTCTTGCTTGTATCTCTATTATGCAATTCATGTAGGGAACTTGTAGGGAATGTTTTGGGTTGTCGTATGCAATCATCCAACTTAATAACTCGTGGAAAAACTGAGGGTTAATTAGTGCAATTCACGGTTAACTTGGGGCGTTGAGTATTCATAATTTATCGGAAGAACAACTGAAAATCGTTTTGTTTGCAAGTGTGACATGTGTGGAGAAGAACCTCCTAACTAGCTTTTTAACCATCTATTTCACCAAAATCGTTTTTACAATCTGTTTAGTTTCAAGTTTCTGTTTTGTTTTCAATTTTAGTCCAAAACAATTCCCCCTTTAATTTGAAGTCTTAGATTAGTTAGAAAGTGTTTTGATTTGTGTTTCTAAGTATTTTGATTCAAGTTTTCATCAAATTTCGTCCAAATTAGTGTAGGTGCTCAAAACTGCCCAGAAAGTGGTTTTTAGGCAGTTTTGAGCCTTCTAGTTGCTGTTTTAAGTTTTAGGTTTGTTTAAGTGTTTTAACTTTTAGTTTTGCATTCTTTGAGTCTAGTTTAGTGTTTTTAACTTTGTTTTTGAGTGTTTAAGTCAGTTTCCAAGCGTTTAGCAATCCCTCCTAATCCCCGGTCTAGAACGATCCCTACTTACATCTTTGCTACAATTTGACAAAAAGAGGGTTTAATTTGTGTGCTTAATCTATTTCGCATCAAGAATGCATACTTTAAATGATCCGGCAACGGTTTAAGCTCAAGAACGGGGGCCTGAATCACAGAAGGTAACAACCTATTAGTGGAAACGGGAATTGGAATTGGGTTAGACGGCTTACCATGATGTTTTGGCAATGATTCCAAGGCAGCCACAAGCTCGGCATGTTCATCCTTTGGTACGGCCATGTTGGGTTCTGTGCCAAGTCCTTGTGCAATTGTCGTTTCGAGTGGATCGTCTTCCAACATATCAAGATAATCCTGCGCCAATTCATCCAATATATCAATAGAAAAACAAGAATGATCATCTTTAGGAAATTTCATAGCTTCAGAAATGTTAAAGTTAATAATCTCCCCATCAAATTCCATTGTCAACGTCCCTTTGAACACATCGATCTTGGTGCGTGCTGTTTTCATGAAAGGCCTCCCAAGTAGAATCGGCAATGGGGTGATATTTGGTGAGTCCTCCATCTCTAAAACGTAGAAATCCGCTGGAAATATCAAGTTATCCACCTGCACCAACACATCTTCCAAAACTCCTTTCGGATATGCATTAGAACGATCGGCTAATTGAATTATAACACCATCGTTTTTAAGCTCTCCTAAGTTCATGGATGCATATATTGAGTATGGCATGACATTAATTGAAGCTCCTAGATCTAACATAGCATGTTCAAATTTAGTATTGCCTATAACACATGGAATTGTAAAACTTCCCGGATCTTTGCATTTAGGAGGTAATTTTCTTTGCAAAACAGCGGAAACATTCTCACTTACCTGGACAACCTCTTTGTTTGAAATTCTCTTTCTTGTTGTACATAGTTCCTTCAAAAACTTGGCGTACCTAGGTACTTGCTTAATTGCGTCAAGGAGAGGTATATTGACTTGCACTTTCCGGAACGTCTCTAGAATGTCCTTTTCAGCTTCTTCTTTCTTTGTTTGCTTGAACCTACTAGGAAAGGGGACATTCAAAGGAAAATCATTAGTAGGAATGGAATTGGACACAATTGTACCTTTATTTGGAAGATTGGATGGCTTAGGAGCCATTGGGACTTGCGGCAAAGGAACATCTTTCCTTGCCGTGGCCAACCCTTGTTCCTCCTCTTCAATTATCACTTCCTCCACCTTGTTTGGGGCTGATTTGGATGGTGGTGGGGCTGTTCCTACTTGTTTCCCACTTCTTAACATGATTGCCTTGGCAGATTCAAAGCCTCCTTTCGGATTTGCAATGGTTGAGCTAGGCAATCTTCCTTGCTCTCGAAACTGCCCCATGAACTCGGCAATTTGTCCTACTTGTTTCTCCAACTCGTCCACCTTTTTGTCCCTATTTTGCATTCCCTGCGCCATAGAAGTTAGTAAATTAAAAATTTGATCATTATCAATAGACGAACCTGATTTTTGGGTGGGTTGTGCTTGGGGTTGAGTTGGTGCAAATGGCTTTTGATAGAAACCCGGGGGTTGTTGCCTAAATGTGCTTTGTTGTTGGCCTTGTTGGGATTCTCGCCATTTGAAATTTGGATGATCACGCCAACCCGGATTGTATGTGTTAGAGAAGGGATCATTCCTTTGTTGGTATTGCTGCCCAAAACCCACGGCATTTAGGGTCTCCCACCCTCCGTTCTCAATCAGTTGTGGGCACTTGTCCGTAGGGTGTCCTTGCATGGAACATACGCCACACGCACTTACATTTTGAACTTTTGGCCCTTCCACAACCTGAGAAAGCAAAGTCGTAAGGTTAGCCATTTGATTTTGAAGTTCGGTTATGGCACTTACCTCATTCACTTGGTGTTGCCGTGTGGTGCCTCTTTGTCCAACACCTTCGTATTGTTGAGCGTTCAACGCTCGATTGGCAATCAAAGTCTTTGCTGCCGTGGGGGTCTTGTCTACCAATGCTCCTCCCGCCGAGGCATCTAGCATTTGTCGTTCGATTGGTAGAAGTCCCTCGTAGAAGTATTGCAGAAGAAGCTCCTCTTTCATTTGATGCTGTGGACAAGAAGCAACAAGAGATTTAAAACGTTCATAGTATGTAGGAAAAGACTCACCTTCTTCTTGTTGAATTCCACTTATCCTTTTTCGTAGGAGAATGACTCGAGAGGTTGGAAAAAACTTTTCTAAGAAAGCCCGTTTCATGCTCTCCCACGATGTGACCGTTCCGGGAGCTAATTCATATAACCAATCCTTCGCCTTTTCCATAAGAGAAAAGGGGAAACCTTCATCTTCAATATACTCCCGTCCACGTTTACCGGAGTCATGCTTGAGCAAACGACTTCAAACTCCTTCAAGTGCTTGTTTGGATCTTCCATGGAAAGCCCATGGTACTTCGGAATGTGATGTAACAAGCTTGACTTCAATTCGAACTCGGCAGTTTTGTCCTGAGCCGCCCTAGGGTACTGGATACATAGAGGTGCGGCATTATCCAATCCCGAAGCAGAAAGCTCCTTGATCGTTCGGTTGTCCGCTGCCATGTCTTCCACTTCCTCTTCAATTTCAGAAACGGACTCGGAACTTGAACTTGATTCACTAGGTTCCGGGTTCTTCCTCTTTCGTCTCAACTCACGCTCAAAATCGTCGTCAAAGTCTAAAATATGTTCTTGAACCGGATTAGAACTCCGAGTCATAAACAAGTACCTAAAACAAGAAACAAAATAACATAAGAATCAGATCTAATAAGAAAAACGAAAATAACAATCCAAGGGATTAGCAAAGTTGCTAATCCCCGGCAACGGCGCCAAAATTTGATGTGAGAATTTGATTTAAATGGGTGAATGGAAGGCTAGCTAAGGGGTTCATCTCCACACATGTTATACTTGCATACAAAACGGTTTCCAATTGCTTTTCAATAAACCATGAACTCTCAATGCCCCAAGTTAATTAGGTTCGCTTAAATTAACCTTAAGATTTTCCTAACGTTATTGAATTGGATGATTGCATACGACAACCCAAAACATTCCCCACAAGTCCCCTACATGATTGCATAATAGAGATACAAGCAAGAATCATTAAGTTCTATGAAAACCATAAGCATTGACGAAGCACTTGTTACTATGATTGCATGAAACTTATGCCAAGAATTTACTTAACGCGATTGAGATCATCAACCTTTACTACTTGTGAATATAATTCCATAACGATTAGGTGAAATTTCCTTATATCCTAGCATTCAATTTATGCATGATAATTAAGCGTGCACTCTCAACCAACACACACAAATCAATGTAATCCACATAGATAAGTAAATTGAATTCACAACTTATGAAACGCAATTAGAAGTAGTCAAATCATAACGCAAGCATAAACATGTATTTCGAATCCCCCCCTAGCCAAGGGGGGGTTTAGTTCCTCATACGCACAAAACAAAGAGAATTGAATTTAAACAATGAAATCAAAGGAAAAGAAACACCTAGAAATTCCAGCGACGCGAACTTGAATTGCATGAACTTCCGAGCTTCCTTCTCCTCCTCCTTGGTGCGGCAAGGGTCTAGGGACAGGTTTAGGACCTTAGGTGTATGGATGCATGGTTATGGAGGAATGTAGTAGTGTTTAGGGGAAGGGAATGGTGCGGCAAAGGTGTGGAGAGAGTTTGGACGAATTTCTGGAGTGAATTCTGAATTGTGGTGAGTGGTGATCTGATTTAGGGGTTAATAGGAGTATATATAGGCACTTAAAACCCTAGGGTAATCAGATATGGACTTGGATAACCCAAATCCACAAGGAAATAGGTCTAACAATCAGATTTTGCAAGGGAAAAGGGTTCCTAGGTGCGGCAGGGATAGGATAAGGTGATAAGGTTTCTAGATGGCCTTGCAAGGCAAGGAAATCAGGTTTCTAGAAGGGATAGGTGCGGCACTTTAAAGGATAGGGCAGACTAGGGCTTCTAGAAACCCTTTAATGCAAGGAAAACTCACGGCAAGGATGGATAAGGTTTCTAGAACAAGGATAAGGTATCCTAAATGGATAAGGACTCCTCATTGCATTTGGAAACTTTGCCTATTAGGATTAGGAAACCTTGTCTTTGTCATTCCTTCTTCATTTTGGATTTGTCGTGGGGGTCTTGTCCACCAATGCTCCTCCTGCCGAGGCATCTAGCATTTGTCGTTCGATTGGTAGAAGTCCCTCGTAGAAGTATTGTAGAAGAAGCTCCTCCTTCATTTGATGATGTGGACAAGAAGCAACAAGAGATTTAAAACGTTCATAATATGTAGGAAAAGACTCACCTTCTTCTTGTTGAATTCCACTTATCCTTTTTCGTTGGAGGATGACTCGAGAAGTTGGGAAAAACTTCTCCAAGAAAGCTCTTTTCATGCTTTCCCAAGATGTGACCGTTCCGGGAGCTAATTCATACAACCAATCTTTCGCCTTTTCCATGAGAGAAAAGGGAAAGGCCTTCATCTTCAATATACTCCCGTCGATATTGATTGGAGTCATGCTTGAACACACCACCTCGAACTCTTTCAAGTGCTTGTTAGGATCCTCCATGGACAACCCATGGTACTTCGGAATATGGTGTAGCAAACTTGACTTTAACTCGAATTCCTCGGTCTTTCCTTGGGCAGCCGCCGGATATTGAATACATAGAGGTGCGGCATTGTCCAATCCCGAAGCTGAGAGCTCCTTGATTGTACGATTGTCTTGTGCCATGACTGTCTCAACTTCACCCACTTGTGCCGTGGGTTCCTCTTCCTCAATCTCAACTTCGGCTTCCGAGCTTGAACTTGATTCACTAGGTTCTGGATTCTTCCTTTTTCTTCTCAACTCTCGCTCAAAATCGTCGTCGAAGTCCAAGATGTGTTCATGAATCGGATGAGTACTCCGAGTCATAAACTAGTACCTAAAAACAAGAAACAAAAACAAAGTAAAAATCTGGACACAAATAAAACAAATTGAAATAAAACAATCCAAGGGATTAGCAACTTTGCTAATCCCCGGCAACGGCGCCAAAAATTTGATGTGAAAATTATGTTGACACTCAAATTAACCCTCTTTTTATCAATTGTAGCAAGTATGTAAGTAGGGATCGTTCTAGGCCGGGGATTAGGAGGGATTGCAAAATCACTTGGACTTGACTCAAAAACGTAAAAACAAGTTTAAAACACTAACTAGACTCAAAGAATGTAAAACTAAACTTTAAAACACTAAAACAAACCAAAAGACTCAAAACAGCAAATAACCAATTAAAACGATGTTTTGAATGTAGTAACATGCCTTAGAGAATTTGCTCAATTCCTTACTAGATATGCACTCAATTTTCACACAGAATTTCTGACTACACACCCTATACTAGTTATATGTGAGAAGATTGATGTAAATATGAAAACGAATGCTCACATATATGTATGACAAAGGAAGCACTTTCCAGAGTTAACAACATGTTTAAATATGATCTCATGAATGGAATGCTACTACTTAGATGCGAGAACCAGCGACACCATATGCTCATACCAATGTTAAACTCCACAAATTGAAACACATAACACTCAAGATTAAAGTAAAGGGTCTTGGGGTATTGGCTAACAAAGAAGGGTAAAGGATAAACAAACGTTCTTAAAACAATAGTAAGCAAAGCAATGAAATTGACACTTAGAATTCACTTTAGAGTGCAGAAAACAACTTTAAACACAAAGGGGAATACGCATGCATATTTAGGGTCAAATGCAACTTTTTGGACCCTTTCTTCAACAATCAACACTTTTAGAACTCTTTTTCACATCTTTTCAACTCTTTTTTCATACTTTTCACATTTTTTCTTTTTCTTTTTCTTTTTCGACGAATTTCATTTTTTTTTTCTTTTTCATGCCTCATTCAAGACTTTGGCACACCCACAACAAAACTCACTTCCCCCACACTTATTTTCTATCAATAATGACCAAAAGGAATTCATTTTGAGTCATTTATTACTATGCTTCAAGAACAAAGGTATGGATGGTCCTAATCTAGGCTAGGTAAGGATAATGTGGGTTAACAAACAACATAGGCTAAACAAGGCTCAACGGGGTTAAACCTACAAAAACAAATGCATGGAATGAAGGCTTTTTGGCTATGGTGGTACTACTAAACAACTTCATCTTGAATATGTGTTATGCAATTCAATAACATGTTTTGAATGACATTGGCATGAGTTCTAGTGTTTGGAACTAAATGATGAAACGCCTTCTAAGTAGTAACCAAGCAAAGAATAATGAGATCATGCAACGACTTTAGAAAACAAGAATGCACATATTTTAACTCTCCAAATAAACATTTAGGCTCAAGTCTCACAAGGTTGTAGCGTTTGTTTGAGTTCCTTCCTTCAAGCATGTTACAAAAACTGATTTTTTTCTTTATGATTACATGTGAAGTCATAAGTTATAACCACAACCAAGCATAAACCAAAGAGTAAATCAAACTTTCATCCATGTTTATAACTCTCTTTAACAATCATGCAATTACAAACCGAATCCTCATCATTGTGTTGGAAGGTACCCTAAGACACAAACAAACACACAAAAACAACTTTAAACCGACTCTTTTTGGGTTTTTTCAAAACTTTTTCTATTTTGTTTCTTGAATTTTCGGATTTTTTGGTAAAGCCACATAAAAACACATCAAAACTTTCTAAAAACACTTAAAAACAATGAAAAACAACCTTTGAAATGTTAGGTGGTAAAATCCTACGAATTTGACACAAAAACACTTTGTTTACCCCTCCCACACTTAAACCAAACATTGTCCTCAATGTTTCAAACATAGACTCACACAAGAACAAGCAAATATCACAACTAGCAAACATGACAAATATGGCAAAGTAAAAGCAATAAAGAGTAGGGTTTAGAAACGCAAATCTGATTATGATGCCGGAGCTTCCTAGGTCCTCTTTAGTTGCATGGGTTGCCTCCCAAGAAGCGCTTGCTTTAACGTCTTCCAGCCGGACGATGCTCCATTGAAGGTTTATGGAACCCCACAGCATGGAGGGGTGTTTCCACAACCTGACCTACGAAATACTTCATTCTTTGGGTCCTTGAATGGGATGGGATAATGATCCTTTCTATTTGTCATGTTTTGCTTCTCTAAATCAACACGAACTCTCCCATTACGTTGTCTTCGATTTGGTACCTGCACCATACAAGGTAACAACCTATTAGTTGAAATGGGAATTGAAATTGGAATAGGTGGCTTACCTTTGTACGGCAAAGAAGTGGTAGCACTATGGACAAATGCACAAGGGTTGCACTTGGGCAGATTTGATGATTTCAAGCTTGGGGCCGTGCACTCTTTGTTGTTCACTCCAATTCCTTCCTCGATGGTGGGTTGTGGTACATTCTTGTTGACTAGTGTTGAACATTCCTGCCCTATATTATCAATTACATTAATAGCACAACAAGAACGAACATCATTAGTATTCTCAACCGATTCAGAAATCTTAAAGTCTCACCACCAAAGGCCATAGTTACTGCTCCCTTGACCACGTCAATCTTGGTTTGAGCTGTTTTCATGAAAGGACGTCCAAGTAAGAGTGGTGATGATGGAGAGTGTACCGAATCTTCCATGTCAAGCACATAAAAATCTGCAGGAAAAATCAAATGGTCTACCTGCACCAAAACATCCTCCAAAACTCCTTTGTGGTATGCATTAGATCGATCGGCTAATTGAATAATAACACCATCATTTTTAAGCTTTCCTAGATTCATGGATGCATAAACAGAATATGGCATGACATTTATAGATGCACCTAAATCTAACATAGCATTATCAAACCTCGCATTGCCAATAACACAAGGGATAGTGAAACTACCTGGATCTTTGCATTTAGGTGGTAACTTTCTTTGCAACAATGCAGATACATTCTCACTTACGTGTACCACCTCTTTCTCCCGAATCCGTTTCCTTGTTGTACAAAGCTTCTTCAAAAACTTGGCATACTTCGGGATTTGCTTTATAGCATCGAGGAGAGGGATATTGACATGCACCTTTCTAAATGTCTCAAGAACGTCTTTTTCCTCCTCGTCGTTCTTGGCTTGCATCAACCTGCTAGGAAAGGGCACGTTTAGTGGAATAAAACTTGATTGGGTCGAATTATGACTTACCTTAGGTGTAGGACACGGCAAAGGTGCAATAGGAAGCTGCGGCATTGTTTTCTCCTTCCTTGCCGTGGTTGAGGTTTGGGGTTCTTCCTCAAACAGTAGCTTTTCATCCTCTTTTTGACTTGAATTGGATGCTTGGGGTTCGGTTCCAACTTGTTTGCCACTCCTTAATGTAATTGCTTTGGCGGTTTCGAATCCCCCTTTTGGATTTGCAACGGTTGAACTAGGGAGTCTTCCTTGGTCTCGAAACTGTCCTACAAACTCCGCAATTTGCCCAATTTGTTTTTCCAAGTGATCCACCCTTTTAGCTTGGGTTTGCAATGCTGTGGTTTGATTCTCTAGCCCCTGAGACAAAGTGTTGAGTAATTTAAGAATTGTATCATTATCCAAGGACGTACCTGAATTTGTTGGGGTAGACTGTATTTGAGTTTGATTTGGTGCGAATGGCGTTTGATAGAAACCCGAGGGTTGTTGCCGAAATGTGTTTTGTTGTTGGCCTTGTTGGGGTTCCCGCCATTTGAAATTCGGATGATCACGCCAACCGGGATTGTAGGTGTTAGAAAAGGGATCATTCCTTTGTTGGTATTGCTGCCCAAAGCCCACGGCATTGAGGGTCTCCCACCCTCCGTTCTCGATCAATTGTGGGCACTTGTCCGTAGGATGTCCTTGCATGGAACATACACCACACGCACTTACATTTTGAACTTTTGGCCCTTCCACAACCTGAGAAAGCAACGTAGTAAGGTTAGCCATTTGATTTTGAAGTTCGGTTATGGCACTTACCTCATTCACTTGGTGTTGCCGTGGGGTGCCTCTTTGTCCAACGCCTTCGTATTGTTGAGCGTTCAACGCTCGATTGGCAATCAACGTCTTTGCTGCCGTGGGGGTCTTGTCCACCAATGCTCCTCCTGCCGAGGCATCTAGCATTTGTCGTTCGATTGGTAGAAGTCCCTCGTAGAAGTATTGTAGAAGAAGCTCCTCCTTCATTTGATGCTGTGGACAAGAAGCAACAAGAGATTTAAAACGTTCATAATATGTAGGAAAAGACTCACCTTCTTCTTGTTGAATTCCACTTATCCTTTTTCGTTGGAGGATGACTCGAGAAGTTGGGAAAAACTTCTCCAAGAAAGCTCTTTTCATGCTTTCCCAAGATGTGACCGTTCCGGGAGCTAATTCATACAACCAATCTTTCGCCTTTTCCATGAGAGAAAAGGGAAAGGCCTTCATCTTCAATATACTCCCGTCGACATTGATTGGAGTCATGCTTGAACACACCACCTCGAACTCTTTCAAGTGCTTGTTAGGATCCTCCATGGACAACCCATGGTACTTCGGAATATGGTGTAGCAAACTTGACTTTAACTCGAATTCCTCGGTCTTTCCTTGGGCAGCCGCCGGATATTGAATACATAGAGGTGCGGCATTGTCCAATCCCGAAGCTGAGAGCTCCTTGATTGTACGATTGTCTTGTGCCATGACTGTCTCAACTTCACCCACTTGTGCCGTGGGTTCCTCTTCCTCAATCTCAACTTCGGCTTCCGAGCTTGAACTTGATTCACTAGGTTCTGGATTCTTCCTTTTTCTTCTCAACTCTCGCTCAAAATCGTCGTCGAAGTCCAAGATGTGTTCACGAATCGGATGAGTACTCCGAGTCATAAACTAGTACCTAAAAACAAGAAACAAAAACAAAGTAAAAATCTGGACACAAATAAAACAAATTGAAATAAAACAATCCAAGGGATTAGCAACTTTGCTAATCCCCGGCAACGGCGCCAAAAATTTGATGTGAAAATTATGTTGACACTCAAATTAACCCTCTTTTTATCAATTGTAGCAAGTATGTAAGTAGGGATCGTTCTAGGCCGGGGATTAGGAGGGATTGTAAAATCACTTGGACTTGACTCAAAAACGTAAAAACAAGTTTAAAACACTAACTAGACTCAAAGAATGTAAAACTAAACTTTAAAACACTAAAACAAACCAAAAGACTCAAAACAGCAAATAAACACTCAAAACTGCCTTAAAACCACTTTCTGGGCAGTTTTGGACACTAGGGAAGAATTTGGACGAAAATTGGTTTAAACTTGACTGAAGACACCTAAAAACACAAACTAAATGGGTTTCTAACTAATATGACACTTAAAACTAAAGGGGGATTGATTTTGGACGAATTTTGAAAACAAAACAAAACTTTGTAAATTGAAAAGACTCTAAAACGAATTTGGTTTAAATGGATGTATGGAAGGCTAGCTAAGGGGTTCATCTCCACACATGTCACACTTGCATATAAAACGATCTCTAATTGCTTTTCAATAAACCATGAATCCCCAACGCCCCAAGTTAATTAGGTCCGCTTAAATTAACCTTCAGATTTTCCTAATGTTATTGAATTGGATGATTGCATACGACAACCCAAAACATTCCCCACAAGTCCCCTACATGATTGCATAATAGAGATACAAGAAAGAATCATTAAGTTCTATGAAAACCATAAGCATTGACGAAGCACTTGTTACTATGATTGCATGAAACTAATGCCAAGAATTTACTTAACATGATTGTGATCAACAACCTTTACTACTTGTGAATATAAGTTCATAACGATTAGGTGAAATTCCCTTATATCCTAGCATCAAATTCATGCATGCAAACTAAGTGTCGACCCTCAATCAACATACAAGAATAAGTTTTAATTCAAATAGATAAGCAAATTGAAATCACAACTTATGAAACGCAATTAAAAGTAATCAAATCATATAGCAAGCATAATCATGGTTTCGAATCCCCCCCTAGCCAAGGGGGGTTTAGTTCCTCATACTCGCAAATAAACAAAGATAAATAAATTTAAACATTAAAACAAAGATAGAAAACACCTAGAAACGCTCCACAATCCAAGCTCCTTGAATGGCATGCACGGCTCCAAGTTGTCTTCCTTCTTCTCCTTGCAAACTCACGGCACACAAGGTATGTTTGGGTGAATGGTGTAGTGAAAATATAGTAGAGGATGGTGACTAAATGGTGCAGCAAAGGATGGTATTTATAGGCTGAAATTCGCAGCCCCTATGTAGCAAAGGAAAAGGATTTAAAAGCCTAATTTGTATAGGATAATAACACACAATCCTTGAAGGAAAAGGCTAAGGCTTTTAGAAACCAAGGGGGAAAGGAATAATCAGGTTTCTAGAAGTTCTAGAAAGGTTTGGGGCGTCACTTTTGTAGGACAAGGGATAAGGCCTTCTAGAAAGGTTGTTTTGTGGCTGATTTCTAGAAAAACAAGGGATAAGGTGTGGCACCTTTGTAGGAAAGGATTAGGTCTTCTAGAAATCCCATTTTAAGCATCCTAATCTAGTTAGAAACCCTCCTAAGTGGCTGGAATGTGGATAATTTAGGATTAGGATAAGATAAGATAGGATAAGGTTTGTTTGGATAAGATAAGCTAAGATAAGGTTATGGATGAGGTTTTGGATAAGATCCTTCTCTTGAGTTGATTCTTTGGCTTTAATTCTTCTTCTTCATGTAGGAATACTTGCTTGAGTAGGAAACTTCATTCGTCTAGGAATCCATCTTCAATTAGGACTCCTACATTGATTAGGAATCCTTCTTTATTTAGGAATCCTTCATTTAAGCCCTTTCCTACTTCAACTAGGAAACTTTGTATCTTCAATTCTTCAACTTCAAAACACATTCCTAGCTTCATCAATCCTTCAAATTCGTCCATCCCTTGTGCTACATATGCATGAACTCCATTCTAGCCCAATTTTGCTCCAAAATGCTCCAAATTGCTTCCTTTTGCTCACTTTGTCTCTAAAACCTGAAAACACATGAAAATAGCTTAAAAGACTAATTTAACTAAGAAAACACAACATAAATGCATAAGAACTAACTAACTAAGGCGCATAAATATGCTCCTATCAATCCTCTTGGCTCCAAGCATATGATGTCCATTCCAAGCTCAACGTTGCTCCAAAAGGCTCCAAAATGCATCCTTTTGCATACTTTGCCCTTAGAACCTGAAAACACATAAAACTAGCTTAAAAGACTACTTTACTAAGCAAAAACACTATAAATGTACAAGAACAAGCTAAACTAAGGCGCATAAATATGCTCCTATCAGAAGCTCCGGCATCATAATCAGATTTGCGTTTCTAAACCCTACTCTTTATTGCTTTTACTTTGCCATATTTGTCATGTTTGCTAGTTGTGTTATTTACTTGCTTTTGTGTGAGTCTATGTTTGAAACATTGAGGACAATGTTTGGTTTAAGTGTGGGGGGGTAAACAAAGTGTTTTTGTGTCAAATTCGTAGGATTGTACCACCTAACATTTCAAAGGTTGTTTTTCATTGTTTTTAATTGTTTTTAGAAAGTTTTGATGTGTTTTTATGTGGCTTTACCAAAAAATCCGAAAATTCAAGAAAAAAAATAGAAAAAGTTTTGAAAAAACCCAAAAAGAGTCGTTTTAAAAGTTGTTTTTGTTTGTTTGTGTCATAGAGTACCTTCCAACACAATGATGAGGATTTGGTTTTTAATTGCATGACGGTTAAAGAAAGTTACAAACATGGATGGAAGTTGATATGCTCTTTTGTTTATGCTTGGTCATCGTTGTTGTTTACGAATTCACATGTAATCACAAAGTAAAAATCAGTTTTTGTAACATGCTTGAAGGAAGTAACTCAAACTAACGCTACAACCTTGTGAGACTTGAGCCTAAACATTCTTTGGAGAGTTAATAATCTGTGAATTTGTTGTTTTCTAAAGTCGTTGCATGATCTCATCATTCTTTGCTTGGTTGCTACTTAGAAGGCGTGTCATCATTATAGATCCAAATATTAGAACTCATACCCATTTCATTCAAAGCATAAAAATTGATTAGCATAACTAATGATAGGAGCATATTTATGCGCTTTAGTTAGCTAGTTTTTATGCATTTTCGTTATGTTCTCTTCGTTAAAGTAGTCTGATGTGAAAATTAACTTGACACACAAATTAAACCCTATGGATGACAATTGTAGTATATGAGCAAATAGGGATCGTTCTAACCGGGGATTAACTAGGGATGCTAATCAATGTAAAACTGACTCAAGAACATAAAAATATAATGTAGAACACAAAACTAGACTCAATTAATGCAAAACTAGGGTTTAAAACACCTAAACAAACTAAAAACTCAAAACAGCAACTAAAAGGCTCAAAACTGCCTTAAAACCACTTTCTGGGCAGTTTTGAGTACCTAACACTAGTTTGGACGAATTTGGACTATGACTTGACTCAAAACACTTAAAAACACAACTAAATGGATTTCTAACTAATCTAACACTTTAAAATAAATGGGGGAATGATTTTGACGAAATTAAAACTTTAAAACTCAAACTTTAAAAACAAAAGTAAAGCAACACAGATTGTGATTAAATAGAATGGTGAGAAGCTAGTTAGAGGGTTCCTTATCCACACATGAACATATGCATACAACTCGATCTCCAATTACTCTTTCAACAAACCATGAATGACAATGCCCCAAATTAACTAGATTGCACCAATTAATTCTCAGATTTCCCTAGATTCATTGAATTGAATGGAATACGCATTACAACCAAATTATTCTTATCAAGGACCCTAACTATGGAATACGCATGATAGAGACACATATCAAAGATCATTAAGTTCAATGGAAATCATAAGCATTGACGAGGCATTCATAACTATGGGATACGCATGTTACTCTTGCCTAGGATTTACTTAACACAATCGTGACTAGCGACTTTCACTACTTATGAATATAAGTTAATAACGATTAGGTGAAATTCCCTTATACCCTAGCATCAAGTTTAAGCATGCAAATTAAGTGTCGACCCTCAACCCACATACATAAACAAGTTATCAATCAAATAGATAAGTAAATCTCATTCACAATTTCTGAAATCATAATTGGAAGAAATCAAATCATAGAAAACATATGTCCATGGCTTCAAATTCACCTCTAACTAAAAAGAAATTAGTTCCACATGTCTAACATAATTGAACAGCAAGTTAAATTAAACATGAAAACAGAAACAAGGGAAGAAAGAACTCTAGAAACTCCAATGGTTGAAGATTGCATGCGGCAAAGCCTTCCTCCTCTCCAAAGGTCACGGCAAAGCTCCTCTCTTTGGTGGAATGGATGTGTTGCGGCAAAAGGATGGGGGAAGGTTAGAAAATATGGAAGAATGGTGGTAGATGGCTTGCGGCAAGGAAGAAAAATGGCTAGAATTGTGTTTTTGGGGTTTTTGGATGTGTAGAATGGTGTGGCTGGAAGTATGGACGAAATTTTTGGTGATTCAACCCTAAAATATGTATTTATAGGCACCACAAAACCCTAGAGAAATCAGCACAAGTAATGGGCTAGGGTTTAGGGTGCGGCTAGGGTTAGGAAATCCACCAAAAACTAGGGTTTCTAGAACATTAGGTGCGGCATGGGCTTAGGGTAAGTAATCAGATTTTTTTCATGTGAACAAGGCCTAGGTGCGGCTGATTAAGTGGGCTAGGGTTAGGGTTAGGTGCGGCATAGGTCCAAGAGGCAAAGATGGGTCATCCAAAAGCCCAAAGCCAAGAATAGAAACTCTCGAAAATGGAAACCTCCAAGAATAGAAACTTCCAACTTTAGAAACTTTAGTTGCCAATTCCGACTTCTTTGTTCTTCACTTTCATTTCTTCATTTCTTAAACTCCTTTGACCTTCAAACTTGTCCATTCCCTATGCTCCATAAGCATACATTCCATTTAAGCTCATTTTTGCTCTAAAATGCACCAAAATGCACTTTCTTGCTTCAATTGCCATATGAACCTACAAACACACGAAACTAGCTTAAATCACTATAATAAACAATAACTAACAACGTAAATGCAAGAAAACAAGATAACAAAGTCGCATAAATATGCTCCTATCAAATTCCCCCACACTTAGCTTTTGCTAGTCCTCGCGCAAAACAAAGAAACAAAACAAATCCTAAACCTTCCAACAATCGCCTCAGGGATTTCCAATGGTACATAACATGCCAAAGATCATTACTCACATGGATTTCAGCCATCCCTACTCTCGAGCACATACTTAAACATAGTCATCACTTACTAGTTCACATTTAACCAATTAAAACATGATTTTGAGTGTAGTAACATGCCTTAGAGAATTTGCTCAATTCCTTACTAGATATGCACTCAATTTTCACACAGATTTTCTGACTACACACCCTATACTAGTTATATGTGAGAAGATTGATGTAAATATGAAAACGAATGTTCACATATATGTTATAACAAGGAAAGCTTTCTCTGAATTTAATAAGCATGTATATGATCTCATGAAAGGAATGCTACTACTTAGACGCGAGAACCAGTGACACCATATGCTCATACCAATCCCAAACTCCACAAATTGAAATACACAACACTCAAGATAAAAGTTAAGGGTTGTAACGGGGCTTGGGGTATTGGCTAACAAAGAAAGGTGAAGGGTAAACAAACGTTCTTAAAACAATAGTAAGCAAAGCAATGAAATTGACTCTTCGAATTCACTTTTGAATGCAAAAATCAACTTTTAAACTCAAAGGGGAAATTCATGCAACACTTAGGGTCAAATTCACTGTTTTGGACCCATTCTTCAACAACCAACACCTTAGAGCTCATTTCCATGCTCTTTCAACTCTTTTTCACACTTTTCTCAACATCTTTCTTTTTTTCTTCTTTTTTCTACGAATTTTCTTTCTCTTTTTTTTTTTCTCGTGCCTCAAAATAGACTTTGGCACATCCACCTATCAAAAATCCTTCCCCCACACTTGTTTTCTGCACACCCTCAATCAAAAGGAATTCATTTTAAGTCATGCTTACTATGCTTCAAGAACAAGGGTATGGATGGTCCTAATCTAGGCTAGGTAAGGATAATGTGGGTTAACAAACAATATAGGCTAAACAAGGCTCAACGGGTTTAAACCTACAAAAACAAATGTATGGAATGAAGGCTTTTTGGCTATGGTGGTAACTACTAAACAACTTTATCTTGAATATGTGTTATGCAATTCAATAACATGTTTTGAATGAAATTGGCATGAGTTCTAGCATTTGGAACTAAATGATGAAACGCCTTCTAAGTAGTAACCAAGCAAAGAATAATGAGATCATGCAACGACTTTAGAAAACAAGAATGCACAGATTTTAACTCTCCAAATAAAGTTTAGGCTCAAGTCTCTCAGGGTTGTAGCTTTAGTTTGAGTTTCTTCCTTCAAGCATGTCACAAAAACTGATTTTTTCCTTTTTGATTACATGTGAATTCATAAGTTATAACTACAACTAAGCATAAACCAAGAGTAAATCAAACTTCCATCCATGTTTATAACTCTCTTCAATAGTCATGCAATTAAAAACCGAATCCTCATCATTGTGTTGGAAGGTACCCTAAGACACAAACAAACACACAAAAACAACTTAAAAACGACTCTTTTTGGGTTTTTTAAAACAAATTTTCAAATTTTTATGGGATTTTCGGATTTTTGAATCAAAACACATTAAAACACACCAAAACAGCCTAAAAACACCTAAAAACAGCAAGAAACAACATTGGAAGTTATGAGTGAGAAAACCCAACATTAGAAGTTATGAGTGAGAAAACCCTACGAATTTGCATCAAAACACTTTGGTTACCCCCCCACACTTAAATCAAACATTGTCCTCAATGTTTCAAGCATATACTAACACAAAAACACATAAACAAACAAACCAACACTAACAAACTAAACATGGCAGAAACGAATGAAACAACAAAGAGAAGGGTTTAGAAACGCAAATCTGGAATTGGAGTGCTCTCTAGGTCTTCCTTTGTCAAATGCATGGGTTGCCTCCCACGAAGCGCTTGCTTTAACGTCTTCCAGCCGGACGGTACCTCCGTTTAAGCTTGACTAGGTTCCATGGCATGGAGGGGTACATCCTCCATGACATGCTCCTTGAAATACTCATGCATTGGGTCTATGTATGGCAGTGGATAATGATGGTCCCAGATTGTGGCATTGAGCTTCCCAAAGTCAAAGTAAGAACTCCCATAATCATGGATTCGATTTGGTACCTGCACCATAGAAGGCAATAACCTATTAGTGGAAATGGGAATTGGAATTAGAGGAGGAGGCTTACCAATGCATGTAGATGAAGACTCAAAAGGGGCAGCAAAGGTGGTGCTCTCGGCCAGATTTGGTATTTTGGGTGTAATGACATGTTTCGTATGCTCCACTCCAATACCCTCTTTGGTGATGCATCTAGGGACATCCTTCTTGATTGGTGCGCATGAATGTTCCTTCCTCAGATTTTTAATCACATCTATTGCAAAACAAGAACGAACATCATTAGGATTCTTCACATATTCAGGAACTTTGAATTTAATCAATTCATCACCAAACTCCATTGTTAACTCTCCCTTAGCCACATCAATCTTGGTTTGGGCTGTCTTCATGAAGGGCCTCCCTAATAGTATCGGCAATGGGGTAGAATAGGGTGAATCCTCCATGTCAAGCACGTAAAAGTCCGCTGGAAAAATCAAATTGCCCACCTGCACCAAAACATCTTCCAAAACACCCTTTGGATATGCATTAGAACGATCGGCTAATTGAATAATCACACCATCGTTTTTAAGCTCACCTAAGTTCATAGATGCATAAATAGAGTATGGCATAACATTAATCGAAGCCCCTAAGTCTAACATGCATTGTTCAAACTTAGTCTTGCCAATAACGCACGGAATTGTAAAACTACCCGGATCTTTGCATTTAGGGGGTAATTTCCTTTGTAACATGGCAGAA
This sequence comes from Malus sylvestris, assembly GCF_916048215.2. Lineage (NCBI taxonomy): Eukaryota > Viridiplantae > Streptophyta > Magnoliopsida > Rosales > Rosaceae > Malus > Malus sylvestris. The sequence goes on from NC_062270.1 coordinate 21,601,266, forward strand.
ACATTCTCACTTACTTGGACCACCTCTTTGTTCGAAATCCTTCTCCTTGATGTACAAAGTTCTTTTAAAAACTTAGCATACCTCGGGACTTGCTTAATTGCATCAAGGAGCGGAATATTGACTTGAACTTTTCGAAAGGTCTCTAGAATGTCCTTCTCGGCTTCTTCCTTCTTTGATTGCCTAAACCTGCCAGGAAAGGGCACATTTAGTGGAATGGAACTAGAAAAAGTCGAATTTGGACTTACCTTGGTGGTTTGGGACGGCTTAGGAGGGCTAGATGGTGGCGGCAAGGATTGTTCATCCTTGGCCGTGAGTTTTGGTCCCTGTGCTTCCTCTTGTAGCAACTTTTCATCCTCATCGTGACTTGATTTGGATGATTTTGGTTCGGCTCCAACCTGTGTACCACTTCTCAACATGATTGCATTGACGGTTTCAAAGCCTCCTTTAGGATTCATAATAGTTGAACTAGGCAATTTGCCTTGTTCTCTAATTTGCCCCATAAACTCGGCAATTTGACCCATTTGCTTCTCCAAATTGTCCACCCGTTTGTCTTGGATTTGTCTCTCCTTATTTTGAGTTTGTACTTCCTGCGTCAAAGTAGTAAGTAACTTAACAACTTGATCATTATCCAAAGACGTACCTGCGGTTGGTGGGGCGGTTTGCACTTGGTTTTGATTGGGGACGAATGGCTTTGTATAAAAGCCCGGTGGTTGCTGCCTAAATCCTCCTTGTTGTTGGGGTTGTTGAGGATCCCGCCATTTGAAATTCGGATGGTCCCTCCACCCCGGATTGTAGGAATTAGAGTATGGATCATGGCGTGGTTGATTTTGGTTCCCAAAACCCACGGCATTGGCAGCTTCCCAACCCCCATTCTCAATCAACTGAGGGCATTGATCGTTGGCATGTCCTTGCATAGAGCACACGCCACACACACTTGGTCCATGAATCTTCATTCCCTCGGCCAACTGAGAAACAATAGAAGTAAGGTTAGCTAATTGGGATTGAATTTCGGGCATAGAACTTACCTCATTCACTTGTGGCCGTGGGGGGTCTCTTTGTCCAACACCTTCGTATTGTTGTGCATTATGTGCTCGGTTGGCAATTAGAACTTTTGCAGCCCCCGGAGTTTTATCCACCAACGCACCTCCCGCCGAGGCATCAAGCATTTGGCGTTCCATGGGAAGGAGTCCTTCGTAGAAGTATTGAATGAGTAGCTCCTCCTTCATTTGATGCTGTGGACAAGAAGCAACAAGTGATTTAAAACGTTCATAATAAGAAGGAAACGATTCACCTTGATTTTGTTGGATGCCACTAATCCGTTTTCTCAAGAGAATGACTCTTGAAGTTGGGAAAAACTTCTCCAAGAAAGCTCTTTTCATACTATCCCAAGATGTAACCGTTCCGGGTGCTAACTCGTAAAGCCAATCCTTCGCCTTTTCCACAAGTGAGAATGGAAAAGCCTTCATCATCAGAATACTCCCGTCAACATTTATGGGTGTCATGCTCGAACAAACAACCTCGAACTCCTTGAGATGCTTGTTGGGATCTTCCATGGAAAGCCCATGGTATTTCGGAATGTGGTGCAACAAGCTTGACTTCAGCTCGAATTCATCGGTCTTGCCTTGGGCAGCCGCGGGGTATTGAATACATAATGGTGCGGCATTGGTCAACCCCGAGGCTGAAAGCTCTTTAATGGTCCGATTGTCCGCTGCCATAACTTCTTCTTCCACTTCTTCAAACTCAGATTCGGCCTCTGAACTTGAACTAGGTTCACTAGGTTCGGGATGCTTCCTCTTTCTTCTCAAATCACGTTCAAAATCGTCGTTGAAATCCAAGATGTGTGCATGCACAGTTTGAGAACTCCGCGTCATGCACTAGTACCTAAACCAAGAAAACAAAACAAAATAGGAAAACTAGGTAAATTATACTAAAGACACACGGCAAAACACAAGGGATTAGCAATTTTGCTAATCCCCGGCAACGGCGCCAAAATTTGATGTGAAAATTAACTTGACACACAAATTAAACCCTATGGATGACAATTGTAGTATATGAGCAAATAGGGATCGTTCTAACCGGGGATTAACTAGGGATGCTAATCAATGTAAAACTGACTCAAGAACATAAAAATATAATGTAGAACACAAAACTAGACTCAATTAATGCAAAACTAGGGTTTAAAACACCTAAACAAACTAAAAACTCAAAACAGCAACTAAAAGGCTCAAAACTGCCTTAAAACCACTTTCTGGGCAGTTTTGAGTACCTAACACTAGTTTGGACGAATTTGGACTATGACTTGACTCAAAACACTTAAAAACACAACTAAATGGATTTCTAACTAATCTAACACTTTAAAATAAATGGGGGAATGATTTTGACGAAATTAAAACTTTAAAACTCAAACTTTAAAAACAAAAGTAAAGCAACACAGATTGTGATTAAATAGAATGGTGAGAAGCTAGTTAGAGGGTTCCTTATCCACACATGAACATATGCATACAACTCGATCTCCAATTACTCTTTCAACAAACCATGAATGACAATGCCCCAAATTAACTAGATTGCACCAATTAATTCTCAGATTTCCCTAGATTCATTGAATTGAATGGAATACGCATTACAACCAAATTATTCTTATCAAGGACCCTAACTATGGAATACGCATGATAGAGACACATATCAAAGATCATTAAGTTCAATGGAAATCATAAGCATTGACGAGGCATTCATAACTATGGGATACGCATGTTACTCTTGCCTAGGATTTACTTAACACAATCGTGACTAGCGACTTTCACTACTTATGAATATAAGTTAATAACGATTAGGTGAAATTCCCTTATACCCTAGCATCAAGTTTAAGCATGCAAATTAAGTGTCGACCCTCAACCCACATACATAAACAAGTTATCAATCAAATAGATAAGTAAATCTCATTCACAATTTCTGAAATCATAATTGGAAGAAATCAAATCATAGAAAACATATGTCCATGGCTTCAAATTCACCTCTAACTAAAAAGAAATTAGTTCCACATGTCTAACATAATTGAACAGCAAGTTAAATTAAACATGAAAACAGAAACAAGGGAAGAAAGAACTCTAGAAACTCCAATGGTTGAAGATTGCATGCGGCAAAGCCTTCCTCCTCTCCAAAGGTCACGGCAAAGCTCCTCTCTTTGGTGGAATGGATGTGTTGCGGCAAAAGGATGGGGGAAGGTTAGAAAATATGGAAGAATGGTGGTAGATGGCTTGCGGCAAGGAAGAAAAATGGCTAGAATTGTGTTTTTGGGGTTTTTGGATGTGTAGAATGGTGTGGCTGGAAGTATGGACGAAATTTTTGGTGATTCAACCCTAAAATATGTATTTATAGGCACCACAAAACCCTAGAGAAATCAGCACAAGTAATGGGCTAGGGTTTAGGGTGCGGCTAGGGTTAGGAAATCCACCAAAAACTAGGGTTTCTAGAACATTAGGTGCGGCATGGGCTTAGGGTAAGTAATCAGATTTTTTTCATGTGAACAAGGCCTAGGTGCGGCTGATTAAGTGGGCTAGGGTTAGGGTTAGGTGCGGCATAGGTCCAAGAGGCAAAGATGGGTCATCCAAAAGCCCAAAGCCAAGAATAGAAACTCTCGAAAATGGAAACCTCCAAGAATAGAAACTTCCAACTTTAGAAACTTTAGTTGCCAATTCCGACTTCTTTGTTCTTCACTTTCATTTCTTCATTTCTTAAACTCCTTTGACCTTCAAACTTGTCCATTCCCTATGCTCCATAAGCATACATTCCATTTAAGCTCATTTTTGCTCTAAAATGCACCAAAATGCACTTTCTTGCTTCAATTGCCATATGAACCTACAAACACACGAAACTAGCTTAAATCACTATAATAAACAATAACTAACAACGTAAATGCAAGAAAACAAGATAACAAAGTCGCATAAATATGCTCCTATCATAGTCTTTTAAGCTACTTTCATGTGTTTTCAGGTTTAAAGGACATATTACATGAAATGATGCAATTTGGAGCTTTTTGGAGAAAAATTGAGCCGGAATGTTGTGTATGCTAATGGAGCACGAGGAATGGACAAGTTTGAAGGTCAAAGGAGCTTAAGAAATGAAGAAATAAAAGTGAAGAACAAAGAAGTTGGAAGTTCCTATTCTTGGAGGTTTCCATTTTCGTGAGTTTCTATTATTGGCTTTGGGCTTTGAGATGACCTAAACCCTAATTCCTTGTGGATCCTAAGCCTATGCCGCACCCAAAGCCCTTTTTCATTTAATTTCTGCCAAGTTAAAGCCTAATCTATCTCCCCTAGGGTTTGGGCCGCACCTCTCCCCTTCTAGAACACCAATTTCCTTGCCTTGCAAGGCTTTCTAGAAGCCCTAACCCTAGCCCACTCCTTGCCGCACCCTAGGCCCTTTTTCTCACCAAATTTCTGATTGTTTAACCTATGTTTCTGATGGACTTTAAGCCTTTGCCGCACCTAAACCCTAGCCCATGGTCTAATCTGATTTCTTTAGGGTTTTAGGTGCCTATATATATGTGTTTTACTCCTTGCCGCAGATATCACCCTCTCCATAATTCAGAAATTCGTCCAGCCACTTCCCACTCTGTGCCGCAGCCATTCTACACCTCCATACACCATTCTACACCTCCATACACCACCATACCATCCTAACTCCCTTCTAAAACCAAAATCACATCCAAAAACATCCTAAACCCTCTCTGCCGCAGCAAGGAGAAGAAGAAAGAGGAGCTTGAAGTCAGAAATTCAAAGTGGAATTGTTGGGCGTTTTAGGTGTAATCTTTCTTATGTCTTCGATGTTTCAATTCAATAAATTTTGTGTTGTGAGTATGAGAAACTAAACCCCCTTAGTTGGGGGGTAATTCGAAACCATGTACATGCTTGCAATATGATTTGATTACATTCAGTTGTTATTTCATAAGTTGTGGATTTAATTCGTTCATCTATTTGATTGATAATTTATTTGTGTATGTTGATTGAGAGTGCACGCTTAGTTTTCATGCATGAATATGATGCTAGATTATGAGGGAGTTTCACCTAATAGTTACAATCTTATAATCACAAGTAGTGAAGGTCGCTTGAAAACGATCACGTTGAATGAATTCTTAGCATAAGTTTCATGCAATTCATAGTAACAAATGCTTCGTCAATGCTTATGTTTTTCATAGAACGTAATGATTCGTGCTTGTATCTCTATTATGCAATTCATGTAGGGAACTTGTAGGGAATGTTTTGGGTTGTCGTATGCAATCATCCAACCTAATAACTTGTGGAAAAACTGAGGGTTAATTAGTGCAATTCACGGTTAATTTGGGGCGTTGAGTATTCATAATTTATTGGAAGAACAACTGAAAATCGTTTTGTTTGCAAGTGTGACATGTGTGGAGAAGAACCTCCTAACTAGCCTTTTATCCATCCTTTTCATCCAAAAACGTTTTACAATCTGTTTAGTTTTAAGTCTCTGTTTTGTTTTCAATTTTCGTCCAAAACAAATCCCCCTTTAATTTGAAGTCTTAGATTAGTTAGAAAGTGTTTTGATTTGTGTTTCTAAGTGTTTTGATTCAAGTTTTCACCCAATTTCGTCCAAGTTCTTGTTAGGTTCTCAAAACTGCCCAGAAAGTGGTTTTTAGGCAGTTTTGAGTCATTAGGTTGCTCTTTTGAGTTTTAGGTTTGTTTAAGTGTTTTAACCTTTAGTTTTGCATTCTTTGAGTCTAGTTTAGTGTTTTAAACTTTGTTTTTGAGTTTTTAAGTCCGTTTCCAAGTGTTTAGCAATCCCTCCTAATCCCCGGTCTAGAACGATCCCTACTTACATCTTTGCTACAATTTGATAAAAAGAGGGTTTAATTTGTGTGCTTATCTATTTCGCATCAACTAACAAGATGAAGTTGTTTAGTAGTTATCACCAGAGCCAAAAAGCCTTCAACCCATGCATTTGTTTTTGTAGGATCAGCCCCTTTGAGCCTTATTTAGCCTATTTTTGTTGTTAGCCACATTATCCTTACCTAGCCTAGATTAGGACTATCCATACCCTTGTTCTTAAAGGATAATAAAGCATGACTTAGAGGGAATTCCTTTTGATCAATGTTGTGCAGAAAACTAAGTGTGGGGGAAGGGAAAGTTTGTGTGCCAAAAGAAGTAAGGAGGGCACGGGTTAGACAAAGAAAAAACAAAAGAAAAAAAAAATCGTAGAAAAAGAAAGAAAAAAAAGAAAAAAGTATGAAAAGGAGTTGAAAGAGCATAAAATGAGCTCTAAGTTGGTGGTTGTTGAAGCAAGGGTCCAAAAAGTTGAATTTGACCCTAAGTGTTGCATGAGTCTTCCCCTTGTGTTTCAAAATTGATTTTTGCATGCAAAAGTGAATTCTAAGTGTCAATTTCATTACTTTGTTTATTATTCTTTAAGAATGTTTGTTTATCCTTACCTTTCTTTGTTAGCCAATACCTTAGCCCCGTTACAACCCTTTGCTTCTATCTTGATTGTTATGTGTTTCAATATGTGGAGTTTGGAATTGGTATGAGCATATGATATCCCTGGTTCTCGCATCTAAGTAGTAGCATTCCATTCATGAGATCATATCTAAATGCTTATTAACTCCCGAAAATGCTTTCTTTGTTATACAATATGTGAGCGTTCGTTTTCATATTTACATCAATCTTCTCACATATAACTAGTATAGGGTGTGGAGTTAGAAAATCTGTGTGAAAATTGAGTGCATATCTAGTAAGGACTTGAGCAATTTCTCTAAGGCATGTTACTACATTCAAAATCATGTTTTAAATGGTTATATGTGAACTAGTACGTGGTGACTATGATTAAGTATGTGCTTAAGTGTGAAGATGACTAAAATCTATGGGAATGATGATTTTTAATATGTCATGTACCATTGGAAATCCCTGAGGCGATTGTTGGAAGGTTTAGGTCATGTTTTGTTTCGTTGTTTTGCTCGAGGACTACCAAAAGCTAAGTGTGGAGGAATTTGATAGGAGCATATTTATGCGCCTTAGTTAGCTAGTTCTTATGCATTTATGTTGTGTTTTCTTAGTTAAAGTAGTCTTTTAAGCTATTTTCATGTGTTTTCAGGTTTTAGAGACAAAGTGAGCAAAAGGATGCAATTTGGAGCATTTTGGAGCAAAATTGGGCTAGAATGGAGTTCATGCACATGAAGCACAAGGGATGAAGCTAGGAATGTGTTTTGAAGTTGAAGAATTGAAGATACAAAGATTCCTAATTGAAGTGGGAAAGTGCTTAATTGAAGATGAAATCCTAGTTGAAGAAAGTTTCCTAGTTGAAGTTGGATTCCTAGAAGATTGAAGTTTCCTACTCAAACAAGGTTTCCTACTTGAAGAAGGGAAGTTGAAGCCAAAGAATCAGCTCAAAATAAGGAATCTTATCCAAAACCTCATCCATAACCTTATCTTAGCTTATCTTATCCAAACAAACCTTATCCTATTGATGCGAAATAGATAAGCACACAAATTAAACCCTCTTTTTGTCAAATTGTAGTAAAGATGTAAGTAGGGATCGTTCTAGACCGGGGATTAGGAGGGATTGCTAAACACTTGAAAACTGACTTAAAAACATAAAAACAAAGTTTAAAACACTAAACTAGACTCAAAGAATGCAAAACTAAAGTTTAAAACACTTGAACAAACACAAAACTCAAAACAGCAACCTAATGACTCAAAACTGCCTAAAACCACTTTCTGGGCAGTTTTGAGAACCTAACAAGAACTTGGACGAAATTGGGTGAAGACTTGAATCAAAACACTTAGAAACACAAATCAAAACATATTCTAACTAATCTAAGACTTCAAAATAAAGGGGGACTTGTTTTGGACGAAAATTGAAAACAAAACAGATTGTAAAACGTTTTTGGATGAAAAGGATGGATAAAAGGCTAGTTAGGAGGTTCTTCTCCACACATGTCACACTTGCAAACAAAACGATTTTCAGTTGTTCTTCCAATAAATTATGAATACTCAACGCCCCAAATTAACCGTGAATTGCACTAATTAACCCTCAGTTTTTCCACGAGTTATTGAGTTGGATGATTGCATACGACAACCCAAAGCATTCCCTACAAGTTCCCTACATGAATTGCATAATAGAGATACAAGCAAGAATCATTAAGTTCTATGAAAAACATAAGCATTGACGAAGCATTCGTTACTATGAATTGCATGAAACTTATGCCAAGAATTCATTCAACGCGATCATTTTCAAGCGACCTTCACTACTTGTGATTATAAGATTGTAACTATTAGGTGAAACTCCCTCATAATCTAGCATCATATTCATGCATGAAAGCTAAGTGTGCACTCTCAATCAACATACACAAATAAGTTATCAATCAAATAGATGAACAAATTGAATCCACAACTTATGAAATAACAACTGAATGTAATCAAATCATATTGCAAGCATGTACATGGTTTCGAATCACCCCCTAACTAAGAGGGGTTTAGTTCCTCATACTCGCAAAGCAAAGATACATAAATTTAGAAATTAAAACCCAAAGAAAGAAAACACCTAGAAGACTCCAACTTGGCAGCAAGATCATCAATGATTTCCCTTTCCTCCTTGCTGCGGCAGAGAAGTTTAGAACAGGTTTTGGGTGGTATTTAGGGTGTAGAATGGATGGGGAATGGTAGGGAAAGGTTTAGGGTTGATGGGGGTACGGCTAGGGATGATTTTTGGGCAGAATTTTGGGACTTTGGTGATGGGAAGGTGCGGCAGAATGCAAGGGCAGATTTCTGGCGTGAATGATTGTGTATGAGAGGTGGTGATCTGATCTAGGGGTTATAATGAGTATATATAGGCATCCAAAACCCCAGGGTAATCAGATTAGGGTTTCTAGAAGCCCAAATCCACCAGAAATTAGGTTAAAACAATCAGATTTTTAGTGGGAATAAGGCCTAAGGTGCGGCTAGGGTTAGGGTCCACAAGGAATTAGGGTTTAGGTCATCTAAAAGCCCAAAAACCAACAATAGAAACTCTCGAAAATGGAAACCTCCAAGAATAGAAACTTCCAACTTTAGAAACTTTGGTTTCCAAATCTGAATTCTTTGTTCTTCACTTTCATTTCTTCATTTCTTAAGCTCCTTTGACCTTCAAACTCGTCCATTCCTTGTGCTCCATAAGTAAAAACGCCATTTTTGCTCAATTATGCTCCATTTTGCACTTCCTTGCATACTTTGTCTCTAAAACCTGAAAACACATAAAACTAGCTTAAAAGGCTACGTTAACTAAGAAAACACCATGGAAATGCATAAGAACTAGCTAACTAAGGCGCATAAATATGCTCCTATCACCTCTCTCACCGAAATGGGAAAGGGTAAGTAGTATACAATATCTATTTTTGACTTATCAACCTCAATTCCTTTTTCAGAGATTATGTGACCCAAAACTATGCCTTGTTTCACCATGAAATGACATTTTTCCCAATTTAAAACAAGGTTAGTTTCAATGCATAGTTTCAAGATTAACATGAGATTAGCCAAGAAATCATCGAATGACTTACCAAAAACACTAAAATCATCCATAAAGACTTCAATGATCTTTTCAACATAATCTGAAAAAATACTTACCATGCATCTTTGAAATGTGGCTGGTGCATTGCATAAACCAAATGGCATGCGACGATAAGCAAATGTACCAAATGGGCACGTGAAAGTGGTCTTTTCTTGATCTTCCGGTGTTATGACAATTTGATTATAACCTGAATAACCATCAAGAAAACAATAAAATGCATAACCAGCTAACCTTTCTAGCATTTGGTCAATGAACGGCAAAGGGAAGTGATCCTTCCTTGTGGTGGCGTTGAGCTTCCTATAATTAATGCAAACTCTCTAACCGGTTTGGATACAAGTAGGCACATGCTCATTCTCTTCGTTCTTCACCATAGTGACTTCAGATTTCTTGGGAACAACTTGGACCGACGAAACCCAATGACTATCAGAGATTAGATAGATTACTCCACAATCAAGTAGCTTGATAATCTCCTTTTTCACTACTTCCATCATTGGAGGGTTGAGTCGGCGTTGAGCTTCTCTAAACGATTTAGCCCCCTCCTCCAAGAGTATACGATGCATGCAAGTTATAGGACTTATACCCTTAATGTCGGCCAATGTCCATCCAATGGCTGTTTTGTATTCCCTCAACACCCTCACCAACTTTGCTTCTTCTTGTGCCGTGAGTGTGGATGAGATGATGACGGGCAAAGTCTCGTGGTCTCCCAAGAAAACATACTTCAAATGGCTTGGTAATGGTTTGAGTTCAAAGGATGGTAGATGTATCATTGAAGGAAGCATCTTATTAGTAGAAACGGAATCTGAAATTGGGATTGGAAGCTTACAATATTGTTGTGGCAACGATTCTAAGGTAGCCACCATCTCAGCTACTTCTTCACAAAGGGGCACGGTGATGTGATAAAAACTAACTTTCAAATTAAACCCTCTTATTGACAATTGTAGTAAAGATGTAAGTAGGGATCGTTCTAGACCGAGGATTATGAGGGATTGCTAATCTACTTAAAACTGACTTAAAAACATAAAACTAGGCTTGAAAACACTTAACTATACTCAAAGAACTCAAAACAAACTAAAAAGACTTAAAACATCACAAAACAATCAAATAGATTGAAACTAGACACTAGGAGGTGATTTGGACAAAAATTGACTTTAACTTGACTCAAAACACTTTAAAACACTGAAAACACAAGTTTGAACATATTCTAACTAAATTGACACAATAAAGTAAAGGGGATTGGGTTTTTGACGAATTTAAAGTAAAACAAGTAAACTAAAGACTTAAACAGATTTTGGCATGAAATTGGTGAATTGGATGGATGATAAACTAGCTAGAGGGTTCTTCTCCACACATGATACACTTGCACACAAATCGATTTCCAGTTGCTTTTCCAATAAACCATGAACCTCAATGCCCCAGATTAACTGTGAACAGCACTAATTAACCCTCAGATTTTCCTTAAGTCATTGAATTGGATGGACAACGCATCGGCAACTCAAATTATTCTTCAAAAGTTCCCTACATGAATAGCATAATAAAGATAGAATCAAAGATCATTAAGCTTTGTGAAAATCATAAGCATTGAGAAAGCATTCGTAACTATGATGAACATGATACTCCTGCCAGGAATCTATTTAACACGATTGTGAGTAGCAACCTGCACTACTTATGAATATAAGTTCATAACTATTAGGTGAAACTCCCTTATATTCTAGCATCAAATTCATGCATGCAAACTAAGTATGCATCCTTAATCCACAAACAAGAATAAGTTCTGAATCAAACAGCTAAGTAAATTACATTCACGATTTATAGAATCACAACTGGAAGTAATCAATTCATATTGCAAATATGTTCATGGCTTTGAATTTCCCCCTAGCTAAACCGAGTTTAGCTCCTCATGTTCGCAAAACAAAGATACATAAACTTAGACATTGAAAACAAAAAGATTGAAAACACCTAAATACGTTCCAGCAATCCAACTTGAATGGCACGTCTAAGGGTCCTCCTTCTTCTTCTTTGCTACGGCACAAGGTTTGGGTGAAGCTTTGAGTGATGGATTGTATGAAGGGATGTGTGTTTAGAATGGGATGTGTTAATGGATGGTGTATGGCTGCGGCAAGGGATGTTTCTGTGTGTTTTTGTGGTGATGAATGGTGTCCCCCCCAAAAGCTGCGGCCCACACTAAAATATATCCTAAAGTATGTCAAAACCCTAGGGAATTAAGGCTAGGGTGTGGCAGAAATTGATGGAAAAGGGAATTAAAGTTTTTATTATTTTTGAAAGATTTTAACTCTAAGTCCACAAGGAAAAGGGCTAAGTCAAAACAGAATCCAAAGGGATAAAGGAAAAGGATATGCGGCAAATGAAAAAGGGAAAGAAACATCCCTTGCACGGCAAGGGAAAAGGGAAAGGGTTAGGCGCACAAGGGAAAAGGAAATGGGAAAGGGAAAGGAAAGTGCTTCCTTGTGCGGCAAGGAAGGGAAAGTGCAAGGAAAAGTGCGGCACCACCTTGGAATGGGTTTAGGCCTTCTAGAAACATGTTATTGAGTGTCCTAAAATATTTAGGACACCTCTTTGCAGCTAGAACTTACGTGAATTAGGATGAGGAAAGCTTAGGACAAAATAAGGTAACTTGACTAACATGAAACTCACGGAAAATAAGGGGAAGATTAGCAATTTTGCTAATCTCCGGCAACGGCGCCAAAATTTGATGTGAAATAATCCAACACTCAAATTAAAACCCTATGATTGTAGTACATGTAAGTAGGGATCTGGTGCGAAAATTATATTGACAAACAAATTAAACCCTATTGATGACAATTGTAGTATTTAAGCAAGTAGGGATCGTTCTAGACCGGGGATTAACTAGGGATGCTAATCAACACAAATAAGACTCAAAAACACTAAACTAGACTCTATAGACTCAAAACTAACTTTAAAACACTAACAACAGCAAGAAACAATAAAAAAAAGACTCAATTCTAGACCTAACAAGTGATTTGGACGAAAATAGAACTTCAAAGACTCAAAAGACTTAAAAGAAACAAGTTTTGACTCTAAAAACAAGATTTAAAAGCAAGGGGTTTGGTTTTGACGAATTTAACTTTTAAAACAGAAACTTTGAAAACAAACTTGACAAAAACGATTTGATGGAAATTAAGATGGTGAAAGGCTAGTTAGAGGGTTCCTTCTCCACACATGAAACATATGCATACTACTTGATTTCCAGTTACTCTTTCAACAAACCATGAATGACAATGCCCCAAATTAACTAGATTGCACCAATTAATTCTCAGATTTTCCTAGATTCATTGAATTGAATGGAATACGCATTACAACCAAATTATTCTTATCAAGGACCCTAACTATGGAATACGCATGATAGAGACACATATCAAAAGATCATTAAGTTCAATGGAAATCATAAGCATTGACGAGGCATTCATAACTATGGAATACGCATGTTACTCTTGCCAAGGATTTACTTAACACAATCGTGACTAGCAACTTTTACTACATATGAATATAAGTTAATAACGATTAGGTGAAATTCCCTTATATTCTAGCATCAAATTCATGCATGCAAACTAAGTATGCATCCTTAATCAACACACAAGAACAAGTTATCAATCAAATAGATAAGTAAACCACATTCACGATTTATGAAATCATAACTGGAGGAAATCAAGTCATATAAAACATATGATCATGGCTTTGAATTCCCCTCTAACTATAAAGAAATTAGTTCCTCATGTTCGCAAATAAACAAAGATAAATAAATTTAAACATTAAAACAAAGATAGAAAACACTTAGAAACGCTCCAATAATCCAAGCTTCTTGAATGGCAAGCACGGCTCCAGATTTCTTCCTTCTTCTCCTTGCAAAACTCACGGCACAAGAGGGGTTTTTGGGTGAATGGTGTAGTGAAAATATGGTAGAGGATGGTGAATGAAAGGGTGCGGCAATGGGTTGTATATATAGGCTGAAAATCCCATCTCCTAGGTAGCAAAGGACAAGGTTTTAAAGGCCTAAATTGCATAGGATAATAACATCCAATCCTATAAGGAAAACAAGTCAAAAACCCAAAGGGATTGGGAGATAAGGTGCAGCACAAAGAGTGTGAAATGATAAGGCTTCTAGAAACCAAAATCCTAAAGGAAATAGGGTAGAAAATTCGGCCAAAGTGTGGTTTCTAGAAGGATAATGCAAGGCAGATTTTTAGGCTTCTAGAAAGGTTCTTAGGTGTCATCTTGGTAGGATAAGATAAGGTCTTCTAGAAATCCCATTTTAAGCATCCTAATCTAGTTAGAAACCCTCCTAAGTGGCTGGAATGTGGATAGTTTAGGATAAGGATAAGATAGGATAGGATAAGGTTTGCTTGGATAAGATAAGCTAAGATAAGGTTATGGATGAGGTTTTGGATAAGATTCCTTATCTTGAGCTGATTCTTTGACATTAATTCTTCTTCTTCACATAGGAAACCTTGCTTGAGTAGGAAACTTCATATGTCTAGGAATCCATCTTCAATTAGGACTCCTTTAGTGATTAGGAATCCCAATTCATTTAGGAATGCTTCATTCAAGTCATTTCCTTCTTCAACTAGGAAACTTTGTATCTTCAATTCTTCAACTTTGAAACGCCTTCCTAGCTTCACCAATTCCTCAAATTCGTCCATCCCTTGTGCTTCATGTGCATGAACTCCATTTTAGCCCAATTTTGCTCCAAAATGCTCCAAATTGCATCCTTTTGCTCACTTTGTCTCTAAAACCTGAAAACACATGAAAATAGCTTAAAAGACTAACTTAACTAAGAAAACACAACATAAATGCATAAGAACTAACTAACTAAGGCGCATAAATATGCTCCTATCAGGATCGTTTTACGCTGGGGATTAGAAGGGATGCTAATCTACTCAATTTAAACTTTAAAACACTTAACTAGACTCTTATGATTCAAAACTGACCAAATTGACTCAAAACAGAAAAACTAAGTTAAAAAGACTCAAAACAAACTCTAGGGGAGTGATTTGGATGAATTTAAGATTATGAAGACTCAAAACACAAAATTAGACAGATTTAGACACTTTTCTAACTAATCTAACACACTTAATTAAAGGGGGATTGATTTGGACGAAATTAATTAAACTAAACAGATTGCAAAACAAAGTAAACTAGATCGAAATTGGGTGATTTGAATGGTAAAAACTTAGCCAGAGGATCCTTCTCCACACATGAACTTATGCAACATAAATCGATTTCCAGTATTGTTTCCTTAAACCATGAATGACAATGCCCCAAATTAATTGTGAATGCACTCATTAACTTTCAGACTTCCCTAAATTCATTGAATTGAATGGACAACGCATCACAACCAAATTATTCTTCTCAAGTTCCCTATATGAATAGCATGATAGAGATACATATCAAAGATCATTAAGTTCTATGAAAATCATAAGCATTGACAAGGCATTTGTAACTATGAATTGCATGATACTCTTGCCCAGAATTTACTTAACACGATTGTGACTAGTAAACTCCACTACTTTTAATTATAAGTTCATAACGATTAGGTGAGATTCCCTTATAATTCAGCATCAAATTCATGCATGCAAACTAAGTATACATCCTTAATCAACACACAAGAATAAGTTCTCAATCAAACAGATAAGTAAATCACATTCATGTTTTACGAAACAATAACTGAAGGTAATCAATTCATATTAAACATATGTCCATGGCTTTGAATTCACCTATAACTAAGAAAAACTTGGTTACACATGTTCCTGGCAATTGAAAAGCAAACTGAAATAACATTGAAACTAAAACGAGGGAAGAAAGAACTCTTAGAACTCCAATGGTTGCAGGTGGCTTGCGCACAAGGTCCTCCTTCTTTAATGGAAGGCACGACAAAGGTTTCTTCTTCGCCAAAGTTGCGCCAAAGGTTGTAGAATGGTGTGAATTGCGACTGAATGTGTTTCTGAATTATATGGGGGGTGGTGGTCGAAATTATGGGTAAAAACATATTATTATACGCACGGCAAACCCTAGGGGGAATCAAACTAGGGCCTAAAGGTGCGGCACAAGGGTTTAAATCCACTGGGAAAAAGGTTTGGCCCAATTAATTTCTGAAAAGGATTTGCATAACCCAAATCCACAAGGAAAAGGATTAAAGGTTCCAGCAGATTCTAAGGCTTCTAGAACAAGGAAAAACGCCAGATATATAGGGTCTACAGATGCGAAAATTAACTCAACACACAAATCAAACCCTCTTGTTGACAATTGTAGTATGGATAAGTAGGGATCGTTCTAAACCGAGGATTAGGAGGGATTGCTAATCTACTCTAAACTGACTCAAAAACATAAAAATAAACTTAAAAACACTTAACTAGGCTCAAAGAACTCAAAACAAACTGAAAAGACTCAAAACTAACTAGTATGACTTAAAACAGCTTTAAAACACAAACTAAGACAGATTCTAACTAATTTAACACTCTGAAGTAAAGGGGATTGGGTTTTGGACGAATTTAAAGTAAAAACAAGTAACTAAAGACTTAAAACAGATTTTGGACGAATTTGGTGATTTGAATGGATGATGGGCTAGCTAGAGGGTTCTTCTCCACACATGACACACTTGCATACAAATCAATCTCCAGTTGCTTTTTCTATAAACTATGAATGACAATGCCCTAGATTAACCGTGCCATCACTAATTAACCCTCAAATTTTCCTTTTGTTATTGGATTGGATGACATCATTCGACAAGCCAAAGCATTCTTCAAAAGTCCCCTACATGCACATCATAATAGAGATACAATCAAAGATCATTAAGTTCTATGAAAATCCTAAGCATTGACAAAGCATTCGTAACTATGACATAATGATACTCATGCTAGGAATTTAACTTAATGTGATCGTGACCAGCAACCTTCACTACTTGTGAAAATAAGTTTGTAACGATTATATGACACTCCCTTATATTCTAGCATCAGATTCAAGCATGCTAACTAAGTAGGCCTCCTTAATTAACATACAAGAATAAGTTTTGAATAAAACAGTTAAGCAAATTGCATCCACACTTTATGAAATCACAACTGGAATTAATCAATCCATAATGCAAATATGATCATGGTTTCAAAATTCCCCCTAGCTAAAAGGGGTTTAGTTCCTCATGTTCACAAAACAAAGATAAACAAACTTAAACATTGAAATTAAAAGATAGATTACACCTAAGAATGATCCAGCAATCCAAACTTGAATAGCAAGCACTCCAAGGGGCCTCCTTCTTCTTTTTGTTGCGGCACAAGGGTTGGGTAAAGGTTTGAGTGGTGGTTTGTATGGGAGAATGGCTGAAAGTATGTATGGTGGTGATAGGGTATGTTTCTGAATGGATGAATGGTGCGGCAAGGGATGTTTGGATGTGTTTCTGGCTGTGTGAATGGTGTAAGATGGTGTAAGATAGGTATAAAAGAGTATGTTGATAGGAGCATATTTATGCGCTTTAGTTAGCTAGTTCTTATGCATTTCCATGGTGTTTTCTTAGTTAACGTAGTCTTTTAAGCTAGTTTTATGTGTTTTCAGGTTTTAGAGACAAAGTATGCAAGGAAGTGCAAAATGGAGCATAATTGAGCTAAAATGGCGTTTTTACTTATGGAGCACAAGGAATGGACGAGTTAAAGGTCAAAGGGAGCTTAAGAAATGAAGAAATGAAAGTGAAGAACAAAGAATTCAGAATTAGAACCCAAAGTTTCTAAAGTTGGAAGTTTCTATTCTTGGAGGTTTCCATTTGTGAGAGTTTCTATTCTTGGCTTTGGGCTTCTAGATGACCCATCCTTACATTCTTGGACATTGCCGCACCATAGGCCCATCTCTAAACCCTAACCCTAGCCGCACCATAGGCCTTATTCCCACTAAAAATCTGATTGTTTTAACCTAATTTCTGGTGGATTTGGGCTTCTAGAAACCCTAATCTGATTACCCTAGGGTTTTGGATGCCTATATATACTCATTATAACCCCTAGATCAGATCACCACCTCTCATACACAATCATTCACGCCAGAAATCTGCCCTTGCATTCTGCCGCACCTTCCCATCACCAAAGTCCCAAAATTCTGCCCAAAAATCATCCCTAGCCGTACCCCCATCAACCCTAAACCTTTCCCTACCATTCCCCATCCATTCTACACCCTAAATACCACCCAAAACCTGTTCTAAACTTCTCTGCCGCAGCAAGGAGGAAAGGGAAATCATTGATGATCTTGCTGCCAAGTTGGAGTCTTCTAGGTGTTTTCTTTCTTTGGGTTTTAATTTCTAAATTTATGTATCTTTGCTTTGCGAGTATGAGGAACTAAACCCCTCTTAGTTAGGGGGTGATTCGAAACCATGTACATGCTTGCAATATGATTTGATTACATTCAGTTGTTATTTCATAAGTTGTGGATTCAATTCGTTCATCTATTTGATTGATAACTTATTTGTGTATGTTGATTGAGAGTGCACGCTTAGTTTTCATGCATGAATATGATGCTAGATTATGAGGGAGTTTCACCTAATAGTTACAATCTTATAATCACAAGTAGTGAAGGTCGCTTGAAAACGATCGCGTTGAATGAATTCTTGGCATAAGTTTCATGCAATTCATAGTAACGAATGCTTCGTCAATGCTTATGTTTTTCATAGAACTTAATGATTCTTGCTTGTATCTCTATTATGCAATTCATGTAGGGAACTTGTAGGGAATGCTTTGGGTTGTCGTATGCAATCATCCAACTCAATAACTCGTGGAAAAACTGAGGGTTAATTAGTGCAATTCACGGTTAACTAAGAAATAACAACATAAATGCACAAGAACAGGCTAACTAAGTGATGCGATGAAAGTTAAGCACTCAAATTAAACCCTCTTTTGACAATTGTAGTATATGTATAAGTAGGGATTGTTCTAGACCGGGGATTAGGAGGGATTGCTAATCTAAACTAAACTGACTTACAAAAAGAAACTTAAAAACACTTAACTAGACTCTATAGACTCAAAACACTTAAAAACACAAACTAAAATAGATTCTAACTAGAACTAAACAGATTTGCACGAAATTGGTTGTTTTGGATGGATGATGGGCTAGCTAGAAGGCCTTTCTCCACACATGACACACTTGCATACAAATCAATCTCCAATTGCTTTTCAATAAACTATGACGCTCAACACCCCAGATTAACCGTGATGCACAAATTAACCCTCAGATTTTCCTTTACTCATTGAATTGGATGAATGCATGCGACAACCCAAATCATTCTCTAAAAGTCCCCTATATGAATACATAATAGAGATACAATTAAAGATCATTACGTTCCATGAAAATCATAAGCGTTGACGAGGCAATTGTAACTATGAATGCATGATACGTTTGCCAAGAATTCAATTAACGCGATTGTGACAAGCAACCTTCACTACTCATGAATATAAACTTGTAACGATTAGGTGAAACTGATTTATATCCTAGCATCAAATTCATGCATGAAAACTAAGTATGCATCCTTAATAAACATACACAAATACGTTATGAATAAAATAGATAATTGAATTGCAATCACAACTTATCAAATCACAATTGGAAGAAATCAATTCATATTGCAAATATATTCATGGTTTCAAATTCTCCTCTAGCCAAAAGAGGTTTAGTTCCTCATACTTGCAATTAAACAGAAACAATTGACCAAAGTAGAATACACCTAGAATGCTCCAGCAATCCAAATTGAATGACTAGCACAACTCCAAGCAATCCTCCTTCCTTGCAAACATGCGGCACCAAGGTGTGAGTGGTGAATGGATGGTCTCTTGTAGTGGTGGATGAATATAGGTGAGTTATGGTGAAGGGTGGAGAGTTGTATAGATGATGATGGCCCCCATCTTATGGTGAAGGGTGGATGTATTTATAGGCTAAGGAGATGAGTGTATGGAGTTGTAATGATTGGATGTAATGGGTGTAGTGGGTGAGTGTTGTGGTAATGAGTGGATGTAATGGGTGTAGTGGGTGGATGTTTGGTAGTGAGTGGATGTAATGGGTGTAGTGGATGAGTGTTTGGTAATGAGTGGATGTAATGGGTGTAGTGGGTGAGTGTTGTGGTAATGAGTGGATGTAATGGGTGTAGTGGGTGGATGTTTGGTAGTGAGTGGATGTAATGGGTGTAGTGGATGAGTGTTTGGTAATGAGTGGATGTAATGGGTGTAGTGGGTGAGTGTTGTGGTAATGAGTGGATGTAATGGGTGTAGTGGGTGGATGTTTGGTAATGAGTGGATGTAATGGGTGTAGTGGATGAGTGTTTGGTAATGAGTGGATATAATGGGTGTAGTGGATGAGTGTTTGGTAATGAGTGGATATAATGGGTGTAGTGGATGGATGTTTGGTAATGAGTGGATGTAAAGGGTGTAGTGGATGGATGTTTGGAGTTGTAGGTGATGCGAAATAGATAAGCACACAAATTAAACCCTCTTTTTATCAAATTGTAGCAAAGATGTAAGTAGGGATCGTTCTAGACCGGGGATTAGGAGGGATTGCTAAACACTTGGAAACTGACTTAAAAACTCAAAAACAAAGTTTAAAACACTAAACTAGACTCAAAGAATGCAAAACTAAAGGTTAAAACACTTAAACAAACCTAAAACTCAAAAGAGCAACCTAATGACTCAAAACTGCCTAAAAACCACTTTCTGGGCAGTTTTGAGAACCTAACAAGAACTTGGACGAAATTGGGTGAAAACTTGAATCAAAACACTTAGAAACACAAATCAAAACACTTTCTAACTAATCTAAAACTTCAAAATAAAGGGGGATTTGTTTTGGACGAAAATTGAAAACAAAACAGAGACTTAAAACTAAACAGATTGTAAAACGTTTTTGGATGAAAATGATGGATAAAAGGCTAGTTAGGAGGTTCTTCTCCACACATGTCACACTTGCAAACAAAACGATTTTCAGTTGTTCTTCCAATAAATTATGAATACTCAACGCCCCAAATTAACCGTGAATTGCACTAATTAACCCTCAGTTTTTCCACAAGTTATTAGGTTAGATGATTGCATACGACAACCCAAAACATTCCCTACAAGTTCCCTACATGAATTGCATAATAGAGATACAAGCACGAATCATTACGTTCTATGAAAAACATAAGCATTGACGAAGCATTTGTTACTATGAATTGCATGAAACTTATGCTAAGAATTCATTCAACGTGATCGTTTTCAAGCGACCTTCACTACTTGTGATTATAAGATTGTAACTATTAGGTGAAACTCCCTCATAATCTAGCATCATATTCATGCATGAAAACTAAGCGTGCACTCTCAATCAACATACACAAATAAATTATCAATCAAATAGATGAACGAATTAAATCCACAACTTATGAAATAACAACTGAATGTAATCAAATCATATTGCAAGCATGTACATGGTTTCGAATTACCCCCCAACTAAGGGGGTTTAGTTTCTCATACTCACAACACAAAATTTATTGAATTGAAACATCGAAGACATAACAAAGATTACACCTAAAACGCCCAACAATTCCACTTTGAATTTCTGACTTCAAGCTCCTCTTTCTTCTTCTCCTTGCTGCGGCAGAGAGGGTTTAGGGTGTTTTTGGATGTGATTTTGGTTTTAGAAGGGAGTTAGGATGGTATGGTGGTGCGGCAAGGGGTATGGGTGGTGTAGGGAGGTGTAGAATGGTGTATGGAGTTGTAGAATGGCTGCGGCACAGAGTGGGAAGTGGCTGGACGAATTTCTGAATTATGGAGAGGGTGATATCTGTGGCAAGGAGTAAAACACATATATATAGGCACCTAAAACCCTAAAGAAATCAGATTAGACCATGGGCTAGGGTTTAGGTGCGGCAAAGGCTTAAAGTCCATCAGAAACATAGGTTAAACAATCAGAAATTTGGTGAGAAAAAGGGCCTAGGGTGCGGCAAGGAGTGGGCTAGGGTTAGGGCTTCTAGAAAGCCTTGCAAGGCAAGGAAATTGGTGTTCTAGAAGGGGAGAGGTGCGGCCCAAACCCTAGGGGAGATAGATTAGGCTTTAACTTGGCAGAAATTAAATGAAAAAGGGCTTAGGGTGCGGCATAGGCTTAGGATCCACAAGGAATTAGGGTTTAGGTCATCTCAAAGCCCAAAGCCAAGAATAGAAACTCACGAAAATGGAAACCTCCAAGAATAGGAACTTCCAACTTTAGAAACTTTGGTTGCCAATTCCGACTTCTTTGTTCTTCACTTTTATTTCTTCATTTCTTAAGCTCCTTTGACCTTCAAACTTGTCCATTCCTCGTGCTCCATTAGCATACACAACATTCCAGCTCAATTTTGCTCCAAAAAGCTCCAAATTGCATCATTTCATGTAATATGTCCTTTAAACCTGAAAACACATGAAAGTAGCTTAAAAGACTACTTTAACGAAGAGAACATAACGAAAATGCATAAAAACTAGCTAACTAAAGCGCATAAATATGCTCCTATCAAATTCCCCCACACTTAGCTTTTGCTAGTCCTCGAGCAAAACAAACAAAAGAAAGAAAACAAAACGAAACAAACTAACCAAAACAAAACCTAAACCTTCCAACGTTTGCCTCAGGGATTTCCAATGCACATGACATGTTAAAGATTTGAGTCATCTTTACACAAGCACATACTTAATTAAAGCCACTACTCACTAGTTCACAAGTAATCAATTAAAACAATGCTTTGAATGTAGTAACATGCCTTAGAGAATTCCCTTAATTCCTTACAAGATATACACTCTATTTTCACTCAGATTTTCTAACTCCACACCCTACACTAGTCATATGTGAGAAGATTGATGTAGATATGAAAACGAATGCTCACATATATGTTTCACAAAGAACGCAATTTCTAGAGTTAAGAAGCATGTTTAGATATGATCTCATGAATGGAATGCTACTACTTAGATGCGAGAACCAGTGACACCATATGCTCATACCAAATTCAAACTCCACAAATTGAAACACATAACACTCAAGATAGAAGTTACGGGTTGTAATGGGGCTTAAGGTATTGGCTAACAAAAACGGATATGGAAAACAAACGTTCTTCAAGCAATAGTAAGCAAAGCAATGAAATTGAGACTTAGAATTCACTTAGATTGCAGAAATTAACTTTAACACACAAGGGGGATACTTAAACAACTTCTTAGGGCCGAATTCATTGTTTTGGACCCTTACTTCAACAAACAATACTTTGGAACTCTTTTTCTCAATTTTTCAACTCTTTTTTTTTCAAACTTTTCATATTTTTTTCTTCAACTTTTCTTTTTCCACGAAATTTTTTTTCTTTTCTTTTCTTTGCCGTGCCTTTGGCACACAATTCCTCATGAAAAACACTTCCCCCACACTTATTTTCTGCCAACATAAATCAAAAGGAATTCAATTTGAATCATGCTTTACTATGCTTCAAGAACAAGGGTATGGATAGTCCTAATCTAGGCTAGGTGAGGGTAATGTGGGTTAACAAAGAAAAGGCTAAACAAGGCTCAACGGGGTTAAACTTAAACATATAATGGAGTAGGGTACACGGCTTTTTGGCTAAGGTGGTGGTCACTACACAACTTCATCTTGAATATGTGTTATGCAATTCAATGACATGCTTTGAATGAAATGGGCATGAGTTCTAGCATTTGGAACTAAATGATGAAACGCCTTCTAAGTAGCAACCAAGCAAGGAATAATGAGATCATGCAATTGATGCGAAATAGATAAGCACACAAATTAAACCCTCTTTTTGTCAAATTGTAGCAAAGATGTAAGTAGGGATCGTTCTAAACCGGGGATTAGGAGGGATTGCTAAACACTTGGAAACTGACTTAAAAACTCAAAAACAAAGTTTAAAACACTAAACTAGACTCAAAGAATGCAAAAGTAGAGGTTAAAACACTTAAACAAACCTAAAACTCAAAACAGCAACTAGAAGGCTCAAAACTGCCTAAAAACCACTTTCTGGGCAGTTTTGAGCACCTGCACTAATTTGGACGAAATTTGATGAAAACTTGAATCAGAATACTTAGAAACACAAATCAAAACACTTTCTAACTAATCTAAGACTTCAAATTAAAGGGGGAATAGTTTTGGACAGAATTTGAAAACAAAACAGAAACTTTAATTAACACAGATTGTAAAAACGATTTTGGTGAAAAGGATGGATAAAAGGCTAGTTAGGAGGTTCTTCTCCACACATGTCACACTTGCAAACAAAACGATTTTCAGTTGTTCTTCCGATAAACTATGAATACTCAACGCCCCAAGTTAACCGTGAATTGCACTAATTAACCCTCAGTTTTTCCACAAGTTATTAAGTTGGATGATTGCATACGACAACCCAAAACATTCCCTACAAGTTCCCTACATGAATTGCATAATAGAGAAACAAGCAAGAATCATTACGTTCTATGAAAAACATAAGCATTGACGAAGCATTTGTTACTATGAATTGCATGAAACTTATGCTAAGAATTCATTCAACGCGATCGTTTTCAAGCGATCTTCACTACTTGTGATTATAAGATTGTAACTATTAGGTGAAACTCCCTCATAATCTAGCATCATATTCATGCATGAAAACTAAGCGTGCACTCTCAATCAACATACATAAATAAGTATCAATCAAATAGATGAACCAATTGAATCCACAACTTATGAAATAACAACTGAATGTAATCGAATCAAATTGCAAGCATGTACATGGTTTCGAATCACCCCCCAACTAAGGGGGTTTAGTTCCTCATACTCACAACACAAAGTTTATTAAATTGAAACATCGAAGACATAAGAAAGATTACACCTAAAAAGCCAAAGAATTCCACTTTGAATTCTGCACAGCAGCTCCTCTTTCTTCTTCTCCTTGCTGCGGCAGAGAGGGTTTAGGGGATTTTTGGGTAGTTTTGGATGATTTTGGACGAGGAAGAATGGTGGAAAAATGTCTAGGCTGAGTGTAGGGCACGGCTAGGAAGGTTTGGGGTCAGAAAATATGGAGTTGGGTGAAGGTTGGGCTCGGCAAAGGTGAGGGACAGGTTCTGGCGTGAATGGAGTTTTCTGGATGTGTTTTTGGGTTTTTGAAAGGTAGATAGGATAGTATGGTGGTGCGGCAAGGTGTGGGAATGGTTTATGGAGGTGGAGAATGATGTATGGATGTGTGGAATGGTGCTGGAATCGATGGAAGCTGCGGCAAAAGGTGGGAAAGGTTGCTGGAATGGGTGGTGGCTGCGGCAAGGAGGGGATTAGGGTGATGGTGAATTTCTGATTTGTGTAGAGGGGATCTCCCTTGCGGCTAGGGTGTAGAAACATATATATAGGCACTTAAAAACCCTAGCAAATCAGATTAGGGCCTTTAAAACACAAATCCATCAGAAAAATAGGTTAAGCAATCAGAATTTTAATGAGCAAAGGCCTAGGGTTCGGCAATTAAGTGGGCTAGGGCTAGGGTTTGTAAAATAGGCCTTCTAGAATGGAAAGGTGCGGCATAGGCTTAGGGTCCACAAGGAGTTCGGGTTTAGGTCGTCTAAAAGCCCAAAGCCAAGAATAGAAACTCTCGAAATTGGAAACCTCCAAGAATAGAAACTTCCAACTTTAGAAACTTTGGTTGCCAATTCCGATTTAGGAAAGATCAACCCAAAATGAAACTTTTAGGCTTAGCTTTCCTACATCAAGTAGGAAACCTCAAATCTTCAACTCTTCAATTCCATCCCAACCTTGTGTTCCAAGCATGTCCTTTTCAATCCAAGCTCACTTTTTGCTCCAAAAGCTCCAACTTGCATCATTTCATGTAATACGTCCTTTAACCTGAAAACACATGAAAGTAGCTTAAAAGACTACTTTAACGAAGAAAGCATAACAAAAATGCATAAGAACTAGCTAACTAAGGCGCATAATTATGCTCCTATCAAATTCCCCCACACTTAGCTTTTGCTAGTCCTCGAGCAAAACAAACAAAAGAAAGGAAACAAAACGAAACCAACTTGACCAAAACAAAACCTAAACCTTCCAACGTTTGCCTCAGGGATTTCCAATGCACATGACATGTTAAAGATTGCTATCCCCACAGATTTGAGTCATCTTTACACAAGCACATACTTAATTAAAGCCACCACTTACTAGTTCACAAGTAATCAATTAAAACAATGCTTTGAATGTAGTAACATGCCTTAGAGAATTCTCTCAATTCCTTACAAGATATACACTCTATTTTCACTCAGATTTTCTAACTCCACACCCTACACTAGTCATATGTGAGAAGATTGATGTAGATATGAAAACGAATGCTCACATATATGTTTCACAAAGAACGCAATTTCTAGAGTTAAGAAGCATGTTTAGATATGATCTCATGAATGGAATGCTACTACTTAGATGCGAGAACCAGTGACACCATATGCTCATACCAAATTCAAACTCCACAAATTGAAACACATAACACTCAAGGTAGAAGTTAAGGGTTGTAATGGGGCTTAGGTTGTTGGTTAACAAGGAAAGGATAGGGAAAACAAACGTTCTTCAAGCAATAGTAAGCAAAGCAATGAAATTGAGACTTAGAATTCACTTAGATTGCAGAAATTAACTTTAAAACACAAGGGGAAGACTTAAACAACTCCTTAGGGCCGAATTCATTGTTTTGGACCCTTACTTCAACAAACAATACTTTGGAACTCTTTTTTTTTTTTTTTTTTCAAACTGTTTTTTTTTTTCATACTTTTCACACTTTTTTCTTCATTTTTTCTTTTTCCACGAATTTTTTTTTTCTTTTCTTTGCCGTGCCTATGGCACACAATTCCTCATGAAAAATACTTCCCCCACACTTGGTTTCTGCCAACATAGATCAAAAGGAATTCAATTCGAATCATGCTTTACTATGCTTTAAGAACAAGGTATGGATGGTCCTAATCTAGGCTAGGTGAGGAGAATATGGGTTAACAACAACATAGGCTAAACAAGGCTCAACGGGGTTAAAACCTACAAAACATAATGACATAGGGGATTCATGGCTTTTTGGCTAAGGTGGTGGTCACTACACAACTTCATCTTGAATATGTGTTATGCCAATCAATAACATGCTTTGAATGAAATGGGCATGAGTTCTAGCATTTGGAACTAAATGATGAAACGCCTTCTAAGTAGCAACCAAGCAAGGAATAATGAGATCATGCAACGAATTAGAAAACAAAGAATGCACAGATTTTAACTCTCCAAATAAGCGTTTAGGCTCAAGTCTCACAAGGTTGTAGCGTTAGTTTGAGTTCCTTCCTTCAAGCATGTTACAAAAACTGATTTTTTTTCTTTTATGATTGCATGTGAATTCATAAGTTATAACCACAACTAAGCATAACAAAGAGTAAATCAAACTTTCATCCATGTTAGTCACTTTCTTTAACAGTCATGCACTTAAAAACCAAATCCTCATCATTGTGTTGGAAGGTACCCTAAGACACAAACAAACACACAAAAACAACTCTTTTTGGGTTTTTAAAACAAATTTTTCAAATTTTTATGTAATTTTCGGATTTTTACTTCAAAACACACTAAAACAAATCAAAACTGCTCAAAAACACTTAAAAACAGCAAGGAACAAGTCTTCAAGTTTAGGGTGATAAAATCCCACGAATTTGCATCTAAAACACTTAGTTACCCCCCCCACACTTAAATCAAACATTGTCCTCAATGTTTCAAGCATAAAATCACACTAAACAAAAAGAAACACACAAACAGCAACTAAACAACTAAATAGGCAGATTCGAAATAAACAACAAAGTGAAGAGTTTAGGAACGCAAATCTGGAATTGGAGTGATTCCTTGGTCTTCCTTTGTTGATTTGCATGGGTTGCCTCCCAAGTAGCGCTTTCTTTAACGTCGTACAGCCGGACGAAAAGCCCAATCATTCTCCATTTGTGCCCACGGCTCCCAAAGAAATATCATCCACGGTTTGTTCAACAAAGTTCTCATAATACGGCTTCAAACGGTGTCCGTTCACTTGGAATTCATGACCTGTTTTGAGACTTTGAATCTGGATGGCACCATAAGAAGATATGTTAGTAATAACAAACGGTCCAATCCACTTAGAACGTAACTTACCGGGAAACAAACGTAAACGGGAATTGAACAATAGCACTTTCTGCCCAATTGAGAATGATTTCCCACGGATCATGTTATCATGGAAAGCTTTGGTCTTTTGCTTGTAAATGCTTGCATTATCGTACGCCTCAAGCCGTATCTCATCAAGCTCATTCAATTGCAATCTCCTTTGACTTCCTGCTTCCTCGAGGTTCATGTTAAACTTCTTAATGGCCCAAAGTGCTTTGTGCTCCAATTCAACAGGAAGATGGCACGCCTTGCCATAGACAAGTCGGAAGGGGGACATCCCAATGGGGGTTTTGTACGCCGTACGATACGCCCAAAGTGCATCATCTAACCGTAAGCTCCAATCCTTCCTTGTTGGCCCAACGGTCTTCTCTAGGATTTGCTTGATCTCACGGTTAGAAACCTCGGCTTGCCCATTCGTTTGAGGATGGTAAGGTGTAGAAACCTTATGGGTGACATTGTATTTCCTCAATAACGCTTCAATGGTCCGATTGCAAAAGTGTGACCCTCCGTCACTAATGATCACTCGTGGCATTCCGAACCTCGCAAAAATGTTAGTTCTAATAAAATCTGCAACCACTTTAGAATCATTAGTTCGGGTGGCTTTTGCTTCCACCCACTTCGACACATAATCAACCGCAAGCAAAATATATGTAAAACCATACGAAGAAGGAAAAGGACCCATAAAATCAATACCCCAAACATCAAAAATTTCAACATTTAGGATAGAAACCTGCGGCATTTGGTCCCTAGCACTAATACCACCCATTCGTTGGCATTTATCACATGTTAAGCAAAAAGTTTTAGCATCTTTAAAAATACTAGGCCAATAAAATCCACATTGTAACACCTTAAGGGCTGTGCGTTGTGTACCAAAGTGCCCTCCACATGCATATGTGTGACAAAAACTCAAAATTGAATGACATTCAGAATCGTGCACACAACGACGTATAATCTGATCAGGGCAAAATTTCCATAAGTGCGGATCATCCCACACATAAAACCGTGCATCATGCCTAAGTTTATCACGTTGGTGCCTAGTGAACTCACTTGGAATACGTTTTGACACCAAAAAATTAACAATATCGGCATACCAAGGTGCACTAACCTTAATGGACAGCAATTGTTCATCGGGGAATGTCTCCAAAATCGGCACCAACTCCTCATTATGCACCATTCAGCTTAAGTGGTCAGCCACCACGTTCTCACTTCCCTTCTTGTCCCGAATCTCTATGTCGAACTCTTGAAGTAACAATATCCATCGAATTAGCCGTGGCTTGGCCTCCTTTTTGGTGAGCAAGTACTTCAGAGCTGCATGATCAGTGAAAACAATTACTTTAGTTCCAATTAGATATGATCGAAATTTATCTAAAGCAAAGACAACGGCAAGAAGTTCTTTTTCCGTAGTGGAGTAGTTCAATTGTGCGTCGTTCAACGTCCGGGAGGCGTAGTAAATGACATGCGGCCTCTTGTCCTTTCTTTGTCCTAAAACAGCTCCTAAAGCATAGTCAGACGCATCACACATGAGCTCGAAAGGTAGACTCCAATCCGGTGGAACAATGATGGGTGCCGTGGTCAACAACTCCTTGAGTTGGTTGAATGATTCCGTGCACTCCTTAGTGAATTCAAACGCCACTTCTTTTTGTAGGAGTCGGCAAAGAGGTTGTGCTATCTTCGAGAAATCTTTGATAAACCTACGATAAAATCCTGCATGGCCAAGAAACGAACGAACCTCTCTAACCGAAGTCGGAGAGGGTAAGTGACGTACAAGATCTATTTTCGACTTATCAACCTCAATACCCTTTTCAGAGATTATATGACCTAAAACGATGCCTTGTTTAACCATAAAATGACACTTTTCCCAATTAAGCACAAGGTTAGTTTCAACACAACGTTTTAGGATCACACTTAGATTATGTAAGCAATTATCAAACGAATCACCAAAGACGCTAAAATCATCCATAAACACTTCAATTATCTTCTCTACATAATCAGAAAATATACTCATCATGCATCTTTGAAATGTAGCAGGTGCGTTACATAAACCAAAAGGCATGCGACGATATGCAAATGTACCAAACGGGCATGTAAAAGTGGTTTTTTCTTGGTCCTCAGGTGAAATGACAATTTGATTATAACCAGAATAACCATCAAGAAAACAATAAAAATCATAACCCGCTAACCTCTCAAGCATTTGGTCAATGAACGGCAATGGGAAGTGGTCCTTCCTCGTGGTGGTGTTTAGCTTCCTATAGTCAATGCACACCCTCCAACCGGTTTGAATACGTCGAGGGACAAGCTCATTCTCGGCACTAGCTACCACCGTCACTCCGGATTTCTTTGGCATGCATTGAACGGGCGAAACCCACTTACTATCCGAGATTGGATAGATAACCCCACAATCTAGAAGCTTTATGATCTCCTTTTTCACTACTTCCATCATAGGAGGGTTAAGACGGCGTTGAGCCTCTCTAGTTGGTTTGGCCCCCTCCTCAAGAAATATGTGATGCATACAAGTTGTAGGGCTTATACCTTTAATATCGGCCAATGTCCAACCTAGGGCAGATTTGAACTCCTTCAAAACTCGAAGCAACTTCTCCTCCTCTTGTGCCGTGAGGGAGGAGGAAATGATGGCAGGTAGTGTTTCATTTTCTCCCAAGAAAATGTACTTCAGATGGCTTGGCAAAGGCTTGAGTTCAAGGATAGGTGCCTGAATTATAGAGGGAAGCAATTTGTTAGTCGAAATGGGAATGGACTCACGGTTAGTATACTTACCATCAAGCTTAGGTGAGGACTCAAGGGCAGCCACAATTTCAAGTAATTCCTCTCTAGGGGGCACGGCATGGGATAACTCATGTATGCCGTGGGCATGCATGCAATCAGCCCCCTTTGTTTTGAGTTCCATGCCTTGTGTAATGACTTTTTCAAGCGCATCTTCATTTAAATCGTCGAGATATCCCTGCGCCAAAGAGTCAATTATATCAATAGAAAAGCATGAATGGTCCTCACTAGGGTATTTAATGGAATCAGAAAGATTAAAATTAACAACTTCCCCATCGAATTCCATGGACAAAGTTCCACTATACACGTCAATTTTCGTCCGGGCCGTCTTCATGAATGGCCTTCCAAGTAGAATGGGCAGCGAAGGAGCATGGTCCGATTCATCCATTTCAAGGACATAGAAATCCGCCGGGAAAACTAAATGATTAACCTGCACAAGAACATCTTCCAAAACTCCCTTTGGATAGGCGTTAGATCTATCGGCCAATTGTATTATTACCCCATCATTTTTCAACCCTCCTAAGTTCATAGATGCATAAATGGAATATGGCATAACATTTATAGAAGCACCTAAATCAAGCATGGCAGATTCAAATCTAGTATTCCCAATGACACAAGGAATGGTAAAGCTACCTGGATCTTTGCATTTGGGAGGTAGTTTGCGTTGCAAGATGGCGGACACATTCTCACCTACCTTTACCACTTCCTTAGTCGCCATCCTCTTCCTAGTGGTACACAACTCTTTCAAGAACTTAGCATACCTTGGAACTTGCTTGATTGCATCTAACAAAGGTATGTTAACTTGAACTTTCCTAAAGGTTTCAAGGATATCCTTTTCGGCCTCTTCTTTCTTCGTTTGCATGAACCTACTAGGAAAAGGCACATTTGAAGGGAAAACATTAGTATGAACAGAATTGGACACCTTCTTACCTTTGTGGGACGAATTGGGCAGATTTGGGACATTAGGAACTTGCGGCAAAGAATGCAAAACTAAAGGTTAAAACACTTAAACAAACCTAAAACTCAAAAGAGCAACCTAATGACTCAAAACTGCCTAAAAACCACTTTCTGGGCAGTTTTGAGAACCTAACAAGGACTTGGACGAAATTGGGTGAAAACTTGAATCAAAACACTTAGAAACACAAATCAAAACACTTTCTAACTAATCTAAGACTTCAAAATAAAGGGGGATTTGTTTTGGACGAAAATTGAAAACAAAACAGAGACTTAAAACTAAACAGATTGTAAAACGTTTTTGGATGAAAAGGATGGATAAAAGGCTAGTTAGGAGGTTCTTCTCCACACATGTCACACTTGCAAACAAAACGATTTTCAGTTGTTCTTCCAATAAATTATGAATACTCAACGCCCCAAATTAACCGTTAATTGCACTAATTAACCCTCAGTTTTTCCACAAGTTATTAGGTTGGATGATTGCATACGACAACCCAAAACATTCCCTACAAGTTCCCTACATGAATTGCATAATAGAGATACAAGAACGAATCATTACGTTCTATGAAAAACATAAGCATTGACGAAGCATTTGTTACTATGAATTGCATGAAACTTATGCTAAGAATTCATTCAACGTGATCGTTTTCAAGCGACCTTCACTACTTGTGATTATAAGATTGTAACTATTAGGTGAAACTCCCTCATAATCTAGCATCATATTCATGCATGAAAACTAAGCGTGCACTCTCAATCAACATACACAAATAAATTATCAATCAAATAGATGAACGAATTAAATCCACAACTTATGAAATAACAACTGAATGTAATCAAATCATATTGCAAGCATGTACATGGTTTCGAATTACCCCCCAACTAAGGGGGTTTAGTTTCTCATACTCACAACACAAAATTTATTGAATTGAAACATCGAAGACATAAGAAAGATTACACCTAAAACGCCCAACAATTCCACTTTGAATTTCTGACTTCAAGCTCCTCTTTCTTCTTCTCCTTGCTGCGCCAGAGAGGGTTTAGGGTGTTTTTGGATGTGATTTTGGTTTTAGAAGGGAGTTAGGATGGTATGGTGGTGCGGCAAGGGGTATGGGTGGTGTATGGAGGTGTAGAATGGTGTATGGAGTTGTAGAATGGCTGCGGCACAGAGTGGGAAGTGGCTGGACGAATTTCTGAATTATGGAGAGGGTGATTTCTGCGGCAAGGAGTAAAACACATATATATAGGCACCTAAAACCCTAAAGAAATCAGATTAGACCATGGGCTAGGGTTTAGGTGCGGCAAAGGCTTAAAGTCCATCAGAAACATAGGTTAAACAATCAGAAATTTGGTGAGAAAAAGGGCCTAGGGTGCGGCAAGGAGTGGGCTAGGGTTAGGGCTTCTAGAAAGCCTTGCAAGGCAAGGAAATTGGTGTTCTAGAAGGGGAGAGGTGCGGCCCAAACCCTAGGGGAGATAGATTAGGCTTTAACTTGGCAGAAATTAAATGAAAAAGGGCTTAGGGTGTGGCATAGGCTTAGGATCCACAAGGAATTAGGGTTTAGGTCATCTCAAAGCCCAAAGCCAAGAATAGAAACTCACGAAAATGGAAACCTCCAAGAATAGGAACTTCCAACTTTAGAAACTTTGGTTGCCAATTCCGACTTCTTTGTTCTTCACTTTTATTTCTTCATTTCTTAAGCTCCTTTGACCTTCAAACTTGTCCATTCCTCGTGCTCCATTAGCATACACAACATTCCGGCTCAATTTTGCTCCAAAAAGCTCCAAATTGCATCATTTCATGTAATATGTCCTTTAAACCTGAAAACACATGAAAGTAGCTTAAAAGACTACTTTAACGAAGAGAACATAATGAAAATGCATAAAAACTAGCTAACTAAAGCGCATAAATATGCTCCTATCAGTAGGTCAACACACTTGCACACACAAATGTTGATTTCTAGCCTTCAAATCTTCAAAAACGTCCATCCTCATGTCTCCATGCTTGCACTATCCAATCTTGGCTAAAAAATGCTCTAAAATGCTCCAAAATGCACTTTCTTGCCAACTTTGTTATTATGACCTACAAACACACGAAAATAGCTTAAAATACATAATTAACTAAGAAATAACAACACACATGCACAAGAACAAGCTAACTAAGTCGCATAAATATGCTCCTATCAAATTCCCCCACACTTAGCTTTTGCTAGTCCTTGAGCAAAACGAAACAAACAAAACAAACAAAATAAAACCTAGACCTTCCAATAATTGCCTCAGGGATTTCCAATGAAACATGACATGCCAAAGATCACTACTCACATGAATTTTAGCAATCCTTACCCTCGAGCATACACTTAATCATAGTCACCACTTACTAGCTCGCATTTAATCAATTAAAACAACATTTTGAATGTAGTAACATGCCTTAGAGAATTCCCTCAATTCCTCACCGGATTCTCTCTTATTTTCGCACAAGACTTTCTGACTATACTCCCTATACTGGGTATATGTGAGAAGATTCATGTAAACATGAAACTAGTACTCACATATGCTTTAAAAAAAGAAGGCAATTTTTGGAATTATTAATGCATGTATATATATATGATCTCATGAACGGAATGCTACTACTTAGAAGCGAGAACCAAGGATTCCGTATGCTCATACCAATTCCAAACTCCACAGATGATAGGAGCATATTTATGCGACTTAATTGGCTTGTTCTCGTGCATTTATGTTATGTTTCGTTAGCTATTTTAGTGTTTAAAGTTACTTTTGTGTGTTTTCAGATTCTAAAGGCAAAGTATGCATTTTGGAGCCTTTTGGAGCAAAATGGAGCTTGGAATGGTTATCACATGTTTGGAGCAAAAGGAATGGACGTAATTGAAGATGTGAAGAAGTAAGGATTCCTAATTGACGAAGGATTCCTAATCACATGAGGATTCCAAGAAGAGCAAGGATTCCTACTCCAACAAGGATTCTTACTCCAAGAAGGATTCCTACTTGAAGCAGGAAAGTTAAGCCAAGGTTTCCTACTTTGGTTTGACCTTTCCTAAGTATCCCTAAGTGTTATCAACTTTGAAGGCTTCCTAAGCACTCTAGGACATCAAACACACATTCCTTGCATAAAACCACCCCTTGCCGTGCAAGGGAGAGGATTCTTTCCTATTTCCTTGCCTTAAATCACTTTCCTAATCCATTCTAATCCTTGCCGCACCCTTTACCTACTTTCCCTTAAGTTTCTGATTTGATTTCCTATTTTCTAGAAGCTTTTGACTTAATTTCTGTTTACCAAAATAGCCTAGGGTTTTTAATTTCCTAATCCCTTTAAATAAACATCCTTGTGCAGCCACAAACATCCCCATTCATCCAGAAATTCACCATTCACGCCAGAAACTGAACTCCGTCTTCAACAGCCCCATTCCTTCACCATTCACCATATTTTCTAACCCAAAACCACCCTAGCCGCACCACCCATCGTCCCTAAACACTTCCATACGTCCTCCATCCATTCTATATCATTCAATAACCCAAGAAACCACCAACATCCAATCTGCCACAAGCAAGGAAAGGGGACAGATTCACTCAATTGTTTGGCTCTTCATTCTGAGTTGTTGAACAATTTTAGGTGTATTCTATCTTATATTTCAATGTCTAATTCATGTAATCTTTGTTTTGCTTTGAGTATGATTGGCTAAATTCGTTTTGGCTAAGGGTGTATTCAAAACCATGATTATATATGTGAAATAAGTTGATTACTTCCAGTTATCGTTGCATAAGTCGTGAATACAATTTGCTTAACCGTTTGATTTAGAACTTATTCTTGTATGTTGATTGAGAGTGCACGCTTAATTTGCATGCTTGAATTTGGTGCTAGGATATAAGTTTGTTTCACCTAATCGTTATGAATTTATATTTGCAAGTAGTGAAGGTCGCTAGACACGATCGTGTTAAGTAGATTCCTGGCAAGAGTATTGATGTGGAAATTAACTAGCACTCAAATTAAACCCTCTTTTTATCAATTGTAGCAATGTATGTAAGTAGGGATCGTTCTAGACCGGGGATTAGGAAGGATTGCAAAATCACTTGGAATTGACTCAAAAACGTAAAAACGAGTTTAAAACACTAAAATAAACTCAAAGAATGCAAAACTAAACTTTAAAACACCAAAACAAACCAAAAGACTCAAAACAGCACCAAAACACTCAAAACTGCCTTAAAAACACAATCTGGGCAGTTTTGGACACTAAGCACCAAATTGGACGAATTTGGGTTTTAACTTGACCTAAGACACTTAAAAACACAAACTAAACACTTACTGATGCGAAATAGATAAGCACAAAAATTAAACCCTCTTTTTGTCAAATTGTAGCAAAGATGTAAGTAGGGATCATTCTAGACCGGGGATTAGGAGGGATTGCTAAACACTTGGAAACTGACTTAAAAACTCAAAAACAAAGTTTAAAACACTAAACTAGACTCAAAGAATGCAAAACTAAAGGTTAAAACACTTAAACAAACCTAAAACTCAAAACAGCAACCTAATGACTCAAAACTGCCTAAAAACCACTTTCTGGGCAGTTTTGAGAACCTAACAAGAACTTGGACGAAATTGGGTGAAAACTTGAATCAAAACACTTAGAAACACAAATCAAAACACTTTCTAACTAATCTAAGACTTCAGAATAAAGGGGGATTTGTTTTGGACGAAAATTGAAAACAAAACAGAGACTTAAAACTAAACAGATTGTAAAACGTTTTTGGATGAAAAGGATGGATAAAAGGCTAGTTAGGAGGTTCTTCTCCACACATGTCACACTTGCACACAAAACGATTTTCAGTTGTTCTTCCAATAAATTATGAATACTCAACGCCCCAAATTAACCGTGAATTGCACTAATTAACCCTCAGTTTTTCCACAAGTTATTAGGTTGGATGATTGCATTCGACAACCCAAAACATTCCCTACAAGTTCCCTACATGAATTGCATAATAGAGATACAAGCACGAATCATTACGTTCTATGAAAAACATAAGCATTGACGAAGCATTTGTTACTATGAATTGCATGAAACTTATGCTAAGAATTCATTCAACGCGATCGTTTTCAAGCGACCTTCACTACTTGTGATTATAAGATTGTAACTATTAGGTGAAACTCCCTCATAATCTAGCATCATATTCATGCATGAAAACTAAGCGTGCACTCTCAATCAACATACACAAATAAATTATCAATCAAATAGATGAACGAATTAAATCCACAACTTATGAAATAACAACTGAATGTAATCAAATCATATTGCAAGCATGTACATGGTTTCGAATTACCCCCCAACTAAGGGGGTTTAGTTTCTCATACTCACAACACAAAATTTATTGAATTGAAACATCGAAGACATAAGAAAGATTACACCTAAAACGCCCAACAATTCCACTTTGAATTTCTGACTTCAAGCTCCTCTTTCTTCTTCTCCTTGCTGCGGCAGAGAGGGTTTAGGGTGTTTTTGGATGTGATTTTGGTTTTAGAAGGGAGTTAGGATGGTATGGTGGTGCGGCAAGGGGTATGGATGGTGTATGGAGGTGTAGAATGGTGGCTGGAAGGGTAGAATGGTTGCGGCAAGGTGGTATATGGGTGATGGTGGCTGCGGCAAGGTGGGGAAATAAGGTTGGAATAATTTCTGAATTGTGTCTAGAGATGATACCTGCGGCAAGGAGTAAAACACATATATATAGGCACCTAAAACCCTAAAGAAATCAGATTAGACCATGGGCTAGGGTTTAGGTGCGGCAAAGGCTTAAAGTCCATCAGAAACATAGGTTAAACAATCAGAAATTTGGTGAGAAAAAGGGCCTAGGGTGCGGCAAGGAGTGGGCTAGGGTTAGGGCTGCTAGAAAGCCTTGCAAGGCAAGGAAATTGGTGTTCTAGAAGGGGAGAGGTGCGGCCCAAACCCTAGGGGAGATAGATTAGGCTTTAACTTGGCAGAAATTAAATGAAAAGGGCCTAGGGTGCGGCATAGGCTTAGGATCCACAAGGAATTAGGGTTTAGGTCATCTCAAAGCCCAAAGCCAAGAATAGAAACTCACGAAAATGGAAACCTCCAAGAATAGGAACTTCCAACTTTAGAAACTTTGGTTGCCAATTCCGACTTCTTTGTTCTTCACTTTTATTTCTTCATTTCTTAAGCTCCTTTGACCTTCAAACTTGTCCATTCCTCGTGCTCCATTAGCATACACAACATTCCGGCTCAATTTTGCTCCAAAAAGCTCCAAATTGCATCATTTCATGTAATATGTCCTTTAAACCTGAAAACACATGAAAGTAGCTTAAAAGACTACTTTAACGAAGAGAACATAACGAAAATGCATAAAAACTAGCTAACTAAGGCGCATAAATATGCTCCTATCAAATTCCCCCACACTTATCTTTTGCTAGTCCTCGAGCAAAACAAAGAAACAAAAGAAAAACAAAATGAAACAAAACAAACAAAACACAGCCTAAACCTTCCAACGTTTGCCTCAGGGATTTCCAATGCACATGACGTATTAAAGATTGTTATCCCCACAGATTTGAGTCATCTTTACACAAGCACATACTTAATTAAAGCCACTACTCACTAGTTCACTAGTAATCAATTAAAACAATGCTTTGAATGTAATAACATGCCTTAGAGAATTCCCTCAATTCCTTACAAGATATACACTCTATTTTCACTCAGATTTTCTAACTCCACACCCTGTACTAGTCATATGTGAGAAGATTGATGTAGATATGAAACGAATGCTCACATATATGTTTCGCAATTTCTAGAGTTTAAGAAGCATGTTTAGATGCGAGAACCAGTGACACCATATGCTCATACCAAATTCAAACTCCACAAATTGAAACACATAACACTCAAGATAGAAGTTACGGGTTGTAATGGGGCTTAAGGTATTGGCTAACAAAAACGGATATGGAAAACAAACGTTCTTTAAAACAATAGTAAGCAAAGTATGGAAATCGAAACTTAGAATTCACTTTAGTATGCCGAAATCAATTTCAAAACAGAAGGGGAGACTCAAACAATGAATTAGGGCCGAATGCAACTCTTTGGACCCTTTCTTCAACAACCAATACTTTGGAACTCTTTTTCACATGCTTTTCGACTATTTTGCATGTTTTTCACAAATTTTCTTCTTTTTTTTTTTTTCTCATTTTTTCTCTTCTTTGCCGTGCCTCATTCAAGACTTTGGCACATCCCCATATCACTAATCCTTCCCCCACACTTGTTTCCCGCACACATTGATCAAAAGGAATTCATCTTGCGTTAACCTTTACTATGTTTTAAGAACAAGGGTGTGGATGGTCCTAATCTAGGCTAGGTGAGGAAAACATGGGTTAACAAAGAACGAAGGCTAACAAGGCTCAATGGGGTTAAAAACCTACAAATCACAATGACATAGGGCACACGGCTTTTTGGCTAAGGTGGTGGTCACTACACAACTTCATCTTGAATATGTGTTATGCAATTCAATGACATGCTTTGAATGAAATGGGCATGAGTTCTAGCATTTGGAACTAAATGATGAAACGCCTTCTAAGTAGCAACCAAGCAAAGAATAATGAGATCATGCAACGACTTTAGAAAACAAAGAATGCACAGATTTTAACTCTCCAAATACACATTTAGGCTCAAGTCTCACAAGGTTGTAGCGTTAGTTTGAGTTCCTTCCTTCAAGCATGTTACAAAAACTGATTTTTTTCTTTTATGATTGCATGTGAATTCATAAGTTATATCCACAACTAAGCATAACAAAGAGTAAATCAAACTTTCATCCATGTTAATCACCCTCTTTAACAGCCATGTAATTACAAACCGAATCCTCATCATTGTGTTGGAAGGTACCCTAAGACACAAACAAACACACAAAAACAACTCTTTTTGGGTTTTTAAAACAAATTTTCAAATTTTTATGTGATTTTCGGATTTTTACTTCAAAACACACTAAAACACACCAAAACTGCTCAAAAACACTTAAAAACAGCAAGGAACAAGTCTCCAAGTTAAGGGTGATAAAATCCCACGAATTTGCATCTAAAACACTTAGTAACCCCCCCACACTTAAATCCAACATTGTCCTCAATGTTTCAAGCATAAGATCACACTAAACAAAAAGAAACACACAAACAGCAACTAAAACAACTAAATAGGCAGATTCGAAATAAACAACAAAGGGAAGAGTTTAGGAACGCAAATCTGGAATTGGAGTAATTCCTTGGTCTTCCGTTGTTGAATTGCATGGGTTGCCTCCCAAGTAGCGCTTTCTTTAACGTCGTACAGCCGGACGAAAAGCCCAATCATTCTCCATTTGTGCCCACGGCACCCAAAGAAATATCATCCACGGTTTGTTCAACAAAGTTCTCAAAATATGGCTTCAAACGGTGTCCGTTCACTTGGAATTCATGACCTGTTTTGAGACTTTGAATCTGGATGGCACCATAAGAAGATATGTTAGTAATAACAAACGGTCCAATCCACTTAGAACGTAACTTACCGGGAAACACACGTAAACGGGAATTGAACAATAGCACTTTCTGCCCAATTGAGAATGATTTCCCACGGATCATGTTGTCATGGAACGCTTTGGTCTTTTGCTTGTAAATGCTTGCATTATCGTACGCCTCGCGCCGTATCTCATCAAGCTCATTCAATTGCAATCTCCTTTGACTTCCTGCTTCCTCGAGCTTCATGTTAAACTTCTTGATGGCCCAAAGTGCTTTGTGCTCCAATTCAACAGGAAGATGGCACGCCTTGCCATAGACAAGTCGGAAGGGGGACATCCCAATGGGTGTTTTGTACGCCGTACGATACGCCCAAAGTGCCTCATTAAGTCGTAGACTCCAATCCTTCCTCGTTGGCCCAACGGTCTTCTCTAGGATTTGCTTGATCTCACGGTTGGAAACCTTGGCTTGCCCATTAGTTTGAGGATGGTAAGGTGTAGAAACCTTATGGGTGACACTGTATTTCCTCAATAACGCTTCAATGGTCCGATTGCAAAAGTGTGACCCTCCGTCACTAATGATCACTCGTGGCATTCCGAACCTTGCAAAAATGTTAGTTCTAATAAAATCTGCAACCACTTTAGAATCATTAGTTCGGGTGGCCTTTGCTTCCACCCACTTCGACACATAATCAACCGCAAGCAAAATATATGTAAAACCATACGAAGAAGGAAAAGGACCCATAAAATCAATACCCCAAACATCAAAAATTTCAACATTTAGGATAGAAACCTGCGGCATTTGGTCCCTAGCACTAATACCACCCATTCGTTGGCATTTATCACATGTTAAGCAAAAAGTTTTAGCATTTTTGAAAATACTAGGCCAATAAAATCCACATTGTAACACCTTAAGGGCTGTGCGTTGTGTGCCAAAGTGCCCTCCACATGCATACGTGTGACAAAAACTCAAAATTGAATAACATTCAGAATCGTGCACACAACGACGTATAATCTGATCGGGGCAAAATTTCCATAAGTACGGATCATCCCACACATAAAACCGTGCATCATGCCTAAGTTTATCACGTTGGTGCCTAGTGAACTCACTTGGAATACGTTTTTACACCAAATAATTAACAATATCGGCATACCAAGGTGCACTAACCTTAATGGACAGCAATTGTTCATCGGGGAATGTCTCCAAAATCGGCAAAGACTCCTCATTATGCACCATTCGGCTTAGGTGGTCAGCCACCACGTTTTCACTTCCCTTCTTGTCCTGAATCTCTATATCGAACTCTTGAAGTAGCAATATCCATCGAATTAGCCGTGGCTTGGCCTCC
Organism: Malus sylvestris; assembly: GCF_916048215.2. NCBI lineage: Eukaryota > Viridiplantae > Streptophyta > Magnoliopsida > Rosales > Rosaceae > Malus > Malus sylvestris. The sequence continues at coordinate 21,642,506 of NC_062270.1, forward strand.
TTTTTGGTGAGCAAGTACTTCAGAGCTGCATGATCAGTGAAAACAATTACTTTAGTTCCAATTAAATATGATCGAAATTTATCTAAAGCGAAGACAACGGCAAGGAGTTCTTTTTCCGTAGTGGAGTAGTTCAATTGTGCATGGTTCAACGTCCGTGAGGCGTAGTAAATGACATGCGGCCTCCTGTCCTTTCTTTGTCCTAAAACAGCTCCTAAACCATAGTCGGACGCATCACACATGAGCTCGAAAGGTAGACTCCAATCTGGTGGAACAATGATGGGTGCCGTGGTTAACAACTCCTTGAGTTGGTTGAATGATGCCGTGCACTCCTTGGTGAATTCAAATGATAGGAGCATATTTATGCACCTTAGTTAGTTAGTTCTTATGCATTTATGTTGTGTTTTCTTAGTTAAAGTAGTCTTTTAAGCTATTTTCATGTGTTTTCAGGTTTTAGAGACAAAGTGAGCAAAAGGATGCAATTTGGAGCATTTTGGAGCAAAATTGGGCTAGAATGGAGTTCATGCACATGAAGCACAAGGGATGGACGAATTTGAAGGATTGATGAAGCTAGGAATGTGTTTTGAAGTTGAAGAATTGAAGATACAAAGATTCCTAATTGAAGTGGGAAAGTGCTTAATTGAAGATGAAATCCTAGTTGAAGTTGGATTCCTAGAAGATTGAAGTTTCCTACTCAAACAAGGTTTCCTACTTGAAGAAGGGAAGTTGAAGCCAAAGAATCAGCTCAAGTGAAGAAACCTTATCCAAAACATTATCCAAACCCTATCCTATCCAATCCTATCTTATCTTATCCTATCCTAATCCTATCCTAATTTAATTCCACCTGCATGGGGGATTTATTTTCAGATTAGGACACATTAAAATTGGTTTCTAGAAGCCCTTATCCACTCCTACAAAGGTGCCACACCTTATCCCTTGTTTTTTCTAGAAATCAGGCACAAAACAACCTTTCTAGAAGGCCTTATCCCTTGTCCTACAAAAGTGACGCCCCAAACCTCTCTAGAACTTCTAGAAACCTGATTATTCCTTTCCCCCTTGGTTTCTAAAAGCCTTAGCCTTTTCCTTCAAGGATTGTGTGTTATTATCCTATACAAATTAGGCCTTTAAATCCTTTTCCTTTGCTACATAGGGGCTGCGAATTTCAGCCTATAAATACCATCTTTTGCTGCACCATTTAGTCACCATCCTCTACCATATTTTCACTACACCATTCACCCAAATATACCTTGTGTGCCGTGAGTTTGCAAGGAGAAGAAGGAAGACAACTTGGATTGTGGAGCGTTTCTAGGTGTTTTCTATCTTTGTTTTAATGTTTAAATTTATTTATCTTTGTTTATTTGCGAGTATGAGGAACTAAACCCCCCTTGGCTAGGGGGGGATTCGAAACCATGATTATGCTTGCTATATGATTTGATTACTTCTAATTGCGTTTCATAAGTTGTGATTTCAATTTGCTTATTGATAGGAGCATATTTATGCGCCTTAGTTAGCTAGTTCTTATGCATTTCCATGGTGTTTTCTTAGTTAACGTAGCCTTTTAAGCTAGTTTTATGTGTTTTCAGGTTTTAGAGACAAAGTATGCAAGGAAGTGCAAAATGGAGCATAATTGAGCAAAAATGGCGTTTTTACTTATGGAGCACAAGGAATGGACGAGTTTGAAGGTCAAAGGAGCTTAAGAAATGAAGAAATGAAAGTGAAGAACAAAGAATTCAGATTTGGAAACCAAAGTTTCTAAAGTTGGAAGTTTCTATTCTTGGAGGTTTCCATTTTCGAGAGTTTCGATTCTTGGTTTTTGGGCTTTTAGATGACCTAAACCCTAATTCCTTGTGGACCCTAACCCTAGCCGCACCTTAGGCCTTATTCCCACTAAAAATCTGATTGTTTTAACCTAATTTCTGGTGGATTTGGGCTTCTAGAAACCCTAATCTGATTACCCTAGGGTTTTGGATGCCTATATATACTCATTATAACCCCTAGATCAGATCACCACCTCTCATACACAATCATTCACGCCAGAAATCTGCCCTTGCATTCTGCCGCACCTTCCCATCACCAAAGTCCCAAAATTCTGCCCAAAAATCATCCCTAGCCGTACCCCCATCAACCCTAAACCTTTCCCTACCATTCCCCATCCATTCTACACCCTAAATACCACCCAAACCCTGTTCTAAACTTCTCTGCCGCAGCAAGGAGGAAAGGGAAATCATTGATGATCTTGCTGCCAAGTTGGAGTCTTCTAGGTGTTTTCTTTCTTTGGGTTTTAATTTCTAAATTTATGTATCTTTGCTTTGTGAGTATGAGGAACTAAACCCCTCTTAGTTAGGGGGTGATTCGAAACCATGTACATGCTTGCAATATGATTTGATTACATTCAGTTGTTATTTCATAAGTTGTGGATTCAATTCGTTCATCTATTTGATTGATAACTTATTTGTGTATGTTGATTGAGAGTGCACACTTAGTTTTCATGCATGAATATGATGCTAGATTATGAGGGAGTTTCACCTAATAGTTACAATCTTATAATCACAAGTAGTGAAGGTCGCTTGAAAACAATCGCGTTGAATGAATTCTTGGCATAAGTTTCATGCAATTCATAGTAACGAATGCTTCGTCAATGCTTATGTTTTTCATAGAAATTAAGGATTCTTGCTTGTATCTCTATTATGCAATTCATGTAGGGAACTTGTAGGGAATGCTTTGGGTTGTCGTATGCAATCATCCAAGTCAATAACTCGTGGAAAAACTGAGGGTTAATTAGTGCAATTCACGGTTAATTTGGGGCGTTGAGTATTCATAATTTATTGGAAGAACAACTGAAAATCGTTTTGTTTGCAAGTGTGACATGTGTGGAGAAGAACCTCCTAACTAGCCTTTTATCCATCCTTTTCATCCAAAAACGTTTTACAATCTGTTTTGTTTTAAAGTTTCTGTTTTGTTTTCAATTTTCGTCCAAAACAAGTCCCCCTTTATTTTGAAGTCTTAGATTAGTTAGAATATGTTTTGATTTGTGTTTCTAAGTGTTTTGATTCAAGTCTTCACCCAATTTCGTCCAAGTTCTTGTTAGGTTCTCAAAAACCGCCCAGAAAGTGGTTTTAGGCAGTTTTGAGTCATTAGGTTGCTGTTTTGAGTTTTGTGTTTGTTCAAGTGTTTTAAACTTTAGTTTTGCATTCTTTGAGTCTAGTTTAGTGTTTTAAACTTTGTTTTTATGTTTTTAAGTCAGTTTTCAAGTGTTTAGCAATCCCTCCTTATCCCCGGTCTAGAACGATCCCTACTTACATCTTTACTACAATTTGACAAAAAGAGGGTTTAATTTGTGTGCTTATCTATTTCGCATCACTTATCTATGTGAATTAAAACGTATTCTTGTATGTTGATTGAGGGTCGACACTTAGTTTGCATGCATGAATTTGATGCTAGGATATAAGGGAATTTCACCTAATCGTTATGAACTTATATTCACAAGTAGTAAAGGTTGTTGATCACAATCGTGTTAAGTAAATTCTTGGCATAAGTTTCATGCAATCATAGTAACAAGTGCTTCGTCAATGCTTATGGTTTTCATAGAACTTAATGATTCTTGCTTGTATCTCTATTATGCAATCATGTAGGGGACTTGTGGGGAATGCTTTGGGTTGTCGTATGCAATCATCCAATTCAATAACATTAGGAAAATCTGAAGGTTAATTTAAGCGGACCTAATTAACTTGGGGCATTGAGAATTCATGGTTTATTGAAAAGCAATTAGAGATCGTTTTCTATGCAAGTGTGACATGTGTGGAGATGAACTCCTTAGCTAGCCTTCCATCCATCCATTTAAACCAAATTCGTTTTAGAGTCTTTTCAATTTACAAAGTTTTGTTTTGTTTTCAAAATTCGTCCAAAATCAATCCCCCTTTAGTTTTAAGTGTCATATTAGTTAGAAACCCATTTAGTTTGTGTTTTTAGGTGTCTTGAGTCAAGTTTAAACCAATTTTCGTCCAAATTCTTCCCTAGTGTCCAAAACTGCCCAGAAAGTGGTTTTAAGGCAGTTTTGAGTGTTTATTTGCTGTTTTGAGTCTTTTGGTTTGTTTTAGTGTTTTAAAGTTTAGTTTTACATTCTTTGAGTCTAGTTAGTGTTTTAAACTTGTTTTTACGTTTTTGAGTCAAGTCCAAGTGATTTTGCAATCCCTCCTAATCCCCGGCCTAGAACGATCCCTACTTACATACTTGCTACAATTGATAAAAAGAGGGTTAATTTGAGTGTCAACATAATTTTCACATCAAATTTTGGCGCCATTGCTAGGGATTAGCAAAGTTGCTAATCCCTTGGATTGTTTTATTTCAATTTGTTTTAATTGAGTCCAGATTTTTACTTTGTTTTTGTTTCTTGTTTTTAGGTACTAGTTTATGACTCGGAGCTCTCATCCGGTTCGCAAACACATCTTGGACTTTGACGACGATTTTGAACGAGAGTTGAGACAAAAGAGGAAGAATCCAGAACCTAGTGAATCAAGTTCAAATTCGGAAACCGAAGTTGAGATTGAGGAAGAGGAACCCACGGCACAGGTGGGTGAAGTGGAGACAGTCATGGCACAAGACAATCGTACAATCAAGGAGCTCTTGGCTTCGGGATTGGACAATGCCGCACCTCTATGTATTCAATATCCGGCGGCTGCACAAGGAAAGACCGAGGAATTCGAGTTAAAGTCAAGTTTGCTACACCATATTCCAAAGTACCATGGGTTGTCCATGGAGGATCCTAACAAGCATTTGAAAGAATTCGAGGTGGTGTGTTCAAGCATGACTCCAATCAATGTCGACGGGAGTATATTGAAGATGAAGGCCTTTCCCTTTTCTCTCATGGAAAAGGCGAAAGATTGGTTGTATGAATTAGCTCCCGGAACGGTCACATCTTGGGAAAGCATGAAGCGAGCTTTCTTGGAGAAGTTTTTCCCAACTTCTCGAGTCATCCTCCTACGAAAAAGGATAAGTGGAATTCAACAAGAAGAAGGTGAGTCTTTTCCTACATATTATGAACGTTTTAAATCTCTTGTTGCTTCTTGTCCACAGCATCAAATGAAGGAGGAGCTTCTTCTACAATACTGATAGGAGCATATTTATGCGCCTTAGTTAGTTAGTTCTTATGCATTTATGTTGTGTTTTCTTAGTTAAGTTAGTCTTTTAAGCTATTTTCATGTGTTTTCAGGTTTTAGAGACAAAGTGAGCAAAAGGATGCAATTTGGAGCATTTTGGAGCAAAATTGGGCTAAAATGGAGTTCATGCACATGAAGCACAAGGGATGGACGAATTTGAGGAATTGGTGAAGCTAGGAAGGCGTTTCAAAGTTGAAGAATTGAAGATACAAAGTTTCCTAGTTGAAGAAGGAAATGACTTGAATGAAGGATTCCTAAATGAATTGGGATTCCTAATCACTAAAGGAGTCCTAATTGAAGGTGGATTCCTAGATATATGAAGTTTCCTACTCAAGCAGGGTTTCCTACATGAAGAAGAAGAATTAAAGCCAAAGAATCAGCTCAAGATAAGGAGTATTATCCAAAACCTCATCCATAACCTTATCTTAGCTTATCTTATCCAATCAAACCTTATCCTATCCTATCTTATCCTAATCCTAATCTACCTATATTTCAGCTACAAAAGGGATTTCTTTTCCTATTTGGAGACTTAAAACCTGATTTCTAGAAGCTTTATCCCTTCCTACAAAGGTGCCACACCTTATCCCTTGTTTGTTCTAGAAATCAGCCACAAAACAACCTTTCTAGAAGGCCTTATCCCTTGTCCTACAAAAGTGACGCCCCAAACCTTTCTAGAACTTCTAGAAACCTGATTATTCCTTTCCCCCTTGGTTTCTAAAAGCCTTAGCCTTTTCCTTCAAGGATTGTGTTTTATTATCCTATACAAATTAGGCCTTTAAATCCTTTTCCTTTGCTACATAGGGGCTGCGAATTTCAGCCTATAAATACCATCCCTTGCTGCACAAATCATTCACCACCCTCTACCATATTTTCACTACACCATTCACCAATCATCCCTCATTGTGCCGTGAGTTTGCAAGGAGAAGAAGGAAGACAACTTGGAGCCGTGCATGCCATTCAAGACGTTGGATTGTCGGAGCGTTTCTTGGTGTTTTCTATCTTTGTTTCAATGTTTAAATTTATTTATCTTTGTTTGTTTGCGAACATGAGGAACTAATTTCTTTATAGTTAGAGGGGAATTCAAAGCCATGATCATATGTTTTATATGACTTGATTTCTTCCAATTATGATTTCATGAATCGTGAATGTGGTTTACTTATCTATTTGATTGATAACATGTTTATGTATGTTGATTGAGGGTCGACACTTAGTTTGCATGCTGGAATTTGATGCTAGAGTATAAGGGAATTTCACCTAATCGTTATTAACTTATATTCATAAGTAGTAAAAGTCGCTAGTCACGATTGTGTTAAGTAAATCCTAGGCAAGAGTAACATGCGTATCCCATAGTTATGAATGCCTCGTCAATACTTATGATTTCCATTGAACTTAATGATCTTTGATATGTGTCTCTATCATGCGTATTCCATAGTTAGGGTCCTTGATAAGAATAATTTGGTTGTAATGCGTATCCCATTCAATTCAATGAATCTAGGGAAATCTGAGAATTAATTGGTCAATCTAGTTAATTTGGGGCATTGTCATTTAAGGTTTATTGAAAGAGTAATTGGAAATCGAGTCGTATGCATATGTTTCATGTGTGGAGAAGGAACCCTCTAACTAGCCTTTCACCATCTTAATTTCCATCAAATCGTTTTTGTCAAGTTTGTTTTCAAAGTTTCTGTTTTAAAAGTTAAATTCGTCAAAACCAAACCCCTTGCTTTTAAATCTTGTTTTTAGAGTCAAAACTTGTTTCTTTTAAGTCTTTTGAGTCTTTGAAGTTCTATTTTCGTCCAAATCACTTGTTAGGTCTAGAATTGAGTCTTTTTATTGTTTCTTGCTGTTTTTAGTGTTTTAAAGTTAGTTTTGAGTCTATAGAGTCTAGTTTAGTGTTTTTTAGTCTTATTTGTGTTGATTAGCATCCCTAGTTAATCCCCGGTCTAGAACGATCCCTACTTGCTTAAATACTACAATTGTCATCAATAGGGTTTAATTTGTGTGTCAATATAATTTTCACACCAGGTACCTAGGTGTATTCAAGGTGGTGGGAGAGTTCATGTTGATTTAAGGAAGCAAAGCACAAAAATCAGGAAGGATCATTTTCCCCTTCCATTCAAAGATCTAAAGCATGAAGTGGTTCGTAGGGCAGGTTGGAGAGGAAGCATCCCTGCATGCCGTGGGGTCTAATGAAGCCTCAAAAGAGTATCGTCCGGCTGCAAGAGGTTAAAGCAAGCGCTTCTTGGGAGGCAACCCATGTATTCAAATAAGGAAGATTTTTGAATCGCTCCACAATCAGTTTTGCGTTTCTAAAAACCTTCCCTTTTCTACAGTTTTATTTTGCCTTGATTATCATTTTTATTTGTTGCTTGTTTAATTATTTTTTGTGTGAGTTTGTTTTTGAAACACTGATAGTTATGCAAGGTATTTTTACATTCATAAAAAAAGAAAGGAACATTAAGCAGATAAATACAAGAGGGAGCCTTCACAAAGGCTACTTAGGAGAAGGCTCAGTAGTCGGCGGAGCCTCAGCAGTCGGCGGGGCCACAGAAGGAGGAGGTATCGGAGGTTGATCATTTGGAGCTTCACTACGCGGTACAGCCCTAGAAGACGAAGGCAAATGCTGTTGGAACAAACCCACAAACCTCCGATGATCAAGTAAAATCTGACCATCAGATTCCTACATCTGGTCAATTTTCCTCTTTATGTTTGTGGCATAGTTGTGTGCGAGCTTGTGCAACTGTTTATTCTCATGCTTGAGTCCTCTAATCTCCTGTTTGAGACTCATCACTTCAGCCGCCAACGATTCAACTTGACGGGTTGGAGCAAATAGGCGTTGGGCCACGTTGGGTTGTCGTATGCAATCATCCAACTTAATAACTTGTGGAAAAACTGAGGGTTAATTAGTGCAATTCACGGTTAATTTGGGGCATTGAGTATTCATAGTTTATCGGAAGAACAACTGAAAATCGTTTTGTTTGCAAGTGTGACATGTGTGGAGAAGAACCTCCTAACTAGCCTTTTAACCATTGATTTCACCAAATTCGTTTTTATAATCTGTTTAGTTTCAAGTTTCTGTTTTGTGTTAAATTTTCGTCCAAAACAAATCCCCCTTTTATTTGAAGCCTTAGATTAGTTAGAAAGTGTTTTGATTTGTGTTTCTAAGTACTTTGATTCAAGTTTTCATCAAATTTCGTCCAAATTAGTGTAGGTGCTCAAAACTGCCCAGAAAGTGGTTTTTAGGCAGTTTTGAGCCTTCTAGTTGCTGTTTTGAGTTTTAGGTTTGTTTAAGTGTTTTAACCTTTACTTTTGCATTCTTTGAGTCTAGTTTAGTGTTTTAAACTTTGTTTTTGAGTTTTTAAGTCAGTTTCCAAGTGTTTAGCAATCCCTCCTAATCCCCGGTTTAGAACGATCCCTACTTACATCTTTGCTACAATTTGACAAAAAGAGGGTTTAATTTGTGTGCTTATCTAATTTCGCATCAGAGATCAAGCAAATACTGGAGAAGACAGTTGGGCCAACAAGGAAGGATTGAAGCTTACGATTAGATGATGCACTTTGGGCGTATCGTACGGCGTACAAAACCCCAATTGGGACGTCCCCCTTCCGACTTGTCTATGGCAAGGCGTGCCATCTTCCCGTTGAATTGGAGCACAAAGCACTTTGGGCCATCAAGAAGTTTAACATGAACCTCGATGAAGCGGGAAGTCAAAGGAGATTGCAATTGAATGAGCTTGATTCGATACGGCACGAGGCCTACGATAATGCAAGCATTTACAAGCAAAAGACCAAAGCTTTCCATGACAACATGATCCGTGGGAAATCATTCTCAATTGGGCAGAAAGTGCTATTCTTCAATTCCCGTTTACGTTTGTTTCCCGGTAAGTTACGTTCTAAGTGGATTGGACCGTTTGTTATTACTAATGTTTTTGTTCATGGTGCAGTCCAAATCCAAAGCTTGAAAACGGGACAAGAATTCAAGGTGAACGGGCATCGTTTGAAGCCCTATTATGACACCTTTGTGGAGCATGCCGTGGATGACATACCCTTGGATGCCGTGGGCCCTAGTAAGGAGTGAATGAAGTCTTCGTCCGGCTGTATGACGTTAAAGCAAGCGCTACTTGGGAGGCAACCCATGCATTCAACAAAGGAGGACATAGAGAGCACTCCAATTCCAGAATTGCGTTCCTAAACTCTTCTCTTTGTTGTTCAATTCGTTTATGCTATGTTAGGTTGTTTAGATGTTGTTTTGTTTGTTTGTTTGTTATTTGTGTGAGTCTATGCTTGAAACATTGAGGACAATGTTTGATTTAAGTGTGAGGGGGTAACCAAAGTGTTTTGATGCAAATTCGTAGGGTTTTGTCACCCATAATTTCAAATGTTGTTTCTTGCTGTTTTTAAGCCTTTTTAAGATGTTTTGGGTGTGATTTAATGTGTTTTGAGTCTTTTGAGTCAAAAATCCGAAAATCCCATAAAAATTTGAAAAATTTGTTTTAAAAAACCCAAACAGAGTCGTTTTTGTGTGTTTGTTTGTGTCTTAGGGTACCTTCCAACACAATGATGAGGATTCGGTTTGTAATTGCATGACGGTTAAAGAGAGTTATAAACATGGATAAAAGTTTGATTTACTCTTTGGTTTATGCTTGGTTGTGGTTATAACTTATGAATTCACATGTAATCATAAAGTAAAAATCCGTTTTTGTAACATGCTTGAAGGAAGTAACTCAAACTAACGCTACAACCTTGTGAGACTTGAGCCTAAACGTTTATTTGGAGAGTTAAAATCTGTGCATTCTTTGTTTTCTAAAGTCGTTGCATGATCTCATTATTCTTTGCTTGGTTGCTACTTAGAAGGCGTTTCATCACTTAGAACCAAACACTAGAACTCATGCCCATTTCATTCAAAACATGTCATTGATTTGCATAACACATATTCAAGATTAAGTTGTGTAGTGTCCACCATAGCCCAAAAGCCGTATATCCCTATTCCATTATGTTTTGTAGGTGTTAACCCCGTTGAGCCTCGTTTAGCCTATTTCCCTTGTCAACCACATTATCCTCACCTAGCCTAGATTAGTATCATCCACACCCTTGTTCTTAAAACGTAGTAAAGCATAACGGAAGATGAATTCCTTTTGATCAATGTGTGCGGGAAACAAGTGTGGGGGAAGGATTAATGATATAGGGATGTGCCAAAGTCTTGAATGAGGCACGACAAAGAAGAGAAAAAAATGAGAATAGAAAGAAAAAAGAAAAGTGTGAAAAACATGCAAAATAGTTGATGAGCATGTGAAAAAGCGTTCCAAAGTGTTGTTTGTTGAAGAAAGGGTCCAAAGAGTTGCATTCGGCCCTAATTGATTATTTGAGTCTTCCCTTCTGTTTTGAATTTGATTTCGGCATGCTAAAGAGAATTCTAAGTTTCGATTTCCATACTTTGCCTACTATTGTTTTAAAGAACGTTTGTTTTCCATATCCGTTTTTGTTAGCCAATACCTTGAGCCCCGTTACAACCCTTGACTTTAATCTTGAGTGTTGTGTGTTTCAATTTGTGGAGTTTGAAATTGGTTTGAGCATATGGTGTCATTGATTCTCGCATCTAAGTAGTAGCATTCCATTCATGAGATCATATTTATAAACATGTTATTAACTCCGGAAATTGTTTTCTTTGTTATACATATATGTGAGCATTCGTTTTTATTTTTACATCAATCTTCTCACATATAACTAGTGTAGGGTGTGTAGTTAGACAATCTGAGTGAAAATAGAGTGCATATCTAGTAAGGAATTGAGGGATTCTCTAAGGCATGTTACTACATTCAAAACATTGTTTTAATTGGTTAAATGTGAACTAGTAAGTAGTGACTATGATTAAGTATGGGCTTGAGTGTAAAGATGGCTAAAATCTGTGGGAATGATGATTTTTAACATGTCATGTGCATTGGAAATCTCTGAGGCGATTGTTGGAAGGTTTAGGTTGTTTTACTTGTTTTATTTCGTTTTGTTCTTTTGTTTCGTTTCGTTTTGCTCGAGGACTAGCAAAAGCTAAGTGTGGGGGAATTTGATAGGAGCATATTTATGCGCCTTAGTTTAGCTCGTTCTTGTGCATTTATAGTGTTTTTGCTTAGTAAAGTAGTCTTTTAAGCTAGTTTTATGTGTTTTCAGGTTCTAAGGGCAAAATATGAAAAAGGATGCATTTTGGAGCTTTTTGGAGCAAAGTTGAGCTTGGAATGGATGTCATATGCTTGAAGCCAAGAGGATGGACGAAATTGAAGATTTGAAGATGATGTTTCCTACTTGAACAAGGTTTCCTAGTCGAAGTAGGAAAGCGCCTAAGTGAAGATGGAATCCTAGTTGAATTAGGATTCCTAGTCAAAATGGGTTTCCTAGTTGAATTAGGATTCCTTGAAAGATGAAGATCCCTACTCAAACAAGGTTTCCTACTTGAAGTAGGAAAGTTAAATCCAAATGGCATCAAGTTGCAGCTACAAAGAAGATTTCCAAGTCCAAGAAGGAAAAGGAATCCAGAATGAAGAAGGAATGACAAAGAGAAGGTTTCCTAATCCTAATAGGCAAAGTTTCCAAGTGCAATGAGGAGTCCTTATCCATTTAGGATACCTTATCCTTGTTCTAGAAACCTTATCCATCCTTGCCGTGAGTTTTCCTTGCATTAGAGGGTTTCTAGAAGCCCTAATCTGCCCTATCCTTTAAGTGCCGCACCTATCCCTTCTAGAAACCTGATTTCCTTGCCTTGCAAGGCCATCTAGAAGCCTTATCCAATTTATCCCTATCCAGCCGCACCTAAGACCCCTTCTCCCTTGCAAAATCTGATTGTTTAGACCTATTTCCTTGTGGATTTGGGTTATCCAAGTCCATATCTGATTACCCTAGGGTTTTAAGTGCCTATATATACTCCTATTAACCCCTAAATCAGATCACCACTCACCACAATTCAGAATTCACTCCAGAAATTCGTCCAAACTCTCTCCACACCTTTGCCGCACCATTCTCTTCCCCTAAACACTACTACATCCATCCATAACCATGAATCCATACACCTAAGGTCCTAAACTAGTCCCTAGACCCTTTGCCGCACCAAGGAGGAGGAGAAGGAAGCTCGGAAGTTCATGCAATTCAAGTTCGCGTCGCTGGAATTTCTAGGTGTTTCTTTTCCTTTGATTTCAATGTTTAAATTCAATTCTCTTTGTTTTGTGCGTATGAGGAACTAAACCTCCCCTTGGCTAGGGGGGGATTCAAAATACATTTTTATGCTTGCGTTATGATTTGATTACTTCTAATTGCGTTTCATAAGTTGTGAATTCAATTTACTTATCTATGTGGATTACATTGATTTGTCTGTGTTGGTTGAGAGTGCACGCTTAATTATCATGCATAAATTGAATGCTAGGATATAAGGAAATTTCACCTAATCGTTATGGAATTATATTCACAAGTAGTAAAGGTTGATGATCTCAATCACGTTAATTAAATTCTTGGCATAAGTTTCATGCAATCATAGTAACAAGTGCTTCGTCAATGCTTATGGTTTTCATAGAACTTAATGATTCTTGCTTGTATCTCTATTATGCAATCATGTAGGGGACTTGTGGGGAATGTTTTGGGTTGTCGTATGCAATCATCCAATTCAATAACGTTAGGAAAATCTGAGGGTTAATTTAAGCGGAACTAATTAACTTGGGGCATTGAGAATTCATGGTTTATTGAAAAGCAATTGGAAATCTTTTTGTATGCAAGTATAACATGTGTGGAGATGAACCCCTTAGCTAGGCTTCCATTCACCCATTTAAATCAAATTCGTTTTTACAATCTGTTCTAATTTACAAAGTTTGTTTTGTTTTTAAATTCGTCCAAAACCAATCCCCCTTTGTTTTAAAGTGTCAAATTAGTTAGTAAGTGTTTTACTTTGTGTTTTTAAGTGTTTTGATTCAAGTTAAAACCCAAATTCGTCCAATTTGGTGCTTAGTGTCCAAAACTGCCCAGATTGTGTTTTTAAGGCAGTTTTGAGTGTTTTGGTGCTGTTTTGAGTCTTTTGGTTTGTTTTGGTGTTTTAAAGTTTAGTTTTGCATTCTTTGAGTCTAGTTTAGTGTTTTAAACTTGTTGTTACATATTTGAGTCAGTTTTCAAGTGATTTTACAATCCCTCCTAATCCCCGGTTTAGAACGATCCCTACTTACATACTTTGCTACAATTGATAAAAAGAGGGTTAATTTGAGTGTCAACATAATTTTCACATCAGTTGTGCTATCTTCGAGAAATCTTTGATAAACCTACGATAAAATCCTGCATGGCCAAGAAACGAACGAACCTCTCTAACCGAAGTCGGAGAGGGTAAGTGACGTACAAGATCTATTTTCGACTTATCAACCTCAATACCCTTTTCAGAGATTATATGACCTAAAACGATACCTTGTTTAACCATAAAATGACACTTTTCCCAATTAAGTACAAGGTTAGTTTCAACACAACGTTTTAGGATCAAACTTAGATTATGCAAGCAACTATCAAACGAATCACCAAATACACTAAAATCATCCATAAACAATTCAATTATCTTTTCTACGTAATCAGAAAATATGCTCATCATGCATCTTTGAAATGTAGCAGGTACATTACATAAACCAAAAGGCATGCGACGATATGCAAAGGTACCAAACGGGCATGTAAAAGTGGTTTTTTCTTGGTCCTCGGGTGAAATGACAATTTGATTATAACCAGAATAACCATCAAGAAAACAATAAAAAGCATAACCCGCTAACCTCTCAAGCATTTGGTCAATGAACGGCAATGGGAAGTGGTCCTTCCTCGTGGTGGTGTTTAGCTTCCTATAGTCAATGCACACCCTCCAACCGGTTTGAATACGTTGAGGGACAAGTTCATTCTCGGCATTAGCTACCACCGTCACTCCGGATTTCTTTGGCACGCATTGAACGGGCGAAACCCACTTACTATCCGAGATTGGATAGATAACCCCACAATCTAGAAGCTTTATGATCTCCTTTTTCACTACTTCCATCATCGGAGGGTTAAGACGGCGTTGAGCCTCTCTAGTTGGTTTGGCCCCCTCCTTAAGAAATATGTGATGCATACAAGTTGTAGGGCTTATACCTTTAATATCGGCCAATGTCCAACCTAGGGCAGATTTGAACTCCTTCAAAACTCGAACCAATTTCTCCTCCTCTTGTGCCGTGAGGGAGGAGGAAATAATGGCAGGTAGTGTTTCATTTTCTCCCAAGAAAATGTACTTCAAATGGCTTGGCAAAGGCTTGAGTTCAAGGATAGGTGCCTGAATTATGGATGGAAGCAATTTGTTAGTCGAAATGGGAATGGACTCACGGGTAGTATACTTACCATCAAGCTTAGGTGAGGACTCAAGGGCAGCCACAACTTCAATTATTTCCTCATTAGGGTGCACGGCATGGCCTAGTCCATGTATGCCGTGGGTTACACTACAATCTGCCCCCTTGGTTGTAATTTCCATGCCTCGTGTAATGACTTTTTCAAGCGCATCGTCATTCAAATCGTCGAGATATCCCTGCGCCAAAGAGTCAATTATATCAATAGAGAAACATGAATGGTCCTCACTAGGGTATTTAATGGAATCAGAAAGATTAAAATTAACAACTTCCCCATCGAATTCCATGGAAAAAGTTCCACTATACACGTCAATCTTTGTCCGGGCCGTCTTCATGAATGGCCTTCTAAGTAGAATGGGCAGCGAAGGAGCATGGTCCGATTCATCCATTTCAAGGACATAGAAATCTGCCGGGAAAACTAAATGATTAACCTGCACAAGAACATCTTCCAAAACTCCCTTTGGATAGGCGTTAGATCTATTAGCCATGGGTGTTTTGTCCACCAATGCTCCCCCCGCAGAAGCATCAAGCATTTGTCGTTCTAGAGGTAGGAGACCCTCGTAGAAGTATTGCAAAAGCAACTCCTCCTTCATCTGATGCTGTGGACAAGAAGCAACAAGTGATTTAAATCGTTCATAATATGTAGGAAAAGACTCACCTTCTTCTTGCTGAATTCCGCTTATCTTTTTGCGGAGGAGGATGATGCGAGAAGTTGGAAAGAACTTCTCCAAGAACGCTCTCTTCATACTCTCCCATGATGTGACAGTGCCGGGAGCTAACTCATATAACCAATCCTTGGCTTTATCCATCAAAGAGAATGGAAAAGCCTTCATCTTCAATATATTTCCGTCAACATTGACGGGAGTCATACTAGAGCAAACTACTTCAAATTCTTTCAAATGTTTGTTAGGATCTTCCATGGACAAGCCATGGTATTTAGGAATATGATGAAGCAAACTTGACTTTAATTCAAACTCATCCGTCTTACCTTGGGCAGCCCTAGGGTATTGGATGCACAAGGGTGCGGCATTATCCAAACCCGAGGCGGAAAGCTCCTTGAGTGTACGATTGTCCATGGCCATGCCTTGGACTTCTTCAAATATCCCTGCCGTGGCTTCCTCCTCCTCTTCTTGTACGTTTTCTTCAAGGTCAGATTCGGAATTGGGTGGATGGTGTTCTTGCTGGTTTCTAGCTCTTCTTAACTTCCTCTCAAAATCGTCGTCAAAATCCAAGATGTTTGCACGAATCGGTTGAGAGCTTCTAGTCATACATTAGTACCTAAGAAACAAGAAACAAAATTAGGTCAGAAACTTAAACAAAGTCAGAAACAAAGTGAAATAAAAGAAACAAAAACAATCCAAGGGATTAGCAAATTTGCTAATCCCCGGCAACGGCGCCAAAAATTTGATGCGAAATAGATAAGCACACAAATTAAACCCTCTTTTTGTCAAATTGTAGCAAAGATGTAAGTAGGGATCGTTCTAGACCGGGGATTAGGAGGGATTGCTAAACACTTGGAAACTGACTTAAACACTAAAAAAACAAAGTTTAAAACACTAAACTAGACTCAAAGAATGCAAAACTAAAAGTTAAAACACTTAAACAAACCTAAAAACCAAAACAGCAACTAGAAGACTCAAAACTGCCTAAAAACCACTTTCTGGGCAGTTTTGAGCACTTACACTAATCTGGACGAAATTGGTTGAAAACTTGAATCAAAACACCTAGAAACACAAATCAAAACACTTTCTAACTAATCTAAGACTTCAAAATAAAGGGGGAATTGTTTTGGACGAAAATTGAAAACAAAACAGAAACTTTAATTAACACAGATTGTAAAAACGATTTTGGTGAAATAGATGGTTAAAAGGCTAGTTAGGAGGTTCTTCTCCACACATGTCACACTTGCAAACAAAACGATTTTCAGTTGTTCTTCCGATAAACTATGAATACTCAACGCCCCAAGTTAACCGTGAATTGCACTAATTAACCCTCAGTTTTTCCAGAATTTATCAAGTTGGATGATTGCATACGACAACTCAAAACATTCCCTACAAGTTCCCTACATGAATTGCATAATAGAGATACAAGCAAGAATCATTACGTTCTATGAAAAACATAAGCATTGACGAAGCATTTGTTACTATGAATTGCATGAAACTTATGCTAAGAATTCATTCAACGCGATCGTTTCAAGCGATCTTCACTACTTGTGATTATAAGATTGTAACTATTAGGTGAAACTCCCTCATAATCTAGCATCATATTCATGCATGAAAATTAAGCGTGCACTCTCAATCAACATACACAAATAAGTTATCAATCAAATAGATGAACGAATTGAATCCATAACTCATGAAATAACAACTGAATGTAATCGAATCAAATTGCAAGCATGTACATGGTTTCGAATCACCCCCCAACTAAGGGGGTTTAGTTCCTCATACTCACAACACAAAGTTTATTGAATTGAAACATTGAAGACATAAGAAAGATTACACCTAAAATGCCAAAGAAGTCCACTTTGAAATCTGCACAGAAAGCTCCTCTTTCTTCTTCTCCTTGCTGCGGCAGAGATGGTTTTGGGGGTTTTTGGATGTGATTTTTGATGTAGGAAGGGAATTAGGATGGTATGGGGGTGCGGCAAGGTGTGTGGGTGGTGTATGGAGGTGTAGGATGGTGTATAGAGGTGGAGAATGGTGGCTGGAATGGATGAAGGCTGCGGCAAAGTGGGGAATAGGGTTTTGACGAATTTCTGAATATGGAGAGGGAGAGAGTGTGCGGCTAGGGTGTAAGGGTGGTATATATAGGCACTTAGAAACCCTAATGAAATCAGATTTTTAATAATGGGCTAGGGTTAGGTGCGGCACTTAAGTGGACTAGGGTTTAGGGTTTGTAAAATAGGGCTTCTAGGTGGAAAGGTGCGGCTTGGGTTTAGGAGGAATGGACTAGGGTTTAACATGGCAGATTTTAGATGATTAGGCCCTAGGGTTCGGCATGGGTTGAAGGTCCACAAGGAAATTTGGGTTTAGGTCATCTAAAAGCCCAACGCCAAGAATAGAAACTCTCGAAAATGGAAACCTCCAAGAATAGAAACTTCCAACTTTTAGAAACTTTGGTTGCCAATTCCGATTTAGGAAAGATCGACCCAAAATGGAAACTTTTAGGCTTAGCTTTCCTACTTCAAGTAGGAAACCTCAAATCTTCAACTCTTCAATTCCATCCCAACCTTGTGTTCCAAGCATGTCCTTTTTAATCCAATCTCACATTTTGCTCCAAAAGCTCCAAATTGCATCATTTCATGTAATATGTCCTTTAAACCTGAAAACACATGAAAGTAGCTTAAAAGACTCCTTTAACGAAGAAAACATAACAAAGATGCATAAGAACTAGCTAACTAAGGCGCATAAATATGCTCCTATCAGATTGCATCTAACAAAGGTATGTTAACTTGAACTTTCCGAAAGGTTTCAAGGATATCCTTTTCTGCCTCTTCTTTCTTCGTTTGCATGAACCTACTAGGAAAAGGCACAATTGAAGGGAAAACATTAGTATGAACCGAATTTGACACATTCTTACCTTTGTGGGACAAATTGGGCAGATTTGGGGCCTTAGGGACTTGCGGCAAAGGTGGAACCACCTTTGCCGTGGGCAACCTTGATTCCTCCTCTTCCATTTGCAAAATTTCATCCTCGTTATGACCTGTTTTTGATGTAGGACCTGCCCCAACTTCCTTACCACTTCTTAGGGTGATTGCTTTTGCACTTTTGAAACCTCCCTTCGGATTTGGAATGGTGGAACTAGGAAGTTGTCCGGGATCTCGAAACTTACCTACAAACTCGGCAATCTGCCCAATTTGTTTCTCAAGTTGATCCACCCTTTTATCTTGGTTTTGCATAGCCTTAGCTTGATCTTCCTGCCCATTAGACAACTTAGTTAGTATCTTAAGAAGTGCATCATTGTCAAGAGACGTACCTGAGGCACTTGGGCCGGATTGGGCTTGATTTTGGGGTGGGCCGTAGGTTTTGGGAAAGAATCCCGGGGGTTGTTGCCTAAAGCCTCCTTGGTTTTGAGGTTGTTGGGGATCCCTCCACTTGAACTTTGGGTGGTCTCGCCACCCTGGATTATATGTGTTGGAGTATGGATCGTGTCTTGACTGATTTTGGCTTTGAAACCCAATGGCATTCGCACTCTCCCATCCGCCATTCTCGATGAGTTGAGGACATTTTTCGGAGACATGTCCTTGGATAGAACATACGCCACATACCACAGGTCCTTGCATCTTCATTCCCTCGGCCATCTGTGAAACAATAGAAGTAAGATTAGCCAATTGTGAATGAAGATCGGAAGTTGAACTTACCTCATGTACTTGGTGCCGTGGGGGTCCTCTTTGGCCTACACCCTCGTACTGTTGAGCGTTCAACGCTCTATTAGCAATCAAGACATTGGCAGCCATGGGTGTTTTGTCCACCAATGCTCCCCCCACCGAAGCATCAAGCATTTGACGTTCTAGAGGTAGGAGGCCCTCGTAGAAATATTGCAAGAGCAATTCCTCCTTCATCTGATGCTGTGGACAAGAAGCAACAAGTGATTTAAATCGTTCATAATATGTAGGAAAAGACTCACCTTCTTCTTGCTGAATTCCGCTTATCTTTTTGCGTAGGAGGATGATGCGAGAAGTTGGAAAGAACTTCTCCAAGTACGCTCTCTTCATACTCTCCCAAGAAGTGACAGTGCCGGGAGCTAACTCGTATAACCAATCCTTGGCTTTATCCATCAAAGAGAATGGAAAAGCCTTCATCTTCAAGATATTTCCGTCAACATTGACGGGAGTCATACTAGAGCAAACTACTTCAAATTCTTTCAAATGTTTGTTAGTATCTTCCATGGACAAGCCATGGTATTTAGGAATATGATGAAGCAAACTTGACTTTAATTCAAACTCGTCCGTCTTACCTTGGGCAGCCATGGGGTATTGGATGCACAAGGGTGCGGCATTATCCAAACCCGAGGCGGAAAGCTCCTTGAGTGTACAATTGTCCATGGCCATGCCTTGGACTTCTTCAAATATCCCTGCCGTGGCTTCCTCCTCCTCTTCTTGTACGTTTTCTTCAAGGTCAGATTCGGAATTGGGTGGATGGTGTTCTTGCTGGTTTCTAGCTCTTCTTAACTTCCTCTCAAAATCGTCGTCAAAATCCAAGATGTTTGCACGAATCGGTTGAGAGCTTCTAGTCATACATTAGTACCTAAGAAACAAGAAACAAAATAGGTCAGAAACTTAAACAAAGTCAGAAACAAAGTGAAATAAAAGAAACAAAAACAATCCAAGGGATTAGCAAAATTGCTAATCCCCGGCAACGGGGCCAAAAATTTGATTCGAAATAGATAAGCACACAAATTAAACCCTCTTTTTGTCAAATTGTAGCAAAGATGTAAGTAGGGATCGTTCTAGACCGGGGATTAGGAGGGATTGCTAAACACTTGGAAACTGACTTAAAAACTCAAAAACAAAGTTTAAAACACTAAACTAGACTCAAAGAATGCAAAACTAAAGGTTAAAACACTTAAACAAACCTAAAACTCAAAACAGCAACCTAATGACTCAAAACTGCCTAAAAACCACTTTCTGGGCAGTTTTGAGAACCTAACAAGAACTTGGACGAAATTGGGTGAAAACTTGAATCAAAACACTTAGAAACACAAATCAAAACACTTTCTAACTAATCTAAGACTTCAGAATAAAGGGGGATTTGTTTTGGACGAAAATTGAAAACAAAACAGAGACTTAAAACTAAACAGATTGTAAAACGTTTTTGGATGAAAAGGATGGATAAAAGGCTAGTTAGGAGGTTCTTCTCCACACATGTCACACTTGCACACAAAACGATTTTCAGTTGTTCTTCCAATAAATTATGAATACTCAACGCCCCCAATTAACCGTGAATTGCACTAATTAACCCTCAGTTTTTCCACAAGTTATTAGGTTGGATGATTGCATACGACAACCCAAAACATTCCCTACAAGTTCCCTACATGAATTGCATAATAGAGATACAAGCACGAATCATTACGTTCTATGAAAAACATAAGCATTGACGAAACATTTGTTACTATGAATTGCATGAAACTTATGCTAAGAATTCATTCAACGCGATCGTTTTCAAGCGACCTTCACTACTTGTGATTATAAGATTGTAACTATTAGGTGAAACTCCCTCATAATCTAGCATCATATTCATGCATGAAAACTAAGCGTGCACTCTCAATCAACATACACAAATAAATTATCAATCAAATAGATGAACGAATTAAATCCACAACTTATGAAATAACAACTGAATGTAATCAAATCATATTGCAAGCATGTACATGGTTTCGAATTACCCCCCAACTAAGGGGGTTTAGTTTCTCATACTCACAACACAAAATTTATTGAATTGAAACATCGAAGACATAAGAAAGATTACACCTAAAACGCCCAACAATTCCACTTTGAATTTCTGACTTCAAGCTCCTCTTTCTTCTTCTCCTTGCTGCGGCAGAGAGGGTTTAGGGTGTTTTTGGATGTGATTTTGGTTTTAGAAGGGAGTTAGGATGGTATGGTGGTGCGGCAAGGGGTATGGATGGTGTATGGAGGTGTAGAATGGTGGCTGGAAGGGTAGAATGGTTGCGGCAAGGTGGTATATGGGTGATGGTGGCTGCGGCAAGGTGGGGAAATAAGGTTGGAATAATTTCTGAATTGTGTCTAGAGATGATACCTGCGGCAAGGAGTAAAACACATATATATAGGCACCTAAAACCCTAAAGAAATCAGATTAGACCATGGGCTAGGGTTTAGGTGCGGCAAAGGCTTAAAGTCCATCAGAAACATAGGTTAAACAATCAGAAATTTGGTGAGAAAAAGGGCCTAGGGTGCGGCAAGGAGTGGGCTAGGGTTAGGGCTTCTAGAAAGCCTTGCAAGGCAAGGAAATTGGTGTTCTAGAAGGGGAGAGGTGCGGCCCAAACCCTAGGGGAGATAGATTAGGCTTTAACTTGGCAAAAATTAAATGAAAAGGGCCTAGGGTGCGGCATAGGCTTAGGATCCACAAGGAATTAGGGTTTAGGTCATCTCAAAGCCCAAAGCCAAGAATAGAAACTCACGAAAATGGAAACCTCCAAGAATAGGAACTTCCAACTTTAGAAACTTTGGTTGCCAATTCCGACTTCTTTGTTCTTCACTTTTATTTCTTCATTTCTTAAGCTCCTTTGACCTTCAAACTTGTCCATTCCTCGTGCTCCATTAGCATACACAACATTCCGGCTCAATTTTGCTCTAAAAAGCTCCAAATTGCATCATTTCATGTAATATGTCCTTTAAACCTGAAAACACATGAAAGTAGCTTAAAAGACTACTTTAACGAAGAGAACATAACGAAAATGCATAAAAACTAGCTAACTAAGGCGCATAAATATGCTCCTATCACTTACTAACTAATTTTGACACTTTAAAACAAAGGGGGATTGGTTTTGGACGAATTTATAAACAAAACAAACCTTGTAAATTAGAACAGGTTGTAAAAACGAATTTGATTTAAATGGGTGAATGGAAGGCTAGCTAAGGGGTTCATCTCCACACATGTTATACTTGCATACAAAACGATTTCCAATTGCTTTTCAATAAACCATGAATTCTCAATGCCCCAAGTTAATTAGGTCCGCTTAAATTAACCTTCAGATTTTCTTAACGTTATTGAATTGGATGATTGCATACGACAACCCAACACATTCCCCCACAAGTCCCCTACATGATTGCATAATAGAGATACAAGCAAGAATCATTAAGTTCTATGAAAACCAGAAGCATTAACGAAGCACTTGTTACTATGATTGCATGAAACTTATGCCAAGAATTTACTTAACGCGATTGAGATCATCAACCTTCACTACTTGTGAATATAATTCCATAACGATTAGGTGAAATTTCCTTATATCCTAGCATTCAATTTATGCATGATAATTAAACGTGCACTCTCAACCAACACACACAAATTATTGTAATTCATATAGATAAGTAAATTGAATTCACAACTTATGAAACGCAATTAGAAGTAATCAAATCATAACGCAAGCATAAACATGTATTTCGAATCCCCCACAAAACAAAGAGAATTGAATTTAAACATTGAAATCAAAGGAAAAGAAACACCTAGAAATTCCAGCGACGCGAATTTCAATTGCATGAATCTTCCGAGCTTCCTTCTCCCCCTCCTTGGTGCGGCAAGGACTTTGGACAGGTTCTTTGGGGTTATGGATGGTGTAGAATGGATGGAGGATGTGTGATGGTGTTTAGGGTTGATGGGTGGTGCGGCTAGGGTTGTTTTTAGGCAGAAATTTGGGAGAATGGTGGTGGAAGGCTGCGGCAAAGGCTAGGGCAGATTTCTGGCGTGATTTATGAATGTGAGAGGTGGTGATCTGATTTAGGGGTTAATAGGAGTATATATAGGCACTTAAAACCCTAGGGTAATCAGATATGGACTTGGATAACCCAAATCCACAAGGAAATAGGTCTAAACAATCAGATTTTGCAAGGGAAAAGGGGTCCTAGGTTCGGCAGGTTTGTAGGATATGGATAGGCCTTCTAGAATGCCTTGCAAGGCAAGGAACTAGGGCATCTAAAAGCTAGGGTGCGGCACCAATGTAGGGATTAGGGATAGGGCTTCTAGAAAGCCCCAAAACTGATAGGAAATGTAGAAACTCACGGCAAGGAGGGGAATTCTTCTAGAAACTTCTCATTTGTGTCCTACAACACTTAGGAGTCCTTCTAGCATTAGGAAAACATGTCTCAATCCTCCCTTGACTTGGAATTCTTCTCCTTCTTCATCTTGGAAACCTTTTCCTTCTTGGACTTGGAAAACTTCCTTGTTGCTGAAACTTGATGCCATTTGGATTTAACTTTCCTACTTCAAGTAGGAAACCTTGTTTGAGTAGGAATCTTCATTCTTCTAGGAATCCCAATTCAACTAGGAAACCCATTTTGACTAGGAATCCTAATTCAACTAGGATTCCATCTTCACTTAGGCGCTTTCCTACTTCGACTAGGAAACCTTGTTTAAGTAGGAAACATCATCTTCAAATCTTCAATTTCGTCCATCCTCTTGGCTCCAAGCATATGACATCCATTCCAAGCTCAACTTTGCTCCAAAAGGCTCAAAAATGCATCCTTTTTCATATTTTGCCCTTAGAACCTGAAAACACATAAAACTAGCTTAAAAGACTACTTTATTAAGCAAAAACACTATAAATGTACAAGAACAAGCTAAACTAAGGCGCATAAATATGCTCCTATCAAATTCCCCCACACTTAGCTTTTGCTAGTCCTCGAGCAAAACAAAACGAAACAAAAGAACAAAATGAAATAAAACAAGTAAAACAACCTAAACCTTCCAACAATCGCCTCAGGGATTTCCAATGCACATGACATGTTAAAAACCATCATTCCCACAGATTTTAGCTATCTTTACACTTAAGCCCATACTTAATCATAGTCACTACTTACTAGTTCACATTTAACCAATTAAAACAATGTTTTGAATGTAGTAACATGCACTCTATTTTCCCTCAGATTTTCTAATTACACACCCTACACTAGTTATATGTGAGAAGATTGATGTAAAAATAAAAACGAATGCTCACATATATGTATAACAAAGGAAGCAATTTCCGGAGTTAATAACATGTTTATAAATATGATCTCATGAATGGAATGCTACTACTTAGATGCGAGAACCAATGACACTATATGCTCAAACCAATTTCAAGCTCCACAAATTGAAACACATAACACTCAAGATTAAAGTCAAGGGTTGTAACGGGGCTAGGGGAGTTGGCTAACAACGAAAGGATAGGGAAAACAAACGTTCTTTAAAACAATAGTAAGCAAAGTATGGAAATCGAAACTTAGAATTCACTTTAGCAAGCCGAAATCAATTTCAAAACAGAAGGGAAGACTCAAACAATCAATTAGGGCCGAATGCAACTCTTTGGACCCTTTCTTCAACAAACAACACTTTGGAACTCTTTTTCACATGCATTTCAACTATTTTGCATGTTTTTCACAACTTTTCTTTTTTTTTTTCTTTCTATTTTTCACGAATTTTTTTTCTTTTCTCATTTTTTTTTTCTCTTCTTTGCCGTGCCTCATTCAAGACTTTGGCACATCCCTATATCACTAATCCTTCCCCCACACTTGTTTCCCGCACACATTGATCAAAAGGAATTCATCTTGCGTTATGCTTTACTACGTTTTAAGAACAAGGGTGTGGATGGTCCTAATCTAGGCTAGGTGAGGATAATGTGGTTAACAAGGGAAATAGGCTAAACGAGGCTCAACGGGGTTAACACCTACAAAACATAATGGAATAGGGATATACGGCTTTTGGGCTATGGTGGACACTACACAACTTAATCTTGAATATGTGTTATGCAAATCAATGACATGTTTTGAATGAAATGGGCATGAGTTCTAGTGTTTGGTTCTAAGTGATGAAACGCCTTCTAAGTAGCAACCAAGCAAAGAATAATGAGATCATGCAACGACTTTAGAAAACAAAGAATGCACAGATTTTAACTCTCCAAATAAACGTTTAGGCTCAAGTCTCACAAAGTTGTAGCGTTAGGTTGAGTTACTTCCTTCAAGCATGTTACAAAAACGGATTTTTTCTTTATGATTACATGTGAATTCATAAGTTCTAACCACAACCAAGCATAAACCAAAGAGTAAATCAAACTTTTATCCATGTTTATAACTCTCTTTAACCGTCATGCAATTACAAACCGAATCGTCATCATTGTGTTGGAAGGTACCCTAAGACACAAACAAACACACAAAAACGACTCTTTTTGGGTTTTTAAAACAAAATTTTCAAATTTTTATGGGATTTTCGGATTTTTGACTCAAAACACATTAAAACACACAAAAACAGCTTAAAAGGCTTAAAAACAGCAAGAAACAACATTTTCAATTATGGGTGACAAAACCCTACGAATTTGCATCAAAACACCTTGGTTACCCCCCCACACTTAAATCAAACATTGTCCTCAATGTTTCAAGCATAGACTCACACAAATAACAAACAAACAAACAAAACAACATCTAAACAACCTAACATAGCAGAAACGAATTTAACAACAAAGAGAAGAGTTTAGGAACGCAAATCTGGAATTGGAGTGCTCTCGATGTCCTCTTTTGTTGAATGCATGGGTTGCCTCCCAAGTAGCGCTTGCTTTAACGTCGTACAGCCGGACGAAGACCTCATTCACTCCTTACTAGGGCCCACGGCATCGAAGGGTAAGTCATCCACGGTATGCTCCACAAAGGTGTCATAATAGGGCTTCAAACGATGCCCGTTCACCTTGAATTCTTGTCCCGTTTTCAAGCTTTGGATTTGGACTGCACCATGAACAAAAACATTAGTGATAACAAACGGTCCAATCCACTTAGAACGTAACTTACCGGGAAACAACCGTAAACGGGAATTGAACAATAGCACTTTCTGCCCAATTGAGAATGATTTCCCACGGATCATGTTGTCATGGAAAGCTTTGGTCTTTTGCTTGTAAATGCTTGCATTATCGTATGCCTCGTGCCGTATCTCATCAAGCTCATTCAATTGCAATCTCCTTTGACTTCCCGCTTCATCGAGGTTCATGTTAAACTTCTTGATGGCCCAAAGTGCTTTGTGCTCCAATTCAACGGGAAGATGGCACGCCTTGCCATAGACAAGTCGGAAGGGGGACATCCCAATGGGGGTTTTGTACGCCGTACGATACGCCCAAAGTGCATTGATGTGAAAATTATGTTGACACTCAAATTAAACCCTCTTTTTATCAATTGTAGCAATGTATGTAAGTAGGGATCGTTCTAGACCGGGGATTAGGAGGGATTGCAAAATCACTTGGAATTGACTAAAAACGTAAAAACAAGTTTAAAACACTAAAATAGACTCAAAGAATGCAAAACTAAACTTTAAAACACCAAAACAAACCAAAAGACTCGAAACAGCACCAAAACACTCAAAACTGCCTTAAAAACACAATCTGGGCAGTTTTGGACACTAAGCACCAAATTGAACGAATTTGGGTTTTAACTTGAATCAAAACACTTAAAAACACTTAAATGGGTGAATGGAAGGCTAGCTAAGGGGTTCATCTCCACACATGTTATACTTGCATACAAAACGATTTCCAATTGCTTTTCAATAAACCATGAATTCTCAATGCCCCAAGTTAATTAGTTCCGCTTAAATTAACCCTCAGATTTTCCTAACGTTATTGAATTGGATGATTGCATACGACAACCCAAAACATTCCCCACAAGTCCCCTACATGATTGCATAATAGAGATACAAGCAAGAATCATTAAGTTCTATGAAAACCATAAGCATTGACAAAGCACTTGTTACTATGATTGCATGAAACTTATGCCAAGAATTTACTTAACGTGATTGAGATCATCAACCTTTACTACTTGTGAATATAATTCCATAACGATTAGGTGAAATTTCCTTATATACTAGCATTCAATTTATGCATGATAATTAAGCGTGCACTCTCAACCAACACACACAAATCAATGTAATCCACATAGATAAGTAAATTGAATTCACAACTTATGAAACGCAATTAGAAGTAAACAAATCATAACGCAAGCTTAAACATGTATTTCGAATCCCCCCCTAGCCAAGGGGAGGTTTAGTTCCTCATACGCACAAAACAAAGAGAATTGAATTTAAACATTGAAATCAAAGGAAAAGAAACACCTAGAAATTCCAGCGACGCGAACTTGAATTGCATGAACTTCCGAGCTTCTTTCTCCTCCTCCTTGGTGCGGCAAAGGGTCTAAGGACTAGTTTAGGACCTTAGGTGTATGGATGCATGGTTATGGATGGATGTAGTAGTGTTTAGGGGAAGGGAATGGTGCGGCAAAGGTGTGGAGAGAGTTTGGACGAATTTCTGGAGTGAATTCTGAATTGTGGTGAGTGGTGATCTGATTTAGGGGTTAATAGGAGTATATATAGGCACTTAAAACCCTAGGGTAATCAGATATGGACTTGGATAACCCAAATCCACAAGGAAATAGGTCTAACAATCAGATTTTGCAAGGGAAAAGGGGTCCTAGGTGCGGCTGGATAGGGATAAGGTGGATAAGGCTTCTAGATGGCCTTGCAAGGCAAGGAAATCAGGTTTCTAGAAGGGATAGGTTCGGCACTTAAAGGATAGGGCAGATTAGGGCTTCTAGAAACCCTCTAATGCAAGGAAAACTCACGGCAAGGATGGATAAGGTTTCTAGAACAAGGATAAGGTATCCTAAATGGATAAGGACTCCTCATTGCATTTGGAAACTTTGCCTATTAGGATTAGGAAACCTTGTCTTTGTCATTCCTTCTTCATTCTGGATTCCTTCTCCTTCTTGGACTTGGAAATCTTCTTTGTAGCTGCAACTTGATGCCATTTGGATTTAACTTTCCTACTTCAAGTAGGAAACCTTGTTTGAGTAGGAATCTTCATCTTCAAGGAATCCTAATTCAACTAGGAAACCCATTTTGACTAGGAATCCTAATTCAACTAGGATTCCATCTTCACTTAGGCACTTTCCTACTTCGACTAGGAAACCTTGTTCAAGTAGGAAACATCATCTTCAAATCTTCAATTTCGTCCATCCTCTTGGCTCCAAGCATATGACATCCATTCCAAGCTCAACTTTGCTCCAAAAGGCTCCAAAATGCATTCTTTTGCTTACTTTGCCCTTAGAACCTGAAAACACATAAAACTAGCTTAAAAGACTACTTTACTAAGCAAAAACACTATAAATGCACAAGAACAAGCTAAACTAAGGCGCATAAATATGCTCCTATCAAATTCCCCCACACTTAGCTTTTGCTAGTCCTCGAGCAAAACAAAACGAAACAAAAGAACAAAATGAAATAAAACAAGTAAAACAACCTAAACCTTCCAACAATCGCCTCAGGGATTTCCAATGCACATGACATGTTAAAAATCATCATTCCCACAGATTTTAACCATCTTTACACTTAAGCCCATACTTAATCATAGTCACTACTTACTAGTTCACATTTAACCAATTAAAACAATGTTTTGAATGTAGTAACATGCCTTAGAGAATCCCTCAATTCCTTACTAGATATGCACTCTATTTTCACTCAGATTTTCTAACTACACACCCTACACTAGTTATATGTGAGAAGATTGATGTAACAATAAAAACGAATGCTCACATATATGTATAACAAAGAAAGCAATTTCCGGAGTTAATAACATGTTTATAAATATGATCTCATGAATGGAATGCTACTACTTAGATGCGAGAATCAGTGACACCATATGCTCATACCAATTTTAAACTCCACAAATTGAAATACACAACACTCAAGATTAAAGTTAAGGGTTGTAACAGGGCTTAAGGTATTGGCTAACAAAAACGGATATGGAAAACAAACGTTCTTTAAAACAATAGTAAGAAAAGTATGGAAATCGAAACTTAGAATTCACTTTAGCATGCCGAAATCAAATTCAAAACAGAAGGGAAGACTCAAACAATCAATTAGGGCCGAATGCAACTCTTTGGACCCTTTCTTCAACAAACAACACTTTGGAACTCTTTTTCACATGCATTTCAACTATTTTGCATGTTTTTCACAACTTTTCTTTTTTCTTTCTATTTTTCACGAATTTTTTTCTTTCTTTTCTCGTTTTTTTCTCTTCTTTGCCGTGCCTCATTCAAGACTTTGGCACATCCCTATATCATTAATCCTTCCCCCACACTTGTTTCCCGCACACATTGATCAAAAGGAATTCATCTTGCGTTATGCTTTACTACGTTTTAAGAACAAGGGTGTGGATGGTCCTAATCTAGGCTAGGTGAGGATAATGTGGTTAACAAAGAACATAGGCTAAACAAGGCTGAACGGGGTTAAAACCTACAAAACATAATGGAATAGGGATATACGGCTTTTGGGCTATGGTGGACACTACACAACTTAATCTTGAATATGTGTTATGCAAATCAATGACATGTTTTGAATGAAATGGGCATGAGTTCTAGTGTTTGGTTCTAAGTGATGAAACGCCTTCTAAGTAGCAACCAAGCAAAGAATAATGAGATCATGCACCAACTTTAGAAAACAAAGAATGCACAGATTTTAACTCTCCAAATAAACGTTTAGGCTCAAGTCTCACAAGGTTGTAGCGTTAGTTTGAGTTACTTCCTTCAAGCATGTTACAAAAACGGATTTTTCCTTTATGATTACATGTGAATTCATAAGTTATAACCACAACCAAGCATAAACCAAAGAGTAAATCAAACTTTTATCCATGTTTATAACTCTCTCTAACCGTCATGCAATTACAAACCGAATCCTCATCATTGTGTTGGAAGGTACCCTAAGACACAAACAAACACACAAAAACGACTCTTTTTGGGTTTTTTAAAACAAATTTTTCAAATTTTTATGGGATTTTCGGATTTTTTGACTCAACATACATTAAAACACACCAAAACAGCTTAAAAAGGCTTAAAAACAGCAAGAAACAACATTTGAAATTATGAGTGATAAACCCTACGAATTTGCATCAAAACACTTTGGTTACCCCCCCACACTTAAATCAAACATTGTCCTCAATGTTTCAAGCATAGACTCACACAAATAACAAACAAACAAACAAAACAACGTCTAAACAACCTAACATAGCAGAAACGAAGTTAACAACAAAGAGAAGAGTTTAGGAACGTAAATCTGGAATTGGAGTGCTCTCTATGTCCTCCTTTGTTGAATGCATGGGTTGCCTCCCAAGTAGCGCTTGCTTTAACGTCGTACAGCCGGACGAAGACCTCATTCACTCCTTACTAGGGCCCACGGCATCCAAGGGTATGTCATCCACGGCATGCTCCACAAAGGTGTCATAATAGGGCTTCAAACGATGCCCGTTCACCTTGAATTCTTGTCCCGTTTTCAAGCTTTGGATTTGGACTGCACCATGAACAAAAACATTAGTAATAACAAACGGTCCAATCCACTTAGAACGTAACTTACCGGAAAACAAACGTAAACGGGAATTGAACAAGAGCACTTTCTGCCCAATTGAGAATGATTTCCCACGGATCATGTTGTCATGGAAAGCTTTGGTCTTTTGCTTGTAAATGCTTGCATTATTGTACGCCTCGTGCCGTATCTCATCAAGCTCATTCAATTGCAATCTCCTTTGACTTCCCGCTTCATCGAGGTTCATGTTAAACTTCTTGATGGCCCAAAGTGCTTTGTGCTCCAATTCAACGGGAAGATGGCACGCCTTGCCATAGACAAGTCGGAAGGGGGACATCCCAATGGGGGTTTTGTACGCCGTACGATACGCCCAAAGTGCATCATCTAATCGTAAGCTCCAATCCTTCCTTGTTGGCCCAACTGTCTTCTCAAGTATTTGCTTGATCTCTCGGTTGGAAACCTCGGCTTGGCCATTCGTTTGAGGATGGTAAGGTGTAGAAACCTTATGGGTGACACTGTATTTCCTCAATAACGCTTCAATGGTCCGATTGCAAAAATGTGACCCTCCATCACTAATGATCACCCGTGGCATTCCAAACCTTGCAAAAATGTTAGTTCTAATAAAATCTGCAACCACTTTAGAATCATTAGTCCGGGTGGCCTTGGCTTCCACCCATTTCGACACATAATCAACCGCAAGCAAAATATACATGAAACCATACGATGAAGGGAAGGGACCCATAAAATCAATACCCCAAACATCAAAAATTTCAACATTTAGGATAGAAACCTGCGGCATTTGGTCCCTAGCACTTATACCCCCCTTTCGTTGGCATTTATCACATGTTAAGCAAAAAGTTTTAGCATCTTTAAAAATACTAGGCCAATAGAATCCACATTGTAACACCTTGAGGGCTGTGCGTTGTGTGCCAAAGTGCCCTCCACATGCATATGTGTGACAAAAACTCAAAATTGAATGACATTCAGAATCATGCACACAACGACGTATAATCTGATCGGGGCAAAATTTCCATAAGTACGGATCATCCCACACAAAAAATCGTGCATCATGCCTAAGTTTATCACGTTGGTGCCCAGTGAACTCACTTGGAATACGTTTTGACACCAAAAAATTAACAATATCGGCATACCAAGGTGCACTAACCTTTAGGGACATCAATTGCTCATCCGGGAATGTCTCTGGAATAGGTATGACATCTTCTTCATGCACCAAACGGCTCAAGTGATCAGCCACAACGTTCTCACTTCCTTTCTTGTCTCGGATTTCGATATCGAAATCTTGGAGAAGAAACATCCATCGAATAAGCCTTGGTTTAGCCTCCTTCTTCGTGAGCAAGTACTTCAATGCTGCATGATCAGTGTAAATTATTACTTTAGTACCAAGTAAATAAGAATGAAACTTATCTAAAGCAAAAACAACGGCAAGGAGTTCTTTTTCCGTTGTGGAGTAGTTCAATTGAGCATCGTTCAAGGTCCGAGAGGCATAATATACGACGTGTGGCTGTTTGTTGATGTGAAAATTGACTTGACACACAAATTAAACCCTATGGATGACAATTGTAGTATATGAGCATAAAAACATAATGTAGAAAACTAAACTAGACTCAATTAATGCAAAACTAGAGTTTAAAACACTTAAATCAACCAAAAACTCAAAACAGCAACTAAAAGACTCAAAACTGCCTTAAAACCACTTTCTGGGCAGTTTTGAGTACCTACACTAATTTGGACGAAATTGGACTAAAACTCGATTCAAGACACTTAAAAACACAAACTAAATTGATTTCTAACTAATCTAACACTTTAAAATAAATGGGGGATTGATTTTGACGAACTTAAAACTTTAAAACTTAAACTTTGAAAACAAACTTAAAGCAAAACAGATTGTGATGAAATAGAATGATGAGAAACTAGTTAGAGGGTTCCTTATCCGCACATGAACATATGCATACAACTCGATCTCCAATTACTCTTTCAACAAACCATGAATGACAATGCCCCAAATTAACTAGATTGCACCAATTAATTCTCAGATTTCCCTAGATTCATTGAATTGAATGGAATACGCATTACAACCAAATTATTCTTATCAAGGACCCTAACTATGGAATACGCATGATAGAGACACATATCAAAGATCATTAAGTTCAATGGAAATCATAAGCATTGACGAGGCATTCATAACTATGGGATACGCATGTTACTTTTGCCTAGGATTTACTTAACGCAATCGTGACTAGCGACTTTTACTACTTATGAATATAAGTTAATAACGATTAGGTGAAATTCCCTTATACTCTAGCATCAAGTTTAGGCATGCAAATTAAGTGTCGACCCTCAACCCACATACATAAACAAGTTATCAATCAAATAGATAAGTAAACCACATTCACGATTTATGAAATCATAATTGGAAGAAATCAAGTCATATAAAACATATGATCATGGCTTCAAATTCGCCTCTAACTAAAAAGAAATTAGTTCCACATGTCTAACATAATTGAAAAGCAATTTAAATTAAACATGAAAACAAAAACAAGAGAAGAAAAAACTCTTAAAACTCCCAAAGATGCAGATGGCTTGCGCACAAGGCCCTCATTCATCAATGGAATGCACGACAAGGCTCTCCTTCTTCTCCAAAAGGTGCAGCAGAGATGTGTATGGATGTAGGATGGGGTTTTGTGATGTAGAATGGTGATTAGGGTTGCGGCAAGGTGTGTTTGAATGGTGTGAAGGGGTGGTGACGAATTTAGGCTTAAAACACATATATATAGGCACCACAAACCCTAAAGAAATCAGGTTAGACAATGGGCTAGGGTTTAGGTGCGGCTAGGGTTAGAGATGGGCCTTCTAGAATGCCTTGCAAGGCAAGGAAATAGGTGTTCTAGAAGGCTAGGTGCGGCTGCTTAGTGGGCTAGGGTTAGGGTTTGTAGATAGGGCTTCTAGAAAGCCCAAAACCAAGAATAGAAACTCTCAAAAATGGAAACCTCTACGAATAGAAACTTCCAACTTTAGAAACTTTGGTTGCCAATTCCGACTTCTTTGTTCTTCACTTTCATTTCTTCATTTCTTAAGCTCCTTTGACCTTCAAACTCGTCCATTCCTTGTGCTCCTATACACTCCATTCCAGCTCAATTTTGCTCTCAAATGCTCCAAATTGCATCATTTTATGTAATATGCTCTTAAAACCTGAAAACACATGAAACTAACTTAAAAGACTACTTTAAACTAAGAAAACATAACTAAAATGCATAAGAACTAGCTAACTAAGGCGCATAAATATGCTCCTATCAAATTCCCCCACACTTAGCTTTTGCTAGTCCTCGAGCAAAATAAAGAATTAAAGAAAAACAAAACGAACAAAACAAACAAAACACAACCTAAACCTTCCAACATTTACCTCAGGGATTTCCAATACACATGACAAGTTAAAAATCATCATTCCCACAGATTTTAGTCATCTTTACACTTAAGCACACACTTAATCATAGTCACCACGTACTAGTTCACATTTAACCAATTAAAACATGATTTTGAACGTAGTAACATGCCTTAGAGAATTTGCTCAATTCCTTACTAGATATGCACTCAATTTTCACACAGATTTTCTGACTACACACCCTATACTAGTTATATGTGAGAAGATTGATGTAAATATGAAAACGAATGCTCACATATATGTTATAACAAGGAAAGCTTTCTCTGAATTTAATAAGCATGTATATGATCTCATGAAAGGAATGCTACTACTTAGACGCGAGAACCAGTGACACCATATGCTCATACCAATCCCAAACTCCACAAATTGAAATACACAACACTCAAGATAGAAGTTAAGGGTTGTAACGGGGCTTAGGGTATTGGCTAACAAAGAAAGGTGAAGGGTAAACAAACGTTCTTAAAACAATAGTAAGCAAAGCAATGAAATTGACTCTTCGAATTCACTTTTGAATGCAAAAATCAACTTTTAAACTCAAAGGGGAAATTCATGCAACACTTGGGGTCAAATTCAATGTTTTGGGCCCCTTCTTCAATAACCAACACCTTAGAGCTCATTTCCATGCTCTTTCAACTCTTTTTCACACTTTTCTCAACATTTTTCTTTTTTTCTTCTTTTTTCTACGAATTTTCTTTCTTTTTTTTTTTTTTTTTTTTTCTCGTGCCTCAAAATAGACTTGGGCACATCCACCTATCAAAAATCCTTCCCCCACACTTGTTTTCTGCACACCCTCAATCAAAATGAATTCATTTAAAGTCATGCTTACTATGCTTCAAGAACAAGGGTATGGATGGTCCTAATCTAGGCTAGGTAAGGATAATGTGGGTTAACAAACAATATAGGCTAAACAAGGCTCAACGGGTTTAAACCTACCAAAAACAAATGTATGGAATGAAGGCTTTTTGGCTATGGTGGTAACTACTAAACAACTTTATCTTGAATATGTGTTATACAATTCAATAACATGTTTTGAATGAAATTGGCATGAGTTCTAGCATTTGGAACTAAATGATGAAACGCCTTCTAAGTAGTAACCAAGCAAAGAATAATGAGATCATGCAACGACTTTAGAAAACAAGAATGCACAGATTTTAACTCTCCAAATAAAGTTTAGGCTCAAGTCTCTCAGGGTTGTAGCTTTAGTTTGAGTTTCTTCCTTCAAGCATGTCACAAAAACTGATTTTTTCCTTTTTGATTACATGTGAATTCATAAGTTATAACTACAACTAAGCATAAACCAAGAGTAAATCAAACTTCCATCCATGTTTATAACTCTCTTCAATAGTCATGCAATTAAAAACCGAATCCTCATCATTGTGTTGAAAGGTACCCTAAGACACAAACAAACACACAAAAACAACTTAAAAACGACTCTTTTTGGGTTTTTTAAAACAAATTTTCAAATTTTTATGGGATTTTCGGATTTTTGAATCAAAACACATTAAAACACACCAAAACAGCCTAAAAACACCTAAAAACAGCAAGAAACAACATTGGAAGTTATGAGTGAGAAAACCCAACATTGGAAGTTATGAGTGAGAAAACCCTACGAATTTGCATCAAAACACTTTGGTTACCCCCCCACACTTAAATCAAACATTGTCCTCAATGTTTCAAGCATATACTAACACAAAAACACATAAACAAACAAACCAACACTAACAAACTAAACATGGGAGAAACGAATGAAACAACAAAGAGAAGGGTTTAGAAACGCAAATCTGGAATTAGAGTGCTCTCTAGGTCTTCCTTTGTCAAATGCATGGGTTGCCTCCCACGAAGCGCTTGCTTTAACGTCTTCCAGCCGGACGGTACCTCCGTTTAAGCTTGACTAGGTTCCATGGCATGGAGGGGTACATCCTCCATGACATGCTCCTTGAAATACTCATGCATTGGGTCTATGTATGGCAGTGGATAATGATGGTCCCAGATTGTGGCATTAAGCTTCCCAAGGTCAAAGTAAGAACTCCCATAATCATGGATTCGATTTGGTACCTGCACCACAGAAGGCAATAACCTATTAGTGGAAACGGGAATTGGAATTAGAGGAGGAGGCTTACCAATGCATGTAGATGAAGACTCAAAAGGGGCAGCAAAGGTGGTGCTCTCGGCCAGATTTGGTATTTTGGGTGTAATGACATGTTTCGTATGCTCCACTCCAATACCCTCTTCGATGATGCATCTAGGGACATCCTTCTTGATTGGTGCGCATGAATGTTCCTTCCCCACATTTTTAATCACATCTATTGCAAAACAAGAACGAACATCATTAGGATTCTTAACATATTCAGGAACTTTGAATTTAATCAATTCATCACCAAACTCCATTGTTAACTCTCCCTTAGCCACATCAATCTTGGTTTGGGTTGTCTTCATGAAGGGCCTCCCTAATAGTATCGGCAATGGGGTAGAATAGGGTGAATCCTCCATGTCAAGCACGTAAAAGTCCGCTGGAAAAATCAAATTGCCCACCTGCACCAAAACATCTTCCAAAACACCCTTTGGATATGCATTAGAACGATCGGCTAATTGAATAATCACACCATCGTTTTTAAGCTCACCTAAGTTCATAGATGCATAAATAGAGTATGGCATAACATTAATCGAAGCCCCTAAGTCTAACATGCATTGTTCAAACTTAGTCTTGCCAATAACGCACGGAATTGTAAAACTACCCGAATCTTTGCATTTAGGGGGTAATTTCCTTTGTAACATGGCAGAAACATTCTCACTTACTTGGACCACCTCTTTGTTCGAAATCCTTCTCCTTGATGTACAAAGTTCTTTTAAAAACTTAGCATACCTCGGGACTTGCTTAATTGCATCAAGGAGCGGAATATTGACTTGAACTTTTCGAAAGGTCTCTAGAATGTCCTTCTCGGTTTCTTCCTTCTTTGATTGCCTAAACCTGCCAGGAAAGGGCACATTTAGTGGAATGGAACTAGAAAAAGTCGAATTTGGACTTACCTTGGTGGTTTGGGACGGCTTAGGAGGGCTAGATGGTGGCGGCAAGGATTGTTCATCCTTGGCCGTGAGTTTTGGTCCCTGTGCTTCCTCTTGTAGCAACTTTTCATCCTCATCGTGACTTGATTTGGATGATTTTGGTTCGGCTCCAACCTGTGTACCACTTCCCAACATGATTGCACTGACGGTTTCAAAGCCTCCTTTAGGATTCATAATAGTTGAACTAGGCAATTTGCCTTGTTCTCTAATATGCCCCATGAATTCCGCTATTTGCCCCACTTGCTTTTCCAAGTTATCCACCCTTTTGTCTTGGATTTGCCTCTCTTTGTTTTGATTTACTTCCTGCGTCAAAGTAGTAAGTAACTTAACAATCTGATCATTATCCAAAGACATACCTGAGTTTGTTGGGGCAGATTGCAATTGGGTTTGATTGGGGACGGATGGCTTTGTATAAAAGCCCGGTGGTTGCTGCCTAAATCCTCCTTGTTGTTGGGGTTGTTGAGGATCCCTCCACTTGAAATTTGGATGGTCCCTCCACCCTGGATTGTAGGTGTTTGAGTATGGATCATGGCGTGGTTGATTTTGGCTCCCAAAACCCACGGCATTGGCAGATTCCCAACCCCCATTCTCAATCAATTTAGGGCATTGATCGTTGGCATGTCCTTGCATAGAGCACACACCACACACACTTGGTCCATGAATCTTCATTCCCTCGGCCAACTGAGAAACAATAGAAGTAAGGTTAGCTAATTGGGATTGAATTTCGGGCATAGAACTTACCTCATTCACTTGTGCTCGTGGGGGGTCTCTTTGTCCAACACCTTCGTATTGTTGTGCATTATGTGCTCGGTTGGCAATTAGAACTTTTGCAGCCCCCGGAGTTTTATCTACCAACGCACCTCCCGCCGAGGCATCAAGCATTTGGCGTTCCATGGGAAGAAGTCCTTCGTAGAAGTATTGAATGAGTAGCTCCTCCTTCATTTGATGCTGTGGACAAGAAGCAACAAGTGATTTAAAATGTTCATAATAAGAAGGAAACAATTCACCTTGATTTTGTTGGATGCCACTAATCCGTTTCCTCAAGAGAATGACTCTTGAAGTTGGGAAAAACTTCTCCAAGAAAGCTCTTTTCATACTATCCCAAGATGTAACCGTTCCGGGTGCTAACTCGTAAAGCCAATCCTTCACCTTTTCCAAAAGTGAGAATGGAAAAGCCTTCATCATCAGAATGTTCCCGTCGACATTTATGGGTGTCATGCTCGAACAAACAACCTCGAACTCCTTGAAATGCTTGTTGGGATCTTCCATGGAAAGCCCATGGTATTTCGGAATGTGGTGCAACAAGCTTGACTTCAGCTCGAATTCATCGGTCTTGCCTTGGGCAGCCGCGGGGTATTGAATGCATAATGGTGCGGCATTGGTCAACCCCGAGGCCGAAAGCTCTTTAATGGTCCGAGTGTCCACTGCCATAACTTCTTCTTCCACTTCTTCAAACTCAGATTCGGCCTCTGAACTTGAACTAGGTTCACTAGGTTCGGGATGCTTCCTCTTTCTTCTCAAATCACGTTCAAAATCGTCGTTGAAATCCAAGATGTGTGCATGCACAGTTTGAGAACTCCGCGTCATGCACTAGTACCTAAACCAAGAAAACAAAACAAAATAGGAAAACTAGGTAAATTATACTAAAGACACACGGCAAAACACAAGGGATTAGCAATTTTGCTAATCCCCGGCAACGGCGCCAAAATTTGATGTGAAAATTGACTTGACACACAAATTAAACCCTATGGATGACAATTGTAGTATATGAGCAAATAGGGATCGTTCTAAACCGGGGATTAACTAGGGATGCTAATCAATGTGAAACTGACTCAAGAACATAAAAACATAATGTAGAACACTAAACTAGACTCAATTAATGCAAAACTAGAGTTTAAAACACTTAAATCAACCAAAAACTCAAAACAGCAACTAAAAGACTCAAAACTGCCTTAAAACCACTTTCTGGGCAGTTTTGAGTACCTACACTAATTTGGACGAAATTGGACTAAAACTCGACTCAAGACACTTAAAAACACAAACTAAATTGATTTCTAACTAATCTAACACTTTAAAATAAATGGGGGATTGATTTTGACGAACTTAAAACTTTAAAACTTAAACTTTGAAAACAAACTTAAAGCAAAACAGATTGTGATGAAATAGAATGATGAGAAACTAGTTAGAGGGTTCCTTATCCGCACATGAACATATGCATACAACTCGATCTCCAATTACTCTTTCAACAAACCATGAATGACAATGCCCCAAATTAACTAGATTGCACCAATTAATTCTCAGATTTCCCTATATTCATTGAATTGAATGGAATACGCATTACAACCAAATTATTCTTATCAAGGACCCTAACTATGGAATACGCATGATAGAGACACATATCAAAGATCATTAAGTTCAATGGAAATCATAAGCATTGACGAGGCATTCATAACTATGGGATACGCATGTTACTTTTGCCTAGGATTTACTTAACGCAATCGTGACTAGCAACTTTTACTACTTATGAATATAAGTTAATAACGATTAGGTGAAATTCCCTTATACTCTAGCATCAAGTTTAGGCATGCAAATTAAGTGTCGACCCTCAACCCACATACATAAACAAGTTATCAATCAAATAGATAAGTAAACCACATTCACGATTTATGAAATCATAATTGGAAGAAATCAAGTCATATAAAACATATGATCATGGCTTCAAATTCGCCTCTAACTCAAAAGAAATTAGTTCCACATGTCTAACATAATTGAAAAGCAATTTAAATTAAACATGAAAACAGAAACAAGAGAAGAAAAAACTCTTAAAACTCCCAAAGATGCAGATGGCTTGCGCACAAGGCCCTCATTCATCAACGGAATGCACGACAAGGCTCTCCTTCTTCTCCAAAAGGTGCAGCAGAGATGTGTATGGATGTAGGATGGGGTTTTTTGATGTAGAATGGTGATTAGGGTTGCGGCAAGGTGTGTTTGAATGGTGTGAAGGGGTGGTGACGAATTTAGGCTTAAAACACATATATATAGGCACCACAAACCCTAAAGAAATCAGGTTAGACAATGGGCTAGGGTTTAGGTGCGGCTAGGGTTAGAGATGGGCCTTCTAGAATGCCTTGCAAGGCAAGGAAATAGGTGTTCTAGAAGGCTAGGTGCGGCTGCTTAGTGGGCTAGGGTTAGGGTTTGTAGATAGGGCTTCTAGAAAGCCCAAAACCAAGAATAGAAACTCTCAAAAATGGAAACCTCTAAGAATAGAAACTTCCAACTTTAGAAACTTTGGTTGCCAATTCCGACTTCTTTGTTCTTCACTTTCATTTCTTCATTTCTTAAGCTCCTTTGACCTTCAAACTCGTCCATTCCTTGTGCTCCATAAGCATACACTCCATTCCAGCTCAATTTTGCTCTCAAATGCTCCAAATTGCATCATTTTATGTAATATGCTCTTAAAACCTGAAAACACATGAAACTAACTTAAAAGACTACTTTAAACTAAGAAAACATAACTAAAATGCATAAGAACTAGCTAACTAAGGCGCATAAATATGCTCCTATCATTTGTCCTTCCTTTGTCCTAGAACAGCGCCTAGAGCATAATCGGATGCATCGCACATAAGCTCGAAGGGAATGCTCCAATCTGGTGGCCGAATGATGGGGGCCGAAGTTAGCATCTCTTTGAGGTGTTTGAACGCTGATGTGAAAATTAACTTGACACACAAATTAAACCCTATTTGTGACAATTGTAGTAATGATGTAAGTAGGGATCGTTCTAACCGGGGATTAACTAGGGGTGCTAATCTACTACAAATCGACTTAGAAACACAAAAACTAAACTGAAAGACTCTAATTAGACTACTAAGATTCAAAACAGATTTGAAACACTCAAATCTGCCCAAAACTGATTAAAACAAGTTAATTGACTCAAACAGCAACTAAGACAAGATTTGGACGAATTTGACAAAACTTATGACTCAAAATACTTAAAAACACCAAAGAGGACAGATTATGAAGACTCAAACTTAACAAAATATGGGGGAATTGTGTTTGGACGAATTTGAACTAAATGCACAGATTGTAAATTAAAACGGATTGTAAACCAAATGTGATGAATCAATGGGTGATGGAATGGCTAAGGGGTTCTTCTCCACACATGAAATTTATGCAACGTAATCGATTTCCAGTTATCAATTCAATAAGTTATGAACCTCGACACTCCAAGTTAATTAGGTCCGCTTAAATTAACTTTCAGATTTCCCTAGAATCATTGAATTGGATGAATATGCATCGCAAACAAATTATTCCTAACAAATTCTCTATATGAACAGCATGATAAAGATACAAGTTAGAATCATTAAGTTCTTTGGAAATCATAAGCATCGACAAGGCAATTGTAACTATGAAAAGCATGATACTCCTGCCATGAATCTACTTAACACGATCGTGACTAGCGATCTTCACTACTTGCGAATATAAATTCATAACGATTAGGTGTAACAAACTTATATTCTAGCACCAAATTCCAGCATGCAAATCAAGCGTGCACTCTCAATCAACATACAAGAATAAGTTTTGAATTAAACGGTTAAGCAAATTGTATTCACGACTTATGCAACGATAACTGGAAGTAATCAACTTATTTCACATATATAATCATGGTTTTGAATACACCCTTAGCCAAAACGAATTTAGCCAATCATACTCAAAGCAAAATAAAGATTACATGAATTAGACATTGAAATATAAGATAGAATACACCTAAAATTGTTCAACAACTCAGAATGAAGAGCCAAACAATTGAGTGAATCTGTCCCCTTTCCTTGCTTGCGGCAGATTGGATGTTGGTGGTTTCTTGGGTAATTGAATGATGTAGAATGGATGGAAGACGCATGGAAGTGTTTAGGGTTGATGGGTGGTGAGGCTAGGGTGGTTTTGGGTCAGAAAATATGGTGAATGGTGAAGGAATGGGGCTGTTGAAGGTGGTGTTCAGTTTCTGGCGTGAATGGGTATGTTTGTTGCTGCACAAAACATGTTTATTTAAAGGGATTAGGAAATTAAAAACCCTAGGCTAATTAGGTAAACAGAAATTTAAGTCAAAAGCTTCTAGAAATAGGAAACAAAATCAGAAAATTAAAGGAAAGGGCAAGGGAAATTCGGCTAGGGTTTAAAAGGTGCAAGAGATGTGTATTTCATGTCCTAGAATGCTTAGGAAGTCTTCATAACTGCTGGAACTTTTAGGGACATTTAGGAAAAATCAAACCAAAGTAGGAAACTTTGGCTTAACTTTCCTATTTCAAGTAGGAATCCTTGTTGGAGTAGGAATCCTTGTTCTTCTAGGAATCCTCATGTGATTAGGAATCCATCTTCCATTAGGAATCCTTCTTGGAGTAGGAATCCTTCGTCGATTAGGAATCCTTCTTCAATTAGGAATCCTTCTTCAATTAGGAATCCTTCGTTGATTAGGAATCCTAATTTCTTCAAGTCTTCAATTCATCCATTCCTTTTGCTCCAAAACGCTCCAAATTACATCATTTTGCACACTTCGGCTTTGGAATTTGAAAACACACAAAAGTAACTTTAAACACTAAAATAGCTAATGAAACATAACATAAATGCACAACAACAAGCCAATTAAGTCGCATAAATATGCTCCTATCAAATTCCCCCACACTTAGCTTTTGCTAGTCCTCGAGCAAAACAAAGAAATAAAACAAAACAAAACAAATAAAACACAACCTAAACCTTCTAACATTTGCCTCAGGGATTTCCAATGCACATGACATGTTAAAAATCGTTATTCCCCACAGATTTTAGTCATCTTTACACTTAAGCACATACTTAATCATAGTTACCACTTACTAGTTCACAATTAATCAATTAAAACAATGTTTTTGATGTAGTAACATGCCTTAGAGAAATCACTCAATTCCTTACAAGATATGCACTCAATTTTCACTCAGATTTTCTAACTACACACCCTATACTAGTTATATGTGAGAAGATTGATGTAGATATGGAAACGAACGCTCACATATATGTATAACAAAGAACGCAATTTCTGGAGTTAATAAACATGTCAAGATATGATCTCATGAATGGAATGCTACTACTTAGACGCGAGAACCAGTGACACCATATGCTCATACCAAATTCAAACTCCACAAATTGAAACACATAACACTCAAAATTGAAGTTCAAGGTTGTAACGGGGCTTGGGGTATTGGCTAACAAAGAAAGGTAAGGGAAAACAAACGTTCTTAAAGCAATAGCAAGCAAAGTAATGAAATTGAAACTTAGAATTCACTTAGATTGCAGAAATCAACTTTTAAACACGAAGGGAGGATTCAAGCAATATTTAGGGCCGAATTCAAAGTTTTGGACCCTTTCTTCAACAAACAATACTTTGGGACTCTTTTTTTTCACATCTTTTCAACTCTTTTTCATTCTTTTCACACATTTTTCTTTTTCTTTTCTTTTTCCACGAATATCATTTTTATCTTCTTTTCTTTTCTTGCCGTGTTCTATTGCACCCAAAATACCCAAATTGAAACCTTTCCCTCACACTTGTTTTCTGCCATATATAAATCAAAAG
The DNA here is from genome assembly GCF_916048215.2 of Malus sylvestris. NCBI lineage: Eukaryota > Viridiplantae > Streptophyta > Magnoliopsida > Rosales > Rosaceae > Malus > Malus sylvestris. The sequence continues at coordinate 21,686,185 of NC_062270.1, forward strand.
GAATTCAATTTGAATTATGCTTTACTATGCTTCAAGAACAAGGGTAAGGATGGTCCTAATCTAGGCTAGGTGAGGTTAATGTGGTTTAACAAAGAATGTAGGCTAACAAGGCTCAATAGGGTTAACTTAAACATAAAAATGAAGTAGGGTACACGGCATTTTGGCTAAGGTGGTGGTAACTACACAACTTCATCTTGAATATGTGTTATGCAAATCAATAACATGCTTTGAATGAAATGGGCATGAGTTCTAGCATTTGGAACTAAATGATGAAACGCCTTCTAAGTAGTAACCAAGCAAAGAATAATGAGATCATGGACTTAGAAAACAATAATGCACAGATTTTAACTCTCCAAATAAACGTTTAGGCTCAAGTCTCACAAGGTTGTAGCGTTAGTTTGAGTTCCTTCCTTCAAGCATGTTACACAAACTAATTTTTATCCTTTGTGATTGCATGTGAATTCATAAGCTATAACCACAACCAAGCATAAGCAAAGAGTAATTCAAACTTTCATCATGTTAATAACTTTCTTTAACAGCCATGCAATTACAAACCGAATCCTCATCATTGTGTTGGAAGGTACCCTAAGACACAAACACACAAAAACGACTCAAAACACTCTTTTTAGGCTTTTTCAAAACACTTTTTTCAAATTTTTATGTGATTTTCGGAGTTTTATGTTAAAACACACTAAAACACACCAAAACTGCTTAAAAACACTTAAAAACAGCAAGGAACAAGTCTCTAAGTAATGGGTGGTACAATCCCACGAATTTGCATCAAAAACACTTAGTTACCCCCCCACACTTAAATCAAACATTGTCCTCAATGTTTCAAGCATAAAGTTACACAAAACACAAAGAAACCAACAAACAGCAACTTAAATAACTAAACAGGGCAGATTAGAAAACAGCAACAAAGAGAAGGGTTTGAGGAACGCAAATCTGGAATTGGAGTGATTCCTAGGGCTTCCTTTGTTGAATGCATGGGTTGCCTCCCAAGAAGCGCTTGCTTTAACGTCTTGCACCCGGACGATACTTTTCTTTAAGCTCTGATGCGAAATAGATAAGCACACAAATTAAACCCTCTTTTTGTCAAATTGTAGCAAAGATGTAAGTAGGGATCGTTCTAGACCGGGGATTAGGAGGGATTGCTAAACACTTGGAAACTGACTTAAAAACTCAAAAACAAAGTTTAAAACACTAAACTAGACTCAAAGAATGCAAAACTAAAGTTTAAAACACTTAAACAAACCTAAAACGCAAAACAGCAACTAGAAGGCTCAAAACTGCCTAAAAACCACTTTCTGGGCAGTTCTGAGCACCTACACTAATTTGGACGAAATTTGATGAAAACTTGAATCAAAATACTTAGAAACACAAATCAAAACACTTTCTAACTAATATAAAACTTCAAATTAAAGGGGGATTTTGTTTTGACGAAAATTAAAATAAAGAAAACAGATTGGAAATAGGGCAGATTGTAAAAACGATTTTAGTGAAAGAGATGGGTAGAAGGCTAGTTAGGAGGTTCTTCTCCACACATGACACACTTGCAAACAAAACGATTTTCAGTTGTTCTTCCAATAAATTATAAATACTCAACGCCCCAGATTAACCGTGAATTGCACTAATTAACCCTCAGTTTTTCCACAAGTTATTAAGTTGGATGATTGCATACGACAACCCAAAACATTCCCTACAAGTTCCCTACATGAATTGCATAATAGAGATACAAGCAAGAATCATTACGTTCTATGAAAAACATAAGCATTGACGAAGCATTTGTTACTATGAATTGCATGAAACTTATGCTAAGAATTCATTCAATGATAGGAGCATATTTATGCGCCTTAGTTAGCTAGTTCTTATGCATCTTTGTTATGTTTTCTTCGTTAAAGTAGTCTTTTAAGCTACTTTCATGTGTTTTCAGGTTTAAAGGACATATTACATGAAATGATGCAATTTGGAGCTTTTGGAGCAAAATGTGAGATTGGATTAAAAAGGACATGCTTGGAACACAAGGTTGGGATGGAATTGAAGAGTTGAAGATTTGAGGTTTCCTACTTGAAGTAGGAAAGCTAAGCCTAAAAGTTTCCATTTTGGGTCGATCTTTCCTAAATCGGAATTGGCAACCAAAGTTTCTAAAAGTTGGAAGTTTCTATTCTTGGAGGTTTCCATTTTCGAGAGTTTCTATTCTTGGCGTTGGGCTTTTAGATGACCTAAACCCAAATTTCCTTGTGGACCTTCAACCCATGCCGAACCCTAGGGCCTAATCATCTAAAATCTGCCATGTTAAACCCTAGTCCATTCCTCCTAAACCCAAGCCGCACCTTTCCACCTAGAAGCCCTATTTTACAAACCCTAAACCCTAGTCCACTTAAGTGCCGCACCTAACCCTAGCCCATTATTAAAAATCTGATTTCATTAGGGTTTCTAAGTGCCTATATATACCACCCTTACACCCTAGCCGCACATCTTCTTCCCTCTCCATAAAAATCAGAAAACCATATCCCTTTCCCCACCTTGCCGCAGCCACCATCACCCAAATCCCTTCCTTGCCGCAGCCATTCATCCATTCCAGCCACCATCCTCCACCTTTAGACACCATTCCACACCTCCATAACTCTTTCCCACACCTTGCCGCACCACCCTACCATCCTAACTCCATTCTAAACAACCCTCTCCATAATCCAGAAATTAATCCTTCACGCCAGAAACCATTCCCCATCTTCAACAGCACCTATCCTTCATCATTCACCATATTTTCTGACCCAAAACCACCCTAGCCGTCCCATACACCTATCCTACACACTTTTCCACCATTCTACACCATCCATAACCCCCAAAAACCATCACAAACCCCTGTGCCGCAACCAAGGAAGAGGAGGAAGGTTCTTAGATGTTCCTGCTGTGCAATTTAGATTGCTGGAATTTTTAGGTGTGATCTTTCTTATGTTTCAATGTTTCAATTCAATAAACTTTGTGTTGTGAGTATGAGGAACTAAACCCCCTTAGTTGGGGGGTAATTCGAAACCATGTACATGCTTGCAATTTGATTCGATTACATTCAGTTGTTATTTCATAAGTTGTGGATTCAATTCGTTCATCTATTTGATTGATACTTATTTATGTATGTTGATTGAGAGTGCACGCTTAGTTTTCATGCATGAATATGATGCTAGATTATGAGTGAGTTTCACCTAATAGTTACAATCTTATAATCACAAGTAGTGAAGATCGCTTGAAAACGATCGCGTTGAATGAATTCTTAGCATAAGTTTCATGCAATTCATAGTAACAAATGCTTCGTCAATGCTTATGTTTTTCATAGAACGTAATGATTCTTGCTTGTATCTCTATTATGCAATTCATGTAGGGAACTTGTAGGGAATGTTTTGGGTTGTCGTATGCTATCATCCAACTTAATAACTTGTGGAAAAACTGAGGGTTAATTAGTGCAATTCACGGTTAATCTGGGGCGTTGAGTATTTATAATTTATTGGAAGAACAATTGAAAATCGTTTTGTTTGCAAGTGTGACATGTGTGGAGAAGAACCTCCTAACTAGCCTTTTATCCATCTATTTCACCAAAATCGTTTTTACAATCTGTGCTAGTTAAAGTTTCTGTTTTGTGTTAAATTTTCGTCCAAAACAAATCCCCCTTTAATTTGAAGTCTTAGATTAGTTAGAAAGTGTTTTGATTTGTGTTTCTAAGTATTTTGATTCAAGATTTCATCAAATTTCGTCCAAATTAGTGTAGGTGCTCAAAACTGCCCAGAAAGTGGTTTTTAGGCAGTTTTGAGCCTTCTAGTTGCTGTTTTGAGTTTTAGGTTTGTTTAAGTCTTTTAACCTTTACTTTTGCATTCTTTGAGTCTAGTTTAGTGTTTTAAACTTTGTTTTTGAGTTTTTAAGTCAGTTTCCAAGTGTTTAGCAATCCCTCCTAATCCCCGGTTTAGAACGATCCCTACTTACATCTTTGCTACAATTTGACAAAAAGAGGGTTTAATTTGTGTGCTTATCTATTTCGCATCAAATTTTTGGCGCCGTTGCCGGGGATTAGCAATTTTGCTAATCCCTTGGATTGTTTTCGTTTCTTTTATTTCACTTTGTTTCTGACTTAATTTAAGTTTCTGACCTAATTTTTGTTTCTTGTTTTTTAGGTACTAATGTATGACTAGAAGCTCTCAACCGATTCGTACAAACATCTTGGATTTTGACGACGATTTTGAGAGGAAGTTAAGGAGAGCTAGGAACCAGCAAGAGCATCATCCAACCAGTTCCGAATCTGACCTTGAAGAAAACGTACAACAAGAGGAGGAGGAAGCCACGGCAGGGATATTTGAAGAAGTCCAAGGCATGGCCATGGACAATCGTACACTCAAGGAGCTTTCCGCCTCGGGTTTGGATAATGCCGCGCCCTTGTGCATTCAATACCCCATGGCTGCCCAAGGTAAGACAGATGAGTTTGAATTAAAGTCAAGTTTACTTCATCATATTCCTAAATACCATGGCTTGTCCATGGAAGATCCTAACAAACATTTGAAAGAATTTGAAGTAGTTTGCTCTAGTATGACTCCCGTCAATGTTGACGGAAATATCTTGAAGATGAAGGCTTTTCCATTCTCTTTGATGGATAAAGCCAAGGATTGGTTATATGAGTTAGCTCCCGGAACTGTCACATCGTGGGAAAGTATGAAGAGAGCGTTCTTGGAGAAGTTCTTTCCAACTTCTCGCATCATCCTCCGCCGCAAAAAGATAAGCGGAATTCAGCAAGAAGAAGGTGAGTCTTTTCCTACATATTATGAACGGTTTAAATCACTTGTTGCTTCTTGTCCACAGCATCAGATGAAGGAGGAGTTACTGTTGCAATACTTCTACGAGGGTCTCCTACCTCTAGAACGTCAAATGCTTGATGCTTCGGCGGGGGGAGCATTGGTGGACAAGACACCCATGGCTGCCAAGGTCTTGATTGCTAATAGAGCGTTGAACGCTCAACAGTACGAAGGTGTAGGCCAAAGAGGACCCCCACGGCACCAAGTACATGAGGTAAGTTCGACTTCCGATCTTCATTCACAATTGGCTAATCTTACTTCTCTTGTGTCTCAGATGGCCGAGGGCATGAAGATGCAAGGAACAACTGTATGTGGCGTATGTTCCATCCAAGGACATGTCTCTGAAAAATGTCCACAGTTGATTGAAAATGGTGGATGGGAAAGCGCCCATGCAATTGGGTTTCAAGGGCAAAACCAACCAAGGAACGATCCATATTCAAACACATATAATCCCGGTTGGAGAGATCACCCAAATTTCAAGTGGAGGGAGCCCCAACAACCTCAAAACCAAGGAGGCTTTAGGCAACAACCCCCGGGGTTCTTTCCCAAAACTTACGGCCCACCCCAAAATCAAGCCCAATCCGGCCCAAGTGCCTCAGGTACGTCTCTTGACAATGATGCACTTCTTAAGATACTAACTAAGTTGTCTAATGGGCAGGAAGATCAAGCTAAAGCTATGCAAAACCAAGACAGAAGGGTGGATCAACTTGAGAAACAAATTGGGCAGATTGCCGAGTTTGTAGGTAAGTTTCGAGATCCCGGACAACTCCCTAGTTCCACCATTCCAAATCCAAAGGGAGGCTTTGAAACCGCAAATGCAATCATGCTAAGGAGTGGAAAAGAAGTTGGGGCAGGTCCTACACCACCAAAATCAGGTCCCAAAGAAGATGAAACGTTGAAATCTGGAGAGGAGAACCCAAAGCAACCCACGGCAAAGGTGGAGCAACCTTTGCCGCAAGCAACCATTGATCCTAAGTCCTCCAATCCGTCCACCCTAGGTAAGAAAGGTCCAAGTTCAGTTAATTCTAACATTATTCCACCCAATGTGCCCTTTCCTAGCAGATTTTTGCAATCCAAGAATGAAGAGGAGGAAAAAGATGTTCTAGAGACATTTAGGAAAGTTCAAGTTAACATACCTCTTTTGGATGCAATCAAGCAAATCCCGAAGTATGCCAAGTTCTTGAAGAAGCTTTGTACAACGAGGAAGCGGATTAGGGAGAAGGAGGTGGTACATGTAAGCGAGAATGTCTCTGCAATGTTGCAAAGGAAGCTACCACCTAAATGCAAAGATCCAGGTAGTTTCACAATCCCTTGTGTAATTGGTAATACAAGATTTGAACATGCTATGCTAGATCTAGGTGCATCAATTAATGTCATGCCATATTCTGTTTATGCATCTATGAATCTAGGAAAACTTAAAAATGATGGCGTTATAATTCAATTAGCCGATCGATCTAATGCATATCCCAAGGGAGTGTTGGAAGATGTTTTGGTGCAGGTAGACCATTTGATTTTTCCTGCAGATTTCTATGTGCTTGATATGGAGGACTCAACCCACTCTCCACCATCACCACTCTTGCTTGGACGACCATTCATGAAAACGGCTCAAACCAAGATTGATGTGGCCAAGGGAGCCGTAACTATGGCCTTTGGTGGTGATATGATTAACTTTAAGATTCCTGAATCAATTGAGAATACTAATGATGTTCGTTCTTGTTGTGCCATTAATGTAATTGAAAATATAGGGCAGGAATGTTCAACACTAGTCAAGAAGAATGCACCTCGAACTACCATCGAGGAGGGAATTGGAGTGAGCAACAAAGAATGCACGGCCTCAACCTTGAAATCACCAAATTTGGCCGAGTGCAACCTTTGTGCATCTGTCCATTGTACTCCCACTCCTATGCCGCACCTAGGTAAGCCACCTGATCCAATTTCAATTCCCATTTCAATTAATCGGTTGTTACCTTGTACGGTGCAGGTACCTAATCAAAGTCAATATGGTGGGAGAGTTCGTGTTGATTTAGAGAAGCACAACACGACACTACGAAAGGATCATTATCCCATTCCATTCAAGGACCCAATGCATGAAGTGGTTCGAAGGACAAGGTGTAGAGGAAACACCCCTCCATGCCGTGGGGTTCAATAACCTTCAAAGGAGCATTGTCCGGCTGCAAGACGTTAAAGAAAGCGCTATTTGGGAGGCAACCCATGCAATTCAACAGAGGAAGACCAAGGAATCACTCCAATTCCAGATTTGCGTTCTTAAACTCTTCCCTTTGTTATTTATTTTGAATCTGCCTATTTAGTTGTTTTAGTTGCTATTTGTGTGTTTCTTTTTGTTTAGTGTGATTTCATGCTTGAAACATTGAGGACAATGTTTGATTTAAGTGTGGGGGGGTAACTAAGTGTTTTAGATGCAAATTCGTGGGATTTTATCACCCTAAACTTGAAGACTTGTTCCTTGCTGTTTTTAAGTGTTTTTGAGCAGTTTTGATGTGTTTTAGTGTGTTTTGAAGTAAAAATCCGAAAATTACATAAAAATTTGAAAAATTTGTTTTAAAAACCCAAAAAGAGTTGTTCTTGTGTGTTTGTTTGTGTCTTAGGGTACCTTCCAACACAATGATGAGGATTCGGTTTGTAATTACATGGCTGTTAAAGAGAGTGATTAACATGGATGAAAGTTTGATTTACTCTTTGTTATGCTTAGTTGTGGTTATAACTTATGAATTCACATGCAATCATAAAAGAAAAAAATCAGTTTTTGTAACATACTTGAAGGAAGGAACTCAAACTAACGCTACAACCTTGTGAGACTTGAGCTTAAACGTTTATTTGGAGAGTTAAAATCTGTGCATTCTTTTTTGTCTAAAGTCGTTGCATGATCTCATTATTCTTTGCTTGGTTGCTACTGAGAAGGCGTTTCATCATTTAGTTCCAAATGCTAGAACTCATGCCCATTTCATTCAAAGCATGTTATTGATTTGCATAACACACATTCAAGATGAAGTTGTGTAGTGACCACCACCTTAGCCAAAAAGCCGTGTGCCCTATGTCATTATGTTTTGTAGGTTTTTAACCCCATTGAGCCTTGTTAGCCTTCGTTATTTGTTAACCCATGTTCTCCTCACCTAGCCTAGATTAGGACTATCCATACCCTTGTTCTTGAAGCATAGTAAAGCATGATTCAAATTGAATTCCTTTTGATTTATGTTGGCAGAAAATAAGTGTGGGGGAAGTGTTTTTCATGAGGAATTGTGTGCCAAAGGCACGGCAAAGAAAAGTTGAAGAAAAAAATATGAAAAGTTTGAAAAAAAAAAAGAGTTGAAAAATTCAGAAAAAGAGTTCCAAAGTATTGTTTGTTGAAGTAAGGGTCCAAAACAATGAATTCGGCCCTAAGAAGTTGTTTAAGTATCCCCCTTGTGTGTTAAAGTTAATTTCTGCAATCTAAGTGAATTCTAAGTCTCAATTTCATTGCTTTGCTTACTATTGCTTGAAGAACGTTTGTTTTCCCTATCCTTTCTTTGTTAACCAATACCCCAAGCCCCATTACAACCCTTAACTTCTATCTTGAGTGTTATGTGTTTCAATTTGTGGAGTTTGAATTTGGTATGAGCATATGGTGTCACTGGTTCTCGCATCTAAGTAGTAGCATTCCATTCATGAGATCATATCTAAACATGCTTCTTAACTCTAGAAATTGCGTTCTTTGTGATACATATATGTGAGCATTCGTTTTCATTTCTACATCAATCTTCTCACATATGACTAGTGTAGGGTGTGGAGTTAGAAAATCTGAGTGAAAATAGAGTGTATATCTTGTAAGGAATTGAGGGAATTCTCTAAGGCATGTTACTACATTCAAAGCGTTGTTTTGATTGATTACTTGTGAATTAGTAAGTGGTGGCTTTAATTAAGTATGTGCTTGTGTAAAGATGACTCAAATCTGTGGGGATAACAATCTTTAACATGTCATGTGCATTGGAAATCCCTGAGGCAAACGTTGGAAGGTTTAGGTTTTGTTTTGGTTAGTTGGTTTCGTTCTGTTTCCTTTCTTTTGTTTGTTTTGCTCGAGGACTAGCAAAAGCTAAGTGTGGGGGAATTTGATAGGAGCATATTTATGCGCCTTAGTTAGCTAGTTCTTATGCATCTTTGTTATGTTTTCTTCGTTAAAGTAGTCTTTTAAGCTACTTTCATGTGTTTTCAGGTTTAAAGGACATATTACATGAAATGATGCAATTTGGAGCTTTTGGAGCAAAATGTGAGATTGGATTAAAAAGGACATGCTTGGAACACAAGGTTGGGATGGAATTGAAGAGTTGAAGATTTGAGGTTTCCTACTTGAAGTAGGAAAGCTAAGCCTAAAAGTTTCCATTTTGGGTCGATCTTTCCTAAATCGGAATTGGCAACCAAAGTTTCTAAAAGTTGGAAGTTTCTATTCTTGGAGGTTTCCATTTTCGAGAGTTTCTATTCTTGGCGTTGGGCTTTTAGATGACCTAAACCCAAATTTCCTTGTGGACCTTCAACCCATGCCGAACCCTAGGGCCTAATCATCTAAAATCTGCCATGTTAAACCCTAGTCCATTCCTCCTAAACCCAAGCCGCACCTTTCCACCTAGAAGCCCTATTTTACAAACCCTAAACCCTAGTCCACTTAAGTGCCGCACCTAACCCTAGCCCATTATTAAAAATCTGATTTCATTAGGGTTTCTAAGTGCCTATATATACCACCCTTACACCCTAGCCGCACATCTTCTTCCCTCTCCATAAAAATCAGAAAACCATATCCCTTTCCCCACCTTGCCGCAGCCACCATCACCCAAATCCCTTCCTTGCCGCAGCCATTCATCCATTCCAGCCACCATCCTCCACCTTTAGACACCATTCCACACCTCCATAACTCTTTCCCACACCTTGCCGCACCACCCTACCATCCTAACTCCATTCTAAACAACCCTCTCCATAATCCAGAAATTAATCCTTCACGCCAGAAACCATTCCCCATCTTCAACAGCACCTATCCTTCATCATTCACCATATTTTCTGACCCAAAACCACCCTAGCCGTCCCATACACCTATCCTACACACTTTTCCACCATTCTACACCATCCATAACCCCCAAAAACCATCACAAACCCCTGTGCCGCAACCAAGGAAGAGGAGGAAGGTTCTTAGATGTTCCTGCTGTGCAATTTAGATTGCTGGAATTTTTAGGTGTGATCTTTCTTATGTTTCAATGTTTCAATTCAATAAACTTTGTGTTGTGAGTATGAGGAACTAAACCCCCTTAGTTGGGGGGTAATTCGAAACCATGTACATGCTTGCAATTTGATTCGATTACATTCAGTTGTTATTTCATAAGTTGTGGATTCAATTCGTTCATCTATTTGATTGATACTTATTTATGTATGTTGATTGAGAGTGCACGCTTAGTTTTCATGCATGAATATGATGCTAGATTATGAGTGAGTTTCACCTAATAGTTACAATCTTATAATCACAAGTAGTGAAGATCGCTTGAAAACGATCGCGTTGAATGAATTCTTAGCATAAGTTTCATGCAATTCATAGTAACAAATGCTTCGTCAATGCTTATGTTTTTCATAGAACGTAATGATTCTTGCTTGTATCTCTATTATGCAATTCATGTAGGGAACTTGTAGGGAATGTTTTGGGTTGTCGTATGCTATCATCCAACTTAATAACTTGTGGAAAAACTGAGGGTTAATTAGTGCAATTCACGGTTAATCTGGGGCGTTGAGTATTTATAATTTATTGGAAGAACAATTGAAAATCGTTTTGTTTGCAAGTGTGACATGTGTGGAGAAGAACCTCCTAACTAGCCTTTTATCCATCTATTTCACCAAAATCGTTTTTACAATCTGTGCTAGTTAAAGTTTCTGTTTTGTGTTAAATTTTCGTCCAAAACAAATCCCCCTTTAATTTGAAGTCTTAGATTAGTTAGAAAGTGTTTTGATTTGTGTTTCTAAGTATTTTGATTCAAGATTTCATCAAATTTCGTCCAAATTAGTGTAGGTGCTCAAAACTGCCCAGAAAGTGGTTTTTAGGCAGTTTTGAGCCTTCTAGTTGCTGTTTTGAGTTTTAGGTTTGTTTAAGTCTTTTAACCTTTACTTTTGCATTCTTTGAGTCTAGTTTAGTGTTTTAAACTTTGTTTTTGAGTTTTTAAGTCAGTTTCCAAGTGTTTAGCAATCCCTCCTAATCCCCGGTTTAGAACGATCCCTACTTACATCTTTGCTACAATTTGACAAAAAGAGGGTTTAATTTGTGTGCTTATCTATTTCGCATCATTCAACGCGATCGTTTTCAAGCGATCTTCACTACTTGTGATTATAAGATTGTAACTATTAGGTGAAACTCCCTCATAATCTAGCATCATATTCATGCATGAAAACTAAGCGTGCACTCTCAATCAACATACACAAATAGGTTATCAATCAAATAGATGAACGAATTGAATCCACAACTATGAAATAACAACTGAATGTAATCGAATCAAATTGCAAGCATGTACATGGTTTCGAATTACCCCCCAACCAAGGGGGTTTAGTTCCTCATCCTCATTATGACCTGTTTTTGATGTAGGACCTGCCCCAACTTCCTTACCACTTCTTAGGGTGATTGCTTTTGCACTTTCGAAACCTCCCTTCGGATTTGGAATGGTGGAACTAGGAAGTTGTCCAGGATCTCGGAACTTACCTACAAACTCGGCAATCTGCCCAATTTGTTTCTCAAGTTGATCCACCCTTTTATCTTGGTTTTGCATAGCCTTAGCTTGATCTTCCTGCCCATTAGACAACTTAGTTAGTATCTTAAGAAGTGCATCATTATCAAGAGACGTACCTGAGGCACTTGGGCCGGATTGGGCTTGATTTTGGGGTGGGCCGTAGGTTTTGGGAAAGAACCCCGGGGGTTGTTGCCTAAAGCCTCCTTGGTTTTGAGGTTGTTGGGGATCCCTCCACTTGAAATTTGGGTGGTCTCGCCACCCCGGATTATACGTGTTGGAGTATGGATCGTGCCTTGACTGATTTTGGCCTTGAAACCCAATGGCATTCGCACTCTCCCAACCGCCATTCTCGATGAGTTGAGGACATTTTTCAGAGACATGTCCTTGGATAGAACATACGCCACATACCACAGGTCCTTGCATCTTCATTCCCTCGGCCATCTGTGAAACAATAGAAGTAAGATTAGCCAATTGTGAATGAAGATCGGAAGTCGCACTTACCTCATGTACTTGGTGCCGTGAGGGTCCTCTTTGGCCTACACCCTGGTACTGTTGAGCGTTCAACGCTCTATTAGCAATCAAGACCTTGGCAGCCATGGGTGTTTTATCCACCAATGCTCCCCCTGCCGAAGCATCAAGCATTTGACGTTCTAGAGGTAGGAGACCCTCGTAGAAATATTGCAAAAGCAACTCCTCCTTCATCTGATGCTGTGGACAAGAAGCAACAAGTGATTTAAATCATTCATAATATGTAGGAAAAGACTCACCTTCTTCTTGCTGAATTCCGCTTATCTTTTTGCGTAGGAGGATGATGCGAGAAGTTGGAAAGAACTTCTCCAAGAACGCTCTCTTCATACTCTCCCAAGAAGTGACAGTGCCGGGAGCTAACTTGTATAACCAATCCTTGGCTTTATCCATCAAAGAGAATGGAAAAGCCTTCATCTTCAAGATATTTCCGTCAACATTGACGGGAGTCATACTAGAGCAAACTACTTCAAATTCTTTCAAATGTTTGTTAGGATCTTCCATGGACAAGCCATGGTATTTAGGAATATGATGAAGCAAACTTGACTTTAATTCAAACTCGTCTGTCTTACCTTGGGCAGCCACGGGGTATTGGATGCACAAGGGTGCGGCATTATCCAAACCCGAGGAGGAAAGCTCCTTGAGTGTACGATTGTCCATGGCCATGCCTTGGACTTCTTCAAATATCCCTGCCGTGGCTTCCTCCTCCTCTTCTTGGACGTTTTCTTCAAGGTCAGATTCGGAATTGGATGGATGATGTTCTTGCTGGTTTCTAGCTCTTCTTAACTTCCTCTCAAAATCGTCGTCAAAATCCAAGATGTTTGCACGAATCGGTTGAGAGCTTCTAGTCATACATTAGTACCTAAGAAACAAGAAACAAAATTAGGTCAGAAACTTAAACAAAGTCAGAAACAAAGTGAAATAAAAGAAACAAAAACAATCCAAGGGATTAGCAAAATTGCTAATCCCCGGCAACGGCACCAAAAATTTGATGCGAAATAGATAAGCACACAAATTAAACCCTCTTTTTGTCAAATTGTAGCAAATATGTAAGTAGGGATCGTTCTAGACCGGGGATTAGGAGGGATTGCTAAACACTTGGAAACTGACTTAAAAACTCAAAAACAAAGTTTAAAACACTAAACTAGACTCAAAGAATGCAAAACTAAAGTTTAAAACACTTAAACAAACCTAAAACTCAAAACAGCAACTAGAAGGCTCAAAACTGCCTAAAAACCACTTTCTGGGCAGTTCTGAGCACCTACACTAATTTGGACGAAATTTGATGAAAACTTGAATCAAAATACTTAGAAACACAAATCAAAACACTTTCTAACTAATATAAAACTTCAAATTAAAGGGGGATTTTGTTTTGACGAAAATTAAAATAAAGAAAACAGATTGGAAATAGGGCAGATTGTAAAAACGATTTTAGTGAAAGAGATGGGTAGAAGGCTAGTTAGGAGGTTCTTCTCCACACATGACACACTTGCAAACAAAACGATTTTCAGTTGTTCTTCCAATAAATTATAAATACTCAACGCCCCAGATTAACCGTGAATTGCACTAATTAACCCTCAGTTTTTCCACAAGTTATTAAGTTGGATGATTGCATACGACAACCCAAAACATTCCCTACAAGTTCCCTACATGAATTGCATAATAGAGATACAAGCAAGAATCATTACGTTCTATGAAAAACATAAGCATTGACGAAGCATTTGTTACTATGAATTGCATGAAACTTATGCTAAGAATTCATTCAACGCGATCGTTTTCAAGCGATCTTCACTACTTGTGATTATAAGATTGTAACTATTAGGTGAAACTCCCTCATAATCTAGCATCATATTCATGCATGAAAACTAAGCGTGCACTCTCAATCAACATACACAAATAGGTTATCAATCAAATAGATGAACGAATTGAATCCACAACTATGAAATAACAACTGAATGTAATCGAATCAAATTGCAAGCATGTACATGGTTTCGAATTACCCCCCAACCAAGGGGGTTTAGTTCCTCATACTCACAACATAAAGTTTATTGAATTGAAACATCGAAGACATAAGAAAGATTACACCTAAAACGCCCAAGAATTCCACTTTGAATTTCTGACTTCAAGCTCCTCTTTCTTCTTCTCCTTGCTGCGGCAGAGATGGTTTTGGGGGAATTTCTGATTTTTAGAATGGGAGAGGATCGGCCAAAGGATGTAAAACACATATATATAGGCACCTAAACCCTAAAGAAATCAGATTAGACAATGGGCTAGGGTTAGGTGCGGCTAGGGTTGGAAATCCACCAGAAAATTGGGTTTCTAGAACATTAGGTGCGGCATGGGCTTAGGAGAAATGGATTAGGGTTTAACATGGCAGAAATTGAATGATTAGGCCCTAGGATGCGGCATGGACTTAGGATTCACAAGGAATTAGGGTTTAAGTCATCTAAAAGCCCAAAGCCGAGAATAGAAACTCACGAAAATGGAAACCTCCAAGAATAGAAACTTCCAACTTTAGAAACTTTGGTTGCCAATTCCGATTTAGGAAAGATCAACCCAAAATGGAAACTTTTAGGCTTAGCTTTCCTACTTCAAGTAGGAAACCTCAAATCTCGAACTCTTCAATTTCATCCCAACCTTGTGTTCCAAGCATGTCCTTTTCATTCCAAGCTCACTTTTTGCTCCAAAAGCTCCAAATTGCATCATTTCATGTAATATGTCCTTTAAACCTGAAAACACATGAAAGTAGCTTAAAAGACTACTTTAACGATGAAAACATAACAAAGATGCATCAGAACTAGCTAACTAAGGTGCATAAATATGCTCCTATCAAGCTCCCCTAGGTCCCATAGAATGGAATTGATCCTTGAATGGAAGGTGATACTTGAAGTGATCCGGCAATGGTTTAAATTCGAGAGTGGGTGCCTGAATCATTAACAACATGTAAGTATAAAACGTAATGGAAATTGCAGAAGGTGACTTACTTGCTTTGTCCGACAAGAACTCAATGACAAACACCACTTCTTTGAAAGTTTCAGGGACTTTGAATTTGGTCAGATTTACTACGATGGTTGTGATTTGTCCCGTGTCATCAAATTCAACTTCTTTGGGGATGGTTGTCTCAAGTACATGCTCTTTGATGAATTCTAGATACTCCCCAGCCACTTTCTTCTCTTGAATCCTTCTTCTTGGTGTACAATTCTCTTCAGGGATTTCAACACAATCTGGAACTTGTTTTGGTGTACCAAGAATTGGGATATCACTTTGCACCTTGGGAAGGGCTTCCACGATGTCTTTTTCACTCTCTTCTTCCTTGGGAATCAAAAACCTACGAGGAAAAGGGACATTTGGTGGAATGGGGTAAGAAAGAATTGAATTTGGAACCAACTTACCTGAGTTGGACGGCATAGGGACTCTAGGAGGCTGCGGCAAGGGTTGTTCTACCCTTGCCGTGGGTGTGTCTTCTTCCTCCTCCTCAATTAGTAGATGTTCGTCCTCCTCTTGGCTTTGTTTGGACGCCCTTGGTTTAGCGCCGACCTCCATGGCACTTCCCAAAGTGATGGCTTTAGTAATTTCAAAATCTTCCATTGAATTTAGAATGTTTGCGTTGGAGAATTCACTTTGTTCTTGAATTTGTGCCATGAACTCCACAATCTGCCCAACGTGCTTCTCTAATTCATCCATCTTGTTGGCTTGATTTTCTGCTTCATGTGTCAAAGAGGTGAGTAATTGAACAATTTGGTCATTATCCATTGACGTACCTGAATTTGTTTGGGAAGATTGTGGTGGTGCATATGGCCACTGATAGAACTCCTCAGATGGCTGCGAGCATTCTTCTTGTTGTGAGCCCTGCGTCAAAGAGGTTAGTACATCAAGAATTTCATCATAACTCATGGGCATACTTGAATTCGATTGGATTTGTTGTGGGGGAGGCGGTAGTGGCTGCATAGGCGTGGTGTAAAACTCCTCATATGGCTGCCAATATGCATCTTGTTGAGCCTCCTTGGCTTGATTTTGTGAGCCCTGCACCAAAGAATTTAATTCGTTAAGAATTTGATTATAATCTATTGACGAACCTGAGTTTGATTGAGCATAGTGCATAGGTCTTGAATAGAACTCCTCATATGGCTGCCAATATCCTTCGTGTTGAGCTTGTTGAGATTCCCACCACATAGAAGTTGAATGATCACTCCAATCTCTTTGTGGACATTGATTGGCTTGATATCCTTGCCCATAAGACGCACCAAATGTAGGGACACTTTGCATTGTGGTCCTTTCGGCATACTGCGACAATTGAGAAGTAAGAGTTGCCAATTGAGCTTGAATGCTAGCAAAATCCATGTCCTACTTCTCTAGTACCTAAAATCAAAGAAACAAAACTATATCAAATATCAAAAGTAAATAAAACAAAGCAAAACAAAACCAGTAACTAAGATAGAAAACAAACGAAAATAAAAATAAAAAGAAACAACGAGGGATTAGCAAAATTGCTAATCCCCAGCAACGGCGCCAAAATTTGATGTGAAAATTAACTTGACACACAAATTAAACCCTATTTCTGACAATTGTAGTAATGATGTAAGTAGGGATCGTTCTAACCGGGGATTAACTAGGGGTGCTAATCTAATACAAATCGACTTAGAAACACAAAAACTAAACTGAAAGACTCTAATTAGACTACTAAGATTCAAAACAGATTTGAAACACTCAAATCTGCCCAAAACTGATTAAAACAAGTTAATTGACTCAAACAGCAACTAAGACAAGATTTGGACGAATTTGACAAAACTTATGACTCAAAATACTTAAAAACACCAAAGAGGACAGATTATGAAGACTCAAACTTAACAAAATATGGGGGAATTGTGTTTGGACGAATTTGAACTAAATGCACAGATTGTAAATTAAAACAGATTGTAAACTAAATGTGATGAATCAATGGGTGATGGAATGGCTAAGGGGTTCTTCTCCACACATGAAATTTATGCAACGTAATCGATTTCCAGTTATCAATTCAATAAGTTATGAACCTCGACACTCCAAGTTAATTAGGTCCGCTTAAATTAACTTTCAGATTTCCCTAGAATCATTGAATTGGATGAATATGCATCGCAAACAAATTATTCCTAACAAATTCTCTATATGAACAGCATGATAAAGATACAAGTTAGAATCATTAAGTTCTTTGGAAATCATAAGCATCGACAAGGCAATTGTAACTATGAAAAGCAAAGTTGCTAATCCCCGGCAACGGCGCCAAAATTTGATGTGAAAATTATGTTGACACTCAAATTAAACCCTCTTTTTATCAATTGTAGCAATGTATGTAAGTAGGGATCGTTCTAGACCGGGGATTTGGAGGGATTGTAAAATCACTTGGAATTGAATAAAAAACGTAAAAACAAGTTTAAAACACTAAAATAGACTCAAAGAATGCAAAACTAAACTTTAAAACACCAAAACAAACCAAAAGACTCAAAACAGCACCAAAACACTCAAAACTGCCTTAAAAACACAATCTGGGCAGTTTTGGACACTAAGCACCAAATTGGACGAATTTGGGTTTTAACTTGAATCAAAACACTTAAAAACACAAAGTAAAACACTTACTAACTAATTTGACACTTTAAAACAAAGGGGGATTGGTTTTGGACGAATTTAAAACAAAACAAACTTTGTAAATCAGAACAGATTGTAAAAACGAATTTGATTTAAATGGGTGAATCGAAGGCTAGCTAAGGGGTTCATCTCCACACATGTTATACTTGCATACAAAACGATTTCCAATTGCTTTTCAATAAACCATGAATTCTCAATGCCCCAAGTTAATTAGTTCCGCTTAAATTAACCCTCAGATTTTCCTAACGTTATTGAATTGGATGATTGCATACGACAACCCAAAACATTCCCCACAAGTCCCCTACATGATTGCATAATAGAGATACAAGCAAGAATCATTAAGTTCTATGAAAACCATAAGCATTGACGAAGCACTTGTTACTATGATTGCATGAAACTTATGCCAAGAATTTACTTAACGTGATTGAGATCATCAACCTTTACTACTTGTGAATATAATTCCATAACGATTAGGTGAAATTTCCTTATATCCTAGCATTCAATTTATGCATGATAATTAAGCGTGGACTCTCAACCAACACACACAAATCAATGTAATCCACATAGATAAGTAAATTGAATTCACAACTTATGAAACGCAATTAGAAGTAATCAAATCATAACGCAAGCATAAACATGTATTTCGAATCCCCCCTAGCCAAGGGGAGGTTTAGTTCCTCATACGCACAAAACAAAGAGAATTGAATTTAAACATTGAAATCAAAGGAAAAGAAACACCTAGAAATTCCAGCGACGCGAACTTGAATTGCATGAACTTCCGAGCTTCTTTCTCCTCCTCCTTGGTGCGGCAAAGGGTCTAGGGACTAGTTTAGGACCTTAGGTGTATGGATGCATGGTTATGGATGGATGTAGTAGTGTTTAGGGGAAGGGAATGGTGCGGCAAAGGTGTGGAGAGAGTTTGGACGAATTTCTGGAGTGAATTCTGAATTGTGGTGAGTGGTGATCTGATTTAGGGGTTAATAGGAGTATATATAGGCACTTAAAACCCTAGGGTAATCAGATATGGACTTGGATAACCCAAATCCACAAGGAAATAGGTCTAACAATCAGATTTTGCAAGGGAAAAGGGGTCCTAGGTGCGGCTGGATAGGGATAAGGTGGATAAGGCTTCTAGATGGCCTTGCAAGGCAAGGAAATCAGGTTTCTAGAAGGGATAGGTTCGGCACTTAAAGGATAGGGCAGATTAGGGCTTCTAGAAACCCTCTAATGCAAGGAAAACTCACGGCAAGGATGGATAAGGTTTCTAGAACAAGGATAAGGTATCCTAAATGGATAAGGACTCCTCATTGCATTTGGAAACTTTGCCTATTAGGATTAGGAAACCTTGTCTTTGTCATTCCTTCTTCATTCTGGATTCCTTCTCCTTCTTGGACTTGGAAATCTTCTTTGTAGCTGCAACTTGATGCCATTTGGATTTAACTTTCCTACTTCAAGTAGGAAACCTTGTTTGAGTAGGAATCTTCATCTTCAAGGAATCCTAATTCAACTAGGAAACCCATTTTGACTAGGAATCCTAATTCAACTAGGATTCCATCTTCACTTAGGCACTTTCCTACTTCGACTAGGAAACCTTGTTCAAGTAGGAAACATCATCTTCAAATCTTCAATTTCGTCCATCCTCTTGGCTCCAAGCATATGACATCCATTCCAAGCTCAACTTTGCTCCAAAAGGCTCCAAAATGCATTCTTTTGCATACTTTGCCCTTAGAACCTGAAAACACATAAAACTAGCTTAAAAGACTACTTTACTAAGCAAAAACACTATAAATGCACAAGAACAAGCTAAACTAAGGCGCATAAATATGCTCCTATCATGTATCATCTAACCGTAAGCTCCAATCCTTCCGTGTTGGCCCAACGGTCTTCTCAAGTATTTGCTTGATCTCTCGGTTGGAAACCTCGGCTTGGCCATTCGTTTGAGGATGGTAAGGTGTAGAAACCTTATGGGTGACACTGTATTTCCTCAATAACGCTTCAATGGTCCGATTGCAAAAGTGTGACCCTCCATCACTAATGATCACCCGTGGCATTCCGAACCTTGCAAAAATGTTAGTTCTAATAAAATCTGCAACCACTTTAGAATCATTAGTCCGGGTGGCCTTGGCTTCCACCCATTTCGACACATAATCAACCGCAAGCAAAATATACATGAAACCATACGATGACGGGAAGGGACCCATAAAATCAATACCCCAAACATCAAAAATTTCAACATTTAGGATAGAAACCTGCGGCATTTGGTCCCTTGGACTAATTCCACCCATTCGTTGGCATTTATCACATGTTAAGCAGAAAGTTTTAGCATCTTTAAAAATACTAGGCCAATAGAATCCACATTGTAACACTTTGAGGGCTGTGCGTTGTGTGCCAAAGTGCCCTCCACATGCATATGTGTGACAAAAACTCAAAATTGAATGACATTCAGAATCGTGCACACAACGACGTATAATCTGATCGGGGCAAAATTTCCATAAGTACGGATCATCCCACACATAAAACCGTGCATCATGCCTAAGTTTATCACGTTGGTGCCTAGTGAACTCACTTGGAATACGTTTTGACACAAAAAAATTAACAATATCGGCATACCAGGGTGCACTAACCTTAATGGACAGCAATTGTTCATCGGGGAATGTCTCCAAAATCGGCAAAGACTCTTCATTGTGCACCATTCGGCTTAGTGATAGGAGCATATTTAGGCGACTTAATTGGCTTGTTCTCGTGCATTTATGTTATGTTTCGTTAGCTATTTTAGTGTTTAAAGTTACTTTTGTGTGTTTTCAGATTCCAAAGCCGAAGTGTGCAAAATGATGTAATTTGGAGCCTTTTGGAGCAAAAGGAATGGATGAATTGAAGACTTGAAGAAATTAGGATTCCTAATCAACGAAGGATTCCTAATTGAAGAAGGATTCCTAATTGAAGAAGGATTCCTAATCGACGAAGGATTCCTACTCCAAGAAGGATTCCTAATGGAAGATGGATTCCTAATCGACGAAGGATTCCTACTCCAAGAAGGATTCCTAATGGAAGATGGATTCCTAATCACATGAGGATTCCTACTCCAACAAGGATTCCTACTTGAAATAGGAAAGTGAAGCCAAAGTTTCCTACTTTGGTTTGATTTTTCCTAAATATCCCTAAAAGTTCCAGCAATTATGAAGACTTCCTAAGCATTCTAGGACATCAAATACACATCTCTTGCACCTTTTGAACCCTTGCCGCACCCCCCTTAGTATTTCCTCTTCCTTGCCGTGCAAGGGAGAGGATTATTTCCTAATTCTAAGCTTTAAAACACTTTCCTTTTGTGTTTTAAACCCTAGCCGAATTTCCCTTGCCTAATTTCCTTTAATTCCTGATTTGATTTCCTATTTTTAGAAGCCTTTGACTTAAATTTCTGTTTACCTAATTAGCCTAGGGTTTTTAATTTCCTAATCCCTTTAAATAAACATGTTTGTGCAGCCACAAACAGCCCCATTCATCCAGAAACTCACCATTCACGCCAGAAACTGAACTCCATCTTCAACAGCCCCATTCTACCACCATTCACCCAAATTTCTGCCACAAAACCACCCTAGCCGCACCACCCATCAACCCTAAACACTTCCATACGTCTTCCATCCATTCTACATCATTCAATTACCCAAGAAACCACCAACATCCAATCTGCCGCAAGCAAGGAAAGGGGACAGATTCACTCAATTGTTTGGCTCTTCATTCTGAGTTGTTGAACAATTTTAGGTGTATTCTATCTTATATTTCAATGTCTAATTCATGTAATCTTTGTTTTGCTTTGAGTATGATTGGCTAAATTCGTTTTGGCTAAGGGTGTATTCAAAACCATGATTATATATGTGAAATAAGTTGATTACTTTCAGTTATCGTTGCGTAAGTCGTGAATACAATTTGCTTAACCGTTTGATTTAGAACTTATTCTTGTATGTTGATTGAGAGTGCACGCTTAATTTGCATGCTTGAATTTGGTGCTAGGATATAAGTTTGTTTCACCTAATCGTTATGAATTTATATACGCAAGTAGTGAAGGTCGCTAGTCACGATCGTGTTAAGTAGGTTCCTGGCAAGAGTATCATGCTTTTCATAGTTACAAATGCCTTGTCGATGCTTATGATTTCCAAAGAACGTAATGATTCTAACTTGTGTCTTTATCATGCTGTTCATATAGAGAACTTGTTAGGAATAATTTGTTTGCGATGCATATTCATCCAATTCAATGATTCTAGGGAAATCTGAAGGTTAATTTAAGCGGACCTAATTAACTTGGAGTGTCGAGGTTCACAACTTATTGAATTGATAACTGGAAATTGATTTACGTTGCATATATTTCATGTGTGGAGAAGAACCCCTTAGCTCTTCCATCATTCATTAATTCATCACAATTTTGTCTACTGTTTTCTTTACAATCTGCCATTTAATTTAAATTCGTCCAAAATCAACCCCACTTTATTTCTTTGAGTTATATTAGTTAGAACTTGTCTTAGATTATGTTTTTAAGTGTTTTAGGTCATTAGAAAACCAAAATTCGTCCAAGTTTGCATTAGAGTCCCAAAACTGCCCAGAAAGTGTTTTAAGGCAGTTTTGAGTGTTTTTGGTGCTGTTTTGAGTCTTTTGATTTGTTTTAGTGTTTTAGAGTTTAGTTTTGCATTCTTTGAGTCTAGTTGAGTGTTTTAAACCTAGTTTTACATATTTGAGTCAGTTTAGAGTGTTTTAGCAATCCCTCCTAATCCCCGGTTTAAGAACGATCCCTACGTATCCATACTACAATTGTCAACAAGAGGGTTTAATTTGTGTGTTTAGTTATTTTACGCATCACTTAGGTGGTCAGCCACCACGTTTTCACTTCCCTTCTTGTCCCGAATCTCTATGTCGAACTCTTGAAGTAGCAACATCCATCGAATTAGCCGTGGCTTGGCCTCCTTTTTAGTGAGCAAGTACTTCAGAGATGCATGATCAGTGAAAACAATTACTTTAGTACCAATTAGATATGATCGAAATTTATCTAAAGCAAAGACAACGGCAATGAGTTCTTTTTCCGTAGTGGAGTAGTTCAATTGTGCATCGTTCAACGTCCGTGAGGCGTAGTAGATGACATGCGGCTTCTTGTCCTTCCTTTGTCCCAAAACAGCCCCTAACGCGTAATCGGATGCATCGCACATAAGCTCAAAAGGTAGGCTCCAATCCGGTGGCACAATGATGGGTGCCGTGGTCAACAACTCCTTGAGTTGGTTGAATGATGCCGTGCACTCCTTGGTGAATTCAAACGCCACGTCTTTTTGTAGGAGACGGCAAAGAGGTTGTGCAACCTTCGAGAAATCCTTGATAAACCTACGATAGAATCCTGCATGGCCAAGAAAAGAACGAACCTCTCTAACCGAAGTTGGAGAGGGTAAGTGACGTACAAGATCTATTTTCGACTTATCAACCTCAATACCGTTTTCAGAGACTATATGACCTAAAACTATTCCTTGTTTAACCATGAAATGGCATTTTTCCCAATTAAGAACAAGGTTAGTTTCAACGCAACGTTTTAAGATTAAACTAAGATTATGCAAGCAACCGTCAAAAGAATCACCAAATACACTAAAATCATCCATAAATACTTCAATGATTTTCTCAACATAATCAGAAAATATGCTCATCATACATCTTTGAAATGTAGCCGGTGCATTACATAAACCAAAAGGCATGCGACGATATGCAAAAGTACCGAAGGGGCATGTAAAAGTGGTTTTTTTTTTATCTTCGGGTGTTATGACAATTTGATTATAACCAGAATAACCATCAAGAAAACAATAGAAAGCATACCCGGCTAATCTCTCAAGCATTTGGTCGATGAACGGAAATGGGAAGTGATCCTTCCTTGTTGCGGCGTTTAGCTTCCTATAATCGATGCACACCCTCCAACCGGTTTGAATGCGTTGAGGAACAAGTTCATTCTCGGCATTTGCAACCACAGTCACTCCAGATTTCTTCGGAACGCATTGAACGGGTGAGACCCACTTGCTATCCGAGATTGGATAGATTACGCCACAATCCAACAGCTTGATTACCTCCTTCTTCACAACTTCCATCATCAGAGGGTTGAGACGGCGTTGAGCCTCTCGGGATGTTTTGGACCCCTCCTCTAGAAGTATGCGATGCATGCATGTAGTAGGGCTAATTCCCTTGATGTCGGCCAATGTCCATCTAATTGCCGTTTTGTACATCTTAAGCACTCGCACCAATTTGCTCTCTTCTTGTGCCGTGAGTGAGGATGAAATAATGACGGGCAACGTGTCATTCTTGCCCAAGAAAACGTATTTCAAATGACTAGGTAACGGCTTAAGTTCAAGTGTAGGTGACTGTACCACTGAGGGAAGCATTTTATTAGCCGAAACTGAACTTAAAATAGGGTCCGAATACTTACCCGATTGTGATGGCAATGACTCAAGGGCAGCCACCATCTCAAAGACTTCTTCACTAGGGAGCACGGCAATGGACTCCAATTGCATGCCGTGGGCTTCCTTGGGGTTTGATTCCATGTCCTTCAACGTCTTTCCTTGTGCAATGGCCAAATCAAGTGCGTCATCCTTCAAATTGTCCAAATGGTCCTGCGACAAAGCATCAATTACATCAATAGAAAAACATGAATGGTTTTCATTAGGAAACTTCATAGAATCAGAGAGATTGAAATTAATAACTTCCCCATCAAATTCCATCGTCAAAGTGCCATTATAGACGTCAATCTTCGTCCTAGCAGTCTTCATGAATGGCCTTCCAAGGAGGATGGGTAATGAAGGGGCATGGTCTGATTCATCCATCTCAAGTACGTAGAAGTCCGCCGGGAAGATCAAATGATTAACCTGCACTAACACATCTTCCAAAACTCCCTTTGGATAGGCGTTAGATCAATCGGCTAATTGTATGATTACACCATCGTTTTTCAACGCTCCTAGGTTCATAGATGCATAAATTCAATATGGCATGACATTTATAGATGCACCTAGGTCTAACATGGCAGATTCAAACCTAGAATTACCAATAACACACGGAATTGTAAAACTACCCGGATCTTTGCATTTTGGGGGCAGCTTGTGTTGTAAGATGGCTGAGACGTTTTCACTTACTTTGACCACCTCCTTGGTCGAAATCCTCCTCCTATTGGTGCAAAGTTCCTTCAAGAACTTGGCGTACCTCGGGACTTGCTTGATTGCATCCAAAAGGGGGATATTGACTTGAACTTTACGAAACGTCTCCAAAATGTCTTTTTCCGCTTCTTCTTTCTTTGTTTGCTTAAACCTACTAGGAAAAGGAACATTTGCAGGGAAATCATTAGTAGAAACTGAACTTGACACGTTTTTACCTTTATTGGATGAATTGGACGAATTGGGATCACTTGGAACATGCGGCACATTTGGTTCCACCTTGGCCGTGAGTGGCCTTTGTTCCTCCTCTTCAATTCTCAACTCTTCCTCCTCGTTGGAACGTGGCTTGGATGGGTTGAGGTCAGATCCGACTTGCTTTCCACTTCGCAAATGCATAGCTTTTGCATATTCAAATCCACCTTTCGGATTGACCACCGTTGAGCTAGGCAACCTTCCTTGCTCACGAAATTGCCCCATGAACTCGGCAATTTGTCCCACTTGCTTCTCCAAATTGTCCACCCTCTTGTCTTGGATTTGCCTCTCTTTGTTTTGAGTTTGGACTTCCTGCGTCAAAGTAGTAAGTAATTGAAAAATCTTATCATTATCACTTGAATTACCTACATTGCTTTGGGCAGGTTGTGCTTGGACTTGTGGTGGTGCCAACGGCTTTTGATAGAACCCCGGGGGTTGATATGATATTAACTAGCACTCAAATTAACCCTCTTTTTATCAATTGTAGTAAGTATGTAAGTAGGGATCGTTCTAGGCCGGGGATTAGGAGGGATTGCTAAATCACTTGAAAACTGACTCAAAAACGTAAAAACAAAGTTTAAAACACTAAACTAGACTCAAAGAATGTAAAACTATAACTTAAAACACCAAAACAAACCAAAAGACTCAAAATAACACAAAAACACTCAAAACTGCCTTAAAACCACTTTCTGGGCAGTTTTGAACTCTAAACAAGATTTTGACGAAAATAGGTTTTAACTTGACTCAAAACACTTAAAAACACAAACTAACACACTCTCTAACTAATTTGACACTTGAAAACAAAGGGGGATTTGGTTTTTACGAAATTGAAAACAAAACATAAACTTGTAAATCAAAACAGATTTTAAAACGAATTTGATTGAATTGAATGGATAGAAAGCTAGCTAAGGGGTTCATCTCCACACATGTTATACTTGCATTCAAAACGATTTCCAATTGCTTTTCAATAACCCATGAATTCTCAATGCCCCAAGTTAATTAGGTCCGCTTAAATTAACCTTCAGATTTTTCCTAACGTTATTGAATTGGATGATTGCATACGACAACCCAAAGCATTCCCCACAAGTCCCCTACATGATTGCATAATAGAGATACAAGCAAGAATCATTAAGTTCTATGAAAACCATAAGCATTGACGAAGCACTTGTTACTATGATTGCATGAAACTTATGCCAAGAATTTACTTAACGCGATTGAGATCATCAACCTTTACTACTTATGAATATAAGTCCATAACGATTAGGTGAAATTTCCTTATATCCTAGCATCAAATTCATGCATGCAAATTAAGTGTCGACCCTCAACCAACATACACAAATCAGTTTTAATTCTTGTAGATAAGTAAATTGAATTCCCAACTTATGAAACGCAATTAGAAGTAATCAAATCATATAGCAAGCATAAACATGGTTTCGAATCCCCCCCTAGCCAAGGGGGGGTTTAGTTCCTCATACTCGCAAAGCCAAGATACATAAATTTAGAAATTAAAATCCAAAGAAAGAAAACACCTAGAACGCTCCAACTTGGCAGCAAGCGCATCCAACGAATTCTCCTTCCTCCTTGCTGCGGCAGAGACTTTAGAACAGGTTTTTGGGGTTATTTGTGGTGTAGAATGGATGGGGAATGGTATGGAAAGGTTTAGGGTTGATGGGGGTACGGCTAGGGATGATTTTCGGCAGAATTTTGGGACTTTGGTGATGGAAAGGTGCGGCAGAAATCAAGGTTTAATTTCTGGCGTGAATGGTTATGTATGAGAGGTGATAATCTGATCTAGGGGTTATAATGAGTATATATAGGCATCCAAAACCCTAGGGTAATCAGATTAGGGTTTCTAGAAGCCCAAATCCACCAGAAATTAGGTTAAAACAATCAGATTTTTAGTGGGAATAAGGCCTAAGGTGCGGCTAGGGTTAGGGTTTAGAGATGGGCCTTCTAGAATGCCTTGCAAGGCAAGGAAATCAGATATTCTAGAGGCCTAGGTGCGGCTAGGGTTAGGGTCCACAAGGAATTAGGGTTTAGGTCATCTAAAAGCCCAAAACCAAGAATACAAACTCTCGAAAATGGAAACCTCAAAGAATAGAAACTTCCAACTTTAGAAACTTTGGTTTCCAAATCTGAATTCTTTGTTCTTCACTTTCATTTCTTCATTTCTTAAGCTCCTTTGACCTTCAAACTCGTCCATTCCTTGTGCTCCATTAGCATACACTCCATTCTAGCTCAATTTTGCTCTAAAATGCTCCATTTTGCACTTCTTTGCATACTTCGTCTCTAAACCTGAAATTGCATGAAAATGACTTTAAACACTAAAATAACTAAAGAAAAACAACATAAATACTTAAGAACAAGCCAACTAAGTCGCATAAATATGCTCCTATCAGGGGTTGTTGCCTAAATCCGCCTTGTTGTTGGCCTTGTTGGGGGTCTCGCCATTTGAAATTCGGATGATCACGCCAACCGGGATTGTAAGTATTGGATAACGGATCACCACGTGATTGATATTGGTTGCCATATCCCACGGCATTGAGTGTTTCCCATCCTCCATTCTCGATTAATTGTGGGCACTTGTCCGTAGGGTGTCCTTGCGTGGCGCATACGCCACAAGAAGCTAGGGTTTTGACTTTTGGACCTTCCACCACCTGAGAAAGCAATGTAGTAAGGTTAGCCATTTGATTTTGAAGTTCAGTTATGGCACTTACCTCATTGACTTGTTGTTGCCGTGGCATGCTCCTTTGTCCAACACCTTCGTATTGTTGAGCGTTCAACGCTCGATTAGCAATCAACATCTTTGCAGCTGTAGGGGTCTTATCCACCAATGCTCCTCCCGCTGAGGCATCTAGCATTTGACGTTCAATTGGTAGAAGTCCCTCGTAGAAGTATTGTAGAAGTAGTTCCTCCTTCATTTGATGCTGTGGACATGAAGCAACAAGAGATTTAAAACGTTCATAATAAGTAGGAAAGGATTCACCTTCATCTTGTTGAATGCCACTTATCCTTTTACGTAGGAGGATGACTCGAGAAGTTGGGAAAAACTTCTCCAAGAAAGCTCGTTTCATGCTCTCCCATGACGTGACAGTTCCGGGAGCCAATTCGTACAACCAATCTTTCGCCTTCTCTAGGAGAGAAAAGGGAAAGGCCTTCATCTTCAAGATGCTCTCATCCACGTTCACCGGAGTCATGCTTGAGCAAACGACTTCAAACTCCTTCAAGTGCTTGTTTGGATCTTCCATGGACAGCCCATGGTACTTCGGAATGTGATGTAACAAGCTTGACTTCAATTCGAACTCGGCAATTTTGTCCGGAGCAGCCCTAGGGTATTGGATACATAGAGGTGCGGCATTATCCAATCCCGAAGCGGAAAGCTCCTTGATCGTTCGGTTGTCCGCTGCCATGTCTTCCACTTCCTCTTCAAATTCAGAAACGGACTCGGAGCTTGCACTTGATTCACTAGGTTCCGGGTTCTTCCTCTTTCGTCTCAACTCACGCTCAAAATCGTCGTCAAAGTCTAAAATATGTTCGTGAACCGGATTAGAACTCCGAGTCATAAACAAGTACCTAAAACAAGAAACAAAACAACATAAGAATCTGATCTAATAAGAAAAAACGAAAATAACAATCCAAGGGATTAGCAAAGTTGCTAATCCCCGGCAACGGCGCCAAAATTTGATGTGGAAATTAACTAGCACTCAAATTAAACCCTCTTTTTATCAATTGTAGCAATGTATGTAAGTAGGGATCGTTCTAGACCGGGGATTAGGAGGGATTGCAAAATCACTTGGAATTGACTCAAAAACGTAAAAACAAGTTTAAAACACTAAAATAAACTCAAAACAGCACCAAAACACTCAAAACTGCCTTAAAAACACAATCTGGGCAGTTTTGGACACTAAGCACCAAATTGGACGAATTTGGGTTTTAACTTGACCTAAGACACTTAAAAACACAAACTAAACACTTACTAACTAATTTTGACACTTTAAAACAAAGGGGGATTGGTTTTGGACGAATTTAAAAACAAAACAAACCTTGTAAATTAGAACAGGTTGTAAAAACGAATTTGATTTAAATGGGTGAATGGAAGGCTAGCTAAGGGGTTCATCTCCACACATGTTATACTTGCATACAAAACGATTTCCAATTGCTTTTCAATAAACCATGAATTCTCAATGCCCCAAGTTAATTAGGTCCGCTTAAATTAACCTTCAGATTTTCCTAACGTTATTGAATTGGATGATTGCATACGACAACCCAACACATTCCCCACAAGTCCCCTACATGATTGCATAATAGAGATACAAGCAAGAATCATTAAGTTCTATGAAAACCATAAGCATTGACGAAGCACTTGTTACTATGATTGCATGAAACTTATGCCAAGAATTTACTTAACGCGATTGAGATCATCAACCTTCACTACTTGTGAATATAATTCCATAACGATTAGGTGAAATTTCCTTATATCCTAGCATTCAATTTATGCATGATAATTAAACGTGCACTCTCAACCAACACACACAAATCATTGTAATTCATATAGATAAGTAAATTGAATTCACAACTTATGAAACGCAATTAGAAGTAATCAAATCATAACGCAAGCATAAACATGTATTTCGAATCCCCCCCTAGCCAAGGGGGGGTTTAGTTCCTCATACGCACAAAACAAAGAGAATTGAATTTAAACATTGAAATCAAAGGAAAAGAAACACCTAGAAATTCCAGCGACGCGAATTTGAATTGTATGAATCTTCCGAGCTTCCTTCTCCCCGTCCTTGGTGCGGCAAGGACTTTGGACAGGTTCTTTGGGGTTATGGATGGTGTAGAATGGATGGAGGATGTGTGATGGTGTTTAGGGTTGATGGGTGGTGCGGCTAGGGTTGTTTTTAGGCAGAAATTTGGGAGAATGGTGGTGGAAGGCTGCGGAAAAGGCTAGGGCAGATTTCTGGCGTGATTTATGAATGTGAGAGGTGGTGATCTGATTTAGGGGTTAATAGGAGTATATATAGGCACTTAAAACCCTAGGGTAATCAGATATGGACTTGGATAACCCAAATCCACAAGGAAATAGGTCTAAACAATCAGATATTGCAAGGGAAAAGGGGTCCTAGGTGCGGATGGTTTGTAGGATATGGATAGGCCTTCTAGAATGCCTTGCAAGGCAAGGAACTAGGGCATCTAGAAGCTAGGGTGCGGCACCAATGTAGGGATTAGGGATAGGGCTTCTAGAAAGCCCCAAAACTGATAGGAAATGTAGAAACTCACGGCATGGAGGGGAATTCTTCTAGAAACTTTTCATTTGTGTCCTACAACACTTAGGAGTCCTTCTAGCATTAGGAAAACATGTCTCAATCCTCCCTTGACTTGGAATTCTTCTCCTTCTTCATCTTGGAAACCTTTTCCTTCTTGGACTTGGAAAACTTCTTTGTTGCTGAAACTTGATGCCATTTGGATTTAACTTTCCTACTTCAAGTAGGAAACCTTGTTTGAGTAGGAATCTTCATTCTTCTAGGAATCCCAATTCAACTAGGAAACCCATTTTGACTAGGAATCCTAATTCAACTAGGATTCCATCTTCACTTAGGCACTTTCGTACTTCGACTAGGAAACCTTGTTTAAGTAGGAAACATCATCTTCAAATCTTCAATTTCGTCCATCCTCTTGGCTCCAAGCATATGACATCCATTTCAAGCTCAACTTTGCTCCAAAAGGCTCAAAAATGCATCCTTTTTCATATTTTGCCCTTAGAACCTGAAAACACATAAAACTAGCTTAAAAGACTACTTTACTAAGCAAAAACACTATAAATGTACAAGAACAAGCTAAACTAAGGCGCATAAATATGCTCCTATCAAGTATCATGTTTTTCATAGTTACAATTGCCTTGTCAATGCTTATGATTTCCAAGGAACGTAATGATTCTAACTTGTGTCTTTATCATGCTGTTCATATAGAGAACTTGTTAGGAATAATTTGTTTGCGATGCATATTCATCCAATTCAATGATTCTAGGGAAATCTGAAGGTTAATTTAAGCGGACCTAATTAACTTGGAGTGTCGAGGTTCATAACTTATTGAATTGATAACTGGAAATTGATTTACGTTGCATATATTTCATGTGTGGAGAAGAACCCCTTAGCTCTTCCATCATTCATTAATTCATCACAATTTTGTCTACAATCTGTTTTCTTTACAATCTGCCATTTAATTTAAATTCGTCCAAAATCAACCCCATTTTATTTCTTTGAGTTATATTAGTTAGAACTTGTCTTAGATTATGTTTTTAAGTGTTTTAGGTCATTAGAAAACCAAAATTCGTCCAAGTTTGCATTAGAGTCCCAAAACTGCCCAGAAAGTGTTTTAAGGCAGTTTTGAGTGTTTTAGGTGCTGTTTTGAGTCTTTTGATTTGTTTTAGTGTTTTAGAGTTTAGTTTTGCATTCTTTGAGTCTAGTTGAGTGTTTTAAACCTTGTTTTACATATTTGAGTCAGTTTAGAGTGTTTTAGCAATCCTTCCTAATCCCCGGTTTAAGAACGATCCCTATTTATCCATACTACAATTGTCAACAAGAGGGTTTAATTTGTGTGTTTAGTTATTCTACGCATCAAATTTTGGCGCTGTTGCCGGGGACCTGACCTTGAAGAACAAGTTCTAGAAGAAGAGGAGGATCCCACGGCACAAGTGGGTGACCAAGAGCAAGGCATGGCCATGGACAACCGTACACTCAAGGAGCTGTCCGCCTCGGGTTTGGATAATGCCGCACCATTGTGTATCCAATATCCCATGGCTGCCCAAGGTAAAACCGAAGAGTTCGAGTTAAAGTCAAGTTTGCTCCACCACATTCCAAAGTTCCATGGGCTGTCCATGGAGGATCCGAACAAACATTTGAAAGAATTTGAAGTGGTGTGCTCAAGTATGACTCCGGTTA
Source organism: Malus sylvestris (assembly GCF_916048215.2). NCBI lineage: Eukaryota > Viridiplantae > Streptophyta > Magnoliopsida > Rosales > Rosaceae > Malus > Malus sylvestris. The sequence continues at coordinate 21,718,263 of NC_062270.1, forward strand.
ACGTTGACGAAAGTATTTTAAAGATGAAGGCTTTTCCATTTTGTTTAATGGACAAGGCCAAGGATTGGTTATACAAGTTGGCTCCCGGAACAGTTACGTCTTGGGAGAGTATGAAGAGGGCTTTTCTGGAGAAGTTTTTCCCAACTTCTCACATCATTCTTCTTCATAAAAAAATAAGTGGAATTCAACAAGATGAAGGTGAGTCTTTTCCTACATATTATGAAAGATTTAAATCACTTGTTGCTTCTTGTCCACATCATCAGATGAAGGAGGAGTTGCTTTTGCAATACTTCTACGAAGGGCTCCTACCACTAGAACGTCAAATGCTCGATGCCTCGGCAGGTGGAGCATTGGTGGACAAAACGCCCATGGTTGCAAAAATCTTGATTGCTAATCGAGCGTTGAACGCTCAACAATACGAGGGTGTAGGCCAAAGAGGACCCCCACGGCAACAAGTTCATGAGGTAAGTTCCACATCCAATATTCAAACTCAGTTAGCTAATCTTACTTCTATTGTTTCACAGATGGCAGAGGGAATGAAGATGCAAGGACCCATGGTGTGTGGCGTATGTTCTATCCAAGGACATGCTTCCGAAAAGTGTCCTCAACTCATCGAGAATGGTGGATGGGAGAGCGCTAATGCCATTGGGTTTCAAAGCCAAAATCAGCCAAGACATGATCCATACTCCAACACGTATAATCCGGGGTGGAGAGACCATCCAAACTTCAAATGGAGAGAGCCACAACAATCCCAACCACAAGGAGGCTTTAGGCAACAACCCCCGGGCTTCTACACCAAGCCATACGCACCCACACAAGCTCTTCCACAACCTGCCCAAACTACTTCAGGTAATGATTTGAATAATGATACACTTGTTAAGCTACTTTCCACCTTGACTCAGGGGCAAGAAAATCAAAACAAAAGGGTGGATCAACTAGAGAAACAAATGGGGCAGATTGCCGAAGTTGTTGGGCAAATTAGAGACCAAGGAAGGCTTCCTAGTTCTACCATTCCAAATCCAAAAGGAGGGTTTGAATCAGCCAAAGCAATCACCCTAAGAAGTGGTAAGGAAGTTGGGGCAGGTTCTTCATCAAAAATAGGTCATAACGAGGATCAAATTTTGCGAATGGAAGAGGAGGAATCAAGGCCACCCACGGCAAAGGTGGTTCCTGATGTGAAAATTATGTTGACACACAAATTAACCCTCTTTTTATCAATTGTAGCAAAGTATGTAAGTAGGGATCGTTCTAAACCGGGGATTAGGAGGGATTGCAAAATCACTTGAAAACTGACTCAAATACGTAAAAACAAGTTTAAAACACTAAACTAGACTCAAAGAATGCAAAACTACACTTTAAAACACCAAAACAAACCAAAAGACTCAAAACAGCCCAAAAACACTCAAAACTGCCTTAAAACCACAATCTGGGCAGTTTTGAACACTAGACACAAACTTGGACGAAAATTGGTTTTAACTTGACCTAAGACACTTAAAAACACAAACTAAAGTGATTTCTGAGTACCATGACTCAACTAAGTAAAGGGGGATTGATTTTGGACGAATTTAACTTTGAAAACAGAAACTTTGAAAACAAACTTTGACAAAAACGTTTTGATGAAAACTAAGATGGTGAAAGGCTAGTTAGAAGGTTCCTTCTCCACACATGAAACATATGCATACGACTCGATGATAGGAGCATATTTATGCGCCTTAGTTAGCTAGTTCTTATGCATTTCCATGGTGTTTTCTTAGTTAAAGTAGTCTTTTAAGCTAGTTTTATGTGTTTTCAGGTTTTAAGGCCAAAGGATGCAAGAAGATGCATTTTGGAGCTTTTTGGAGCAAAATTGGGCTTGGAATGATTATCACATAATTGGAGCCAAGGTTTGGACGAATTTGAAGACTTGAAGATGATGATTCCTACTTGAACAAGGTTTCCTAGTTGAAGTAGGAAAGTGCTTACATGAAGGAGGATTCCTAATCGACGAAGGATTCCTAATCAACGAAGGATTCCTAATTGAAGATGGATTCCTAATCACATGAGGATTCCTAGAAGAACAAGGATTCCTCCTCCAACAAGGATTCCTACTTGAAGTAGGAAAGTTAAGCCAAGGTTTCCTACTTTGGTTTTATTTTTCCTAATTGTCCCTAAAAGTTCCAGCAATTATGAAGACTTTCTAAGCATTCTAGGACACAAAACAAAAGCCTAGAACCCTTTTGAACCCTTGCCGCACCCCCCTTTGCATTTCCTCTTCCTTATTTCCTGTTTTTATGCTTTAAAACACCTTCCTTTTGTGTTTTATACCCTAGCCGAATTTCCCTTGCCCTTTCCTTTAATTTTCTGATTTATTTCCTAATTCTAGAATCCTTAGACTTAATTTCTGATTTCCTAATCAACCTAGGTTTTTAATTTCTGTTTTCCTTTAAATAAACCTCCTTGTTGCAGCCACAAAACATTCCACACACATCCATACAACTCCATTCACGCCAGAACCCTTTCCACTACTCTTGACGTACCCAATCTCCACCCAAATCCATATTTTCTGACCCCAAACCTTCCTAGTCGTGCCATACACCCATCCTAGACACTTTTCCACCATTCTACCTCATCCAAAACCATCCCAAACCATCTCCATACCTTATGCTGCAGCAAGAAGGAAGAAGGAGTGCCCTTGAATGTGCTTGCTAGTCTATTGCAGATTGCTGGAACTTTTAGGTGTAATCTTTCTTATGTTTTCAATGTTTCAATTCAATAAACTTTGTGTTGTGAGTATGAGGAACTAAACCCCCTTAGTTGGGGGGTGATTCGAAACCATGTACATGCTTGCAATATGATTTGATTACATTCAGTTGTTATTTCATAAGTTGTGGATTCAATTCGTTCATCTACTTGATTGAGAGTGCACGCTTAGTTTTCATGCATGAATATGATGCTAGATTATGAGGGAGTTTCACCTAATAGTTACAATCTTATAATCACAAGTAGTGAAGGTCACTTGAAAACGATCGCGTTGAATGAATTCTTGGCACTAGTTTCATGCTCATCATAGTAACGAATGCCTCGTCAACACTTATAGTTCTCATTGTGCTTCATGATTCTTGATTGTATCTTTATTGTGCTCATCACGTAAGGAACCTTTGAGGAATGCTTTGAATTGTTGTATGCGCTTTCCCATCCAATTCATTAACTTAAGGAGAACTTGAAGGTTAATTTAAGCGTATCTAATTAACTTGGGGTGTTGAGTTTCATAATTTATTGGAAGAACAACTGAAAATCGTTTTGTTTGCAACTGTGTCATGTGTGGAGAAGAACCTCCTAACTAGCCTTTTATCCATCCTTTTCATCCAAAACGTTTTACAATCTGTTCTGTTTTAAAGTTTCTGTTTTGTTTTCAATTTTCGTCCAAAACAAATCCCCCTTTATTTTGAAGTCTTAGATTAGTTAGAAGGTGTTTTGATTTGTGTTTCTAAGTGTTTTGATTCAAGTTTTCACCCAAATTCGTCCAAGTTCTTGTTAGGTTCTCAAAACTGCCCAGAAAGTGGTTTTTAGGCAGTTTTGAGTCATTAGGTTGCTGTTTTGAGTTTTAGGTTTGTTTAAGTGTTTTAACCTTTAGTTTTGCATTCTTTGAGTCTAGTTTAGTGTTTTAAACTTTGTTTTTTGAGTTTTTAAGTCAGTTTCCAAGTGTTAGCAATCCCTCCTAATCACCGGTCCAGAACGATCCCTACTTACATACTTTACTACAATTGTCAAAAGAGGGTTTAATTTGAGTGCTAGTTATTTTCACATTACTCGATTTCCAATTACTCTTTCAATAAACCATGAATGACAATGCCCCAAATTAACTAGATTGACCAATTAATTCTCAGATTTCCCTAGATTCATTGAATTGAATGGGATACGCATTACAACCAAATTATTCTTATCAAGGACCCTAACTATAGAATACGCATGATAGAGACACATATCAAAGATCATTACGTTCAATGGAAATCATAACCATTGACGAGGCATTCATAACTATGGGATACGCATGTTACTCTTGCCTAGGATTCACTTAACACAATCACGACTAGCGACTTTTACTACTTATGAATATAAGTTAATAACGATTAGGTGAAATTGCCTTATACTCTAGCATCAAATTCATGCATGCAAACTAAGTGTCGACCCTCAATCAACATACATAAACATGTTATCAATCAAATAGATAAGTAAACCACATTCACGATTCATGAAATCATAATTGGAAGAAATCAAGTTATATAAAACATATGATCATGGCTTTGAATTCCCCTCTAACTATAAAAAAATTAGTTCCTCATGTTCGCAAATAAACAAAGATAAATAAATTTAATCATTGACATAAAGATAGAAAACACCTAGAAACGCTCCACAATCCAAGCTCCTTGAATGGCATGCACGGCTCCAAGTTGTCTTCCTTCTTCTCCTTGCAAACTCACGGCACAATGAGGGATGGTTGGGTGAATGGTGTAGTGAAAATCTGGTAGAGGGTGGTGAGTGATATGTGCGGCAAGGCCTTGTATTTATAGGCTGAAAATCCCATCTCCTAGGTAGCCAAGGACAAGGTTTTAAAAGCCTAAGTTGCATAGGATAATAACGTACAATCCTATAAGGAAAACAAGTCAAAAACCCAAAGGGATTGGGAGATAAGGTGCGGCACAAAGAGTGTGAAAAGATAAGGCTTCTAGAAATCTGAAATTCCAAGGGAATTAAGGTATAGGGTGCGGCACGTATCTAGGAAGGGATAGGGCTTCTAGAAATCCCATTTTAATCATCCTAATCTAATTAGAAACCCTCCTAAGTGGCTGAAATGTGGATAGTTTAGGATAAGGATAAGATAGGATAGGATAGGATAAGGTTTGATTGGATAAGATAAGCTAAGATAAGGTTATGGATGAGATTTTGGATAAGATCCTTCTCTTGAGCTGATTCTTTGACTATACTCTTCTTCTTCACATAGGAAACCTTGCTTGAGTAGGAAACTTCATTCGTCTAGGAATCCATCTTCAATTAGGATTCCTACATTGATTAGGAATCCTTCTTCATTTAGGAATCCTTCATGTAAGCCCTTTCCTACTTCAACTAGAAAATTTTGTATCTTCAATTCTTCAACTTTGAAACGCCTTCCAAGCTTCATCAATTCTCAAATTCGTCCATCCCTTGTGCCCCATGTGCATGAACTCCATTTTAGCCCAATTTTGCTCCAAAATGCTCCAAATTGCATCCTTTCGCTCACTTTGTCTCTAAAACCTGAAAACACATGAAACTAGCTTAAAAGACTAACTTTAACTAAGAAAACACAACATAAATGCATAAGAACTAACTAACTAAGGCGCATAAATATGCTCCTATCAAATTCCCCCACACTTAGCTTTTGCTAGTCCTCGAGCAAAACAATGAAACAAAACATAACCTAAACCTTCTAACAATCGCCTCAGGGATTCCCAATGGTACATGACACGCCTTAGAGAATGTTTTGAATTTGACAAAAAGAGAGTTTTTAAGTAAGTAGGGATCGTTCTAAACCGGGGATTAGGAGGGATTGCTAAACACTTGGAAACTGACTTAAAAACTCAAAAACAAAGTTTAAAACACTAAACTAGACTCAAAGAATGCAAAAGTAAAGGTTAAAACACTTAAACAAACCTAAAACTCAAAACAGCAACTAGAAGGCTCAAAACTGCCTAAAAACCACTTTCTGGGCAGTTTTGAGCACCTACACTAATTTGGACGAAATTTGATGAAAAACTTAAATCAAAATACTTAGAAACACAAATCAAAACACTTTCTAACTAATCTAAGACTTCAAATTAAAGGGGGATTTTGTTTTGACGAAAATTAAAATAAAGAAAACAGATTGGAAATAGGGCAGATTGTAAAAACGATTTTAGTGAAAGAGATGGGTAGAAGGCTAGTTAGGAGGTTCTTCTCCACACATGTCACACTTGCAAACAAAACGATTTTCAGTTGTTCTTCCCATAAATTATGAATACTCAATGCCCCAAATTAACCGTGAATTGCACTAATTAACCCTCAGTTTTTCCAGAATTTATCAAGTTGGATGATTGCATACGACAACCCAAAACATTCCCTACAAGTTCCCTACATGAATTGCATAATAGAGATACAAGCACGAATCATTAAGTTCTCTGAAAAACATAAGCATTGACGAAGCATTCGTTACTATGAATTGCATGAAACTTATGCTAAGAATTCATTCAACGCGATCGTTTTCAAGCGATCTTCACTACTTGTGATTATAAGATTGTAACTATTAGGTGAAACTCCCTCATAATCTAGCATCATATTCATGCATGAAAACTAAGCGTGCACTCTCAATCAACATACACAAATAAGTTATCAATCAAATAGATGAACGAATTGAATCCACAACTTATGAAATAACAACTGAATGTAATCGAATCAAATTGCAAGCATGTACATGGTTTCGAATTACCCCCCAACTATGGGGGTTTAGTTCCTCATACTCACAACATAAAGTTTATTGAATTGAAACATCGAAGACATAAGAAAGATTACACCTAAAACGCCCAAGAATTCCACTTTGAATTTCTGACTTCAAGCTCCTCTTTCTTCTTCTCCTTGCTGCGGCAGAGAGGGTTTAGGGTGTTTTTGGGTGTGATTTTGGTTTTAGAAGGGAATTAGGATGGTATGGTGGTGCGGCAAGGAGTGGGGATGGGGTATGGAGGTGTAGGATGGTGGCTAGAGGTGGATGAAGGCTGCGGCAAGGTTGGGAAGTGGCTGGAATGGATGAAGGTTGCGGTAAGGAGGTGTATGGGTGATGGTGGCTGCGGCAAGGTGGGGGAATAGGGTTTAGATGATTTCTGATTTGTGGAGAGGGATGTGATGTGCGGCAAAGGGGGTAAAACACCTATATATAGGCACCTAAAACCCTAATTAAATCAGATTGAAACAATGGGCTAGGGTTTAGGTGCGGCACTTAAGTGGACTAGGGTTAAGGTTTGTGAAATAGGGCTTCTAGGATGGACATGTGCGGCATGGGCTTAGGAGAAATGGATTTTGGGTTTAACATGGCAGAAATTGAATGATTAGGCCCTAGGATGCGGCATGGACTTAGGGTTCACAAGGAATTAGGGTTTAAGTCATCTAAAAGCCCAAAGCCGAGAATAGAAACTCACGAAAATGGAAACCTCCAAGAATAGAAACTTCCAACTTTAAAAAACTTTGGTTGCCAATTCCGATTTAGGAAAGATCAACCCAAAATGGAAACTTTTAGGCTTAGCTTTCCTACTTCAAGTAGGAAACCTCAAATCTCGAACTCTTCAATTTCATCCCAACCTTGTGTTCCAAGCATGTCCTTTTCATTCCAAGCTCACTTTTTGCTCCAAAAGCTCCAAATTGCATCATTTCATGTAATATGTCCTTTAAACCTGAAAACACATGAAAGTAGCTTAAAAGACTACTTTAACGAAGAAAACATAACAAAGATGCATAAGAACTAGCTAACTAAGGCGCATAAATATGCTCCTATCAAATTCCCCCACACTTAGCTTTTGCTAGTCCTCGAGCAAAACAAACAAAAGAAAGAAAACGAAACGAAACAAAACAGACTAACCAAAACAAACCTAAACCTTCCAACGTTTGCCTCAGGGATTTCCAATACACATGACGTATTAAAGATTGTTATCCCCACAGATTTGAGTCATCTTTACACAAGCACATACTTAATTAAAGCCACTACTTCCTAATTCACAAGTAATCAATTAAAACAATGCTTTGAATGTAGTAACATGCCTTAGAGAATTCCCTCAATTCCTTACAAGATATACACTCTATTTTCACTCAGATTTTCTAACTCCACACCCTACACTAGTCATATGTGAGAAGATTGATGTAGATATGACAACGAATGCTCACATATATGTATCACAAAGAACGCAATTTCTAGAGTTAAGAAGCATGTTTAGATATGATCTCATGAATGGAATGCTACTACTTAGATGCGAGAACCGGTGACACCATATGCTCATACCAAATTCAAACTCCACAAATTGAAACACATAACACTCATGATAGAAGTTAAGGGTTGTAATGGGGCTTGGGGTGTTGGTTAACAAGGAAAGGATAAGGACAACAAACGTTCTTCAAGCGATAGTAAGCAAAGTAATGAAATTGAGACTTAGAATTCACTTAGATTGCAGAAATTAACTTTAAAACACAAGGGAAAGATTTAGACAACTCTTTAGGGCCGAAGTCATTGTTTTGGACCCTTACTTCAACAAACAATACTTTGAAACTCTTTTTCACATCTTTTCACTCTTTTTGTCATACTTTTCACACTTTTTCTTCATTTTTTTTTTTTCCACGATTTTTTTTTTTTTTTTTTTTTCTTTTCTTTCCACACGTGCCTATGGCACACAAAATCACCAAAAGAAATACTTCCCCCATACTTGTTTTCTGCCAACAAAAGGAATTTAATTCGAATCATGCATTACTAGGCTTTAAGAACAAGGGTATGGACGGTCCTAAACTAGGCTAGGTGAAGTTAATGTGGGTTAACAAAGAAAAGGCTAAACAAGGCCCAATGGGGTTAAAACCTACAAAACATAATGACATAGGGGATTCATGGCTTTTTGGCTAAGGTGGTGGTCACTACACAACTTCATCTTGAATATGTGTTATGCAAATCAATAACATGCTTTGAATGAAATGGGCATGAGTTCTAGCATTTGGAACTAAATGATGAAACGCCTTCTAAGTAGCAACCAAGCAAGGAATAATGAGATCATGCAACGACTTAGAAAACAAAGAATGCACAGATTTTAACTCTCCAAATAAACGTTTAGGCTCAAGTCTCACAAGGTTGTAGCGTTAGTTTGAGTTCCTTCCTTCAAGCATGTTACAAAAACTGATTTTTTTTCTTTTATGATTGCATGTGAATTCATAAGTTATATCCACAACTAAGCATAACAAAGAGTAAATCAAACTTTCATCCATGTTAATCACTCTCTTTAACAGTCATGTAATTACAAACCGAATCCTCATCATTGTGTTGGAAGGTACCCTAAGACACAACAAACACACAAAAACAACTCTTTTTGGATTTTTTAAAACAAATTTTTCAAATTTTTATGTGATTTTCGGATTTTTGCATCAAAACACACTAAAACACATCAAAACTGCTCAAAAACACTTAAAAACAGCAAGGAACAAGTATCCAAGTTAAGGGTGATAAAATCCCACGAATTTGCATCTAAAACACTTAGTTACCCCCCCACACTTAAATCAAACATTGTCCTCAATGTTTCAAGCATAAAATTACACTAAACAAAAAGAAACACACAAACAGCAACTAAAACAACTAAATAGGCAGATTCGAAATAAATAACAAAGTGAAGAGTTTAGGAACGCAAATCTGGAATTGGAGTAAGTCCTTGGTCTTCCTTTGTTGAATTGCATGGGTTGCCTCCCAAGTAGCGCTTTCTTTTACGTCGTACAGCCGGACGAAAAGCCCATTCATTCTCCATTTGTGCCCACGGCACCCAAAGAAATATCATCCACGGTTTGTTCAACAAAGTTCTCATAATATGGCTTCAAACGGTGTTCGTTCACTTGGAATTCATGACCTGTTTTGAGACTTTGAATCTGGATGGCACCATAAGAAGATATGTTAGTAATAACAAACGGTCCAATCCACTTAGAACGTAACTTACCGGGAAACAAACGTAAACGGGAATTGAACAATAGCACTTTCTGCCCAATTGAGAATGATTTCCCACGGATCATGTTGTCATGGAAAGCTTTGGTCTTTTGCTTGTAAATGCTTGCATTATCGTACGCCTCGTGCCGTATCTCATCAAGCTCATTCAATTGCAATCTCCTTTGACTTCCTGCTTCCTCGAGGTTCATGTTAAACTTCTTGATGGCCCAAAGTGCTTTGTGCTCCAATTCAACAGGAAGATGGCACGCCTTGCCATAGACAAGTCGGAAGGGGGACATCCCAATGGGTGTTTTGTACGCCGTACGATACGCCCAAAGTGCGTCATCAAGTCGTAGACTCCAATCCTTCCTCGTTGGCCCAACGGTCTACTCTAGGATTTGCTTGATCTCACGGTTGGAAACCTCGGCTTGCCCATTAGGATTTGCTTGATATCACGTTGGTGCCTAGTGAACTCACTTGGAATACGCTTTGACACTAAAAAATTAACAATATCGGCATACCAAGGCGCACTAACCTTAATGGACAGCAATTGTTCATCGGGGAATGTCTCCAAAATCGGCAAAGGCTCCTCATTATGCACCATTCGGCTTAGGTGGTCAGCCACCACGTTTTCACTTCCCTTCTTGTCCCGAATCTCTATGTCGAACTCTTGAAGTAACAATATCCATCGAATAAGCCGTGGCTTGGCCTCCTTTTTGGTGAGCAAGTACTTCAGAGCTGCATGATCAGTGAAAACAATTACTTTAGTTCCAATTAGATATGATCGAAATTTATCTAAAGCAAAAACAACGGCAAGGAGTTCTTTTTCCGTAGTGGAGTAGTTCAATTGTGCATCGTTCAACGTCCGTGAGGCGTAGTAAATGACATGCGGCCTCTTGTCCTTTCTTTGTCCTAAAACAGCTCCTAAAGCATAGTCGGACGCATCACACATGAGCTCGAACGGTAGACTCCAATCCGGTGGGACAATGATGGGTGCCGTGGTCAACAACTCCTTGAGTTGTTTGAATGATGCTGTGCACTCCTTGGTGAATTCAAACGCCACTTCTTTTTGTAGGAGTCGGCTAAGAGGTTGTGCTATCTTCGAGAAATCTTTGATAAACCTACGATAAAATCCTGCATGGCCAAGAAACGAACGAACCTCTCTAACCGAAGTCGGAGAGGGTAAGTGACGTACAAGATCTATTTTCGACTTATCAACCTCAATACCCTTGTCAGAGATTATATGACCTAAAACGATACCTTGTTTAACCATAAAATGACACTTTTCCCAATTAAGTACAAGGTTAGTTTCAACACAACGTTTTAGGATCAAACTTAGATTATGCAAGCAACTATCAAACGAATCACCAAATACGCTAAAATCATCCATAAACACTTCAATTATCTTTTCTACGTGATCAGAAAATATGCTCATCATGCATCTTTGAAATGTAGCAGGTGCATTACTGATAGGAGCATATTTATGCGCCTTAGTTAGCTAGTTCTTATGCATTTATGTTGTGTTTTCTTAGTTAAAGTAGTCTTTTAATCTATTTTCATGTGTTTTCAGGTTTTAGAGACAAAGTGAGCAAAAGGAAGCAATTTGGAGCATTTTGGAGCAAAATTGGGCTAGAATGGAGTTCATGCATATGTAGCACAAGGGATGGACGAATTTGAAGGATTGATGAAGCTAGGAATGTGTTTTGAAGTTGAAGAATTGAAGATACAAAGTTTCCTAGTTGAAGTAGGAAAGGGCTTAAATGAAGGATTCCTAATCAATGTAGGAGTCCTAATTGAATATGGATTCCTAGACACATGAAGTTTCCTACTCAAGCAAGGTTTCCTATGTGAAGAAGAAGAGTTAAAGTCAAAGAATCAGCTCAAAAGAAGGAATCTTATCCAAAACCTCATCCATAATCCTATCTTAGCTTATCTTATCCAAACAAACCTTATCCTATCCTATCTTATCCTAATCCTAAACTATCCACATTTCAGCCACTTAGGAGGGTTTCTAACTAGATTAGGACACATTAAAATTGGTTTTTAGAAGCCCTTATCCACTCCTACAAAGGTGCCACACCTTATCCCTTGTTTTTTCTAGAAATCAGCCACAAAACAACCTTTCTAGAAGGCCTTATCCCTTGTCCTACAAAAGTGACGCCCCAAACCTTTCTAGAACTTCTAGAAACCTGATTATTCCTTTCCCCCTTGGTTTCTAAAAGCCTTAACCTTTTCCTTCAAGGATTGTGTGTTATTATCCTATACAAATTAGGCTTTTAAACCCTTTTCCTTTGCTACATAGGGGCTGCGAATTTCAGCCTATAAATACCATCTTTTGCTGCACCATTTAGTCACCATCCTCTACCATATTTTCACTACACCATTCACCCAAACATACCTTGTGTGCCGTGAGTTTGCAAGGAGAAGAAGGAAGACAACTTGGAGCCGTGCATGCCATTCAAGGAGCTTGGATTGTGGAGCGTTTCTAGGTGTTTTCTATCTTTGTTTTAATGTTTAAAATTATTTATCTTTGTTTATTTGCGAGTATGAGGAACTAAACCCCCCTTGGCTAGGGGGGGATTCGAAACCATGTTTATGCTTGCTATATGATTTGATTACTTCTAATTGCGTTTCATAAGTTGTGATTTCAATTTGCTTATCTATGTGAATTAAAACTTATTCTTGTATGTTGATTGAGGGTCGACACTTAGTTTGCATGCATGAATTTGATGCTAGGATATAAGGGAATTTCACCTAATCGTTATGAACTTATATTCACAAGTAGTAAAGGTTGTTGATCACAATCGTGTTAAGTAAATTCTTGGCATAAGTTTCATGCAATTCATAGTTACGAGTGCCTCGTCAATGCTTATGGTTTTCATAGAACTTAATGATTCTTGCTTGTATCTCTATTATGCAATCATGTAGGGGACTTGTGGGGAATGTTTTGGGTTGTCGTATGCAATCATCCAATTCAATAACGTTAGGAAAATCTGAAGGTTAATTTAAGCGGACCTAATTAACTTGGGGCGTTGAGAATTCATGGGTTATTGAAAAGCAATCGGAAATCGTTTTGAATGCAAGTATAACATGTGTGGAGATGAACCCCTTAGCTAGCTTTCTATCCATTCAATTCAATCAAATTCGTTTTAAAATCTGTTTTGATTTACAAGTTTATGTTTTGTTTTCAATTTCGTCCAAAATCAATCCCCCTTTAGTTTTAAGTGTCATATTAGTTAGAAACCCATTTAGTTTGTGTTTTTAGGTGTCTTGAGTCAAGTTTAAACCAATTTTCGTCCAAATTCTTCCCTAGTGTCCAAAACTGCCCAGAACGTGGTTTTAAGGCAGTTTTGAATGTTTTTGTGTTATTTTGAGTCTTTTGGTTTGTTTTGGTGTTTTAAGTTATAGTTTTACATTCTTTGAGTCTAGTTTAGTGTTTTAAACTTTGTTTTTACGTTTTTGAGTCAGTTTTCAAGTGATTTAGCAATCCCTCCTAATCCCCGGCCTAGAACGATCCCTACTTACATACTTACTACAATTGATAAAAAGAGGGTTAATTTGAGTGTCAACATAATTTTCACATCAATTACATAAACCAAAAGGCATGTGATAGGAGCATATTTATGCGCCTTAGTTAGCTAGTTCTTATGCATTTCCATGGTGTTTTCTTAGTTAAAGTAGTCTTTTAAGCTAGTTTTATGTGTTTTCAGGTTTTAAGGCCAAAGGATGCAAGAAGATGCATTTTGGAGCTTTTTGGACCAAAATTGGGCTTGGAATGATTATCACATAATTGGAGCCAAGGTTTGGACGAATTTGAAGACTTGAAGATGATGATTCCTACTTGAACATGGTTTCCTAGTTGAAGTAGGAAAGTGCGTACATGAAGAAGGATTCCTAATTGACGAAGGATTCCTAATTGAAGATGGATTCCTAATCACATGAGGATTCCTAGAAGAACAGGGATTCCTACTCCAAAAAGGATTCCTACTTGAAGTAGGAAAGTTAAGCCAAGGTTTCCTACTTTGGTTTGATTTTTCCTAATTGTCCCTAAAAGTTCCAGCAATTATGAAGATTTTCTAAGCATTCTAGGACACAAAACAAAAGCCTAGAACCCTTATGGACCCCTTGCCACACTCCCTTGCCCTTTCCACTTCCTTGCCGTGCAAGGGAGAGGGCTCTTTCCTGTTTTGGAGCATTAAAACACCTTCCTTTTTATGCTTTAAACCCTGGCCGAATTTCCTTGACCTTTCCTTTTAATTTTCTGATTTGTTTCCTTAATTCTAGAAGCTTTAAACTTAATTCCTGATTACCTAATTAGCCTAGGGTTTTTAATTTCCTAATCCCTTTAAATAAACAGGTTTGTGCAGCCACAAACATCTCCATTCAGCCACACACTCTCGCAAATTCGTCAAACCCCATCCACAACCTCAGAAACCATTCCTCCTCCATCTCTGCCGATTTCCACCACCATTCTTCATCTCCACACCTTCCACACAACACCCATACACTACCCCCAAGCCTTGCTGTGCCCCTACACCATCCATAATCCATTCTACATCACACAAACCCCCCAGAAATCATCCTCACCCAATCTGCCGCCAGGAGAAGAGAAGGAGACAGTTCATGAAAATTGTTTGGCTCTTTAATCTGAGTTGTTGAACAATTTTAGGTGTATTCTATCTTATATTTCAATGTCTACTTCTTGTAATCTTTGTTTTTCATTGAGTATGATTGGCTAAATTCGTTTTGGCTAAGGGTGTATTCGAAACCATGTTTATTTATGTGAAATAAGTTGATTACTTCCAGTTATCGTTGCATAAGTCGTGAATACAATTTGCTTAACCGTTTAATTCAAAACTTATTCTTGTATGTTGATTGAGAGTGCACGCTTGATTTGCATGCTGGAATTTGGTGCTAGAATATAAGTTTGTTACACCTAATCGTTATGAATTTATATTCGCAAGTAGTGAAGATCGCTAGTCACGATCGTGTTAAGTAGATTCATGGCAGGAGTATCATGTTTTTCATAGTTACAATTGCCTTGTCGATGCTTATGATTTCCAAAGAACTTAATGATTCTAACTTGTATCTTTATCATGCTGTTCATATAGAGAACTTGTTAGGAATAATTTGTTTGCGATGCATATTCATCCAATTCAATGATTCTAGGGAAATCTGAAGGTTAATTTAAGCGGACCTAATTAACTTGGAGTGTCGAGGTTCATAACTTATTGAATTGATAACTGGAAATCGATTAAGTTGCATAAATTTCATGTGTGGAGAAGAACCCCTTAGCCATTCCATCATCCATTGATTCATCACAATTTTGTCTTACAATCTGTTTTCTTTTTCAATCTGCCCATTTAATTATTTTCGTCCAAAATCAATCCCACCTTATTCCTTTAAGTCATATTACTTAGAACTTGTCTTAGAATATGTTTTTAGGTGTTTTAGGTCATTAGGAAACCAAAATTCGTCCAAGTTGTGTTAGAGTCCCAAAACTGCCCAGAAAGTGGTTTTTAGGCAATTTTGAGTGTTTGTTTGCTGTTTTGAGTCTTTTGGTTTGTTTTAGTATTTTAGATTTTAGTTTTGCATTCTTTGAGTCTAGTTTAGTATTTTAAACTTTGTTTTACAGATTTGAGTCAGTTTAGAGTGTTTTAGCAATCCCTCCTAATCCCCGGTTTAAGAACGATCCCTACTTATCCATACTACATTTGTCAACAAGAGGGTTTAATTTGTGTGTCAACATAATTTTCGCATCAGCATGCGACGATATGCAAAGGTACCAAACGGGCATGTAAAAGTGGTTTTTTCTTGGTCCTCGGGTGAAATGACAATTTGATTATAACCAGAATAACCATCAAGAAAACAATAAAAAGCATAACCCGCTAACCTCTCAAGCATTTGGTCAATGAACGGCAATGGGAAGTGGTCCTTCCTCGTGGTGGTGTTTAGCTTCCTATAGTCAATGCACACCCTCCAACCGGTTTGAATACGTTGAGGGACAAGCTCATTCTCGGCATTAGCTACCACCGTCACTCCGGATTTCTTTGGCACGCATTGAACGGGCGAAACCCACTTACTATCCGAGATTGGATAGATAACCCCACAATCTAGAAGCTTTATGATCTCCTTTTTCACTACTTCCATCATAGGAGGGTTAAGACGGCGTTGAGCCTCTCTAGTTGGTTTGGCCCCCTCCTCAAGAAATATGTGATGCATACAAGTTGTAGGGCTTATACCTTTAATATCGGCCAATGTCCAACCTAGGGCAGATTTGAACTCCTTCAAAACTCGAAGCAACTTCTCCTCCTCTTGTGCCGTGAGGGAGGAGGAAATGATGGCAGGTAGTGTGTCATTTTCTCCCAAGAAAATGTACTTCAGATGGCTTGGCAAAGGCTTGAGTTCAAGGATAGGTGCCTGAATTATAGATGGAAGCAATTTGTTAGTCGAAATGGGAATGGACTCACGGTTAGTATACTTACCATCAAGCTTAGGTGAGGACTCAAGGGCAGCCACAACTTCAAGTAATTCCTCACTAGGGGGCACGGCATGGGATAACTCATGTATGCCGTGGGCATGCATGCAATCAGCCCCCTTTGTTTTGAGTTCCATGCCTTGTGTAATGACTTTTTCAAGCGCATCTTCATTTAAATCGTCGAGATATCCCTGCGCCAAAGAGTCAATTATATCAATAGAAAAGCATGAATGGTCCTCACTAGGGTATTTAATGGAATCAGAAAGATTAAAATTAACAACTTCCCCATCGAATTCCATGGACAAAGTTCCACTATACACGTCAATCTTCGTCCGGGCCGTCTTCATGAATGGCCTTCCAAGTAGAATGGACAGCGAAGGAGCATGGTCCGATTCATCCTTTTCGAGGACATAGAAATCCGCTGGGAAGACTAAATGATTAACCTGCACAAGAACATCTTCCAAAACTCCCTTTGGATAGGCGTTAGATCTATCGGCCAATTGTATTATTACCCCATCATTTTTCAATGCTCCTAAGTTCATAGATGCATAAATGGAATATGGCATAACATTTATAGAAGCACCTAAATCAAGCATTGCAGATTCAAATCTAGTATTCCCAATGACACAAGGAATGGTAAAGCTACCTGGATCTTTGCATTTGGGAGGTAGTTTGCGTTGCAAGATGGCGGACACATTCTCACCTACCTTTACCACTTCCTTGGTCGCCATCCTCTTCCTCGTGGTACACAACTCCTTCAAGAACTTAGCATACCTCGGAACTTGCTTGATTGCATCTAATAGAGGTATGTTAACTTGAACTTTCCTAAAGGTTTCAAGGATATCCTTTTCTGCCTCTTCTTTCTTCGTTTGCATGAACCTACTAGGAAAAGGCACATTTGAAGGGAAAACATTAGTATGAACTGAATTGGACACATTCTTACCTTTGTGGGACGAAGTGGGCAGATTTGGGACATTAGGAGCTCGCGGCAAAGGTGGAACCACCTTTGCCGTGGGCAGCCTTGATGCCTCCTCTTCCAATTGCAAAAGTTCATCCTCATTATGACCTGTTTTTGATGTAGGACCTGCCCCAACTTCCTTACCACTTCTTAGGGTGATTGCTTTTGCACTTTCGAAACCTCCCTTCGGATTTGGAATGGTGGAACTAGGAAGTTGTCCGGGATCTCGAAACTTACCTACAAACTCGGCAATCTGCCCAATTTGTTTCTCAAGTTGATCCACCCTTTTATCTTGGTTTTGCATAGCCTTAGCTTGATCTTCCTGCCCATTAGACAACTTAGTTAGTATCTTAAGAAGTGCATCATTGTCAAGAGACGTACCTGAGGCACTTGGGCCGGATTGGGCTTGATTTTGGGGTGGGCCGTAGGTTTTGGGAAAGAACCCCGGGGGTTGTTGCCTAAAGCCTCCTTGGTTTTGAGGTTGTTGGGGATCCCTCCACTTGAAATTTGGGTGGTCTCGCCACCCCGGATTATACGTGTTGGAGTATGGATCGTGAAGGAATTATTTTGTAAAACATGTTCATTTGAGCAACATCATATAGCATGCAATTAACAATTAAAGGCGGAATCATGCTTGTATGTACTCAAAAACAAAACATGACCATGAAATTCAAAGCCTAGTAGATTGGTGAACCAATAATCAACTCAAAAATAAGTGAGTTGAAATTAATACCTTTGTAGATTCCTCTTTGCATAAGCAAAGGCTAATCACCCAAAGAGATAGGGCCTTCATTCCTTGCTTCTTAGATCCATGGATTTGGATGGAAGAATAGGTTCTCCAAGTTCCCAAAATTGAGAACCTCTAAGTCTCTACACCAAGGAGAGATTGGATGATGAATGAGTGACCTTGGAGGATTAGATGACTAGCTAATCACCTCCAAGGTGTTGGCCTCTTTAGAGAGAAAATGGAGAGACAATTCTCACCCATTTTCCCCAAAAATAAACCCTTATTTCACTTAATGAATATTTGGCTATAAAGTCATTTATATAGTCACTTCTTTAAGTGACCTAAATAACCAAAACCCTAATTCATTCCTTATGGCCGGCCATTTAGGGATTTTTGGGCTTTTTGGGCTTTAATGAATCTTTATTCATTAAATTGTCATACAACTTAAGTTAATGGGCTTGACGTTCGAAGCCCATTGGGCCTTAAGGTCCAAAACTATCCCGTGGTCTTTAACGAACTTATTCGTTTGATTAATTAACATATTAATTAATCCTTGCCATAAATAATTAAACCATTCAATTAATCTTACTCATTTCATTTATTTCGTCCATCTCTACCTTACACGGTGTACGATCCATTAGGTTCCTTTTAGCGAGGTAGTGGGCGATTAAAACCATTTTACATCGATTGTGAATTGAAACTATTTTCAATTCTCCCTTTAGTGATTACACACGTTTAGGGCTTCCACAAACCATGAGTGACACCTAGCCGTATGTCATGGTTACCCAAGCTAATCAGAAGAGGTGGAGAACCTATTCAGTCTGGGATTACAAATGCAATACGGTCTTTCTCTAATCTAATACTCTTGACCACATTGTTTGGTTTGATAGTTTATTTTCTCATGTCTACTATCCAATGTGTGTCTTGTGCTTATATGATTACCTTGAATGTGATTAGGAACACATTCCCAAATCTCATTCATACTCTGGCCAGAGATTCAAATCATATCAGAGAGTATTCTCCCTCAAACAGTTTGAAGGTTAGAGATCCCTTGTTGCGCATTCACTTGTCTCCATAGCTAAGCGGCTTGACCCCAACGATGCCGTGGACACCCTCCTGGTGGGATGACTTTGACATAATCAAAGATCAAGGTCTTAACCACAAGACAACTATGATGCCTCAGGTCAAAGGACTACTTTGCATTATCCCAACCATGAGTTCTTATGTGACATGGAATATGAGAACTCTTCGTTGATCGCGTTCAGTGAACTCATTCTCTATTGAGCACCTACCGTACTTGTCTTGATGTCACACACACCAATGATTCGAGACTAATCACTCTCCCTGAGAGAAGACATAGTACGTACCGATCTTGACGGACTGTCAATGCCCAATTGGCAATCCTATGATCAGGAACGTTTAGGATGTGTCTACGAAAGAATGGTCTCAAGAATCTAACTTCATTAGATTACATTCTCCCAATCACAAATTCCTTGGACTTTATTGTTTAAGCATATAACATTTATATGAGACGGCTCAAACAATAATGTATGCCCTTTATATGTAAAACTAGATTAGTTTAACATGTGAAATGTCCGTAAAGTATCATCACATGATTGGCTTTAGGGCACATTTCCAACAATCTCCCACTTGCACTAGAGCCAATCAGCTTGATCATCAATGATGATATCTCTTCTGTAGTCATTTCATAAATGGCTGAATAGTAGGCCTAGACAGTGGATATCTATATGTGTTATCCACAGAAGCAACCTTGAGAATAACGACGTCACCATTATACATGATTCTCAATCATGTGGTTCAGTCTCTCATTTGTGTTCGGATCTTGATGAGACCTTGATTCCCAGGCTTGAGCTATCGCCCCATTAGTGTCATACACTTTCTGGTTGGAACCGAATAGAGAGTTCATAAATGAACTTTCCCATCCAAACAAAATTGTTGTAAACTTCTATATGGCAATATATCTTGCATTCATAATGGAACACACTAAAGTCATTACTTTAATGTTTCCATCCAAATATCTCTTTAGTCATAATAAAGAGATATTCGTTTATCTCTTCATTCATAATGAAGAAACATCCAATGATGGATTAGATTCATAATCTAATACATTTACGCTTCCCTTACGTTACTCTAATTCTTCCTCATTCTTTGAGGAATTTATCCTTTAGTATTTCTTAAATACTTAAGGACTCACTTGACAGTTGCCAAGGTTCTGATCCTGGGCTTGCACTGATATCATCTTGTACCGTTCTAGGTACAACTCATATCAATGTTTTTCATACAATATGAAATACATAAATCACCTTTCTGCATATGCATAAAGGATTCAATTTACGCATTATTTCTTTGGGAGTCAAAGGGGCACGTTCCCTTTGAGAAGGGCAACTTACTAGTCTCACTAGAATCGTCCTTCTATTGAAGTTTATCATCATATAAGAAACTTCCTAGCATCCATTGTCTATTATTAGGGATTGATATAATCCAATTATATCATGAAATATATCATTATAGATTTCCATCCCATGTATATAGACTATATCTCCCATATACATTCTATCTTCATATAATGTATTAAAGTCATAACTTTAACGAAGAAGTATTCTTTTCATTTCCAAAATTAATATATCATATATATTTAAATTTTTAGGAACATGATTAACTCCCACTAATCTTTTGTAAAACTAGTAAACAAAAGATTCATTTACATCTATATGAGAAATCAAACGATTTGATCCTTTTTCTCATAAAATGCAAATAGCTCCCACTAACTTGCTAAGATCCATGATGGATGGATCTCTACAACTTACATGTCTTGTGATTTATAGTTTTAGACATATATTATCAAGACTATCTTAATAATGGTTTCGGAAACCCAGATTATGTCCAAACATTGAATCACCATTTAGTTGTAGCTAGCAATCTTCGAATTTATTGAAACTAAGACTACGTCAAAAATGGTTTCTTCAAAGTCAACCATTCTTTTTTATTGTAGTCACCTTAAGCTACCAATTAGCTTTGAAGGTTTCATTATTTCGAGTCAAATGGTACTTTACCATTTCCTTGAGTATATATCGTATATGCACTCAATGTAGTCATAAAGTTCAAAACCATTCAACTGAGACGGTTTATAAATCCTTATCGACTACCTTGGAGCTTGTGGTATAGGAACTAGGTTGTTATATTTGTTGATTACTTTCTTGTCTCTCAAAGAACCCATTCTTCGAGTTCTATCTTTCGTTCATTTGCTTTTAGGCAAATCACATTGTAGAATTACAATGAACTACCCAACAAAACAACATTTGTTAGTTGGTTTATAGAAGCGATATCCAAAAGTTATTTTAAGGATATCCTACAAGATTGTTATCAAACAAATATTGCTTGTTAGCACACAACCCTAAATCTTTAACATGCTTAAGATTTGTCTTTCTTTCCAACTACATCTTATGGAGTCATGAAAATATTGGAAGATCTTCTCAATCACAATCATATTGTTTTAGAAGTATATATCCTATATATGGGTAATAGATAACATCTAACGAACTAAATCTTATTCGAGTTCGTTCTTCTCCTAATGGAGAAATACATTATCTTATGATGCTTATTTCCTTGAACTCTTTCAAGGAAACTGTTCTAAAGTGTTACCTTATCTTGGATCAAATCTAAGGAGGTAAATACTTTAGACGTCTTACTCATCAACTTACATTACTTGAATTCTTTGAAACATTTTGCAAAGTATTCGGACTTGTGTTTATTCAAAATAAACTATAGTCCAACCGAGAGTGATCTTCGGTGAATGTTATCCAACATGAGTAGTATTATGTTTGTGGACAAGTGCCACTAACATCTAAGTGAATTAACCTCAACAACTTTGTGATTCTTTCTTCTTTCCAAAAGAATAAAGATTCGAACATTTCGCCTCCATACAATTTTAACAAGAAGGTATTGGATCCGGACCTAACGATCCAAAGCGTCCATTTATGACCAACTCGTAATTTATGTTTTAGAGGTATCACAACTTTAGTTGGGATTAGTCACTACCTTGCAACCTTTTGGGTTTTAAGCATCATTATTTTCTAAACAGTTAACACTACCATATTATCTCTACTATAGAGATAATTAATTAGATTACCATAATCCAATCATTGATTAATAAAGAACATTGTTTTGTCAAACAAAACATTTATCCATTTCACATAGTGACGGAATTTAGTTCCTTAAAATTGGAATATAAAGACAATCTATGTTTTTCCAATTTCTTTGGTAGTTCATATGAGGAAGTAAGTACCATCTGCTTTCGCAGAGATCTACATTTGATTCACGCTTCGAATGTGAAGTACTTTCTCTTCTCTCATTAATCTTCTACTTCTTATTAGCCACACTTTTACAACGATTGTAAAACATAGTCACTAATACGGAATCATGCATTCAAGTAGAAGAACCAACTGTTTTGAACTATTCAAGAACATTTTACAACACCTTCGAAAGGTGTGTCCTTGACACTTGCAAGACATTTCTTGCAAATACCCCTTCCAATATCCATCCTTTCATAAAGAAAGTTTGTTCCCTTGGAGTTATTTATCTTCTTTATTTGACTTTCACCTTTGACTACATTAGTCATGGTCCCTAAACTCCCACTATCTCTCTTGAAACCTTTTTTTCAATTGTGTTATCACATCAAACAATTTTGGAGAGCATGTGGTTATTTTTCACTACATAGTTTACAATAAACTTAGTGAACGATTAGGATAGGGAAACAAAGGTGAAGTCCTTGCCTAGTTTCCGTCTCGTTAAGTGGTTTATCACTTCAACATTCAATGATTCAAAATCATCATAAGTCCATGTTAATGGACTATTTTTGTCAACCAACCATTATGTTCTAAACATAATTACAAACCTTCAAGAGTTGTACAAGGCAACTCTCATTTCTTCATACAACAATTTGTAAGTGAAGAAACATGGCACATAAAGTGTTCATGCCTTTGTGCTTTCTTCTCAAGTTCTTTGTTCATTTAACAAAGAAATAAGCACTAGTGTTTGCATTGACTAAGAGTTGTTCAAAGCAACTCCTATTTCTTCATACAACAATTTGTAATTGAAGAATTATGACATTAAAAGTGTTGTCCTCTTTATGATAGACCTTTTCTAACATATTCTTCTAATGATACATTATCAATAGGAAGATTGTGAGGATGAGACTACTTTGGTACTTTTACAAGCCATTAAAGACAATCTATGGTTTTGTAGTACCAAGTCCGTAAACTAAACGTTCGGTTTTGTCAAGTGTTGGATAGCGTTTGCAAATATATTGGTAATCAAATACATAACGAATATAAATTGATTGATTTTAAGCCATTTGATTTGGGTCTTTAAATCAAATAGCACCACCCACTATTTTTGGCAAATTCCATATCCCTCATAGGAATTCGAGAGTTTTGGATGAAACTCCTAGTAGGTTATGGGAGGCTCACTATTACCAAGCCCACCTCACGATGATACGATATATGGCTAGCAACAATAATAATGAGAGAGTACGCTTACTCATTTGCAACTCATGCAAGTACCCATCTTATTTGGCCTCTAGAGAATGTAACCTCACAATGATATGATATTGGTTCCATTGCACTCAGTTAAGTTCTTCCCACCATGCTTAGTGTGTGAAGGGGTTCAAGAATAGCCTCACGATGATACGATATATAGCTATCCTCGTTGCCTACACTCACCTCATCATATGTATATGGATTCCTCCTGAGTATAAGCATGCACTGTGTACTCCCCCATGATAGGGTGAAGCCGGTGTACAAGTCATAAACGATTGGATCCCACCACGGTGGAAGGCCACGAAGAGATATTCTAAACATCTCTCGCTTATCAACTTAATATTGGTTTGGTTGAGGGTTTTAGGTCTCATCACATATAAACATACATTTTAATCTCTATTAAAACTATTTTGGTCCTATTACAACTATTGGTCCATCTCATTGTTTTAGTTGTACATAATACTCCCACTATGCTTTTAAAACGATTTTTAAAGCAAGAGTATATGATACTACTAACATAAACTTTGCATTCATTTGATGGACTATATAGTTGCCTTAGGGCCTAAGGATGATTATGAACCTTTGTTTAGATTCAACACGAGCCTTGTGTTGAACCTCAGTCTAGGAATGAAGATTGATTTTAGTTACGCATTTAATCACATTAAGGCGTGTTGTCTTATGGGCGTTGGACCCAACTACTTCATTTTCATGCATATCGTATAAAGCAAGAAAGAAGTACTTCAAAGTAAAGGTGAGCTTATGCTCATTACAACATTTGCATATAACAAATTACTTTAAAGTAAAGAAGAGCTTAAGCCCTTTTACAACATTTGATCAAATCAAATTACAACCAAAATCTAATCTACACATTCCCATGGTTCAAACAAATTTGAAACGCCTTTCACATAGCTCAATTATATTAGGCTTAGGTTCATAATCACCCTTTAATTAATTAACACTTTAACTAATTAATGAATGCAACATTTTCATTTGGTTTTTGTATCCATAAAATTGATTTAAATGGAGCTAAACAAAATGAAAATCCAATTCTCATTTAAAGAGACAAAACAATTTTGTTCTCATCCTATTTGGGCCATCTTGCAATTAACCTCAACTTTTGGGCCATATTGCAAATACAAAAACTTTTGGGGTCACTTTGTATAATACACAAAAGTCACAACTTCATGTAAATACAACTAGAACCCAAACTTTTAATAATGCAAAAACATCATTAAAGGAACAAAACAATTTGTCCTTTAGCGTTTTTGGACCTAAACGTAAAAACGTAAACTTTTGGGCCAAAGTGCAAATACACAAAAGTATCAAAACTTTATGTAATTGCATAAAAGCCCCAAAAGTACTCCCTTTGAGGGAGTGGCTGGTTTTAGGGAGGGATAAGGTTGGTGTGTGTGTTGATTTGTGAGTTTTGTCAAAAACATGCAAGTGTATGTAAGATAAGATATGTTTTTGAAATAATTCAAACACAATTATTTCAATCATCATTTATACAAATATTTAACACTTTAAATACATAATAAATCATTTAAAAACATATCACATATACTTTATGAAATAATTCAAAACTTTAAATCAAAACACCAAACCTTTTTGTTCTTGACAAGAACATCAAGAACAATGAAGAACATCCATGAAAAACCCAAATTTTTCCATGAACCTTTTTCACCCAAAAACATTCCAAAACCATTCTTACTTAAGGGAAATAACATCTAACCAAACTAGGGTACTTAGGGGTTCCAAAGAACACATTAAAACACTTTTAACAAGTCAAACAAGAACCCAAAAATCCACCCTTTGGATTTGGCCGAATTTTCCCAAAAGCATGGCATCAAATTTTAGCTCCAATATTCATGCTCATATGAACAACATCTACAACATTTGAGATAGCAAATTTTCCAACAAAATTTACTTTCAAAGAAGCAAGAATAAAGCTTGTAACAATTACAACTTTTAGATCACAAACTTATGAACTACAAAACACAAAAGGATTCACCAACTACTAGACCTAGGCTCTGATACCACTTGAAGGAATTATTTTGTAAAACATGTTCATTTGAGCAACATCATATAGCATGCAATTAACAATTAAAGGCGGAATCATGCTTGTATGTACTCAAAAACAAAACATGACCATGAAATTCAAAGCCTAGTAGATTGGTGAACCAATAATCAACTCAAAAATAAGTGAGTTGAAATTAATACCTTTGTAGATTCCTCTTTGCATAAGCAAAGGCTAATCACCCAAAGAGATAGGGCCTTCATTCCTTGCTTCTTAGATCCATGGATTTGGATGGAAGAATAGGTTCTCCAAGTTCCCAAAATTGAGAACCTCTAAGTCTCTACACCAAGGAGAGATTGGATGATGAATGAGTGACCTTGGAGGATTAGATGACTAGCTAATCACCTCCAAGGTGTTGGCCTCTTTAGAGAGAAAATGGAGAGACAATTCTCACCCATTTTCCCCAAAAATAAACCCTTATTTCACTTAATGAATATTTGGCTATAAAGTCATTTATATAGTCACTTCTTTAAGTGACCTAAATAACCAAAACCCTAATTCATTCCTTATGGCCGGCCATTTAGGGATTTTTGGGCTTTTTGGGCTTTAATGAATCTTTATTCATTAAATTGTCATACAACTTAAGTTAATGGGCTTGACGTTCGAAGCCCATTGGGCCTTAAGGTCCAAAACTATCCCGTGGTCTTTAACGAACTTATTCGTTTGATTAATTAACATATTAATTAATCCTTGCCATAAATAATTAAACCATTCAATTAATCTTACTCATTTCATTTATTTCGTCCATCTCTACCTTACACGGTGTACGATCCATTAGGTTCCTTTTAGCGAGGTAGTGGGCGATTAAAACCATTTTACATCGATTGTGAATTGAAACTATTTTCAATTCTCCCTTTAGTGATTACACACGTTTAGGGCTTCCACAAACCATGAGTGACACCTAGCCGTATGTCATGGTTACCCAAGCTAATCAGAAGAGGTGGAGAACCTATTCAGTCTGGGATTACAAATGCAATACGGTCTTTCTCTAATCTAATACTCTTGACCACATTGTTTGGTTTGATAGTTTATTTTCTCATGTCTACTATCCAATGTGTGTCTTGTGCTTATATGATTACCTTGAATGTGATTAGGAACACATTCCCAAATCTCATTCATACTCTGGCCAGAGATTCAAATCATATCAGAGAGTATTCTCCCTCAAACAGTTTGAAGGTTAGAGATCCCTTGTTGCGCATTCACTTGTCTCCATAGCTAAGCGGCTTGACCCCAACGATGCCGTGGACACCCTCCTGGTGGGATGACTTTGACATAATCAAAGATCAAGGTCTTAACCACAAGACAACTATGATGCCTCAGGTCAAAGGACTACTTTGCATTATCCCAACCATGAGTTCTTATGTGACATGGAATATGAGAACTCTTCGTTGATCGCGTTCAGTGAACTCATTCTCTATTGAGCACCTACCGTACTTGTCTTGATGTCACACACACCAATGATTCGAGACTAATCACTCTCCCTGAGAGAAGACATAGTACGTACCGATCTTGACGGACTGTCAATGCCCAATTGGCAATCCTATGATCAGGAACGTTTAGGATGTGTCTACGAAAGAATGGTCTCAAGAATCTAACTTCATTAGATTACATTCTCCCAATCACAAATTCCTTGGACTTTATTGTTTAAGCATATAACATTTATATGAGACGGCTCAAACAATAATGTATGCCCTTTATATGTAAAACTAGATTAGTTTAACATGTGAAATGTCCGTAAAGTATCATCACATGATTGGCTTTAGGGCACATTTCCAACAGATCGTGTCTTGACTGATTTTGGCCTTGAAACCCAATGGCATTCGCACTCTCCCATCCGCCATTCTCGATGAGTTGAGGACATTTTTCGGAGACATGTCCTTGGATAGAACATACGCCACATACCACAGGTCCTTGCATCTTCATTCCCTCGGCCATCTGTGAAACAATAGAAGTAAGATTAGCCAATTGTGAATGAAGATCGGAAGTCGCACTTACCTCATGTACTTGGTGCCGTGAGGGTCCTCTTTGGCCTACACCCTCGTACTGTTGAGCGTTCAACGCTCTATTAGCAATCAAGACCTTGGCAGCCATGGGTGTTTTATCCACCAATGCTCCCCCCGCCGAAGCATCAAGCATTTGACGTTCTAGAGGTAGGAGGCCCTCGTAGAAATATTGCAAAAGCAATTCCTCCTTCATCTGATGATGTGGACAAGAAGCAACAAGTGATATAAATCGTTCATAATATGTAGGAAAAGACTCACCTTCTTCTTGCTGAATTCTGCTTATCTTTTTGCGTAGGAGGATGATGCGAGAAGTTGGAAAGAACTTCTCCAAGAACGCTCTCTTCATACTCTCCCAAGAAGTGACAGTGCCGGGAGCTAACTCGTATAACCAATCCTTGGCTTTATCCATCAAAGAGAATGGAAAAGCCTTCATCTTCAAGATATTTCGGTCAACATTGACGGGAGTCATACTAGAGCAAACTACTTCAAATTCTTTCAAATGTTTGTTAGGATCTTCCATGGACAAGCCATGGTATTTAGGAATATGATGAAGCAAACTTGACCTTAATTCAAACTCATCCGTCTTACCTTGGGCAGCCACGGGGTATTGGATGCACAAGGGTGCGGCATTATCCAAACCCGAGGCGGAAAGCTCCTTGAGTGTACGATTGTCCATGGCCATGCCTTGGACTTCTTCAAATATCCCTGCCGTGGCTTCTTCCTCCTCTTCTTGTACGTTTTCTTCAAGGTCAGATTCAGAATTGGGTGGATGGTGTTCTTGCTGGTTTCTAGCTCTTCTTAACTTCCTCTCAAAATCGTCGTCAAAATCCAAGATGTTTGTACGAATCGGTTGAGAGCTTCTAGTCATACATTAGTACCTAAGAAACAAGAAACAAAATTAGGTCAGAAACTTAAACAAAATCAGAAACAAAGTGAAATAAAAGAAACAAAAACAATCCAAGGGATTAGCAAATTTGCTAATCCCCGGCAACGGCGCCAAAAATTTGATGCGAAATAGATAAGCACACAAATTAAACCCTCTTTTTGTCAAATTGTAGCAAAGATGTAAGTAGGGATCGTTCTAAACCGGGGATTAGGAGGGATTGCTAAACACTTGGAAACTGACTTAAAAACTCAAAAACAAAGTTTAAAACACTAAACTAGACTCAAAGAATGCAAAAGTAAAGGTTAAAACACTTAAACAAACCTAAAACTCAAAACAGCAACTAGAAGGCTCAAAACTGCCTAAAAACCACTTTCTGGGCAGTTTTGAGCACCTACACTAATTTGGACGAAATTTGATGAAAAACTTAAATCAAAATACTTAGAAACACAAATCAAAACACTTTCTAACTAATCTAAGACTTCAAATTAAAGGGGGATTTTGTTTTGACGAAAATTAAAATAAAGAAAACAGATTGGAAATAGGGCAGATTGTAAAAACGATTTTAGTGAAAGAGATGGGTAGAAGGTGATAGGAGCATATTTATGCGCCTTAGTTAGCTAGTTCTTATGCATCTTTGTTATGTTTTCTTCGTTAAAGTAGTCTTTTAAGCTACTTTCTTGTGTTTTCAGGTTTAGCGGACGTATTACATGAAATGATGCAGTTTGGAGCTTTTGGAGCAGAAAGTGAGCTTGAAGTAAAAAGGACATGCTTGGAACGCAAGGTTGGGATGAAATTGAAGAGTTGAAGATTTGAGGTTTCCTACTTGAAGTAGGAAAGCTAAGCCTAAAAGTTTCCATTTTGGGTTGATCTTTCCTAAATCGGAATTGGCAACCAAAGTTTCTAAAGTTGGAAGTTTCTATTCTTGGAGGTTTCCATTTTCGTGAGTTTCTATTCTCGGTTTTGGGCTTTTGGATGACCCATCCTTAACTCTTGGACCTATGCCGTACCTAAACCCTAACCCTAGCCCATTGTTTCAGCCGCACCTAGGCCTTGTTCACATGCAAAAATCTGATTGGAAATCCCTAAGCCTATGCCGCACCTTTCCATCCAAAAAGCCCTATTTTACAAACCTTAACCCTAGCCCATTGTTCTAATCTGAATTGCTAGGGTTTTTAAGTGCCTATATATATATATTTCTACACCCTAGCCGCACATCTTCTTCCCTCTCCATAAAAATCAGAAAACCATATCCCTTTCCCCACCTTGCCGCAGCCACCATCACCCAAATCCCTTCCTTGCCGCAGCCATTCATCCATTCCAGCCACCATCCTCCACCTTTAGACACCATTCCACACCTCCATAACTCTTTCCCACACCTTGCCGCACCACCCTACCATCCTAACTCCATTCTAAAAAACCAAAAACACATCCAGAAACTCCATTCACGCCAGAACCTGTCCCTCACCTTTGCCGAGCCCAACCTTCACCCAACTCCACATTTTCTGACCCCAAACCTTCCTAGCCGTGCCCTACACCTATCCTAGATAGTTTTCCACCATTCTCCCTCATCCAAAACCATCCAAAAACCCCCTAACCCTCACTGCCGCAGCAAGGAGAAGAAGAAAGAGGAGCTTTCTGTGCAGATTTCAAAGTGGACTTCCTTGGCATTTTAGGTGTAATCTTTCTTATGTCTTCGATGTTTCAATTCAATAAACTTTGTGTTGTGAGTATGAGGAACTAAACCCCCTTAGTTGGGGGGTGATTCGAAACCATGTACATGCTTGCAATTTGATTCGATTACATTCAGTTGTTATTTCATAAGTTGTGGATTCAATTCGTTCATCTATTTGATTGATACTTATTTATGTATGTTGATTGAGAGTGCACGCTTAGTTTTCATGCATGAATATGATGCTAGATTATGAGGGAGTTTCACCTAATAGTTATAATCTTATAATCACAAGTAGTGAAGATCGCTTGAAAACGATCGCGTTGAATGAATTCTTAGCATAAGTTTCATGCAATTCATAGTAACAAATGCTTCGTCAATGCTTATGTTTTTCATAAAACGTAATGATTCTTGCTTGTATCTCTATTATGCAATTCATGTAGGGAACTTGTAGGGAATGTTTTGAGTTGTCGTATGCAATCATCCAACTTGATAAATTCTGGAAAAACTGAGGGTTAATTAGTGCAATTCACGGTTAACTTGGGGCGTTGAGTATTCATAGTTTATCGGAAGAACAACTGAAAATCGTTTTGTTTGCAAGTGTGACATGTGTGGAGAAGAACCTCCTAACTAGCCTTTTATCCATCCTTTTCACCAAAATCGTTTTTACAATCTGTGTTAATTAAAGTTTCTGTTTTGTTTTCAATTTCTGTCCAAAACTATTCCCCCTTTATTTTGAAGTCTTAGATTAGTTAGAAAGTGTTTTGATTTGTGTTTCTAGGTGTTTTGATTCAAGTTTTCAACCAATTTCGTCCAGATTAGTGTAAGTGCTCAAAACTGCCCAGAAAGTGGTTTTTAGGCAGTTTTGAGCCTTCTAGTTGCTGTTTTAAGTTTTAGGTTTGTTTAAGTGTTTTAACTTTTAGTTTTGCATTCTTTGAGTCTAGTTTAGTGTTTTTAACTTTGTTTTTGAGTGTTTAAGTCAGTTTCCAAGCGTTTAGCAATCCCTCCTAATCCCCGGTCTAGAACGATCCCTACTTACATCTTTACTACAATTTGACAAAAAGAGGGTTTAATTTGTGTGCTTAATATATTTCGCATCAAATTTTTGGCGCCGTTGCCGGGGATTAGCAATTTTGCTAATCCCTTGGATTGTTTTCGTTTCTTTTATTTCACTTTGTTTCTGACTTAATTTAAGTTTCTGACCTAATTTTTGTTTCTTGTTTCTTAGGTACTAATGTATGACTAGAAGCTCTCAACCGATTCGTACAAACATCTTGGATTTTGACGACGATTTTGAGAGGAAGTTAAGGAGAGCTAGGAACCAGCAAGAGCATCATCCAACCAGTTCCGAATCTGAGCTTGAAGAAAACGTACAACAAGAGGAGGAGGAAGCCACGGCAGGGATATTTGAAGAAGTCCAAGGCATGGCCATGGACAATCGTACACTCAAGGAGCTTTCCGCCTCAGGTTTGGATAATGCCGCACCCTTGTGCATTCAATACCCCATGGCTGCCCAAGGTAAGACGGATGAGTTTGAATTAAAGTCAAGTTTGCTTCATCATATTCCTAAATACCATGGCTTGTCCATGGAAGATCCTAACAAACATTTGAAAGAATTTGAAGTAGTTTGCTCTAGTATGACTCCCGTCAATGTTGACGGAAATATCTTGAAGATGAAGGCTTTTCCATTCTCTTTGATGGATAAAGCCAAGGATTGGTTATATGAGTTAGCTCCCGGAACTGTCACATTGTGGGAAAGTATGAAGAGAGCATTCTTGGAGAAGTTCTTTCCAACTTCTCGCATCATCCTCCTCCGCAAAAAGATAAGCGGAATTCAGCAAGAAGAAGGTGAGTCTTTTCCTACATATTATGAACGATTTAAATCACTTGTTGCTTCTTGTCCACAGCATCAGATGAAGGAGGAGTTACTGTTGCAATACTTCTACGAGGGTCTCCTACCTCTAGAACGTCAAATGCTTGATGCTTCGGCGGGGGGAGCATTGGTGGACAAGACACCCATGGCTGCCAAGGTCTTGATTGCTAATAGAGCGTTGAACGCTCAACAGTACGAGGGTGTAGGCCAAAGAGGACCCTCACGGCACCAAGTACATGAGGTAAGTGCGACTTCCGATCTTCATTCACAATTGGCTAATCTTACTTCTATTGTTTCACAGATGGCCGAGGGAATGAAGATGCAAGGACCTGTGGTATGTGGCGTATGTTCCATCCAAGGACATGTCTCTGAAAAATGTCCACAGTTGATTGAGAATGGCGGATGGGAGAGTGCGAATGCCATTGGGTTTCAAGGCCAAAATCAGTCAAGGCATGATCCATACTCCAACACGTATAATCCGGGGTGGCGAGACCATCCAAACTTCAAATGGAGGGAGCCCCAGCAACCTCAGAACCAAGGAGGCTTTAGGCAACAACCCCCGGGGTTCTTTCCCAAAACCTACGGCCCACCCCAAAATCAAGCCCAATCCGGCCCAAGTGCCTCAGGTACGTCTCTTGACAATGATGCACTTCTTAAGATACTAACTAAGTTGTCTAATGGGCAGGAAGATCAAGCTAAGGCTATGCAAAACCAAGATAAAAGGGTGGATCAACTTGAGAAACAAATTGGGCAGATTGCCGAGTTTGTAGGTAAGTTTCGAGATCCCGGACAACTCCCTAGTTCTACCATTCCAAATCCGAAGGGAGGTTTCGAAAGTGCCAAAGCAATCACCCTAAGAAGTGGTAAGGAAGTTGGGGCAGGTCCTACACCAAAAACAGGTCATAATGAGGATGAACTTTTGGAAATGGAAGAGGAGGCATCAAAGCAGCCCACGGCAAAGGTGGTTCCACCTTTGCCGCAAGTCCCTAATGTCCCAAATCTGCCCAATTCGTCCCACAAAGGTAAGAATGTGTCCAATTCAGTTCATACTAATGTTTTCCCTTCAAATGTGCCTTTTCCTAGTAGGTTCATGCAAACGAAGAAAGAAGAGGCAGAAAAGGATATCCTTGAAACCTTTAGGAAAGTTCAAGTTAACATACCTTTGTTAGATGCAATCAAGCAAGTTCCGAGGTATGCTAAGTTCTTGAAGGAGTTGTGTACCACGAGGAAGAGGATGGCGACCAAGGAAGTGGTCAAGGTAGGTGAGAATGTGTCCGCCATCTTGCAACGCAAATTACCTCCCAAATGTAAAGATCCAGGTAGCTTTACCATTCCTTGTGTTATTGGGAACAATAGGTTTGAATCTGCCATGCTTGATTTAGGTGCTTCTATAAATGTTATGCCATATTCCATTTATGCATCTATGAACTTAGGAGCGTTGAAAAATGATGGGGTAATAATACAATTGGCCGATAGATCTAACGCCTATCCAAAGGGAGTTTTGGAAGATGTTCTTGTGCAGGTTAATCATTTAGTCTTCCCAGCGGATTTCTATGTCCTCGAAATGGATGAGTCGGACCATGCTCCTTCGTTGCCCATTCTACTTGGAAGGCCATTCATGAAGACGGCCCGGACAAAGATTGACGTGTATAGTGGAACTTTGTCCATGGAATTCGATGGGGAAGTTGTTAATTTTAATCTTTCTGATTCCATTAAATACCCTAGTGAGGACCATTCATGCTTTTCTATTGATATAATTGACTCTTTGGCGCAGGGATATCTCGACGATTTAAATGACGATGTGCTTGAAAAAGTCATTACACGAGGCATGGAACTCAAAACAAAGGGGGCTGATTGCATGCATGCTCACGGCATACATGGTTCATCCCATGCCGTGCCCCCTAGTGAGGAATTACTTGAAGTTGTGGCTGCCCTTGAGTCCTTACCTAAGCTTGATGGTAAGTATACTAACCGTGAGTCCATTCCCATTTCGACTAACAAATTGCTTCCATCTATAATTCAGGCACCTATACTTGAACTCAAGCCTTTGCCAAGCCATCTGAAGTACATTTTCTTGGGAGAAAAGGAAACACTACCTGCCATCATTTCCTCTTCCCTCACGGCACAAGAGGAGGGGAAGTTGCGTCGCGTTTTGAAGGAGTTCAAATCTGCTCTAGGTTGGACATTGGCCGACATCAAAGGTATAAGCCCTACGACTTGTATGCATCACATATTTCTTGAGGAGGGGGCCAAACCAACTAGAGAGGCTCAACGCCGTCTCAACCCTCCGATGATGGAAGTAGTGAAAAAGGAGATCATAAAGCTTCTAGATTGTGGGGTTATCTATCCAATCTCGGATAGTAGGTGGGTTTCGCCGGTTCAGTGCGTACCAAAGAAATCAGGAGTGACGGTGGTAGCTAATGCTGAGAATGAGCTTGTCCCTCAACGGATTCAAACCGGTTGGAGGGTGTGCATTGACTATAGGAAGCTAAACACCACAACGAGGAAGGACCACTTCCCATTGCCGTTCATTGACCAAATGCTTGAGAGGTTAGCGGGGTATGCTTTTTATTGTTTTCTTGATGGTTATTCTGGTTATAATCAAATTGTCATTTCACCCGAGGACCAAGAAAAAACCACTTTTACATGCCCGTTTGGTACCTTTGCATATCGTCGCATGCCTTTTGGTTTATGTAATGCACCTGCTACATTTCAAAGATGTATGATGAGCATATTTTCTGATCATGTAGAAAAGATAATTGAAGTGTTTATGGATGATTTTAGCGTATTTGGTGATTCGTTTGATAGTTGCTTGCATAATCTAAGTGTGATCCTAAAACGTTGTGTTGAAACGAACCTTGTACTTAATTGGGAAAAGTGTCATTTTATGGTTAAACAAGGTATCGTTTTAGGTCATATAATCTCTGAAAAGGGTATTGAGGTTGATAAGTCGAAAATAGATCTTGTACGTCACTTACCCTCTCCGACTTCGGTTAGAGAGGTTCGTTCGTTTCTTGGCCATGCAGGATTTTATCGTAGGTTTATCAAAGATTTCTCGAAGATAGCACAACCTCTTTGCCGACTCCTACAAAAAGAAGTGGCGTTTGAATTCACCAAGGAGTGCACAGCATCATTCAAACAACTCAAGGAGTTGTTGACCACGGCACCCATCATTGTCCCACCGGATTGGAGTCTACCGTTCGAGCTCATGTGTGATGCGTCCGACTATGCTTTAGGAGCTGTTTTAGGACAAAGAAAGGACAAGAGGCCGCATGTCATTTACTACGCCTCACGGACGTTGAACGATGCACAATTGAACTACTCCACTACGGAAAAAGAACTCCTTGCCGTTGTTTTTGCTTTAGATAAATTTCGATCATATCTAATTGGAACTAAAGTAATTGTTTTCACTGATCATGCAGCTCTGAAGTACTTGCTCACCAAAAAGGAGGCCAAGCCACGGCTTATTCGATGGATATTATGCGCCTTAGTTAGCTAGTTCTTATGCATCTTTGTTATGTTTTCTTCGTTAAAGTAGTCTTTTAAGCTACTTTCTTGTGTTTTCAGGTTTAGCGGACGTATTACATGAAATGATGCAGTTTGGAGCTTTTGGAGCAGAAAGTGAGCTTGAAGTAAAAAGGACATGCTTGGAACGCAAGGTTGGGATGAAATTGAAGAGTTGAAGATTTGAGGTTTCCTACTTGAAGTAGGAAAGCTAAGCCTAAAAGTTTCCATTTTGGGTTGATCTTTCCTAAATCGGAATTGGCAACCAAAGTTTCTAAAGTTGGAAGTTTCTATTCTTGGAGGTTTCCATTTTCGTGAGTTTCTATTCTCGGTTTTGGGCTTTTGGATGACCCATCCTTAACTCTTGGACCTATGCCGTACCTAAACCCTAACCCTAGCCCATTGTTTCAGCCGCACCTAGGCCTTGTTCACATGCAAAAATCTGATTGGAAATCCCTAAGCCTATGCCGCACCTTTCCATCCAAAAAGCCCTATTTTACAAACCTTAACCCTAGCCCATTGTTCTAATCTGAATTGCTAGGGTTTTTAAGTGCCTATATATATATATTTCTACACCCTAGCCGCACATCTTCTTCCCTCTCCATAAAAATCAGAAAACCATATCCCTTTCCCCACCTTGCCGCAGCCACCATCACCCAAATCCCTTCCTTGCCGCAGCCATTCATCCATTCCAGCCACCATCCTCCACCTTTAGACACCATTCCACACCTCCATAACTCTTTCCCACACCTTGCCGCACCACCCTACCATCCTAACTCCATTCTAAAAAACCAAAAACACATCCAGAAACTCCATTCACGCCAGAACCTGTCCCTCACCTTTGCCGAGCCCAACCTTCACCCAACTCCACATTTTCTGACCCCAAACCTTCCTAGCCGTGCCCTACACCTATCCTAGATAGTTTTCCACCATTCTCCCTCATCCAAAACCATCCAAAAACCCCCTAACCCTCACTGCCGCAGCAAGGAGAAGAAGAAAGAGGAGCTTTCTGTGCAGATTTCAAAGTGGACTTCCTTGGCATTTTAGGTGTAATCTTTCTTATGTCTTCGATGTTTCAATTCAATAAACTTTGTGTTGTGAGTATGAGGAACTAAACCCCCTTAGTTGGGGGGTGATTCGAAACCATGTACATGCTTGCAATTTGATTCGATTACATTCAGTTGTTATTTCATAAGTTGTGGATTCAATTCGTTCATCTATTTGATTGATACTTATTTATGTATGTTGATTGAGAGTGCACGCTTAGTTTTCATGCATGAATATGATGCTAGATTATGAGGGAGTTTCACCTAATAGTTATAATCTTATAATCACAAGTAGTGAAGATCGCTTGAAAACGATCGCGTTGAATGAATTCTTAGCATAAGTTTCATGCAATTCATAGTAACAAATGCTTCGTCAATGCTTATGTTTTTCATAAAACGTAATGATTCTTGCTTGTATCTCTATTATGCAATTCATGTAGGGAACTTGTAGGGAATGTTTTGAGTTGTCGTATGCAATCATCCAACTTGATAAATTCTGGAAAAACTGAGGGTTAATTAGTGCAATTCACGGTTAACTTGGGGCGTTGAGTATTCATAGTTTATCGGAAGAACAACTGAAAATCGTTTTGTTTGCAAGTGTGACATGTGTGGAGAAGAACCTCCTAACTAGCCTTTTATCCATCCTTTTCACCAAAATCGTTTTTACAATCTGTGTTAATTAAAGTTTCTGTTTTGTTTTCAATTTCTGTCCAAAACTATTCCCCCTTTATTTTGAAGTCTTAGATTAGTTAGAAAGTGTTTTGATTTGTGTTTCTAGGTGTTTTGATTCAAGTTTTCAACCAATTTCGTCCAGATTAGTGTAAGTGCTCAAAACTGCCCAGAAAGTGGTTTTTAGGCAGTTTTGAGCCTTCTAGTTGCTGTTTTAAGTTTTAGGTTTGTTTAAGTGTTTTAACTTTTAGTTTTGCATTCTTTGAGTCTAGTTTAGTGTTTTTAACTTTGTTTTTGAGTGTTTAAGTCAGTTTCCAAGCGTTTAGCAATCCCTCCTAATCCCCGGTCTAGAACGATCCCTACTTACATCTTTACTACAATTTGACAAAAAGAGGGTTTAATTTGTGTGCTTAATATATTTCGCATCAGAAGGCTAGTTAGGAGGTTCTTCTCCACACATGTCACACTTGCAAACAAAACGATTTTCAGTTGTTCTTCCCATAAATTATGAATACTCAATGCCCCAAATTAACCGTGAATTGCACTAATTAACCCTCAGTTTTTCCAGAATTTATCAAGTTGGATGATTGCATACGACAACCCAAAACATTCCCTACAAGTTCCCTACATGAATTGCATAATAGAGATACAAGCACGAATCATTAAGTTCTCTGAAAAACATAAGCATTGACGAAGCATTCGTTACTATGAATTGCATGAAACTTATGCTAAGAATTCATTCAACGCGATCGTTTTCAAGCGATCTTCACTACTTGTGATTATAAGATTGTAACTATTAGGTGAAACTCCCTCATAATCTAGCATCAAATTCATGCATGAAAACTAAGCGTGCACTCTCAATCAACATACACAAATAAGTTATCAATCAAATAGATGAACGAATTGAATCCACAACTTATGAAATAACAACTGAATGTAATCGAATCAAATTGCAAGCATGTACATGGTTTCGAATTACCCCCCAACTATGGGGGTTTAGTTCCTCATACTCACAACATAAAGTTTATTGAATTGAAACATCGAAGACATAAGAAAGATTACACCTAAAACGCCCAAGAATTCCACTTTGAATTTCTGACTTCAAGCTCCTTTTTCTTCTTCTCCATTTGCGGCAGAGAGGGTTTAGGGTGTTTTTGGGTGTGATTTTGGTTTTAGAAGGGAATTAGGATGGTATGGTGGTGCGGCAAGGAGTGGGGATGGTGTATGGAGGTGTAGGATGGTGGCTAGAGGTGGATGAAGGCTGCGGCAAGGTTGGGAAGTGGCTGGAATGGATGAAGGTTGCGGCAAGGAGGTGTATGGGTGATGGTGGCTGCGGCAAGGTGGGGGAATAGGGTTTAGATGATTTCTGATTTGTGGAGAGGGATGTGATGTGCGGCAAAGGGGGTAAAACACCTATATATAGGCACCTAAAACCCTAATTAAATCAGATTGAAACAATGGGCTAGGGTTTAGGTGCGGCACTTAAGTGGACTAGGGTTAAGGTTTGTGAAATAGGGCTTCTAGGATGGACATGTGCGGCATGGGCTTAGGAGAAATGGATTTTGGGTTTAACATGGCAGAAATTGAATGATTAGGCCCTAGGATGCGGCATGGACTTAGGGTTCACAAGGAATTAGGGTTTAAGTCATCTAAAAGCCCAAAGCTGAGAATAGAAACTCACGAAAATGGAAACCTCCAAGAATAGAAACTTCCAACTTTAGAAACTTTGGTTGCCAATTCCGATTTAGGAAAGATCAACCCAAAATGGAAACTTTTAGGCTTAGCTTTCCTACTTCAAGTAGGAAACCTCAAATCTCGAACTCTTCAATTTCATCCCAACCTTGTGTTCCAAGCATGTCCTTTTCATTCCAAGCTCACTTTTTGCTCCAAAAGCTCCAAATTGCATCATTTCATGTAATATGTCCTTTAAACCTGAAAACACATGAAAGTAGCTTAAAAGACTACTTTAACGAAGAAAACATAACAAAGATGCATAAGAACTAGCTAACTAAGGCGCATAAATATGCTCCTATCATTTACCCCCCCACACTTAAACCAAACATTGTCCTCAATGTTTCAAACATAGAATCACACAAAAACAAGCAAATAACACAACTAGCAAACATGACAAATATGGCAAAGTAAAAGCAAAAAAGAGTAGGGTTTAGAAACGCAAATCTGATTATGATGCCGGAACTTCCTAGGTCTTCTTTATTTGCATGGGTTGCCTCCCAAGAAGCGCTTGCTTTAATGTCTTCCAGCTGGACGATGCTTCCAATCAAGCTTGAATAGGGCCCACGGGTTGGAGATGGACTTCCTCCATGATAGGAGCATATTTATGCGCCTTAGTTAGCTAGTTCTTATGTATTTTCATTATGTTTTCTTAGTTTAAAGTAGTCTTTTAAGCTAGTTTCATATGTTTTCAGGTTTAAGGGCATATTACATAAAAGGATGCAAATTGGAGCCTTTTGGAGCAAAATGGAGCTTAGATTGGAAAGTACATGCTTGGAGCACAAGGAATGGACGAGTTTGAAGGTCAAAGGAGCTTAAGAAATGAAGAAATGAAAGTGAAGAACAAAGAATTCAGAATTGGAAACCAAAGTTTCTAAAGTTGGAAGTTTCTATTCTTGGAGGTTTCCATTTTCGAGAGTTTCTATTCGTGGCTTTGGGCTTTTAGATGACCTATCTTTTTCCCCTAACCCAAGCCGCACCTAGGCCTCTAGAATATCTGATTTCCTTGCCTTGCAAGGCATTCTAGAAGGCCCATCTCTAACCCTAACCCTAGCCGCACCTTAGGCCTTATTCCCATTAAAAATCTGATTGTTTTAACCTAATTTCTGATGGATTTGGGCTTCTAGAAACCCTAATCTGATTTGCTAGGGTTTTTAAGTGCCTATATATACTCATTAAACCTTTTGGCCGAAGATACCACCTCCGATATACATCATTCACGTCAGAAACAAAGAGGCTCTCTTTGCCGCACCTTTCCACCACCATATTCCATATTTTCTGCCAAAAATCATCCCTAGCCATACCACCCATCAACCCTAAACCTTTCCATACCATTCCCCATCCATTCTACACCATAAATACCACCCAAAACCTGTTCTAAACTTCTCTGCCGCAGCAAGGAAGAAGGAGAAATCGTTGATGCGCTTGCTGCCAAGTTGGAGCGTTCTAGGTGTTTTCTTTCTTTGGATTTTAATTTCTAAATTTATGTATCGTTGCTTTGCGAGTATGAGGAACTAAACCCCCCCTTGGCTAGGGGGGGTTTCAAAACCATGTTTATGCTTGCTATATGATTTGATTACTTCTAATTGCGTTTCATAAGTTGTGATTTCAATTTACTTATCTATATGAATTAAAACTGGTTTGTGTATGTTGGTTAAGAGGGCCCGCTTAGTATGCATGCATGAATTTGATGCTAGGATATAAGGGAATTTCAATTAATTGTTATGAACTTATATTCACAAGTAGTAAAGGTTGTTGATCACAATCGTGTTAAGTAAATTCTTGGCATAAGTTTCATGCAATCATAGTAACAAGTGCTTCGTCAATGCTTATGGTTTTCATAGAACTTAATGATTCTTGCTTGTATCTCTATTATGCAATCATGTAGGGGACTTGTGGGGAATGCTTTGGGTTGTCGTATGCAATCATCCAATTCAATAACGTTAGGAAAATCTGAAGGTTAATTTAAGCGGACCTAATTAACTTGGGGCGTTGAGAATTCATGGGTTATTGAAAAGCAATTGGAAATCGTTTTGAATGCAAGTATAACATGTGTGGAGATGAACCCCTTAGCTAGCTTTCCATCCATTCATTTAAACCAAATTCGTTTTAAAATCTGTTTTGATTTACAAGTTTATATTTTGTTTTCAATTTCGTAAAAACCAAATCCCCCTTTGTTTTCAAGTGTCAAATTAGTTAGAAAGTGTGTTAGTTGTGTTTTTAAGTGTTTTGAGTCAAGTTAAAACCTATTTTCGTCAAAATCTTGTTTAGAGTTCAAAACTGCCCAGAAAGTGGTTTAAAGGCAGTTTTGAGTGTTTTTGTGTTATTTTGAGTCTTTTGGTTTGTTTTCGTGTTTTAAGTTATAGTTTTACGTTCTTTGAGTCTAGTTAGTGTTTTAAACTTGTTTTTACGTTTTTGAGTCAATTCCAAGTGATTTTGCAATCCCTTCTAATCCCCGGCCTAGAACGATCCCTACTTATCCATACTACAATTGTCAACAAGAGGGTTTAATTTGTGTGTCAACATAATTTTCACATCAAATTTTGGCGCCGTTGCCGGGGATTAGCAACTTTGCTAATCCCCTGGATTGTTATTTTCGTTTTTCTTATTAGATCAGATTCTTATGTTATTTTGTTTCTTGTTTTAGGTACTTGTTTATGACCCGAAGTTCTAATCCGGTTCAAGAACATATTTTAGACTTTGACGACGATTTTGAGCTTGAGTTGAGACGAAAGAGGAAGAACCCGGAACCTAGTGAATCAAGTGCAAGTTCCAAGTCCGTTTCTGAATTTGAAGAGGAAGTGGAAGACATGGCAGCGGACAACCGAACGATCAAGGAGCTTTCCGCTTCGGGATTGGATAATGCCGCACCTCTATGTATCCAATACCCTAGGGCGGCTCCGGACAAAACTACCGAGTTCGAATTGAAGTCAAGCTTGTTACATCACATTCCGAAGTACCATGGGCTGTCCATGGAAGATCCGAACAAGCACTTGAAGGAGTTTGAAGTCGTTTGCTCAAGCATGACTCCGGTGAACGTGGATGAGAGCATCTTGAAGATGAAGGCGTTTCCCTTTTCTCTCCTAGAGAAGGCGAAAGATTGGTTGTACGAATTGGCTCCCGGAACTGTCACATCATGGGAGAGCATGAAATGAGCTTTCTTAGAGAAGTTTTTCCCAACTTCTCAAGTCATCCTCCTACGCAAAAGGATAAGTGGCATTCAACAAGATGAAGGTGAATCCTTTCCTATTTATTATGAACGTTTTAAATCTCTTGTTGCTTCATGTCCACATCATCAAATGAAGGAGGAACTACTTCTACAATACTTCTACGAGGGACTTCTACCAATTGAACGTCAAATGCTAGATGCCTCAGCGGGAGGAGCATTGGTGGACAAGACCCCTACGGCTGCAAAGATTTTGATTGCTAATCGAGCGTTGAACGCTCAACAATACGAAGGTGTTGGACAAAGGAGCATGCCACGGCAACAAGAAGTCAATGAGGTAAGTGCCATAACCGAACTTCAAAATCAAATGGCTAACCTTACTACGTTGCTTTCTCAGGTGGTGGAAAGTCCAAAAGT
Source organism: Malus sylvestris (assembly GCF_916048215.2). Taxonomy (NCBI): domain Eukaryota; kingdom Viridiplantae; phylum Streptophyta; class Magnoliopsida; order Rosales; family Rosaceae; genus Malus; species Malus sylvestris. The sequence continues at coordinate 21,760,728 of NC_062270.1, forward strand.
CAAAACCGTAGCTTCTTGTGGCGTATGCTCTATGCAAAACCACCATACGGACAACTGCCCACAATTGATCGAGAATGGAGGGTGGGAGACACTCAATGCCGTGGGATATGGCAACCAATACCAATCACATGGTGATCCGTTTTCCAATACTTACAATCCCGGTTGGCATGATCATCCGAATTTCAAATGGCGAGACCCCCAACAAGGCCAACAACAAAGCGGATTTAGGCAACAACCCCCGGGTTTCTATCAAAAGCCATTGGCACCACCACTAGCCCAAGCACAACCTGCCCAAAACAATGCAAGTAATTCAAGTGATAATGATAAGATTTTTCAATTACTTACTACTTTGACGCAGGAAGTCCAAACTCAAAACAAAGAGAGGCAAATCCAAGACAAGAGGGTGGACAACTTGGAGAAGCAAGTGGGACAAATTGCCGAGTTCATGGGGCAATTTCGTGAGCAAGGAAGGTTGCCTAGCTCAACGGTGGTAAATCCGAGGGGAGGAGTCGAAACTGCCAAAGCTATCACGCTAAGAAGTGGGAAAGAAGTAGGAACCGAGCCAAAACCATCCAAATCTGCCCTCAAGGAGGACGAGAAGTTGCAAATAGAAGAGGAGGAGCAAGCAAAGGCCACGGCAAGGATTGAGCAATCCTTGCCGCAACCACCCAAGCCATCCAATTCGGCCAATAAGGGTAAGGAAGGTACAATTCAAGTTAATTCTAATGTTATTCCTCCGGATGTACCCTTTCCTAGCAGATTTTTGCAAGCCAAGAACGAAGAAGAGGAGAAAGATGTTCTCGAGACATTTAGGAAGGTGCATGTCAATATCCCACTCCTTGATGCTATAAAGCAAATCCCGAAGTACGCCAAGTTTTTGAAGAAGCTTTGTACAACAAGGAAACAGATTCGGAAGAAAGAGGTTGTACACGTAAGTGAGAATGTATCTGCATTGTTGCAAAGAAAGTTACCACCTAAATGCAAAGATCCAGGTAGTTTCACTATCCCTTGTGTTATTGGCAATACGAGGTTTGATCATGCTATGTTAGATTTAGGTGCATCTATAAATGTCATGCCATATTCTGTTTATGCATCTATGAATCTAGGAAAGCTTAAAAATGATGGAGTTATTATTCAATTAGCCGATCGATCTAATGCATATCCCAAAGGAGTGTTGGAAGATGTTTTGGTGCAAGTAGACCACTTGATTTTTCCTGCAGATTTCTATGTGCTTGATATGGAGGATTCAACCCACTCTCCGCCATCACCACTCTTACTTGGACGACCATTCATGAAAACAGCTCAAACAAAGATTGACGTGGCCAAGGGAGTAGTAACTATGGCCTTTGGTGGTGATATGATTAACTTTAAAATTTCTGAATTCGTTGAGAATACTAATGATGTTCGTTCTTGTTGTGCTATTAATGTAATTGAAAATATAGGGCAAGAATGTTCAACACTAGTCAAGAAGAATGTACCACAACCCACCATCGAGGAAGGAATTGGAGTGAACAACAAAGAGTGCACGGCCCCAACCTTGAAATCACCAAATCTGGCCGAGTGCACCCTTTGTGCATCTGTCCATAGTGCTACCACTTCTTTGCCGTACAAAGGTAAGCCACCTATTCCAATTTCGATTCCCATTTCAACTAATAGGTTGCTACCTTGTATGCTGCAGGTACCTAATCGAAGTCAACGTGGTGGGAGAGTTCGTGTTGATTTAGAGAAGCAAAACATGACAATAAGAAAGGATCATTATCCCATCGCATTCAAGGACCCAAAGAATGAAGTATTTCGTAGGATAGGTTGTGGAAAAACCCCTACATGCCGTGGGGTTCCATAAACCTTCAATGGAGCATCGTCCGGCTGCAAGACGTTAAAGAAAGCGCTACTTGGGAGGCAACCCATGCATGCAACAAAGGAATACCTAGAGAGCACTCCAATTCTAGATTTGCGTTCCTAAACCCTTCTCTTTGTTGTTATTTCGTTTCTGCCATGTTAGATTGTTTAGTTGCTGTTTTCTTTGTTTGTTGGTTATTTGTGTTAGTTTATGCTTGAAACATTGAGGACAATGTTTGATTTAAGTGTGGGGGTAACCAAAGTGTTTTGATACAAATTCGTAGGATTTTATCACCCATAATTTCAAATGTTGTTCCTTGCTGTTTTTAGGTGTTTTTAGGCTGTTTTGATGCATTTTAGTGTGTTTTACTTAAAAAATCCGAAAATCCCAGAAAACATTTGACAAAATGTTTTGAAAAACAACCAAAAAGAGTCATTTTAAAGTTGTTTTGTGTGTTTGTTGTGTCTTAGGGTACCTTTCAACACAATGATGAGGATTCGGTTTTTAATTGCATGACTGTTAAAGAGAGTTGTAAACATGGATGAAAGTTTGATTTACTCTTTGGTTTATGCTTGGTTGTGGTTATAACTTATGAATTCACATGTAATCACAAAGGAAAAAAAAAATTAGTTTTTGTAACATGCTTGAAGGAAGGAACTCAAACAAACGCTACAACCTTGTGAGACTTGAGCCTAAACGTTTATTTGGAGAGTTAAAATCTGTGCATTATTGTTTTCTAAAGTCGTTGCATGATCTCATTATTCTTTGCTTGGTTACTACTTAGAAGGCGTTTCATCATTTAGTTCCAAACACTAGAACTCATGCCTATTTCATTCAAAGCATGTTATTGATTTGCATAACACATATTCAAGATGAAGTTGTGCAGTTACCACCACCAAAGCCAAATTGCCGTATATCCCATATCATTTTATGTTTAAGTTTAACCCCGTCGAGCCTTGTTTAGCCTATGTTGTTTGTTAACCCACATTATCATCACCTAGCCTAGATTAGGACCATCCATACCCTTGTTCTTGAAGCATAGTAAAGCATGATTCAAATTGAATTCCTTTTGATTTATATTTGGCAGAAAACAAGTGTGGGGGAAAGGTTTCAATTTGGGTATTTTGGGTGCCATAGAACACGGCAAGAAAAGAAGAAAAAAAAAAGGAAATTCGTGGAAAAAGAAAAAGAAAAAGAAACAATGTGTGAAAAGAATGAAAAGGAGTTGCAAAGATGTGAAAAAGAGTCCCAAAGTATTGTTTGTTGAAGAAAGGGTCCAAAACTTTGCATAGCTTTAGCTTGATCTTCCTGCCCATTAGACAACTTAGTTAGTATCTTAAGAAGTGCATCATTGTCAAGAGACGTACCTGAGGCACTTGGGCCGGATTGGGCTTGATTTTGGGGTGGGCCGTAGGTTTTGGGAAAGAACCCCGGGGGTTGTTGCCTAAAGCCTCCTTGGTTTTGAGGTTGTTGGGGATCCCTCCACTTGAAATTTGGGTGGTCTCGCCACCCCGGATTATACGTGTTGGAGTATGGATCGTGCCTTGACTGATTTTGGCCTTGAAACCCAATGGCATTCGCACTCTCCCATCCGCCATTCTCGATGAGTTGAGGACATTTTTCGGAGACATGTCCTTGGATAGAACATACGCCACATACCACAGGTCCTTGCATCTTCATTCCCTCGGCCATCTGTGAAACAATAGAAGTAAGATTAGCCAATTGTGAATGAAGATCGGAAGTCGCACTTACCTCATGTACTTGGTGCCGTGAGGGTCCTCTTTGGCCTACACCCTCGTACTGTTGAGCGTTCAACGCTCTATTAGCAATCAAGACCTTGGCAGCCATGGGTGTTTTATCCACCAATGCTCCCCCTGCCGAAGCATCAAGCATTTGACGTTCTAGTGGTAGGAGGCCCTCGTAGAAATATTGCAAGAGCAATTCCTCCTTCATCTGATGCTGTGGACAAGAAGCAACAAGTGACTTAAATCGTTCATAATATGTAGGAAAAGACTCACCTTCTTCTTGCTGAATTCCGCTTATCTTTTTGCGTAGGAGGATGATGCGAGAAGTTGGAAAGAACTTCTCCAAGAACGCTCTCTTCATACTCTCCCACGATGTGACAGTTCCGGGAGCTAACTCATATAACCAATCCTTGGCTTTATCCATCAAAGAGAATGGAAAAGCCTTCATCTTCAAAATATTTCCGTCAACATTGACGGGAGTCATACTAGAGCAAACCACTTCAAATTCTTTCAAATGTTTGTTAGGATCTTCCATGGACAAGCCATGGTATTTAGGAATATGATGAAGCAAACTTGACTTTAATTCAAACTCGTCCGTCTTACCTTGGGCAGCCATGGGGTATTGAATGCACAAGGGTGCGACATTATCCAAACCCGAGGCGGAAAGCTCCTTGAGTGTACGATTGTCCATGGCCATGCCTTGGACTTCTTCAAATATCCCTGCCGTGGCTTCCTCCTCCTCTTCTTGGACGTTTTCTTCAAGGTCAGATTCGGAATTGGGTGGATGGTGTTCTTGCTGGTTTCTAGCTCTTCTTAACTTCCTCTCAAAATCGTCGTCAAAATCCAAGATGTTTGCACGAATCGGTTGAGATCTTCTAGTCATACATTAGTACCTAAGAAACAAGAAACAAAATTAGGTCAGAAACTTAAACAAAGTCAGAAACAAAGTGAAATAAAAGAAACAAAAACAATCCAAGGGATTAGCAAATTTGCTAATCCCCGGCAACGGCGCCAAAAATTTGGTGCGTAATTAACTAGCACTCAAATTTAACCCTCTTTTGTCAAATTGTAGTAGAGATGTAAGTAGGGATCGTTCTAGACCGGGGATTAGGAGGGATTGCTAAACACTTGGAAACTGACTTAAAAACTCAAAAACAAAGTTTAAACCACTAAACTAGACTCAAAGAATGCAAAACTAAAGGTTAAAACACTTAAACAAACCTAAAACTCAAAACAGCAACTAGAAGGCTCAAAACTGCCTAAAAACCACTTTCTGGGCAGTTTTGAGCACCTACACTAATTTGGACGAAATTTGATGAAATCTTGAATCAAAATACTTAGAAACACAAATCAAAACACTTTCTAACTAATCTAAGACTTCAAATTAAAGGGGGATTTGTTTTGGACGAAAATTTAACACAAAACAGAAACTTTAACTAGCAGAGATTGTAAAAACGATTTTGGTGAAATAGATGGATAAAAGGCTAGTTAGGAGGTTCTTCTCCACACATGTCACACTTGCAAACAAAACGATTTTCAGTTGTTCTTCCGATAAATTATAAATACTCAACGCCCCAGATTAACCGTGAATTGCACTAATTAACCCTCAGTTTTTCCACGAGTTATTAAGTTGGATGATTGCATACGACAACCCAAAACATTCCCTACAAGTTCCCTACATGAATTGCATAATAGAGATACAAGCAAGAATCATTACGTTCTATGAAAAACATAAGCATTGACGAAGCATTTGTTACTATGAATTGCATGAAACTTATGCTAAGAATTCATTCAACGCGATCGTTTTCAAGCGATCTTCACTACTTGTGATTATAAGATTGTAACTATTAGGTGAAACTCCCTCATAATCTAGCATCATATTCATGGATGAAAACTAAGCGTGCACTCTCAATCAACATACACAAATAAATTATCAATCAAATAGATGAACGAATTGAATCCACAACTTATGAAATAACAACTGAATGTAATCGAATCAAATTGCAAGCATGTACATGGTTTCGAATTACCCCCCAACTATGGGGGTTTAGTTCCTCATACTCACAACATAAAGTTTATTGAATTGAAACATCGAAGACATAAGAAAGATTACACCTAAAACGCCCAAGAATTCCACTTTGAATTTCTGACTTCAAGCTCCTCTTTCTTCTTCTCCTTGCTGCGGCAGAGAGGGTTTAGGGTGTTTTTGGGTGTGATTTTGGTTTTAGAAGGGAATTAGGATGGTATGGTGGTGCGGCAAGGGGTATGGGTGGTGTATGGAGGTGTAGAATGGTGTATGGAAGTGTAGAATGGTGGCTGGAGTTGTAGAATGGCTGCGGCACAGAGTGGGAAGTGGCTGGACGAATTTCTGAATTATGGAGAGGGTGATGTTCGGCCAAAGGATGTAAAACACATATATATAGGCACCTAAAACCCTAAAGAAATCAGGTTAGACAATGGGCTAGGGTTTAGGTGCGGCTAGGGTTAGAAAATCCACAAGGAATTAGGGTTTACAATCAGATTTTTGCATGGGAAAAGGCCTAGGGTGCGGCTTGGGCTTAGGGTAGATAGATTAGGGTTTAACTTGGCAGAATTTAAATGATTAAGCCCTAGGGTGTGGCTGATTAAATGGGCTAGGATTAGGGTTAAGGTGCGGCATAGGTCCAAGAAGTGAGGATGGGACATCCAAAAGCCCAAAGCCGAGAATAGAAACTCACGAAAATGGAAACCTCCAAGAATAGAAACTTCCAACTTTTAGAAACTTTGGTTGCCAATTCCGATTTAGGAAAGATCAACCCAAAATGGAAACTTTTAGGCTTAGCTTTCCTACTTCAAGTAGGAAACCTCAAATCTTCAATTCTTCAATTTCATCCCAACCTTGTGTTCCAAGCATGTTCTTTTCATTCCAAGCTCACTTTTTGCTCCAAAAGCTCCAAATTGCATCATTTCATGTAATATGTCCTTTAAACCTGAAAACACATGAAAGTAGCTTAAAAGACTACTTTAACGAAGAAAACATAACAAAGATGCATAAGAACTAGCTAACTAAGGCGCATAAATATGCTCCTATCAAATTCCCCCACACTTAGCTTTTGCTAGTCCTCGAGCAAAACAAACAAAAGAAAGGAAACAAAACGAAACCAACTAACCAAAACAAAACCTAAACCTTCCAACGTTTGCCTCAGGGATTTCCAATGCACATGACATGTTAAAGATTGTTATCCCCACAGATTTGAGTCATCTTTACACAAGCACATACTTAATTAAAGCCACCACTTACTAATTCACAAGTAATCAATCAAAACGATGCTTTGAATGTAGTAACATGCCTTAGAGAATTCCCTCAATTTCTTACAAGATATACACTCTATTTTCACTCAAATTTTCTAACTCCACACCCTACACTAGTCATATGTGAGAAGATTGATGTAGATATGAAAACGAATGCTCACATATATGTATCACAAAGAACGCAATTTCTAGAGTTAAGAAGCATGTTTAGATATGATCTCATGAAGGGAATGCTACTACTTAGATGCGAGAACCAGTGACACCATATGCTCATACTAAATTCAAACTCCACAAATTGAAACACATAACACTCAAGATAGAAGTTAAGGGTTGTAACGGGGCTTGGGGTATTGGTTAACAAAGAAAGGATAGGGAAAACAAACGTTCTTCAAGCATTAGTAAGCAAAGTAGTGAAATTGAGGCTTAGACTTCACTTAGATTGCAGAAATTAACTTTAAAACACAAGGGGAAGACTTAAACAACTCCTTAGGGCCGAATTCATTGTTTTGGACCCTTACTTCAACAAACAATACTTTGGAACTCTTTTTTTTTTTTTTTTCAAACTGTTCATATTTTTTTTTCTTCAATTTTTCTTTTTCCACAATTTTTTTTCTTTTCTTTTCTTTGCCGTGCCTATGGCACACAATTCCTCATGAAAAACTTCCCCCACACTTGGTTTCTGCCAACATAGATCAAAAGGAATTCAATTCGAATCATGCTTTACTATGCTTTAAGAAGAAGGGTATGGATGGTCCTAAACTAGGCTAGGTGAGGATAATGTGGGTTAACAACAACATAGGCTAAACAAGGCTCAACGGGGTTAAAACCTACAAAACATAATGACATAGGGGATTCATGGCTTTTTGGCTAAGGTGGTGGTCACTACACAACTTCATCTTGAATATGTGTTATGCAAATCAATAACATGCTTTGAATGAAATGGGCATGAGTTCTAGCATTTGGAACTAAATGATGAAACGCCTTCTAAGTAGCAACCAAGCAAGGAATAATGAGATCATGCAACGACTTAGAAAACAAAGAATGCACAGATTTTAACTCTCCAAATAAGCGTTTAGGCTCAAGTCTCACAAGGTTGTAGCGTTAGTTTGAGTTCCTTCCTTCAAGCATGTTACAAAAACTGATTTTTTTCTTTTATGATTGCATGTGAATTCATAAGTTATAACCACAACTAAGCATAACAAAGAGTAAATCAAACTTTCATCCATGTTAGTCACTTTCTTTAACAGTCATGCACTTAAAAACCAAATCCTCATCATTGTGTTGGAAGGTACCCTAAGACACAAACAAACACACAAAAACAACTCTTTTTGGGTTTTTAAAACAAATTTTTCAAATTTTTATGTAATTTTCGGATTTTTACTTCAAAACACACTAAAACACATCAAAACTGCTCAAAAACACTTAAAAACAGCAAGGAACAAGTCTTCAAGTTTAGGGTGATAAAATCCCACGAATTTGCATCTAAAACACTTAGTTACCCCCCCACACTTAAATCAAACATTGTCCTCAATGTTTCAAGCATAAAATCACACTAAACAAAAAGAAACACACAAACAGCAACTAAAACAACTAAATAGGCAGATTCGAAATAAATAACAAAGGGAAGAGTTTAGGAACGCAAATCTGGAATTGGAGTGATTCCGTGGTCTTCCTTTGTTGCATTGCATGGGTTGCCTCCCAAGTAGCGCTTTCTTTAACGTCTTGCAGCCGGACAATGCTCCTTTGAAGGTTATTGAACCCCACGGCATGGAGGGGTGTTTCCTCTACACCTTGTCCTTCGAACCACTTCATGCATTGGGTCCTTGAATGGAATGGGATAATGATCCTTTCGTAGTGTCGTGTTGTGCTTCTCTAAATCAACACGAACTCTCCCACCATATTGACTTTGATTAGGTACCTGCACCATACAAGGTAACAACCGATTAGTTGAAATGGGAATTGAAATTGGATCAGGTGGCTTACCTAGGTGCGGCATAGGAGTGGGAGTACAATGAACAGATGCACAAAGGTTGCACTCGGCCAAATTTGGTGATTTCAAGGTTGAGGCCGTGCATTCTTTGTTGCTCACTCCAATTCCCTCCTCGATGGTAGTTCGAGGTGCATTTTTCTTGACTAGTGTTGAACATTCCTGCCCTATATTTTCAATTACATTAATGGCACAACAAGAACGAACATCATTAGTATTCTCAATTGATTCAGGAATCTTAAAGTTAATCATATCACCACCAAAGGCCATAGTTACGGCTCCCTTGGCCACATCAATCTTGGTTTGAGCCGTTTTCATGAATGGTCGTCCAAGCAAGAGTGGTGATGGTGGATAGTGGGTTGAGTCCTCCATATCAAGCACATAGAAATCTGCAGGAAAAATCAAATGGTCTACCTGCACCAAAACATCTTCCAACATTCCCTTGGGATATGCATTAGATCGATCGGCTAATTGAATTATAACGCCATCATTTTTAAGTTTTCCTAGATTCATAGATGCATAAACAGAATATGGCATGACATTAATTGATGCACCTAGATCTAGCATAGCATGTTCAAATCTTGTATTACCAATTACACAAGGGATTGTGGAACTACCTGGATCTTTACATTTAGGTGGTAGCTTCCTTTGCAACATTGCAGAGACATTCTCGCTTACATGTACCACCTCCTTCTCCCGAATCCGCTTCCTCGTTGTACAAAGCTTCTTCAAGAACTTGGCATACTTCGGGATTTGCTTGATTGCATCCAAAAGAGGTATGTTAACTTGAACTTTCCTAAATGTCTCTAGAACATCTTTTTCCTCCTCTTCATTCTTGGATTGCAAAAATCTGCTAGGAAAGGGCACATTGGGTGGAATAATGTTAGAATTAACCGAACTTGGACCTTTCTTACCTAGGGTGGACGGATTGGAGGACTTAGGATCAATGGTTGCTTGCGGCAAAGGTTGCTCCACCATTGCCGTGGGTTGCTTTGGGTTCTCCTCCCCAGATTTCAACGTTTCATCTTCTTTGGGACCTGATTTTGGTGGTGTAGGACCTGCCCCAACTTCTTTTCCACTCCTTAGCATGATTGCATTTGCAGTTTCAAAGCCTCCCTTTGGATTTGGAATGGTGGAACTAGGGAGTTGTCCGGGATCTCGAAACTTACCTACAAACTCGGCAATCTGCCCAATTTGTTTCTCAAGTTGATCCACCTTTCTGTCTTGGTTTTGCATAGCTTTAGCTTGATCTTCCTGCCCATTAGACAACTTAGTTAGTATCTTAAGAAGTGCATCATTGTCAAGAGACGTACCTGAGGCACTTGGGCCGGATTGGGCTTGATTTTGGGGTGGGCCGTAGGTTTTGGGAAAGAACCCCGGGGGTTGTTGCCTAAAGCCTCCTTGGTTTTGAGGTTGTTGGGGATCCCTCCACTTGAAATTTGGGTGGTCTCGCCACCCCGGATTATACGTGTTGGAGTATGGATCGTGCCTTGACTGATTTTGGCCTTGAAACCCAATGGCATTCGCACTCTCCCATCCGCCATTCTCGATGAGTTGAGGACATTTTTCGGAGACATGTCCTTGGATAGAACATACGCCACATACCACAGGTCCTTGCATCTTCATTCCCTCGGCCATCTGTGAAACAATAGAAGTAAGATTAGCCAATTGTGAATGAAGATCGGAAGTCGCACTTACCTCATGTACTTGGTGCCGTGAGGGTCCTCTTTGGCCTACACCCTCGTACTGTTGAGCGTTCAACGCTCTATTAGCAATCAAGACCTTGGCAGCCATGGGTGTTTTATCCACCAATGCTCCCCCTGCCGAAGCATCAAGCATTTGACGTTCTAGTGGTAGGAGGCCCTCGTAGAAATATTGCAAGAGCAATTCCTCCTTCATCTGATGCTGTGGACAAGAAGCAACAAGTGACTTAAATCGTTCATAATATGTAGGAAAAGACTCACCTTCTTCTTGCTGAATTCCGCTTATCTTTTTGCGTAGGAGGATGATGCGAGAAGTTGGAAAGAACTTCTCCAAGAACGCTCTCTTCATACTCTCCCACGATGTGACAGTTCCGGGAGCTAACTCATATAACCAATCCTTGGCTTTATCCATCAAAGAGAATGGAAAAGCCTTCATCTTCAAAATATTTCCGTCAACATTGACGGGAGTCATACTAGAGCAAACCACTTCAAATTCTTTCAAATGTTTGTTAGGATCTTCCATGGACAAGCCATGGTATTTAGGAATATGATGAAGCAAACTTGACTTTAATTCAAACTCGTCCGTCTTACCTTGGGCAGCCATGGGGTATTGAATGCACAAGGGTGCGACATTATCCAAACCCGAGGCGGAAAGCTCCTTGAGTGTACGATTGTCCATGGCCATGCCTTGGACTTCTTCAAATATCCCTGCCGTGGCTTCCTCCTCCTCTTCTTGGACGTTTTCTTCAAGGTCAGATTCGGAATTGGGTGGATGGTGTTCTTGCTGGTTTCTAGCTCTTCTTAACTTCCTCTCAAAATCGTCGTCAAAATCCAAGATGTTTGCACGAATCGGTTGAGATCTTCTAGTCATACATTAGTACCTAAGAAACAAGAAACAAAATTAGGTCAGAAACTTAAACAAAGTCAGAAACAAAGTGAAATAAAAGAAACAAAAACAATCCAAGGGATTAGCAAATTTGCTAATCCCCGGCAACGGCGCCAAAAATTTGGTGCGTAATTAACTAGCACTCAAATTTAACCCTCTTTTGTCAAATTGTAGTAGAGATGTAAGTAGGGATCGTTCTAGACCGGGGATTAGGAGGGATTGCTAAACACTTGGAAACTGACTTAAAAACTCAAAAACAAAGTTTAAACCACTAAACTAGACTCAAAGAATGCAAAACTAAAGGTTAAAACACTTAAACAAACCTAAAACTCAAAACAGCAACTAGAAGGCTCAAAACTGCCTAAAAACCACTTTCTGGGCAGTTTTGAGCACCTACACTAATTTGGACGAAATTTGATGAAATCTTGAATCAAAATACTTAGAAACACAAATCAAAACACTTTCTAACTAATCTAAGACTTCAAATTAAAGGGGGATTTGTTTTGGACGAAAATTTAACACAAAACAGAAACTTTAACTAGCAGAGATTGTAAAAACGATTTTGGTGAAATAGATGGATAAAAGGCTAGTTAGGAGGTTCTTCTCCACACATGTCACACTTGCAAACAAAACGATTTTCAGTTGTTCTTCCGATAAATTATAAATACTCAACGCCCCAGATTAACCGTGAATTGCACTAATTAACCCTCAGTTTTTCCACGAGTTATTAAGTTGGATGATTGCATACGACAACCCAAAACATTCCCTACAAGTTCCCTACATGAATTGCATAATAGAGATACAAGCAAGAATCATTACGTTCTATGAAAAACATAAGCATTGACGAAGCATTTGTTACTATGAATTGCATGAAACTTATGCTAAGAATTCATTCAACGCGATCGTTTTCAAGCGATCTTCACTACTTGTGATTATAAGATTGTAACTATTAGGTGAAACTCCCTCATAATCTAGCATCATATTCATGGATGAAAACTAAGCGTGCACTCTCAATCAACATACACAAATAAATTATCAATCAAATAGATGAACGAATTGAATCCACAACTTATGAAATAACAACTGAATGTAATCGAATCAAATTGCAAGCATGTACATGGTTTCGAATTACCCCCCAACTATGGGGGTTTAGTTCCTCATACTCACAACATAAAGTTTATTGAATTGAAACATCGAAGACATAAGAAAGATTACACCTAAAACGCCCAAGAATTCCACTTTGAATTTCTGACTTCAAGCTCCTCTTTCTTCTTCTCCTTGCTGCGGCAGAGAGGGTTTAGGGTGTTTTTGGGTGTGATTTTGGTTTTAGAAGGGAATTAGGATGGTATGGTGGTGCGGCAAGGGGTATGGGTGGTGTATGGAGGTGTAGAATGGTGTATGGAAGTGTAGAATGGTGGCTGGAGTTGTAGAATGGCTGCGGCACAGAGTGGGAAGTGGCTGGACGAATTTCTGAATTATGGAGAGGGTGATGTTCGGCCAAAGGATGTAAAACACATATATATAGGCACCTAAAACCCTAAAGAAATCAGGTTAGACAATGGGCTAGGGTTTAGGTGCGGCTAGGGTTAGAAAATCCACAAGGAATTAGGGTTTACAATCAGATTTTTGCATGGGAAAAGGCCTAGGGTGCGGCTTGGGCTTAGGGTAGATAGATTAGGGTTTAACTTGGCAGAATTTAAATGATTAAGCCCTAGGGTGTGGCTGATTAAATGGGCTAGGATTAGGGTTAAGGTGCGGCATAGGTCCAAGAAGTGAGGATGGGACATCCAAAAGCCCAAAGCCGAGAATAGAAACTCACGAAAATGGAAACCTCCAAGAATAGAAACTTCCAACTTTTAGAAACTTTGGTTGCCAATTCCGATTTAGGAAAGATCAACCCAAAATGGAAACTTTTAGGCTTAGCTTTCCTACTTCAAGTAGGAAACCTCAAATCTTCAATTCTTCAATTTCATCCCAACCTTGTGTTCCAAGCATGTTCTTTTCATTCCAAGCTCACTTTTTGCTCCAAAAGCTCCAAATTGCATCATTTCATGTAATATGTCCTTTAAACCTGAAAACACATGAAAGTAGCTTAAAAGACTACTTTAACGAAGAAAACATAACAAAGATGCATAAGAACTAGCTAACTAAGGCGCATAAATATGCTCCTATCAACAACCCTTGACTTCCATCTTGAGTGTTATGTGTTTCAATTTGTGGAGTTTGAATTTGGTATGAGCATATGGTGTCTCTGGTTCTCGCATCTAAGTAGTAGCATTCCATTCATGAGATCATATCTAAACATGCTTATTAACTCCAGAAATTGCTTTCTTGGTAATACATATATGTGAGCATTCGTTTTCATATCTACATCAATCTTCTCACATATGACTAGTGTAGGGTGTGTAGTTAGAAAGTCTGAGTGAAAATTGAGTGCATATCTTGTAAGGAATTGAGTGAATTCTCTAAGGCATGTTACTACATCAAAAACATTGTTTTAATTGCTTAAATGTGAACAAGTAAGTGGTGATTATGATTAAGTATGTGCTTAAGTGTAAAGATGACTAAAATCTGTGGGAATGATGATTTTTAACATGTCATGTGCATTAAGAATCCCTGAGACCATTGTTGGAAGGTTTCGGTTGTGTTTTATTTGTTTTGTTTCGTTTTATTTCTTTGTTTTGCTCGAGGACTAGCAAAAGCTAAGTGTGGGGGAATTTGATAGGAGCATATTTATGCGCCTTAGTTAGCTAGTTCTTATGCATTTTCATTATGTTTTCTTAGTTTAAAGTAGTCTTTTAAGCTAGTTTCATATGTTTTCAGGTTTAAGGGCATATTACATAAAAGGATGCAAATTGGAGCCTTTTGGAGCAAAATGGAGCTTAGATTGGAAAGTACATGCTTGGAGCACAAGGAATAGACGAGTTTGAAGGTCAAAGGAGCTTAAGAAATGAAGAAATGAAAGTGAAGAACAAAGAATTCAGAATTGGGAACCAAAGTTTCTAAAGTTGGAAGTTTCTATTCTTGGAGGTTTCCATTTTCGAGAGTTTCTATTCGTGGCTTTGGGCTTTTAGATGACCTATCCTTTTCCCCTAACCCTAGCCGCACCTAGGCCTCTAGAATATCTGATTTCCTTGCCTTGCAAGGCATTCTAGAAGGCCCATCTCTAACCCTAACCCTAGCCGCACCTTACGCCTTATTCCCATTAAAAATCTGATTGTTTTAACCTAATTTCTGATGGATTTGGGCTTCTAGAAACCCTAATCTGATTTGCTAGGGTTTTGAAGTGCCTATATATACTCATTAAACCTTTTGGCCGAAGATACCACCTCCGATATACATCATTCACGTCAGAAACAAAGAGGCTCTCTTTGCCGCACCTTTCCACCACCATAGTCCATATTTTCTGCCAAAAATCATCCCTAGCCATACCACCCATCAACCCTAAACCTTTCCATACCATTCCCCATCCATTCTACACCATAAATACCACCCAAAACCTGTTCTAAACTTCTCTGCCACAGCAAGGAAGAAGGAGAAATCGTTGATGCGCTTGCTGCCAAGTTGGAGCGTTCTAGGTGTTTTCTTTCTTTGGATTTTAATTTCTAAATTTATGTATCGTTGCTTTGCGAGTATGAGGAACTAAACCCCCCCTTGGCTAGGGGGGGATTCAAAACCATGTTTATGCTTGCTATATGATTTGATTACTTCTAATTGCGTTTCATAAGTTGTGAATTCAATTTACTTATCTATATGAATTAAAACTGGTTTGTGTATGTTGGTTAAGAGGGCCCGCTTAGTTTGCATGCATGAATTTGATGCTAGGATATAAGGGAATTTCAATTAATTGTTATGAACTTATATTCACAAGTAGTAAAGGTTGTTGATCACAATCGTGTTAAGTAAATTCTTGGCATAAGTTTCATGCAATCATAGTAACAAGTGCTTCGTCAATGCTTATGGTTTTCATAGAACTTAATGATTCTTGCTTGTATCTCTATTATGCAATCATGTAGGGGACTTGTGGGGAATGCTTTGGGTTGTCGTATGCAATCATCCAATTCAATAACGTTAGGAAAATCTGAAGGTTAATTTAAGCGGACTTAATTAACTTGGGGCGTTGAGAATTCATGGGTTATTGAAAAGCAATTGGAAATCGTTTTGAATGCAAGTATAACATGTGTGGAGATGAACCCCTTAGCTAGCTTTCCATCCATTCATTTAAACCAAATTCGTTTTAAAATCTGTTTTGATTTACAAGTTTATATTTTGTTTTCAATTTCGTAAAAACCAAATCCCCCTTTGTTTTCAAGTGTCAAATTAGTTAGAAAGTGTGTTAGTTGTGTTTTTAAGTGTTTTGAGTCAAGTTAAAACCTATTTTCGTCAAAATCTTGTTTAGAGTTCAAAACTGCCCAGAAAGTGGTTTAAAGGCAGTTTTGAGTGTTTTTGTGTTATTTTGAGTCTTTTGGTTTGTTTTCGTGTTTTAAGTTATAGTTTTACATTCTTTGAGTCTAGTTAGTGTTTTAAACTTGTTTTTACGTTTTTGAGTCAATTCCAAGTGATTTTGCAATCCCTCCTAATCCCCGGCCTAGAACGATCCCTACTTATCCATACTACAATTGTCAACAAGAGGGTTTAATTTGTGTGTCAACATAATTTTCACATCACTCCACGGTCTCCTCCTCAAAAGGTGTGAAATATGGCTTCAAACGATGTCCATTGACTTTGAATTCTTGTTGCGTCTTCAGACTTTGAATTTGAACTGCACCATGCGGAAAAACATTAGTCACAATAAAAGGTCCAATCCACTTAGAACGCAACTTACCTGGAAACAATCGAAGGCGAGAATTGAAAAGTAACACTTTCTGCCCGATAGAGAACGTCTTGCTCCGAATCATCTTGTCATGGAATGCTGATAGGAGCATATTTATGCGCCTTAGTTAGCTAGTTCTTATGCATTTTAGTTATGTTTTCTTAGTTTAAAGTAGTCTTTTAAGTTACTTTCATGTGTTTTCAGGTTCAAAGGGGCATAATACATAAAAGATGGCAAAATGGTGCATTTTAGAGCAAAAGTGAGCTTGGATTGAAAAGTACATGCTTGGAGCACAAGGAATGGACGAGTTTGAAGGTCAAGGGAGCTTAAGAAATGAAGAAATGAAAGTGAAGAACAAAGAATTCAGAATTAGAAACCAAAGTTTCTAAAGTTGGAAGTTTCTATTCTCGGAGGTTTCCATTTGTGAGAGTTTCTATTCTTGGCTTTGGGCTTCTAGATGACCCATCCTTACCTCTTGGACAAGGCCGCTGATGCGAAATAGATAAGCACACAAATTAAACCCTCTTTTTGTCAAATTGTAGTAAAGATGTAAGTAGGGATCGTTCTAGACCGGGGATTAGGAGAGATCGCTAAACACTTGGAAACTGACTTAAAAACTCTAAAACAAGGTTTAAAACACTAAACTAGACTCAAAGAATGAAAAACTAAACTTTAAAACACTTAAACAAACCTAAAACTCAAAACAGCAACCTAATGACTCAAAACTGCCTAAAAACCACTTTCTGGGCAGTTTTGAGAACCTAACAAGAACTTGGACGAAATTGAGTGAAAACTTGAATCAAAACACTTAGAAACACAAATCAAAACACTTTCTAACTAATCTAAGACTTCAAAATAAAGGGGGATTTGTTTTGGACGAAAATTGAAAACAAAACAGAGACTTAAAACTAAACAGATTGTAAAACGTTTTTGGATGAAAAGGATGGATAAAAGGCTAGTTAGGAGGTTCTTCTCCACACATGTCACACTTGCAAACAAAACGATTTTCAGTTGTTCTTCCAATAAATTATGAATACTCAACGCCCCAAATTAACCGTGAATTGCACTAATTAACCCTCAGTTTTTCCACAAGTTATTAGGTTGGATGATTGCATACGACAACCCAAAACATTCCCTACAAGTTCCCTACATGAATTGCGTAATAGAGATACAAGCACGAATCATTACGTTCTATGAAAAACATAAGCATTGACGAAGCATTTGTTACTATGAATTGCATGAAACTTATGCTAAGAATTCATTCAACGCGATCGTTTTCAAGCGACCTTCACTACTTGTGATTATAAGATTGTAACTATTAGGTGAAACTCCCTCATAATCTAGCATCATATTCATGCATGAAAACTAAGCGTGCACTCTCAATCAACATACACAAATAAGTTATCAATCAAATAGATGAACGAATTGAATCCACAACTTATGAAATAACAACTGAATGTAATCAAATCATATTGCAAGCATGTACATGGTTTCGAATTACCCCCCAACTAAGGGGGTTTAGTTCCTCATACTCACAACACAAAGTTTATTGAATTGAAACATCGAAGACATAAGAAAGATTACACCTAAAACGCCCAAGAATTCCACTTTGAATTTCTGCACGTCAAGCTCCTCTTCTTCTTCTCCTTGCTGCGGCAGAGATGGTTAAAGGGATTTTTGGATGTGGTTTTGGTTTAGGAATGGAGTTAGGATGATATGGTGGTGCGGCAAGGGGTATGGATGGTGTATGGAGGTGTATAATGGTGGCTGGAGTAAAGGATGGTTGCGGCAAGGAGGGATTAAGGTGATGGTGGCTGCGGCAAGGTGGGGAAAAGGGTTGGATGATTTTCTGATTTGTGGAGAGGGATCATTCTTGCGGCATGGTGGTAAAACACATATATATAGGCAGCCAAACCCTAAAGAAATCAGGTTAGGCAAATAGGCTAGGGTTTGGGTGCGGCAAGGGTTGGAAATCCACCAGAAAATAGGGTTTCTAGAACATTAGGTGCGGCATGGGCTTAGGGTAGATAGATTAGGGTTTAACTTGGCAGAAATTAAATGATTAGGCCCTAGGGTGTGGCTGATTAAGTGGGCTAGGATTAGGGTTTAGGTGCGGCATAGGCTTAGGGTCCACAAGGAGTTTAGGGTTTATGTCATCTAAAAGCCCAAAGCCAAGAATAGAAACTCACGAAAATGGAAACCTCCAAGAATAGAAACTTCCAACTTTAGAAACTTTGGTTGCCAATTCCGAATTCTTTGTTCTTCACTTCCATTTCTTCATGTCTTAAGCTCCTATGACCTCCAAGCTCGTCCATTCCTCGTGCACCATTAGCCTACACAACATTCCGGCTCAATTTTTCTCTAAAATGCTCCATTTCGCACCATTTCATGTAATATGTCCTTTAAACCTGAAAACACATGAAAGTAGCTTAAAAGACTACTTTAACGAAGATGCCTAAAAACTAGCTAACATAACGAAAATGCCTAAAAACTAGCTAACATAACGAAAATGCCTAAAAACTAGCTAACATAGGAGCATAAATATGCTCCTATCAAATTCCCCCACACTTAGCTTTTGCTAGTCCTCGAGCAAAACAAACAAAAGAAAGAAAACAAAACGAAACAAACTAACCAAAACAAAACCTAAACCTTCCAACATTTGCCTCAGGGATTTCCAATGCACATGACATGTTAAAGATTGCTATCCCCACAGATTTGAGTCATCTTTACACAAGCACATACTTAATTAAAGCCACTACTCACTAGTTCACAAGTAATCAATTAAAACAATGCTTTGAATGTAGTAACATGCCTTAGAGAATTCCCTCAATTCCTTACAAGATATACACTCTATTTTCACTCAGATTTTCTAACTCCACACCCTACACTAGTCATATGTGAGAAGATTGATGTAGATATGAAAACGAATGCTCACATATATGTTTCACAAAGAACGCAATTTCTAAAGTTAAGAAGCATGTTTAGATATGATCTCATGAATGGAATGCTACTACTTAGATGCGAGAACCAGTGACACCATATGCTCATACCAAATTCAAACTCCACAAATTGAAACACATAACACTCAAGATAGAAGTTACGGGTTGTAATGGGGCTTAAGGTATTGGCTAACAAAAACGGATATGGAAAACAAACGTTCTTCAAGCAATAGTAAGCAAAGCAATGAAATTGAGACTTAGAATTCACTTAGATTGCAGAAATTAACTTTAACACACAAGGGGGATACTTAAACAACTTCTTAGGGCCGAATTCATTGTTTTGGACCCTTATTTCAACAAACAATACTTTGGAACTCTTTTTCTCAATTTTTCAACTCTTTTGTTTTTTTTTTTTTCTTTTCTTTTCTTTGCCGTGCCTTTGGCACACAATTCCTCATGAAAAACACTTCCCCCACACTTATTTTCTGCCAACATAAATCAAAAGGAATTCAATTTGAATCATGCTTTACTATGCTTCAAGAACAAGGGTATGGATAGTCCTAATCTAGGCTAGGTGAGGGTAATGTGGGTTAACAAAGAAAAGGCTAAACAAGGCTCAACGGGGTTAAACTTAAACATATAATGGAGTAGGGCACACGGCATTTTGGCTAAGGTGGTGGTCACTACACAACTTCGTCTTGAATATGTGTTATGCAATTCAATGACATGCTTTGAATGAAATGGGCATGAGTTCTAGCATTTGGAACCAAATGATGAAACGCCTTCTAAGTAGCAACCAAGCAAGGAATAATGAGATCATGCAACGACTTAGAAAACAAAGAATGCACAGATTTTAACTCTCCAAATAAACGTTTAGGCTCAAGTCTAACAAGGTTGTAGCGTTAGTTTGAGTTCCTTCCTTCAAGCATGTTACAAAAACTGATTTTTCCTTTATGATTGCATGTGAATTCATGAGTTATAACCACAACTAAGCATAAACAAAGAGTACATCAAACTTTCATCCATGTTAATCACTCTCTTTAACAATCATGCAATTAAAAACCAAATCCTCATCATTGTGTTGGAAGGTACCCTAAGACACAAACAAACACACAAAAACAACTCTTTTTGGTTTTTTTAAAACAAATTTTTCAAATTTTTATGTGATTTTCGGATTTTTGCATCAAAACACATCAAAACTGCTCACAAACACTTAAAAACAGCAAGGAACAAGTATCCAAGTTAAGGGTGATAAAATCCCACGAATTTGCATCTAAAACACTTAGTTACCCCCCACACTTAAATCAAACATTGTCCTCAATGTTTCAAGCATAAAATCACACTAAACAAAAAGAAACACACAAACAGCAACTAAAACAACTAAATAGGCAGATTCGAAATAAATAACAAAGTGAAGAGTTGAGGAACGCAAATCTGGAATTGGAGTAATTCCTTGGTCTTCCTTTGTTGAATTGCATGGGTTGCCTCCCAAGTAGCGCTTTCTTTAACGTCGTACAGCCGGACGAAAAGCCCATTCATTCTCCATTTGTGCCCACGGCACCCAAAGAAATATCATCCACGGTTTGTTCAACAAAGTTCTCATAATATGGCTTCAAACGGTGTCCGTTCACTTGGAATTCATGACCTGTTTTGAGACTTTGAATCTGGATGGCACCATAAGAAGATATGTTAGTAATAACAAACGGTCCAATCCACTTAGAACGTAACTTACCGGGAAACAAACGTAAACGGGAATTGAACAATAGCACTTTCTGCCCAATTGAGAATGATTTCCCACGGATCATGTTGTCATGGAAAGCTTTGGTCTTTTGTTTGTAAATGCTTGCATTATCGTACGCCTCGTGCCGTATCTCATCAAGCTCATTCAATTGCAATCTCCTTTGACTTCCTGCTTCCTCGAGGTTCATGTTAAACTTCTTGATGGCCCAAAGTGCTTTGTGCTCCAATTCAACAGGAAGATGGCACGCCTTGTGATGCGAAATATATTAAGCACACAAATTAAACCCTCTTTTGTCAAATTGTAGTAGAGATGTAAGTAGGGATCGTTCTAGACCGGGGATTAGGAGGGATTGCTAAACACTTGGAAACTGACTTAAAAACTCAAAAACAAAGTTTAAAACACTAAACTAGACTCAAAGAATGCAAAACTAAAGGTTAAAACGCTTAAACAAACCTAAAACTCAAAACTGCAACTAGAAGGCTCAAAACTGCCTAAAAACCACTTTCTGGGCAGTTTTGAGCACCTACACTAATTTGGACGAAATTTGATGAAAACTTGAATCAAAATACTTATAAACACAAATCAAAATACTTTCTAACTAATCTAAGACTTCAAATGAGAGGGGGATTTGTTTTGGACGAAAATTTAACACAAAACAGAAACTTTAACTAGCACAGATTGTAAAAACGATTTTGGTGAAATAGATGGATAAAAGGCTAGTTAGGAGGTTCTTCTCCACACATGTCACACTTGCAAACAAAACGATTTTCAGTTGTTCTTCCGATAAACTATGAATACTCAACGCCCCAAGTTAACCGTGAATTGCACTAATTAACCCTCAGTTTTTCCACAAGTTATTAAGTTGGATGATTGCATACGACAACCCAAAACATTCCCTACAAGTTCCCTACATGAATTGCATAATAGAGATAAAAGCAAGAATCATTACGTTCTATGAAAAACATAAGCATTGACGAAGCATTTGTTACTATGAATTGCATGAAACTTATGCTAAGAATTCATTCAACGCGATCGTTTTCAAGCGATCTTCACTACTTGTGATTATAAGATTGTAACTATTAGGTGAAACTCCCTCATAATCTAGCATCATATTCATGCATGAAAACTAAGCGTGCACTCTCAATCAACATACACAAATAAGTTATCAATCAAATAGATGAACGAATTGAATCCATAACTTATGAAATAACAACTGAATGTAATCGAATCAAATTGCAAGCATGTACATGGTTTCGAATCACCCCCCAACTAAGGGGGTTTAGTTCCTCATACTCACAACACAAAGTTTATTAAATTGAAACATCGAAGACATAAGAAAGATTACACCTAAAAAGCCAAAGAATTCCACTTTGAATTCTGCACAGCAAGCTCCTCTTTCTTCTTCTCCTTGCTGCGGCAGAGAGGGTTTAGGGGATTTTTGGGTAGTTTTGGATGATTTTGGACGAGGAAGAATGGTGGAAAAATGTCTAGGCTGGGTGTAGGGCACGGCTAGGAAGGTTTGGGGTCAGAAAATATGGAGTTGGGTGAAGGTTGGGCTCGGCAAAGGTGAGGGACAGGTTCTGGCGTGAATGGAGTTTTCTGGATGTGTTTTTGGGTTTTTGAAAGGTAGATAGGATAGTATGGTGGTGCGGCAAGGTGTGGGAATGGTTTATGGAGGTGGAGAATGATGTATGGATGTGTGGAATGGTGCTGGAATCGATGGAAGCTGCGGCAAAAGGTGGGAAAGGTTGCTGGAATGGGTGGTGGCTGCGGCACAGAGGGGATTAGGGTGATGGTGAATTTCTGATTTGTGTAGAGGGGATCTCCCTTGCGGCTAGGGTGTAGAAACATATATATAGGCACTTAAAAAACCTAGCAAATCAGATTAGGGCCTTTAAAACACAAATCCATCAGAAAAATAGGTTAAGCAATCAGAATTTTAATGAGCAAAGGCCTAGGGTTCGGCAATTAAGTGGGCTAGGGCCAGGGTTTGTAAAATAGGCCTTCTAGAATGGAAAGGTGCGGCATAGGCTTAGGGTCCACAAGGAGTTCGGGTTTAGGTCGTCTAAAAGCCCAAAGCCAAGAATAGAAACTCACGAAAATGGAAACCTCCAAGAATAGAAACTTTGGTTGCCAATTCCGGTTTAGGAAAGATCAACCCAAAATGGAAACTTTTAGGCTTAGCTTTCCTACATCAAGTAGGAAACCTCAAATCTTCAACTCTTCAATTCCATCCCAACCTTGTGTTCCAAGCATGTCCTTTTCAATCCAAGCTCACTTTTTGCTCCGAAAGCTCCAACTTGCATCATTTCATGTAATACGTCCTTTAACCTGAAAACACATGAAAGTAGCTTAAAAGACTACTTTAACGAAGAAAGCATAACAAAAATGCATAAGAACTAGCTAACTAAGGCGCATAATTATGCTCCTATCACCTTGCCATAGACAAGTCGGAAGGGGGACATCCCAATGGGGGTTTTGTACGCCGTACGATATGCCCAAAGTGCATCATCTAACCGTAAGCTCCAATCCTTCCGTGTTGGCCCAACGGTCTTCTCAAGTACTTGCTTGATCTCTCGGTTGGAAACCTCGGCTTGGCCATTCGTTTGAGGATGGTAAGGTGTAGAAAATTTATGGGTGACACTGTATTTCCTCAATAACACTTCAATGGTCCGATTGCAAAAGTGTGACCCTCCGTCACTAATGATCACTCGTGGCATTCCGAACCTCGCAAAAATGTTAGTTCTAATAAAATCTGCAACCACTTTAGAATCATTAGTTCGGGTGGCCTTTGCTTCCACCCACTTCGACACATAATCAACCACAAGCAAAATATATGTAAAACCATACGAAGAAGGAAAAGGACCCATAAAATCAATACCCCAAACATCAAAAATTTCAACATTTAGGATAGAAACCTGCGGCATTTGGTCCCTAGCACTAATACCACCCATTCGTTGGCATTTATTACATGTTAAGCAAAAAGTTTTAGCATCTTTGAAAATACTAGGCCAATAAAATCCACATTGTAACACCTTAAGGGCTGTGCGTTGTGTGCCAAAGTGCCCTCCACATGCATATGTGTGACAAAAACTCAAAATTGAATGACATTCAGAATCGTGGACACAACGACGTATAATCTGATCGGGGCAAAATTTCCATAAGTACGGATCATCCCACACATAAAACCGTGCATCATGCCTAAGTTTATCACGTTGGTGCCAAGTGAACTCACTTGGAATACGTTTTGACACCAAAAAATTAACAATATCGGCATACCAAGGTGCACTAACCTTAATGGACAGCAATTGTTCATCGGGGAATGTCTCCAAAATCGGCAAAGACTCCTCATTATGCACCATTCGGCTTAGGTGGTCAGCCACCACGTTTTCACTTCCCTTCTTGTCCCGAATCTCTATGTCGAACTCTTGAAGTAGCAATATCCATCGAATTAGCCGTCGCTTGGCCTCCTTTTTGGTGAGCAAGTACTTCAGAGCTGCATGATCAGTGAAAACAAATTACTTTAGTTCCAATTAGATATGATCGAAATTTATCTAAAGCAAAGACAACGGCAAGGAGTTCTTTTTCCGTAGTGGAGTAGTTCAATTGTGCATCGTTCAACGTCCGTGAGGCGTAGTAAATGACATGCGGCCTCTTGTCCTTTGTTTGTCCTAAAACAGCTCCTAAAGCATAGTCGGACGCATCACACATGAGCTCGAACGGTAGACTCCAATCCGGTGGAACAATGATGGGTGCCGTGGTCAACAACTCCTTGAGTTGGTTGAATGATGCCGTGCACTCCTTGGTGAATTCTAACGCCACTTCTTTTTGTAGGAGCCGGCAAAGAGGTTGTGCTATCTTCGAGAAATCTTTGATAAACCTACGATAAAATCCTGCATGGCCAAAAAACGAACGAACCTCTCTAACCGAAGTCGGAGATGGTAAGTGACGTACAAGATCTATTTTCGACTTATCAACCTCAATACCCTTTTCAGAGATTATATGACCTAAAACGATACCTTGTTTAACCATAAAATGACACTTTTCCCAATTAAGTACAAGGTTAGTTTCAACACAACGTTTTAGGATCAAACTTAGATTATGCAAGCAACTATCAAACGAATCACCAAATACACTAAAATCATCCATAAACACTTCAATTATCTTTTCTACGTAATCAGAAAATATGCTCATCATGCATCTTTGAAATGTAGCAGGTGCATTACATAAACCAAAAGGCATGCGACGATATGCAAAGGTACCAAACGGGCATGTAAAAGTGGTTTTTTCTTGGTCCTCGGGTGAAATGACAATTTGATTATAACCAGAATAACCATCAAGAAAACAATAAAAAGCATAACCCGCTAACCTCTCAAGCATTTGGTCAATGAACGGCAATGGGAAGTGGTCCTTCCTCGTGGTGGTGTTTAGCTTCCTATAGTCAATGCACACCCTCCAACCGGTTTGAATACGTTGAGGGACAAGCTCATTCTCGGCATTAGCTACCACCGTCACTCCGGATTTCTTTGGCACGCATTGAACGGGCGAAACCCACTTACTATCCGAGATTGGATAGATAACCCCACAATCTAGAAGCTTTATGATCTCCTTTTTCACTACTTCCATCATCGGAGGGTTAAGACGGCGTTGAGCCTCTCTAGTTGGTTTGGCCCCCTCCTCAAGAAATATGTGATGCATACAAGTTGTAGGGCTTATACCTTTAATATCGGCCAATGTCCAACCTAGGGCAGATTTGAACTCCTTCAAAACTCGAAGCAATTTCTCCTCCTCTTGTGCCGTGAGGGAGGAGGAAATAATGGCAGGTAGTGTTTCATTTTCTCCCAAGAAAATGTACTTCAAATGGCTTGGCAAAGGCTTCAGTTCAAGGATAGGTGCCTGAATTATGGATGGAAGCAATTTGTTAGTCGAAATGGGAATGGACTCACGGGTAGTATACTTACCATCAAGCTTAGGTGAGGACTCAAGGGCAGCCACAACTTCAATTATTTCCTCATTAGGGTGCATGGCATGGCCTAGTCCATGTATGCCGTGGGTTACACTAGAATCTGCCCCCTTGGTTGTAATTTCCATGCCTCGTGTAATGACTTTTTCAAGCGCATCGTCATTCAAATCGTCGAGATATCCCTGCGCCAAAGAGTCAATTATATCAATAGAGAAACATGAATGGTCCTCACTAGGGTATTTAATGGAATCAGAAAGATTAAAATTAACAACTTCCCCATCGAATTCCATGGACAAAGTTCCACTATACACATCAATCTTTGTCCGGGCCGTCTTCATGAATGGCCTTCCAAGTAGAATGGGCAGCGAAGGAGCATGGTCCGATTCATCCATTTCAAGGACATAGAAATCCGCCGGGAAAACTAAATGATTAACCTGCACAAGAACATCTTCCAAAACTCCCTTTGGATAGGCGTTACATCTATCAGCCAATTGTATTATTACCCCATCATTTTTCAACGCTCCTAAGTTCATAGATGCATAAATGGAATATGGCATAACATTTATAGAAGCACCTAAATCAAGCATGGCAGATTCAAATATAGTGTTCCCAATGACACAAGGAATGCTAAAGCTACCTGGAACTTGGGAGGTAGTTTGCGTTGCAAGATGGCGGACACATTCTCACCTATCTTTACCACTTCCTTAGTCGACATCCTCTTCCTAGTGGTACACTACTCTTTCAAGAACTTAGCATACCTTGGAACTTGCTTGATTGCATCTAACAAATGTATGTTAACTTGAACTTTCCGAAAGGTTTCAAGGATATCCTTTTCTGCCTCTTCTTTCTTCGTTTGCATGAACCTACTAGGAAAAGGCACAATTGAAGGGAAAACATTAGTATGAACCGAATTTGACACATTCTTACCTTTGTGGGACAAATTGGGCAGATTTGGGGCCTTAGGGACTTGCGGCAAAGGTGGAACCACCTTTGCCGTGGGCAACCTTGATTCCTCCTCTTCCATTTGCAAAATTTCATCCTCGTTATGACCTGTTTTTGATGTAGGACCTGCCCCAACTTCCTTACCACTTCTTAGGGTGATTGCTTTTGCACTTTCGAAACCTCCCTTCGGATTTGGAATGGTGGAACTAGGAAGTTGTCCGGGATCTCGAAACTTACCTACAAACTCGGCAATTCATGTGAAAATTATGTTGACACTCAAATTAACCCTCTTTTTATCAATTGTAGCAAGTATGTAAGTGATAGGAGCATATTTATGCGCCTTAGTTAGCTAGTTCTTATGCATCTTTGTCATGTTTTCTGCGTTAAAGTAGTCTTTTAAGCTACTTTCATGTGTTTTCAGGTTTAAAGGACATATTACATGAAATGATGCAAGTTGGAGTTTTTGGAGCAAAATATGAGCTTGGATTGAAAAGGACATGCTTGGAACACAAGGTTGGGATGGAATTGAAGAGTTGAAGATTTGAGGTTTCCTACTTGAAGTAGGAAAGCTAAGCCTAAAAGTTTCCATTTTGGGTTGATCTTTCCTAAATTGGAATTGGCAACCAAAGTTTCTAAAGTTGGAAGTTTCTATTCTTGGAGGTTTCCAAATTCGTGAGTTTCTATTCTCGGCTTTGGGCTTTTGGATGACCCATCCTTACTTCTTGGACCTATGTCGCACCTAAACCCTAACCCTAGCCACTTAATCAGCCGCACCTAGGCCTTGTTCACAAGCAAAAATCTGATTATCTACCCTAAGCCCATGCTGCACCTAATGTTCTAGAAACCCTATTTTCTGGTGGATTTCCAACCCTAGCCGCACCTAAACCCTAGCCCATTGTCTAATCTGATTTCTTTAGGGTTTAGGTGCTTATATATATGTGTTTTACATCCTTTGGCCGAACATCCACCCTCTACACAATTCAGAAATCCATCCAACCTTATTTCCCCACCTTGCCGCAGCCATCATCACCCTTAGAACCCCTAGCCGCCACTCCTCCATACAAACCAGCCACTCCCCACTCCTTGCCGCAACCAGTCCACACCTTTAGCCACCATCCTACACCTCCATACACCATCCATACCCCTTGCCGCACGTCCATACCATCCTAACTCCCTTCTAAAACCAAAATCACATCCAAAATCACCCTAAACCCTCTCTGCCGCAGCAAGGAGAAGAAGAAAGAGGAGCTTGAAGTCAGAAATTCAAAGTGGAATTCTTGGGCGTTTTAGGTGTAATCTTTCTTATGTCTTCGATGTTTCAATTCAATAAACTTTGTGTTGTGAGTATGAGGAACTAAACCCCCTTAGTTGGGGGGTAATTCGAAACCATGTATATGCTTGCAATATGATTTGATTACATTCAGTTGTTATTTCATAAGTTGTGGATTCAATTCGTTCATCTATTTGATTGATAACTTATTTGTGTATGTTGATTGAGAGTGCACGCTTAGTTTTCATGCATGAATATGATGCTAGATTATGAGGGAGTTTCACCTAATAGTTACAATCTTATAATCACAAGTAGTGAAGGTCGCTTGAAAACGATCGCGTTGAATGAATTCTTAGCATAAGTTTCATGCAATTCATAGTAACAAATGCTTCGTCAATGCTTATGTTTTTCATAGAACGTAATGATTCGTGCTTGTATCTCTATTATGCAATTCATGTAGGGAACTTGTAGGGAATGTTTTGGGTTGTCGTATGCAATCATCTAACCTAATAACTTGTGGAAAAACTGAGGGTTAATTAGTGCAATTCACGGTTAATTTGGGGCGTTGAGTATTCATAATTTATTGGAAGAACAACTGAAAATCGTTTTGTTTGCAAGTGTGACATGTGTGGAGAAGAACCTCCTAACTAGCCTTTTATCCATCCCTTTCATTCAAAAACGTTTTACAATCTGTTTAGTTTTAAGTTTCTGTTTTGTTTTCAATTTTCGTCCAAAACAAATCCCCCTTTAATTTGAAGTCTTAGATTAGTTAGAAAGTGTTTTGATTTGTGTTTCTAAGTATTTTGGTTCAAGTTTTCATCAATTTTCGTCCAAATTAGTGTAGGTGCTCAAAACTGCCCAGAAAGTGGTTTTTAGGCAGTTTTGAGCCTTCTAGTTGCTGTTTTGAGTTTTAGGTTTGTTTAAGTGTTTTAACCTTTACTTTTGCATTCTTTGAGTCTAGTTTAGTGTTTTAAACTTTGTTTTTGAGTTTTAAGTCAGTTTCCAAGTGTTTAGCAATCCCTCCTAATCCCCGGTTTAGAACGATCCCTACTTACATCTTTGCTACAATTTGACAAAAAGAGGGTTTAATTTGTGTGCTTATCTATTTCGCATCAGTAAGTAGGGATCGTTCTAGGCCGGGGATTAGGAGGGATTGCAAAATCACTTGGACTTGACTCAAAAACGTAAAAACAAGTTTAAAACACTAACTAGACTCAAATTATGTAAAACTAAACTTTAAAACACTAAAACAAACCAAAAGACTCAAAACAGCAAATAAACACTCAAAACTGCCTTAAAACCACTTTCTGGGCAGTTTTGGACACTAGGGAAGAATTTGAACGAAAATTGGTTTAAACTTGACTCAAGACACCTAAAAACACAAACTAAATGGGTTTCTAACTAATATGACACTTAAAACTAAAGGGGGATTGATTTTGGACGAATTTTGAAAACAAAACAAAACTTTGTAAATTGAAAAGACTCTAAAACGAATTTGGTTTAAATGGATGGATGGAAGGCTAGCTAAGGGGTTGATCTCCACACATGTCACACTTGCATATAAAACGATCTCTAATTGCTTTTCAATTAACCATGAATTCCCAACGCCCCAAGTTAATTAGGTCCGCTTAAATTAACCTTCAGATTTTCCTAATGTTATTGAATTGGATGATTGCATACGACAACCCAAAGCATTCCCCACAAGTCCCCTACATGATTGCATAATAGAGATACAAGCAAGAATCATTAAGTTCTATGAAAACCATAAGCATTGACGAAGCACTTGTTACTATGATTGCATGAAACTTATGCCAAGAATTTACTTAACACGATTGTGATCAACAACCTTTACTACTTGTGAATATAAGTTCATAACGATTAGGTGAAATTCCCTTATATCCTAGCATCAAATTCATGCATGCAAACTAAGTGTCGACCCTCAATCAACATACAAGAATAAGTTTTAATTCACATAGATAAGCAAATTGAAATCACAACTTATGAAACGCAATTAGAAGTAATCAAATCATATAGCAAGCATAATAATGGTTTCGAATCCTCCCCTAGCGAAGGGGGGTTTAGTTCCTCATACTCGCAAATAAACAAAGATAGATAAATTTAAACATTAAAACAAAGATAGAAAACACCTAGAAACGCTCCACAATCCAAGCTCCTTGAATGGCATGCACGGCTCCAAGTTGTCTTCCTTCTTCTCCTTGCAAACTCACGGCACACAAGGTATGTTTGGGTGAATGGTGTAGTGAAAATATGGTAGAGGATGGTGACTAAATGGTGCAGCAAAGGGTGGTATTTATAGGCTGAAATTCGCAGCCCCTATGTAGCAAAGGAAAAGGATTTAAAAGCCTAATTTGTATAGGATAATAACACACAATCCTTGAAGGAAAAGGCTAAGGCTTTTAGAAACCAAGGGGGAAAGGAATAATCAGGTTTCTAGGAGTCCTAGAAAGGTTTGGGGCGTCACTTTTGTAGGAGAAGGGATAAGGCCTTCTAGAAAGGTTATTTTGTGGCTGATTTCTAGAAAAACAAGGGATAAGGTGTGGCACCTTTGTAGGAAAGGATTAGGTCTTCTAGAAATCCCATTTTAAGCATCCTAATCTAGTTAGAAACCCTCCTAAGTGGCTGGAATGTGGATAATTTAGGATTAGGATAAGATAAGATAGGATAAGGTTTGTTTGGATAAGATAAGCTAAGATAAGGTTATGGATGAGGTTTTGGATAAGATCCTTCTCTTGAGTTGATTCTTTGGCTTTAATTCTTCTTCTTCATGTAGGAATACTTGCTTGAGTAGGAAACTTCATTCGTCTAGGAATCCATCTTCAATTAGGACTCCTACATTGATTAGGAATCCTTCTTTATTTAGGAATCCTTCATTTAAGCCCTTTCCTACTTCAACTAGGAAACTTTGTATCTTCAATTCTTCAACTTCAAAACACATTCCTAGCTTCATCAATCCTTCAAATTTGTCCATCCCTTGTGCTACATATGCATGAACTCCATTCTAGCCCAATTTTGCTCCAAATTGCTTCCTTTTGCTCACTTTGTCTCTAAAACCTGAAAACACATGAAAATAGCTTAAAAGACTAATTTAACTAAGAAAACACAACATAAATGCATAAGAACTAACTAACTAAGGCGCATAAATATGCTCCTATCAAATTCCCCCACACTTAGCTTTTGCTAGTCCTCGAGCAAAACAAAACGAAACAAAGTAAATAAACGAAACAAAACGAGTAAAACACAACCTAAACCTTCCAACAATCGCCTCAGGGATTTCCAATGCACATGACATGTTAAAAATCATCATTCCCACAGATTTTAGCCATCTTTACGCTTAAGCACATACTTAATCATAGTCACTACTTATTAGTTCACAAATAACCAATTAAAACGATGTTTTGAATGTAGTAACATGCCTTAGAGAATTTGCTCAATTCCTTACTAGATATGCACTCAATTTTCACACAAAATTTCTGACTACACACCCTATACTAGTTATATGTGAGAAGATTGATGTAAATATGAAAACGAATGCTCACATATATGTATGACAAAGGAAGCACTTTCCGGAGTTAACAACATGTTTAAATATGATCTCATGAATGGAATGCTACTACTTAGATGCGAGAACCAGGGATATCATATGCTCATACCAATTCCAAACTCCACATATTGAAACACATAACAATCAAGATAGAAGCAAAGGGTTGTAACGGGGCTAAGGTATTGGCTAACAAAGAAAGGTAAGGATAAACAAACATTCTTAAAGAATAATAAACAAAGTAATGAAATTGACACTTAGAATTCACTTTTGCATGCAAAAATCGATTTTGAAACACAAGGGGAAGACTCATGCAACACTTAGGGTCAAATTCAATGTTTTGGACCCTTGCTTCAACAACCAACAACTTAGAGCTCATTTTATGCTCTTTCAACTCCTTTTCATACTTTTCACACTTTTTTTTTCTTTTTTTCTTTCTTTTTCTACGAATTTTCTTTCTTTTTCTACGAATTTTTTTTTCTTTTGTTTTTTCTTTGTCTAATCCGTGCCCTCCTTACTTCTTTTGGCACACAAACTTTCCCTTCCCCCACACTTAGTTTTCTGCACAACATTGATCAAAAGGATTCCCTCTAAGTCATGCTTTATTATCCTTTAAGAACAAGGGTATGGATAGTCCTAATCTAGGCTAGGTAAGGATAATGTGGCTAACAACAAAAATAGGCTAAATAAGGCTCAAAGGGGCTGATCCTACAAAAACAAATGCATGGGTTGAAGGCTTTTTGGCTCTGGTGATAACTACTAAACAACTTCATCTTGTTAGTTATGCTAATCAATTTTTATGCTTTGAATGAAATGGGTATGAGTTCTAATATTTGGATCTATAATGATGACACGCCTTCTAAGTAGCAACCAAGCAAAGAATGATGAGATCATGCAACGACTATAGAAAACAACAATTTCACAGATTATTAACTCTCGAAAGAATGTTAAGGCTCAAGTCTCACAGGGTTGTAGCGTTAGTTTGAGTTACTTCCTTCAAGCATGTTACAAAAACTGATTTTTTTCCTTTGTGATTACATGTGAAGTCATAAGTTATAACCACAACCAAGCATAAACCAAAGAGTAAATCAAACGTCCATCCATGTTTATAACTTTCTTTAACAGTCATGCACTTAAAAACCAAATCCTCATCATTGTGTTGGAAGGTACTCTAAGACACAAACACAAAAACAACTTTAAAACGACTCTTTTTGGGTTTTTTCAAAACAATTTTTTTATTTTTTTTTCTTGAATTTTCGGATTTTCTGGTAAAGCCACATAAAAACACATCAAAACATTCTAAAAACAATGAAAAACAACCTTTGAAATGTTAGGTGGTAAAATCCTACGAATTTGACACAAAAACACTTTGTTTACCCCCCCACACTTAAACCAAACATTGTCCTCAATGTTTCAAACATAGACTCACACAAAAACAAGCAAATAACACAACTAACAAACATGACAAATATGGCAAAGTAAAAGCAATAAAGAGTAGGGTTTAGGAACGCAAATCTGATTATGATGCCGGAGCTTCCTAGGTCTTCTTTATTCGCATGGGTTGCCTCCCAAGAAGCGCTTGCTTTCACGTCTTCCAGCCGAACGATGCTCCATTGAAGGTTTATGGAACCCCACAGCATGGAGGGGTGTTTCCACAACCTGACCTACGAAATACTTCATTCTTTGGGTCCTTGAATGGGATGGGATAATGATCCTTTCTATTTGTCAAGTTTTGTGATAGGAGCATATTTATGCGCCTTAGTTAGCTAGTTCTTATGCATTTTCGTTATGTTTTCTTCGTTAGAGTAGTCTTTTGAGCTACTTTCATGTGTTTTCAGGTTCAAAGGGGCATAATACATAAAAGATGGCAAAATGGAGCATTTTAGAGCAAAAGTGAGCCTGGATTGAAAAGTACATGCTTGGAGCACAAGGAATGGACGAGTTTGAAGGTCAAGGGAGCTTAAGAAATGAAGAAATGAAAGTGAAGAACAAAGAATTCGGAATTAGAAACCAAAGTTTCTAAAGTTGGAAGTTTCTATTCTCGGAGGTTTCCATTTGTGAGAGTTTCTATTCTTGGCTTTGGGCTTCTAGATGACCCATCCTTACCTCTTGGACAAGGCCGCACCTAAACCCTAGCTCATTGCATATTTCTGACTTCTAAGCCTTTGCCGCACCTAGGCCCCAAAATATCTGATTTCCTTGCCTTGCAAGGCTTTCTAGAAGGCCTATCCACACTCCCACCAAATCTGCCGCACCCTAGCCCTTTTCCCATGCAAATTCCTATTGTGTTAACCTAATTTCTGGTGGATTTGGGTTTCTAGAAACCCTAATCTGATTGCTAGGGTTTTTAAGTGCCTATATATATTCATTCTAACCCTTTGGCCGAACTACCACTCCCCATCTAATTCATTCACGCCAAAAACCCTAGTTACATCCTTGCCGCAGCCTTTCACCCTAAAACTTCCATATTTCTGATTTCTACACCATTGCCGCACCATCCCCTTCCCCGAACCATTCCTACATCCTTCCATAACCATTCATCCACCTTGTGCAGCCACTAAAGGAGGAGAAAGAAGGAGTGCCGTGCAGTCCAAAGGAAGGAGAAGCCTTGCACATGCAATCTGCCATTAGTGGAGTGTTTGGAGTTCTTTCTTTCTTTGTTTCTGTTTTCATGTTTAATTTAACTTGCCTTTCAATTATGTTAGACATGTGGAACTAATTTCTTTTTAGTTAGAGGTGAATTTGAAGCCATGGACATATGTTTTATATGATTTGATTTCTTCCAATTATGATTTCAGAAATTGTGAATGTGATTTACTTATCTATTGGATTGATAACTTGTTTATGTATGTGGGTTGAGGGTCGACACTTAATTTGCATGCCTAAACTTGATGCTAGGATATAAGAGAATTTCACCTAATCGTTATTAACTTATATTCATAAGTAGTGAAAGTCGCTAGTCACGATTGCGTTAAGTAAATCCTAGGCAAGAGTAACATGCGTATCCCATAGTTATGAATGCCTCGTCAATGCTTATGATGTCCATTGAACTTAATGATCTTTGATATGTGTCTCTATCATGCGTATTCCATAGTTAGGGTCCTTGATAAGAATAATTTGGTTGTAATGCGTATTCCATTCAATTCAATGAATCTAGGGAAATCTGAGAATTAATTGGTGCAATCTAGTTAATTTGGGGCATTGTCATTCATGGTTTGTTGAAAGAGTAATTGGAGATTGAGTTGTATGCATATGTTCATGTGTGGACAAGGAACCCTCTAACTAGTTTCTCATCATTCTATTTTATCACAATCTGTTTTGCTTTACATTTGTTTTCAAAGTTAAATTTTAAAGTTTTAATTTCGTCAAAATCAATCCCCCATTTATTTTAAAGTGTTAGATTAGTTAGAAATCAATTTAGTTTGTGTTTTTAAGTGTCTTAAGTCAAGTTTTAGTCCAATTTCGTCCAAATTAGTGTAGGTACTAAAAACTGCCCAGAAAGTGGTTTTGAGGCAGTTTTGAGTCTTTTAGTTGCTGTTTTGAGTTTTTGGTTAGTGTAAGTGTTTTAAACTCTAGTTTTGCATTAATTGAGTCTAGTTAGTGTTCTACATTATGTTTTTATGTTCTTGAGTCAGTTTCACATTGATTAGCATCCCTAGTTAATCCCCGGTTTAGAACGATCCCTATTTGCTCATATACTACAATTGTCATCCATAGGGTTTAATTTGTGTGTCAAGTCAATTTTCACATCAAATTTTGGCGCCGTTGCCGGGGATTAGCAAAATTGCTAATCCCTTGTGTTATTGCCGTGTGTTTTAGTATAAATTACTTAGTTTCTTATTTTGTTTTGTTTTCTTGGTTTAGGTACTAGTGCATGACGCGGAGCTCTCAAACTGTGCATGCACACATATTGGATTTCAACGACAATTTTGAACGTGATTTGAGAAGAAAGAGGAGGCATCCCGAACCTAGTGAACCTAGTTCAAGTTCAGAGGCCGAATCTGAGTTTGAAGAAGAGGAAGAAGAAGTTATGGCCGCGGACAATCGGACCATTAAAGAGCTTTCGGCCTCGGGGTTGACCAATGCCGCACCATTATGCATTCAATACCCCGCGGCTGCCCAAGGCAAGACCGACGAATTTGAGTTGAAGTCAAGCTTGTTGCACCACATTCCGAAATACCATGGGCTTTCCATGGAAGATCCCAACAAGCATCTCAAGGAGTTCGAGGTTGTTTGTTCGAGCATGACACCCATCAATGTTGACGGGAGTATTCTGATGATGAAGGCTTTTCCATTCTCACTTTTGGAAAAGGCGAAAGATTGGCTTTACGAGTTAGCACCCGGAACGGTTACATCTTGGGATAGTATGAAAAGAGCGTTCTTGGAGAAGTTTTTCCCAACTTCAAGAGTCATTCTCTTGAGGAAACGGATTAGTGGCATCCAACAAAACCCAGGTGAATCGTTTCCTTCTTATTATGAACGTTTTAAATCACTTGTTGCTTCTTGTCCACAGCATCAAATGAAGGAGGAGCTACTCATTCAATACTTCTACGAAGGACTCCTTCCCATGGAACGCCAAATGCTTGATGCCTCGGCGGGAGGAGCGTTGGTGGATAAGACTCCGGGGGCTGCAAAAGTTCTAATTGCCAACCGAGCACATAATGCACAACAATACGAAGGTGTTGGACAAAGGGACCCCCCACGGCCACAAGTGAATGAGGTAAGTTCTATGCCCGAGATTCAATCCCAATTAGCTAACCTTACTTCTATTGTTTCTCAGTTAGCCGAGGGAATGAAGATTCATGGACCAAGTGTGTGTGGCGTGTGCTCGATGCAAGGACATGCCAATGATCAATGCCCTCAATTGATTGAGAATGGGGGTTGGGAAGCTGCCAATGCCGTGGGTTTTGGGAACCAAAATCAACCACGCCATGATCCATACTCTAATTCCTACAATCCGGGGTGGAGGGACCATCCGAATTTCAAATGGCGGGATCCTCAACAACCCCAACAACAAGGAGGATTTAGGCAGCAACCACCGGGCTTTTATACAAAGCCATTCGTCCCCAATCAAAACCAAGTGCAAACCGCCCCACCAACCTCAGGTACGTCTTCGGATAATGATCAAGTTGTTAAGTTACTTACTACTTTGACGCAGGAAGTACAAACTCAAAATAAGGAGAGACAAATCCAAGACAAACGGGTGGACAACTTGGAGAAGCAGATGGGTCAAATTGCAGAGTTTATGGGGCAAATTAGAGAACAAGGCAGATTGCCTAGTTCAACCGTTGTGAACCCGAAGGGAGGATTTGAAACCGCTAAGGCCATCATGTTGAGAAGTGGTAAACAGGTTGGAGCGGACTCAAATACATCCAAATCAAGTCAAGACGAGGAGGACAAGTTGATGCAAGAGGAGGCACAAAGAGCAAAACCCACGGCCAAGGATGACCAATCCTTGCCGCCACCCTCTAACCCTCCTAAATCGTCCTCAACCACCAAGGTAAGTCCAAATTCGACTTTTTCTAGTTCTATTCCACTGAATGTGCCCTTTCCTGGCAGGTTTAGGCAATCAAAGAAGGAAGAAGCCGAAAAGGACATTCTAGAGACCTTTCGGAAAGTTCAACTCAATATCCCGCTCCTTGATGCGATTAAGCAAGTCCCGAGGTATGCTAAGTTCTTAAAAGAACTTTGTACAACAAGGAGAAGGATTTCGAACAAAGAGGTGGTCCAGGTAAGTGAAAACGTCTCTGCTGTGTTACAAAGGAAATTACCCCCTAAATGCAAAGATCCGGGTAGTTTTACAATTCCGTGCGTTATTGGTAAAACTAAGTTTGAACAATGCATGTTAGACATAGGGGCTTCGATTAATGTCATGCCATACTCGATTTATGCATCTATGAACTTAGGTGAGCTTAAAAATGATGGTGTGATAATTCAATTAGCCGATCGTTCTAATGCATACCCAAAGGGTGTTTTGGAAGATGTTTTGGTGCAGGTTGGTAATTTGATTTTTCCAACGGACTTTTACGTGCTTGACATGGAGGATTCACCCCATTCTACCCCATTGCCGATTCTATTAGGGAGGCCCTTCATGAAAACAGCCCGCACCAAGATAGATGTGTTTAAAGGAACTTTAACGATGGAATTTGATGGGGAAGTCATTGATTTTAATCTTTCTGAAAGTATTAAATTTCCTAAGGACGATCATTCTTGCTTTTCTATTGATATAATTGATGATTTGGCACAGGATTTTCTCGATTGTTTGGAGAGGGATACACTTGAAACGACAATTGCACAAGGAATTGGGCACAAAAATGGTGTTGCCGTGCCTAGAAGTGAGGATGAGGCCGAGATAGTGGCTGCCCTTG